>NW_025964375.1:102500-1531918 GCF_023055435.1 Haliotis rufescens | reverse complement strand
TTCTGTCTTGGACCTTTTACTGTGTTGGGTTCTGTCTTGGACCTCTGCTGGTGTGTGTGTAGTTAGGGTAGGCTTACTGGTTAAAGGTTTACTGTGTTGGGTTCTGTCTTGGACCTTTTACTGTGTTGGGTTCTGTCTTGGACCTCTGCTGGTGTGTGTGTAGTTAGGGCAGGCTTACTGGTTAAAGGTTTACTGTGTTGGGTTCTGTCTTGGACCTCTTTACTATGTTGGGTTCTGTCTTGGACCTCTTTACTGTGTTGGGCTCTGTCTTGGACCTCTGCTGGTGTATGTGTAGTTAGGGTAGGCTTACTGGTTAAAGGTTTACTGTGTTGGGTTCTGTCTTGGACCTCTTTACTGTGTTGGGTTCTGTCTTGGACCTCTGCTGGTGTGTGTGTAGTTAGAGTAGGGCTTACTGGTTAAAGGTTTACTGTGTTGGGTTCTGTCTTGGACCTCTTTACTGTGTTGGGTTTTGTCTTGGACCTCTGCTGGTGTATGTGTAGTTAGGGAAGAAATACTCAAGTCACCCTCTCAGCCTCTTGAGGTACAGCCAGACTTTTAGTAACTGTCCCATCCCGACCTTTCGCTCTCAGGGCGCACGCCCTACCACTAGATCACGGAGGCGGTCATTTTCTTCTGTGTAGATTAATATGAGATACGTGAATGAAAATAACTTCTACGTGGATGCGAGTAGTATCATCTACGTAGATGAAATATCAGATGATCTATCGCATATGTTTTAATGTGAGACGGGTTATCCAAAAGCAGCGCACCGCCCCTTCACGCCCCCCCCCCCCCCCCCCCCCCCCCTTCATCCCATCCACGCCCCCCTTCCACCCTCCATGCACCTATTCCTCGCCTCCAGCCTCCACCTGACTTTGGGATATGTGCGCTGTAGATAACACCGATTGTCACCAGAAACCTAAGCATGTGAGGGCAGCCCTGAATTACTGTTGGTTAACGGTGTTTACAGAAATAGTTTTGAAACATTTTTTTCAACCGGAAGTACCCTTCAAATGCGAAGGTCACTTTCCTTTACAAACCAATGTTAATGCGCATTTCAAATCCCTTTTGAAATCAAACATGCTCGTAAATAAGATTAATGGCAAAGAAAACCTGTTAAACAAATGAATGATGGCGTTTTCTTAAAATGTTTTTTCACATTCTTTTTCAGTGGCCAAAGTTTAAAAAAAGCTATCGTAAACAATATTCTGAAATAAATGTGCCAGAAAACATATATTCAAACTGTACATTGAAAATATTGTGCCAAATACAGGGCGTGAGTACATCAGACCGAGGGTGTCCACATTCAAGCAGTATTTCAGTTATATCACGTCAAGTGATGCTTAATCGGAATCGCACAGTGTTTCTACTTTTAGCAGAGATTTCTTGTGGTTATAGAAATATTTTCTTTATTTTATATAGATACCACTATGGGTCTTTAGCCTATATTATTGATATCACACATGCCACTGACAATATAATTTGCCATATAGCTTGATCATTTCAACTGTCAATTAACATTTTTTAGGTATATTCCACGCGCTCGGGGCATAGCGACACACTATCAAACACATTGCAACCGTCCTTACTATAAGTCGGGGGTGAGAGTAGGGGGTCTAAAAGACGATCGGTTTCCCACATGGGTACAGGGTGTGAAACCAGTTTCTGGTGACCATGATATGGTTTGGATATTGCAAAAAGCGTCAAACTCCTGCTTAATCACTGACTTATGACAATCTTTGTGTCGTGGGGGTCAGCAAATAACAATACCTACACCGGAACCCACAAGAAATAATCTTAAAATATCTAAATATGACTCGTTAATTTTATTTTTTCAGCTAATTTCAGTATTGGTAACTCGTCGATGAAGCATGTCAGGTCACCGTGGTTTTCGGACTTAAGATATGCTACACCATCAAAAACGTCTTGCCTCACGAAGTAAATTACGAGCTAAATTTGCCTAAGTGACTGATTTGCAAGTGTTGCAACAATGTCCCAGTCAATGATTTATTCAAACATCAAGCAGACACATCGTGTAATGAATCACTGTGACGTGACGTTAACCCTGACTTACTCTACTGTGTAATGTCACTTGGTCAGTTTTCACTATTAAAATTCTCAAACAGATTCGGGCGGCATTTGAGAATATTGGGGACAGACAGACCTTAAAACCAAGTAAAAGAATAACTCACGCAACAGCGTCTGAACGCGTGGTTGATAGACATTTGCTACTCTAAACCTCGTCGTGTATCACTTGGGGCTTTTCTTCCGTTTTAATCTGAAAATCCTTGATATAACCAAACTCAGTTCAGTAAAGAGATAATCTTTCTGTTCGGGAAAGTTATGGAACCATAGGTTTGGTGATGGAAGCACACTTGATTGACATTTTATCTGCACACAATGCCAAAAAAGTTAATAAGATGAAGAAACGAAGTGGAATTTTTTCGAGGTTTATATTTAAATGTCCCCTGTCTCCTAAGGGGAGTTTGGGGTAGCCCAGTAGTTAAAGTGCTTCTTTGTCACGGTGGGGACTCGAGTTTGATTCCTCAGCTTGCTCAGGTACGATAGGTATATTTACATGAAATGTGAAACCCATGTGTGTGCATACCCCTCCAAGTCCCAAAGGTGGCAAATGCTACAAAGGAACACATCTTTGTGGAAGACAGCCAATCAACTTGGAAACCTATTGCTAATTTAATACAGAAATAATTATTATCCAATATATATAGTGCTCATTGAATTAGTATGCCTTCATGTTCATTGGGGAGGCCGCTCCATTTAGTTGAAGCAGTAAGCAAAAGCTCTATTTGGATTTTGCTTTTGGGGTGTTGAAAAGTAGCCGAGTTTCAGATCTTAATGAACCTGTATGCCTCCAAGAGATCTGTCTAGTAAGACGTCCTGATGGAAACACTTGAATTTCGATTTTGGATCTTGGCTGATATTAGTAACCCAGTCAGGCTTCATGAGGACTGGTGTATTAAGATCCAATTTTTTGCTTCTTGTGACTGTTATTGCTGCTGTGTTCCGGAGGTTGCAGCTGACATTTTGAAACGCTGACAAACTGTGACAGTAGTCGAGTTAGGAAATGACAAGAGATGACATTAGTTGGCTGTAGCGTCTTGTGTCCCATATGGCTGGAGCTTTCCGATCTTCCGCAGACAGTATTGCGTATTTTTGACAATATTGTAAACTTAGCCGATCATACTGAGGTATTCATCTACTAATACTGCAAGATTTTTACCTTTTGGTGCTGGGTTGATTTCTGAGCTTCCAAGGACGACAGTGTCATCATTAGGAGGACCTTTTTCTTTGGAACCTGTCCAATGCAGTCATGTCAAACTAAATACGTCATGTATGGCACTGAATGTACCCATTGCTTGTAAAATCAAAACAGTTCACTTCCACTGATTCAACCATCTGAACTAGAAATATCTAATTTATATCTATACACATGACAAGAAAGCTCTCCACAAAACTTTATACCAAGACTGATGACTTTCCAATAGTCAACTTTCCCTTGTGTTGAGCAATATTGAGCTACTCCAGCCTTTGGTAATTTATTGCACAACTTTTGAGGTACAATCGAGCACGCTCTTTCCAAATTTTACGCAATTCCTCTTTTTACATGTACTGTTTCCGTAGTTTTTTCTTTCAGGTTATCAATTGACTTGCATTTGCATGTGTTTGTGATGGGTGCCGCCGGTGAGGGAGGATACGCTCACGCTTTTGCGAACACCTGGTGTTATCACACATGACACATAAATGACACATAAATACATGACACCAGGTGTTCGGGAAAAGAGTAAACATGGCCTGGTCTACCGGTAACACCCGCCACTATACACAATGCGCATAGAAAAGCAAGTATTCGTTTGTTTCCCAACACCGCACACAGCAGTACCCCTGTCTTACGACAGCAGTCGGTAACTAATCGAGTCTAATCAAGCATAATGAACAGTGATCCACTTCGTTGTCGTACAACGCCATGATGTCAGACAAGTCTGACAGCCCGATCCATTATAGTAAGTGTCAGTAAACAAGGCGTGAAAACACCCTGTAAATGTGAGTGAGTATGGTTTTACGTCGCTTTTAGCAATATTCCAACAATATCACGGCGGAGGATACCAAAAATTGGCTTCACACACTGTACCCACGTGGGGAATTGAACCCGGGTATTCCGCGTGACGAGCAAACTCTTTAACCACGACGCTACCTCACCGAATGTATTTCTTACACGTTTGCCTTCACTTATATGCAGCAGAATATCTGCACTTGTACACATCAGACATAATTCAAAATTAACATATGTTTTTTTATTAGTTTCAACAAAATCAGTAAATGCCCTATCGTGTCACTGGATTGTCTGGTTTGTTTACATGCTGACGTCATATGGCAGTAGTACTGCTGTGCGGCGTCGGGTAGACTAACATCGAGTCTCTGAAATGAACATATCGTACAGAAAAAAACAGTTGTTCAGTTATCTTAATAAAAATATAACAAAAAGGGGCCCAATGACTCTCTTCAATTTCAGACAATACTGATACTGCAGTGATCTAGACTTGCCAAACATTATAGACTTGCACGGGCTGTATTTGATATATATTTGTATCAGGGTCTGTAAGACAGACTAGGCGTCGGGCTATATATACTTTGTTATGCATATTGTGTGAAAGGACATGTTTACCCTTTACCCTTTACCCTTTAACCTTTACGCGAAACCTGGTGTCATTACTGATTTTCAGAGGTCCTTTCACATAATTTTCCCAGGTATTTTCCCCTCTACGCAGATAATCTAGACAGGTTATTTTTTCTTATACAAAGACGTTCTGTTAATCTAGATATGGGAGACCGGTCTAGTGGTAGAGCGTCCGTCCGGAGAGCGATCCCCGGCCGCGTCATACCAAGATGGTACTTGTTGTTATCCTGTCTGGCGCTCAGCATTAAGGGGCTAAAAACAAGGACTGGTCGACTCGGAGTCAGTATACTGTGTCTGAATGGGGTATTCATGTTAAACTGCGGCATGGTATCTCAGTGGGCTAGCACTATAAGTCGGCATCATTCCGGACTAGTACATGCAGCCACACACACGTGCATGCACGTCGCTATGTAAGTGCAATAATCTTGGACGCGACGTCAAACCCCATTTCACCTCACCTCACCTGTTAACTTGGAAATTCCATTGAAATTCGTCTGGACTAACAACTGTCAGGTTAAGGTCACTTTGAATACATGTTAGCGTTCCGGGCAGTGATAGTCCGGAATGTGAGGTTTCCGGACTAACGGTGTCCGTTCTTATAAAGGTCACTGTATTAACTTCTGCTTTTATGTTTTTGTATCTAACCCCTTCAGCGCGTTCAAGGACGTATGCAGTGTGCATTCAAATATCATTTGCACCTCCATGTGAAGTTATTGTATACAACACGGTAATGGATGTCCGTGATTTTACATTCATGATAACCTTAAAAGGTCACGTAAGTAGCTAAGCCTCAGCCCTACGTTTATCTAGCGGTATGCCTCTTGCAAGGGACGCGACTCTTCCCATTCATTATTCGCGCGCAGTGCTACAGACGGAGCTGTTCACTCATTTACTGTTGAAATTTGGCCTGTTGTCTCGTGATTTTTGTTTATGAATAAAAAAAAGTAGTTCCGATGTGGCAGGGGTCACAGTTATTCAATCAAAACGAGGTTAAACTTTGTACGACACACGTGTGACGTACGGATTTAGTATCTTACCACCTGTATCTTTACCACGTGGGTAATAAATCAATTTATCATTTAACTAAAGCATTTATCCATGACATAAGCTTATGACATAAAAACATGTTTGCCATACCCCAATGACATAAGTATGCAAATTAGATAACCGGAAGTGGGACTTTTTTCGCCGGTGCAACATGGATACCTTTGATGTTGGAGACATTATTTCAATTATTCTGCAAAAGTCTGTTCAAGTATATTGTTTGAAATAATCCGAGGAACTTTTTTTCTCAGCGAAGGAATATGCCATAAAGGCGATGGAGGTTGTTTATTTTGATTTACACGGCTATGGAAAACATGTATCACTACGAACAATCTATACGTAAGATTTCGACAAGTTGCTGATGTTAATTTTTAATGCAATTATTCCTTAATTGGGAAGCAAAAATGTGAAAATGATAAATAGAATTCATCACTCGTGTTTTTTAATATGGGAAATATCAACCTCGTCCCGTTAATCAGTATTTGCCTCGCCAAAGGCTCGGCAAATACCGATTAATTAAGACTCGGTTGATATTACCCATATTAAAAAACACTCGTGATGAATCCTTTTTATATCTCAAATATCAAAATAGTTCTTCAGCTGATGTTGGAGTCGATGATCGGGGGTATTAGTGAGGCGCGCGCCCATTTTGCCTTGTTTTGATTTTTTCACCCAATTTTCCTAAAATAGTAACACTGTCGCATGTCAGTTGCATCAATAAAACACAGTGAATAGAGAAAATATATGTTAACCACAGCTATGAAAGAAAGCCTACAGTTATATAAAATCTTTCGTCAAAACATTGTTTCTACTTTGACTCTGATATCAAATTGAGCATGGTTTCAGTCAGTATTCCCGGACAGTATTTCCCCTTTACTTAATATTATAGTTTTCCATTTGATAATAATAATGGCAAACAATATATTGTTATTTTTTATATAATGGTTTCTCGGTAGGATAAAGCCAACGAATAATAGAATTATCCGTTATAGGGTCATATACGGCTAGAGATGCAAATATCAAAGGTCAATATAGGGACTACTTTCAGCGTTTACAAACAAACATGGCGTCGCCTTTGTCATTCGGCAATCGAGTCAGAATTTACCATCGGAAATCTGGAGAAACAACTGGGATAGTTGCTTTTGTTATCAAAAGAATAAGAATTAGTCTAATACACTGAACATATATGTGTGACTGTGACGTAGCTAAGGCATTATACAAGTTTTGGCAACTTTGGAGAAATTAATTCCGAAACAATTTAGCAAGGACACCAGCCTTGTGGGATCAGTTTCCATATCTGTGCTTGTAGACCTCTGCGACTTAGGACCGTTGGAAATGGCCGAATTATGCCCGAATTGTTACTTTGTTTCGTTTTGTCATTATGTGTACATCCGAATGCACTTCGGCACGTTATGAATCTAAACAAACGTGACGTCTCATAGACTAGGGTTAGAGTAGCTTCCCTTTGATAAAGGGCAACTACTCTAGCAGACAGACCGGTGGATTGCCGCGAAAGGCAGGTAGAAACAATTTATGAAGGCAATTGTTGTTTTGCCTTTATGTGTAGTTACGTCACTGTATATAAGAAGAGGCTTCAGTTGGCACTATTTTAATAGTAGGACTGACACTAGGCTAGTGAGGTTGAGCCTTTGGTCATGTTGACAATGCATCTGCCTTGAGATCGGATAACCTGTGGTTCGAATCCTATCAGATGACACCGAAATTGCATGGCTGCTACATTTGGATAATGAGATTACCCGTAACCATTGTATAAATCCGATATGCTAATGCCTCAAGGACCAACACTTCCTTTATCGTGTTCATGTAAATTGTGCTGTCAAAACTGACTGAGGATTCTCATGACGAGATCGCATACGATGCTGTTTGTAACGCAAGTAAACTGCCAGTACTTATATGCATGTAAAATTAACTCAGAATTGTAAGTAATTTACCATGGCTATGTGGGCTAGTTTAAAGGGCAGTACTTAATCATAAAAACTTACCCAAAATTAGATTGGAAAGAAAACCCCGGAAATAGCCCAATACGAAAACAATCGGCTATTTATGGGATCCCCCTCGCTGGAGTTGAAACTGGTTCCCGGTATTTGACACGCTGCGCAATTTCAACGATCAGGTCGGCGCCCAGTTGGCATGCTTCCCTCTCGGATTTTTTAATCACACTATACATTCTCTGTCTGCTCATCCGTTTGATTACCGTGACCAAAACGTATGTCAAATTATTGCTGACAACATTGACGATGCCTTCAGTTGTCTATTCGGGGGAATAACTCCTGATAGGCATTGGTTGTGTGGAATAGGACTGAGGGCTGCAGGTGGTTAAAGGTACCCAAACATTATGTTTTTGGACTTAGACTTCTTTTGCATCTAAATAAATTTTATTCCATTTCCAAGTACATGTTAACAAATATATAGAGTGGACAAGTATATTTACAATCCAGGTAGAAGGCATAATAAAAACAAACTATTGATGGAAGGCCTGTATACATTGTTTGAAGTGGACAGTGATTCGCCTCATACATGGATAAAATATTTTATGAACGCTTCATGACTATGGCCAGAGTAGAAGTCAGTTGCTTCCCCGTCTTGTGATAACAATGGATTTGACAAATATCACTCAACCTGTTAATGAATACAACAAAGAACGTTTTTTGTTGATTAATATTTGATAAATAAATTAATCTTATTGTTGAGAGCAGAATATGGTTAACAACATGATTATAAGTCTTTAAAAGACATTTAGAAGTGAATTTATGGATGTAAATTTCTTTATTGTGAGGAACACAACGTTTAGGAGTATATACTTACTCCTTTATCAGGTGAAGAATTGCAATGAAGCAGAGAACTTATATATGTACCTATAAGAACAAGTAATAAGACAACAAAGGTGGAAACTTAACAAGGGAAACCATCAGTCAACTGGCGCTGATAGGTCAACTGGAAGCCAGGACTTAAATTATCCCTGATTGGTAATAGCAATTGAAATGGCAGTGGACGAAACAGTGGGTGCAATGGATGGAAACCAACTGGATAATTAGCACAGACAGTTTCAAAACATTAAGTCCCAGGCACTAGGCAGATAGGTTCCCTGGTCACGGTTCATGGCTGGCTCGTGTCTCCTGATGGCGTCATTGGCGTCTTGTAGTCTTTGTCGCTAGTTGTTGTTGGTAGAAACTTTGGTGGATTCCCATATGATGTAATGATCTTGGCTCTTGAGGATGTGTTTGGAAATAGCGGATTTCAGTTCTAGTTCGTTGACAGAGGGCTGATGTTCTTTGAGTCTGGTGTTGATGGGTCTGAGCGTTTCTCCAATGTATTGGTGGCTACAGTTGCAGGGGGTCTGGTATATACGTCCTCTGGGGTCGGGACTTGCACTGCAGCTGTAGCTGCCTCTGTCATTGGCTCGTAGATGGGTCTCGGTGGTTTTGTTGGCTAGAAAAGGTGTCATCTATGTATATGGCGTTCTATATCTAATCAAACGGATTTTACAAATGCGCATGTAATTATTAGTTTAGGGTTGTGTCATATAGTACCACGGCGTCTAAAGAGACTTAATCAAACTACAGATGTTTTTAATCTTCACATTTCTAACAGCACAGATGTTAAAAACGTTTGCTTTAAATGTGTGAAATTGAATAATCTTGAATTCATTATATATTAGCACTTTCATAAAACTTGTTAGACTCCGTATATTAAGGCTAACAGAATAAAGTATTCCTTTACCGCTATTTTTGTTATGAAAAATGTGCCCAACAATACTGCGTTCGCTTTTCATTATTTTTTATTTAGACAATAATGTATGGAATTGTCATAATTTTGACTGGGATTTGTCTATTATTAGCCGCGCATTTCGTTTTGTCGCGCGGAAGCTTAAATACAGTATAGTTGAACTATACGCGCGTGTACAACAGGCCCACCTCTCGATAAATATACCGCAGAGGCTTGGTCTGGGTGAGTTACCACCAGGTATAGAGTCTGCCCGGTCGGTGTGCGATCCCCAGGTGGCGTCAAACTAAAAAAAACATTGAAATATTGTAGGTAATTGCTGTTCAGAGGCGGATCCAGGCTTTTGAAAAGGGGGTTGCACATAATAGCCAGTTTACACGTACAAGTTGTCCTGCACACAAACATACCAAACCCCTACCCCCACCCAACACACTCCGCCCCGCTCTGGATCCGACAATGTTGTTACCCAGCCTGACGGTCGGCATTATGGGGACTAACTATAGTTCGGTGTCAGTATTTATATGTGTGTGAGTCTGGTATCCATGCTAAACTGTGACATGGTCTCTCAGTGGGCTGTGGGCCGTCATTAGTCCGGCAGCTGCACGCGCATGCATGCGGACCGCTATTTATGTGCAATAATCATGAACCCAATGTTAAGGCCCATCTCACTTCACCTCCCACACCACACACTAATACCTATCACCCAAACCCATTCACATCGATCAGCATTCAAATACAGACACGTACTATAAACTCCAGTGTTCATCCCATTCCCACACAGTTGACACTATTTAGTCACGCAAAATGTCAAATGTATCGTATAGTGCTATTATATCTAATACCACATTCATTCAAATCAATGCTGACCCTGCAAGTCAATTAATCAAAACATGAGCTCATGAAAAAAACTCGAAACCCAACCACGTTCTTCCTCCTATTTTTCATCACGTCTCCCGATCACGCGTTATAACGAGTTTACACACCGCTCGTTCATCCGATTTTATCACAACATTCAATGGCTATTGATACAGAATCGTGTACATGGAATTAACATGTAAGCATACCCAGTAACATCGATGTGATATTTTTCATAGCAATCCCGAGAAAACACTAATACAATCTGTGAGAGTCGTTGTCACCACACTGACAAGTAAATTTATCGTATATTTTGTATATCAAATCTGGTGTATATCGAAAAAATCAGTCCGTTAAATGTACAGTGTGCAAGTTGGTCGATCTCTTTCCCCAACGAAAGGTGCTTGCGAAAGGTGTGTGTCGGTAGGAGGCGGGTCTGACATGCCCTCGTTTCGAAGCAAATGAGTCCAAAGGTCAAGGTCTTTACATGACACAGATGTGACGACAATGTGATAAGGCCTGACTGACACACTGTAGTTTGCGTTTTGCTGTTCACACTTGCCATCGCGCTTACCTGGGCGACAGTCATGACAGGTGGAAGGTAAGGTCTCGTGTCCCAGTAATGATTTCACTCCATAACATTTAGATATAATATATATGTGTTTATTTTCACTTAGGTTTCTCGACACAGTTTAAAGACAATGTCACCAAGCGAATCGTATATGGCGTTGAGTATATTCATCTACAAATGTCTATGTACAGTGCACAGAACTTCATGTTTTAAGTAACTGATGTCAGTCGTTTATTTTGCTAGGACATTTGTGTCCATTAATGGTATAATTAATTTTATTTATACGAGATCAATGTGAAAATCCCTTTAGTTTTGTGAAGCATGGTATTGTGATGACATACATACATTGGCTGATACGAATCTATTTATGCTAATTGGTGTTATTGTTGATTAGTATTGTATTGCGATAGGCACAAGCAGGCAATGAAAAAATATATTCATGATAACCACTACGTAGGTTTCTGTCGCAATCGGCGTGTGTTTGCATATCAATAATACACAGACAAGGACAATACAAGCTTCACGTGAAATAATTACACGTGCAACAGTAACGCAATGCCCTAAATGACAATTATAAAAACGTAAAAGTACTGCAAATATGATCATAGATAAAGTGATTTAATTTGTGTTATAATTGCTTTCACACAGCTATCTACTTTAAATATATCGGTATTCCGTTTTGACGCATTAATTTTTTTTTTCTATTATCATTTTTAGTCCATGCTGTGTCTAATAAAACCAAAATATTTCACCTTTTCTTCACGGAAAGCATGCACAGCCCTTATATTACTTGAACATAATTTATTATGCAAAAATATTAATAAAATTTGTGAGGAATTACAAATTTATAGTTTAGCTTTTGTCTCACAAAGCATTATAATACGCTAAATGTGTGCATATGCAGACATGTAAACACATTGGGTATTTTAGATGGAGCATAGTAAACATAACTAGATTTTTTTGTATATATTATACTATTGTTCCTAAATATGTTTCAAGAAATATATACATTGCACGTACATAAGTATAAAATGTCATATTCAGTTTACCACAAATATAGGATGCAAATATCAGTTTTCAAGTACAATAAGCGAATGATAATTAACTTAATTCTACTTACAGATTTAAGCCAGGAATCAATAAATAACGATCAAAATTCATGGGTTTTTTGTGTTGATAATAAAGTACAGTAATAGAAAAGTTCAAACACGGACACTCTTTCACAAACCCACTTGTACAGAGTGTTGTGATAAGATTAGTTGTTTCATCTCAAAGTCTAGTTATTTATTCAAAACAAATACGGGCTGTGAAATAATTGAATTTAACCAAACTTATCGATTGTATTCATTGTGTCAACTTCAGTTGTATCAATTAGTTCATATAAGAGGCGATTAAAGGGATTGTGGGGACAGGCTGGCTGACTTGGTTGATGCATGTCATCGTGTCCCAATTGCGTAGGTGGGCTGTGTAGATTCGATAATTTACAGACTGTCGTCTCACAGATGAAATATTTCCGATTGTGGCCTTATGCAACAAAGAAGCAAACAGTAAGTTCACAAAATTATGAAAATACATACTGCCAGCAAATGATATAGTTTCTTAAAAGCAAACCAATTATAATGACCTTGCATATCTTACTGACATATTAAGATGGATTTAGGGTTGGTAATATTATGTTAATATCAACCGTAGTTTGCTTTGCCACTTTGGTCATTATGATACATCAGGTGAGGTGACATGGGTTTTAAAGTCGCGTCCAAGATTATTGCACTTATTTAGCGGCGTGCATGTGTGTGTGTGGCTGCTTGTACTAGTCGGGACTGATGCCGATTTTATAGTGCTAGCTCACTGAGGTACCATGCCGCAGTTTAACATGAATACGTCACTCAGACACAGTATACTGACTCCGAGCCGACCAGTCCTTGTTTTAGCCCCTTAATGCCGAGCGCCAGACAGGGTAACAACAAGTACCACCTTTTAACGTCTTTTAGTACTAAATGGGTACAATGTGCGAAGCCCATTTCTGGTGACCCCGCCGGGCTATTGCGGATATGATCCCAAAAGCGTCGTAGAACCCAAGTCACTCACTAAAAAATGCACTGGGTTGGAGGTGAAAACATCGACAATGTAGACACCATCTATCTTGTGAGTTAGTGAGTTTTACGCCGCTTTTAGCACTATTCCAGCAATATCACGGCGGGGGACACCAGAAATGGGCTTCACACATTGTACCCATGTCAGGAATCGAACCCGGGTCTTCGGAGTGACGAACGAACGCTTTAACCACTAGGCTACCCGACCGCCCCTCAATCTTGTGCTTACCTTTGTATTCTGGAAAGAAATTGAATGAATGAACTTGGGAAAGGGTTTTAATACATGGTATTCATGTTCCATGCATGTTCAAACAAGCATGGAAGAACCGCCCACACCTCCTTTACACAGCCGCTCCTTGAAAATGAACTGCATTTGAGAGTTATATTCATAAATCAGGATTGAAAAACTTTCCATATCAAAGTCCACTGCAGGTATTTCTTATGGTTATGGACTATTTCGCTTTCATTTACAGGGTATGTCTATGGTGAGTATGGTAGTCAAGGCCATGATGGAAAAGTCGTTATGTTCTAATTATATATGTTAATTTACTCATAAGCAAAGGTATTTGTTTATTTATATTTACTGACAACTAGAAAATCGATTAAGTATTTGGATGTGGACATCACTTCAGAGATTCATCAATCGTGTGTTCACAACAAATATCTTGTTAATCAAGACAAGGTTATCTGGATGCAACAATAATAATAAAAGAAAACACAAGTTGAACACTGCTGGGTCGAATTTAAAACTTTAATTAAATAAATTAAGGGGCCCATCTTGAGTCGTGTTAAATACGGATACACCAGTCTCTTCAAAGAAAAGATATACGTTTTCATGTAATATGAAATAGTTTGTAAATTAAAGGTGTGTAAGGAAGTTTTCTGCAGTCTGGCTATACCACACTGCACAGTCACGCTAAATTCGACAATGTTTACAAGAGGGGATTACAAGAGATGAACTAGGAACAATTAGCTTAATGTAAAATACTCATGTAAAATATTAATTTTTGTATTTATTGATCGCCGAAGTGTAACATACTACACTTACTCTAAAAGTCCTTCATGTACCTTTATAACTTAAATTACATCAGCGATAGTATTGTTGACGCTAATATTTCTTCACTATTCATGCGAATATCTTTCGCTACTTAATCATCGAACTTTAAACCTACACATTATCTTAGAGATTTACATCTTGATCGGAATGATGAGCGCAAAGGAAAATATTATGTAAGGAATTTCATATTCTTATCAATACGTGAACCACTTTTGAAGCATGAGACCTTAATCAAATTGGCTTTTTCCGTTGTTGATTTACAGAGAATACTCTGTATAAGATGGGGAGAATTACAGTTTATTACATGTAAACAATCGTCTGATTGTATTCAGAATAAATACCTGCAAATAGTTCAAGGGTGTAATAAAATTATGTTATTTATCTATCCAGGAAGAGTGTTTTTGATATGATACTAATGCTGCATTAATAGTTAAATGTAGAAACACCTTATATCAACACTATCACATACATATGATCTCGTTCAATGGACTTATAACGATGGACAAAAGTATTGTCGCCAAAATTTAGTCAATCAAGCACAAATAATTGTATGCATATACACTGCTGCATATCTACACAGGTGTGTTTGGGTATCGATCAGCTCAAGATTAATTAACCGTGTTTCATATCCATGAAGAAATCATTTTTGAAAAAAATATGCTGACGTAACATTAAACGCCATTGCGAAGGCCTGTCGCCTGTACGATGAAAACTCATGTCACTGCCGACGTGTGGCTCGTATTTTTACTCTATCCAATTGCAACGGTATGATTGTTCTTTAAACTTTTAAACCATTGCTTATGCGAAGGTTAGGGACGGACGTATTGTTCACGGGCATACATGGGAGGATGGATGTGTGAGTTGGGTTAACGCCGCTTCAAGAGTAATGCAGTTTTGTCCAGGCGTGACAGCTTCACATAGGAGGAAAGCCAAACGGGACGCCGGTCTCAGATGTTTACCACTTTGATGAGGTGTTAATGCACACATACATGTATATCTATGCGTGTATGGATAGTAGGCATTACTCGAGGTATTAATGTACATATAAATGTATCTCTATGCTTGTATGGACAGTAGGCATTATTTGAAGTATTAATGTACATAAATGTATTATACTTGCATAGATTGGTAGGCATGACTCGGGGTATTAATGTAAACATACATGTATCTCTGCTTGTATAGACAGTAGGCATTGCTCGTGGTATTGATGTTCACATACATGTATCTCTGCTTGCATGGACAGTAGGCATTGCTCGTGGTATTAATGTAAACATACATGCATCTCTATGCTTGTATTGACAGTAGGCATTACTCGAGGTATTAATGTACACATACATGTATCTCTATGCTTGCATAGACAACATCATTACTGCAGGTATTTATGTGCACATACATGCGTCTCTATGCTTGTATGGACGATAGGCATTACTCGTGGTATTGATGTACACATACATGTATCTCTGCTTGTATAGACAGTAGGCATTGCTCGTGGTATTGATGTACACATACATGTATCTCTGCTTGTATAGACAGTAGGCATTGCTCGTGGTATTGATGTTCACATACATGTATCTCTGCTTGTATAGACAGTAGGCATTGCTCGTGGTATTAATGTACACATACATGTATCTCTGCTTGTATAGACAGTAGGCATTGCTCGTGGTATTGATGTACACACACATGTATCTCTGCTTGTATAGACAGTAGGCATTGCTCGTGGTATTGATGTACACATACATGTATCTCTGCTTGTATGGACAGTAGGCATGCTCGTGGTATTGATGTACACATACATGTATCTCTGCTTGTATGCACAGTAGGCATTGCTCGAGGTATTAATGTACACATACATGTATCTATGTTTGTATGGACAGTAGGCATTGCTCGTGGTATTAATGTACATATACATGTATATCTATGCTTGTATAGACAGTAGGCATTGCTCGTGGTATTAATGTACATATACATGTATCTCTATGCTTGTATGGCATGACTCGCGGTATAAATGTGCATATACATGTATCTGTGCATGCTTGTGTGGCTTGACTCGAGGTATAAATGTACATATACATGTATCTATGCATGCTTGTGTGGCTTGACTCGTAGTATAAATATACATATACATGTCTCGGTGCTTGTATGGCATGACTCGTAGTTTAAATGTACATATACATGTCTCTGTGCTTGTATGGCATGACTGGTAGTATAAATGTATATATACATGTCTCTGTGCTTGTATGGCATGACTCGTGGTATAAATGTACATATACATGTCTCTGTGCTTGTATGGCATGACTGGTAGTATAAATGTACATATACATGTCTCTGTGCTTGTATGGCATGACTGGTAGTATAAATGTACATATACATGTCTCTGTGCTTGTATGGCATGACTGGTAGTATAAATGTACATATACATGTCTCTGTGCTTGTATGACATGACTCGTGGTATAATGTACATATACATGTCTCTGTGCTTGTATGGCATGACTGGTAGTATAAATGTACATATACATGTCTCTGTGCTTGTATGGCATGACTCGTAGTATAAATGTATATATACATGTCTCTGTGCTTGTATGGCATGACTGGTAGTATAAATGTACATATACATGTCTCTGTGCTTGTATGATGTACATATACATGTCTCTGTGCTTGTATGGCATGACTCGTGGTATAAATGTACATATACATGTCTCTGTGCTTGTATGGCATGACTGGTAGTATAAATGTACATATACATGTATCTGTGCTTGTATGGCATGACTGGTAGTATAAATGTATATATACATGTCTCTGTGCTTGTATGGCATGACTGGTAGTATAAATGTATATATACATGTCTCTGTGCTTGTATGGCATGACTTGTGGTATAAATGTACATATACATGTCTCTGTGCTTGTATGGCATGACTGGTAGTATAAATGTATATATACATGTCTCTGTGCTTGTATGGCATGACTGGTAGTATAAATGTACATATACATGTCTCGGTGCTTCTATGGCATGACTGGTAGTATAAATGTATATATACATGTCTCTGTGCTTGTATGGCATGACTGGTAGTATAAATGTACATATACATGTATCTGTGCTTGTATGGCATGACTGGTAGTATAAATGTATATATACATGTCTCTGTGCTTGTATGGCATGACTGGTAGTATAAATGTATATATACATGTCTCTGTGCTTGTATGGCATGACTGGTAGTATAAATGTACATGTACATGTCTCTGTGCTTGTATGGCATGACTGGTAGTATAAATGTATATATACATGTCTCTGTGCTTGTATGGCATGACTCGTAGTATAAATGTATATATACATGTCTCTGTGCTTGTATGGCATGACTGGTAGTATAAATGTACATATACATGTCTCTGTGCTTGTATGGCATGACTGGTAGTATAAATGTATATATACATGTCTCTGTGCTTGTATGGCATGACTGGTAGTATAAATGTATATATACATGTCTCTGTGCTTGTATGATGTACATATACATGTCTCTGTGCTTGTATGGCATGACTCGTGGTATAAATGTGTATATACATGTCTCTGTGCTTGTATGGCATGACTCGTGGTATAAATGTACATATACATGTCTCGGTGCTTGTATGGCATGACTCGTGGTATAAATGTATATATACATGTCTCTGTGCTTGTATGGCATGACTCGTAGTATAAATGTATATATACATGTCTCTGTGCTTGTATGACATGACTGGTAGTATAAATGTACATATACATGTATCTATGCTTGTGTGGCTTGACTCGTGAAATAATTGTGCATACATATGTATCTATGCTTGTATGGCATGACTCGTGGTATAAATGTACATATACATGTATCTATGCTTATGTACATCTATTTACATTCATGCACAGACTAGTTGGTATTACTCGGGGTATATCTGTATATATATTTATATATATATCGATTGGTAGGCATGATCCATGGTATAAATGTACACACACACACACACGGTGCTTGTATGGCATGACCCGTGGTATAAATGTACATATTCATGTATCTATGCTTGTGTGGCTTGACTCGTGATATAATTGTGCATACATATGTATCTATGCTTGTATGGCATGACTCGTGGTATAAATGTACATATACATGTATCTATGCTTATGTACATCTATTTACATTCATGCACAGACTAGTTGGTATTACTCGGGGTATATCTGTATATATATTTATATATATATCGATTGGTAGGCATGATCCATGGTATAAATGTACACACACACACACACACACACACACACACACACACATACACACATTAGCTCGTAATTGTGAAAGTAATTTGGTTTGAACATTTTTTATTTTTACTTTTTTTATTTTATTTATTTATTTATTTATTTATTTATTTATTTATTTATTTATTTATTCATTTATGTTTTTTGTTGTTTTTTTGGGAGGCGGTATTTTACGCAAATACGCAGCTTATTTGTAGCTCTGTATATATCCTATCAAATATACTAAACAACAAAAGTTCCCGTGACACCAATATTTTAGTGTTTTTCAAACAAGTAAAGTTTGGTTTTCAATATTGTAGTACATGTATGGAATCAAGTCACAAAAACGCAACTGCTACAGAAAAGCATCCATTCCATGCAAAAGTTGACTTTTATGCAAGCCCCATGCATTTCACTACCCAAGAATGGGTATAAAAACATGTGCGTTAACGGGATCCCATATGCATTGTTTAGCATCGTGCTGACAACAACCACTCAGAAAAACAACAACATTTCGCAATTATTCCACGCCTGTCACACACGAGCGATTGGTATGCCTGAAGCATTATCGAGTCAACGTGATGTTGCAAGACAATTTAACGTCCACAAAAACACCATTTGGCGTTTATGGCAACGTTGGCAACAGACGAATGCAGTCAGAGACCATCCTCGGAGTGACAGGCCACGCGTAACCAATAATCGACAAGTCAATTGGATTCGAACAACACACCTACGAAATCGATTCCAGCCAGCAACAGTGACTGCAAGAAGCATCCCTGGCCTTAGAGGAATATCTTCACAAACCGTACGTCGTAGCCTCAGATGTGCAGGGATTGTCGCCAGAAGACACACCAGACGTCCCATTTTGACAGGAAACCACCGTCAAGCACGTCTACAATGGTGCAGACAGCGTCTACGCTGGACGGCCATGCAGTGGGGACAAGTTCTATTCACTGACGAGTCTCGTTTTCACCTCAGCCACAGGATGGGCGGATTCGAGTGTACCGACGTCGAGGTGAACGTTACGTCAATCATTGTGTCATGGAAGAAGATCGGTTCGGAGGCGGCAGCGTTATGGTATGGGGTGGGATTACAGCAAGACAGAGGACCCGTTTGAAAGTGGTAGAGGGAAATCTCAATGGACAGCGCTACCGCGACGAGATCATCGGCCCTGTTGTTCTACCGTTTTTGCATCGTCATGGCCCAGGCATTACCTTTGAACATGACAAGGCCCGGACTCATATTGCTCGACTTGTTCAGGATTCTCTTCAACAAAGCAACGTCATCCCCTGACCGGCTCGCTCCCCTGATCTCTCACCAATTGAGCACATGTGAGATGAGATGGATCGACGTCAACCACGTGTTCCACAGACACACCAGGAACTTCGAAACATGCTCCAGCAGATATGGACAGATATCCCACAGGACTTTGTGCGACGCCTAGTCCATTCCATGAGAAGAAGATGTGTTGCTTGCATCGCAACCAGAGGTGGACACACACGATATTGATTTGTAAATTGACATTTTGGCATGTTCATGTGTTTTTTTTTATGAAATCACGCATTTTCTGAAGTCAGTGTGGCAAATTTAACCATTTGAACACTTACAGTAGTCTTTTATCTGTTGCAAACCGAAATTGTTTCAGATTTGGTAAAAAACATAACTTTGCATTAAATCTTATTCAATGTCACAGGAACTTTTGTTGTTCAGTATATATGCAGAACTTGTTTGGCATGATTCGAGGTATTAATGTAGACAAACATATATCTATGCTTGTATGGTATGATTCGAGGTATTAATGTACCTAAGGCATATCTAAGGCAGACACAAGGTATGAACATCCGCAGTGAATGAACTACCGTGGACAGCCTTTAATTATTCAAGTTTAACAGCAAACAATAGAAGCAATGTCAGGGATGTGTGCATCATATCTCCTGAAGTGGGTAGTAACTGCATTGATTGCAGACAACTGGCCACCTTTTGTACACGTGACGGCGAGTGTGACCATACGGCATTTGTTTCTATGTTGTCTTCCCGCTTGTATTGCTTCAGTGTCTGCGAATTTTATAACCTCAGTGCTCGCTGTTTGTTTAACATACCACGTCTTTCGTTCATTAAAGCGGTACTGAACTCTTGAAATTTGGTAGCCCCAGCAGGTTTGATACAGGTCTCCCAAGCACCATTTCTGTGCTGGGGATAATTTTACAGACACCTTTTCACTGCATCTCGTTTTTATGTTAATACAAGTATAATATCAATTAAAAGAATGTATATACAAGGACACGGGTGTAGTCGATTGCAGTTCGATGTGGAGAGTTGAAACGTTGTATTTTCCCGATAACCACCACATGTCTGTATAATTGTAAATGTTTTTATACTTCGTGTCACGAATCAGAAACTGTGTGTCACGTCCACAAAACAGTTATTGTTTGTGACCTAGGCAGTGCAGAAACCTCGTTCCATACAGTGTACTCTATGTCTGTCTTTGTTTGATTTATATTGTTTTCAAACATAATATGCCTCGTAGAATAACAGTTTTCTACATTCGGGAAATAACGTTTTTTCTACATTTGCTAAAAACAATTATAATGGGTGGCATATAGTATAACCTATACTAAACTATTCTCAGCAATCGTGAAAAGTTTTTTAAACTGCCGAGCCTTAATTAATACACTTAGATAATGAATCTTCAAATGACTCCAGCTCGGACAATGCAGATTACTTTTATTCAACAATGAGATATGCATGTATACATGAGCCTGTTATAAATAAAAGCCACACAACTCTTTCCATAGTCATAAATACAAGCCACAAAACCTTTTCTGTTATCAAAAGACACGTCTGCTTAAAGCATAGTTCATGGTACTCTCCCAAATTTATCATATGCATGAATTATGAATTTGTGAATCACGATAGTGATGATACCGGGTTTTTCGCCTTAAGACATCTGTGAGGCTTTTGTGGCGTCAGTAGAAAGATCAAGGTCATGTGTGTAAACTACTGAAGCGTCTTCTCCAATGACCATTCCTGGACGGAACAAGCCCTCAGCAACCTATGATTGCCGTACAAAGTGGCTATACGAGGGCTGGTCAAAAAGTTTTAAGCCTCACAAACAAAACCAACAATTGTGAAAGTGTTTCTAATGTTATTTTTCAACATTATCTCCCTTCTTTTCAATAAACTTCTCATATTGATAGTGAAGTGTTTTTCAAATCCAATCAGGACATTTGTTATGAAGCCACCCCGAAAACCCCATTCACGGAAGCTTTGAGGTCATCGTTGTCGTCATAGCGCTTTCCACGAAGGTATTCTTTCAGTTTAGGAAACAGGTGGAAATCACTTGGTGCCAGATCTGGCTAGTATGGAAGATGAGGAAGCTCTTGGAACCCACATTGTCGCACAGCAGTCTTTGCAAGTCGAGAGGTGTGAGAAGAGGCATTGTCATGAATTAGTAGAAATCCAGCAATAAGCATTCCTCGCCGCTTTCCTTTGATAGAATCTCTCAGGAGATGAAGCAAATCAGCATAGTAGGCACCGGTAATCGTCGTTTGACTTTCTAAATAATCAACAAGGATCGCACCCTTTGGATCCCAGAATACATTGGCCATAACTTGAATGTCTTTCATGCCGGAGAAGTGGAATGATGCCATTTCATGGATTGACGTTTTGACTCGGGGTCATAGTGGTAGATCCATGTTTCATCACCTGTTACTAATCTCTTTCAGAATTTGACGAAATCCTCCTCAGTTAGCTCTATTTTTCCCTGGCAATGTCAGCTCGTTTTTCTTAAGATCAGAATTTAGAAACTTTGGCACCAAACGACCAGATATCGTATTCATATGTAAATGTTCATGAATAATAGTTTCAATAGATCCATGGCTTAGACCTGTGTCCTCTCAAGTTCAGCAATGGTAATACGTCTATCTGATAGTATACGTTTTTTCTATCCCATTGATTAAATCTTTACGGATAGAAGTTGAGGGACGTCCAGACCTTGGGTCATCATCAAGGCTTGTTCTCACATCCTTAAAGATAGCTGCCCAAACTTTAACAGTGGAATAGCTAGGGCACTGATCCCGATACACTTGTGACATGCGGTCATGAATTACTTTCATGAAAGTACTTTTCTCTGAAGTAAAAAACTTGATGACTGCACGGTAATCGTTCTTATCCATTTCTGTGTCCATTTGGACGTTCAACTGGCTGTCACTAATATACAAACTGCCTCAACAGACCAAATACACTTGTAATGAACTACTCAAACAATGTACTACATTGACTTGTTCACTTTGTTATGGCCAATAGTTGAAAGTGAGTCCGGCTTAGAACGTTTTGATCAGCCCTCGTATAAGTCGGGTGGCCAGGTTCGATGACTTGGTTGAATGTGTGACATCGTACCCTGACGGGCGGGACGTTGAAAATACAATCAATCACTGCTTTGTCTGGTCCAGAATAATTTATAGACCGTCGGCATTTAGCAATATAATATAATATAATATAATATAATATAATATAATATAATATAATATAATATAATATAATATAATATAATATAATATAATATAATATAATATAATATAATATAATATAATATAATATAATATAATATAATATAATATAATATAATATAATGGAACGTTGAAAATACAATCAATCACTGCTTTGTCTGGTCCAGAATAATTTATAGACCGTCGGCATTTAGCAATATAATATAATATAATATAATATAATATAATATAATATAATATAATATAATATAATATAATATAATATAATATAATATAATATAATATAATATAATATAATATAATATAATATAATATAATATAATATAATGGAACGTTGAAAATACAATCAATCACTGCTTTGTCTGGTCCAGAATAATTTATAGACCGTCGGCATTTAGCAATGTAATGTAATGTAATGTAATGTAATGTAATGTAATGTAATGTAATGTAATGTAATGTAATGTAATGTAATGTAATGTAATGTAATGTAATGTAATGTAATATAATATAATATAAATACTGCTGCTTGTAATATACGAGTCTCGACGCATATCAAAGAAAAGTGTATAATAAAGACATGACACTTTTATGGGTAACTTTTATGTAATATAACGGCGATTCAGGGCTACTTTTTGCCCTTTCATCAGGTGATGACGGGAAAGCGTTAGCCTTGAAACATCGCTACAAGCAATACATATATTGTTATCCATAAGTTCGTGTCTTCGTGTTCTACATACTTCTAAACGCCTTTCAAAGATTTGATTAGTGATGAAGTTACATTATTTGTTTATTTGTTTGTTACTTGACGCCGCCTCCGTGGTCTAGTGGCAGAGCGTCTGCCCGGAGAGCGTAAGGTCGGGGGTTCGATCCCCAGCCGCGTCATACCAAAAGACCTAAAATGATGGCACTTATTGTTACCCTGTCTGGTGCTTAGCGTTAAAGAGATAAAACAAGGACTGGTCGGCTCGGATTCAGTATACTCTGTCTGAGTGGGGTATTCATGTTAAACAGCGGCATGGTATCTCAGTGGGCGAGCAGCCTAGCACTATAAAATCTTCTTCCGGACTAGCAGACACACGCACGCACGCACGCACGCACGCACGCACGCACACACATACACACGTGCATGCACGTCGCTATATGAGTGCAAAACCAACTTGCCGCCGACGTTAAACCCCACCTCACCTCACCTCACCTCACCTCACCTCACCTCACCTCACCTCGCCTCACCTCACCTCACCTCACCTCACCTCACCTCACCTCACCTCACTTTTTCCTGCTACATGACGACGGTTTGTGAATGAGACCAGGCTCCGCCATCATGTGACCGTGCCTGCCCACCCGATCCATTTAGTTGCCTGTTACGACAAGCATAGGTTTTTCTGGTTCTACAAATGTTATTGACGGAAAAAATGAATAAATGTATGAAGTTAAATCATTCATGTCAACGGTTTTCAAAACGTTTTAATCTAACGTTTCCGTTAGGCCATAGACGTGACGAATAGATTGCGACGTTTATAATGGTAAATCTTTTTTCAGATTTGTCGTCAAGAGAGACACAGATGTTTGCATGTAGACATGCCGTCTAAACGAGGACGAGGACACGGTCAGAGTAGACAGGATTCCCTAGGAGGAGAACAGGCTCCCTCAACCCCGCTGAATACGCCGCATGCAGGGTGCGGAGGACAGAACAGTTCACACTTAGATTTACTAGACTCTGGTAGCCCTGAAAGTATCGAGGTAGATGTACCCGTTCATTCTCGTGACAATAGTGCTGAAACTAACGGTCCTTCTAAGGAGGGGGGTAGGAACGTCAGTTGCAGGGGGGAGAAGATGGGCGTGACGTCGTTGAAGACGTCGCTGCAATGTGTTGTGTGTGCCGATAACGCAAGCGGACAGTACTTTGGTGCCACCGTATGTTTGCCATGCAAGGTAGGTTAATTTTATGCAGCCTGTAAGTGGGTGGAAGGATGTTGTTTTACGTCGAAGTGTCCAATTCTCCCGCCATATCGCGAGGGCTATGAAAGGTGTCTCTCCGCCTTTCTTTCTCGGCTTAAACAGCTAATCCAGAGGTTGAAAGTCAAAGAGTCATGCCGTCACATACACCCACCCAAATACACCTCACACGCATCACACACACGCCCACCCCGAACACTCACACCCACACACACACACACACACACACTCACCCACCCACATACACCCACCCAAATACACAACACACACACATCACACACACGCACACCGCGAACACTCACACCCACACTCACCCACACACATACACCCACCCAAATACACCCACCCAAATACACCACACACACACATCACACAAACGCACACCCCGAACACTCACACCCACACTCACCCACACACATACACCCACCCAAATACACCAAACACACACATCACACACACCCCGAACACTCACACCCACACACCCACACTCACCCACCCATATACACCAAACACACACATCACACACACGCACACCCCGAACACTCACACCTACACTCACCCACACACATACACCCACCCAAATACACAACACACACACATCACACACACGCACACCGCGAACACTCACACCCACACTCACCCACACACATACACCCACCCAAATACACCCAACACACATCACAAACACGCACACCCCGAACACTCACACCCACACACCCACACTCACCCACCCACAAACACCCACCCAAATACACCACACACACACATCACTCACACGCCCATCCCGAACACTCACACCCACACACCCACACCCACACACCCACCCATTTACACCACACACACACATCACACACACGCACACCCCGAAAACTCACACCCACACAACCACACTCACCCACCCACATACATCCACCCAAATACACAACACACACATCACACACACTCCCATCCCGAACACTCACACCCACACCCACACTCACACCCACACCCACCCAAATACACCACACACACATCACACACAAGCCCATCCCGAACACTCACACCCACACACCCACACTCACCCACCCATATACACCCACCCAAATACACCACACAAGCACATCACACACACGCCCACCCCGAACACGCACACCTACACACCCACACTCACCCACCCACATACACCGACCCAAATACACCACACACACATCACACACACTCCCATCCCGAACACTCACACCTACACACCCACACTCACCCACCCACATACACCCACCCAAATACACCACACACACATCACACACACGCACACCCCGAACACTCACACCCACACACTCACACACCCACATACACCCACTCAAATACACCACACACACACATCACTCACACGCACACCCCGAACACTCACACCCACACACCCACACTCACACACCCACATACACCCACCCAATTACACCACACACACACATCACACAAACGCACACCCCGAAAACTCACACCCACACAACCACACTCACCCACCCACATACATCCACCCAAATACACCACACACACATCACACACAAGCCCACCCCGAACACTCACACCTACACACCGACACTCACCCACCCAAATACACCACACACACACACATCACACACACGCCCATCCCGAACACTCACACCTACACACCCACACTCACCCACCCAAATACACCCACCCAAATACACCACACACACATCACACACAAGCCCACCCCGAACACGCACACCTACACACCCACACTCACCCACCCACATACACCCACCCAAATACACCACACAAGCACATCACACACACGCCCACCCCGAACACGCACACCTACACACCCACACTCACCCACCCACATACACCCACCCAAATACACCACACACACATCACACACAAGCCCACCCCGAACACTCACACCCACACACCCACACTCACCCACCCACATACACCCACCCAAATACACCACACACACACACATCACACACAAGCCCACCCCGAACACTCACACCTACACACCCACACTCACCCACCCACATACACCCACCCAAATACACCACACACACATCACACACAAGCCCACCCCGAACACTCACACCTACACACCCACACTCACCCACCCACATACACCCACCCAAATACACCACACACACATCACACACAAGCCCACCCCGAACACTCACACCCACACACCCACACTCACCCACCCACATACACCCACCCAAATACACCACACACACATCACACACAAGCCCACCCCGAACACTCACACCCACACACCCACACTCACCACCCACACGCCCACCACAAACACTCACAGTCAAACCCACATACACACAGACACACACACGCCCCCAAACACTCACACTATACACAAATACACACGTGGGTGCAGATGACAGGTGCAATAGAATCGCCCACATACCGAATCGCCCACCACACACTTATCAACACACATACACCACACACACACACATCACACACACGCCCAACCACACACCCACACTCATACACCCAAACACTCTCTCTCTCACACACACACACACACACACACACACACACACACACACACACACACACACACACACACACACACACACGCCCATCCCAAACACTCACACCCACACCCACCCACATACAGCACACACACATCACACACACGCCCACCCCAAACACTCACCCACACTCACACCCACATACAGCACACACACATCATACACACGCCCACCCTAAACACTCACCCAAACCCACCAACACACACAGGCCCACATACACCACACACACATGCCCGTCCCAAACACTCACACCCACACCCACACCCACACCCACACCCACACCCACACCCACACCCACCCACATACACCACACACACAGCACACACAAGCCCACCATAAACACTCACCTACACCCACCTACACACACGCACACACACACGCTCTCAAACAGTCACATCACACATACACGCGCGAAATGATTTGCTGCAAAAAAAACAAATTACAAAATACAAATTGCTCTTCAAACTTATAATATATTATGAATATTTTCCTAAAATATAAGAATTAAGACCATGCAGAATTAAGACCATCCGTTTTAGGAAAAGATAAAGATAGGCTCTTCAGCAATTCATTCATTTAATTCATTCAGTTATACAAGTATAACCTTTTAAAAGTGTATTGGTATAACTGTCTGAACTTAAAGAGATGCAACACCACATCTGTTTTGACATTGGGGTTGTTCGTTTTGATCTTGGTACATATCTTTCAATATTTGATTTTCATTAAGAACTTGTGTGTGTTTAACTGTTGCATACTCTAATTTCCATAATCCCGTGTTGGCGCATTATTTAAATGGTATATTTATATACTTTACCTTTGTTTGTATTGAATACAGAACTCATTTAGCTTGAAAAACAGGAAATTATCAAGCAATAGTTTATTTGTTATTTTTATGTAACCTGTAAAGCTTCGTTACACCTATTGGTCATCTGTGTACATATGTCTATAACCTACCTGCACGCATTCATCGTGCATTATTTCTAAATATGTAAGTCTTTAATTTATTTTTTTATTTTTTATTTTTATATTTTATATTTCACACGCATAATAACTTATTCTGAATTGTAATGCGTTACATGTTAAAAAGAAGTTCAGTTGTTTTCTTGAGACTAAGTATTCGAGCAAACCCGTGACCCGGGTGGAATAGGCCTTCAGCAACCCATGCTTTCCATAAAAGGCGACTATGCTTGTAAGAGGCGACTAACGGGATCGGGTAGTCAGACTCGCTGACTTGGTTGATGCATGTCATCGTACCCCAATTGCATGTATCGATGCTCATGACGTCAGTCACTGGATTGTCTGTTCCAGACTCGATTAATTACAGACCGCCGTCATATAGATGGAATATTGCTGAGTGCTAAACTAAATTTGATAACTCCACAAAAGCGGAGCTTCTTGCAGAGAATATCGTAATTAATACTGATCCATTGTAGCAAAAGTTGTCATTAAGACATGAAACCTTTTCGGAGATAACAGCTTCTAAATTGACAAAAAAGTTCACGTCTTCATGTCGTTCCAACTTTTAAATGTCAATCGAAGACTAGAATACTTGTCCTGTTAATCATTCTTCGTTTCCACTGTCAGACAACTGGGTGTCTGGTCTGGTGTGACTAATAAGAGGGGACGTGTCTATTATTAGATTATTACTGCATTACATGACAAATCGACACCGATCTGTTTACGTAAATGGGACCCCGTCGAACAGCGGGCGTTCCCCAAAACTCGGTTTTGTATCCGCTCCAGTTCATTGAAAATATATATGATATATGATGTGTTTTGTATGACATGATTATTTGGCGATGCCACATTCCTTATGACTATCTTAAAAAATGTTTTGATTCTTGATAGATTTATTTTAACAGATTTAGAATCTCCCAATATCCAAATTTTGTAGATCGATGCTCATAATGTCAATCACTGGATTGTCTGATCCATACTCGATTATTTACTGACCGCTGTCATATAGGATCCGGACTGATGAGGATTCAGTGTATGTATGTGCAGCAGCCAACATACAATGTGTTACACAGAAGTAACCTTCGAACAAATTACACACGCAACCTCATACACAACATAAAAGCATTGCAATCTGCTACCTCCAGATGTGTTCTGGTTCGGGACATTGAAAACACACCATATATCCTTGACATACATACCTCCTGGGAGATGGAAAAAGTCATTCGCTTCATTTCATACATCTGTAATACGGAGTATAGAAGGTCATTGGCCTCTTTGTGCCTTTCTGGGGTCATGATAAACTTGATTAAGTGGAATTAATTAGAATAACACCATGTTTTTTGCAAACCGAGAAAGGTACTATTGTGTAGTGATTGATAAACACCTGATCGTGATATAGTCGGAATCGTACAAAAGACTCTGCTTTTACTTAATATTTCTTGTGATTGTGGAAATGATTTTTGTCTTGTTTAGTGACATGAACCGAGTCGAATTGTCTGCTGGCGATCATTTTGACACCGAGACATATCACAGACTTAAGTTAAAACGGTTGGACATACCAACGAGGAATTGGCAGGGTCGGGACAGTAAATCTGCCCACAACCAGGTTGTGCCCACGTATGGTTTAGACTGCAGTCCTCGGATGGTCCTTCGGGATATGATGAACCTCTTTATGTATTTCATTCAAGGGGTGTGAATGGTAACATTTATATTGTACTAAGTAGTGTGTATAGTAAAGGTGAAGCTTGTATTAGAGCAGACAGTTGCAAATCAGGCTCAGTCAGGACATCACGTGGAGTACGTCAAGGTTGTATTCTCTGTCCAGTTTTGTTTATCTTCTTCGTGAATGAATTTACGGTGTTTTTGTTTCACGGGACATTGATGAAATCTTATCATTGTTGTTTGCTGATGATATATCTTTAATTGATGATTGTGTTGTTCACTTGCAAAGAAAGCTGTATGCCCTTGATATGTTTTGTAATAAAAGGGGCAAAGAAATGGTGGTTACTCAAGGAAAACTGACAAGTGGCATTATGGAGGCTCGCAAATGCAAACTGTAACACATACATATATAGGAATTGTCTTTTCGTCTTGATTAATTCGGTCGAAGGCGTGTGAGACATTATCTATTGTCACCGGATCGTAAAACCAGTCTAGTCACGGTCTCGTGACCGCACTTCTTCCCTCTCCTTTAATTGTCCGGCTTCCATCACCATTCGTCGTTGTCCAGTGTCTTCACATTCATTGTTAGAGAATTGGCGAGCCGTAAATTTCGTATTCTCTAGCGGTTTAATCGCATACATATGTATTGATTTTATATATGTTATCCTATGTACGTTAGCTACATTATTCATGAATGGAAAATGTTTTAGTAACTTTGATTTCCACGCAATAACGCTATTATTTAGTACCGGTAGATATTTCTAGTGTGTTCATCGTTATTTTTGCCGCCTCAATAATTGTACATATCTGGTTGTAAATATTTAGTGGTACCGTTGGATAGCTTATGTTCCGCGCTTTATTTTGGTTTGGTACTTACATCTTGGTTTAGTACTAAGTTTGCTATCCTGAGTCTTTAGTCGATAAGACTAGGTTGCTATTCAGGCATTTTGCTCTATTTATTGCCCAAGCGGTTTATTTAAGGGATAGGGCATCTGTGTTTACTTTCCCTATTTAACCCAGCTGAGGTTATTCACCAATTAGAGTATTGAGTTATGAACTCTCAGGTGTTAATTGGTCTCAGCCGACTCAATTGGCTTTCTTTCTATGCATCAATATCTTGTCAAAGTTTTTATTTAGCTACTCAGCTTGTATATTTGCTCAGATTTAATTAATCAGTGATCATTATCAGCGTAAAGTGGGATTTTGTTCCTTAATATTATCGTCTATTAATACAATTAGGTGGTAATAATAAACCGATGAACATGTTTTCAATATTACTTTTTTTAAGGCACAGCTCCGTGACACAAATAAAGGCAAGAAAGGCAGAGTGAGCTGTGTATTCTCTACTTAAAAGATATCAATCATTACCATTCCACACTGTTGTGACTATCTTTGATACTAAGCTAGCTCCTGTTTTATGGTGTGGCTCCGAAATCTGGCGTTTCGAACTCAAGTATAGGCAAGTTATCGAAAAAGAACAAAGCTCGTTTCATAAACGTTATTTTTTATCCTTGGGGCTTTTGTTTCAAAACGTGGTGAACACATATACACATGTACACATGTACACATGTATCTGTATTCAGAGGGTCAGGACAATTTGCGAAAAATGAAAGCAAATGCCATCTGAAGTTTACTGAGAAAACGATATGTGAAATGCTGGACGTCCTCATTGATAATATCTACGTAAAACTTGGGGGTAAGACATTTAGCCAAGAAGAGGGCATCCCCATGGGCACCAATTGTGCTCCCCTTCTTGCCGATCTGTTTCTTTCTGCATATGAATCGTAATTTCAGTTCGGATTGGCAAAGTCAAAACAAGGTAAATTGGCCAGTAAGTTTAACTTAAGCTTCAGGTATATCGATGCTCCGTACAATTACAATCAAAGAACAAATTCCCTTCAACTGGTTTACTCACCTGAACTAGAAATAAAGGAGACCCGTGAGACCGCTTCATCTGTTTCATATCTAGATCTATGCATAAAGATTCAGAGTGACAAAACACTCTCCACAAGACTGAATGACAAGAGGGATATCTTCAACTTTCCGATAATCAACTTTCCCTTCATGTCGAGCAATCATCCAGGAACACCAGCCTATGGTGTTTACATTTCTTAATTTTGAGATACAATCGAGCATGCTCTTTCTACCAAGATTTCAAAGAGCTCAGAAGTTGTATGATCAAGGTTACAACATGCCTCAGTGAAGCTTTCAAAAAGTTTAATGGTAGACATATGGAGGACGAATTTGACGCATCAGTGACAAAGATTATGTCCGATGCAATTCCCTATTTTGACAATTGACTTGGCTTTGCATGTGTTTGTGACTGGTGCAACAAGTCGGGCAGGATATGCTCACCATTTCGCGAAAATCTTGTATCATCACTATTTGATATTTATTCATAAACACATGTTCATGATATAGACAGAATCGTACAATCGACTCTATGCAAAGCTTTCTACTGGATATGGAAAGGGTTTTGACGCTTTATTTATATGTATCTAAAACAGTTAAAAAACGACCGTGCTTGTTATCTATGAATCAAAAACAATATCCACGTGTGTGCTGTGAAATGCTGAACGTATTTGATGAAAATGGTAAAATGACTCGGGTATCCAAAATCAGAATGCTGCTCATTCTTGGTTCTCCTATATTTGGATTGCCCAAGATAGTGCAAATGTAGAGCTTTTTATTCATCAACGTTGTAATGATATACAGTTCCAGAATTGGCATGACAAAGCTTCTGTAACTCAACGTTTCTAAATAGGTATACTCCTGTCATGAAAAATTCTTGAACCTGAATAATATGTATTACATCTTACAAATATACAGGATCTTGTACGAATGATATGAACATTTCGTTGTTTGTCACACAAATTGAAAAATTCATATTTGTCAATTTTCATTTGTGATTTGAACTCTTCCTATGTGCAACATCAAAGCAACTTCGATTTCAAACTCAGAGATTTATTTACTAACATGATCATAAACTGTGGTTTTATTTTCCTGTAGACAAATCTACAATGTGTGGAGCTTATTCCATGAATCCGAATGGTACTCCTGTAGGTAACACTACTATGTGTGGAGCTTATACTATGAATCCCAATAGTATTCCTGTAGGTAACACTACTATGTGTGGAGCTCATACTATGAATCCCAATAGTATTCCCGTAGACAACACTACTATGTGTGGAGCTTATACTATGAATCCCAATAGTATTCCTGTAGACAACACTACTATGTGTGGAGCTCATACTATGAATCCCAATAGTATTCCTGTAGACACATCTACAATGTCTGGAGCTTACACTATGAATCGCAATAGTATTCCTGCAGGCAACACTACTATGTGTGGAGCTTATACTATGAATCCCAATAGTATTCCTGTAGGCAACACTACTATGAGTGGAGCTTATACTATGAATCCCAATAGTATTCCTGTAGGCAACACTTCTACGGTATGTGGGGAGCTTATACTATCAATCCCAATAGTTTACCTGTAGACACATCTACAATGTGTGGAACTTACACTACGAATCCCAATAGTATTCCTGCAGGCAACACTACTATGTGTTGAGCTTATACTATGAATCCCAAAAGTTTTCCTGCAGCCAACACTACTATGTGTGGAGCTTATACTATGAATCCCAATAGTTTTCCTGCAGGCAACACTACTATGTGTGGAGCTTATACTATGAATCCCAATAGTATTCCTGTAGGCAACACTACTATGAGTGGAGCTTATACTATGAATCCCAATAGTATTCCTGTAGGCAACACTTCTACGGTATGTGGGGAGCTTATACTATGAATCCCATTAGTATTCCTGTAGACACATCTACAATGTGTGGAGCTTACACTACGAATCCCAATAGTATTCCTGCGGGCAACACTACTATGTGTGGAGCTTATACTATGAATCCCAATAGTTTTCCTGCAGGCAACACTACTATGTGTGGAGCTTATACTATGAATCCCAATAGTATTCCTGCAGGCAACACTACTATGTGTGGAGCTAATACTATGAATCCCAATAGTATTTGTACATTTCGCTATTATTTCACTATTTGACGGTGATTCATAAATAATACATAGTCGTTATCCTACATTGGACTTTGCTTTTGGTAGAGATTTCTTATGATTTTGGAAATAGCATTATTTGTTGTAAAAAGGTTTGAAACAAATTCATTTATAATGAAGAATTTGACATCACACCAGTAAAAAGGTTATTTGTGTTATCTATATCCTTGACGGCTACATTTCGTATAACGTGGGTTACTAATCTTCTTAATAGAAATTTGGACATACAACATTATATTTAATTAAGTTAGTAGCTTTGTAGTTTATTGTGTAAGGTGTAAGTGTACTGCACATTTTTCCGTCATTAAAACATAATTTGCTCCTTCGGGGATCGTCTGTGGCTAATAATTTCCTACTTTTATTGCAAAGCTGAACCTGAATAGGAATGAAAGGCTGTACATTTAATTTCTAATGTGCCCCTTCACCAAATATGCACCCGAACTGGGTTAAAAAACTATGCACTTGGTTGCACCCACTGACAGCAACTGATACCGATAACCTTGATTGTTTTTTTGTAACGACATCAATAGACATCAATAGATCTACAATATTGATAATTACTTACATCACATGCTCAGTGTATGTAACCGATGGTGGCTTAAATTCCTCATAGAACAAAGAAGATTCTTCATGGAATGAGTTTTATTTTTTCCAAATAAACATATAATAAACTTGAGGACTGGTCATTTATTATAGGGAGGGGGTGTCATGTGCACCACCCCCAAATATCCAGTCCTAAGTACGACGACTTACACTGCCTAAATACATGACATGTTTTAAAAGAAGACCTTATACATAGGTGAGTCAATCAATGTAAAACCTTACACATATAACCCTCGACATAAATGCTAAATCAGCCTTATTCACATTTGTATGTGGCTCTTGTTGGTTGGGTATTTTTATTTGCACCGATTGAACGACGAGAAACCAGTTTCAACTAAACCGGTTTTCGAATGACCTTCACATTGATTAGCAGACATTCCAGTCAAAAGAACGGAGTCAATTTATACCAGAAAAGTAGGTCATCCTGTGAGCTGATACCCATTGCTATTGACAACCGTTGTAGGATGACCAGCATACTATAAATAACTGGTTAAACATTAATGACAACATCATCCATACATAGCTATTACACTCCGTGGGCGGGACAAGGTAATGCAAACGCCTCGCTGTGGATTAACACTATGAATATCCGGCTGTTGCATCGGTTCCCAGTGCCCCATTCAACACAGTTAAGCTGACATGTTCATGGGTATTCATTGTGGTAAACGATTCACTGCGCAATACCGGAAGTGTATTATTTTATTTTGATTACCATTACTCGAATATTGCTTGGCTATACCAAGAGTAAATGTACAAAAACACCCGTGTATAGTTGATAAAATAACATATCCTCTCTCTCTCTTTCTCTTTCTCTCTCCCTTTCTCTCTCTCTCTCTCCCTCTCTCTCTTTCTCCCTCTCTCGACCTCGACCTCGACCTCTCTTTCTCTCCAGGGAAAAGCACACGGTTAGAAGTTGAAATCATAGCACACCCCCATGGCACATATGATACGCATACAGCGAGAGTAAGAGATACATTTTACGTGTTTTCATAGTTTAGTGTATTATTGAGAATTGGACTTGAAGAATTCGAATTTTCATCTTACTTTCATGGACAGTGTAAACTGTTTTAAGTTATATTTCCGTAGCATTCTCTCTCTTTCCTAAATGTGGATTCATAGTTAACCAAAACGTCTGAGTCAGATATTGTATACATTCACGAAATGTGATATTTTCTTACTTAAATGAATTCTGGAAACGGTAAAAATTACCAACGTGGACATTATGTTTTTTATGGTCTTGACTTCCTTGCATGACAGCAATGAGTTGCTTTATCCAGATGAGGAGCTGGGAGCGATTGTCTTAATTAAGGTCTCTTTGACATTGGCAGCATTAGGTACATGTAATGGAATGAGGTTTGCGTCCGTCGTCCGTCTTGCTTTTGAATGAAAATTTGATTTTCTGTTCTTAATGTTTTAATTGTACATGTACCGTCATTTGCCCCTTTCGACCATTTTTATTATATCAGCAAATACTCAGGGCATCCGTACGCAGCGTATCAACCTCGATTAGATTAGGATTGTTTGTGTACTAGAATCTTGGTCCAGATCTCGGACGTTATCAATCACCTTTCAACTGTCGCTGCCTGTCATGTTCAGGACCGCCCCCGTGGTCCAGTGGGTAGAGTGTCAGCCCAGAGACCGGAAGGTCGGTGGTTCGCGTCATACCAAAAACCTTGTTGTTACCCTACCTGGCCTTCGGCAATAAGGGGATAAACCAAGGACGTGGGTCACTTATTCAGGTTTAATATAAAATAGCCTCTCTTGAATGCCCCTGCCTTGAATCAAACATATTTCAGAGCGAACTTAATCATTCGTAGAAAAAGGGAGAAAATTGAAACAGGGGCATTACAAGAATGCTATTAGATTTTAACCCATGACAAGAGTCAAGCCCCTCGAGAACGGGGAACGCTCGTGACTGCGGTGATTGAAATATACAGATACAGCTGACGTGGACGTTTTGCTTTAATGGGATTTCACATTTATGTTTGTTAACCTCCGTGATGTGTCACAGGTGAATAAACATAGGCCTTGAACCAGAACAGGGAACTAGTTGGATATTTGTTATGCATATATTACAAATTAAACAAACTACCCTGATTTCGAGACTGTCAACGAGCTGATATTACTAACAATAATGTTTGTTTAAGTGTCACAAGGTACCAGCATCAACATTAGAAACGTGTGAATGAGCACTTAATATGACATCCGGCCATCTCTCTCTCTCTCTCTCTCTCTCTCTCTCTCTCTCTCTCTCTCTCTCTCTCTCTCTCTCTCTCTCGCACGTACACATCTCCATCCAAATCCACGCAAACACACCCCTCCATCCTCACACACATTATTATTATTATTGTTGTTGTTATTGTTATTATTATTGTTGTTGTTGTTGTTTATAAGAAAGACATGCTTACCCACTTCACGAACACCTGGTGTCATTCACGGCTGTTTTGCCTGTTACCCACAATAAAATCTGTTTCGTCTGATAATCGTGACTGATTATTCTCTGGCGCTTACGTTTATGTTTGCTCTGGTACAGTATCGCCATTTGAAAAGCTGGTATTGGAGCGATTTACATTGTTGGGCCTGAAATGAACAACTTTGCTTTGAGGGGGATTCTTACTGCAAGTCCACTTTTTACACCAATTATTGACAACCGTTTTATCCCCCGTGGGAGTTAATAATAGGGGGGCGGCACGGGTGGCCCAGTCGTCTAAGGCGCCGCGATTCGCTGTGCAGAGTTGCGTCCCTTGGGCACGCCAGAAACCTATGATTGTGGGTTCGAATCCCGGTTCGCCCCGATTATGTTTCTAGGTTTGTAAGCACCATACCCGTGTTCGTGGGTTTCACCGTAGTGGTAAACGTCTAAGACCTGCATCACTTCGGGCTTTCCTCCAACATTTAGCCGACACGCCGTGATATAACTGGAATAGTGTTAAAAGCGGCGTTAAACCAACTCACTCACTCTGTCATCTTAGCACACCCTCAATCTCCACCATTATGATAGGAACATCTAATGAATCGCAGGTCCGCCTTGCCACCATTGACTGCAGTATCAGAATACATTTTGCACTATATCTTCTGACTTTTCGTTATCCAAATTAATACCCTACCACGGAGCATGACCCTACAGCTTTTTAAAATCTATTTTACACCTTTCAAGGACAAAGTTATAACCACAAACAATATTACCATCATTGTCTTTGATCTTGAAAGGCAGTTGACCAGTACGATCTTTAGCCAAACGTACTGTTCCAATCATTTTCCAAACGTATCTGGAATCAACGGGTTTTTTAACTGATAGGATCGTATATATCTGTGTTGCTCATCAAATAACTTTGTCTGGGTGATATATGACTAGTGACGGACACGCGTTAAGCCTTGTGAACTACTTAGTAACCACTTACTATTAAGTAACTAATAAGTAACTACTAAGTCCCTTTTCAATGAGCAAAGTAGTGTTCATTGGTCTTGCAGGAACTTCCTGTAATGTTTCCTGATATGGTTGTTGACGGGTCTGGGTTTGGGTGTCCTTCAAGTACTGTGGGGATAAGTGCGATGAATTTGTCAAAAGTATCTTTGATATTAGACATCAAAGACGTAAGATCGGGTTATTTTTTGTTGTTGTTTTTTTGTTTGTTGTTTAACGCCGCACTCAGCATATTCCAGCTATATGATGGCGGTCTGATCACCCGATCCCGTTAGTCGCCTCTTACGACAAGCAAAGACGCCTTTTTATGGCAAGCATGGGTTACTGAAAACCTATTCTACCCCGGATCTTCACGCGTCTAAGATCGGGTTAGGTAATATCTTAGGTAGCGATACAATGCGCCAAGATATATACAGCATGCTCAAAGTAACGATGGAGGTTGTTCTTTGCTCTGAAGATTTCTTGAAATAGTATCCAACTATAAAGGAGGGTTAAGAAAGTCCGTATAAGGTTGTTTGCAAATCCCTTAAATACATTTTGTTTTGTCTGCTGGATCAGAATGTATGTTTGTTGCTGTCTGTCCGTCTATTAGATAACGACAAAGTAGACACAATTTATGGGTAGCAACCTCTTTAATACTGTAAAGGCGAATTATTTACAGTATTAACGAAGTTGTTATCAATACATTGTTTCTACTTTGTCATCCGTCAACTTCTAAGTATTAGCTATCAAACCACCTTTAGCAGAGAATTTCACCAAATATTTGCATATTCAATCCTAGCTATAAGATACATATAAACATCCACTGTTACGGTCAATAGTCTACGTGCCACCACCTTCTGTGGTTTAAGACCGCCTCAGTGATCTAGTGGTACCGCGTCATACCAAAAGAAGTTAAAAGATGGTACTTGTTGTAACCCTGCCTGGCACTCGGCATTAAGGGGCTAAAACAAGGGCCGGTCGGCTCGGGGTCAGTTTACTGTGTCAGAGTTGGGTATTCATGTTAAACTGCGGCATGGTGTCTCAGTGGGCTAGCACTATAAAATCGACATAAGCCCGGACTAGTAGAAGCAGTCATTCACATCCACAATGTACGGACGCACGAGTGAGTGATGAGTGAGTGAGTTGGGTTTAACGCCGCTTTTAACAGTATTCCAGTCATATCACGGCGTGTCAGCTTAATGTGGGAGGAAAGCCCGAAGTGATGCAGATCTCAGACGTTTACCACTTCGATGAAATCCACGAGCACGGGTGTGGTGCTGACAAACCTAGAAACAAAATCGGGGCGAACCGGGATTCAAACCCACAATCATAGGTTTCTGGCGTGCCTAAGGGACGCAACTCTGCACAGCGAATCGCGGCGCCTTAGACGACTGGGCCACCCGTGCCCCCTACGGACGCACGAACGCACGCACGCGACGCGACGTGATCTTGGACGCGACGTTAAACCCCATTTCACCTCAACTCATCTCTGCGGTTTATGTGTCATGAAATAGACAATAATGTGTTCTCCGACCCGATCGTTCCTCTGTGCTTTCTTGCGGCACGCAACCTAATAGCGATGACATTACTTAGACAGATATGGGCATACGTTTTACTTCTAGCTATTCATTATGACTCAATATAGACATGTTTGTAACTCTCAGACATGAATAAGAACAAACGTTTTGCTCACCACTGTGTGATTGTCAACCTGAAGGTACATGCTGTTTAAATGTCAATGTTCTGTGCATAAAAGAATACTTAATGTCTTCCATCTGTTGGTGAATTTATATTTCTGGAACATTATTCATTGTGCATAGTGTCCTTTTCTTTAAAATAATTATTGCTCTTGTATATATTTTGTTTGCTTTGTCTTGCGCTGACGGGGGCCAATAACTACTAACAAATACAAATGTTATCGCATTCGTAGACCTGTGAAAATCCGGGGTAGAATAGGTCATCAGCAACCCATGCTTTCCGTAAAAGGCGACTGTGCTTGTCGTAAGAGGCGACTAACGGGATCGGATGGTCAAGCTCGCTGACTTGGTTGACGCATGTCATGGATCCCAATTGTGTGGATCGATGCTCGTGATAATTTTTCACTGGATTGTCTGGTCCAGACTCGATTATTTACAGACCGCCGTCATATAGCTGGAATATTACTGAGTGCGGCGTTAAACAACAAACCAACCAACCAACGTGTATGATATTCGCGTTTCTTTGGGCGGTAAGTATATATGCACCCGTATAAATGACACAACTATACAATCACATATGACAGGTCTGACACAACTCAAGAAGAGTACATTACAAAACTGGCATCTTAGAAGTGATGAACCCAAATTCTCCACAACGACAGAAGCAGAAATCCATAACACGTTTGTTGTGTTGAAACAAATGAATTCACTGACGGCATTTATCGATCTGTCTAGAAAATACAAGTACTCGTGTTTATTTCGTTCAGAAACCATCGATGCTTGCATTGACCTGATAAAATACAAGGGAATATTCTGATCTATTCTGTGGGATCCAATTCCATATATCGATGTTGGAATATTTTCCTTCTCCATAATTTATCTCGGGAAGCCTTGTTTGCCAATCAATGCAACCGTGCTACAAACAAACCGAATAATTGCACTTTATAAACCTGATGGCATTTCACAGAAACTTTATCAATGGCTGAAGGTTCATAAAATACCGCTGCTGATAATATTTGTACAGCAACATACAGAGAAACCATATTTATTTTAACAGTGCAACGATAGAGTACAGTATGACACGGCATTTGACCAGTCGATAACGTATACAGTGAGGGAGTGAGTGAGTGAGTGAGTGAGTGAGCTACGCGATAAATCTAAAAACAGTGTTCTACCATGACGTCATTTTGGAGATTCGAACATGCGCTTGCAACTTAATGACGTCATGCAGATGAACGCCACGATCGCACCCAAAGGTAGGAGAGATATGGTGGTATTGAGAGAAAGGATGCAGATAAACAAAGTGAAAATTGTGAGGATACCAAACTTAACGCCCCTATACATAAAATGGCGTAGTACTACATTGCCGAGGTCGGATTATATTCGGGGAGTCATCATTATTTATATACGGGTAAATGTTTTTAAAGCGCGTACAATCTATTGACATCCTTAAAAAGGCTGTACAAAATGTTGATTCTCTTATAAGAAATAAACGACTCGTGGTCGTTGTTTATCGTACAATAAAACACTGCTGGGAGAATAAACCATGAGGTGCCTGCAGTGTTTTATTGTACGATAAACAACTCCCATTCGTCGTTTATTTCTTACATACAGGGCAAGGTAGCACATTGCCCAAATGACGAGATCACCACCAAATCACTTTTCTCTCCGTCTTCGTAGACAGAATCCGAGTTCAAAATCTTTAACAAACAAACCGCATGGATTATGCCAGGAACGATAACTCTTGCGTTACAACCTGGACAATATTGACATTTCTGAACTACTAATCAAACAAGATTATTTTTACCAGACAAAACCGATTCTTGTGACATTTGTAAACGATATATTACCCTCCATGGTTTCACTGACAATTTTGTAATAACAGGCACATATCAATAATTTCGAAGACAATCAACGTCAAGGTCAAGTTTTATATTTCGCTTGTGCATGCTGTTATTTTGAGCAGTGTCGATATCTCGGTCTATGTAAGCACATTAACATTCATTTAGTTCACTTAGATCCATACGGAGATACTCATCACTAACCATCAATTATCCCTGAATATATATGTACTTCGACCTTGAGGTAAAACACTTTGTTGCTAGGTCGACTGCAAGGTCGATAAAAACTGCCTCCCTCCAATCCGTATAATGTGTTTTATCCTTGTGATAGATTGATAATTGGGATGAGAGATGAAACATTCCTGTCCTGACACCTTCCTACATATTGATTTCATGTGACCGCATAGTGTATATCTATATTTTAATAAATCTTTCTATCTGCAGAGCTTTTACATACGCTGTACGAAAGAGGGGGAACCGGTTTTTTCTAGTAAATGCCATGGCAGCTGTGACGTCACGAAGCAAGCTCGGATTCGGTGTCAGTCCTGTAGATACCAAAAGTGCCTAAAAGCTGGAATGACAAGAAGAGGTTCGTTTACCAGTATATCATTATCCCCAGAACAAAGTAACGTCTTGTTTGTCAGAATCTGTTAAGTTTTAAGCATTAAGAAACAAACGATTAATACGAAATAAATAGCAACACATGAAAATATTATTCCATTTTTTTCTTTTAAGCACTGTACATACAGTACAACCAATGCAGGTTCTATGATATTTGTGGTTTTCCGCTGCTTTCGGCACTATTCCAACTATGGAACGACGACCTGTAAATAATCGTATCTGGACCGGTCAATCCAGTGGTTGATACCATGAGCGTCGTATCACGCTGTAGGAGTATGCCTGACCATCAGATCCACATTTAAGTAGTCTCTGATGGACACCATGGTGTACTTGGGGCCTATTCTGACACACACAGTCATTTGTCTATGACACCCGTGATGATTCCTGTTTTAGAACAGGTCACCAACCTATGCTGGTTGTAGTGAGTGAGTGTGTGAGGTTTTACGCCGTTTTTAGCAATATTCAAGCAATATCACGGCGGGGGACACCAGAAATGGGCTTCACACATTGTACCCATGTCGGGAATCGAACCTGGGTCTTCGGCGTGACGAGCGAACGCTTTAACCACGAGACTACCCGACCGTCCCTATGCTGGTTGTAAGAGGCGACTAAATGGACAGAGTGGTCAGACGCGCTGTCAGTCGATTGGGTGTCATGATGGCGTGAATGGTTCTTCACAATATCGATCACTGGATTGTCTGGTCCAGACGTCATTATGTACAGGCCACGTTCAACAACAAATAAGCATAACGGGTTTTTTTAACATCAAATGGTTTTTTTTATGGGATTTATCTTATTTTGCAATCTCACCGGGCAATAGCACCTCCTGTACCTCAACATAGAGACCGTAAGGTTACAATTGCAATAGATACGAAACAACGTGTAATCTCTTTGTTATGGCCTTGTCACCGGGTCAAAATATACTGTCTAGTCACGGTCTAGTGACCCGACCGCACCCCTCTCCTTTAATTGTCCGTCTTTCGTTACCATTCGGCAAACTCCGGCAGTCATCGTTGTCCAGTGCCTTTGCATTTTATTGCTAGAGAAATAGTGACCCATATATTTTATTCTCTTGCGATTTAATGGTACACTTTGTACCATGTATTTATTTGATATATATTATTTCATATATGTTTGCTACCTTATTCATGTTTTGAAACTATTTTTGTGACAATGATTTTCACACATTAGTGGGATTTTATAAATGAGGCTTCTGACTTTTTAAAACCCTTTTTCTTTATTTATAGGCCCCTGTTATAACTATCAGCTTAACTGGGATACTCATCCCTTCCCATCTAGATACTTTTTTATATATTTTTAATTAACTACACTTATTCAAAACATTTTTTCTCTCTTGGATATATTTGTTACTTTAGTAATTACCCCCTTCAGTAACATTTTTGGGACAGTTTTTTATGATTATTCCATATTACACATATATCATTATATTAAGCCCCCGTCCACGAAATTGGAACGCCAGAAGTGGACGTTAAACACTCAATTGATGATGATTTATTCTAGGTGTAGATGTTTCACATGTATTTATGGTATTTATTGTACATATCTGCTTGTAAATCTTTAGTGGTACCGTTGTATAGATTATGTTCAGCGCTTTATTTTGGTGCTTACATCGTCCGTATTGGTTAAGTAGTTAGTTTCCTATGTTAAGAAACACACTTGACTAAGCTCTCCATGTTATTGCATTTCCACGGCTTACCAAGAAGGTTGTTCTCACCGACGTCCGCGCACACGCCCTTGTCAAAACCACGTGTCTTTTGTATCAGGCTCCGCTAGACAGTTTACAGGTCGTCTTGATACTGGGTGGTCATTCAAAACTCAGGTTTCGTTCGTAAGTGATTATGGGGCAGTGTTAAAAAATCTAGTACCGACTTCTGGTTATCTGAGCTAAACTTATTAGCTAGGGTTTTCCCAGTAATCTATGGATAACCAACTATCCCACGATTTTCTAGTTTAGGTCAAGTACCTGTTTACTATTGTGAATCAAGTTACTCTTTTGGTCTAGTACCCCTTTTCTATTGAGTCTAGATACTCCTGAGGTCAAGTACCTTCTATTTTGTGGAAGTTTAGAATTTCTGTGCCAAGTTGAAGTGACTGAGTCTTTAGTCTACACGGCTACTACTTGATATACCTATCTTATTGTCAAAAATACTTATTTTAGGGACCCGCTACCTGCTATTGAGCCCATCCGAGGTTATTCACTCATTAGAGTGTTAAGTTAATTAACTCAGGTGTTAATTGGTCGCAGCCGACCTAATTGGCTGTCTACGCATCTTGTCAATATCTTGTCAAAGTGTTGTTTTTGCTACTCTCATTTTATTACTGTTATACAGTTGCTTAGGTAAATAGCTTATGTATTTGCTCTGATTTAATTAATCGGTGATCATTGTCAGTGTAAATTGGTTTTGGATCCTATATATTGTCGCCTATTGATACAGCTAGCTGATAGTAACATGTGATCCTATTCCCACGTTGTCATTATTACTTTATTCTTGTATTCTGACACCCTGGTCTCTGGAGCGCAGCTCCGTGACAGACCTTACACTAGTTCTCTCCAAAATGCATTTAAACAAATTCCTTCAGACCAGTGATCATTTCAGATGCTGCGAAATGTTTCTTCATAACTCCCATTTTTAAACAGTTGTGATATCAATATGTCCCTTAAATTAATTTCACTATTCTTTACCCTTCAGGGCCCCGTTCCACGTAGTGATAACAGCGCTACGATGATCTATGGTTATGTATGGGAGGTACGATCGATCGTCTTAGCTCTGAGGTCACTTCGTGGAACATGGCCTGGGCATTAGAGTACATGTACTCCTTATTTTAAAGTGTTTCCTATATTATTTTCCCCCCCAGAAAAACCCGAGAGGATCGAACCTGAAGAGGGTCAGTACTTGTGCCTTGTGTGCGGGGACCTTGCCAATGGCATCCACTTCGGTGTCTACACGTGCGAGGGCTGTAAGGTGCGTGTTGTGAAGCTAAACCTTCATCTCTGGAAATTCATTTTGTATATTAAGTTAGTCGTTTTGGTCGTATATACTGTAATATTGAGATTTTGGATAAGCTTTTTTTACATAAAATGCACTAATTTAAACAGAAAATGTATTTATACCTTTGTTGTTTTGGTTTGTGACTAAACCACAAGTTAATTATTTACCAATACATGACTGTTATAAGAAAGTCGAGCAAAATAAGTTTCACTTCCCTGTGGTCGGGACATGCTCTTGACTGGGTAGTATGTAGCTTACTTAATGAGCCTTGGTGCTACCTTTTAGCTCACCTTAAGTGAGCGTATGTAGCGTCACCTCGTCCGACCGGTATATTGAAAAATATTGAGAGTTACTCGCCATTCCTGCATGCCTCATTATGAGATTTCATGTCCAACAAGTATGTGGTCTGGGTAATAACATATCCTACGGCGTTTTTCGTGGCATATTTTGATTTTTGATAAAGCTACGACTTTTGATCTTCTACAACCCCTGTTTTTCTAGTGTGATTGCATTTTCGTCAGCTCCTCTGGAACATTTTGCATCAATAATCTCACCTACAGCGTGTCCCTAAATATTACTTATACGCCCATATTTCTTTAAACTTCAGGTGGGCTTCGCAGCTTTGTTGCTCTATTCTTCAATTACCTTGTCTTTGTTATTACATTCTATATAGTACAGTGTGTAAATTACAGTATACGATGGGGACTGTGTTGGTATATTGAAATGAACCCAATCAATAAAACAGATGGCCGAGACATTGATCTTGATATGATTTCGATTGTTTTCAGAAATTCTTTCGCCGCGGTCTTGTGGAGAATAGAACCTATCAATGCAAGGGGGACAACACATGTGTCATAAATCCACGAAGCCGGAACACATGCAGGGCATGCCGGTACCGGAAGTGCCTTAGCGTTGGAATGTCACGTGATGGTAGGCAGTGTTACCTTGATAACTGTCGGTTATAACTCATCATGTCTTGTATGGAAGCTACGCCGTTTTACTGTACATTCAACTGACAGTGTACAATTTTGATCAATGACCTCAAAGATAAACTGTCCGTTAAGTCTCAACTTATCAAGTAGGGAACCTTCTATACATGTAAACCTTTACATATCTCTTCATTCATATTGCAGCTATTAAGATGGGTAGACCTAAGAAAAAGGATCTGGACTGCTGCAGAGTAGAAGGAACAAGTACTCCTAGTAGTTACCCGACAATGATAGACGAAACTGAGGAGATCCTTGTTTTACATTCAAATGAAAGTGACTCTAGCAACGACATTGAGATGCTGGAGATCAAAGCACGACCAAATCCTCCGCCTTCAGCAGTTCCCTTGGACTACTCTTTGCCCACAACTGAAGACTCTGTTGTTGATAAACCAATGACCAGTTCCAAACCCACGTCCACTGGGATCAGTGGTACAAATGTCTTGAGGACGCCTTGGTCGAAGTACGCACTGCAACAGATGATCACAAGCTTGCCAAGGGACAGGCTGTCTCTTAAATCGTTAAGCTCCCTCTATATTCCACCGTCAACATCTTCAACTGTTACAAGTGCATCTGAGTATAAAACTTATGAAGATGAGGAGAAAAGGCTTGATAATGACGATGTCTATGGAAGACCGTTTACCACTGAGCAGGAAGATGCGCAGGAAGACTATATTTTGGAGGAAGCATCCGTTTTGCCAGTGGAATCTGAGTGTACATGTCCGGATAGTCCATCGACAGATTCTACGAGTTATGAAGCTCCAGTCACAGACCCGTCAGCACTTTACTCCATGTCCAGTGATGAAATTGATTCAATGTTGAAACTTTTGGAGGACTTCGAGAGGCCAGCCTCACCGTCGCATAGTTGTCGTCGCAAGAGTAGCAGCAGCATGGAAGATACTGGGGGTAAACGACGAAAGCCTGATCTTGGTCACAGCGAGGAGGGATACAGTGGAAATTTTACAAGCACCATCTGTGAAAGGTTTCTCAAAACCACAAGCAATCCCCCGTCATCTTGGCAGCAAGGGAAACAGTATCATTCAACGAGCAATCAGCGTATTTATGAACTAAATGTTGAGAGTAATAATGGTAGCATGACATCGGCAATGAAATCTTCTGTTGGTCTCGAGATAAAGAAATATGGACAGTCTCTGCCGCAGGCTACAACTGGTGCAACATACTCAGCAGCTCAACCTCCAACAGACGAATGTTCCACAGGTAATGCAGCGGTAGGCACTACTACATATGCAAGCATCAACTCTATTCTAAGATCCCAGCAACATTCCACAAGCACTTGCTCCCATTCTCTGTACGGCCAAGAATGTGGCTGTGGATGTTGGCAAAAACGCAAGACTCGGAATCAAACCACGTTAAGGGACAGTGATACCTCAAATCGAAGAAAGGTAACTAGGAAAGGAGACGTACATTCTGCCCCCTTACCAAACATTATAAAGACTCGGGATGTTTACGAACAAGGGGAGGAGAACCAATCCTTAAAGGAAATAAGCAAAGCGTTTGAGGTTCTGTATGACAAAGCATATGACAACAATGCACCATCGGAGTGGCCTCGGAGGGCTAAAAGCTGTAACATGTCAACAGATTCCGACTCAGAGAGTGATACCGAATGTAGTTGTAAGTGTATTCAAGTCACAGGACTATGTTTATGTCAAGGACCACCAGGACAACAGTCTGGTAACACTGTTTCCAGAGACATATTTATGTCCGCCATACCATCCTCTCTCGCAGGTGTATGGAACACACAGGTGTTTGAGTCTGCCTCCCCCTATCTCTTCATGAAATACTTGAAGCAAATCCCGGACATCATGGGCCCAACAGCCATAACTGATGTACAGCAAAAGATAATGCAAAACCTGCTGGATTCCTATTTGAACTACATCAATAATGCAGAGATGAAAGCCAGAGACCAAATCCCTTCTTCGCCAGAGGTATGACTTATCAGGGATCTTCTTATATGTTTTTATACAATCTACAGTCGATTAATCAAATGGTTGAGGGGCACGGCACGAGATCCAGGACTTTAGTGCTTTGATGCGTTCCTTAGACGTGCAAGAAACATATGACGGTTGTTTCGATTCCTGATTTGCCCTGAATATGTTTCTAGGTTTGCTAACACAATACCCGTGCTAGTGGATTTCACCAAAGTGGTGAACGTCTAAGACTTGCATCGCTTAGGGCTTTCCTTCGCAGTAAACTGACACGCCGTGTCTATAAACACTGCTCATAAACTCTTTCAATGTCGTTCAAAAACGGTAGAGATTTCAAGATAATGTGCTTATACGAATTTACAATCATTTCAATAATAACTATATTGATATATTTATATATCATATACAACAAAGAGAGCTTCAGTACCGGGGAATATAGTTTACATCCGTAACAAAGATTACTGTTGGTAACTTATAGAATGATCTGCTCGTGGCAAAGAATTGCCGAGTATCTATCCGCGGAGAATCAATGCTCTTATTCTCGAACGTATGGTAGGACTTTAATTAATTCACGGGGACAGAATTTGTGTCTCCTGGTAGTCTGTCCTCCAGTTACAGGGGTGTCTTTTTATGTGATATCAAGATTTTAATAAGACCCCTCTTATAAACCTCGGCAAATGATAATGTTTCGGAGATAATACTCCACTTTCTTATTTAACGTTCTATTTGTTTAGATCAGTTTGTTACTTGGAGACTCAAGACAGCCAACAAACATATCGGACGACCGGCTGTCCTGTGCATAGCTCTTGCAATGTAACGAATAGTTGACACTGGAGGGATGTCATCCAGAGCTGGTGTGTCTATGACACTTCGGGACATGCATCGACAGAGACAACTGGGGACTCAGGAGGCAGTTGCTTGTAATATAATTCCTGACAATCCAAAGTGGTTGTACACAAGTTCAATTGCTGGCAATCCAGAGTGGTTGTTAACAATTTCAATTCCTGGCAATCCGAAGTGATTGTTCACAAGTTCAATTCCTGGCCATCCGAAGTGATTGTTCACAAGTTCAGTGCCGACCATCCGAAGTGAATGTCCACAAGCTTAATTCCTGGCCATCCGAAGTGATTGTCAACAGGGACAGTTATCATTCGTCCTGGACGACGGTTCACACATTACACCCGTGACCATCCCAAATGAGTGTCCACAAGTTCGATTCTTATTCGTCCTGGGCGATTACCTACAAAATCAAGTCCTGATCATCTGAAGTGATTGTCCACAAGTTAAGCTCCTGACAATCCGAAATTATTGTCAGTTAATTCCTTATTTTTCTTGACAAATGACCAACGATTTTTCTATGAATAGAAAATGAATTCTAACCTAAGATTGACACCTTACTCGTAATTCATGTTTTTCATCATACAATTTTCCCGTACTTCAATATGCATGAGAAGAAAAAGCAATTGCCTGAAATTGGTAGAAATTTCATCTGAGCCATCCAAACATGCAAGTACATTCTGTAGTTACACGCCGCACTAGTTGATAGTATTTCATTTATATTGTTTCATAAGAACATACTATATCGGACAGCGAAGGCATGCTATTCAACCATCCCGTGAGAGTAACTGCATGATCTCCTGACGATATACTGTTTTTAATCGAATTTTTAAAAGCTGAAATAACTTGTGATATACAGTTTTACGGACTTGTTCAATAGTGGCTTAATGAGAAGTTGTGATAATGACCGTATGCGCCTCGTCGCGAACAACCGCCTTATTGTGAAAGCAGTTCGTGGTATATCCAAAAGATTGTATATCAGTGGTTGCAATAGGTGTTGAAGTTGGAAAATATATATCAACAAAGATAGCATATCTGTGTATCTGTTTCGTGTATGTATGGCTCTATTGGCAACCGTGATAGAAATGGATTTTGATATAAGATCCTGTAAGTTATTGTTTGTTTCAAATGAATTAAATGACTGACATTAAACCTCTTGTTATGTTTTTAATTGAAGATACAAATATCAAACTTGCTTCATATCATCGACTACAGGTCTAAGGAGGTACGGCTTGATGCAGAGCTGCGCCCCTTAGCAGTTAGTCGAATCCAAAATTAGCCAAATAATGTTCCCAGGTTCGCCATCAGAATATTTGTTGGCTACATCAAAGCGGTAAACCTCTATACCCCCCCCCCCCCCCCCCCCCCCACACACACACACACACACACCACACACACACATACTATGGGCCTTCTTCCTAGGTACAGCTGAAGATATATAACTGAAATACTGTCCTAAAGGCATCTTCCCGAGGCAAGAGAGTTAACTGACTTTAAAAGTAGGTTGGAATTCCTGGGCTCGATCGTAGCGCCACCAGTGGCTATTAAGAGTTATGTCCCTTGTATGCCTCTCCTGTGGACCAATCATCGATTTCGGGGCGCGATTTTGACTGGACTATGTATAGACTCGTTAGTCAAGCCAAAATGTAACTCCATAATACCAGCCTAGTTCGGCAAGGGTGGAAACTGGACTTTTATAGTCAGTTAACACCCTTGCCTCGGGAAGATGTCCTAAACGGTGATTAACCAAACCATTTTAACGGAAACAAAACAATGGCAATAGCACGACCTGGACAAAATAGTATTCGCGGAATGTAATACGATAAGAAGAGCATGTGTGACACAAACATGAGTGACACACGACTCGCGTAAAGGTCACCATCAGGTATCATCTGTAGAGTATAACATTGTCATTCACATTGTGACCTTATCTGTTTTGTGTTGTCTGTTGTTTGATATGAACAGAAAAAAACTTAAAACTAAACCAACCTAACTGAAGGGAGCGTGGGTTCTGGAGCCAATCAGGGGTCGGCTTTCGGATATGCATTTCTGAATGCTCGCTCATTCACACCGAGAATCTAGAAGCCTCGGCCCTGATTGGTTGATTAGAATTTTAAGTTCACGTGACACGACCTCCTATGGAAATGCTCTCATAGGGGGGGATTCATATCGGAGTAAAATATCTGATTTAAATGAGATTTTGTCTGAAGTCAGCGGAACTTGGTCTAGGACTGCTAGCTCCGTCTGTTTTAAGAGATAGGGCTGTTTCTTGTGACCTTGACACCAAGATTTTGAAAGTTGATAGTTCCTATCGCTTTGTTAATACCACAGAAGGCAACATGTATGCAAATGTGCATGGAAGTGCATCTACCTCAATAACGCACTCACTCGCCCATGTACCTACCCACATCGCACTCACCCACCCGACAACTCTCACACCCACCCAGCCGTTCACTCGACAATTCACCCCCCCCCCCCCCCCCCCCCCACCACACACACACAAACACACACACAGCCACTCACTCGACAACACACACACACACACGCACAACCTCTCCACCTAGTGGGTATGTATGTGTGTGCGCGGGTGTGTGTAAGTTGAGCGTTACGTCACTCTTTATCATTCACATTGGGACCTTATCTGGTTTGTGTTGTCTGTTGTTTGATATGAATAGGAAAAACTTAAAACTAAACCAACCTAACTGAAGGGAGTGTGGGTTCTTGAGCCAATCTCCACCTAGTGGGTATGTATGTATGCGTGTGTTTGTAAGTTGAGTGTTACGTCACTTAATCCCACGTCAGCACTGGATTTTAAATCAAACTACGCAATATCTCGAATATATCAGTGAAAAACAATGCAATCCCAGCAGTCACACCAAACCACTCGGACAACGCCATTTTAGAATGATTTCATATGAACTTCAACATAAATAAAATAAGTTAACAATTTATGAATAGATAATTATCTGATAATTTAGACCCTAGAACATACACTGTTTCCTTTTTCTACAGCAATCGGTGTAAGATTTCTTGAAATACTAACTTTAAAAAAAGAACATTGTTATCTATGACGAATATTTCTTCATTCTTGTTACCATTATTATGAGAGGGACATTGTTCCTAACACGCATTACAACAAAGCTGCGATTGCATATACTATATTTTGATGTAACTTGATGCAAATTTTGGGTAACATTTTCAACACAATTAAAAGAAACATTTCTTCTTGTTCCAACATTAAATATTTCTATTGAAGTATTATGAACCATACGTTACCTTATGTAACATAGGTTCTATCTAAAATGTAACGGTCATGAACAGTAACGGGAATGAGTTTGTTCTCTCAAAGATTAAATATTAATATTTACCTGTACCAACGCCCAGAATTTGTGGCTATATTGTGTAAAATTCAAAGATGACCTTGTAACTCGTGATCGGAAATGCATGATCATTTGGAATCAGAAGACAGAGTTGTTTATTGTGTTCTGGAGGTTGTCTAACGTATGTTTTTTATACACATTATACAATACATTTCAGCTATGGCTCTCATCTATATTAAGAATTAACGTCTCAGTTTCCTAATGGTTACAACAAATGGCTTAATTTAATAAGGACTTCCTTATTTAAGTTTGGTATAGTCACGAATATTTCCATTTTCATCTTTACTTTGCAACATTGTACAATAGTTTTAAGAAATATTGACGTTTCTTAAAGTTGGTATTTTTCTCCTAGGAAACACTAGTTTCACAATTTCTATCGGTTATTTACAAACTTTTGCAACAAAACGTGTTGAGTGAAGTATGTTTCATTTATATTTTGAATTTCGGTCACAAGCATATAAATACAGACAACTAACGATTTGGGGATTGTTTCAATGGCTGATGCAGCGAAACCCACGAATGCGCGTCAGATGTACTTCCTGACATTTTATATATTTCATGTTCATATTGGGTTTCTTAAATTTAATGTTGAACATCGGAGTTTTTACGAGCGATAGTAACGTACGTATGTTTGAGACTGAAACATTTTTGGACAGGGGGCCCAGTCGTCTAAGGAGCCGCAGTTCGCTGTGCAGAGTTGCCTCCCTTGGGCATGCCAGAAACGTATGAAGAGGGTTCGAATCCCGGTTCGCCCAAACTTTGTTTCTAGGTTTGTCTGCACCATACCCGTGCTTGTGGATTTCACCAAAGTGGTAAACGTCCGAGACCTGGAATACTTTTTAATGCGGCTTTAAACCCAACTCTCACAATTCACACACACATGCACACACAAAATTGACACGAGCTGTGAGGTGCGGCAGGCTATGGCGACCCAATGTACAGTTCTCTTGAGAATCAGTCTCAAGTTGTCTCCAGCTGTGTTCGTGACTTTTCTCCCTGTCTTTATCTTCGCTGCTACGATAAGAGTGAAGGTCAGTTCATATAGATATACTATAGACTGTCACAGGGACATACAGCAAAGTACAGACATGAGTGAGTGAGTGAGTTAAGATTTATAGTCACATCGGCAATATTTCAGCCATATCGTGACTAATACAGACATGAATGGAAGTGTCTGTTTCTTTGTTTTAACGAATGTGTGCGTGCGTGCGTGCCTGCGTGCGTGCGTGCGTGCGTGCGTGTGTGTTTGTAAGAGTTACAGGTTGTCTTTTCTGCTGTGGTCACCATATTTTCAAAGACCAGCTGAAATAAATCTTGATATTTAACGCATATATGCAGAATCAACGGAATAACTGATTGGGCAGTGAATCATAGTGAACACATTCGGGTTTTTGTTGTTTTAGTCTATTTCGATTTTTTCGAATTTTCTTTTATTAATCCAGTGTTTTATATTCATATACACCAATTATTACAATAAAAATATGTAAATTTAACATTGAAGCTGTTTGTTTATTAATTTGTTGTTTAACGCCACATTCAGCAATATTCCAGCTTTATAAAGGCTGCTTGGAAATAGTAAAAAAATGCCTTCCTAATGAGTGAGTGAGTAACTACAGGTTATTATATGGCATTACACAGGCTGATATGTTTTTGTTGTCGTTTGTTGTTTAACGCCGCACTCAGCAATATTACAGCTATATGACGGCGGTCTGTAAATAATCGAGTCTGGACCAGACAATCCAGTGACTGATATCATGAGCATCAATCCACGCAATTTGGATACGATCCCGTTAGTCGCCTCTTTCGACAAGCATAGTCGCCATTTACGGCAAGCATGGGTTGCTGAAGACCTATTCTACCCCCGATCTTCACGGGTCACAGGCTGATATGGGATGTCGGGCTGATGTCGGATATAATATGAAAACTGTCATATACTAACCTTTTTATAATATACCATAACATCAAATTGTAAAAGTGTCTATTTGCAAGTAAATGCAATACATTTTCACCTGGTTTTGGAAGAGATTGCAACGGGAAAGCTAGCTGAGCAGGCGAGCAGACGACGCACTAAAGGACGTGACTCTAATTACAGCTATATGACGGCGGTCTGGAAATAATCGAGTCTGGACCAGACAATCCAGTGATTGACATCATGAGCATCGATCCACGCAATTGTATCAACCAAGTCAGCGAGCATGACCACCCGATCCCGTACGCGTAAGTCGCCTCTTACGACAAGCATAGTCGCCTTTTACGACAAGCATGGGTTGCTGAAGACCTATTCTACCCCGAACTTCACGGGTCGACAAGCCATACCCAGCCCTACGCACATGGGTGTAATACGGGCCTTGTTATTACACCCCCTGTGATTTGTCCGTCTCCATATTGGCTCCATAGCAGATGCAAAATGCCCCATTTCATAGATGGTGTATGAAAAAACATGTTTAACACCGCACTGATTAGTCATTGCAGCTATGTCATATTGCTACTCGAGTCTAGAGCAGCCAAATTAGTGAGTGAAAGCATGAGCAACCATAAACGCCAGATCAGGATACTATAACCCACAACCACTGATATTACAGGGCCCGAACCCCCGATCACCTATCAGTCTGATCTTACAAGCATTTCCACTGGGGGCGTATTCTGACCCGGAATTTCTACAGGGATCAAGCCTACATACGTTACATTATATTTCACAAACACTTAAATTTATATCTATCAATTAATTTATCGTTACAAGTATTATTTGTTTTCAAAGGAAACATGTCAGTAACGTTAGTTAAAAGCTTCGTGTGTATTGTTTGAGTGAGTGAGTGAGTATGATTTTACCGCCATTAGCAATATGTCAACAATATCACGTCGGGAACATGGGCTTCATACATGGTGTCCATGTAAATCGAACCCGGGTCTTCGGCGTGATGGGCGAATGCTTTAACCACTGGTCTGGGCTACTCCACAGCCCAATATGTTGTTAGAACAAAGGCAGTGTATGATAAAACCATAGGCTGCAGTAAACGTCTACATTACCACGCATTTCGCCGCAACAATGAAATGTAAATTCAGATCGTATCAGTCTCAAATATGAACATGATACATATGTTGAATGCTCCCAAGTGATTTAGAGGTAGCACGGTATATGAAAACCTCACCTCTGTTACTGAGGTCGTCTTATTACGCCATAAAAGACGTAAATGAATTGTTCTAGATGATAAAAGTGTAATAAAAGACAGAAGATTTGACATGACTTTAGATTTAATTCATGTTCTCGCCGGCTATTCTTTATCATTTCACAGCTGTAAGAACAGCGTTGCCTCGTCCATTTTTATACATAGTGAAATAACGTTATAATGCAGAATGCAGTTGTTAGCTAGCTGGACTTGAATGTTGAATATTGCTGTGCAGAGTTGCCTCTCTTAGGCAGGACAGGAACCTATGATCGTTGGTTCTAAATACAAGTTAAGCCGTGAATGAAAGCGCAACTGAAGGTATTGTTTCCACAGTTTGGAGGATGGAGTCAGTTGTTCGGTTATCGATCAATCAAGACACGAAACTCCCTTTAATCCTTCCGAATGTCACATTTGTGACACACTTGTGTCACCCTTGTAAGTATCGTGTATGCCCATCGCGGGCATCAAAGCACGTCCTAAGTCGACGACAGGCAGAAGATGTGAGACGTCAGATCACAAGAAATGGGAAGCCATTATGTTATAATGACGAACTGGTCGGGCTCTAATTTGACGGTCGATGTGATCCAACAAGGGTTCTATGGGTGATATGTCTGGTGATCGTTCTTGCGTTCACGTTCATGTTATTATAAGACGTGCTGTGTGGGGGTCCGGGGGGGGGGGGGGGGGGGGGGGGGGGGAGTTATTTTTCAAGGACGGTCATATAACAGGACACAGATGCCGCCCCAAACGGATCGACGTCTTGAACGCCACAGCGTCCGTTCTCCTCGTCGGCGGTAGGCACGAACTCTTCCATCGTCTCTGAAAAGTTGGAATTTGCTGTCGTCTAAGAACTTGACTATTTTCTGTTCTGTCCCAGTGTTCGAGCCAATCGATGTCTTAGACACATATGTTCCGGATACGCCTTGCAGTGGTCTGTGAGCTCTGATATTGTACCGACACAGTCTTCTGGACACAGTCATCGCCGTTGACGTCACCGTGAGAAGCCGATTCCTCAAATGAAGGATGCGTAGGTAGCGGTCGTCCTGGTAGTGGTGACAGGATGTCTCTTCTAGGCTTGTCTCCCGTCCGCCCAGTCGACCTGTAAGGGCCCATCCGCCTGGTGACTGTCATTCGGGTACAACCCAAACTCCTTGCGACGTGGTCATACCAACGCCATGTTCTCTCATTCTCAGTTCAAGCTCAGTTTCCATTGGTCTTGGCACTGCAGCACGTCCTTTACTCAGCATATTGTTTGGGCTGTTTTGGGGCGATTAATTCTGTAGCACTATTCAGGGTTTGGAACCGATATGTCACAATTTCAGTTTGGTAACGTTTCTTTCGCTCGTCAGTTTAGTCTCACTGGTTGCTATGGAATCCATACGACCCAACGCTTGATATGATGCAAGGAGTTTTCACTTATGTTTTTTCCACTTACTTTTTATACATTGGACAAGCGGACACTGAAAATATTACCTGTAAAAGCATTACGTTATTTTTGTTCGAAAGTAAAACCAAAACTAGTATATTTACTATCTGTTTTCTATCTGTTTTCTATCTGTTTACAAAATTAATTCATGCTAAATACAGACAAACAAAATCATTAAGATAAAGCGACTGCAATTACGAAATACTTGTAAGCATATGAGTGAGTGAGTGAGTGAGTGAGTGAGTATGGTTTTACGCCACTTTTAGCAATATTCCAGCAATATCACGTCGGGGGACACCAGAAATGGGCTTCACACATTGTACCCATGTCTGGAATCGAACCCGGGTCTTCGGCGTGACGAGCGAACGCTTTAACCACTAGACTACCCGACCGCCCCTGTATGCATATGAAGTACAAGTGATTGTTTAATGATGCTTTCGTTCATAATATCAATAAACTATAACTATATCTCGAGAACAACAGGTGTAAAGTGCTACAATTTGGTGAGCATAGTTTGATCCCTTAATAACCATCATCAAATATATATGCCGGGTTACCCGTTGTTCGAGAGAAGCGGTGTACCGATGAGGTACGTAATAGTGTCGGGACGATAAAAAGTGCATTATCTTAAAGGGACGCTAGACGAAGCCATTTAAAACCATCCACCAGTTGGTAAATACCCTAATCACACACAGACAATGTTTCCGGATGCCATTGTTAACAAAACGATCTTAGGCTACGACTGTCGTAAGTCTATGTTAAGGTATGGGAGCTAGGACCATCTTAGCGCTAATATCGCTTCGTACAACGGCACCCAGATTGCAGCACTTCACTAATCTCATCCAACCCATGGCGATTTAGTGTTAGTGTCCTAGCGACCTCTGCTGGTCGAGGAGGCGACTTACTGGATCGGGTGGTTAGGCTCGGTGACTTGGTTCCAGATCGTGTAGCATAACCCCCCTTTAACGATATATCCGTTTAACGGAATAAGACTTAGTTGTACAATATCTCACAAGATATGGGGGCACGGGTGGCCCAGTCGTCTAAGGCGCCGCGATTCGCTGTGCAGAGTTGCGTCCCTTGGACACGCCAGAAACCTATGATTGTGGGTTCGAATCTCGGTTCGCCCCGATTATGTTTCTAGGTTTTGTCAGCACCATACCCATGCTCGTGGGTTTCACCGAAGTGGTAAACGTCTGATACCTGCATCACTTCGGGCTTTCCTCCCACATTAAGCTGACACGCCGCGATATAACTAGAATACTGTTAAAAGCGGCGTTAAACCCAACTCACTCACTCACTCTCACAAGATATAAATTCTGTTACAGCTTTACAATGTTTACCAGTTTTATTACAAATACACTATTACGTTTGAAACGGAATATTACAACAAAAGGTGGTTGTAACTTTTGGGTACATGGTGCAGTTTTAAGTCACGGCACCTGATGTCTCATCCATAATCCCCCAAGTCTTATTTTTCCCTAATCGTTTAGATTAGCAAAAAAAAAAAACAGCTTCAAATGCATGGTTCACTATCACGTGATCCTTAGACATCGATCAAGTGTCAAAATATGAAATTGCCTTAGGAATACTTACTCATACCCTCTGCACGTCCACAACAGGTTCAAACGCCATAATGCATTCGGGGCTGGTCACGTAATCCATTTTTGAAACCATATAATGTGTTATGGTTATATGGAAAGCTCTTGGAACTGTACATTCAATAGTATCACTAAAATAAATAAAAACTACCAAAATAATGACTTTATAGCCATTTTAAGTTAAGGAAAAAAATCAAAATTGTCGGTGATAATTAACTGTCTATCAGTAACCCCTTATACTGCAAGTATAAGTTAAGGAAAAAAAATCAAAATTGTCGGTGATAATTAACTGTCTATCGGTAACCCCTTATACTGCAAGACCAATGTCCATACATTAAAGCTTGCCGAAGTCTGCGCAGAACGTTTCCCCAAGTTCCAAATTTTTTTTGAGGTCCTTAGGGTATTACCTCGATCTGTGACTGCATACTAGAATTGATGATTTGACCTATTTCAAGGGATTCATCTGGGGTCTTCCGATACGACCCTACTTCCCGACTGTCCTGAAGATATCTCTATCCTAAAACAGTTCCAGCCCAACTGAAGAGTGAAGGAATACTGTTATACGCCGTGCACACTGATCTTTTGACCAGGGTAATGATAGTGTAGCGAATTGAGCATGCCCTGTTTGGTGTGAAATAAAGGGCCAAATTATTAAATGACCTCAATTATAATATGTTTAATTAGAATATTCAGTAAACTCTAGATTGATTTTTTAGATTTAAAGTAAAGTGTCTTGGGTTGACTGATGATCGAGGGGTTCATCGTCATTAATGGAGTGTTGTTTTCACTCGCGTTTAAAGAGGTTTCTCCATCTGAAATTGTTGTTTATGATATATTTTATGTTGCTAAAGGGTTATTCAGTCTTGGTAAACCTGCTAATTCGTGGGGGAGAAAGTAAAAACGACCTTGGCATCAACAGTCAGAACGGCGAAGAATAAAAAGGTCAAAATGGCTATGATCTATTCGGTGTTAGCGGGCTGCTATTTTAAATAGTTCCAATTTCAATGTAAATCTCCCCAAAAGTGTTCATCGGTTCATTTTATACGTATATACATTTGTCATGTACATAATGAGGAACACGTCATTTATTAAGGATCCATAATCAAAGGGAGGTAACTCTTTGTTTATATGTGGCTATCCCACAATTCCGTGTAGTAAACAAACCCACATGACGTAATGTCATGGCTGCCTCCAGTTGTGAAAGTAGTCTAGCCCCTGTTGATTTCTTGTTACCAACATCATTTGAAAGTTCTGATGGTCTGACCGTTGCCGTTGAACGCTGTCCGCTCTGTACAACATCTAGAAGACCATTTTACTGCGCAAGTTGCGTCAACAAAGGCAGTTTCGCGTATTCATCGTCGAATATCAAAGAGAGGTAACACTGGCCGAAGTTTGTTTTGATCTGTCAGATGCCTTTGTTCTCTGTTGTTGTGTTTACAATTGATTGTATCTTACAGTTTCCATGCAAGACAAGATAAGTGGCAGGCAAAGACGAAGGAATGCAGCGAACTCCAAGAAAGGTAGGCATTTAATGTGAATCACCGAGTAAGGAATTTGGAAAGACACATATTAGCCAACCTCAGTCGTGTCACGTCTATTTTTGGCGATGATTCGCTTCACGCGTCACAAATTAAACCCCTCTTTCATGATACATTTAAATATGAGTTCATGTGCTTTTAATGTTGTAAATGTACATAATACAACGCGTGTAATATTTCAATGATTCAAGTTTTAACAACAAGAAAATGAAATTTCGATTGTGATTGTTTTGAGGTATAAATAGCAAGATATTTCATATATGCCATACCCATAATACTATGAACATGGTGACATCTTTCTATAAAAGGATACTAGATGATCTGTACCAACGGAGATTCATATTCAAGGAAAATGGCTAACCCTTACTTTATTTGGCGGACTTGTATACATCTGTGGATGACTCATAGTCATACACACATTTAGAGGAGCTGTACCCAAGTTTGGACAATGTGTACCAATTTATTTTTTAACCATTAAAGTAAAAACGACAAAAACATGTATGTTCCTAATCCTTAATTCACAACTCAAAATTCTCATATTGGCACGGCATACACTTTCATAGCAAATTTATTCACAGCCTACTTTCACCAGAGACAATGTTATATTATATGGTCTCTGTTTACACACATTCAAACATTTTTTGTCACTTTTTATTCATTATACCCTATACATTCAATTTACATTTCGAACATTCATTCATTTTACATTTCACACATTCATAGGTGATTGATGAATGACTGATTAACCAATAAACACAATCAGTGTCTGATACAAGCTGTGTTCTGTGATTCTAGTCCTCTTCAAGTGGCCTGGTTATTAAGCATGTTAAAGAGCTGAGTCCACAAATTTACTTAGTCGTGCCAACACTGATTCAGAACTGAACTGAATAGATGATGAACACTTACAATGGTTACAGGTAGGTAACTGTATTCTAAAAGTAGGCCTTTAAAACCATTCCTTTATTAATATTGAACCATCATGTATCGCATCTTCCCGAGGCAAGGGAGTTAACTGACTATAAAAGTCCAGTTTCCACCCTTGCCAAACAAGGCTGGTATTATGGAGTTACAATATGGCTGGACTAACGAGTCTATGCAGTATGCATAGTCCAATCAAAATCGCGCACCGAAATCGAAATCCTGTTCGTAAACCTTCATGCAGATTGAGGTCGATTGCAGGATTTGCAAAGCATGTGCACCGCCAACTCGTTGTCAGCAGATATTTTCCAAATCTTTTCATGTTTTTAATCAAGGTGCTCGCATGATTTGATGCATTTCGCGATGTAAAACCCCGTTTTATCACAATATAGATCTTGATTATCGATAAGTTCGTCTTGACCGGGCGCCACCATTTTATGTGAAGCAAACGCAAGTGATACGAGAGGTGAAAGCTGATTGGTCCATAGGAGAGGCTTAGAAGAGACACAACTGGTAATAGCCACTGGTGGCGCTACGATCGAGCCCAGTAATTCCAGCCTAGTTCGGCAAGGGTGGAAACTGAAACTTTTATAGTCAGTTAACTCTCTTGCCTCGGGAAGATGCATGTATCTAGATTTACATGTACTTCTTACAAGTTACATCTCACAATGTGGAACAATACAAGCTGATTATATACTCAATATAAGGAATAGCGAGGTTCATGATGATGTATATAATAACAAGCTTATGATAAATGCTCTTTCGTAAAAGTATAATCTGGACAGTATGTGCAAAATGAGCATGCAAACACTGAATACACATTTGAGCAGATAATTGTTTATGGTGAAGTGACATTCCCGGAGTATTAAGATTGATCGAAAGTATTCTAGTTTCCACAAATAAATTCCAAAGGGCATATCTAAACCTCATTTAAGTGTCCTTGAATCAAAATACATTTCTGTCGCTCTGTTTTTAGGCCTGAAAACCAGGGCCCCTTTGTCATGATCCCACTCTTTATGGGTAATAGATTCCCTACACTCAGATAATGTAGCAGCAAATCTTGTACACCGAAGGACACATCTTAATTTCTAACACTGCATAAAGGTTGTCATGCACAAAGTGTACCCACAGGACTTGTAGCAAATGTTTGGGCTGTGAATATGCATGGTTTTCACTAAGATGTCCTGTGGCTTACAGTACATGTGCCCAACCTGCAAATGATACAGATCAGCTAAGTATGGGGTTACTACAAGCATTAACTACTAATAATTAACATATGTTTATAACGAACACGCTTATAATGAACGGACAAATATGACAGACTGCTTTTTGGTCCCATCCATTTGCTGTATATATGCTGTGTATATATATGCTTATAACGAACTACGGTTATAACAAACTAATATGAGTGATCCCTTTGAGTTCGATTTAACTGTAGTTTAGTGTATAAGAATATTATACGCCTGTTAAATCCATTCTATTATGATTAATACCAAGGACGCATTGCTAATACATTTGATTTAAATAAGATAATGCTAAAACTAGCCATCCAATCAAATCTCATGAGCAGCCATAGAAATTCATTTTTTTTTAAGACGAGTCCAGAGGACTTGTGGAAATTTCATTTCACGAGCCTTCAAAATTTTCATCTTTTCCCTGCTTGAACAAGACAAAATGTTTATTATGTTTACATTTTTTGTATCGAACTCGAAGCATTGAGAACTGGTCCAGAATCATAGTTCTTGTCTATGAGGTCCACCATCGTTAGAGTGTTACAGAGTGTCAAGCAGAATTTAGCAGTCGGGCTAGCAGATGAAGTAGACAGGAATATGCCTGTTTGGATGGGATTATTTTGTTAACTGATTTGGTAACATGGTGTCAGGTATACCCTGTTTTCCTGAGGCAGGGGAGTTTAAAAGTCCAGTTTCCACCCTTGCCGAACGAGGCCAGAATTTCTGGGCTCGATCGTAGCGCCACCAGTGGCTATTACGAGTTATGTCCCTTCTAAGTACCCCCTACTGACCAATCACATTCCATCGCACAAATCACTTGCATTTGCTTCAAACAAAATGGCGTACCATGAAAACATGAACAGATTAGGAAAATATGTGTCGACGCCCAGGTGATGGTACACATGCTCACGACAAGGACATTGATTAGCATCATCCCAGAGCTAAGAACACATGAAGACTCTCAAGAAATCTTTCAGGCAAAGTCGTAATAAGCTGGAAATTTGCGGTCAGTCAGAAATACTGTAAGCTTTACAAGAATTCAATGAGTTATTGGAAACTCCGCCAGCTACCTCCCTGGGGAAAGTGATACAGAGCTGTGTGATATGTCAACTCGTGGTTCACGTTGAGGTGTGTGACGATGATGCTGAAGACCCCACCAGTCATGGTCTTGAGGCATGTGGTGATCTGCACATTGAGCAGGGAAGCAACGATGCAGAACCTGATGCTGACGTCCTTGACCTGCATTGGCACAGATGAAATCACACAATACTAGTCGAGAGAAGAATTCTGTGATAATATATAGCATAATAACAGTTTGATTTAATAATGTCATTCATAACTGCTTCTAGTTTCTATCACTGTGACCCAAGTTCTCTATCTTAGAGCACAGGCTAATTCTCAAGTTCCTCGAACTATCACTGGAACCGGCTGACCAAGAGTTACCATCCCTACACAGGATTGTTACATTTGACTGTTCCACCAACGTCATCGCAATGCCACAGCTACGGAGACTGTAGGACGCATCCCTGGTTAGAGGAGGATATCGGACAAGACTGTCAGGAACCATCTTCGCGAGGCGAGATGGAAGACAATAGGTTTGTCAAGCATCCCAGAGTGCTACAGATATTGTAACTTTTGTATTTTACAATGGTAATAAACGTTATCTGTTTTCAGATTGTTGTTATTGATTACCGTATTTGATAGAGGGGCCTTTTAACATTTGAAGCCTCTGGCTAATGCTGCTGATTTTTACATGCAATATCCGGGTTTTGAATGCTTATTAACACTTGCAAGTCTGACACCATGAAATATTTATGTCCTATATGATCAATGTATTCACCATTACCATTATTACTGCTGTTACCGGACATTGTCACCATGTTGGTGAGCAGTTGTTTGCCTGTAATTATTCAATTATTTGACGTGGGTGCCACAAATAAGGATGTCATCACGCAGGGTTGACTCCTAGAGACAGTGACCACATTTGACACTCTACTGACTGAAAAGCAGTACATATTGCACTCATTTGCATTATTTATTTGAATCTTTATTGTGTGATACATTCTAAATCTTGAAATTAACACGATTGTGAATTAAGTGCGAAAAATGAGAGTGGTCTTTGTTTGCATTGATGAAACTTAGCTTATGTCTCCAAAATCTCATTCAACAATAAGACTTAAATATATATGCACAAATACAGTTGTGACACGTACATTACAATGTCATTTAAAGAATAGGAATTACACGATAGTATCCGGTGAGTTATCACTGCTGGGATCAAGAGATCTACCCACTCGTATCAAACTTGGCATCATTGACCACTACAATTAGTGAACTGTTATTGGTTCAATTATTTTATTGCCTTTGAACTTCCTTAATACCAGTCAGCAGAATGAACATATAAACTGTGGTTTGTTTTTAGGAAAACACTATTTATTGTTGTTACTGAAGTGCTTAACTCAGTGCTAATAAGCGGTGCTATTTGCTGCTTGATTGGAATTAGGTAAGGATATGTATCATTCTGCTGGGGATGGGGTTGGGGAAGTCGCATTGATTTTGAGTCACATTTTTGCCTCGGGGTCAGCAGTCATATGAATTTGGAGATTTATTAATTGTAAGATTTGCAGTGTCACTGCTTCCTGTTTGTCAGGATAATAATGTGTCATATATTAACATGATTAATGTGCGAAAGTGACACTTTTCACATCAATTTTATAATTTACAGTTTCTCTAACATTAGGCATAATATTTTTGTATGTTTATTTTAGTGAGTTTGAGTGTTAGAAGTGTTAGTGTAAAGAAATCTTGGGTCATTCATGTAAAGGCCGATTCTGCAATTTGCACTTTTTGAGGTCAACTTATATTTAAAAGTTTATAAGAGTGTTTCTGTTACATAATCATAGTAATTGATGACAGTGTCTGTCTATGATCAATAGCCTGTGAAGAAGATAGAACTGTACTTAGCTCATAATAAAATAGACATGATTGTAACACAGATCAAAAGTAAAACTGATCCAACTGACAGTAGTAGTTATGAATGCATGACACTGACAGATTTGAGATATTATGTAAAGGAATTTTTAATCATGTAAATTCTACATATGAAATATAAAAATACAGATTAGATGATTGTTCAAAATTGTCTTTACAAAATTGTGTTTACTGAAAAGAGTTTGATCTGCCTATTGATGGTTTTTTTTTAGTTAAGAAAATTAATGTATTGTCATAATGAGCAATTGGACAGAAACTTACTTTGTTTTATAATTTTAAGTAGCTGAAATGTCGACCTAACCCGAATTCAAGCTGACGCCAGGTCTGCCTTCTGTCTGATATCTTCTTTTAACATTGTTTAGGCATCGATCTTGGAAGTGTTTGACAACTTTGTTTGTGATAGTTACTTGGCAGTTATGATTATATATAGTTATGTATATATGTAAGGTGTCTGAAAAATGGGGGAGGGTACACATCTCCTGCACGCCTCCTCTTGATCTTGTGGGTCCTTGCTCATGAGGGGCGGACGGGTAGCCTAGTGGTTAAAGCGTTTGTCACATCGAGTTCGATTCCAGACGTGGGTACAATGTGTGAAGCCTATTTCTGGTGTCCCCCGCCGTGATATTGCTGGAATATTGCTAAAAGCGGCGTAAAACCATACTCACTCATTCACCCCATAGGGGGTAGTTGTTTCTCAAAACCTAGTTATTTTACGTAAAATCCACTTGCCCGAAATTATCTGTGGCTAGCTAATATAGCTAGATTTGACCAATGGTATCTACCCATGTTTTCTTTATCATAGAAACATTTGCTTCGAAATGTAGTTTTTTCATGCTGCCAGTATATTCACAATTTCTTTTAAATTATGTGTCATCTTCACATTTTTTATCAATTTCAGAATTAAGTTAAGTGTTGCCAAGAAACATCAAAGGGACTCGAAGGTTGGTATTACTTGAGATTGTTATACTTCTGTTAATAATCGATGACTTTCATTGAGTAATTTGTATCACATGTTGAAACAATAAATTTCAATGCTGACCAACAATAGAAAACTGACCCATAAAGGTTTGGTGAGGTCACATGACTGACACCCTGACCTCAAATATTGACCCGTCTAATGATCAATATTTGCTTTGTCTCCAAGAAAACAACATGTTGTGTGTGATAGGGCTGTGATGGGTACTTGTGTACCCAATTGCGAGTCAGATAGAGACACGCATGCGCACGCACGCACACACACTCACACACACATTTTCAAGGCCGCAAACCTTAATCCCATCCCTCAGGGCCTTGTTTTCACATACTGACCTCATCAAGAGTGATTACAAGTATATTATTTCTGGAATCATGAATCATGGATCTACTTAACTGTGGGTTGACTGATAGAGCTGGATGATTGCGTACATATACTCATTGAAACAAATAAGGGAACATCTTTAAAGTTGACATAATGGATTTGGTGGTCAGGTTTGGTGACTTTGTTGATTGTGTGTAATCTTACACTGACGGTGTAGGTGCTGCTCATATCAATCAATCACTGGTTTTTCTGGTCCGTACTTAAGTATTTACATGCCACCCTCATATTGCTGAGTGTATCCTTTGATCAGTTCACCAAAAACTACTGGGCCTAGTGTATCTTTAGGAGACTCTAGTTTCAGTTGAATTTGTCTCATTGCTCTTAGGGGGCACATGTGGTCCAGTCGTCTAGGGCCCTGTGATTCCCTGAGCAGATCTGCGTCCCTTGGGCATGCCAGAAACCTATGATTGTGGGTTCGAATCCCAGTTCGCCCCGATTATGTTTCTAGGTTTGTCAGCACCATACCCGTGCGCTTGGGTTTCACCGAAGTGGTAAATGTCTGAGACCTGCATCACTTCGGGCTTTCCTCCCACATTAAGCTGACACGCCGCGATATAGCTGGAATACTGTTAAAAGCGGCGTCAAATCCAACTGACTCACTAACTCACTATTGCTCTTATATATTACCATAGTGTTTTTTGTGGATAACAGTGGACAGGGGGTATAACTGTACAGATGAAGATATGAACTCATTGGCTTCTCAGAAAATGGGTGTGCTCTCATTTGGGCTGGTTTATTTTCTGTGGGGGAATTTCACACATGTGAGGGGACCTAAGAATATTTTGCTTTTTTAGCGATTTCATGGACTTAAAACATGTTAGATCAATGTAATCCTTGTGTCTCCAGAGATCGGAAATCGAGGAATGCAAGAGGAAAATCGAACTGCTGAAATCTTCCATCGAGCTGTTAAAAAAGAAAACTGAAGACGGTAATGATGTGAACTGTTTTCAGCTGATGATTTCTGACTGCTTCATTGCTCACATATACAGGTTATAGCCTGCACTAGAGAGGTAGAAATTTCTTGCATTAAGACTGCCAATAGCATGGAAAGAATCAGTGCTTGATTCGTATGTATTCATCAAGGCTGGGATGGGTAACTTGGGTCAGATGGGTCCTGAGAAGAACCCAGATAGCCACAGAACTGCCATGACCCATGGTTAGTCACGTGATATATATACATGTAATGTATTATAACATTAACTAGGTTTACAAATCAATACAAATTAATGCTCAGCTCAGCTACAATGCCAGTACACAGTGGAGTGGCAGTACAAAAATCAATGGCAGTACAGTTACAATGGAAGTAAAAAGTATAATAGCACCTAGCACCAACAGTGGTCAAGCTTCCAAAATAGGCCTAGGATGGATATCCAGGGTAAAAACAAGATCTTCTCACAACCGCTGGTCTTGATGTAATGTGAGATGAGAGAGGCACACATTTGCCCCCTTGTATAGTCTAAATTCCTTCTAGAAGGTTCTATACATTGCTGGATTAGTCCAGCTGTTCTAATATTCCAGATGACACTTGACTCCAAAAACATCTGAATATTAGATAGTAATACATTGTTAACAACTAAGCATTGTCAAGACATAATGCTATGATCTTCTACTGAATATCATCAGAAACAATGTAAAGCAATTACAACCTTGTTTGACAATAACTTCTACTGCCATATATAACAATGGTTACACCACAAGTCGCGAATGTTCACATTTCTTTCATATATTTGAGTAAAGATAAAGCTTCAGTCAACTTCAGTGTATGCATGATCAGATCAGTTTATACATGTATCTTAATAGTAATTGCCAGGGCTCCAGTAAAACAATACCCAATTGGGCAACTATGGAGACCCACAGCTGGAAACCCGGGTAGGGCGGGTAATAGGGGTTCAGGTACCCGGGTAGTAAGCTTGGACTTGTCCCAGCCCAAGTATTCATGGGTGAAGGAGGGACATTGATGATGGTAAGGGTATGGAAGAGAAGTAACAGCAAGTGACAATGTTTCATTCAGATCAAAAAGTGTTAGAGAGACGGAAGGTGAAGAATGGGAAGGGGGAGAAGGACTGTCTGCGTCACCAGGACAAGATGACAAGGCTGAGGAGGTATGTGGATGCGGCACAGAGCGCCATGGAGAAAAAACATGTCAGTCTCACCACTGACGTGAGGAACTTGAAGAACTACCGCAGATTCCATGTGGACATTTTGGTGCAGTGTATCTTCTCTGTCAAGGAAATCCAGCCTCGGAGGTGAGACTTGCTGACTAGGGTACTGCAGTGTTTGGGGTATAGGCCTTTTTGATTCATTTATCAAAGGTTTGGGATTGGCATAGTCCATGTTGTAAGTGTTGGAGATAGGTGAAGATTTCAAGATTTGTCTTTACATTTTGCTATTGCAGTGAGACAAAACAAACATTGTTTAATATTACAGGTTGTTGCAGTGATATGTAGAACTATTAATCTCTCTGTCGCTATTGCAGTGAGAAAGCGAACAGTTGTGTACTATGTTGCTATTGCAGTGAGACGGGGAGCTGTTGTTTACTGTGTGTTGCTATTGCAATGAGGAAGCAAACAATTGTATACTGTGTTGCTATTGCAGTGAGACAGAGAACTATTGTTTACTGTGTTGCTATTGCAGTGTGGAAGCGAACAATTGTGTACTGTGTCGCTATTGCAGTGAGACAGAGAACTGTTGTCTACTGTGTGTCGCTATTGCTGTGAGGAAGCGAACAATTGTGTACTGTGTTGCTATTGCAGTGAAACAGAGAACTATTGTTTACTGTGTTGCTATTGCAGTGAAACAGAGAACTATTGTTTACTGTGTCGCTATTGCAGTGAGGAAGCGAACAGTTGTGTACTGTGTTGCTATTGCAGTAAGACAGAGAACTATTGTTTACTGTTTCGCTATTGCAGTGAAACAGAGAACTATTGTTTACTGTGTGTCGCTATTGCTGTGAGGAAGCGAACAATTGTGTACTGTGTCGCTATTGCAGTGAAACAGAGAACTATTGTTTACTGTGTTGCTATTGCAGTGAAACAGAGAACTATTGTTTACTGTGTGTCGCTATTGCAGTGAGGAAGCGAACAATTGTGTACTGTGTCGCTATTGCAGTGAGACAGAGAACTATTGTTTACTGTGTTGCTATTGCAGTGAAACAGAGAACTATTGTTTACTGTGTTGCTATTGCAGTGAAACAGAGAACTGTTGTTTACTATGTGGCTATTGCAGTGAGGAAGCGAACAATTGTGTACTGTGTCGCTATTGCAGTGAAACAGAGAACTATTGTTTACTGTGTTGCTATTGCAGTGAAACAGAGAACTATTGTTTACTGTGTGTCGCTATTGCAGTGAGGAAGCGAACAATTGTGTACTGTGTCGCTATTGCAGTGAGACAGAGAACTATTGTTTACTGTTTCGCTATTGCAGTGAGGAAGCGAACAATTGTGTACTGTGTTGCTATTGCAGTGAAACAGAGAACTATTGTTACTGTGTGTCGCTTTTGCAGTGAGGAAGCGAACAATTGTTTACTGTGTCGCTATTGCAGTGAAACAGAGAACTATTGTTTACTGTGTGGCTATTGCAGTGGGGAAGCGAACAATTGTGTACTGTGTCGCTATTGCAGTGAGACAGAGAACTATTGTTTACTGTGTTGCTATTGCAGTGAGACAGAGAACTATTGTTTACTGTGTTGCTATTGCAGTGAAACAGAGAACTGTTGTTTACTGTGTGGCTATTGCAGTGAGGAAGCGAACAATTGTGTACTGTGTCGCTATTGCAGTGAAACAGAGAACTATTGTTTACTGTGTTGCTATTGCAGTGAAACAGAGAACTGTTGTTTACTGTGTGGCTATTGCAGTGAGGAAGCGAACAATTGTGTACTGTGTCGCTTTGTCAGTGAAACAGAGAACTATTGTTTACTGTGTTGCTATTGCAGTGAAACAGAGAACTATTGTTTACTGTCTGTCGCTATTGCAGTGAGGAAGCGAACAATTGTGTACTGTGTCGCTATTGCAGTGAGACAGAGAACTATTGTTTACTGTGTTGCTATTGCAGTGAAACAGAGAACTATTGTTTACTGTGTTGCTATTGCAGTGAAACAGAGAACTGTTGTTTACTATGTGGCTATTGCAGTGAGGAAGCGAACAATTGTGTACTGTGTTGATATTGCAGTGAAACAGAGAACTATTGTTTACTGTGTTGCTATTGCAGTGAGACAGAGAACTATTGTTTACTGTGTGTCGCTATTGCAGTGAGGAAGCGAACAATTGTGTACTGTGTCGCTATTGCAGTGAGACAGAGAACTATTGTTTACTGTGTCGCTATTGCTGTGAGGAAGCGAACAATTGTGTACTGTGTCGCTATTGCAGTGAAACAGAGAACTATTGTTTACTGTGTTGCTATTGCAGTGAAACAGAGAACTATTGTTTACTGTGTGGCTATTGCAGTGAGGAAGCGAACAATTGTGTACTGTGTCGCTATTGCAGTGAAACAGAGAACTATTGTTCACTGTGTTGCTATTGCAGTGAAACAGAGAACTATTGTTTACTGGGTGTCGCTATTGCAGTGAGGAAGCGAACAATTGTGTACTGTGTCGCTATTGCAGTGAGACAGAGAACTATTGTTTACTGTGTTGCTATTGCAGTTATACAGAGAACTATTGTTTACTGTGTGTCGCTATTGCAGTGAGGAAGCGAACAATTGTGTACTGTGTCGCTATTGCAGTGAGACAGAGAACTATTGTTTACTGTGTTGCTATTGCAGTGAGGAAGCGAACAATTGTGTACTGTGTCGCTATTGCAGTGAGACAGAGAACTATTGTTTACTGTGTGTCGCTATTGCTGTGAGGAAGCGAACAATTGTGTACTGTGTTGCTATTGCAGTGAAACAGAGAACTATTGTTTACTGTGTGTCGCTATTGCAGTGAGGAAGCAAACAATTGTATACTGTGTTGCTATTGCAGTAAGACAGAGAACTATTGTTTACTGTGTCGCTATTGCTGTGAGGAAGTGAACAATTGTGTACTGTGACGCTATTGCAGTGAAACAGAGAACTATTGTTTACTGTGTGTCGCTATTGCTGTGAGGAAGCGAACAATTGTGTACTGTGTCGCTATTGCAGTGAAACAGAGAACTATTGTTTACTGTGTTGCTATTGCAGTGAGGAAGGGAACAATTGTGTACTGTGTCGCTATTGCAGTGAAACAGAGAACTATTGTTTACTGTGTGTCGCTATTGCAGTGAGGAAGCAAACAATTGTATACTGTGTTGCTATTGCAGTAAGACAGAGAACTATTGTTTACTGTGTCGCTATTGCTGTGAGGAAGCGAACAATTGTGTACTGTGTCGCTATTGCAGTGAAACAGAGAACTATTGTTTACTGTGTGTCGCTATTGATGTGAGGAAGCGAACAATTGTGTAATGTGTCGCTATTGCTGTGAAACAGAGAACTATTGTTTACTGTGTTGCTATTGCAGTGAGACAGAGAACTATTGTTTACTGTGTCGCTATTGCAGTGAGGAAGCTAACAATTGTGTACTGTGTTGCTATTGCAGTAAGACAGAGAACTATTGTTTACTGTGTCTCTATTGCAGTGAGGAAGCAAACAATTGTGTACTGTGTTGCTATTGCAGTGAGACAGAGAACTATTGTTTACTGTGTGTCGCTATTGCAGTGAGGAAGCAAACAATTGTGTACTGTGTTGCTATTGCAGTGAGACAGAGAACTATTGTTTACTGTGTTGCTATTGCAGTGAGACAGAGAACTATTGTTTACTGTGTGTCGCTATTGCAGTGAGGAAGCGAACAGTTGTATACTGTGTTGCCATTGCAGTGAGACAGAGAACTATTGTTTACTGTGTGTTGCTATTGCAGTGAGAAAGCAAACATTTGTTTACTGTGTCGCTATTACAGTGAGACGGAGAGCCTGGCTATGAGCACTGTGAGTGCCTTGAAGGAGGCATGCCAGACCACATTTGTCAGGGGGCATTGGGTGTACACAGACAATGGCGGAGACACCGGACACAGGATCGTGGAACCCTCCCTGCCAGGAAATGGGGACTACTCAGCCTACAATGTGTGGGGTGAGTGAGGCCTGCATGTATTCCCATGGCCTTGTGTATTTCCTTCAGCATCATAAGATTCTTAGGTTAAACTAAAAAATGAGTTTCTTGTTTCCAGACCAATCTAAATATGGATCCCATGATGCTAAGCCTTTTTTCTTGTTTTTCTCAAGTTGCGCCATAACGCCTTACTATAATTTTGTGCCACAGCCTAAATTTGTTTGCGCTCCTTTAAAGATAAACCAGTTGTTGTCCTCTGTGAATATCCAGGGTTGAAAAGGTCTTCAAGCTTGCCGTAAAAGACGACTATGTTTGTCGTATGAGGCGACTATCAGGATCGGTTGGTCAGGCTCACTGACTTGGTTGATACATGTCATTGTATCCCAATAGGGTGGATTGAAGCTCATGATGTCAATCACTGGATTGTCTGGTCCAGACTTGATTATTTACAGACCGCCGTCATTAAGCTGGAATATTGCTGAGTGCGGCTTTAAACAACAAACTAACAAACAAACAAAAAAAACTCACAGGGTTTGAAACCAATAGAAATACCATGTTATAGTTGAGACATTGATATTTCAGTGTCCGAGAACAAAGAGAATGGTGCGGCTCCGGAGAAGGAGGCAGGACATCGCAATCCTGGACACACAATAAGTGCCGCGCTCTGTTACACTACACAGCTGGTGTCCGTCATAGCCCACATCCTGGATGTGTGTCTCCCCCGGAGACTGTGCTACAGTGAGTTCTGTCTGTCCGATCTCTCCGAGAGGCAGCTCACCAGTGCTGTAGCTCGACTCAATCACAATGTCCTTCACCTCTGTTTCTCTCAGAACGTCAACCCAGCTGTTCTTATACCCAGGCACACACTCCATAATGTCGTCATGCTGTTGCGATGTCCAGATTTCGGCAGGTATGGTTTCCAGGATTTTCAGTGGCTAGATTTTATATTTTGATATCATTTACTGAGACTATAAATCAATTGCTTGATTATTTAGTATTTTCCAGACCAGTTCAGTTTGAAACAATGTTATTGCTTTTGTCAAATTTGCTAGGGGTAGAGAATATTTATTTTTGCAATAACACCAGTCAAGGGTGTCCACAAGTCTTTGCTAAACCAAGACGAATCAAATTCAAGACCCTCTCGTAAAGATCTGGGGTAGAATAGGTCTTCAGCAACCCATGCTTGTCATAAAAGGCGACTAAAGGATCAGGATGTCACGCTCCCTGACTTTGTAAAAGTTGGTTCATGCATGGCATTGTATGCATAAGGCTGGAATAATGCTGAATGCAGTATTAAACGACAAACTCTAGACATGATGGATAAACTAGGTTAGATGTTTTCTCCCAAAATCTAATTGTTTGACATAAACCTTTGTGAATCCCTTTATGACCAATGGTGACTACCCTGGCCACGTGTAACTGATAAAAAACTCTGTTGCCTGTCCATCATGGTCTATACAATGTTTTTGCACAGAAACATACTTCAGCCCTTTTGAATTGAGTCCAATCTTCTCTATTTCAGAATCTGTGCATTTGAAGTAAATGAGAGCATGATTCAGTCAATATCTGACAGCAATACTTCCGAGGAGAGTGACGAGGAGCATTTTATATCAGAGGATGAGGTAGACATTGGTATAGATTGGGAACGTGTGCCCCACGACCTCGAGGTCCCAACCCGAGCTGGTCTTGGGACGACTTCAACTGTGTATACAATGGCATATTCGGGTCAGATGAACACAAACACAACACACTCAACCGCTGGGAGTTTGATGTCTTCGGCTGCGGCCTCAGTAGCATCAATATGGAGAGCTGCTACCAGCCAGTTTGAGCGTAGATGACACTAATCGGATGATAATACATGCATTTAATTTCTGTAACAACCTACTGGTGGGAAAAACTTGTGAAGGGCTATCATTGACAGTATCATCAGAAGCTTACTTTTAAACTGATCCTGTTACACGTTACAGACTTCCTCGTCCCCCATGGGGATTCCACCATTAGAATTAGTTCCCAGCAGCCTGTGCTGGTTGTGAGAAGTGGGTGGTCAGTGAGTGAGTGAGTGAGTTGGGTTTAATGCCGCTTTTAACAGAATTCCAGTTATATCACGGCGTGTCAGCTTAATGTGGGAGGAAAGCCCGAAGGGATGCAGGTCTCAGAAGTTTACCACTTCGGTGAAACCCATGAGCACGGGTATGGTGCTGACAAACCTAGAAACATAATCGGGGCGAACCGGGATTCGAACCCACAATCATAGGTTTCTGGCGTGCCCAAAGGACGCAACTCTGAACAGCGAATTGCGGCGCCTTAGAAGACTGGGCCACCCGTGCCCCCGGGTGGTCAGACTCAGTGACTTGGTTGATGGCGTGTTATTGTACTCTTGCAGCATGGTTCATTGCCCAGAATGTCAGTAGCTGGATTGTCTGGTCCAGACTTGATTATTTACAGGCCATGGTAAATAGCTGGAATAGTGCTGAGTGTGGCGTTAAATAACAAACAAACACACTCAGAGACTTCCTGAATTGGGGAGAAAAAAAATGCAGTATGGTACAATTTCATTACAATCAGATCTCTTACTCCGATATACCTCTGCTTCAAGATCTGACAAACACTCCATTGGAGTCGTGTCAGGTGAACCCTTTTTGTTCGAAATGAAAGGTGTATGAAATATGCTCAACAATATGATGATGATGCCCTTATTATGTTCAATCATTGTCAAGATACAGAATTCAGATAGCTGGTCATTTTCAAGATACAGAAATCAGATAGCTGGTCATTTTCAAGATACAGAAATCAGATAGCTGGTCATTTTCAAGATACAGAAATCAAATAGCTGGTCATTTTCAAGATACAGAAATCAGATAGCTGGTCATTTTCAAGATACAGAAATCAGATAGCTGGTCATTTTCAAGATACAGAAATCAAATAGCTGGTCATTTTCAAGATACAGAAATCAGATAGCTGGTCATTTTCAAGATACAGAAATCAAATAGCTGGTCATTTTCAAGATACAGAAATCAGATAGCTGGTCATTTTCAAGATACAGAAATCAGATAGCTGGTTATTATCAAGATACAGAAATCAGATAGCTGGTCATTTTCAAGATACAGAAATCAAATAGCTGGTCATTTTCAAGATACAGAAATCAAAAAGCTGGTCAGAGTTTACCTAATGCTACCTCCGATGGAGGTGGTGTTGTCAGATCTTCATGCAAAAAGGTATTCTATCAGTATAAGGGCTGATTGTAATGAAATTGCAGTGTGATCTTGTGGGCCATGCCTACATTTAGGACTGTGTTTATGAGATATGCGATGTACATAAGAGTTGGCAAGATTAGCCTGCACTATAAACAATCATGGCTAAAAAAGTACAAATAGTTGGTCCCCAAGCTTGTGAATGAGTGTGCTGCCAGATCCTTGTTTCAGAAAGCAATCTTAGTGCTACAAGTCTGTATTAAAATATGGGAGTATCAATATTTGTAGGGCTGAGATTATCTTCTTAAACAAGGGCAGGGCCGGGTTTCACAAAGCTATCTTAGCGCTGTGATTGTCGTAAGTGCATGTTAAAGTATGGGAGGTATGATCATCTTAGCGCTACAGTTGCTTTGTGGAATGGGCCCAGGAATGTATGTGACATGTCAGAATTGCATTTCTTGTTGAGGCCAGATCAGTGTTATTTCTTATTGGCGGATTCTATGGACATAATTATATGTCCAGGTATATGAGATCAAACAAATGGTTGAACAAAGAGCAGTAAATGAATATTAACAATCAAGGTTATTATTCTGGATATGACTGTACGATATATCGTCATCTTCTTTTCTTTATATTTCTATTTTTCTGTAGTATTCATTCTTCAGAATAATAGGGATTGAACATGTTGAGCTGCTATTTCTCATAGGCATTCCAGCCCATAAGCTTGTTTGATAGGTCACGTTTGAAAGTTCAGTTTGTATGCTGCTATACGAAGCGATCATAGCGCTAAGGTGATAGTTATTCCTATATCTTAACATAGATGTCTAACAGTCGTAGTGTTATGATCGCTTTGTGGAAAAGGGACGTGTATTTCAACTAATCAATGCTACAGTGTTCTGGAACAGTGTAAATGTTTGAACCAATTTTTTTCTTATTGTTGACTTAAGCATGTTACTTAGCAGTGTTGATGTTAAGTTCACAGGTAAATGAAATCATCTGATGTGTCTTAAGAAGAACAAATAAAATACATTCACACAAGTAGGGCTGGGACGGGTGACACAAGTACGAGGTCGGTTCTACAAGTTACTACCCGACCTGTAGTCACGTAACGTTATAACTACGAAATCAACATTCAGAACAATATTTATCAAATTTAACGCACAATTTTAAAACTTCCGATTCAAGGACCTGTAGTGATTGATTTATTCAATCAGTGACCTCACTAGAGCATACATGGCTTCATCATTAGGCTGCAGCTCTGAGACCAATATAGTATATTTTACTATTGTTGTAATGTAAGGGGCGGTGTGGTAGCCTAGTGGTTATGCGTTCACTCGTCAGACCCAGGTTCGATTAGCCACATGGGTACATTGTATGAAGCCCATTTCTGGTTTCCCCCGCCATGATGTTGCCAGATTATTGCTTAAAGCAGCGTAAAGCCATACTCACTCACTCACTGTTGTTGTATCTTATGCGTCTTCCTTCAGCATGTACTGTGTAATGTCACTGTGTATTTTATTAATGATAACTTGTAATAGAAATGCCTCTACATTAGCGTGTTGCCACCTCTAAAACTCAATATGCAGCACATCAGTTGCATTTTGTTTTTTATGTCACATTGTGTAGATGGATCGATGAGGAAACGCTGCTTGTTTGGCTGACCGATGCATTGATTGACTCTTGTAAGGTGAAGTAGCTGTCAACTTACTTTGATCACGGGTATCCGGGTCGGGTATTAGTAATATCAGCATATCCAGGTATCAATTTGCTTCCTGTCCCAGCCCTACATCCACACATGTGTTACTGATGCTGTGTTTAAAAAAATGAATTCCCAATGCAATGTTTTATTACAAAGAATTGTGCCTAGTCACTCATAATGTATGTCATGTTTATCATTAATTCATTTTAATACTGTAAATCTGGAAAGTTTTGGGAGGAGGAAAGTACTGCAAGAGATGCAATAGTTTCATGATGCAGTTATTTTTGCAGACGAACAAGAATCAAAGAACGTAATGATGCATATATTTCTTTTGGTCAATTCCACCATTGTCCACACACTATAAACCAGCCAGTACATGATTACATACATAATTCCTCACATCCTGTTTCGACCCATGAAGACTCCAGGTTAGAATAGGTCTTCAGCAACCCATGCTTGCCGTAAAAGGCGACTATGCTTGTCGTAAAAGGCGACTAACGGGATCGGGTGGTCAGACTCGATGACTTGGTTGATGCATGTCATCGATCACAATTGCGGGGATTGATGCTCATGATATTAAACACTGGATTGTCTGGTCTAGACTCGATTATTTACAGACTGCAGCCATATAGCTGGAATATTGCTGAGTGCGGCGTTAAACAACAAACCAACCAAACAACATCCTGTTTCCTTGATGACATATTGTCCTCAGTGTCTACTGTTAGATAAACATGCAACTTCATCCTTCCATGTCAACAACAACAGCACATGCATGTATAGACAAAACAAAACTGACACTGAATTAACTTTTCATCATTCGCTGCCTTCTCAAAAAACGTGCAAAAGTAGCTTTGATCTTTGGTAATCTCATCAACAGAGTGACAAAAACTTTCGAGATGCATTTGAGACAATTGTTAGTCTCTGGCAATATTTTCAGGGTGCAGAACTTTCCAGAATTACAGTATTTACCTTTGTCCTAGAAGTAAGAATTTGATAAAAGTTAGTAAGCTACAATAAAATTGGACAACCAGTAGTTTTACTCCCATTACCAGTGTCTTCTGTGTGTTTTGCATGAGGATGGTGGATACATCAATAACATGAAGAAGTCAGGTGTTCCTATTTGTCAGTCATGTGTTTGTCAAGCATCACCACTCCAGCATAATGTCTAGTATTATCTTTATCCTACAATATCATAGTAAAATTTCCTTGTCGGTTTTCAGCATCAGAAATTAACACTTTACCTTGTGACTGCCGAAACATTCTCATGTTTAAAAATATTAAGGCATAAAAAAATAAAAGAATTGGTTCTCAGGCAATGTTTTTTGAAAATGTAATGCTGGCGGTGTCTTCTTTTCTTTTTTTTGGGGGGGGGGGGATTGTTCAAACTAGTATGTAACCAAAAAGCAGTTGTGTAACCAAATAAACATTTGTGTACAATCATGCTGGGAAAGGGCCTCACTACATTAATGTAGTTCTTGATGTGTAGGGGCGGTCGGGTAGCCTCGTGGTTAAAGTGTTCGCTCGTCACGCCGAAGACCCGGGTAAAATGTGTGAAGCCCATTTCTGGTGTCCCCCGCCGTGATATTGCTGGAATATTGCTAAAAGCGGCGTAAAACCATACTCACTCACTCTTGATGAGTAAAATACTGGAATACTGTATTTGACTCCCGTTGGACTTGGAATATTTAAGGATTTGGGGGGGCTTTCTTAAATACGAATGCAGAAAACTTGATGATGTGGGTGGTGCCTAAGAACCAAGACTAATAATTTTTTTAGCCCAATATGATAATAATCACACACTGTATTAAGTAGGTGCTGGTCACAACAAGGATCAGGAAGCATTCATTTCATACCCCCTTCCTCTTACAGGTTGGACATTGTTGACCAAGTGATCTAAGGGCAACAATTTGTCATTCAGAGTTGCATCCCTTAGACATGTCAGGATCTGCTGGTCATTGGTTCATTGACGTGTTTGTATCAACAATAATATTAGAGACCAAAGATTTAGAGAATAACCTACAAGCTACGAGGAATTATGGACTGTTCTGTAAGTTTCGAACCTTGACAAGGAGCTTTCAATATTATTATTCACAAGACACATAATCCGTAAATCCAAGTTGTGAGCAAGTTATTCTTTATGTACTGATAACCTTTTGTCGAACTGTATCGGCTTCCTGATCTCAAGTTGAGCCTGCTGCACACTTAGTCAATTGTTGGAAAACAACCCCATTTGTGACATGAGAAACAATGGCTGATGCCATCTTTAACTATTTGCAACAATGTGTTCTATGACATCACGTTGCTATGGACCTGTTTGAACACAATAGAACAACTGGTACCAATTAGCCAGTCCACATGAAGCAAACATTATATTGCTCAGTGAGATCTACTGCACCTATGGGTAATATTATACTTTCATCAGTGTTGTCACTTCTTTGTATTTCATATTATATCACAAATATTTTCACAAGTGTAAAATACAAGATATTTTCCAGCCTTAATGGTGTTGATGTTTTATTACCTTGACAATGTGTGTTATAGGATTGTTCTTTGAGTAATATTTACATTAAGAAATATGTGATGTTCAAAATGATCCAATTTCTTCTAATCTTCCAGACATGATTGTGTGGTTATGTCCTTCAGACTTGTAATATATCACTGAATGCATTTTCCATTAGGGTCAGACCATATTTTTTTCTTCTTGTATTATGGATCTGCCGAACTGATTTATAATGTAATAGGAATCTTTTTTTATAATTCTTGGATTAATAATTCACCAACAACACTAAAATTCTGTCTTATTTAAATCATATCTTGGATCTCGCTAAAACTGAACAATGCGATCTAAGGACATCCCATAAGGGGTCACGTCAGAATGACCTTTCATGAACTTGTCCAGTGAAATGACAAACATGAAGTTGACATTAGCCCATCAGAAAGCAGTTTTCTCGAGTTTTACAGCACTAGTTTCAAAGGGGCGACTAGGCTTTGAAAGTATTTTGACAAAGTTCTTGATTCAAAATTTGAAAACTAAGCAAAAGAACATTCTGGAATGTCTAATAGATGGCCAAGATTGTATTGCTATGTTTCCCACAAGCTATGCAAAATGTCTTCCATTCAAATGTTTATCCAGTTGAAGTGAGATAGACGACAGTCACTTTTAAAGCCGGTAACTGTCGTTCGGAATACCCCATGTTAAAGTTTTCAAGGTTGCATGATTAGAAAACACACTCGACTGTCACTTGCCTGATCTGGTAAGCGACGCTCCAATTGTTCGGATGAAAGGTTGTTCTGACGTGACACATAATGTGATGTCCTCAGATCTTTGTTTAGCGGCAGCAAAAACTAAGATCTGATATTAATAAATTATGGATTGATTTCTCAGTGGCAGTAAATAATTTCATTGGATGACTGCTTCCTCCTCCATCCAGCAAATTTGGTCCAAAGTATCTGTAATGCAAGGAAACATTGGTCTGTCCTTGTAGTTTTGACTTGTATAGTGTACCTGTTCCTTGGACATCACCAAATTGTCAAATCGGTCTTTAACGATTTGTCAAATGTCACTTTCTTCTTGTTTCTTTTTATTTAACTAACAAAAAAGGCTTAGGAAATGATGATTCTCAGACATGAATTATAGGATGCATTTACACATTGGATTCATATGCATGGCAAGCCTTTGATTGGTGGCAAACTTGTGGTAGAAATGTTCAATAATTCCCTGATGAGGACTCTAATTTGGAGCCGTCATGCCTGTGGCCATGTCATAGAAAGATTCCTGGGGAAATATAGCAAGTTGGTTTACATTGAGGGCAGCCAGTCAGATTCCAAAGGCAGCAATTAAGTTACTGTGAATATTCAGGGATGTTTTCAAGATGATGTGACAGATGCAGCATCCTCCCTGTAGCTCGAGTAATGGAAAGCAGTGCCAATACAAGCCCTCTTCCTCGCACCTCGGCCTGGCTCTCATCACGTTTTCCTCATCCTACATGATGCTGAGACAGCAGTGTTTGTTGAATATATCCCAACCTGTTCAGCTAGTGATGTACTTTTCTATACTCTCTGTAATTATGGGAGTTACAGTGATCTTGATGGTTCATGGAACTAGTCCCATGAATGTTCCTTGTGTTTGTATTGTTGACTGGTAAACTTGACACTGTCTGTTATTGTTGATTTGCTCATTTATTTATTTAAAGGTACACGTATGAAAAGTCCCCACTGGAAACGGCACATATTTGAAAGTTGTGGAAAACTTTAAGTAAACAATTATTATGAAAGTTATAGGATACTAGCCTTTTTTTCTTTCTGTTACTAGCATGTTTTGGAATTTTTACATGATCAGGTACATTTCTTCCTGACATGAGTTGAGATTTTTAGAAATTCTGGAGAATAAAATCAGATAATCTGTGACCCCAAGATGAATTTGACATCATTTGCTTTTACTCTTTTCCCAAGGTCTTTTGATTATTTAAAAAAATAATCTACAACATTAAAGTGATGAAAAGAACAAAGTCAAATTCTCATTCTCATGAATCCATTTAATTTTCATAACAATTTTTACAAGACGTGCATACATTTATTAAATTGCAAAGATCTAGTGGACCCAGGAGGGTCTGTATCATTCCTTGTTCTTTGAATCACAAATGTCCTATTTACTTATTACATTTAAAAGTTTTTTAGATCATTTTCCAAATGCCTTCTTTTGCTGTTCACGATTTTACGAGTGCTTCCGGTGTTAGCAGAGTTTGCCAACATGTACAGTATTAATGCATTTTCGCCTTAGCATTGTTCTGCCCCAGATGAATCACTTAAAATGAAGGCTATCTGCAACTCCAGATCATTAGGTAGCAGGGTGTGGTATCATCCCACACATGACATCCTCACCGTGTCAGCTTGCCTACTAGGTCATGGTCAACCTCTTTGGTCTTGTGAACAAGGCATCCGACATTGAGGCCTACTAGGTCATGGTCAACCTCTTTGGTCATGTGAACAAGGCATCCGACATTGAGGCCTACTAGGTCATGGTCAACCTCTTTGGTCATGTGAACAAGGCATCCGACATTGAGGCCTACTAGGTCATGGTCAACCTCTTTGGTCATGTGAACAAGGCATCCGACATTGAGGCCTACTAGGTCATGGTCAACCTCTTTGGTCATGTCAACAAGGCATCCGACATTGAGGCCTACTAGGTCATGGTCAACCTCTTTGGTCATGTGAACAAGGCATCCGACATTGAGGCCTACTAGGTCAACCTCTTTGGTCATGGGAACAAGGCATCCAACATTGAGGCCTACTAGGTCATGGTCAACCTCTTTGGTCATGTGAACAAGGCATCCGACATTGAGGCCTACTAGGTCATGGTCAACCTCTTTGGTCATGTGAACAAGGCATCCGACATTGAGGCCTACTAGGTCATGGTCAACCTCTTTGGTCATGTGAACAAGGCATCCGACATTGAGGCCTACTAGGTCATGGTCAACCTCTTTGGTCATGTGAACAAGGCATCCGACATTGAGGCCCTACTAGGTCATGGTCAACCTCTTTGGTCATGTGAACAAGGCATCCGACATTGAGGCCTACTAGGTCAACCTCTTTGGTCATGAGAACAAGGCATCCGACATTGAGGCCTACTAGGTCATGGTCAACCTCTTTGGTCATATGAACAAGGCATCCGACATTGAGGCCTACTAGGTCATGGTCAACCTCTTTGGTCATGTGAACAAGGCATCCGACATTGAGGCCTACTAGGTCAACCTCTTTGGTCATGTGAACAAGGCATCCGACATTGAGGCCTACTAGGTCAACCTCTTTGGTCATGTGAACAAGGCATCCGACATTGAGGCCTACTAGGTCATGGTCAACCTCTTTGGTCATGTGAACAAGGCATCCGACATTGAGGCCTACTAGGTCATGGTCAACCTCTTTGGTCATGTGAACAAGGCATCCGACATTGAGGCCTACTAGGTCATGGTCAACCTCTTTGGTCATATGAACAAGGCATCCAACATTGAGGCCTACTAGGTCATGGTCAACCTCTTTGGTCATGTGAACAAGACATCCGACATTGAGGCCTTCTAGGTCATGGTCAACCTCTTTGGTCATGTCAACAAGGCATCCGACATTGAGGCCTACTAGGTCATGGTCAACCTCTTTGGTCATATGAACAAGGCATCCAACATTGAGGCCTACTAAGTCATGGTCAACCTCTTTGGTCATGTGAACAAGACTTCCGACATTGAGGCCTACTAGGTCAACCTCTTTGGTCATGTCAACAAGGCATCCGACATTGAGGCCTACTAGGTCATGGTCAACCTCTTTGGTCATGTCAACAAGGCATCCGACATTGAGGCCTACTAGGTCATGGTCAACCTCTTTGGTGATGTGAACAAGGCATCCGACATTGAAGCAGGAGGTCCATGATTTGAATCCAGTCACAGGACTCGGAAATGTATCGCTTCTACAGTTGCAATACTCTATCATAGCGTGGATGTATGATCACTTGCAAGAGGGTAAATACGGCACAACATCAGTGGTACGTGGTAGTACTAGTTCACAAGTAAAAACATTAGGTGACCAGTATGGCAAAAAAATCAATGCTTCATGGGTTGGTATACACTACGTTGCTCCATCACCAGTGAATATATATGGACAGTTTGCAGTGTAGTCACTATTTGACCAACAAAATCAAGCCACAGCCTGGTAAAGAAGAGAAACCAGTGAGCACCTCACAAACAGTAATACAGACATGAGAACTGAAAAACTGGTTTTAGGAGGAACATGGCCAATCTAGGGGGTTTGGGGGGCATGTGCCCCTCCGAAAACTTAAAAAACAAGATTAAAATATGTGCATTTTACATCATTCTGAGAGGAAAAATCCTAGAATTCCACATATCCGAGGAAAATTCTCATGTCTAAATAATTTCTTGTGAAACATGCTCCAGACTTATGGTTATCAATGCGGAAGATCCGGGTTCGATTTGCGACATAGGTGCAATGTGTGAAGCCCATTTCTGGTGTCCCCCGCCATGATATTGCTGGAATATTGCTAAAAGCGGCATAAAATCAAACACACTCACTCAACTCCACACAATGCTTCAACAATAGGGTTTGTACAAAATTCACGTGCAGAGCAAGGCTCATTTCTTTACGAGATGTAAAATAGATGCACACCACTACTACACTGTATACCATGTAGTGACACGTGATGAGGAACACAGTGTAAACAGATCCAGGAAGTACTCATGGGGAAATGTTTAAGGACACTGAAAATAATATGCAGTTGTTCATGTATTGTTGGCGAGACATTCATGTTGTGCTCTCACTGTTGCTATTGATCCCAAGGCATCTCATGTTGGGCAGTAGGGTCACTTGCATGCAGTTTATAAGTACAATGCAAAGTTTGTTTGCTCAGTAGTTATGCATTCATGATATGCAGATATTAGATTTTTTCATCATTGTCAAAGGTATGAAAGAGCAATTTTCAGCACTTTGCAGGAACATCTATTTATATATACATTGTGAGAACAATTATTTTTCAATTTGAGGAAGTACTGTATTGTTTAACAATAAAATTATCTTCAATGTTTATATTTGTCTTTGCTTTCTTTGTAGTGCCCTTGCCACTCTCTTCTGGTAAGATGAACATAAGAAAAAGTAGTCACGTGCAGTGTTATTTATCTTGACACCGAACACCCATCATCAGTTCTGAACTCATATTAGGTGAGATGAAAAAAGGTTCAGCATCACGTCCAAGATCATTGCACTTCTACTATCCAGTCATGTGATTCAGGGGTCATAGCGTTGGTTTGGTTGGTTTGTTGTTTTACACCGCACTCAGCAATATTCCAGCTATATGACGGCGGTCTGTAAATAATCGAGTCTGGACCAGACAATCCAGTGATTAATATCTGAGCATCGATCCACACAATTGGGATCGATGACATGCATCAACCAAGTCAGAGAGCCTGACCACCAGATCCCGTTAATCGCCTCTTACGACAAGCATAGTCGCCTTTTATGGCAAGCATTGGTTGCTGAAGACCTATTCTACCCTGGAATCTTCACGGGTCTGCACATGCGTAAGTGTGTGGCTGCTTGTACTAGTCCAGACTAATGGTGGTCTTATAGCGCTAGCTCACCGAGATACCATGTCATAATTTAACATGAATAACCCACTCAAACACAGTATACTGACTCCGAGCCTACCAGTCCTTGTTTCAGTCCATTTATGCCGAGCATCAGACAGGGTAACAAGTGCCATCATTTAACGTCTTTTGGTATGATGCGGCCGGGAATCATACCCCAGACCTTCTGCTTCCCGGGAGGTTGTCTCTGATAAAGATGAACAGAATAAGAAAAACTAGCCATGTGCAGCGTTATTTATCTAGACACCAGAGCACCCACCATCACTGTTCCAAAGTCATATTAGGTGAGGTGAAACAGAGCTTAGTGTCACGTCCATGATCATTGCACTTGCACTTACATAGCCACTTGCATGCACATGTGTATGTCTGTCAGGTTGCTTGTCCAGACTAATGCCGATTTCATAGAGCTATAACCAACTGAGATACCATGCTGCAGTTTAACATAATACCCCACGTAGTCACAGCATACTGACTCGGAGCCGAACAGACCTTTAATGTAAAGCGTCACACAGTTCCATCTTTTAACGTCGATAGAACCCCAGACCACAGAGGCAGTCCGAATTCATACTAGTTGACACATATTGGTTCAGAAATCAGCACTTTCCTGAAATTATTTTCAAATTGTTTTCTAATTGTTTGCTTTCTTTGTCGTTTTTGTTGTTGTTTAACACTGCACTCAGCAATATTCCAGCTATATGACCTGTAAATCACTTAAATAAAGGACAGGCAATCCAGTGATGGATATTATGAGCATCTATCCAGGCTAAGAGATTAAATGACATGCAATCAACCAAGTCACAAAGCCTAACCATCAGATCCATAAATTGGCTTTTATCATCAGCAAAGGTTGCTAGGGACCAATTCCATCCTGGATTCTCCACAGGGATTGTCATCTGAATAAATTGCAAAAGTTGAACAAATAACACGACGTCAGTTAATAGAGGCATGTTTATTAAGTGAAAATGCCCATGCCTGTCAACTTGACAGCATAAACCATAGCCGCATCGTGCACATCCATCAAGCTCTTGTCTCACACACCACCAAGCCTCCAAACACTACAGGATGAGGGAAACAGTCTAATAAATAAATTTGCATCATAACATTACGATATATTTTCAATAAGTATCCTGAAACTAATATTTATTTAAACTGAAATGGGCGAGGAAAACCTACAACTGTGTCCAAGCTTTTCTCAAAGTATTTTTTTGTTTGTATAACATTGATCCCAAAGGAAAAAAAACCCTCACAACAGGAATTGATAGTTTTAAATGCATTCACCAACGCATATATAAGCACAAATAAAAAGGAGTCCAATTTATTTCAATCACTACCCCTGTATGCAAGCAAAAAATATCATGTATGAACATGATTATTAAAGGTTGAAATTAAGTCTAAACATCAAAAGGGGTTCTTGTCATAACCTCAATGTTAAAAATTAAACATTTTGGGCATTCCTAGACTCGAATATTATAGCAGCCAATCTTAAGGAGTCTCAGGACCCCCCTCAAATTCAAACACTGTTAATGAATATGCTTGATGAAAAAAAACATTTCATCATGGAGGTCCAATCCATTCTGCCACCATAAATCCTTGATTAATGCACAGAAATATATGCCTACCTTCCCATAAATATTTGTCTGTTGTTTAATGCCGCACTCAGCAATATTCCAGCTATATGACGGTGGCCTGTGAATAATCAAATCTGAACCAGACAATCCAGTGATTGATTTTTAGCTGATTCTTCTTAGTTTGTTAAACTTGATCAATAATAATCAATGTTATTCAATTTAAAGAATTATGTTTTCAAAGTCCCAATAAAGGGAGGTAACGAAATACCTTCAGTACACTCCCAAAATTATATGATATGCACAGTAAGTGCCCCGTAAAGAAACAAAGTACCGGTAACTAGTCCTCTGTATTTGTTTTATGACAATGTTAATTATCTCATGACAACACATCATGTTATCATGCTCTATATTCCTGAAATAAAGAATGAATCGAGGACTTAAAACATCAACAAACTACAAAGTTGTACACAATGCATTAGTGCTATGGGGTCCATTACCTACCCCTTCCACCATCTTGTCAACAAAGAATAGATAATAGATCTCTTTAAATCCTGAGATAAAAGGTGCAATGTATTGACTCCAGGGAGTAAACGACACTGTGGCACATAAAGGCAAGACCGTGAAACTACAGTTTATAACCACTATCTACAAATATATGATAGCATAAGGACAGATGCTGATGTGGTGTGCCACCAGACCCGTGTGAATAAATTTTATCTATCAACAGGAGATAACAAATGAACGAGCAAGAAACAAAATGAAGAAGAAAACAAAATTACACAAGTCAAACCTTTAAGTGGAATTTTAGAAGCTGTACTTAATGAAGACAGAATGGACTCATGGATTTTAACTTCAATATTCTTCAATGTGAAGTGCTTGCATGTTAAAGGTACTACCATCTGTACTGAAACGTTGCATGAATAGAATAAAGAACTTGACATAGATCAGTCAAATCAGTCTTCACATTTCAAATCATGTATTTTGGGATAACACTCTTCGTGTTGAGTAGGCAAATGGTGAATGTTCTTGAAAAGCTGCAGTCCGCAGTATCCCAGCTCTGTCATGAAAATAACCATGAGCAACAATCCGTACCATCTGGTCCGGTGACATGCACAAGTCACAGTCGCATCATCCATCACCCTCTAACAAGCTTGAGATACAGGGGATCTATTCCCACCCGGACTCCCCCAGGAGCTCTCCTTGTGTTACACAAAGAACCACCTTCTCATCTATCTATTGGATCACAAATGCAGATGAGCTGCTTGAACCATGCACCTTCAGAACAACACGATAGATTACTGTAAAAGAGACAGCTTTTGATCGGTTTGTTTTTCTCTGCTCTATATCCTAGTGATAGATTTAAACAAAATGCACCAAATCTTGCAGTAACATTACAACATGCATGATCACAAAACTTTAAGTAAGACCATCTCATTCATATTTATTTTTACAAATTTAGAAAATCAAATGGTTACATGAATAAAATTAACGTTTCCCTTGAACCCTCTGACATTATTCAATTTGTTATGAAAAGTTCTGGAAAGTGTTTCATTGTATGTAATACCAGCAATAGTTCATACATGACTTATTGACATTCAGTAAGTGTACATTAACTTGTTTTACAGTCGGTTAAGAATCATGATGTATACCCCAGTTTTGCATTGCACCCACATGTATAAACCAAGAACAATGATAAAGATGGGACTACGTATAAACAAACCTACAATTCAAATATACATACACATCATATGTGTGCAAACTCCACTTGGAAAAGCTAACACTGACATTCCATACTTACAACACATGCAAAATATTTAATGATTACATTTAAACAGAAAACAGTTGTTGTTTATCAGTTCCAATGGTAGTTTCTTGATACGTTCTAAGTACAGAGAGTGTGTGAGTGAGTATGGTTTTACACCGCTTTTAGCAATATTCCAGCAATATCACCGCAGGGGACACCAGAAATGGGCTTCACACATTGTACCCATGTCGGGAATGGAACCCAGGTCTTCGGCGTGACGAGCAAACGCTTTACCACTAGGCTACCCAACCGCCCCTCTAAGTACAGAGAACTCGTGACAGCACTTTATAAGGACTTAAAACAATAGCTGCACGAGGAAAGGGCAGGCGTAGTCAAGCCTTGATGATCTCATAACAGTTCCTTATAATCCTGATATGTCCTCAGTGTTAGAGCAAATACGTAAGATAAGGATAGCGTATCTATGTACATATAGAAGCACCCAAAGCCCCAGTACCCACGTCAAAGGTGTATCTTTAGGTATCTGTGGTGGAACAAGTCTATTTGTTGGAGTACATTATCCAGGAATAACTGCACTACAAGTGACCCAAATGATGACTGCCTATTGAATCAGAGCCTTTAGCTGCAGTCTTACACTTGAACAAAGCAGTTGTAAGTACTGCTTTGTAAAAACACTGCCTATATAGTTCGCTCTACTGTATATTTATGAATCAAGTTAAATTGTTTGTTACAACTCTGTTACAGTCTATAAATGGATTGACTTGAGATATAGAAAAATACTGTGACATACCTGAAAATATTGCTAACTATTAAAATATGTTACATACTTACTAGCAAATAGTGTTGTTTGTGAATGTCAAATAAATAAATGACTAAATAATGGAATGAATACAACATATACAAGTAAATGAGACATGCACTGACATTTACACAAAGACGAGAAAAAATATTTTAACCAAAGACAGAATTTCAAGCATTTATTAGGTAGCATAACGACAAATGTTTAAGCTGACCAACATGTCATTAATCTGAAACCGTCATCTCAACTCTAGTTATGGATCTTGAGGCATTCTTTAATTGTTGCACACAAAATTGTGACATTACAGCGATAGTTTATGACACAATGGCAACAATATTTTAATATGATGACATACAACGTTTTATCGATAAAACGTTGTTGTTGTTATGATGTTTCAGGGCTAATTCTTGTCTCCTCATCAGCTGAATACTGAGTATGCGTATTGGAGTTAATATACACATGGCAAGATGAAAACCAGAAACATCATCCCAAACGATAAAGAAGTTGTTATCCATAAAACTTCTAAATGCCTATCAAATACCTGTATCTTATGTTCTTGTTCCCTTTCCTCTTTTGTTTAAAAATTGATATTCCCAAATCAAATAAAATCAAGACAGCAGAATTACCTAATTGTTTGCAGTTTGTTAAGGGAGATGAATTTTTATTCTAGTACAGGTCCAAATTGCATAAAACACAATTCAAATAAAAGCTTATTTTTGATATACTGATATCTGATAAAGATTGGGTTAAATTGTTATTCATAATCAACATTTCACGAAACAAGTACAGATCATTGAGAAGTAAATCATTGACTAGGTCTGTAATGATGTACTAAGCCATGATATGATAGAAATCTCAAGAGTAGGATCACGATGCAATACAGATATCAATGAGCTGATGCTGGAAAGTTACCTCCTTTCAAAAAGTATTTGTGCAATAATAATGAGAGTGAGTGAGTATGGTTTTACGCAACTTTTAGCAATATTCCAGCAATATCACAACGGGGACACGAGAAATAGGTTTAACACATTGTACCAATGCAAGGAATCAAACCTGGCTCTTCGGCTGTTGGGATCAATCAGGTGATGGACAAGATACGTAATACATAATATCCTTGGACCACTGCATAACATGCAGAGAAACTGAAACATGCATGGAATCATAAAGAGTGTATCTTTGCATCACCAGAATGCAGTTAACATGAAATTGAAAGGTTCGTGTTTAGGACAAGCCCCATTATGTACATTCAGCGGAGACGGGAATATATGTACAAGATAAACAGTTACAAAAGTCTTCGATGCCATCATTATTAGAACAGGTCATGAAAATATATCATTTAGATGTGAACAATATTTCCTACAACAGAATAACTACAGATAACAAATGCAGCACTTGAAATAACTCAGTAAAAGCTCTCCCTAGAGAGATGATGCATTGTCCTTGTGCTTGCTACTTCTTAGACTTTTTGGTCGGTGGTGGTGAACTTTCATCATTCTCCATCTCAAAGTCCCGAATTTTGGATTCAAATAATTTACTTAGACCTGCGCCACACTTGTACTCTGGTGTTTTTCTATTGTTGTACTCGATGCAGTTGAAAAATATCTGTCGAACATCAGCTATGAGGTCTGCAGGTTTTTTGTAGACAAACTTGTTGATTCTGTTTCGTATGGTGGAAAAATCCATGGGTTTATCTATAACATCATAATAGTCTGGAACCTGGAAGAAATAATTACAAACAATGTCACAAACACATCATTGGAAATAGAGCGATTTTGTTAAGATCAGCAATGTTCTGCTGAAATATTGCTGACTGCATTATTAAACAAAGAACACACACACATTGAATAGATTGTCTCCCTTGCCTAAAAATGCAAGAAATTGTAAGATCCCAAAAGACATCTGTGAGTGAGAAATTGAGGGGTTGAGGAAAAATATTGCAAAATGTCCTTCAGAATACATTGATGCTCATAAAGAGTCAATACAGCAGAAAGGAGAGGTAGACCCACCCCACAGTTCTAACATTGTTAAGCTCCTCCTGCATCAGATACTAACATATAACACAGTCATAAGGATGTGTTCATAGGAAAACCTTCCAAATGTTAGTAACCTTATACTTTGAGATTTTGATTATAGTTACAAGAGTAGCACCAGTTTCTAATGCTGCCCTCTGGTATAATATTATTTGAAACAGTGTTTGTCCACAGCGTATTACCATTTTCTTGCTGACTGGTTTCAGGAATGGCCATGCGTCATCCATCTTGGCCAGATCATGCACAATGTCTTCCAGATGTTTCATCTGTTGAACTGTACTGTTACCACGGTAACTGCTGACATAGTGTTTAGGAGAACCATCCATATCTGAAAAGTCAAAAGAGTAAGTTATTCACACAAAAGTCCATCCTGACTCTGACACGAGTTGAAGTACACTAACTATAAGACTCCGATACTTCATACCAGGGGTCCGGAAACCGTCATATGCGCCGGACATGTCCGATTGGGAATCTCAAATGTCCGTTTTAAAATATTGCTAACCGGACATTTTAAAAAGTATTGTCCGGACATTCTTAAATTTTGACCGGACATGATCAACAGTTAGGAGTGAGCAGTTTCTGTCTGCAGTTGTAACACAATGAAGATTATCTACACTGACAAGCTTTGTTTGTTTTGATTGCTGTAAATACATCGTACCTACATGATAGTCCAATCGGTCAATCACTGTAATAGGCAATAAACTGAGTTGACACTGATTAATCGAGGATTAATTACTGAGAACATCTTGTTAATTTGAGTGAAAGGTGTTTACAACTGTTCATTAATACCTTGCATCATCGATGTACCTCATTATCCTCACAATGCTACGATACGTAACCTCGGACAAGAAGCGAAAGCGTGACGACAGCCAGTCAAGCGGATCTGCCAAACCCCCAAAGTCTGGATGATCATTTTGTAAGTCGTGGCTAACGACTTTCACTTGGTTGACATACAATGAGGATTTGCAGATTTTATTGTTTTCAGTAGCTAGTCGTATATTGAATCTTGATTGACCGCCATTTTGCTTTCTCGGACGATCGATATCCAATTTTTTATGGTCAATAATTAAGTAAAGATGAAAAAAGTATTCAAATAGCTATTGCTATCAACGATATTTTAGTATTTGTGATTAAATTATCTGTCTTGTTTTTAAAAAAATCTTTAGTTTAAAAAAAACACTTTTCCTGTGAGGTCACGTGATAACCAAATATGGGATAATAGTCTCGATCCAAATGTTACAACACGTACACTTGAGCAGACTCATGAATATAACTCATGAATATTAATTAGACCGTTCACTACGTTAACAGATCGTTATTATAACAGAAACAAACGTATGTTTTCCATGTAAATCTAAAATGATATTATTTGTTATTAATTGTCCGGTGAATTAAACAATTTAAATTGAAACAATTAATAATTCATCATATTATGAATACGTAAACTTGTAATGTGTGTGAAAAGTCGTACTAAAATACGCTTTTTGAATGGGGCGTGGCCTAAATGCAAATGTCCGATTGGGATTTTAAATTTTCCGGACCCCTGCTTCATACGGATTGGGAATCTTAGAAATGAGACTCTAACAATAGATAATCAAAATCACGTGGCCAATCTAGCATGTAGTAAAACACAGCGTACCTGCATAAGCATCCTGAGAGAGTCGTGAGGTAGATGTTTTCTTCTGCATCTTAGGCTTTTCTTCAGACACAGGGTGGCTGCGTCGGGGTTTGGTGGGGACAGGGCTGTCCCTGGGGCTGCCTCTACGAGAGCTTGGGCGGCTAGAGTTTGGGGTGCCTCTGCCTGGAGTTGTCTTCTTGCTACTGCTACTGGAATCTTTATAACAAATCATATCAATTAAACTCTATTTGAGATTAAACACTTCAATTAAAACTCAATTTAGAATCTCCACTGTTGATACTTCCCTAAGAAGAGTGAATGTTGTTTTATGCAAGTCAGTCATCAGGGGTCCGTCCAGAGTTTGACCTGGGCATTGCACCACCCAATCATCATTAGTCAGCTCTTACAACAAGCATAGGGGGATTGAGGACTTTCTCTTCCGCAGACTCCCCACAACAGTTCATGAGTAGTTAAACTCTGAGATGAAGCTTCTTTCAATGTCTTACTATTCACCACTTAAATATGTAATGCATTATTTTGCATGAGGTGAGGTGAAATGGGGTTTAACGTCGCGTCCAAGTTTTATTTTGCATGAAAGAAGTGTTGGGAATCCATTATTTTAAAGGAAAGTATCAAAGGCACACATTCAGACTTGCTCAAGAGAACAAGCACAACAAATATCTATACCACTGCAGTTACTCAATACTGTTGTCACTACACAAAAACAAAATGGATTGAAGAAGTCTCTTACTCTTCTTTTTGTGCACAAGCTTTATCTTGCCACCAGGCTTGTCCACCCCCAGACAGACCTGACACAACCACTTGCCCCGGGGGACCTTCTTGAGGGGTGGGTCTGCACAGGTGAGGTGGTATGAGCCAGGGCAGCTGTCACAACACAGCAACATGCCTGGCTTGTTACACTTCACACACAGGTTCTCATTCTCATCCTCTTCCTCTTCTTCCACCTCCTCTTCCTCACTCTCTGCATCAGAGCTGTAAAATAAGGAACAACATATGCCTGATTAGTGACTTGTTGGCTATAAAAATATAATACATAGATTTCATAAGGGATGGTAGCAATTTATTAAGATGAATATATAGAAGGTATTTAATGTTAAGCTGAGAAAAAGCCTTTGCCACTAAGGCATCATCATAACATACAAAAACATCCTAATAGAAAGTTTTTTCATGCCTTAAGACAAAATAGAGAACACAAAAAGGACAAGTATTTGGAACAGAAGTTGACTCTCCAGACACAATTTCTTAAAGGTCATTCACATCAACAGTTTGCATTTCTAGCAGTCCAGCAGACAACCATGACTCAGACTACTTACTCTTCTTCTTCTTCCTCCTCATCATCATCATTTTCTTCCTCCTCAACTTCTTGCTCTTCTTCTTCAAAAGTCTTTCTGCGATCTTTCCTAGGACTGCGCTTCACTTCCTTCGGTTTACAGTTTGGACAGTACCAGTCACCTGTTGGTACTTTCTGAAAGCCCCAAATATATGATAATCGAGCTGTCACAGAAAAATGATGGGAGAGTAGTACTGTCACTGAATAATACTTTCTGACAGAATCATGACACTACAGTTGTATTTTCTGACAGAAAAATGTTAGTAGAAACATACTTCAAGATCAGTAACTTGTAGTTTAGTGTATAGATTTCTTCCGTTATATGATGATCTGATTGGTCCTCACCAAACGATTGGTCCTTATTGAAATTTATTTACTCTTGTTTTATAGACAAGTATATATCAGTAAAGAGGGTTAAAGTGATAATAGTATTCAACAATTATTTTTCAGTCACAGAAAAAGTTGTGTAAGTGGCCTTACCTCTACTGGAGGTTTCAGACAATACATGTGATGGCCTCTATCACAGCCATCGCACAGCAGCATCTTCTCCCCATCGCCCTTCCGCCGACAGATGCGACAGCGAGCATGGAGTGCAGACTTGGACCAGATGATACTCTTGTCCAGTGTAGAGAGGAAAAGGAACACTTGAGACAGGTTGGTCACTGACAACAAGGACTCTTCCCATCTTTCATAGGTGGTCTTTTGTTGCTTTACATCATCTTTGTCCTCATCTGCAACACATTTTAGAAATTTTATTATAAATTGTATATTTATATACTTTTCCTATCAAGAGAACGAGTTGCAAGGGATAGACACATGATCAGTGCATCTAGGTCAACCAACGTGCAGTGTGCGTGACCCAAATCTGGGAGGTGACCACGGCGATGTGAGGTATGTACAGGTGAATTAACTTTATTTCAGCCATGTTTCCACTTAGGACCGAAAGAAGAAAGAGAAATGCATAGCGTGAGATAGGACAAGTTTAAAACTTTGTCATATCAAGACTCTACCCAAAAGTAATTGAAGTAAAAACCTTTCAACTATTGGTGTTGACTGGTCTAATGTTTCTACATGTGCTAATATAAGATAAAAATAATGCATTCACGTGGCATGTCTTTGTCGTTATTTCAGGAATAAAAGCCTTATTTCCTAGATTTGAATATTTTAGTCTTTGTTTACTGTTCATTGTTTTGCACTAAAAGCATCTCATTTACTGACTTGCTTCTGAAACTCAATTTTTGAGAATAATGAAAATTGACTGCTTCTTACCATCACTGTCAACCTCTGCCTTGTCTTTCCTCTTGGCTCGCTTCTCTGCAGCTTCCTTCTCTGCTTTCAATCGCTTCTTCTTTGCTTCATCGCTTTCACCTGTGCATAGTTACACAATTAGCCATGTTAACAGAGATATACTGAATAGAATGATGTTTCGTTCAATAAGGTAACTGAAAACTTCAGCTTCAGGATATTAAAAATCTTTTTATTAAACCATATAGACCTGCAATGTTCCCAATGTTGATCATCATCCAAAACGCCATTAAGATTATATTCAAAATTGGTAACAATAGAATGTCCTTAGACTTATCAAGATGGAAATCATAGACATCCCCTTACGACATTTATCTTCTGTAAAATCACTGAGATGTCATTCTTTTTTTTTATCATGTTCAAATCAAGCATGAACTGCATCAGCATGATATATGTAATGTGAACATTACCTAAAGGTACGCCCAGGTACTTAGGCTCCAGGCCTCTCGCCACCTGCAGTAATGCCCGACTAAGGTCTCGCACCACAGCCTCAATACAAACCAAGTCTGAGTAGTCATGTGCCCTACACAAATAAAATGGAAACACATGTCATCGTATATAAAGGATAAAAGAAAAATGTCTCAAAAGATTCTACAATAGACATGACAGTACACACTGTATACAGTGCCAGATACTGTCAAATAGTTTAATAGTTTAAACAACATGTACTTGCCATCAATTTGGCTTGGTCTCCCACCATAAATAGAATAAAATAAATCATGAGGATGAATCATATTTCATCTGTACCATTATCTCTTCTACCTGTTCTAAAGAAGATTATTTTATTTTGATCTAAACTGATTCGGGATGGAAATTTATTGAGTACCTAAGCTCCATCTAGTCACCACACAGAAACATAAAATAGGTATGGAATGTTTGTTCCTGATCTCAAAGCAGGAGTCATCTTCCCTTGGTCTGGTGCAATTCGGAAATGGAGTTTGGCTACATATACCCCACCTTATAAGGCTAATAAATAAATAAAAAGGCACCATTTCAGCCCCTGATTCATACATGTACCAAGTTTACATGAAACATCTTTCATGGTTTTCAAGCCATGCTCCAGAAACTAAACAACGACGTACAGACCAGAGGATGACTATACCCCCCTGCATTGTATGCCGGGGTGATAAAAAGATTTCTTAATTTTTTCTCTTTATATAAATCTAATAGTGTGAACACATGGTAATTTGGCAATTGTGTGTATGCAGTGTTTATTTTGATTTAAGATCAAATTTAGTTTTTTCTTAATTATTTCTTGTCTGAGTATCAAATGCATTAACCTGAGATTTTCTAGGTGCCTTCTAGCTCTCAGTCCTAAATGTATAGTATTCATTCACCAGTGTAATGCCAAGACAATGACCTCACAGCATTCCCCCAATAATTATTGATTGTTACATGAAACTTACTGTGGGTCACTGAGTGCATGCAAAGGTTTATGTCATATAATTATTGGGCCACGGACTCAAAATAAATTGTTAAATCGCTTGCACTTGAATGTAAACTTTTTGTCTAATGATAAAATGCACAATTGATTAACCCCAACAAGAAAATGAAAACTTACTCTGTCTTTTGCCTGGCAAACACTGGGTCATCATTCTGGGCAAAGTAGCTGCCTTGTTCTATTGCATCTCTCCATGCTGCTCTGTCCTTGATCTGTAAAATGAACCACGGACTGCATTGACAACAGGTACTAAGTTTGAAAGAATGTTTTCTTCAATTTCATGGATAGAATGGCGGGAAAATCCTCAAGATCTGCATCTACTGATAAAATATGGCACAGCACGCAAGCTTACAGGACATACGCTTCACAATGGAAAACAAATTTGGAGTTACAAATACAACCAAGTTGGTTGTTAAAATTACATTGAGATATTCATTGAACAAGCAGTACCTTGTTTTTTCCATACTTTGCCTATGATCATGGAGATACATTATCATTATTTAGGCAATTGCTTACAATTATGAAACTTATTTCCCTGCTCAACATTTTGATGAAACACTGATACAAAATTTATCATTAAATGTCTAACACCATATATTTAATGTAATCATGTTACAGCCATTCTGCAACACAAATCACACTTTCAGCATGCTCAAACTTGTAACAAAAATCCCAAATGTGAATGAGATTATTTTCATGATGTTAAGCCTGTCACTCCACCATCCACAACAGAATCTTTTCATAAATATTCATGCTGAAATAAACATGCAGTGAAACCTGATTAGTCCCGTTAGTCCCAAACCCCATCCAAGGTTCATACAGACGGGGAACACTAAAACTCAAGGCCTTTTCAGGACTGTATGAATCTTGCAATCTTCTGGACCATTACGACTGGGAACATCTCTACATAATTTAAGGCACATTGTTAATCAGGCAACTAGGCTTGTCGTAAGAGGCGACAAACAGGATTTGGTGGACAGGCTCATGGACTTGGTTGATGAATGTCAATCTATCCCAATCGCTTTGACTGATGCTCATGATGTCAATCACTGGATTGTCTGGTCTAGACTCGATTATTTACAGACTGCCGTCATAATATAGCTGGACTATTCTTGAGTGTGGCGTTAAACAACAACAAATAAACATTATTAATCAGGACATTTGTTAAACCTTACCAGGTGAGTTCACTGGCAACAGAACCATTTGGATTACCGTATTTGACGTAATAAGTGCCCCGCTCTTATAAGCTCCCACAGGGATATTTGCTAACATAACATGTATACTGGCTAGTGAACAATCCTGATTGGCACCCCTTCCGATTGATCAATGTACACAAGACTTATTTATTTGTGCATAACATATTTGTTATATGCACCCTTAATTATCGGCAATTAAATTCTGGAAAAATATATCTATCGTATATAAACATTTCAGGCTATCAGCATAAACCATGAAATTTAAGATCTTTCAACTCTGTTGTTTTTCACCAAAATAATATTCTAATAAGAGCCCCCTCATTCTAATTTTGAGAGCGCCCTGGGCGCTTATTATGTCGAATACGGTATGTGGTTGTACTGCACATTGTTTTCTGCCTAAATGACAAGTTGGACTTACTTTCATGTATCCTAAACTTCCTGCATAGATCCTGTCTTCAAGGTCTAACAATGTGTCTCTGAGATTAAGTTCTATTGCTTCTTGTGCAGTATCATTTTGCACAGTGCCACGAGCAGCCTTTTTGCCAGAGATCCCTCGAGTAAGAGCCAGAGCCTTGACTCTGGCCTCTTCCATAGCATCAGGAGGTAGGCTCAGGTCCTCCTTAGGGCACTGGTGTATGGACTTCACCACTGTACTTTTAATCTCAAATAATGATTGCTTTAATTCTCTTTCCCTGAATCCTCTTGAGTTTAAACAATCCATAAGTTCATTCAGTTGGTCAGAATTATCTAAAAAGGACCACATGGTTTTCTTCCGGTTTGAGATCTGCTGAGCAGCAAGGCTCTCCAGAGCAGGTGGAGGTTCATCATCAAGCACTGGAGGTTCATCCACCTCCATTTCTCCATCCTTAGAAGCTGTTCGACTTTCGCTGTCAGAGTCACTAATCACAATCACCTCCTCATCTTTCTTCAAGGCCTTCACTCTAGGATCTGTAGCTGGCTGGACAACATTCTCAGCTGCACTTGTATCCACAGATGTATTCATGGAGTCATTCTCCTTATCACTACTTGTATTCTTTTCGTCTATGGATGTAAGATGAGGTATTGAGGTATGTTTTTCAAGGTAAGTGGAAAAGGGATCTAACACTTCGGGATCAACATTCACTTCATTATCTTCCACAAATAAGCCTGGTAGGGCATGGAACACCCAGTATCTTCTATACATTCGATCTCTGCCTACTGGGTACAAGGCATTCGTCCGTTGCAACTCCAGAATCTTGTTGACCATGTCCTCTTCCTTCCTGGCAAAATCTGCTTTCTTCTTCGCTTCCTCATCTTCTTCTTTCTTCCTCCTCCTTTGTTTCTCTTCTTCTGTGAGATTTTCGTCATCTAAGTCTGGGCTAGGTGTATTTCTGTCTTCATCCAACAACAGAAGTTTGTTCTTGAGAGTTTTGGGTTCATTAACATCACCATTGACTGCACCATTGCTGTGGATAAAAAACAATAAAGGGTTAATGAATCATCATCCTGATAAAAGATTTACTAAAGATTTATTTTTCAGATCCATCGTCTTATTTCTGACTTATTAGATATGAAAAGAAAAATACCAAACTCCAAAGAGAATATTCTTGTGGATTGTTGAAGTGACACATCACATAAATATTTAATGTTGACTGTTTACCCAGATTCCTCTGCCTTGAGCTGCTGTTCTCTCTCAAGAATCTTCTGAATCTTTCGCTCTCGTTCTCTCTGCTTCTCTTCTTGACGCTGACGATATCTACAAAACACACAACAGTTATATTGCATATTTGATAGAAAAAGAGAATTATATCAGCAGTCCCCGGATTGTCTGGTCCAGACTTGATAATATATAGACCGCCGTCATATAGCTGGAATATTGCTGAGTGCGGAGTTAAACAACAAACCAACCAACCAACCAAAACTAAGAGTGGTCCAGGATTCCTTAAGGTCTTCTATTGCATTTGAATCTAGAGACCCTCCAAATCTTAAACTTTAAACATTAGGATTATCATAAGGACCTCTTGACTGCCATGCTTAATCAAAATATTTTAGAAAAAGACACTGAAGACAGTACACTTAGTTATGATAGTTTCTAAAATGATCATGGTAATGGCACAATATGATCAATCATGATGCGATACATAAAAACTTGCTGGGCGACATATTTCATCATCAAAGGGAATGGATAGAAGCCCAACCAACCATATTTAGTAGTTTTTAGATATATAATATCAACATACTTGGCCTGTGCATCCTCTCTCTCCCTCCTCTGCTCTGCCCACTGCAGTTGTTTCAAGTCATACTTCATCAGACGCAGCTTCTCATAACTCTCCTCTACAATGTCCCGGGCAGCAGCGTAGGACAGAATCTGTTGCACTAGGGTGTTGAGAACACGCAACTTCTCCCCTGCACCATACAAAATCTACTATAACCAACTGAACAGGAACTATGCTCAAACATTAACATCAAGGACAAGAAGAAGTTAAAAATTCATCATTATGCCCTGCCCTTTCATATATACAATCTCATTAAAATCAGATCGTAGCTACTGCTAAACATGCTAAACAAAGATCTGAGGACATCCAGTTATGGGCCTCACAAAACAAGTTGCTGGGGACCTGCTTAAACACAACAGGGCTGTAAGATGTATGATGTCCCTACAAAGTTTCATCAAGAAATACTGAATGGTTTATGAGTTATGTATCTGATCATGCTGATAGATAGATATTTATTTCCTTATTTTCAAATACTTTTGGCTATTGCCACGACTTCTGCTCTGTGTTATTTTTAAAACATCCAGGAGGCGCTCGTAAGTCACATCTAGAGTAAACTCACCAGGAATGAGATCAAACAGACTGTGCATGGTTAAAGCCTTGATCAGTGCTGGCTCCTGCATCTTCAACTCAAAGCCAGCATCATCAAGTGAGGTGTATCCTCCTCGCTGCTGGTAGCGGAACCTGGCGTTCTTCATGCTCGCACGGGCTCCAGATGAAGCCAAGTGTATTCGCAGAATCTCTGTCAGAGTGAACTGGTCCAACAACATCTTCTTGAGGGGCATACCTAGACATCGCGACAATGAAAAGATCAAAGATTCAACTCAGGGCAGATAAAGCAAGCAGTCAATAGTGTTAGAAAAAAGAGCTGGTTTTGGGGTTCTCATGACTTCCGGCTATAGTTTTTAAATCCATGGACCTCCGGAATCTGTAATATTTCGCACTAGGGTTATGACAAACTCCTGGAATATCAAGATTAGTTACAAACACAGATCTATCATCTGGTTTTCATTTTGTACAATTTCTATTTCCATAATATAATAGTTTTATTTTTACAGTAAAATACAATCTGAAATAACTCTTATTTCCATTACTATGCCATTACAGTCATGCGAAAAACTTTTAAGTCTACTAGCCCAAACCTGTCACTTGACATCATTTTCAGTAGATCTTGGTATTAATGTGTGGACTTTTATTAGCAAAGTTTGCCAGACTGAAAGGAATTTAACTAGATTAAGGCTTCAGACAAGTGGCTAAAGTCTAAGACTGTCATTACAGTACTTAACATGATTAAGTGCACATGCACAGATAACAGACACCGATAAGGTATGTATCTATCTGGAGCACTGCAGTATTATGTGATGATAACTAATGTTGTTCTACAACTAACAGCATTAGAAATATGCTTGAGTCCTGGAAGTCTAAACCTCATATGAGGATAACTAAGCACTACTTTTAACATGTTTAACAATGGTCAAGAAGAAATAAAGTTTGATCTCATGCTGCTGTCAGCAAAATTCCAGCCATATTATGGTGGCGTCCTTGAGGTTAGCTTGCCATAGTGTATGAATCTAGCTTATAATATGGGAAAAAAAACCTTGACTATCATGCCTTATGTCAAACATTGCATTATTACTTGCCCGTGAAGAGATCACCCGTTTAATAAACATACAGCTTTATTACACATTGTGTAATACCAAAACGCGTGCTTATGTACTCTCGGAACACGTTTCACGAACAAATATTGAAAGCTCTCAACATCCCTTGGCGTATTCAACGACATTGTGTGTGGAGATGATAGATCACTGGGAGGAACTTATGCACACTCGATGACCCCAGCAACCTTGTTGCTAGGCTGACGTCACATGGCATTGTTTCGCCGATGGATCTTGCAACAAAATTCAACAAATCACGTCATCGGGTATTGTGACGTCATTGTAAACTTTGAGCTGCAAGGCCCCGTTCCACAAGGCGATCGTACTCTAGCGCAACGAGAGTCTTTAGTCTAAGTTAAATTATGTGAGTTGTGATAGCCTTAGCACTACGATAATTTTGTGGGACGAACGCCTGAATTCTAAAGGTGGACCATTATATAATATATGATATTAAATTCATACGTTTCAACTTTTGACGTGTTTGAAGTATTATTCTGTTAAACTCAATTGGATTATGCAATGGATCGTGTAGGTGTCAGTAGGTGACACTCAACAGTATAATTCTAAAAACATTATAAATGACAAGTAATAAATAAAATACTAAACTCGCTCTCGTGTAAAACCAATTTTATGAAACTCGTGAATAGTTGTGGTATCTGACTCGCTTTCGCTCGTCAGATACCAGAACTATTCACTCGTTTCATAAAATTGGTATTACACGGGAGCTCGTTTAGTATTCTATATTTAACTAGTCTAGGCAAGGATATTGAACGCAATGTTAAACCCCATTTCACCACATCTCTACATCAGTGATAAGGATGCTAACTAACCATGTGTCATTTGTGGTATCTGTGCAGTCATGGTGGCAGCTAGGATCATCTGATTGGCTGTCATATCCTCCTCCATGGCCTCCTCATTCATTGCTTTGCAAAAACATCACCATATAAGAACACAGATCAAGCTATGGACTGCATACATACACCGTAAACACACAGGAATCAGACCAAGATATATTTAAGATTTCATAGGAGATGGAAGGAACTTTATTGGAAATGTTATTTCAAACTCATAGTCATAGGGAAGCAACAATTACGACAGTAATTTACGGTTAAAATGTTCAATGTTTCAACAATTTAACCACAGAAACTGTTTCAACCATCTTCAACTATGTCAGGGAGGGTTCACTTGCACAGACATCTTACAGCTACATCTACAGATCTGAACGTCTCACAGAAAAAAATGCAAGATTGTGATGCCTGAAGGGAGGATGAAAATAATTTCAAACTCAAGTCAAAGGGAATCAACCGCTAGGTCCCCCATATATTTCAATAAATGTACAGTTATCATAATTAATTTAAGATATTTTCGATCTTAATGACCACAGAAAATAACAATTCCTATCACTTTCCAGAATGGCAACATAACGTCAAGTCAGTTGTACTGAAAGTATTTCATACTCATTTCCTGGTCTTCCTTATCGAGTTCCTCCACCTCTTCTGCCTCCTCTTCCTGTAGAGTGAAGACAGTCACCAACAGCATCTGGACCAGGTCACACATGGGCCCATCTACATCGTGGTCCAGTAGTGCAGACTCCAGCATTCCTACAACACAACAGCATATGTCACACTACACTCGTGTCATGAGTTAAAAGTTCAGGATTCATAACTGGCAAATCAGAGACATCTTATTTCATGTTTAAGAAGCAAACTTTTAGACAGAGGGTACACCAATATACCTAAGAAGTGTTTTCAAAATCCAAAAAAGAAGCATTTCAGATTTCAGATTCACTTAACATTAGCTTGCAAAAACACTGAGGCATATTCTTTCATTAATTTCATATTGGTTTAAGCCATGCCAAAAGTTTTGATGTGGTATACAGGGTATAGCCAATTCATGTGAATGGTCGTAAAATGTAGAATGTTGAGATGCATTGCCATTGTCACAAAAGAGAGAGAGGAGTTTGGTTTAAGATTAGCCACTTACTCACAATGTGATTACAATGCCAAGACATTATCAAAAATGATCATTGTACAAAGATCCCTCGCTACAACGCTATCTTAGGGGTCCAAATAGTTGATGAGTGCTATAGACGATCAGCATTTTAACCGAAGTGGAGTCATAGGCGGTAGATGACCAACACAACTGAATATGCTTGGCCTACCTAACACAATCTATGCAGCACGTTGCAATGCATATCAGAGATTTAAAAAAGAATATTAAAATATAGTTGTTCCACGATTCATAGTGTCAAAAAGAGGGGACAAAAGAGATTTATCAAGTGTAATGCACAGCAAAAAACATTGTATCCCTTCAGCAAATTCAAGTGAACCACAGATATATTTGAAAAGTGAGATAAAACATCACTAAACATGATGATTTATCATTTAAATTGTTTTTCTTGCTCTCCAAGGTATTGTTTTATATGCAGAGATTAAGATTACCATGTGTATTTTCTCGTAAATAGCAATCAGCTGTACACGTTTTCACCCATTCTACCATTTAATTCAGTTAAAAACTACCCAGCGTTGTTACTTCAAAGAATTTTGATGCAATGGTTGGAAGAAATTGAATCTCAAATTAATATTTTATCAGGAACAATATACTCCAATATGTTATTTTAGTTACAGCTTTTACTATGGATATTAAAATGATTAGAACCATAAGCATATCAATTTGGTACAGCTAACTGCAACTGCCAAATATGCTTTACGTATGTAAAAATGTTTGACCAGTCACTGTAGGGACTTCCTGCAGGACAATCTTGACAACAACAAAATTAATGCATAATAGTCAAATTGCCACAAATTCGGAATTTCTTGACTGGTATTTCAGGTGTTACATTCTCTCAGTGATCAGCTGGTAATATTTTTTTGCGTGGGGAAAGAACATTGTATCAGTGTAAAAGTTGAATTTATTAAAAATGGTATGGTATATATATGGGAGCTATTCATTACCGCATGCTATAACTAAGTTTGCGCTATATTGAAGGGCGCAATAGCAAGGAAACTCTAGTTCTAAAATTCCTAACATATATATATCTGAACTGTTTATCCAATCTAAGGACAATTTCAGATCTTCACGTAGAGAGCTATTTTATAAGAGTAAAAGGTCTGGTTTTAGTAAGGTGGAGACCTTCACCGCCATTTCACCAAAGATTGTAAAATCTTAACATACATAGTTTCAGTCTGAAAACATTATCTCAGATATTGACCTTATCAAGACTTAAGATCATGGATTGTAAAGGAAACAGTGCAACAGTGACTGGCAATGAATCATGCAACCATCTTTATCAACAGCCTCAAAGATGACCTTGACCTTTGATAGACAGGCCACCAGCAGAGATAACAATGCCTCAGAAACTGATAATGATATAACCATGAATTACATCAATCTGAACTTTAACCTTAACCTTTGGCTTTTCATGATGGTGCCAAAAGAATTCCCCAGGGCCATTAGGATGAATTCAACAGATTTGTGTTTACTAGGTCTGTTTATGATTAACTCGCGTATTCGGTGAATCGAACCATATCCATTCATGAATTGACCACTAGAATCAAATATTTATGAATATGCAATCATGTGCATTTACATACCCTGTACCTAAAAATATCCATTAGAACATATTTGTGCATACAATTCTTCAAAGACAACACTGTTACAATATATAATTTGACAGTTTATTTGTTGGTTGTTTAATGCCGCACTCAGCAATATTCAAGATATATGACGGCGGTCTGTAAATAATCGAGTCTTGACCAGAGAATCCAGTGATTGATATCATGAGCATCGATCCATGCAATTAGGTTACAATGACATGCACCAACCAAGTCAGAGAGCATGACCACCCGATCCTGTTAGTCGACTCTACGGAAAGCATGGGTTGCTGAAGACCTATTCTACCCCGGATCTTCAAGGGTCAATTTGACAGTATTGTGGTCATTGTCGCATTTAAGCATATACTAGTTCCTTGATAGGTGCAGTATATAAATGTATAATATATTAATAGTTAACAAATCATGTCAAATAATTTATGTTGTTACTGTTTCACTGAATATAACAGATAATACATCAGCTGCTGACTTGATATTGTATTCGTGGATTAATATTCGTATCTGTTACCCTATATTCATGATATGAATCGTATTTGCCTCATGGTGTATTCGTTGCAGCCCTTGTGCTTACCTAATTTCAATAATATTTGTGTACTAGTCTTTAGAAAAATCACCAGCGGTGGAGTCAGGCATCAGCAGTGGTCAAATTCCATCTGAACGTTAAAGCAGTTGCGTTTTACAGGGCTGCTAATGATATTGATCAGTATTCAAACATTCAAAGCACTATGAAAGTACTTACCCCAAGAAAACCCCTTAGGGAAGAATTGCTTAAAATCAAACAGACTCTTGAAAGTATGAATGAACTCCAAAACCATGACTGCATCCCCGAATAATTCCATTGGGACCCTTGTTTGCACTGGTTTGAAGTTTGGCATAACCTGCAATTATATGTGTGCAAAAGATCAGATTGGTTGGATGGTTTGTTGTTTTACGCCGCACTCAGCAATATTCAAGCTATACGACGGTGGTCTGTAAATAATCAAGTCTGGACAAGACAATCCAGTGATTGATATCACATGCTTCAACCAAGTCAGCGAGCCTGACCACCCGTTCCCGTTAATCGCCTCCTGCGACAAGCCTAGTCTCCTTTTACGGCAAGCATGGGTTACTGAAGATCTATTCTACCCCGAATCTTAACGGGTCCAAAAGATCAGACTATTGAAGGTAACAAGAGTACACACCAGGAATAAATATTCACTATGATTAGAGTGCTTTTACAGAATTTTCGCTCTATTCGGTGATCATGTGACAAGTGAAATGACAAATATGGCTACTGTCAAGCTCGTACTCATAGCAGAGTGATGTAAGGATGTATATACATGTATCTAAAATTACATCTGTTTTTAGGCTTGATTTTTTTAATTGAACTAGCAGAATTACAAGAATTAGCGGTACAGTCATGTCAATACTTACTAACATCATTTTTTTTTTAACAGCATGCAGAGCAACAAAAGAATGTCAACTGTCGACCATTTATTTTTTCGGTCGACAGTCAGGACATTCGACTAATAATTGACAGGTCAACTAGTCGTTTCAACGTGTCATATATAATACTTCTAGTTTTCAGACAAAACTGTGTCATCAACCAATGGTTACTGACCTTCAAGTCATCGCACTCCATGTCATCTCTTGGCCTATTCTTTTCCCTCAAAATCTCAATTTCCTTCAACCTTTCTTCTCGCATCTTTTCACGTTCCTGAATGATATATAAAATTAATATGACTGTTATTTTAAAAATTGTTATAAGACATTTTGACAAAGAAAATATTCACATTGCAATCTAGAAAGTGTTCTCTGATTGATCAAATTAGTTCAACATTTGAGACACCTTAACATAACTATATAATATGTCAACTTCCGTTTTCAAATCTAGAATTCACCTTTGCTTTCTCTTCCCTCTTTTTCATTCTCTCTTCCTCCATTCGCTTTCTGAGTTCCTCCTTCTTGGCCATCTTCTCAGCCATCTTGTCCTGCTTCATCTTCTCCTTCAACTGGGCCCTCTCCTCCGGTGTTAGGTGCGGCATCTGCTCCCGTGCCAACTGTTCGGGAGTCTTCATCTCTGGGGAAACACCATACAGAATGACTACACAGCCTGACATGGACAATCAATTGACAGTACTTTTGTCAGTGACTAATGACAAAAAATATTTTTGAAATTTGACGATACTATTTGTAATGAAATAGAACGTTTAGATTAAAAGATCATATGTAGCTTTTAATTAGCTTATCCAATCTCATGAATACCCAGAAGACAAAACAAGTTCAGAAAGTGGGTGGCATATTATTTAATGTCTCAGTTAACAGCATTCCACCTATCACATAGCAGCATGTCAACAGCTCCTGTGACTTTGAGTCACAGTCAGAGTGTGTGAGTGAGTTGGGTGTAACACCACTCTTAACAGTATTCCAGTTATATCGCGGCGTGTCAGCTTAATGTGGGAGGAAAGCTCGAAGTGATGCAGTCTCAGATATTTACCACTTCAGTGAAACCCACGAGCACGGGCATGGTGCTGACAAACCTAGAAACATAATCGGGGCGAACCGGGATTTCGAACCCACAATCAAACCCAATGGACGCAACTCTGCACAGTGAATCGTTGCACCTTAGACGACTTGGCCACCTGTGCCCCCCAGACCAGTAAGATGTACACACAGCAACAAAACGAAACAAGGTAACAATTCAGAGACATTTTGGCCAATTCTGGGGCACAGGTTCTAAGCCGCAGAGGTCTACAAGCACAGATATGGCAACTGATTCCACAAGGCTGGTGTCCTTGCTAAATTGTTTCACAATTTATATCTCCAAAGTTAATGCCAGGAAGAAAGCCTGAAGTGATGGAGGTGTTAGACATTTACCACTTTGAAGAAACCCACGAGCATGTGTATGGTGCTGTAATCTAGAAACCGGATTTCGAACCCCTGACCACAGACTTCCTGCACACCTTTTACTTTCACCTGTACTTTTACAATAGACACAAGGAGACATAATCTGAACCAGAATCCTCCTGGGGTTAAAGAGGTTATCTTACTAATATTATCTCCTATTGTCAAGCTAACCTTTGGGGCTTCTCTTTTCCTTCATCATTCTGTCATCCTTCTTCTTGCGGCCCCTCTTTTTGTTGGGTGGGGTTGTCAGACTAGTGTTGCCTGTGCTGTTGCGATTCTCAGGGCGTTTGGGGGATATCTTCTTCTTCATCTCAGATTTTTCAAAAACTGGTGGAGGCCCTGAGAAAAAGTCTTCAAACTTGGCTGTTTGCAGATTAAGTCTTTTGACAACTTTTTCCTGGAAACAGCATAAGTTCACTCAATCAGTATTATAAACCAGACACATCAATCTCGATACTATTGATCAGAACCTGACTTAACAATCGATTTAATGACTTTAAGTGCTTACCAATAGCAATATATCGATATTTCGATTTATCGTGACACCTTAGTTGTAACATGAGTTTTTATAGGATAGAAATTGGTGTCTAATGACGCTTTTTCCCCCCGTAATCTGCTACATGTTTTAAGCATCGCGATTGGTCAAATTCATGAACATGACCTAAGACAGCCAATCAAATTGCAACAATGGACATGTCCCCATGTATCATGATTTTCCAATTTAAACTAATGATTTTATATAATTTGTGTTATTCTAAATGATTTAAGCAGGAAGATGCGACCTATTTTTAAAATACAAAGTGATCTAGGTTACAACATGTGACAAAAATTTCTCATGCATATATTTTGGAATTCAACTTCATATCCAAGCATAAAAATTGAGGCAACATGTCATTTGTCGAGCTGACATGTCATTTGACTTACATTACATGATCGCAAGAAAAGATGTGAAAAATAAATTAGATGTAAATTTGACAACATTTAGAGACATTTTTGTTGTGATTACATTTAATACTTTATTTAATTTCTTTAAAGACTCGCATGAAACGTCTTTATTTTGCTCTTTGACATTTTGTTGTTGAAGCATGTGTGCCTGAATCTTTTTTTTCAATAACATTGTGGGAAATAGTTCATATTTTAAATCTATCGATAAAATATGATGAATTGAAATGAAATACATGCTTTCAGACATTGTAGAAAGTGATAGATTCAATCAATGAATGATTTGACTATTAGGTTCATACAAATATATATTATTTTGACGTGGCTACAGTCTGTTGGGTGTACTGGCCTGCAGTGTATGGGGACTCATGACGTTGAGGCCAGTGTACTGGCCTGCGGTGTTGACAGAGTTAATGCCTGAGAGGAAGGGAGTTAACTCTAAAATGATGTTCATTGTTGATGAATTTCACCTAAAGTTGTCATGAGATGAATCAATGAATAATATATTAATCTTAAACTCGTAATCTAAGGCCTTTTCAAGTCATGTTGTATTTAAGGCCTTTTCAAGTCATGTTGTATTTAGGGCCTTTTCAAGTCATGTTGTATTTAGGGCCATTTCATGCCCACGCAAACCTTCTCCTTGTACAGATTTTAATTAAAACAAACAAATTTTTCTACATATTCACCTCAATTAAGGTAGTAATGATTAGGGTTCACAATAAACATAATAAACACATCCTTTAACAAAAAAAGAGCATTTGAGATTAACATTACATTTTTTTAGTTATTTTTACTGATCATGCTGATTATGATGTTAAGACCTTTAAACATTGAACAGGGTTGCTGATCAATTCATTTCCAAGACATTGACTGAGTGCCAATCAAAATTAACTGAAGACTTTTTTGAAATTTGGTTATGGTATTGAAGAATGTCCTTTCAAAAGTTGATAAAACCATGATAATGTCCTAATGCCATATCATGTCTCTAGCGATATCACTATAGGTTCTTCTTTTGGCAATCTGTATACCAGTATTAGGGACATGCTATCAACATGAGTATTTGGTCTTACCTTAACTCTAAACACACCGGAACTTGAGTCTGCATGATGTTTCAGAAACAGTTTGCTCTTCTCTCTGGTATAAAGAGTCCGTTTCCGACTGTAATTGAGAGAACACAACTTATGACACATCCAAGGAATATGTAAATTGTATCACCTTAAGGGATACAATAGGCATGATTATTATTCACCCGTTGAAGATACCACTGCTTAATAACAAGAAGCTGGTATAATGTGGTATTACACAGTGTTTAATGCCAAAGAACATGCTTATGTCCCGCAGGACCTAGTTTCACAAACATATATTGAAAGCTACCAACACCACTGGGCTTATTCACTGACACTGCCTGTAGAAATGATAGCTCACTGGGAGAAGTTTATGCACACTCGATAACCCCAGCAACCCATGTTGCTAGGCTGGCGCCATTATATATGGCATTGTTTCGCCGGTGTATCTTGCAACAAAATTTTACGAATCACGTCGTAGGGTATTTTGACGTGTTTGTAAACTTTGTGGTGCAGGGCCCCATTTCACAAAGATGCTGCAGCGCAATGACTGTCGTAAGTCTATGTTAAATTATGGGAGTTACGATAGCTTTGGGGAAGGGACCCCTGAATTCTAAAGGTAGGCCGTTGGTGTTAAACTAACATGTGTCAACTTTTAATGTGTGTGAAGTATTATTGTGTGAAACTCAATTGGATTATGCTCTAGATCGAGTAGATGTCTGCCTATTTACAAGCAGTGAAATTTGTTTAAAAAAAAATATAAACAGCAAGTAAAAAATAAAATGCTACATGAGCTCCCGGGTGATACCAATTTCATGGAACTCGTGAATAGTTCTGATATCCGACTTGCTTTCGCATGTCAGACACCACAACTATTCACTCCTTTCATAAAAATTGGTATTACACAGTAGCTCATGTAGTATTCTATATGAAGCACACTGGCCATGCTGACATAAACTAAAGTTATGAAATGTCTGTCATGTGTCTACTCAACTCTACTGCAAACATTTATTTGCAAATGCACCTGAAAAAGGATCCTATAGCATTTATAATTAGGATCATCATTCACACAAAGCACATACAGTATGCCTTCATTTGGCTTTATGGTCTATTCAACACACAAATGCCCCAAATTAAACATATTTTTGTTTCGACTGAAGAAAAACATATCTATAAAAATATACATGTCAATTATTTCCAATTACCCTATTCGACCTAATAAGTGCCCCGCTCTAATAAGCGCCCACGGCGATATTTGCTAATATATTGGCTTGTGAACAATCTCAATTAGCACCCCTTCCAATTGATCAATACTTATTTATTCGCAAATAATACACATTCGTGTGTTATATGCACCCTTAATTATGGGCAATTAAATTTTGAAAGTTATATCTGTCGTACATAAACATTTCAGGCTGTCAGCATAAACCACGAAATTTATCTTTCAACTGTTTTTTTTTGCCAAGATAATATTCTAATAAGAGTCCCCTATTTCTAATTTTGATAGTGCCCTGGGCGCTTATTACGTCGAAAACAGTAATTAAAATTAAATTAATTTTACCAAATCAGTTTTTGGGGGCATCAAAGTGAATATAATTTTCTTTTCTTGAGAACAAAAATATACCTAATTTATAAAATCAAGGAGCAACTTGTGCAGTGATAACCTTGCATATTATCACTCCCTATACAAGATCAAATGATGCATGTTAATAAGCAAATATAATCACTGCATGAAATTTAGAATTTAATCTTGAATTTGAGAAATTGAACAGCCTTCCCAAGCTCTTATACCATCTATTATTAATAGGATTTCAACAAAAACACCATAAGCCACTGAAAGGCAGCATGAACAAATGTGGTCATAAATAATTTACCTGATCGCTGAAGCTGGTACTGTCATGACATTGGTTTGCTTGAGTTCCTGGACAACATACTCATATTTGTCAGGAAGGGGGCCGAGTCGGGAGCCTGCACCTGATGGACTGCAAACCAAATAATGTAAACCTGCTTATTCATAATCAACCTTGTTTCAAAACAAACATGGCTAAAAATGATGTATAAATCAAACAAAGAATCCAAACCTGCTTATTTATTTTCAACATTGTTTTAAAATATTCATGGTTAAACATGATCCTTAATAAGTCTTAAATCAAACAAAGGAGGCAAACCTATATCTTCATTTCTTTTTCAACTTTGTTTCAAAATGTAAAAGGTATGGCTGAAAATGAGCCTTGAATTAATTGTAGCAGTAGTTCTTAACAATGAAGTGCAGATGTATCCCGTCTGGGAGGGAAATACATTTTCGAGCAGGATAATATATCCTTTATACCCCACCACAAAGAAAACAAGCTGTATGTGGAATCCTGAGCATTAAGGCACATTTTGTTTCCGGGTCAATGAAAGTCACATGACACAGCACAAGTTCACCTCAGCTGAACTGCGCAGCTGTTTCTATAAATTTTTAATTTGTTTTAATTCTTTTCCAATGGCAGATTGAAACGTGTCGGTAAGATAAATTTGTTGTAGCGTTATCACAATAGATGTGGTTTTATACTTCCGGTTCATGGTATAAAAACCCAACGCGGGACGCATAAAACCACATTTACCCCTCGTGATACTGCTACAACTTATAATATATATGAATGTAACTTGGCACTATTATTATTATTATTATTATGTTATACCGCAGGTATCCAGGTACAAATCTGCTCAAATCCGGTTTTATTTGTCCCCCGACCAGTGGATCCGTTTGCATTCCAGTTACCACTTTCAACTCCCTGAGAAGTATACAACCCAAGCTGCTTTCGGCCGCTAGAGGCTTTTTACATCTACCTCACAAATCGGGAACCCATTCCCTGCTGGGTGAACAGAGGCTCATTTGACGGAAGTCACTTGCTCAGTGTGACACCACACGTTTAGACACTTGTGTCTCGGGTGTTTCCACCAACGTGATCTACTATCTAACAAGTGGGTTCTCTTCAGTGCACAGGGCGAATGTACTGTACACTAGGGGTAGTGACAACACTGTAAAGACCTGTAAACATTGTGGGTCCTAAGGCTGAATAACAACCCCATCACAAGCTGGATATGATCTCAAATCACTAGCCCAAGACAGCCTGTTTAACGTTATCGGTATCTAGAGGGCTGGTCAGTTTTTCGGTTTTCAGTTTTTTCATCTTCCCCCATTGCAGTCACCTCATGAAGGCCAAGAAATGTTGTGTGTGTATTATAAAGAAGCTGTTATCCAAAGCATTCCTTGTCATACTTCAACATCATGTTTAACAGACTTTACTACGTAGAAAAGACTTAATCAGGTAACTAAAATATAATATATTACCCTCTTTGGTCATCATCAGAGTCACTGTCAATGTCTATCACAATGACATCACCATTGCCTTGGCTTCGCTGTAATGGTGACACTACCTTCAAGATACGGCAACTTTTCCTGAAATGAAAACATCAGTGATGCATCTTTTGTTTGTTGTTTGAAGTGCAAGTAAAGTCAACACAGCAACTGTGCAGATTTTAATACTCTAGGGCATACTGAATCACAAAAGCTTGACCAAAGATAACTCGTAAAACAGACCATACAAAAGAAAAGGCGAAAAATTTCACCGCTGTGGGGAATCCCCTTACTGGGGTTAAAACGAGTTCCCTGCGTTTGACGCACTGCACAAAGTTTAAGGATCATTACAATTGGGCCTATGCCCAGTCTGCCTGCTTCTGCCTCAGATTTTGTAAAACACGTCTTTTTTCTGTCTGCTTATCCATTGATTACTGTGGCCACAACTTATGTCACTTTAGGAACAACACTGAAGATGCCTTCAGTTATTTCCTCGGGGGATTTATGCCCGATAGGTATTTATTGTGTGGAATAGGGCCGAGGGCAGCTGGTGTTTTATTACCCAAACAGTATGTTACTAATAAAACCCTAGTTACTGATTGTTAATTGTTATCCTAATTATTCAGATATCAAGATCAAGGAGCGTTTCACACATTGAACAATGTTGTTTAACGCCGTACTCAGCAATATTCCAGCTTTATGACGGTGGTCTGTAAATAATCGAGTCTGGACCAGACAATCCTGTGATTGACATAATAGGCATCAGTCTACACAATTGGGATCGATGACAACCAAGTCAGCGAGCCTGACCACCCGATCCTGTTAGTTGTCTCGCCCAACAAGCATAGTCGCCTTTTACGGTAAGCTGGAGTTGCTGAAGACTTATCCTAACCTGAATCTTTGATATTCTTGTGGGATTAACAGAAATAAAACAGTATATATGTACAACGGCTATGAATCATGAGATAGATAAACATGGCAAACGTAACAGGCAATAAAAACGGTTGTTACCACTGTGCCAGTAGCCTTAGGCCATGCCCACAAATAGGTGTTTTTTTAATAGCCGATTATGGAGTGTGTGACTTCATCACTTTCACTTGGACACTTAAATACTTTGCATGAATATTATGAATTTTCTGCACTGAGAAATTGACTAAGTGTGTCTAGGAAAATTGATATTTGCAAAAAAATCACAATTACTTCTAACCTGGAATCCCCATGGGGACAGTGATGTTACTATCAGCTGAGGCTACTAAAGTTTGAAATCTAATCCTATTTGAAAGACATGAAGCAGTCTAGAGCCCTCCAAATTTAAGCTAGGCTGGACTGCTAAGGACTGCTAAGCACAAAGTTGTACTATTTGGGTCAACCACTAGAGGACCTCAAAGGCATATTCCAGATGACAAAAAATGCATTGCAAGGTAGTCCTAACCAATATGTATTGTATAAATTTAGATAGGCTACGTTATCCATCAGGATGCAAACATTCAACAATACTTTTAAGCAAGCCACAAGAGATCCAGTATTTCAGCTCGTTACCATGGTTGCTACTTATTTTAAGTTTTGTTTATGTATAACTTATTTACCTGACAGTTCCAACCATAACATCTACTATTTCCCCAATGAAATATCTGTCCTTGGCAAAGGAGAAGACATCCTCGTTGAGGTCGATGAGCCTGGTCCTGTATGTGAGACTGGCCAGGATGAGAATGGGCCGCTGGAGGTATTTGGGGAAGGCTGACAGGTTCTTCCTGGCCTTCTCCTCGCTGTCCAGGGCCTCCTGGTAGGTCAGGCCGGACCGGCCGGTGATGCAGCATGACCACACCAAGCTGTTGCATAAGATGATGCGCTCAAAGAACTCCCTGAAACAATAATCACAATATTTGCAATGTTCGAAATAAAGAAAGGTCCTGGGATGCTTGTGGTTCTTTACGGTAGCATTTATACCTAGGGACATCCGAAATCATTAACTTTTAACATTAAGGCATTTCATGCTTAATTTCTAACACTGCACACTTCTACAAAACAGGGATAAGTGACATGCAGAGTGAGTGAGTGAGTATAGTTTTACGCCGCTTTTAGCAATATCCCAGCAATATCACGGCGGGGGACACCAGAAATGGGCTTCACACATTGTACCCATGTCGGGAATGGAACCCGGGTCTTCGGCGTGACGAGCAAACGCTTTAACCACTAGGCTACCCGACCGCCAGTGAAATGGAGAAGAGATGGAACAAGTGTATAATAACATCAAGGGGACCATGTTGAAAATATAATGAAATCATTTTTATATTCCTCGTATTTAAAAACATAAAATATTAGAATCAACAATTTTTATGTTCAACATTGAAACTGATAATCCCAACCATGCTTATATGCTAACATTAGAATAAAAAAATATAAAGTGTTTTTTCTTCTATTAAAGGCTGGGATGAGTCCACATTTACTACCCCGGTACCCGACCCCCTATTACCAGACTCTACCCGCGTATCCACTGCAGGTCTCAAGAGTTGGGAACAAAATGTCTGATTGGGAATTGTTTTACCGCAGCCCGTGCCAAAATTATTTAGATACATGTACAAAATGATCTGATCATGTGTACAATAAAGTTGACAGAAGCTTTATCTTTACTCAAACTTATACAAGTCAAATGAATGTGTCCATCGTCAGAAAGAAATGCGAACATTAGCGACTTGTGGTGTATCCACTGAGCTATAGTGAGTTTTTGTCATTAAACAATATATCATGTGACTAACCATGCACCAACCAAGTCTGCGAGCCTGATCCCTGTTTAAATGAAATACTACATCCTGACATCATTTGTGAAAGTTTTCAAGCCCCTGTTATTTTAACAAAAACATATTTTCATTCCCTTAGTGGACGGCATGTATGCCTCATAACAGATCTGTTCGAATAAGGCAATCCATTGTCATTCGTTTTAGGAGACTGATTAGCCGCACATTTGGTCTCTCTTTCATTTCCTTGTAAGCAGACTTCAGTGGTAGATATTTATTTCAATATACAATAACATGTCAGACACAGTCACTTGTCAGTTAGTCTGAGACAAGTGAAAATGCAGACACTAAGTATATTCTCCCTAAATCTAGTTATTTTACATAAGCCGCTAATCTGAAATGAGCTCCAGACTAGTTGCATTTGACCAACCCCTGACAAAGACTACCTTAGCAGTCCATGCAAAAATCTTTTGAGTTTCTTTGCATCATTTTCGGCAGATTTTAGTGTTTATAATATGGATTATTAGCTGTGCTAAAACTAGACTGAACTGAATGTGTACCAGCCTTGGGATTTGGACTAGTGGCTAAAGTCACAGACTGCCTTAGTGTTTTATATGATGTGATACATATATATTATGGTATCTTGATAAACTAGAATATTGCAGTTAGATCTTGTCAACAAGACCAAACCTATATTTAGATCTTAAAACTAACACAAAGACAAGACGACAAATTGTCTAAACCACTCCATTGTTCGTTGTACAAATCAAAACAGCACGGTGTACAACATTTCCTGCATTGCAATGTCATGGAGTCTAAAAAAAGATCCGACATAAATTCGGGAGAATAAAAGGAAGTCATGTTCAGGCCTAGTGACCTGGGCTTTTACCATCACCTATGCCATCCTACATCTGAATCCGTTTCGCGAGTGAAATTAGCTCTAGAGTGATGAAACACAATCGTAGCATATTACGTTATCCCATGAAGAAAATGGCGCTCAGTACATAATAAACGTTCCGAGATAGCATGGTTGAATGTACACGCGATAGCGAAATGTGCCCAGATCGAGTGAACTTGGGTGAATATTGTACACGTGATACCGGCAACAATGATAAACAAACAGAAAGAGGATGGAGAACAATTTGCTTACTCGTAGTCCCTGAATACTTCATTTGTGAGTTTGCAGTGGAAAACCTCTTCATCAGGTCGCAAATTGGGCGGAGGTTTCTGTTTGTGGAATGGTTGCCTTCTGAGGAGCGGCATGTTGAATTTTGGAGGGAAAAACAAAGACTCTTCTGAGTGGTCAGAAGTGAGTCCAAATGTCTCCAATTGTAGCCACAATGACCTTAGAAAGCTCTAAATGGCAGTGGAAACATGAATGAAAAGATTTGAGACCGGCATTTCCTAAAATATTCGAGTACAAAGTGAGCCGCGATCTGCTATGGCGTTCTTCCCTCACAAAGAGGTCATATGCTGACCAGCGCGATAGATCGCAATGCTGCATGTGAAAATGTGGTTTGCAGAGGGGGTAACAAATATCGTGATTGTGGAAAGAAAAATGCGTATACGCGAGATACAATTGTTCACAGGTGTAGAGTATATATTTAGCATTGATTCTCGTCCATTTGTTTGTTGCTACATGGAATAAATTTAATTTTACAGATAATTTTCGGTGAAGTTACGTGTAAATATGAAAGCGGAAAAGCTTCGGAGGGCGGAGTAACCGATTGACGATCTGCTCGGTGATTGGCTGAGTTGGTATGATGATTGACAGATATGCAAAAATTTCCCCGGAAGTAATGGTATTCTTTTCTTTAATGCAAAAGAGTATTGAAAGGGAGGTAACCAGCATGTACAAAAGCAGACGATAATACCATGTACATGTTTGAACAAATGTATGCATTTTTACGTAAGGGGTAGGATTATTGTTTCGGTGCTCATTCACTGAAATGCTGACAAAAAATGAGTGTAAAGCATACCATTATACGTAATTTCTTTGATTGGAGGTATATAATAATCGGGTCTTACATGTACCGCTTAATAGGTATCCTCCATGCAAAAGTAATAAATTTGCCATACTAACGTTATTCTTTGAAACATCCCAGATTCATTAAGTATAATATATAGATGATAATACATTTACTTTAAAGACTAACATAATACTGTTCATTTTAAAACATATTACGTAGATCTTAAGGAATAGCAATGATCTTTTACTGGAATTGTTTTAATAAAAAAAATTTTTATTTTTTTTGGCTAATCCTCCAACAAAATACATGGATCACACATTGTGTTCTAAGCAGATATCGAGATTTAGCGTCTAATCACTGTATGGTACTACGAAATGCCTTCATGAGTCTTCATAAATAAGTAGAATAAGTGAGGATCCTTGAAAAAATAATCAATTATGAATTGTTTTTTAATGTCAGCATAAAATGGACAAACAAGTAAAATGTGATATTCATCTTCTATATTATTAAAACTAAGCAGTTGACAGGTTCTGTCTTCTCTTTGAATTATGCAGTGTCGACCTTATTGAATAAGGAGATCGTGAGAGCTGCATCTAAATCGGACTAACGTACGCCACTCGGAAATTCTTTAAATCTATTTCAAGCAATTAGTGCTCTGTTTAATTTGTTTTGATATCCGAATAATGATTTAATTTATTGGACAAAGGTAGATGAGATAACCATTTTTGGAAGTACGTGTCTTTTAAAGTCTTTGTGAAGTCAATAATAAATCGATCCAGGTTTACATTGTGTGGGCCCACTCGTTAAGGCGCCGCAATTCGCTGTTCAGAGTTGCGTCCCTTGGGCACGCTAGAAACCTATGATTGTGGGTTCGAATCCCGGTTCGCCCCGATTATGTTTCTAGGTTTGTCAGCACCATACCCGTGCTCGTGGGTTTCACCGAAGTGGTAAACGTCTGAGACCTGCATCACTTCGGGCTTTCCTCCCACATTAAGCTGACACGCCGCGATATAACTGGAATACTGTTAAAAGCGGCGATAAACCCAACTCACTCACATTTAATTGTGTTCAGACCGTACTAAACCATACCCAGTTGAATTAATTAACTGTTTGACATACGATGCCCAGTTAGATTTACAATGACGATCGTAGAGTAACAACATATAGTAACATTACTTTGAAAATCTATGGTAATTAACCAGTATCTCACAACCTTTTTAAGCTTGTCTATGTACAATGGACATCTTCCACATTCACCATATACCATAACATTTGGAGTGCTCGGCTGAACACCGAGAAAGTTCTTACAAGCATATAAACGAACTTTTTCTATATTTCTGAATCCCCACAGTTCGGCCCCATGTATCTTAATTGGGCTTATTTTAGTGCCAAAGATTTTGAAAAAATGTATTATAACTTACATGTCCAAGTTGCTTAAGGTTTTGAAAAATGTCAATGGAAATTTTCTTAGCGCGTAAAGCAGCCTCATTAATATGCATAGAGCATGACACCATGATGGTAAAATAGACACCAAGGTATTCATAAAAAGTAACGATGTCTATAGAGGTTGCCCTCTGTAAAACCATTTTTCTCTTGGCGATAATCTGCCACTACGTTTAAATACGACTACTTTTGTTTTGTTAACAGTCACAGTAAGTAGGATTCAAGTTCAAATAATTGTTGTTTTTTAGTAATCCAGGTATTGTGCTTTAAAACATTACTATATCATCGGACTAACCAAAGAAGGAACACTTTACTATTTCAGGGTGTATCTGTATATTTGTGCAATTTGCCTTGATTTGCTCTGCTAATTCATGATAAAGAAAGAAAAGAAAGAAAAGAAAAATGACTTAAGAAACATCCTTAGCGAACACCCATATTACAAACAAACGATACGGTATTGTCCTTACACACACACAAACCTTCACAATACGGTAGATACAGCACAATAATTCCCCCATTTTGCTACTAAGTCCATGCGTTTTAAATAGCTCCAAGAGTCAGTCAAATGCTTTTACAAAATCTAAAATGATGCCTATAGTTTGCAATCCTTTGTTAGGTATCTTTGTATACTTGCCTGTATCAAAAATATAAACGTTATCAATTGTGATATATCCCTGTCTAAATCCAGATTGTGCCTCGTTGACTTTTTCAAATGTGTCTGCCCAAAGCACCAAATGTGTATTAAAGATATATAATATCAATGAATGTAATTATGTAATGTCATCATGCATCCACAAAACAGATATAACTAATAAGTTTCAGGATATCATGAAACAATTTCTGGTAGGAAAACTTTAAGGAAATAGTGATGTCAGTAAATCGACGAAAATCATGTGTATAAATGTGTTCCCAAACACGAAGAAGGCCCTATCCGGAATTCATTTCGACTCAAACGATTACCTCATAGCAGCTGTGGAGAACCTTTTGGACAGCCAAAGGACGGACATTTACGAAACTTATTACCCTAACATCAATGGGGAAGGTCCCTTCAGGTCAAGACTTTCTATGCGAGGCTCAAAACGCATCAACCAGCCCTCGTACATGTTTGACTGAAAGGCAGCATGAAACCACACACGCTCACACATTTCATACTGATGGTTTGTTTATCACTCTAACGACACACAAAGGCAATGTCATTGGAACAATTTGACTAAACAGACACTATCACCGAAACCTACAAATTAGGCTAATTGAATGAAAATTGCTCCAATGCAGAAAAAGAGAATTATATATAGTTTATTGTAAAGAGGCAAATTCTTATATACTCCTCTATGTTGGTGTGGCAAGTAAACGTATATATTTATAGCATATTTGAACGCTTGAGGTGAGGTGAAATGGGCTTTAACGTTGCGTTCTCGAAAGATTATTGCACTTATGTAGAGACGTGCATGCACGTGTGTGTGCGTGCGTATGTGGCTGCTTGTGCCAGTTCGGACTAATGCCGATTTTTATAGTGCTAGCCATCTGAGATACCATGCCGCTGTTTAACATGAATACCCCAATCAGCCACAGTATACTGACTCCAAGCCAACCACTCCTTGTTTTAGCCCCTTAAAATGCCGAGCGCCAGGCAAGGTAACAACAAGTATCATCTTTTAGCGTCTTTTGGTATGACGCAGCCGGGGATCGAACCCTGACCCTCCTCTCTCCGGGCATCTGGACGCTTGGTGCGTAATGACAGTCGGCATTACACGGACCATGACAATGTCAAGGCCATGAGAACTCAATACCTCGTGTCCACCATTAGCCTGAAGTACTGCCTGGCACTTCCTGTCTATGGAGGAAATGAGAGTACGGATCACACCTTGGGGAATGGTAGCCCACTCGCCCTGAAGTGCAAACTACTGTCTGTGTCTATTGTTCAAGGTAATGCTGTTGTTATATAGGCTTCAAATTAGGATACCTCGGAAAGAACTGCACAAATAGTGGTTCCACTCGTAATTACTGTTACACATGCTGTAATATTGTCTAGCATTTTTAATCGGTTTAATCGCACACTTTTATCATGTACTGATTTGACATATGTAATCTCATATATATTTGCTTCATTATTCATGTATAGTGAATATCTAGTACTGGTATATTTCTCATGTATTTATTCTCATTTTTGCCATGTCATTTTTTTTGGTACATATCTGGTTTTGATACCGTTGGATAGATTATGTTCAGCGCTTTAGTTTGGTACCAGCTTCTTCCGTATTGGTGAAGTAACTAGTTTGTTATTCAAGTTTTCCCTGTGTTAGAAGATACACTTTGGTTATACCTCACCAGGCTATTGCATTCCCTCGGCTGTCCAGGACATGTTGTTCTCTCCGAGGTCCGCGCACACGTATATGACCCTTGGTGAAATCATGTGTCTTCACCGGCAGGGATCGTAAGATCGTTTACGGGTCGTCTTGCTTCAGGGTGGTCATTCAAAACTTAGGTTTCGTGAGTCAATGGTTATGGGGCAGTTACTGATTTACTCTGATGGTATTGAGGTGAAACCTATTGGCTAGGCTTCTATATTTCGTATCCCGTTTTCCTTATAATCCGCGGATTAAAAATTCCCGTGATTGCTTACTTTAGGTCAAATACCTAATATTTATGTTTGGGAGTCTTACACTTTTGGTCAAGCACCTTTCTTAATGATTGGGAGTCTAGACACTCCTTAGCTCCAGTACCCGTATTTTTAGTGTTTGCCTTTGCTTGATTTATTTAAGAGGTGTATGTTTATTTCCCGCCACTTAACAAAGCCGAGTGTTGAGTTAATTAACTCTCGGGTGTTAATTGGTTGCAAGCTTCTTAATTGGCTGTCTATGCATCTTGTAAATATCTTGTCAAAGTGTTGATTTAGCTACTCTCTTTTTATTACTGTGTTACAATTGCGAACCAGCTTGTATGTCTGTTCAGGTTTAATTAATCTGTGTTCTTTGTCAGTGTAAATTCGTCTTTTTTATCCTTTTTTTTATTGTCATCTATACTTACAACTAGCTGATAATAATAAACCCGTGACCCGATTACCACGTTTTCATTATTACTTTATTCTTGACAAAGTAGACACAATTAATGGATAATAGCTTCTTTATTTTACTGTATGGCGACGTTTCGGTGTAGATCCTTATACCCTTGTCAAGCAGGTCAAACTAATTACTATATTCTTATTTAATGACACCCTGGTAACACAGCTCAAATGAAGTTAAATATCTTGCATGATTACTGTTGTAAATCGGAAATATCAGTGAATTTATCGAAAACAAAAATAGTCGTATATAAAAATGGGGGAAGTTTAACACGTTATGAAAAAGGTTATTTTGATGGAAATGCAGTTGAAGTGGTTACTGGATACCGTTATCTTGGTTTGTATTTTAGCCATAGATTACTGTGGTCGAAAGCTTTAAGTAATATTGCAATTCAGGCAAGAATGGTGTTCATGATCCTTTTAAGTATTATACATTCCTTGAAACCATACCCGCCTCACCTTTACTTCAAATTTAATGCAAAGATAACACCAATACTTTTATATGGGGTCGAAATTTTGGGGTTCAGTGACATAGAACCACTAGAAAAAGTTCAATTGTATACCTGAAAGCGTCTTTTAAATGTAAAGTTAATGGGGTGTTAGGCGAATGTGGTAGAGATTCTATTCAGTTGCTTGCTGTTTTGAAATGTGTCAAATATTGGTTGTCTCTTTTAAATATGCAGGAATCCCGCTTATCCCAAAAATGTTACAATGTGTTGCGCTTGTACGACGAACAAGGCCACGTAAATTGGGTAACGAAACTTAAAACTGATGTTTTTAAATTAGGATTTGGTGATGTCTGGTTCTTTCAAACATGTGTTAATAAAACCGAATTTTTAAATATGTTACGTCAACGGTTAAAAGACAACCTTTTGAGGTTTGGCAAAGTGATTTATCTGAAAGCCCCCAAATGGCTTATCATGCACAGTTTAAAACATCCATTTAATGTGAGAACTATTTGAGTAGTATTACTGTAAATCAATTCAGAACCACATTGACTCGTTTTCGTCTTAGTTCTCACAATTTAGAAATTGAACGTGGACGACATTATAATATTCCTCGTGAATTTAGAAAATGTAAAGTTTGTAACTTAAACCATATCGAAAATGAATGTCACTTTTTGTTAATTTGTTAATCTTAGGCAAAGTTACATAAAATCTAAACTTTACATCTTTCCAAATATTCTGAAGTTTAATACACTACTGTCATCGCAATATGAATACTGCAAAGTACTTGTTTTATGCCAATGCTGTAAGAACACAAATACTACAACATGTATTATATGCAATTATGTTAAAACTGCTTTTGTTAAAAAGCAAAGAAATGTATTATATCTTATACTGTTTTGCACCTTAAGTGTATTTCGTCTGTACAAAAAGGCCCGTGGCCTACAAGTACTGAAATAAAGTGAAGAAACAAAGCTCCGTGACAGTATCTCAGTGGGCTAGCTATATCGTACCATAGAATGGCACAAGTGAAAATGAAAGTAGCTATACATAGACTATATTATAGCGATGTTCCTTCTCGGCCACCATATATTTCAGCGTTGCGAGTGTAAACTTTCAAAAGCAGATTTCCCAGTCGTTTCATTATAAACATTGTCGAGGAAATAAAACATCTGATACATAGCCCCAACACATAAACAAAGGGACATAATCCCTCACAGCGTACCTCCACGTCACGTCCACATTCAGCCGAGAGGCCAATTCACCGTATCTTGCCTGTGTGTCCGATAGCCTTGATTGATACATGTTTGACTCAGGTGGTGTTTTCTCAGTGCGTGTTCCAGGGGAGATAACTGAGTAAGACTTGTAGCCCAGACGGACCGTATTCATTCCCGCCGTTCATTCCCGCTTCACACATTCTACCTATGTGGGGAATCAAACCCGGGCCTTCGGCGTGACGAGCGAACGTTGTAACCACTAGCCTACCCCACCGACCCTTTTTCGAGTAATTACTAATCCCTTCAACGTGCATTCACTTCCTACTTTGTCGCCAGGGTTGACAAAAACAAGCATCATCGTTCACTGGATTTTCTGAGAGTACTGTTTTGTGGGTGACATTAAGACTCCTTTCAGAGAACAAAATTGTACTTTTTTAAGCAGTGTCCGAAACATATTTTGTGTCAAACAAACATGTTAATTGGCGGTGATAGGTGATTAGCAATGGACAATTGGAAGCCAACCATCACAGTAAATTAGCGTTGATAGGTGATAGCAATGGACAACTGGTAGATAGGACTTAAATTATCCCTTATTGGTAATAGGCAATGGACAATGGGCAAACGGGAGGCAGGGGATAATAAGTACTGATAGGTAATAGCAATGGAAATCGCAATGGATAAATGGTCACAAGCTGGATAATTAGCACAGAGAATATTCAAAGCAATAAGTCCCAAGCACTGGGCAGATAGGTTCCCTGGTCTTGGTTCACGGCTGGCTGATGTTTCCTGATGTCAATGGCTTCTTGTTGTTTTTGTCCATTGCTAATCATCTATCACTGCCAATTAACTGGTGGCTCCCCTTGTTAAGTTTCCACCTTTGTTATCTTATTACTTTTGTTGTTCTTACAGCCCTTGTGACAATCTGGGTAATGCAGAAGGTTGCAGTATTGGGGAGTCTTCACATTCCCCAATAGGTTCTCGGTGGGTCCGATCTACCGCGATATCTAAATATTTGTTCGTTCCAAGAGAAAGTCGATAGGGCGATGTTGTGTTTGGGATATTGGAAAACGAACTTGAAGCAATGTTTTAAACTTCAACTTGCTTGTGGGTAATCCTAAAACAATAAGTTTATTGCTCAACATTCAACAAAACATTTTAAACAAAGCTGCGAAAACCCCGTTTCCAACCGGAATTTAAAATATAATATAGAAAAGTCCAAATATATTTAGTTCCTCCTCCCTGGAGTGTTCCGAAAGCAAAAAAAGTGCTAGAAAAAGATAGGTTAAAATCTTTTAAGACATTATTTACATGTTATTATAATAAAAGGGAGGCTCCAGTTGGGATGAAGCACGGAAACGGTATATTGCATCAGAAAAGATTCCGCTCATTATGATGTTATTGTCCATGGATCCCTCCAAACTTTCTCCTCCCCAAACTGTAACTGACCGGCTAACCGCATTTGACAATTCACATCAGATCGTTAAGCCTTCACTTTTTGTACGCCTAACACATTAATTTTAAGATAGATCGTCATGAAATTCCACAACTGCGAACAGGATAAATGAGTGAGTATGGTTCTACGCCGTGTTTGGCAATATTCCAGCAATATCACGGCAGGGGACACCACAAATGGGCTTCACACATTATACCCATGTGAGGAATCGAACCCGGGTCTTCGGCGCGAGTGAACACTTTAACCATGAGGCTACCATACCCCACCGCCCCTCTGTGAACGGAATAAACGGCTACTAATTAACATCCAGTAGCCATAATCTAGTTGCATGGCAGGTGACGATGTGCATAATGATATATAAAGGGAACCCTCTCATATAACTAAAATCTGTTTGTACATGGTTGTGTTGATATTGCTCCCCCGTCGGGATCCAAAGTTTTAGAATGAGCCCACATCAACAAATGCTGGTGGTAAGAGACGGCGTGATGGATCGGGCGCTGAGGCTCGGTGACTTGGTTCATGTGTTTCCTCGTACCCCGACGGGGCGGATCGAATCTCATAACATCAAGACCCGTGAAGATCCGGGTGGAGAATAGGTCATCCGCAACCCATGCTTGTCGTAAAAGGCGATTAACGGGATCGGGTGGTCAGGCTCGCTGACTTGGTTGATGTATGTCATCGTATCCCAATTGCATGGATCGATGCTCAAGATGTCAATCACTGGATTGTCTTGTCCAGGCTCGATTATTTACAGACCGCCGTCATATAGCTGGAATATTGCTGAGTGCGGCGTTAAACAACAAACAAACAAATATCATAATATCAAGCACTGGATTGTCTTGTCCAGACTTGATAATATACATTCCGTTGTCGCGTAGCTGGAATATTGCTGGGTGCTGGAGCGAAAGAACGAAATTGCTTCCCTGATTCATATTACGAATTTCCATGTTCAAGGTTGAATTGGGGCGGTCGGGTAGCACAGTGGTTAAAGTGTTCGCTCGTCACGTCGAAAACCCGGGTTCGATTCACGATATGGGTACAATATGTGAAGCCCATTTTTGGTGCCCCCCGCCGTGATATTGCTGGAATATTGCTAAAAGCGGCGTAAAACCATACTCACTCACTCACTCAAGGTTGAAGCTGAGGGGAGATTTCTTTGTTTAACGGTCTTGTTGAACGGATGCTTTCTTTGGGCGGCCACTCTGCGGTGTTTGCCACGACAGAACGAGTCTGCCAATAACACTATGAGTAACGTACATGTGGCGACCAACTGCTGGTTTCAGTGAACCAACTGATCTAGCGGCCTTATCAGTTGTAAGGAATCTTCTCAATGACATTTCAAAGAGCGAACTACCCTGGAACAAACGCCTAACGATACTGTTGGATTTTTACATGTATCGTGACATAGCCTGTTAGCCATTTCCCAAAGACGTCAGTTTCTCATTATGCACCAAATGCACGAGAATTTCACGGAAAGACACATTTTTGTTACAGCTAGTAACTCAATCCAGAAATAGTTTCCACATATCTTTAATATTGATGAAAATAGAGCAGGAAATATTCAGTGGTCCATTCTTATAAGGTTCGTCACTAGTTTGTATGTGACGCCCTTTGTAATCTATATGGTCTGATTATTCCCTGGCGTTGACTTTTTGAAGTTAGATCTATATTTACAACATTTGTAAGGGAGTTATTTTCAGCCCAAATCAATTAATGACACAAGATTATTTGTGATAAACACCAGTGGCCTCACCCATGTATGTTTCCTCCTTGTGATTTTGTCCTGTAAATACAAATGCTTTTTGTGTCACTTTATAAACTCCTAAAGGTAAATAATACACAGCTTGACACAGCGAACTCCTCTACAGCGCCAATGACAGGTATAACGTCAAACGTCCATCTTGAACAATTTCAGAAAACAACATGGAAGGTTGTCAAGCGTTACGACATGTCACCGCCATATCATGTATTTGCTGTTGTGGAGCGACTTTTGATTAAAGTATTCGGAGATGGATTGGATTGAGTAAATTCTTCTTGTACTTTTTGCATAAAAACGTTACTTTAAGATTGTATAAATACTGACTACAAGAGTACGCCATGTATTGTGAATATATACTAGTACGTTGGCACTCCCAATTTAGTCAGAACAAAAACGCAGTTAATTAGAAGCGGGGGAGTGGGTTTTGTTTAACTTTATTTTTAACAGTACATCATTTACATCAAGGAGTGTCGGCGTGTGAGAGGAAACCCCGCAGTGATGCAGGTCATATATATACTGTGCTGAAACCAACGAATATGGATGCGCTTCTGATACTAAACTAAGACTGATAATCGGGGCGAATGTCGCATTCGAACCCATATTCGGCTGATCCTGGGGCGGGGAGGGGAGGCAACTATGCGCAACCAATTGCTGAACCTTCGATCTCTGTGTCAGTTGTGTCACCCTTTTCAAGAAAAGAAAGAAAGAAAAACACGTGACAATCATTGATTGCCAAAATATCCAAAAACATCCAAGAACAAAATTTGATAATCGTTTGGTTGTGATGAGTGGGTGAGCGAGTGCCGCGAATAACCCACTAAGACACAGTATACTGACTCCGAGCCGACCAGTCTTTGATTTAGTCCCTTAATGCCGAACGCCAGACAGGGTAACAACAAGTACCATCTTTTAACGTCAATTGGTATGACTCGGCCGGGAATCGAACCCCGGACCATCCTCTCTCCGGGCGGACACTCTACCACTAGACCACGGAGGCGGTCCTTACTGTGGGTGGAAGACCGAAGTAATGCAGGTCATAGACGTTTACCACTTTGGTGAAACCCCCGAGCTGACACACCCGGAAACATGATCAGGGCGAACCGAGATTGCAGCGCCATAAACGACTAGACCACCATGCCCCAACTCCGCCCAGCGATAGTCCACCGGTTGTGATGAAAACAAGCACTCGTTTGTTCAATTCCCAGTGTAATTGGCTGATAAAGTACCGCCTGTCAAGCACATTGTCAGGATTATAGATGCACTGAATCAATCTCACGTTCGGTTATTTCCGTCAAGCGTGGAAAAAACAACAGCGCCCTTTGACAAACACCTCTATCCTTCAATCTCGGACCCCTGTAAGCCATTGCATAAATCAGTGCCTAACCATGATACAACGACTTTGAAGAGTCCCTGTGCCCCGAAAGTGATACATGGCTCCATTGTTATGTAGACAGCCCAGCCTAATAAAATGTATGGTTGTATAACGAATATAGGAAATATATTTGACTTCTATCATACATGTGACGTTTATAGGAATATACTATAACACATAATAAATTATTGTTTGAACCATGTATAGTTGTCAGTGTGTTACACCCTTTGTGACCACATATTGATTTTAATCTGTTAAAACCTATCCCACGAAATGATGCATGTCATCGTATCCCAGTTGCATAGATCGATGCTCATGATGTCAGTCACTGGATTGTTAGGTCCAGACTGGATTATTTACAGACCGCCGTCATACTGCTGAAAGAGAGCGGCGTTCAACAACGAACAAATAAAGAACAAGCAAACAGTATTATTTTGAACATTTACTAACATGAGATCTATGTCATATGTAGATATTTACAAAAGATAAACGTTCGGGATATATGAACAAAAAGAAAGGTGATGCTTAACCTTTTTCCAGGTATATATATATATATATATATATATATATATATATATATATATATATATATGAAAAAGGAACGCATGAAACAAATCCCGATAGTTAATAAATGATAAAGCAAATGTGAAAACATGTTATTATGACAGAAACGGATAGAAACCGAAATCGGAAGTAGTGATGCACAATAATTCCATGAAATGACTGTCTATGTCAAGTACATGAAAAGGTAGTCTACGACTGTCGGGATTAAGTACCATGAAGTCTGAACAGAAAAGGAGAAAAAGAGAATTTTTTTCTACCTTGGTATATATGACAGACAGATACATAAAACATTCTTTGCAGGTTTTGGGTTTTTTTTTCGGTAAGCTTCTGCCCGTACCCCTTTGGATGGGTTGAGGACTTTTGATGGGTTTAACAAAGCATAACGGATTTATGTCAAATTATTATAGGAATAATGAGACCACTTAAAAAGTCAATACCCGTGGGATGCCGACCAAACAACCATTTTGGGAGATGTATGGTGAATTCAACGACACGACCACAATGTCCCCAAGACAACCATGACGTCACGGGAAACGTATTCACCGCTCGGCTGTACCAACCCCTCCCAGTCAGTCTGAAGCGTCGAGTTTCAGACAGGGCCATATACGCTTTACTCATTTCAAACGTTAAAATACCCAGAGGGTAACTGTTTGTAAAATCTTGAAATGCTTTGAAAGTGGGCAATTGTGAATGTCTGATGGCGCCTTCTTAAGTAGAAGTTGGTGGAGATGAATCGATTTGTAGACGAAGAGATGTCCATGGTTCTGCAGCAGAAGACGCACGCTCTGGATGCCATTGACATGTTACATCTGGCTTTCTCAGGGACATCCTTTCACTGTGGGTACAGAGAGGTGAGGCCAGGTTGGCAGGATCAGAATATGACATCAGACAGCTACGCATTCTGAGTGTTTTTCACCAGTCCAAAATTACTGCCCCACACAAAATAATTAAAATATATTTTTTTACATTAACCTAATCGCCCGCCTGAATATATGGCCTCCCGTTCTGGAAAATAACAACAAACATACCGTTTAGTGAAAACGTACTTGTCTTTTAAGTATTCAACACAGTTACAACAAATACGAATATGTACGAATTCGTTACAGCAATAACGATAATGTAAGTATATAAGCAAAATGCATGGCATGTTTTAAATAAGCACTTGAAAATTATTCACATTTCTATCATCCAGAAGTGAATGGGTGCCAGGTAGGATGATATATAATTCGTGTGTGTGTGTGTGTGTGTGTGTGTGTGTGTGTGTGTGTGTGCGTGTGTGTGTGTGTGCGTGCGTGCGTACGTGCGTGTGTGTGTGTGTGTGTGTGTCACTGTAAGCCGTCTAGCGTCTTGTAAGGTAGCTTGAGTTGTATACTCTTCTGGATGATTGAGGTTCATATTTTAGCCATGCCCGCAGTAGATCTGATAGTGTGAAGTTGGACATTCATTTCTTTAGTTGTCAATTTGTCGTTTTCTGCCTCGGTGTCCGAGTGGATAGAGCGTCTGCTAGAGATCTGAAGGTCGGTGGTTGATCCCGGCCGCGCCATATCAAAAGACATTAGTGATGGCACTTGTTGTTACCCTGCCTGGCAATCGGCATTACGGGGCTAAAACAAGGACTTGGCGGCTCGGAAACAGTAAGCTGTGTCTGAGAGGGGTATCCATGTTAACCTGCCCTTCGGTATCTCAGTGGGCTAGCACTATAAATCTGGCATTATTCCCGGACCTGTACACACACACACACACACGCACGCACGCACGCACGCACGCACGCACGCACGCACGCACGCACGCACGCACGCACGCACGCACGCACACACACACGCGCGCGCGCGCACGTCCACTCTATAGGTGGAATAATCTTAAATCCCTTGGTTAAAGCCCATTCACCTAATCCTTATTTCATATACAGTTGAAATTCTATTGGTGTCTAATGCTGACAAGTCAACTAATTGATCTGACTGTTTTCGTGTCATTAAACGACGTTCGGATTAACACCGAGTGTCATCTGGAATATAACGATATTATAAAATTGTCGGAAACACGCAATTGATTGTTGACAAGTGTAGAAAGTTCAACTTCTTTCATCAATCATTTCCCCAATCACTACGTAAATAAGTCATAGATGGACACATACCCTGGCACTGATCATTCCGTGTAACATCAACATGATAAACACGTCATTCACAACCCCACAAAACACCGCAAAGCAGAGAGTGTCGGTTAGAATGATCATGCATCAGTCAAGAGGAAGATCCTACTAATGACGTTAAACTTAATCCTACCAGTGGATGTGTTTGACCTAGAGGGTATACGTTAGCTTCAGGTACACAGAGATCTGAGGACATCCCATTACAGGTCTCGTCAGAACGACCTTTTGCGAAATTTGAGTGAGAGAGTGACTTTGATTTTACGCCGCTTTTAGCAATATTCAAGCAATATCACGACGGGGGACACCAGAAATGGGCTTCACACATTTGTACCCATGTTGAGAATCGAACCCGGGTTTTCGGCGTGACAAGCCAAGGGCTTTAACCACTAGGCTACCCGACCGTCCCCGCGAAATTTGACCGACCAATGAAATGACTAACAGGAAGTTGTCATCAGCCAGTCAGAACGCACCTTTCTTGAACATTAGTTTCAAACTGTCTTTTGTCCATTCCCGACTAGGCTTTAAAACATATTTTGATATAGTTCTCGATGAAAAATATGAAAACTGAACAAATGAAATTCTGGAATGTCAAATAGATGTCTGATAAAAGGCCGAAAGGGCTTTATAAATGTATATCCAATTAAAGCGTGAGGTAGATGATAAAATTGACGGAATCAGTCGTAGAGCCAGTAACTGTCGTTCCGAATGCCTTGGGTAAACCTTTTCGAGGTTGCATGATTAGAAAAAAAATTCGGGCTTTCACTTTGGCGATCTGCTAAGCGACGCTCTGTTTGGTTGAATAAAAGGTCGTGCTGACGTGACCTGTAATGGGAGGTCCTCAGAACTTTGTGTTGCAGTAGCGATCACTAAGATCTGATTTTAATGAGAGTGAGATATCGATGATCCGATTGCGTCAAATAGCAAATTCCCAGTCTCATTAAAATGAGATCTGAGTTCTCGCTGCCACTAAACAAAGATCTGAGGACATCCTATTACGGGTAACGTCAGAACAACCTTTCCCGAACTTTGACCGACCACTGAAATGACTAACAAGAAGTCGACATCAGCCATCTAACAAAGACGTTGTGCTGCTGACATGTGAAGAAAGGACAATTTATTATGGTGTAGTGAATTCACGTGTTACTTTAGGTCTTCCAGCCTTTTATTATAACTCGATGACTTCCTCTAAAGATCAATCTGGTCATGACTGCCAGTTGTCACAAGTCAGCCTGGCAATATTTACGATCAAAATCAGCAAAAGGTTGTTTGAATGAAAAGGATATTACATTTGAATATATATTGGATAATAAAACTGCATGTTTACTGGACCCAGGGTAAACGTAAATTGACCTTTCACTTTCCCATGTCTGGTTAGTGTACATATTCTATGGACTGTAGTTAAACATCGCTTTGAAAAGGCGAGTCAGCTTGAGAAAAGCCCCACACGAGGCAGGCTATAGACGATTACCACTTTGGTGAAACCCATGAGCACTCTAATGCCAAATCAGAATATGTAAATGACATTCTAGAAACCTCATGTTTTCTGCAATCACAATGAGTTGTTCCGTAGAGGCAAAGAAAACGGAGACAGAAATGTAGGATATTTGATATGTTAAACTATTGATTACTTCCTTGTTGGTCCTTTTAAACGTGATTTTTCACAGATAGTTCGTTACCCATGTTGGAGCAATTGCATGGTAGTCCAGAAAATAGTGAAATTAGGAATTGTTCTTTTCGTTGTTTAAATTTATTTATTTTATTTATTCTAGTAAGCTATTACATACAAAGTCAACAGTCCAGTATACTAAGACTTGGTCAATGTAACTTGTCGAAAGTGACATTTTCAACATCTATAATTTCTTCACATATGTATATCTTTCTATATGTATGATGTTTTTAGTTACACTTTCAAAGGTTATCATACATCATGCACAACCTAGAACTATCCTGAACTATCCATATAGGAACATAGACATTGACTATGTGCCATCAATTAAACATTTGCCGACTACTACGATCCACTGTCCAAAATATACAGTTGAAATGCAAGACGAAGAAACATCGCAATACTGCCTACAGCTTAGGTCGAATATTAAAAAAAAGTGTTTAGCTTTATCCTACTAATCCCTGTAGTCACATCATCTATCACCGCCTGTCAAATCACTCTCATCTTGTGTTTATAATGAATAAATATGTCTCCACCATAAAGCGCCTTCCCCCTATTTTGTCTCGCCACCTCGTCTATCTTTGCCCTGAGGAGACCATCTCCTAGAAGACGTGTAACAATAACGTAATGAAGGCTACACATGCACCATTGTTAATAAGTATACTGTACATGCAATGAGACTGTGGCTTATTTGAGTGGATATTGTATTGATCAGTGTATATGTCTTTGTTCATAAATAAGCATAATGTAAAAGCAACTTGGGAAATATAAAACAGAAACATCCTATTTAACTGTCAAGCATAATGTACTACTTATAGGGCCGACGGAATATAACGTAAGTCTCATATGTAACGTTATCATAATGTTTAGTATTAGGGAAGAGAATATATGGATGTTAACTTCTTTATTATGAGGAACACAACGTTTCGGAGTACATGCTTTCTCCTTCATCAGGTGAATGATGATGACGGAGTAAGCATGTACTCCGAAACGTTGTGTTCCTCATAATAAAGAAGTTGACATCCATATAATCTCTTCCTTATGTGAATCACTTCTAAATGCCTTTCAAAGACCTGATGTTTAGTATTGTTCTGTAATATCAGGAACAGTTTTGTCAGTGAATGGTAAGAGTCCTGATTGGGTTTGTGAGATCGTCTTGACATGTAATCACGTGTACGTGACTATGAGGTGTGGGCCAATCGTCTGGGAGGCAACATGAAGTTGGTACAGAGGGATTAAGGTTTAGACATAGATGTTCATAGTAAAAAGTCTACTTGACATTGAATGTTTCATGGATCTCAAACTCCTCCAACTTGTGTCAGTTACCAGGTGTAAGTGATTTTGTCACTCGCCACATCAGTTCAACGCGAGGGGTAACGTAAATGATGTCCCATGTAGTGCTTTGAAGTATGGATAAAAACTATTGTGTGTTTCCGGAACATGAGAAGTTTCACTGAGAACAAATGGCCTGTCACATCCAGTAGTTGGTTTATTTGTGAAAAGTGTGGTTTAAGGTAAGGCATGCTTTGAGTTTACACCGAGACACAAACTTTCCACACAGGCTTTCAATAAGCCTGTGCTAAGATCGCTTTGTGCAGGTGAGTCCTTTGCCTTTGCCCGTGAAGTGGAAGACATTTCTGTATTTGACGCATCAGTGACAAGATGATGTCAGAAGCAATCCTCTGTTTTGACTTGTACCAAAAGTTTCCGTATTTATTCAGGTGAACATTTGACTAACCTTTGCCATGTGACTGTTGCGGGTGGGGGCTGGATACGATCCGCCTTTCGCGAACACCTGTTATCATCACTATTTGATAGTGATTCATAAACACATGTTCATGATATATTCGGAATCGTACAATCGCATCTGCTTTAAACAGAGATATCTTATAAATATGGAAAGGGTTTTGTCGTAATCATGAATTGTAAAATCATGTGTGCAGATATCCACCAGTTTCGCCCTATATATATAAGTGAATGCCAAATTGTTTTTCAGGTTTACAGAACGAATGCTAACGGGATAAAGATACAGCCTCAAGTAAGTATACACACTTTTGTAATTTCTCTCAGATCTCGTTGAAGTGTTAACACATCCTGGATCAACTTTGATTCAAAATCCACCTTGTCTGTTGACATAATTTTATTATGTAAAACAACCTAGCAGTATATGAACACCCAGCATATTGAGAGACAATTTCCCACTCCCATCCTTGCTATTAATTATACAAGACCATGGCGTATTAATATCATGTTTAAAAAACATGAACATAAGAACATACCTTCTAAACTGGTTTACAATCTTGAGGTTGACAACGCTTTGAGCTGCATCTCACAACATTCCAACGTGAATTCGAACAGAAGGCTCAGAAATACGATTGATCCCAAACACTGATTGCAAACAAGGGGACTGATGTTTAACATTCTCAGACCAAACTGTCTCGCAAAACGTCTCCTAAATGTTCAGGAACCACCGACAGTTTCATTTTCCTATTTGAACATCATTTCGTCCAAGTTGCAGAACGTGGACTTGGCAGCTCACGATGTAAAGTCCACTACTTGTGGCTGCCAAGACTCACCATACTGCTACCAACCTGATGGTAATGTTATCACAGGTGCAATTCTCTACTGTTTTCAACCTTTGTCAGTTATTCAAATATGGACAAAAATATCGTTAGCAGCCTCCAACCAAATGGAATCACAACTTTAAAATCGTTATGGATGTTGTTGAAGCATAGGCAAATATGGGCCAGACGAGAAGACAAACATGTTGATTGTCTTTCAGAGTGGTTTAAGCCAGTGCGTGATGTCATTGTTCAAATGCACAAACTGAAAAAGAGGAAATAGAATTGGAAACACATTTTGTCCCAGCCAGCTGTCATTCAAAGAATGGCTGACCTACATGAAAAGTTTGTGGTTGTTTCAAATTACAAGACCTCAAATAACATAACATTCATTTTTTATTATATGGTATTTTATAATACTATATGTAAGCATCCCTACATTAATTGTTTGATCAAAGAGCTTGGTATAAGTGGCATATCAAATAATGACACATACAAGGCCTTCATTCGATAAAGGAATCTGCCAAAACGATGCATCAGTACGAACGTTTGACTAATCTAGAACCTGAAAACTCTTTTGTACAGGATTCCAAAGCTCCATAAAATCCGTACAAAGAGAGAAATATTGCTGGGTCCAGCAAGTGTACCACCAAATCAATGTCTCAACAATTAACCATAAACCTCAATACAATTAAAGATTGACTTTCTTTTCATTTCTTTTCAAGAAAGTATTGGAGACAATTGGAATTAATACCATGTGGATTCTCAAAAGCTCAACAAATTTGCTTGAATTTTCTGCAATCTCACAAAAGAACCAAGTTCAATTCTGTCAAAACGTTTTTCTATTATGTACACCACTATCCCACACAACAAACGTTAGGGAAAATTTCATTCCTTGGTCCATTGGGCATTTGTTACTAAACCTGGTGACCATAGTCACATCTCTATCTTCAGAGTTTAAGGACATTTTATCAATAATAAAAGCAAATGACATCTGAAGTTTACTGATAATAATACATACGAAATGTTGGACTTCTTCATTGATAACGTCTATCTAAAATTTGGGGGTAACACATATAAGCAAGAAGTAGGCATCCCCATGGGCACCAAGTGTTCTTCCCTTCTTGTTGATGCCTTTCTTTATGCACATGAATAGGAATTTCAGCTCGGATTGCCAAAGTCAAAAAAAGGTAATTTGTACAAGACCTTTAACTTCAGGTACATAAAGGGTCTGATATCTTTTAATAACGATCAAATGGGCAATTCTCTTCCACTTTTTAATTAACCTGCATTAGAAATAAAAGAGACCATTGAAACAGCAACATCTGTTCGATATTTAGATCTATGCGTAGATTCCGTGTGACAAAAACTGTGCACAAGATTGTATGACAAGAGGGATGACTTTTAATCTGACACATCGATGGCAAATTGGCGTCCGATGTTGTTCCCTTGATGTGGCTTGTGCCGTGTTCTTCCGTGTGTTTTTCCGGTGAAAAATTGATTTCAAATCAAATGTTGATTGTATGGTAGACCATAGGCCCAAATACATCCAGTAGAATCACATTTTCATTTCTGTACATTTCTGATCTTGAAGGCATATTTGAAATATAACATTACAGATTTTAAATCTTGATAATCTGAGGTTGCCATAAGGCGAATAAATTATTGGACTGACGGTCGAATTACATATTTATTTGTTACGTATTGCTTTCGAATATCTTTCAAGGATGGACATATAAAGGTGAAATGATACAGATCTTCGATATTGTTTAGATTACAATATGTACATTATCTTTCAGATTCCCCGGATCAATATTAAGCCTTGTACATCCAACTAGTGCACGAGAAAAATCGGTAGCAAATGTGCACAAGGTCGAATCTATTAAATATTTCTCTGCTTCTAGGCTATAATATTCATATCTAGTACTAGATGATAACATATTGGTCCATTCTTGGCTGTACATATCTTTCAAACGGGCTTGAGAAAGGTTAAGAAAACTAGCTGTACATCCAACATCTTGATAGACCCAAGCATATCCAAGACCTGAACTAAACAGAATAAGTCTAACATTACTTGCCCAGATCTGTCTACCTACTGAATCAAGATAAAATTACATTTCGTATGCCTTACGCGGAAGTCTATTAGATGCCATATGAAGTAGTTTTAGCCAGTATTTAATGGATTTTACCTAACTGTTAAAAACAATGGGTACCGTCCATATTCACCTAAAGCCATTACATTAGGAGTGTTAATTCCAGTACTAAAATAATATTTACATTCTAGATATTAGACCCATTCTACTACCTCTAATCTTTGATGTCTCCATATTTCACATCCAGAAGAAGAAGGAGGGGTTTTATTTTTGATTCAACTATTTTGAAAAATGTTCCGAGTGGGATATTTCCATATGTCCAAACCAGTTTTAAAACATTTATTGGTGACACTACTCTTGTTCAATTTAAAGATGGAGTCATCACGGTACTTATATTCTGACACAACTTCTACAAGTTCATTTCGATAATACCATTTCGCACATTGTTTAACAATCCCACCTCAACGAAAAACAATTATTTTAGTTTTCGACAGGTTAACATTTAACTTCCAAGCTGAACAGTAATTATCTAGAATATTCAGTTGCTCTTGTAGCCCACTTACTCGATCAGAAATAAAAATAACATCATCAGCAGACATCAACAGAAAAAAATCATGTAAGTCGGGGAACAATTGTACTCCTCTTCGACAGGAATCAAGAATTTCAGTGGCCAACTCATTAATAAAAAGTGAAAGTAAAATTGGGCTCAACACACAGCTCTGTTTTAGTCCAATAGGAAAGTCGAAACACTCAGCAAAACTAGCGTTACACAGCACACATGCTGTAACATAATCTTCGTTTTAACAGGCAGGCCACAGTTGTGAAGAACATACATAAAACAAATTCTATATATAGATTAAAATGCTTTTTCAAAGTCAATAAAAGCAAAATAAAATCTACCTCTACGTTTCCTTAAATATTTTTGTATACAGGCAGTAAGTGTGAACAAGTTATCCGTTGTTGCATATCCGGGCCTGAAACCTGCTTGTTCCTCACATATTTTGTTTTATATCTACAGTTAATTATTGTTGCAAATATTCTTCCTAATACATTATTTAAACTTATGCCTCTGTAGTTATTATGATCATCCCTTGGGCCATTTTTATAAATGGCACTATTATACCTTTACTCCAAGATCGTGGAAACTGGCATGTTGAATAAATCCTATTAAATAAAGTATGCATGTATGGCATTAATATTTTTCATGGTGATTTGAACATTTCCGGTAATAAACAATTCCGGTAAATATCCAGTGTAGGTCGAAACTCATCTTTGTTCAAAGCTGAAACTTGAAACAAATTTATAAAATACCCATACCACTTATCTGAATTAATATTTATTTGAGAAGGACTATTATAACTCATGTATTTAACTTGTTTCAGAAATAATTTACTGTCATCAAGGTATCTCTCTGAGATATGCAACTGAAGTATCTGGTGATAGACTTGTAACTTTTGCGAAGTTGCTTAAACGTTAATAAAAAGTTGAACTTTTACAGCTTTTATACTTTCTAAGTGTTCGCCGGGCCTCCAGCTTACTATTAGGATAGTCCTTATCATACCATTTCCCTGGGAAGTATCTTTAAGTAGACCTTGCATTCCGTTTAAGTATAGAGGCCGCTTGTATAAAACCTAACTCGAGACGCATAAAGCCCCATGTATCCCTCGTGATCCTGCTACAACTTATTTTGGCGTTTTTATATTTCTGTTAACAATGTCAAACCTTCCTGGTATCATCAAACCTGGTATCATTGTTTTTTGCCAGTGATTCATAAACACATGCTAATGGTCTGTAAGGGTCTGCTTTTAACAGAGATATGTTTATGATTATGGAATGGGTTTTGTCACTTTTATTTAGGAAACTTGCAATTAATTATGCTTTTTTCCCAGTAGAAATTGTTAATTGACTTCAAAGGGCACAGGCATATTTGACAAAACATGACATTATATATGTTTCGTTATGCAAATCAGAAAGTACATATCATATCATATAGGGTGACGGGTATAACTTAAAAGCATGAACTACAAATTTAGACACATTGTCTAAAGTAGCTGGGCATCTGGTTATTCAAAATATTTTGTAAACATTTCAAGGATGGATTATTATAAAATCGTTGGTGAATAAAAAAATTCAAATCGACAAAGCCATACACACAAGTAAGAAATGTAACTAATTTTCAACATGATCATAACCAATCCTAGAACAAAAAATATACACAACAGACATTCTTTATCAACGAAAGATGTAGGCCAATGATCATATCACACAAATAAAAGTGACAAAAACATTTCCATGACCTACCTCGTAAGGTGTGGTTTGTGTAATTATCTTTTGATGTTTTCTCACGTTTAGATCAACATTAAGTAAAGATCAAAGACATGCTCGGATGCTCAGATTAACAACAACACATCTTGATGAATTAAAGAACATGTAGCATGAAGGAAAATGGTTTGTTTATTGTCCTCACGTTCTAAAACAGGATCAATGTTCCCCTTTGTTGTATGGCGCCTGACAGTACATGATGTATAGCATTTAGTGGCGGGTTACGTCGGTTTATACAGCGGTGCTACCGACCGGGCGTTTATTATCATGCATTGATAGACAGATATATGTAAATTGATTGACAGGAGAGGCGACACTCGTATGTGCCAGAGCAGACGATAACTTCTAGGCAGGAGGAACGTGAGTTTTCTGAATTCTTGTTTAGGATTATATATACTTGAAATGACATACATGCATTTCTCATCGTTTGGTGTATTGGCATTCAAGAAACAGCAGTATGACACGGCAGTTTCAGAGATATTGCGATGTGAATAATTCATTTCACAGAATGTGCTATTTGTTGTTTGTCAATGTTGGAAGAAGGAACGTGAGACAGTTCGTGAAAATCAGGTTGAAAAGTTTCATGTTTTCAATAAACAAAATCAACTTTGAAGGACAAATGGATATGTTACAGGTTCAGTCGTCACTTCAGTTAGCAGATGTCGAGGTCAACAGTTAACCTAAACTGGCATTTATCTGTATCTATTTACAAACTAAAAATCTGCAAACCAGTCAAATGTCAGTAATATTCACTAAAATGTTCCAAACAACTTGATGTTATAGTTATTGTTTAGTTATATAAATGACACACCCCTAAATGTAAAATCAATGTCATTATGTTTCCACTTGCTGACGTCCTCGATATGTTAACTGTTTGGACATAAAATATATCACATAAAAACAAGTCATATTTAAACAGTGTATGAGGTGATGCATCGTGATCACAAGGAAACGCCATATGTTGTTTATCACAACCTCACACATCATCCTTGCAGGATGAGGTGACACTTAACATGACATGTATTGTTGGATACAGTCTTTAATGGCAACTTCGCAAAAAGAAACGAATGAAAAGATGATACTCATGTTGACGTACACAAAAGACGAAATGTTTGTTTTTTCTTCAACCACGTAAGAAACAGGAAATAGCTTCTGGGCACTTTTATCCTGAAAAATGCTGTCTGTCATTATCTTTGTTTAAGATTGCTCCACTCCATGCATAGGGAAGTATGTAAGTTTAAAAGCGTCTTATCATGCCACGCCAAGAAGTGGGAGGGGTTTATAGGAATAGATGCAGTCATTCGTCCTTCTTTCCGTCCGTCTCACCGTCACGCTTCGTTCCGGAGCATAACTCGTAAACCGTATCTTTTAAATCATAATACTTTATTATGAAACTTTGAGTACCAATTGGTTCCATAAATTATATTTTCCAGAGCATGGGCATTTTGTGTGTATTGATTTTACATTTAATCAGATTTTCTCATGTCATAAAGCCACCATCGTGCCTATCTCTTCTTGGGAGTCTATGCAATAAGGAGTACAGAAGGCCCAAACCCATTGAGCGGAACCGAGATCCATGTGTGATCCAAAACAGTTTTTTTATATTATTATTATTGTTTATTATTGTTTATTATTGTTATTGAATTTGACCAAAGATTCAGTTACGTATCTATAGTCAGAGGTTCAGGACAATTTGTGTAATTGTGTATTACAATATGTGTAATCCTGGACTTTTTATTTTCGCATGGTTTAGGATTTGTATGGTTAAACCAGTCTGTTGGGGACAATATAGCTTTCATTGGGATGCTTAAAACGTGTCTTGTAGATGAATTTCGTCAAAACTGGATGTCAACACCCAACAGTAGTACCCGATATATGATATAAAGAATATAAAACACTGTTTGAACCTGAAAGATATTTGAGCATTTACAATGGCAAACATGTACGCAGTGTTTTTATTAAATTGAGATGTAACGTTTTACCTTTACGACAGAACGAGGGTAGATGGCAATCTATTGAATCATGTTTACGTATGTGTCCTGTTTGCAATATGTCTGTTGAAGATGAATATCATTTCGTATTGATCTGTAAACATTATACTGAGCTGCGTAAAGTTTATTTGCCAGAATTGTATTGGAAGTTTCCAACTATATATAAATTCAAAAAGTTATTGTGTACAACTCAGGATGAGTTATTAAAACGTCTGCAATACTTTGTATGTTATGCGTATGAACAAAGACATGAAGTCGTAAAATCTATGTAATGTGCTTCACATTGTGTTATTGGCACTGCATTTTCTTGTATATGGGCCAAAGGCCTACACACAAATAAACTAATTTTGACTTTGACTTGACTTCCTCATTGATAACATCAATGTAACATTTGGGGGTAAAACATTTAGGTAAGAAGTAGGCATCCCCATGGGCATCAATTGTGCTCCCCTTCATGCTGATCGGTTTCTTCCTGCATATGAATCGGAATTTCTGCTCGGATTGGCAAGGACTGAACAAGGTAATTTGGCTAAGATGTTTAACTTAAGCTTCGGGTACTAGTATATCGATGATCTTATATCGTTCCATAACAATCAAATAGTCAATTCGCTTCCACTGATTTACCCACCTGAACTAGAAATAAAGGAGACCAGTGAGACCGTCTCATCTGTTGGATATTTAGGTATATACATACAGACTGAGAGTGACGAAACATTCTCCACAAGACTGTGTGACAAGAGCGATGACTTTAAGTTTCCAATAGTCAACTTTCCCTTCATGTCGAGCAATATTCCAGAAGCTCCAGCCTTTGGTGTTTACATTTCACAACGTCTGAGATACAATTGAGCATGCTCTTTCTTCCAATATGTCAAAGAGCGTTATACGACTCTTGCTCAGAATTTGTTTGATCAATGTTTATCAACATTCAAGGCCTCAGTAAAGCTTTAAAAAATATTATGGTGGACATGTGGAGAACATTACCAAATTTGACGCATCAAGAACAAAAATGATGTAGCATATGTTCCCGTCTTTTTTTCTGGTAAACAATTGACTTACCTTTGCATTTGTTTGTGACGGGTGCCTCAGGAGACGCTCACCTTTTCGCGAACACCAGGTATCAACACTATTTCATAGTGATTCATAAACACATGCTCATGATATAGAGATGTCCATTGAATATGGAAAAGTTTTGTCGCTTATTTCAATGACTTAGTAATGTCAGTTCACTGGTCATAGGTTTGATTGGGTTGTTAGTGAGTACGTACTCATCAGTTAACATTTGATAACGATAAATTGAACATTATACATAGTTTCATAAGCTAAGAAGACGTTAATGAGTTCTTATTCTGCACAAGATGATACATTTGTGTGGCAAATATCATCATTTCAATTGCATACAACCTTCCATTGTTTTACACTGAGGGGCGGTGGGGTAGCCTAGTGATTAAAGCGTTTTCGCTCGTCACGCCGAAAGCCCGGGTTCGATTCCCCACATGGGTACACAGTGTGAAGCCCATTTCTGGTGTCCCCCGCCGTGATATTGCTGGAATATTGCTGAAAGCGGCGTAAAACCATACAACAATCAATGTTTTACACTGAACATTTTCATCGTCAGTAGATTATTCAACCCGGGGAAATGCCTGGTAGGGCTTAACAAAAGGTTACTAATAGTTGAGAAATACTTTGTACAGGTAGGACGCACCATGCGTCGAGTGAAAAAAAAATCCATAAACACACACCTCTCTGATAAAAATTTTATAACTGACTTTTTAACACTTTTAAGTGGTGGGACTGTATGTACATTCAGCTATCGATAAACACCGTTTCCTCAGAAACAACTTGACTAGTGGAGCTTAAACAGCCTAATATCTTAAAAGGTTGAAGCCGCTTTCAATATTGTCGAAACAGCAGCCATATCGAAACCCATTACTCGGCCATTTTTAACAATGTAATGAAATTAAGTGTGTGTGAAGTTAGTAAGGGGTTCAGCATGTATGTTGCGCTTTGACTTTGATTCGACCTTTGCACTTTGAATATTGCCTAAATTATCGTAAAATATTTTCTGGGTCCTCGCAGACATCTTCCCCTCCGAAACAGCAAGACTGAAGGAAATGAATTTGTGCATGTATGTTTTGGAATTTTTTTTAAACTCAAGCCTTTATTAAAATTGTTGTGATTTTAAGATAATATCCTCAAAAGCTTCAACAAAGGCTCGCATAATACAAATTTACGGGTTAGATGTTAATGCTTCTAATTTGTTTTTTTTAGGAACATCTTTCTTCACTCATTGTTAACCCTGTCATAAAATATATAATATACGTACCAGAAACCGCTTTACCGAATGCTGTGACATTTTACGTGCATGTTATCGTTACGAACTTAAGGAATACTGGTACTACATTGAACTCGCACCTCGCACCGTCTTCAAACGCCAGACCACATAACAAAGCAAAATAATATAACAATAACACTCTAAATATTTATTTATATATATGCCAAATATCAATATCATAGAACATTCAGCTCACGTAGCTGAAAGCAACACGATCTTTGTGCAATTCTCATATGCATGTGAAGGTGATTATACAGTACAGAAATTTCAAGGTCATTTATGTCAATGTCAGTCTAGTTCAAGATGTTGTAAATAGTGTCAACGTAAATTGTCAATGTGTAATTATTGTAATGATAAACTGATCAATTCATCTATATCATATCATTTGAATTAACAGAATAACAATGTAATTGTTTTTCACTTGAAATCAAACTTGCTAGGACTGCCACATTGTCAGAGTAAGGAGGCCATTTATTGACTCTGTTTGAAGCACACTGGCAGTTATAGATGAGTTATAGCTATGAGGAAGAAATCAAGCGGAAATAAAGCTCACATATATTTATTATCAGATGGACGGATTGACCTCTGAATGAGGTCAATGAACCAAACCCCACCACCCCATCAGACTGTTCCCCAAGTCATAGTGTACATTATGTGAAGATGTTTATTCAGTGAAGAGAAAACACGCGCATAGTTCATAATAGTCCATGTTATTACAAATGTAATAAGTAGCATGTATGCAACATATAATAATATCATTCTACAATATACACATATAAGTATAAATAAACCAAATAGCAATTCATTTCTTAAAAGGAAAGAAAGATCAACACATTTTGCTTAGTTGTTCATTATCAATATGTGTCCGTTGATGTCATTAACTTCCTAAATGACTTCATATTGTTGCAGGATGTGTGTACACTTTAGGAATATACATTTCTCTTAAAAAGTGTACACATTACATTGCAAAGAAAGCAAGTGGAATTCATTTTCTTCAATATCTTATGTCTTGGAGATTTTACAACTTCAAATGTTTCTATATTTCAAATTCAGACAGTGACTTGTACATCAAAAGCGAGATAGTGATACAACAAATTATGATAATGTAATTCTTTCAGGTGATTTCTCCACGGGAACATTGAATATTTTTGACGCATGGTTATGTATCATCCTAGCCTGTAGTCATTCCTTTACTCACAACATTAGCGTTTTGTTCTCTTTCATATGACAGTAAAATCACCTATTAACACCAACCGTGTCTCTTATGAAGTGTCTCTAAATCATTCACGTCTTCCGTATTATCCGATTTTTAGTAGTAGTATAATCATTCTTACTCGATTTGTCGGACGTTGAACCGGCTCTTTCTGAGAGGATTTCAAAGAGCGTCGTGCGACTCTTGCTCAAAAGTTGTTTACAACTGTCAATGCCTCTGTAGAGCATTCAAAAGGTTTTATGGTAGATATGTGGAGGATATTTCCAAATCAGTGACCAAAATTATGTCCAGTACAATTCTCTATTCTGACGTTCCTGTGTTGTTGTTTTTTCAGGCGAACAATTTACTTGCCTTTGCCGGTGGACAGTACATGCAAAGATCTGCCAGTGTTCGATTTAAGGAATTAAGGTGCATGTTGGTATCAAATCCAAGTTGCTCCCTGGTTAAACAAATTTATCAACGTTGAAACATTGGTCGGTCTTCTGCCGGTATCACATAAATTGATGACGCATTGCCGTAAAACGTAATAGGAGCATGTGCACGTTGTCTTGAAGTACCCACAGTTTGATGACTTCATGCCTAAGAACATGACAAATTACACAGGGATTAGTGATGTAGTATTGTAAATATACAATAGAGGTACTGAGTGTGTTCAAAGATTGATTTTGAGTGAAAAAGGAAGGGTTTGTCAGATACAAATGTTGTAGACATAAATATTAGATTGCAGTTTTAAATTTTGAACACTAGGTTACACTTGCCCTGCTTTATATAGCTTTATCAAGCACTGTCTGGTATCATCGCTATTTGATTCATGAACACTTCCTTATCATATGGTCGGAATCTTCCAAAGGACTCTGATGAGTAGTGATGTCTTATGGTTATGGCAATATAACAGTTGGACAATGTCTGGTGAGCTTTGGAACAAAATTCCATCACTCACATAAGGAATGGGTGAATGTTGAACTGCTGTATTTTTATCAGGTCTTTCCATTTTCTACACGGTATTATGGATTTCAACTTCGATATTCTTTGAACACTTTGAGCATTTTGAAGCACCTCTTGGTGGTGAATACACCCGATGAAGGGGCAACACTGAGAGAAACAGTTTGCCATCCAGGTACAGCTGCTGATGACAACTCCCCGAACTGCGTTTTTATCGATGGAATGGCATTTGTCCAGAAATTAATGGCAATGAAGAACTTCAATAACCGCGAAGACCTTGCTTCATCCTAGTCAAAATTCAAAATCACATCGACATTCACAAGAAAACAACAGAATGGGCCAAAGGAATCGCAGTATACACAGTTGAAGATACAACTGGCATCAAAGACAAACTAGTGTGGCAATGGAGCCAAGGATTCACTGACATTGTACCATGCACAGACGGCCATTACCAATATTACTGCCAAGAATATGATGACAGCCACTCAGAAAGTATCAATTCAAATTTACAATGTAAAGTAATTCTAGCTTCAAAAACAGAAGAAGAGGCTCTCATGATTTGGCATGCAGTAGATACTGCAGTGGCAGGATTCAGGTCAACCATACACTCACAGGGCATGGGTGTACTTCTTGTCCTACAAAGGGTGCCAGGACCTCGGAGACATGGGTACCCGGGATCGTTGAAAGACATCTATGTTGCAGGCTATCTATGACAAACTTGGTAAACCAAAAGCAGAATCCCTGGGTGTCTCATTCTGATACAATAGGACACATTAAATGAAAGGGAAAAGAAAACTGCTATACGATGTAAAACGTCAGCGGCAGAGAATAACCAGTCTCGATTATCCGACTCCATTGGGCGTAAAAGGCAAAATAGACGGTGACAGTTACAAGAATGGATCACTGAAACAAAGGGCCCGGGAGAAGGGTGAGCATGTCCTGTCCTACCGGTCGCACAAAACAGGCATCACAAAATCCTACCGTTATTGTGCATTGACTGATCTTGGCACTGGAGACGAGCTGTAGGACTATGAGGAGTTTTGCCAGATGTGCCAAACCCAAAAACTTCAGCGTAAGGGGAGTCAGTATGGTAAATGCCAAAGATCTCAGATGACATCTGTTTAAACAGCTCAAGGCTGATCAAGGCATGATAAAACTACCACTGTTCGCCGGAGAGAATATATTCAGTGTGCCCATGTGCAGGCAGGCATATGGCGCCAGGCTTGCTTCTACATCCCTTGGGATGATCTTCTGAAAATTGTATGGCATGATATGAGACGGGCATGTGTAGTATTTTCTTTATAGTATATCCAATCTAGGATTTTACGATTACTCAACTACATTCAATGTTTGAGACCAGTCACTATTTATTATGCCAAAACACAGACCGGACCGAAAATCAACACCTGGTCATCCAGCATAATCCACTTTAATCGATCTAAAGTGAAATTATTTTAGAAAGGAAAACTTGTATATTTGCTTAGTCATATCCGTTTTGTAACTTTTAATGTAACTCCTTACTCCATTATTGTCCACCGTTATTACAATCGTGAGAAGAATGCTTCACAATGATAGAATGATGTTATTACCTTCAATCAACACATGTGGAAACGCCCGAGGACGGCGACTACCAGTAACCGATGAATATGATAGAGTAGCATCATTTAGTAGCATGAAGCTATTTATGTGATGTGTTTACACGGATGTGGGCAAGGTTATACTTGCAGCACATAAAATACTTAGATCCATCAAACCAAGTTTTTCAAGTTCAAACGACGTAATACGTGACTTGCGTCAAAAACAAAAAAAGTAAAGTACTGTCGGAAATGTTAGAAAAATATTTTTCTAGCTTCATTTAATAAATACGAGTCATAGGGCTATGAAAATAGCAAACATCAAAGTAACGCAAACTGACATAATCTAGCCTATCCTAAATGACTCTGTGATTACCCTTAAAATGTAAAATGATGATAAAAATTAGAAAATATTCGAGTGTTGTCATACATGTATGAAACGGCCTATAACCTTAGGTAATTACCTAACACCTGTCCCGAGGTGATGACCTCACACCGGCACGTGCATTCTCACAGATGCAAATGTCACCTGAGTTGAGGTAGGTCTCAAAATATTTCTGTTGTTGCATTTAATTGACACGCGCGTTGATGGGATATCAGTTGAAGATATGTACTGCATTATTTTTGCTTGTAAAAATGATGGAATAGTCAAAAGGTATGAAGGGGGTGAATATTGGAAGGCTGCGCTAAATTTAACATTAACCGCGTTAAATTTAACATTTGAAACCTCACGCTGCGCGTTCGGTTCCAAATTCAATTTATCGCCGTTACATCTACAGGTAACCTAGCCCTAAATTGAAAAGACAGTGTGTTTATCTCCTAAATAGCTGATGTTCAAACTAGTCTATGAACATAATGTACTTATGAAAATCACCAGTTAAGCCCTATTACTCGATATTACAATAGCATCAGTCTGTGAAAAAATTATCCTTTTTTAACGGGCAAAAATAATTTTTCTAAGCATTTCCGACAGTACTTTAGGAATATAATAATAATTTTTAACGTCAACACCAGAGAATAACCAGTCTCGATTATCAGACAAAACTGGGCGTAAAAGTATAATAGCAGTGAAAAGTGTATCAAAAGTCATTGCTTAAGCAGAGTCCATTGTGCGATTCCGACGATATCATGCGTAAGCGAGTCAACTATAATGAATCATTGATTGAGCTTATACAGCACCAAACTTTGTTTAATGGCTATTAACCTTACTTCAAACCGACAGCCCACTTAAACCCATACAGGTCCACTCAATAGTTTGACTGAAATCAAAGGCGGCGTTTCTGCCTGTAAATTTAACTATCAAACCTCGTTCGGTTCCGAATGAAGGTAACCGAGCACTTCATGATGACACAGTGTATGTTTATCTCCTAATTTGATTCCCGGAAATTTCATTTGAGACCGGCGGCGTAAGCGGAAGATCTCAATTGTTAAACGTCCTCACAGGAAGCAGGTCTTGGTTAGCTGTACATCTATTTTGTTGTTGCCTGGACCCGTTATGCCCCCTTCACATACACGGATTGTTCTTACGAGTCCTTACGGATCGCACAAATTCACGGATCCATACGATTTGGCCATTTTTACGACCGATTTAAGAGTTGTTGCGAGTTATTACGAGCTATTTACGGTTTATTACGGATTATTACGAGTTATTACGATGTATTTACGGCAAAATTCCACGATTTGTTACGAGTTGTCACGGATAACTACGAGCATCTTACGGGCATGTTACGAGCTTTTTACGGATTGTTACGAGTATATTATGGAATGTTACTATTTATCGAAGTTACTTTTGTACGTGTTAGTTACGACCTGTTTACGTGTTGTTACGAATAGTTACGAGTTAGTTACGAGTATTTACGAGTCCTTACGATTTGTTGTCAAAAAATATATAAATCCTGCAAATCTCAATGTATCATCATTCGACAACTGACATCCAGAGAGACAATTTCAGTGTCTTCAGTGTCTTCTACATCAACAGGGTCTAGCTGCGGTGGTGGTTCAGGGGAAGGCGAGCGTGTCCTCTTCTTCCGCGGAGATTTTCGAAGAGCAAGAGACTTCTTGTTGACTGCCTTCTTCTTTGAAGCCATGCTTGTAGATATTGTAGAGTAGATATGCAGAGATGTGACTTCTATGACTTCTTAGTAACAACTGAACATGACGTGTTCGATTTTGCAGCTTTTATACCTTTTCACAAATCGTAAACAATACGTAAGACTACGTAAAGTATACGTATCTATTCGTAAAGAACTCGCAACTACACGTAAAGTGCTCGTAATAACTCGTAATAATCCGTAGAGCAATTGTAACACGACCCGAATGAAATCGTAAACACCACGAGCACTCGTAATACTCTGTAAAAAATCCGTTAACAAATCGTTAAAAAATCCTTAAAAAAAATTCTTAAAAAATCGTTAAAAAATTTTTACGAGTCATTTACGGATTCTTGCGAGCAGTTTACGGATGGTTACGTGTTGTTGCGAGCGGTTTACGATTCTTACGGATTGTTACGAGTTATTTACGAAAAAATCAATCCGTGGACAATCGTAAGATGAATTTTGACATGTCAAAAGATTTGCCTCTCCTTCCACTCATCCTTAAGAGTGTCTGCGAGTTGTTGCGAGAAGTGACGAGTTATTTACGGATACCAGCGATTTATTTACGGATGCTTGCGATTGACTACGAGTTGGTGATCCGTAAGGACTCGTAAGAAAAATCCGTGTAAATTATAATGATAATTTTAAACGTCAACACCAGAGAATAACCAGTCTCGATTATCCGTCGAAACAGACAAAACTGGGCGTAAAGGACATCGTCAAAAAATTTGCCTCTCCTTCCACGGAGCCTTAAGAGTGTCTGCGAGTTGTTGCGAGAAGTGACGAGTTATTTACGGATACCAGCGAGTTATTTACGGATGCTTGCGATTGACTACGAGTTGCCGATCCGTAAGGCCTCGTAAGAAAAATCCGTGTATGTGAAGGGGGTATTCAGCAGTATTCAGGAATCTCGTGACATTCCAGACGTACCACGCGTTAGATATATAAAGAGATGATGTTTTGCTAAATGTACATCAATAATCACTAATCGGTGCTTCAAGTCCACTCAGCTGTGGTGCTAAAACTAGAAATATGTACAGTTGCTGTTTCATGCATCTTTGTTTCTGTGTCTACGCAGGATGCCGAGAAAGGCTCATGCGTGCTGTCTCGTTGCTATCGTCTGCCTCGTTTTGAAGTTGGCGTCTGCCCAGTCTACTCTGAAGACAACAGTCTGGAAAACTGACGTGAAGACATCAGTTTGGAATACTGGTAGGTCGACATGATTGTAATCTGTGGAAACATCTATTTCATGTTTTTTCATCTATGGAATACTTGTTTATGGAAACTGATATTTAATGTATGTCATCTATGTAATACTGCAAGATCCAGTTTGTAATCCATGGAATACTACAAGGACATGTTTGTCATCCATGGGATACTGCTAGGACATGTTTGTCATCTAAAGACTACTGCTAGGACATGTTCGTCATCCATGGGGATACTGCTTGCTGCTAGGTCATGTTTATTATCTATGCGATACTGCTAGGTCATGTTAATCATCTATGGGATACTGCTAGGTCATGTTTATCATCTATGGGATACTGCTAGGTCATATTTATCATCTATAGGATACTGCTAGGTCATGTTTATCATCTATGGGATACTGCTAGGTCATATTTATCATCTATGGGATACTGCTAGGTCATATTTATCATCTATGGGATACTGCTAGGTCATGTTTATCATCTATGGGATACTGCTAGGTCATATTTATCATCTATGGGATACTGCTAGGTCATATTTATCATCTATGGGATACTGCTAGGTCATGTTTATCATCTATGGGATACTGCTAGGTCATGTTTATCATCTATAGGATACTGCTAGGTCATATTTATCATCTATAGGATACTGCTAGGTCATGTGTATCATATGTGGGATACTGCTAGGTCATGTTTATCATCTATAGGATACTGCTAGGTCATATTTATCATCTATAGGATACTGCTAGGTCATGTGTATCATATGTGGGATACTGCTAGGTCATGTTTATCATCTATAGGATACTGCTAGGTCATATTTATCATCTATGGGATACTGCTAGGTCATGTTTATCATCTCTGGGATACTGCTAGGTCATGTTTATCATCTATGGGATACTGCTAGGTCATGTTTATCATCTATGGGATACTGCTAGGTCATGTGTATGATCTGTGGGATACTGCTAGGTCATGTTTATCATCTATTCGATACGACTGCGACATGTTTATCATCTATTGGATGCTGCTAGGTCGTGTTTACCATCTGTGTAATACTGCAAGGACATGTTTACCATCTTTCGATTGCTGACTAGTCATGATTACCAGCTTAAGAACACCGTGTTGACCATGTTTCAAGGATATCCAAGGCAGTGTTAAACACACCTCTACAACTTATTTTCAGGAATATCGGAAGATCATGTTTTTTCCTGAAGCTCATACATTCGATGTTTTGTCGGAATAGTCGGAATCGTACAATGGACTTTCCTTTCAGAAGACATACGTTACGATTATTTTCGCTTTTATTTGTTTGAATACGTGTAATTGTATTGTCGAATACAGGTTAACAATGATTGCTGCCATATCTCGAATACAAGTATCGAATGATTGTTGCCATTTCTCGAAAAGAAGTTTTGATTAATTGTTACCACATCTCGAATACATGTATTGTATGAGTGTTGCCATATCTCGAATACACGTATTGTATGAGTGTTGCCATATCTCGAATACAAGTATTGGATGAGTGTTGCCATATCTCGAATACAAGTATTGGATGAGTGTTGCCATATCTCGAATACACGTATTGCATGATTGTTGCCATATCTCGAATACAGGTATCGCATGATTGTTGCCATATCTCGAATGCAAGTATTGCATAATTGTTGTCATTTCTCGAATACAAGTATTGTATGATTGTTGCCATATCTCGAATACAAGTATTTCATGATTTTTGCCATATCTCGAATACAAGTATTGCATGATGTGCGCCATATCTCGAATACAAGTATTTCATGACTGTCACATCTCGAAAACAAGTATTGGATGAGTGTTGCCATATATCGAATACAAGTATTGGATGAGTGTTGCCATATCTCGAATACACGTATTGCATGATTGTTGCCATATCTCGAATACAGGTATCGCATGATTGTTGCCATATCTCGAATGCAAGTATTGCATAATTGTTGTCATTTCTCGAATACAAGTATTGTATGATTGTTGCCATATCTCGAATACAAGTATTTCATGATTTTTGCCATATCTCGAATACAAGTATTGCATAATGTGTGCCATATCTCGAATACAAGTATTTCATGACTGTCACATCTCGAAAACAAGTATTGCATGAGTGTTGCCATATCTCGAAAGCAAGTATTGCATGAGTGTTGCCATATCTCGAATTTACAAGTATTGAATGATACGTTAACCATGTTTCATATCATTTCGAATTAAAGACATCGTTTTACTTCCAGAACGGGCACGAATCTTACCTTCGTTCGGATCTAGCTGCAACTTTCTGTGTTATTCGGGTATACTCTCCTCTGCTGATGGCTGTACCTGTTTCAAACACATGTGTACGGTAAGCTAACTGGAGTATTTTGTTTTTGCTTAAATACTATTTTCAGCAGTTATTGTCAGGCACATGTATTACAAATGTGGCCAAATGGGATGAGATGAAATACCGTACCACTGACATAACTTCTATTGTATTAAAGATGAACATATACATAGTATAATTATGTATGTCATCTACAACTTGGCTGTCTCTAAATAAACGCTGACATTCCTCTTTTATCTCGAACCCCCTCTTATCGGGAGTTACAGGTTAATGCAATGACAGTATGGAGCAATGATTACGCAACTGAACGTATTTAACTATATACTAGTATACAGGAGACACTAGCGCCCCCATGGTCTTGGTCGCAGTTCGTTGTACGCAGTCGCGGTTTTTTTTGTCGTGCCTGGACCAAGCTGTAAGATATCGGAGATAACGTTCAAAACGGCGTTTTAACTCAACGCATCACATTGGATATTATTTAGTGTATATTTGATATTCCACAGGCCCAAAGCTGTCGATCCAGTGAAGTGTGCCAGACACGAACCACCAAGTATAAAACCTTTGCATTATGCTGTCCCCGGAAGCGTCACAAAGGTGAGCGTTTAATAACTTTATGGTGATGAACATCAGTGAACTTGTCAAAGGGGTTAGAAGATTGTTTCTCTGCGGCGGTCTCATGTCAGCGTTTTGTCTCGTTTTGCCGCGACGTTAACTAAATATTCTAATTTATTTAGCCAATCATTTAGTGTGATCAGTGTTCGCACAGTCTCTACAGTGTCAACGCCCACGACAACTATATAAACGTGTAATTTGTTTGGTCGCACCAAGATGCCTCAAAGCGCGATGCTGATTTACGTTCCTCTACTGCCAGGATTCTTGGAGTGTACATCGCATCGGCAATACTGCAGCCATATCGCAATGATAACAAGATAATCATTATAAAATACCTGTCGTCAAAGGACAGTAAAATATTGGGGTAAATATCCCAATTGAATTATTAAACAAACACGATCAAAATTCAAACACATCAATTTTAATAGGTTACTTAGTATCCATTATAACTATGCTATAGGTGAGGTGAAAATGGGGTTTAACGTCGCATCCACGATTATTGAACTTATATAGCGGCGTGCATGTACGTGTGTGTGTGTGTGGCTGCTTGTATTAGTCCGGACTGATGCCGATTTATAGTGCTAGCTCACTGAGATACCATGCCGCAGTTTAACATGAATACCCCACTCAGACACAGTATACTGACTCCGAACCGACCAGTCCTTGTTTTAGCCCCTTAATGCCGAGCGCCAGACAGGGTAACAACAAGTACCATCTTTGAACGTCTTTTGGTATGACGCGGCCGGTGATCGAACCCCGGACCTTCCGCTCTCCGGGCGGACGCTCTACCACTAGACCACGGAGGCGGTCACCATGCTATAGACCAGCAGCATCTAAAGCTAGGCCACCTTATTGGGGGCATGAGGACATACGGCACCCGTGTTTCCTGCATGATTCCCCAGCAGGATTATGACATCCCTTCTGTCACCAGTGGTTGCATGGAACGCTGGCCAACAACACTCCTCGAGTGGCACCACCTTCTGTAACCTCAGTCGACGTTAACATCACAATAATTTAAACTTCAAATATTCAAAATTTCTCATACAAAAACGGGAATTAAACAAACTATGGCAAAGACACTTTAAGGTGTTTAAGGGTAATAACTATCCCTTGTGAGAGAATCCCGAATTGTGGGTCAGCCAGAATCGCCCTGAATATTATCCTTGGTCCTTTAGGAGCATGCGTCATATTACCAATCTGCTAAATGTGTACAACCATCACTACAGGCTTCCTGTCCTTATGAAGATGACACACTGTGACACAGACATAGTTGTACGGGATGAACCTTGTAGACTATCAATATATTATGTATGCTTCTATTAACGTTGCGCGTACACCAACAGCTTGGAAAAAATGGATTGTACGAGCGCTTCATTGGCTTGAAATTGTACTATGGTCTTAATTCATATTTATCTCTCATACTTTAATATTCTAGCACGGTGTCTCTTGATTCCGTTTTCTAATGTATAATGAATGTACTGCCAGTCTGCACATTTTGCTTTAATTCATTACTCGTACATGCCTGTGCGAAATCGGCATGAGCTGGAAATGCTCTCATAAACCATGTGCTATTTTTGCCAATATTGTTGTAGGTATCTTGCTTTCGTACAGTAGCCTTGTGAGAGGTACTTCTTTCAAATGGAACCTCCTGAGAGGTTTTACATTTGAACTGCTAGACACGCATTGAGGTTTTTCATTTGAATTGTAAGACCTGCTTGGAGGCTTTGCATTTGAATTGCATGACCTGCTTACATACGCGTAAACAGCTTTTTACTATGCATCTAATGTTTATTTTCGACTGGTAAAAGTCTTAAATAAGTTCACTTTAAAATACCATGAAGTGAATCGAACTATCTTCCTGAGGCAAGGGAGGTAATTAAGAAATAAACGACGAGTGGGAGTTATTTATCGTGCAATAAAACACTGCAAGGAGAATAAACCATGAGAGGCGCAGCCCCGAGTGGTATATACTCCCTGAAGTGTTTCTTTGAACAACATGAGCTTTGAAGGCAGGCGCAGTTGTTGAATCCCTCCACTTCAGATTTGACACTGACAATCTCTGGGCTTGAGAAGGCAAGTTAAAACGTCCCTCTCATACCACGTCAACATCTTTAGGGTGCTTTCCGATGCAGATTGCCCTGAATCCCAGGTTGTTTGTCTTCTCGCACTGTTCCACCATGATGACGATTAGCGGTTCGGGTTAGAGAATGCACGATCCTTCACATAAAAATTGCACAGATTCGTGCGACAGGGATTTCCCACAACCGTCCTTGTCAAAACGAAAATGTCTTTTCCGTTCCGAAAAGCCTGACTGGTTGGCTCTGGGTGTGTGTGAGGCACGGAGTGTGAAACGTTTCTTCGATTAACTTGATCAGATCGTCTTGACTGGGCGCCATCATTTTCTTTGAAGCAAATGCGTGATATGAGAGGTGGAATCTTATTGGTCTGATGGACATAAACTGGGCGGTGACAGAAAGTATAGGTCGAGTTCCATGGTCGATAAAAAAATAACAAGAAGAGGTTTTGTTGTGAATTATAATCTAATCTAAGGAGGGGTAACAAATGATTGATCAATCACAGTTTGAATGAAATTCTGCAATCACAGGTAATGTAAACTCAAGGTAAACAATGGTGGGGTAATTTCATTTTCAAAAGTTGTCTGAAATGTCACCAAACAATTGTCAGACACACTACATATTCATTGTCGACACAGTTGCCTTCAATAGCGTGTATGACCTCCAGCTGCCTCAATGCATGCTGTGATACGCCGCCTCATCGATGACGCCAGTCTTCTGATGACGTGGACTGGAATCCGTTGCCACTCGTCGCTCAGGGCCTGCTGCAATTCTTGTCTGTTGACGGGAGGCTGATGGCGTGCTCTAATCTGTCTGACAAGATGGTCCCACAGATGTTCAATAGGATTCATATCGGGTGAGTGGGGAGGCCTGAGCAAAACGTCAACGTTCTGCTGGTTTAGAAAGTTCCGAGTCAGTCTTGCAGTATGGGGCCTGGCATTGTCGTGTTGAAACAATGTCCCCTGCTGTTGGTTTTGTAATAACGGAAGCACAACTGTCTGCAACACTTGGTCTCTGTACTGCACAGCGTTCAAGTTTCCTTGTATAAACACCAAATCAGTCTGATCTCCACAAATACCGCCCCACACCATGACACCTCCACCTGGACCTCTCGAATACACGCCGCGCCGTTACGAATCTGTTTCGCAGGTGAATGAGCCGTATCTGACCGTCTTCCTGTGGTGTTATCACTCGGGGTCGTCCGGTTCTAGGCCTGTCCTGTGTCCTCCCTGTCTGTCTGTACCGTTGAATCAGCCTGGCCACTGTCAATGGTGTACAACAAAAACCTTCTGGCAATTTGGACCTGTGTTGCCCCCATTTCGGCCATACCAATGGCTCTCTCTCTCTCTCTGCTCCTGTGACAGTCGTGGCATTTCTTTTGTGTGCTTTCATCACGTGTGGTTATACCCTGCAGACGAACGCATTCATACAACTAACATGCACGTGCAGTTTATGCCATAGGCGGGAAACCTGTTTCACCATCTTATTGTCACCGCACGAGCGCCGTCAAAGGTGGCGCGTTCGGGTGGTGTTTTTTGGTACCTGTTCCGGGGCAGTCATATTCCCAATACCCACTTTCCACTAGTTATCGCTGTTTTTAGGAAAATTACAAATTGCCAACCTATACTTTCTTTTGCCGCTTAGTTTAGAAGGGACATAAGTCGTAATAGCCACTGGTGGCGCTACGACCGAGCCGTGAAATTCCAGCCATGTTCGGTAAGGGTGGTACTGGACTTGTATATTCAGTTAAACGCCTTGGCTCGGGACGGTGAAATCGAACCTGCAATATCGCATATCATGTTAAGTATAGTAACCCACTGTTTTTCAACTCATTCATCGGGGCAGGTGAAGAAAGGGTGTTCAATCTTAAATGTCGTGACTTCAGTTATCTGCATGCTGAACGTAGTCGTTCTCCCGCCATCAAATTCGTTTTATACCGCGACTACTGTATTGTTTCACTGTAACATATCCCGATATTTTCTTTTTCTTTCTGATATTTCCTGTATTTAGACGTTTCTCAAAATATTCACATATGAAAATGAAAACACATGTGCATATTTTGACATTATAACACACTGAATCACATGTTAACTATTGTAAATATGGCTTGCTTCTGTTCGTGAGAAACGCCTCTGTGGTCTAGTGGTAGAATGTCCGCCCGGAGAGCGGAAGGTCGAGGTTCGATCCCAGGCCGCGTCATACCAAACGTCGTTAAGAGATGGTACTTGTTGTTACCCTGCCTGGCGCTCGGCATTAAAGGGCTAAAACAAGGACTGGTCGGCTCGGTGTCAGTATACTGTGTCTGAGTGGGGTATTCATGTTAAACTGCGGCATGGTATCTCAGTGGGCTAGCACTTTAATATCGGCATTAGCCCGGACTAGTACGAGCAACAACACGCAAACACACACACACACACACACACACACACACACACACACACACACACACACACACACACACACACACACACGTCGCTAAATAAGTGCAATAATGTTTCATCTCATGTGTTCTTGAGAAACGTGTACGTGATTACAAATTAGATAATATTTGATATTATATTCTTTTATGTGCAGTGTGCTGGAACCGGCCTCGCTACAACATGAGATTTGGTCGTCGGTTCTACTTCTACAGCCACCAGTCCAATACCTGTCATACCTTCAGGGCCAAGAGATTCGACCGCACATCCTACTTCACCAATGCAAGGGCGTGTCTCCGACAATGTAAATGCAGGCAGCCTGATCACAACAGGCGCGTGTATCAATAAACCTCTTTACAGAAAACCTACATCCGGCTTCACAAAGGACAGGAAATAAATGCCGGGGTAGAGAGAGGACTACAGAATTCTTGTTATATTTCCTGCTCCCTGGCGGAGAAAAAGAATTAATGTTTGTGCTGAAAGAGTGTAGATGTTACATAGAGACCCGTTTTGAGAGGTTATGTACTACTCAAAAGAAGTTTAAGAACATCCTTTTCTTTCATATAGGGGCGTTGGGATAGCCTAATGGTTACAGCGTTCGCTCGTCACGCCAAAAACCCGGATAAGATTCCCCAAATGGGTACAATGTGTGAAGCCCATTTCGGTGTTCTTTAACTTCTATATATCTAATTTGAAATTGGAACCCACGACAGCTCTATATATTATTTTAACTTACTGATGTCTACGATTTCTCGTAAATTCTTACTATTGTTGGTTGTGCATAAATTATTCAAGGCCTTTCCTCTGGTGACTATGACATCTTAATAACCCTGTATAAAGCCAGTTCCGTATAAAATGAGACCTTGCATTTGTTAATCTAGACGGTTTCATGCCTATCAAAAACAACTGATATCCGGTTTAACTCACAGAAAATTATTTTGCCCTCAACTGTGTTCATCCAGAGACTAAAGCATTTAGGAAATCCTGACAAACAATTTAATTTTTAGTAAATTTTGTTCCATCTGTAAATCGGATGTTGCTGACTTTTTTGTCATGCTAATGCCTAAGAATCACATTATTGTGGTAAGGCGCCAAAGAAATGATGTCTAAGATGGAACATGTTAATTATTGGCATACGATATATACAAGATAGGTTCGGACCCACACAAGCAGACAAGGGTACATTGACGACGCCTCCCTTCTGCAAACAAGCACACAAATATACGGTGTCCAGAATGGTAACACAAGTGGTATCTTCAATGTCCAATTCAATTCTTTATATAAGTTAAAAAGAACAAATAGAGGAAATCAAAACAAAAAGCTGAGGTTTTTCATTTGCATAACCAAACTTCAAAGCTTCAAAGTCAATCTTGATACATTCTGTTTTTGGCACTGCCGTTTTAGGTGGATGGTATTGGACGAAAGTGGTATTTATGTAAAATATTAGGTTGAATAAAAATTGAACATGGAATATTCTTTGAGTTGAATTCGAGAAATTCACGAGTGTATTAAGAAACACTGACATTTATAGCAAGTTCTTAATACAGTGGAACTCTTTTTCCGGGCCTGCCAGTCCAGAAACCCCGCCTTCTCGACCTTCCCTTCTTATAACGAAAGAAGCATTACGACGTACCCAATAAACCGAACATTGATAATGCAGACGATCGAACTGAGGACAGTACTGTGCGGATTAAAGAGGTTACACTGTATACAGGTTTTTAACATTCGGTGTGTATACGGGTATCAACTGTGGCACAGGCAACACAAAATATTGGTAGCTGTAACACACAAAGGATTTCACAGACACCCGACCATCGCACTGTATGCTAGTAAATGAAACATCATACACTGTATACTAGCACATGCAATGAAACATCCTCACCTTGAAAATCCTTAACTCGATATATTCCCTAAGACGAGGTAACCTTATGATCCTGGCGGAAATATTAAAATAGTTAAATATTAAATACTCAAAGTAGTTATGTATGGGCAACCCCTTGTCTCCGTCTGTCTTCGATGGTATCCAAGAATACGAGTTGAAGAGGTTCAATGTTTTATAACACGTTCACTATTATGTGTTTGAAACTAGTATCTTTATGCCATTTATTGTCATTCACCTGCTAGAAATAAGTATGTGCATAAATAACAAAAATTATTTCCGAAATTCCACTGCAATCCTATAATCTTCACCAAACCCATGTGAAACAGATTTGACTTTGTCATTACCAATATTTCGATATATCTGATTTTATTCAATCCGAAAATAACAGTATTATATTCAGTAAGAAGGGCCAGGGATAAGTTATAAACCACAATAATCAATTCAGTTATGATGTGAATGGTTGATCAGTTTATTTATTACGTATCCAGTAATGTACAGAGGCTTAATATGGATGTGATGTACCGATGTGAAATAAACGGTGATGGAAACTTGGTTCAGTGGATGTAGAATTGTCATTTGTTTTATGTTCACTTACAAATACACTTCACAACTGTCCCCAAACCAAGAGTGTTTGATTACAAGACGTAAGGGACCAATCATTTGATTTTATTGGTGGTGGTGCATGCGTGAGTGCCTGCGTGCTTTTGTCTGTTATATCAACAACAACAAAATGTATTGCTTGGAAAAGTAATTGTGCTTCTTGGTGATAAATACAAAATAAATTGGCAGCCACGTCAAATACATTGTTGCAAGCTGTTTTTTCTTTGCAAAAAATATATTTAAGCTCGTAATTTTTATTTTAAAAATATATCTGGTTTTGCAGATGTAGCTGTAAAATAGCTGGACTCCATGCAAGATCACAGCATCCCCTCCCCACTACCCAAACCCCAAAAATATAAAATGATTGGTTCTAACTGGGGCCACGTTATATTTTATCATATTGCGGTTATAAGGAAGAACATGCCTCAACACTTTTAAGTTGGCTAATAATGGATTCCACCTGGACTTCTTTAAAAAGATTTTCAAAACGTAATTTAAGCAGTTTTCAAATTCAAATACACAGCATGGGAAGTTTTGTGACCATAGATATAGTTACATATCTATCTTCAGAGGCTCAGGAAAATGTGTAAAAAATGAAAGCAAATGCCGTCTGCAGTTTACTGAGAAAACTCTATGTGAAATGCTGGACTTCCTCATTAATAACATCTATGTAAAAGTTGGGGGTAAAACATTGAAGCAAGAAGTAGGCATCCCCATGGGCATCAATTGTGCTCCCCTTCTTGCGGATCTGTTTCTTTAATCATATGAATCAGAATTTCTGCTCGGAATGTCGAAACAAGGTAATTTGGCCAGGAAGTTTAACTTAAGCTTCAGGTGTATCGATGATCTGATATCAATTAATAACCATATCATAGTCAATTGCCTTCATTTACCACCTGAACTATGAATAAAGGACACCAGTGAGTCCGCTTCGTCTATTTCATATTTAGATCTATGCGTAAAGATTCAGAGTCACAGAATATTCTCCACAAGACTGTATGGCAAGAGGGATGACTTCAACTTCCCAATGGTCAACTTTCCCTTTATGTCGAGCATGCTCTTTCTATCAAGATTTCAAAGAGCGTCATACAACTTTTGCTCAGGATCAAGATTACAACATTCAAGGCCTCAGTATAGCTTTCAAAATGTTATATGGTAGACATGTGGAGAACATTTCCACATCCGATGCAATTCCCTATTTGGGTTGTACTATTATTGTGTTCACGTGTGTTTTCAGGTGAATAATTGACATGCCTTTGCAACTGTTTGTGACGAGTGGGGCAGGATGCGCTCACCTTTATCATCATAGTGATTCATAAACACATGTTGATGACAGAGATTACTTATGATGGAAAGGGTGTAGTCGATTGTATTGTTGTTGTACTCTTTAGGTTACTGACCTTGAGAAGTTTGAAGGGAAAGGACAACGTGAGGTGTGACGTCTTTATAAACTAAAAAACCTCATCCAAACGGAACCTGTTTTGAAAAGTGCATGGTCGTGTACTACGTTATAAAGTCAGCTCCATCTATAAATAGAGCGACAAAAACCCTTTTCATAACCAGTAGAAATCTCTGCATAAAGCAGAGTCGATTGTACGATTCCGACTATGTCATGAGCATGTGTTTATGAATCACTATCAAATAGTAATGATACCAGGTGTTCGCGAAAAGCTGAGCGTATCCTGCCCCGCCGGTGGTACCCATCACAAACAAATGCAAAGGCAAGTCAATTGTTCAACTGAAAAAATGTATCACATAAGAACCATATATGATCACAGTTATTTATATCTATAAATATATTTGCAAGTATTATCCTGATAAAAAATGAATATGTTAGATAACATCCCGTGATTCGAAACAAATCAGATATGAAAACCAACATGGCCAGTGCGATTTGTGATATTTAATACAAAATTCATTAGAAAAATCTCAGACTTGAATCATTCAATACAATTGTAATTGATAATATCCCACGTTATTCATAGACCAAAGATGGAGGTTGTGGTGGCTTAAGTATGTGTGTGTGTATCAATCGATTATTCTATAAAAGAATTCATATCCGTTAAATGAACACCGAGGCTTACTTTGCGAGTTCATAACAGAATATCTCTAAATCAACCAAATGTTTTCATTTGTTATCTGAAATATGTGATATGATCTTCTCTTTTTCTGGCTGAGATTTGTAAATTACATTCATTGATCATAATCATTACAGTGTTGTTGGACTATTAGTTACAACCACCAAGCATACACACTAAAATCCACAGGTTGATTGTCACGTGAAACTATTGATTGCCATATGACGTAATATCCGGTACAAAATGCTCGACGACTGGTCCTGCACACATTTTGTAGAGAGAGCACAATGCGCATGCGTGGGAATTTTTGTATCCAGGCACAGTCACAAACTGAATTTTGGAGGCTGTCACGTGACGAATCTCGCATCCACCAGTAGACGGGTTATACTTGTAGTACGGGTTTGTGCGTCGGTAAGTTATAAAGGTTCTCATTTTTTCGCATTCTGAAAATAAATAAACACCATTGAAACTTGAATAAAGAGACACTGCCCTATCGCCGTACACTCTGGGAGCATATGAATGTTCACGTGGTGCTCCGATTATAGTGCTCTATGTTACATCTGTGTAGCAAGAATAATGTTCATCAGTCTATTGCTGTACCAACCCATGGGGTCTCCGAGTTAGAATATGTCCTAAGCAACCAGTGCTGGTCAGTCCAAATGGATCGAGTGGTCGGGCTCGATGACTTGGTTTGATTGCATGTCATTGTACCCCGACGGCGTGGTTCGTTGCTCACAATATCGATCACTGGATTTACTGGTGCAGACTTGATTATTTACAGGCTGCCGAAGTATTACAAACAAACAAACAAACAACATATTGCTGCAAAATAACTGATTACAACTGACATAATGAATACGTCAGAAACAAATAGTTAGTCTTAAAATGACCATAAAAGGGGGTGAGTTGCAGTTGCACATGCTCTGAGTGAGTGAGTGAGTGAGTTTGGTTTAACGCCGCTTTTAAAAGTATTTCAGTTATATCACGGCGTGTCAGCTTAATGTAGGAGGAAAGCCCGAAGTAATGCAGGTCTCAGACGTTTACCACTTCGGTGAAACCCACGAGCACGGGTATGGTGCTGATAAACCTAGAAACATAATCGGGGCGAACCGGGATTCGAACCCACAATCATAGGTTTCTGGCCTGCCCAAGGGACGCAACTCTGCATAGCGGTGCAGTTGCTCTGAGCAGGATTACATCAATACGTGTCTGTTGAATGAGGGAGAAAAGCTGAAATGTGAGGCAGGTCTTAGATATTTACCCATTACAAATCATGAATTACAATTCGAGCGAATCCGGTTTTCAACCCACAATCATCAGATTCTGGTACGTCTAAGGGACGCAACTCTTTGTAACAGTTTTTCAAACCAGCTTCACGTAGATTTTGTGAATATAAAAATGTCATTGTCGTGGTCAAGTAACGGATACCAATTTCCTTACGTTTTTCCATTTTGTCTGAGAAGTTTGGGCAGCATAGTGTCTGCGGAATACTCTTTTGTCCTCGGATCCGACACGACGTGCCATGTCTACACACTTTACCCTAAAACATACGAATATACCTTCAGTAAACAATACCTGCAATTCGTAATGATACCGACATCTGTCTGATTTAGCTGCAACCCTTTTGCCACCAGTAGTCATGGGTTGCTATAGAAGGTGGCTCATATGTGGGTGAATGAGTGAGTATGGTTTTACGCCACTTTTAGCAATATTCCAGCAATAAGATGGTGGGGGGACACCAGGAAATACACACATTGTACCAATGTTGGGAATCGAACTGGTGCCGTCGGTGTGACGAGCGAATGTTTTAACCTCTACCCCACCACCCCGGCATGTATGTATTTTAAAGCAAATGTATATTATAAATTATAATTCAGAACAAATAGCACAGAATGCACACAACTGTGAAGGTCCAACATTTAGTAAGAAATGTTCAGTGATGATTTTGAACATAAGGTAAATGCATGTCAACTCTGCTTGGGAAGGTATTATGATCAAATCATTTCTTAAAAAATATTTTAAACAGTTTATACCTGGAGGAAGTCGATGATTGAATCTACATCGTTTACAAATATCACAATATAGATTTTTAGTCCCCAATGTCAGGACACCTCTTCTCGATCTTTTTTCCTGCATTCCAAGTCATTGTCAATGCAAGAAAATAACCATCCTGTATTTTCTTCTGAAACATATTTCATTTGGCGTAAAGTGAAGAATAGCTGTGGAAATTATATGAATGGACCTCTGAAAATCTGTGATGACACCAGGTGTTAGCGAAAAGGGCTGAGCATGTCCCACCCTACCGGTCACACCAGCCATTCATACAATTTGCACAAAAAGTAATTTTATATTGCCTGACGCCCAGCAGTAGTTCTGCCATGCGACGTCGACCTTAAGTCATCTCCTTAAATCCATGGCGGCTGACAGCCAGTTGACCATTCGTCCATTCCACCAAATAGTCCAGGCAATCTAGGCCATTTTTTTCACTCAACTTGGAACAAATTGTAGCAAATTTGAACTTACAAATTTATTTCACCACAATACATTTCTACAAGGTCCCCAGAACAACGTACTAAAAGTCCCAAGCAATCCTAGTTTGGGAAATATGTCAAATTTGCATAATCAAATTTATCATCCCAAACTGACTCCCACAGGAGATATCGCTTGGGTGAGATCAAGCGATATCTACATTGTAGATATCGCTGCACTGAAATTGCATCACAATCCTTTGCAGACCATTGTGACGTCATTGGTTCCCATGACGTCACAATCAAATGACATCACTAATGGCTCTGTACTGAAGCTGTTAGCAGTACTTTTAACACTGAAGACACTGCTTATTACTGTCTTCAAACTGCAAAAGTTGGAAGAATGATGTTGGATGATATCAAAAGACACCCAACAGTATATTGACATTCCATGTCTATCCAGCAATCTTTTGGCGGCCATCTTAGAATTTTTGGCCTCACCAGGATGCTCTGGTGACGGAGGTTCTTATCTAAAAGAGTAGACTATACTTCAGTGAGTTAGTGTACCAAGTAATAAACATGCATATAAGTCCCAGCACACTGTTAGAGTTACAAAATTCCACAGTCAAAACTCATATTAAGGAAATTGAAATCTTGAAATTGGCGGCCATGTTGATTTTTGCATCTGGGACTTTGTAGAAATGCATTGTGGTAAAATAAATTCTGTTCCAATTTGTTCCAAGTGAAATCTTATTTTGCCTGGACTAAAAGAAAGGCCTTACCGGGACTCACCAGACAAGGGAGCCACAACGAGCAGCGACACACCTGGGCAGTGACAGGTCCCCGGGAGCACAGGTAGCGACACACTGCTTGCCGAGGATCGGGTTCATCCTTCACACTCTGTATAATACCTGCCAAGTGACAGATATTCTCACATCTATCATATAATGGGTAGTGTTATCGAAGCGATAAATCAGTCCAATGAACTTTGTATCACGATCCGTAACATGAACAAGAGGGATTACTTTCATTTCCAAACTTTATTCAATGTCTGCTTGTTCAATAAATTATTTGACAAAAGTTCTTGATATCTTGGGCACTGTATCGAGAAGTTTACATTTTATTCATTCGCGATATCAAAGGTTAGTGAAAGTGAAATTATTTCTTAAACATTTTGGTGAGTGAGTGAGTGAGTGAGTAAGATTTACGCCTCTTTTAGCAATATTTCAGCAATACCACAGCAGGGAACCCCAGAAATGGGCTTCACACATTGTACCCATATGGGGGATTCAACCGGGGTTTTCGGGCTGATGAGCTAAGGTTTTAACAACTAGGCTACCCCCACCGCCCCAGATTATTTGAATGGATATTGATTTTGAATTATATTATATGAAGAACAAATTATGATTTGTGTATATCTGTATCTTAAATACATGAATGCACCATGTGATACATACTTTCGTTTAAAATGTGTGCGTGATACAACATGCATATATAAGAATACACCAAGTGACACATATGTCTGTAGGTTATTAATGTGTGTGTGTGTGTGAGTGTGTGATACAACATGTTCATACAAGAATACACCGTGTGACTCACACATGTCCTTTAATAATGTGTGTGTGCGTGCGTGTGTGAGCGTGCGTGTGTGTTTGTTGTGTGTGTGTATGTGTGTGTGTTTGTGTGTGTGTGTTTGTTGCGTGTTTGTGTGTTTGTTGCGTGTTTGTGTGTTTGTGTGTGTGTTTGTGTGTGTGTGTCACTGTGTGTGTGTGTGTGGGTGTGTTTGTGTGTGTGTGCGTGCGTGCGTGCGTGCGTGCGTGCGTGCGTGCGTGTGTGTGTGTGTGTGTGTTAGTGTGTTACAACATGCATATACAAGAACTCCACACCATAATGAGAAATATCATGTCATATGTATATTGTTTCTGCATGTACTTACTTTCAGGGAGGACAAAGGTTTCGGTGGTGATATTCGAATGCCGCCTAGCCTCTAGTACAACCAACAACAATCCCAGGACAGTGATAGACATCATCTGTAACATTAGAATTATCCTCGGTAAATGTCATTTACACATAAAATAGCAGTTTACCATAATATTGTGTGGGCCAACTAGAGAGGTATGGTACATTAAACACTGAATGGTTAAATTTACAAGGCCCGCAAGAGACCATTCTAACCTTAAGACCAATGATTTCGAAACAGCTAAAAACAGGTTCCACTGTATTACTCAGAGTTTGCTAAGGATCACCACTTTCAGTGGTAAAACGTCAAATTGTGTGCATCTGTTGAAATAGCCAAAGACAATATGGCGTGAAGACATGTTTAAAAAACTAAAGTCCGTTGCCATGTGCCACAGAATGCCAGCACACAGCATGTGACAATAATCAGTCAGACCACCCGACAAAATGAGTGTATCCTGCCAAAACTGAAACGTAAATAAAATCACGAAAACAAATTCGGTGTCCAAAAAGACAATTCCTAGTAGCGTGTATGTGATCCGGCCGCCACCGTGGTCTAGTGGTAGAACGTCCGCCCGGCCGCGTCATACCAAAAGACGTTGAAAGATGGCACTTGTTGTTACCCTGCCTGGCGCTCGACATTAAGGCGCTAAAACAAGGACCTGTCGGCTCGGAGTCAGTATACTGTGTCTGAGTGGGGTATTCATGTCAAACTGCGGCATGGTATCTCAGTGAGCTAGCACTATAAATCGGTATCAGTCCGGACTAGTACAAGCAGCCACACACACACACACACGTCGCTATACAAGTGCAATAATCTTGGACGCGACGTTACACCCAATTTCTCCTCACCTCAGCTCACCGTGTACGTGATCCATGTAATGCATTCTAACACGATACATCCAAACACAGGGTTTCAAGCACCTCGTGCACATCGTGCCTATGGATGCATGCCTCTTCATCATGAAATTAAGGTCCTATATGGGTTACCCAATCACTGTGTACCGGTTTATTTAAATCTTTATTTGTTGGAAGATTATTTTTATATCATCAAAACTTAGCCAATTAGGAGTATACATTGTAGATATGTGTTTAGGAATCACTATTAACAAGTGATGATTTCAGGTGTTCGCGAAAAGGTGCGTGTATCCTGTTCTACCAGTGGCACTCGTCATAAACACACGCAAAGAAAGTCAACTGTTTACCTTAAAACAACACCGGAACACATGGTACAAATCAAAACAGGGAAAATTGCATCGGACATCATTTTTGTCCCTATGCGTCATATTAGGAATTGTCCTCCACTTGTCTACCTTAGTACTTTGTGAAAGCTTTACTGAGGCCTTGAATGTTTTCACACTGATTAATCAACCTTGATTCGCTTTGAAATCATCGTGGAAAGAGCATGTATAATTTGTGAAATGTAGACATAGAGGACTATTGTCCGACGTAAAGGGGACCGCCTCCATGGTCTAGTGGTAGGGTAGGGTAGGGTAGATCGTCCGCCCGGAGAGCGGAAGGTCCGGGGTTCGATCCCCGGCCGCGTCATACCAAAAGACGTTAAAAGATGGTACTTGTTGTTACCCTGTCTGGCGCTCGGCATTAAGGGGTTAAAGCAAGGACTGGTCGGCTCGGAGTCAGTATACTGTGTCTGAGTGGGGTATTCATGTTAAACTGCGGCATGGTATCTCAGTGGGCTAGCACTATAAATCGGCATCAGTCCGGACTAGTACAAGCAGCCACACAAACACATACACTTGCATGCACGTCGCTATATAAGTGCAATAATCTTGGACGCGGCGTTAAACCCAATTTCACTTCACCTCACCTCACCTCACCTCACCTCACCTCACCTCACCTCACCTCACCTCACCTCACCGACGTAAAGGGAGAATTGACCACTGGAAAGTTGAAGTCATCCTTCTTGCCATACAGTCTTCTGGCTATGTATTTGTTTGGATCTCTAAAGCCTATTTATGAAACAAACGACGAGTGGGGGTTGTTTATTGAACAGAACTAAACACTGTAGGGAGAATAAACCACGAGGGGTGATGTTTGTAGTGTTAGATAGTGGTGTACAAACTTGAAAATTCAAATGTTTTGACACAACTAAACTAAGTTCTTTTCTGAGATGTAAGCATTCAAGCAAATCCTTTGACATTTTCAGAATCAACATGGTATTTATCCACTTGTCTCAAATACATTCTGTGAATATAAAGAACTTCTTTTCTTGATTGTATTAAGGTTTATGGTTAATCTTTGAGACAGGGGTTTTGTGTTCCATTTGCAGGACTTATCAACCCATCTATGTTTGTGCGGACTCTGTAATCCAATACAAAAAATGCAATTCATTGCGTATTAAGTGTACCAAATGGAGCCTATTGTTTAGCTTTGAAGTGTAAACTTAACGTCTTCAAACGCGTCTTTGACGAGGATTCAATCAGAGCAATGCCTGAAGGATCAGCCATATGCAGTCATTTGAGGACTGGCGGGCATTAAAAACTAATATATTCCCTCAGGTTGTTTCAAAGCATCAAATATGAAATAATTTCATTAAACTGCTATTACACAAATTGTTTTCATCATCATTTCATGAAAGTATCGATATTCGACTTACGAGATGATACTCTTAGGGTCCCGGCTCATGTAATTCTGACACCAAAACACTACGATGTACTAACGAAAAGTAAGAGCACACAATGAGGTTTGGGGCTTTTCCAAGTAAAAACGAGAATGGAGTAAAAAAGTTGAGTACGGGAGACAATAAAAGCTCTTTTGCGTTCCATTTAAAAAAAACAAGAATTAAAAAGCTGGAATACGATAACAATGTTGGGCTCTCAAACTTTCATTTTTTTACAATAAAAGTTGGAAAGCTGAATGGACAAACGATACAAAAACCGAATCAATATTGACAATTCTTTTCTTTACTAGATACCGAAAAATTAATGTGACAGTATGTTTGAACCGAGGATCTTATTCTGTCCATACTTTAGTTGAAATGTATTCGTGTATTCGTGTAAGTTGATGAACTAGTTATACTAGTCCTGATAGGACCCATTGCTGTAGGAGGGTCGGGTAGACAAGTTGTTAATGCGTTCGCTGGAATATAGTTCAAAGCGGCATGAACCCAACTCACTCACTCACCCATTAACGTGACTATCCAGAGTCGGGAATGTAAGTATTCTCTGTTTGTGCAGAATTAATATGAACAAAAATATTAAATTATTAAATGTAGCCTTTAAGTATCACGTTTAGTACAAAGTGCTCATATCAATCTGATTTGATAGAGCCAAATGCGTTTTGCCACCGGTGGGGCAGGTTACACTCACCTTTTGGCGAACACCTGGTATCATTACTATTTGATAGTAATTCAGGAACACATGCCTATGATATAGTCCGTATCGTGCAATGGGCTCTGCTTCTAGCAGAGATTTTTTTATGATTATTTAAATGTCTCAGAAGTTTGAAAAAGATGAATACACGACACTCTTTATGAATAACAGCTTCTTTATTGTTTGTTACGACACTATACGTCACTGTTAGAATGATCGATTCATATTGAGCACTTCACATTCTCTCTTCAACGATATCTCGAAGCCGCCTCGGGACTGTTTAGGTTTTTAGGGAGTGTAAATCATAAATATTTCGTATTTGAATCCCAATTTGTCATTGTCACATCAAATGAAAATCATCAAAAACAAAATTTGAGTGCTTTAAATTTAAGTAGCACTTCAGATTGCAAATCGGATAGGTGGACAGTTTTAACGGTTTAACCCCCAAAAAGAAAATTTAACAAAATCAAACCTGCAAGCAGTGGGTTTTTTAATCTACTCACATGTTCAACACAACACCATGTATTGAATTCTCACAACGTTGAACTGCATACCCGAGACTGACATAACGGACATTGGATACAACACGATCGGATTACTTTTTTAAGAAAGAAAACTTGTACCTCAGCTGAGAAAAACATCATCTCAAATCAAGTGATTCAATCATGAACCTACACTGAGGAATCAAAATATGAAAAAGTGATGACACCAGGTGACGACCTTCTCTAACGGTTCCTCCTGTGGAGCATCAAGGTCAAAGCCGCAAATGACGCTTATCCATTCATCACATGGGTTTTATTTACATTAATGTTTCTATCTGATCCACCCTCTGACACATTAGTCATTTAAAAGCGCAAAACATCAAACCGATCAGTTATCCACGGGTCTATGAATGAACAATTCATCTCCATGAACAGGTATTTTAATCATCCATGTGTCCTTTAACAGATTAACAGATTGAACGGAATGGGTGATAAGTGCATGGGCAACGTGAAAAAACATGCCAATGATATGTCATAACCAGCAATAAATGTACGGCAGTTAATCATTACTAGCGCTACCGAATACATGAATGTCTATGTAATATGACCTGTCTGGTCGGCAGAGATCGATTTGAAATTTTCAGTTGAAATGCTATTTAAGACAGAGGTCTATATGGTTCAAGATATTGGCAGAACATTTTTGTTAGTTCTGTGAAAGCTTTGATTAGGGAAAGAATATGCCACATGAAAAATGACAAAGTCGTAAAAATGATTGTCCATCAATGACAGGTATACTTGAGATATACTTAGAGATATACTTGAATTCCAAACCATTACTTTCAATTTGAATATCCACCCCAAATGTCTAGTAATAATATTGTATTTTATCAGGTGGATAGAGGAACAAGTACGTGTCTGGTGTGATGCATACTTTAGGTGTTACCACAGATATGTTAATTTGACAAACGTCAGGTTTGAAGCATCATTCGCACTTTATATGACAGCTCTTTCCAATTACAGTAAATTACGGTTAAAAGGGGACCACTAATTGTAGTTAGTTATAACCGTAGATTGTTATAGGCACATACACAGCTTATATACAGCAAATGAACGGGACCCTTAAGCAGTTCGTAATATCCGTCAGTTCGGTATATTCGTGTTCGTTATAGTGAGTGAGCGAGTGAGTTGGGTTTAACGCCGCTTTTAACATTATTCCAGTTATATCACGGCGTGTCAGCTTAATGTAGGAGCAAAGCCGAAGTGATGCAGGTCTCAGACGTTTACCACTTCGGTGAAACCCACGAGCACGGGTATGGTGCTGACAAATCTAGAAACATAATCGGGGCGAACCGGGATTCGAACCCACAATCATAGGATTCTGGCGTGCCCAAGGGACGTACCTCTGCACATCGAATCACGGCGCCTTAGACAACTGGGCCACCAGTATACTGTCTGTAGATGCAGTCACAATGAAATGAAATGGTTGAAGGATCATATCCACAGTCATTTCATTAGTAACTGCACATGTCTGCCATAGGAGAAATACACTTTTGCGTTCATAACCTTATGTGTATCGTGTAAACCCGAATGGCTTTGAATAAGCAATGCCTTGAGTGAAGGTCACTAAAAAAACAGCTTTCGGCATCAAACTCCAATGCTTGAATTAAAATATTAAATTGCAATGACCCCCGGTCAATTCTCAACGTGTAAACAAATTTGTTTTTCAAGGATATCTTCTCAAGAATGACCTTGACCTATAATATAAATCATCAGTGAGTAAAAACTCTCCCTTCGACTGTTAAGGAGATAATTCTTCAAATTTGACGCATCAGTTCCATCACAGAGTTGCATCAGTACTTCGTGGTTTCAAAATGAAACCTCGAGGGCGATGATGTTATACATGCAAGCTTATAGCGATTAAGTCTGTTAAGAGTAACTAAAATTAATGATAAATCAGTCGTTTTTTCTGGTAGAGTAGATCAGTGTATCCCATACTATGGCCTTCATATCGGATTGTCACATCTCTTCACTCACTGGCACTTCCTTTTTAAATGAAAATTGCCTGATTGGAGGGCGATACCGGTAGAGCAGAGCATGCTTACACAATTAGCGAACACCTGGTGTCATCAATGACTTCAGTGATCCATTCATATAATTTTCCTCACTATTTTGCCTTTTGCCCTCAATGTATTCTTTTCGGCATATATTCGAGACTGATTATTCACTGGCGTTACTGTTTGAATTTTCTCACTTCCAAGGGGAAATGCTAAAAATTGTAACAAGGTATCTTATTTCAAAATGCAGATTTTACATATCTCTTTGGATATGTATGACTAGATCAAGGTGTTTCTTTGCCACTGGTGGGGCAGGATACACTCACCTGTTCTCGAACACTATCATTACTATTTGATCGTGGTTCATAAACACATGTTCATGATGTAGTCTGACTCGTACTGTGGACTCTGCTGTTATAATTAGTAGACAGTTTTGATCATGAAATGTTTTGTGTCGCAAAATATATTAACTCAAAGTTTATCGATTATAACAAAATAGATGACTATCCAAGCTGATGACGAAAACTTACGCTTTTAACTTTTGTGACTGTCAGGTTGCGACCTGTCTGATGAAGACGTCTTACATGAAATAGGGAAACAGCGGGAGGGATGATTCAACAACATGCACTATGAATTCTGTGTCAATGGTGACAGCAGGTTCACTTGTTTTGCTCCCAGCGGATCCTGCACTTAATCGATACCTCTTCGTTTCGAACTACGGATCACTTTTATATATAATTCATACAAGCTATGTAGGATTTAAGGATCGATACAGATTAGACATAAATACAAAGTGTTACTGTGGTGATTTATGTTAAAATTCAACCCATTACCTTAATGTAAACTGTAAACCCGCCAATGCATGAACTTATAATGATGTTATTAATAATATATTGCTAGTGTAGCGGCCGTGACCCGAACTTCCGATAAATCTTTACGTCGGAATTTCCCTTAGAGCCAAACACTTCTTTTCAATATATATATAATTTCATACTTTGAAGTTTACACTGTTTCTTTCATGCTGATTGGCTGAGGGGGTAGTCACGTGATCTGATATTTGGAGTTCACACACCTGTGAACGGACAAAAAAAGTTCACACGATGTGAAATTGATCGTGTGAACTTTGACCGGAACTACTTTCCGGGGTTTCCCCGAAGTCTCGATCGGTGTTTACGATTAACTCGTTTTTCTATTTTCTTTTTAATACCTGCATTTATCAGCTATTAAATTTATTTAGTATTTTTGCCTGGTCTTGTAACATTTCATCTGACTTATAAATAAATAAATGCTTTGATTCTGGTGATTGATGTCATCTTACTGCTACATGAAACAAAATGGATTGTCCTTGCGGTGATTTGGATATGGAATGGCTATCTTTCAATACTAATAACGCGAGTGAAGAAAATTAATTCTGTAAAATTACTGAGGTGAACGAAATTGATTTATTGAGCGATACTGACTTTGATGCCTTGTTTTCGGAAATGACAGGAATCTAGCACCAATGAAAACAATTTCGTACCCTGCTCAGATGTGGCCGCTGACACGTACAGAGCAAACGCGACTGCTCCTGATGGAGTCCTCCTGATCAATCCCAAACTAAAATCCGATTTACTATCGTATCGGGAAAAAAATCTAAGATTTTGAGAAAACATAAAAAGTTAAGGAAAGAAACTTAAATTTTTAAAAACCCAAAAACTTGCCTACCTCTTTTATCGATTGGTCATCGGAGACGAGAAAATACCCGCAGACGGAATTAGAAATCTACTATTCCGGTTTCTGAGTTGGCCGAATTTCTCTGTGCATTCTAGGCCGAGAAGCGGCGGCACATGAGGAGTGACGGGGCACGGTAATGAAGCTGGCATCAGGTCATACAGTAGCTAGGTCCATCTCAGGTGACAAGAAACACCAGCTAAGCAAAGTATTACAGCACACGCGACAATCCAAATATAACACACCCTGACGTTGAAAATTAACACAAAACACACAGTTTTCAGAGCACTCGGTTCAATCCCAACCAGTCCATTCCGCATCGTCCGAATTGGTTTGCGATTATCCAAACACAAGCAACACATTCATAAATCGGTGATATTCCCAATTTGCTAGTGCCATGACAGGGTTCACGCGTCGGGGTGTTTTCCATAACTGCTCAATAAACGTCATTTTCAACAGCAGTAAGTATAAATTTCATCCTCATGCTCCCGGTCGACTCGAAATGCACCTCTTTACAAACTTATGTGACGTCATATATAAATCCGCGCTTGAAGGTTGACCTCGCCTCGGTGCATCGAGGTCATGTTTATATTTTTGTACAACTTCCTGTAACCTATTTTTAAGATATGATTTATCCCAAGTATTGTTTGTAAATTTGTTCAGAGAATGAAATTATGTTGACATATTTCTTGATTATGTTGTATATATTCAAAGAACTATTTTTCTTTGCGTAACTGAGTATGAGTGGGGAAACGTATACGACCGAGAGCCGGTGTCAGAGAGTGGAATTTCCCCCCTAGCCTAATTCCCCCCCCCCCCCCCCCCCCCCCCCCCCCCGGAAAAAGGGCTATATAGCCAAATTTCCCACGGAAAACTGGCTATATAGCCATACTTCCCACGGAAAGCACACTATATGGCCATATTTCCCACCCGGAAAACACACTATATAGCCAATTTTCCGCTTGGTGTCAGATTTCCCCCATGATTAAATATATGTCTATTATCAAAAGTACCTAGATGTACAGTTGGCTGATGGCGTTATTTACAAGAGAAACCATGATTAAAATCTTGTGTTTTTTTGCGCCATACATTCTTAATCTTAATAAATAGAGGATAGTTCATTTCGACAGTGAGATATGGCGGATCTGTCACTCGACAGATCAGATCAGCCTTTTGTCACTGACGAAATGAAATGTTTTATTTATTATATATTTATTTAGTAGGGTATGTGTTGTTTGTTGTTTTTTTATTTTGTTGTGGTTTATTTGAGGTAAATCAACAAATCTAAAATCTTCCAACTGTCTTCAGTAACAATACGTCACATTGCTAGTTGAAACACACTTTGCTAGTTGATTTCTATCAGGTCTGCACTGTAAACTTGAACGGCAGTCGTTCTCCTTATCATGGTTGCAGTGACATATCACTTTTCTGTCATCGAGAATCATCAGTCGCTCACTGCCAAGTATATTATAAAGTATATTTACAACGTATATAGCGCATATATCTGTGCGTGCTCATGGAGTTTCTTGCCCCGATCAGAGGTCCGTATATTTTGCATTCCAGAACTTCCCAGCTACATGTGAAATATGCAACCAAAGCTGCCTGTCAGGCGCTAGAAGATTACCCATTCACATTACCATTACAACATTAACTCTTTGGTACCCATTTACTGTTTGTGGACAGAGGCATGCATGAACAAGATCACTTGCCAAAGGTGACGCCGCAAGTTTTTCAACTCGTGTTTCAGTGGAAAAAAATACGTGAGTACTGTTTCCGTCATCTGTTCATTTACCAACTGATGAGCGGATTCTGTTTAGTGCACAGGGTTGTGAACTGCAGGCTATGCTTGCGACAACACTTTTAGGACCTGTACTAATGTCAGCCCTTAGGTTAAATAACTAAAATAACTACAGTGGCTAGCAAAATCTCAGGATGCAAATTCAACAGTCTGGACTCTCTTTACAATCAACGTGTTTTACAGCTTACAAATAGAAATTTAGACCAACCAAATCACTTTTTATACCCTTGTTATGACGTTTTACAATCTGGAAGAAGATATCGTGTACCTTGTTTTAAATCAAATAGAGCCAAATCTTCATTTGCTCCCGTTAGTATTTTATTTTTAAATGATGAACCAAGTCAACCTGTCTCTTAATCATTGTTTAATTCTTATGTGCTTGTGTTAATTCATATTTTATCTTCTTTAATAGCGCATATTTTGTTGCTTTATGTTATGCATGTATGTTCTGTGTGTATCTTTGTATGCATGGAGTGTTATGTAAGTTTGCATGGAGTGCTATGTATGAGTGCAGATATATGTGTTGGTCCGTAATTGTATTGTTCGTAATGAGTGTATGTATACTCTTTTCACTTCAAATATAATCCAAATTCCCCTCGGGGTAATAAAGCTTTATTCTAAATAACACTAACGGGGTTCGAGCCTGGGACCTCTTGCTCTTCAGCATGATAAAGGCGACAGTGACATTTTCAGCACCATTAAAACCATAACATTGGTGAACAGAATAACTACGTAAAAAGAATTTTATTCATTTTACTGAATACTAATGGAGTTGGAGTTCAAGCTGGTCCATTGCGCCAGAAACACAGGACAAAACTTTGTCCAGAAATTCTAAAATATAACGGTCTTCCACTGTTTTGCTGTTTGTTGATTCCAACACACCCTTAATCACTGCATTGTAGAAAATCACTAACGTGAAGTTTTTACTAGTATCCAGCAACAGTTCATATAAGTTCTCTGGCATGAATAACAAGTGGCAAGTCGGAATCGTCTATGTTTTCAACGGCATTGCCTAAAAGTCGGGCCGGGCCTTGCCAAGACGGGCAAAAGTGTTATTGGCTAATTACTTCATTATCAGCGATCATACCTACATATTATTGATGCAACATACACACATGACATTACTGAACAATCACCAATCAAAAACGTGAAACATAATTAGGTATTTCGAAGTAAATCGCTTAAAATCCAGAAAGTGGAGCTGTGTGTAAGCGTCGCTGATCTAGGTAACATGTAAAAGAGCAATCGTTAAACGAAATAAGATTTGAAACTATCAAATACTTCTAGCTATCGCGATACAAATTTCCATCTGTAGGCATGGCGTGTATATTTATAGGATAGTACTATATCTATATAAATACCACTTAATAATGTCACTGTTCATCGTGTATAAAGCAGACACGTTGGTTAAAGTAGACCTCTTCTCCCGCTACTCTCAACAGTCTCACAAGTGTTCGGTCCGACTTGGCCCGGGCTGTCAAAATCAACTTAAACCTCACAGATGTAACATGAAATGGATTCACACCTATAGATTAGTATTCTTATCGGAGATTTAACGTGCGCTTTCCGCATGTAATAAATTACATTTAGCGTATCTCGCACACGGGGACGCACTTATACTAACTTGGGGGAAAAAAAGCGTAATGAATAAATAAGAAGTGCAACCCCAAAAAATGTAAATCCAACGGATCTAATCTAATAAAGCTAAGGGGGTTAGGGTTTGGCTGGGTGGGAGTGGGTAATAAAAAAAATATCAATAATATGGAAAGTTTGGGCTTGGGTGGGGGAGGAGGGGGTCAACGGTGGGAAGGCACGGCGTCAGCTGGCGAGCTGGTGTGGTGACTGGTTCCGGTCATAACTGTTTAACCCCAGCCAGCTGAGCTCTCCTGGGGGGAGAGCTTGGAACAGCGCGGATGTGAGTCGGGCGGCGACGTTGGTGACGAAGAGGGAGCTGACTTGGAAGTCACAGTCGACCAGGAAATCGGAGAGATCCTGGTAGCTGTGTATTTCATGCTCAAACCTCTCCTGACCCAAGTACTGCACCATCGCCATGGGGGGGGGGGGGGGGGGGGGGGGCGGTTGCTTGGGTACACCTTGCCGCTGTCGTTCTGGTAGCAGGGGTTCGGATGAATCTTGTGCTGCTCCAGGATGAGGCTGGCCTGTTGTGTAAGTTCCATACGGACATCCTCCTCAACAACTGGTTCCTGGACCGGGTCAGTCTGGACTTGGCTGGTGTTGAGGGAGGGGCCTGGTATTGTGGCGGTCTGAGTTTCCGTGGACTTGCACTCGATGGGCTTGTTGGCTGTTGGAGATGGGAGGGGGGAAGCTCTTTCTCTTCTTCCTCCCATGTCCTGTCCCCTCGGGGGTGCGAAAGGGCTCCTCCCCTCTGGATTCGAGGGGAGCGAGTTCCAATGCTGCTGTTGGGGGCGGAGGGGTAGTGGGAAGGCTCTCCTCGATCTCCATGACGGAGACTGGTGGAGTCTTCTTTACCTTGGGTGGCCTGGCCTTCTGTACCGGGCGTGGTGCAGCAGGAGTAGGGGCCGGGGTTGCTTTCTCCTTAGGCTTGGTCTTGGCCGGAGCTTTGACCAGAGGCCTCTTCCTTTGACCTAACTCAAAGGAGATGGAGAGGGCAGAGGTGTTGGACTTGTAGGAAGTCCTGAGGGAGTAGTCCCCAACCCGGTAAGCCAGCAAGGGCTCCAGGATGGAGACAAGCTCCCTCGGCAGAGACTTAGCGAAGTCTCTCATAGTTGCTAATGAGTTGTGAGAGCTGGGAAGGACACGTCTGCTCAGGGCGAGTGTCCAAGTATTATATCTACCTAAATATCACTTTATAGTGTCTCAGATCGCGGTTTTTAAAGAAAACAAGGTGCTCAAAGTGAAGCCCTTTTCCCTCTACATTCTCAACATAGTCTCTATCAGAAGTGTTTGGCTTGTGCTCGGTCCGACTTGGCCCGGGCTGTCAAAATCAACTTTAAACACACAGATGTATCATCAATGTAGAGGGAAAAGGGCTTTACTTTGAGCACCAAGTTTTCTTTACATACCGCGATCTGAGACACTATAAAGTGGTATATACGTAGATATTATATTATTTTCTCTTGGAACATCTATAAGATGTACAGCTACATGTATTTACCAAAAGAAAGAATCTACGTTTTTACTTCATTAAATAAACATTCACTCATTGAACATCTCCAACAGTTTTGTCCATGTTGAGATCCACTGAAATGGTTAGTTCACTTGTTACATTTATATAGAACAGAACGATATTTGTGATTAAATATGATTGTGGATACATTTACCTTGGCTATATTTTAAAATTCAACAATAGCTTGCGTGTGGTTTGTTTGGAAGCATAAAATCAACTATTGTTTGTAAAAACCATTTGTGTGTGTTAATATATATGGTTTTTTTAAAGGAAGAGGTGTTTGAATAAATATTATTTGTGTGTTCACAAACCCCTATCATGTAATTATATTTTCCTGAATAACATGTTGTTTGCATGTAAAATAAATGCCCCTGTTCACCTATGTAGAAAGTCAATAAGCGAAATAAAACTGAGTTACAGACTGTGTTTTATAGATCCATAGAAATACGATTGCATAGACGATCAATTCAGTTTACAACAGGTGTAGGGTGTGGCTAATTGAAATGTATCTCGATGACTTATTTAAATGTATTTCGCAGGTAATAATCAATAAACATTGTGACAGAAAAACAAGCTAAGGATTGAGTTGAATTTTAGTTTTGCGAAAAAGGTCCGTGGTTTCTGTGGATGAAACTAAGTTTGACAATGTTGCAAATGATCACTTCTTTGATTTCATTACGGATTCCTCAACCTGTATCGAGGAGAATTGTTTACAGTTAAGTAAAATTCTAATCAAGATTTCTTAAAGCTGTCACGGTGGCAAATTAAAACTTCGATATCATGGTACACAGTTCTATTGTAAAGTCAGATTGGGAGTTCGAGATGGCGCTATGTATTTTTATCTCGAATTTGAAATAAGCGGTTAAATTTATATGTTGTTTTTTTTGGTTTTTTTGTTTAACGCCACACTCAGCAATATGCCAGCTATATGACGGAGGTCATGCAAATAATCAAGTCTGGACCTGACAATCCAGTGATTGACATCACGAGCATCAATCCACACAATTGGGATAAGATGACATGCATCCAATCAACTAAGTCAGCGAGCCTGACAACCAACCCGATCCCGTTAGTCTCCTCTAACGACAACCATAGTCACCTTTTAATACAAGCATTGGTTGCTGAAGATCTGTTCTAACCCTGATCTTCACAGGTCCAAATCTATATGTATTTTTATGGTGAGGCGGTTGTGATCGGAGCATAGGTTCGAGAGTTCGGTACACACATTCGTGGTAAATATCTCTCATGTTGTGGATGATAGGGATTTTGTCATGTTTTAAAGAAATGTCACCACTGTCATGCTTTTGATGGTACACAAAACGTAAGCTTTACCTCGAACATGCTAGTTCCGGTCACAAAATATATGCTTTACCTTTTACTGATTTTTGTATTAATAACATTACAACGTTTCTCAAGGTTACAGACTCCAAGGATTCATTAAAGTGCATTATAAGCACCTAAAATTGACAACTAACACCCTGATCGCAAAACTCCTAACGATTTTTACTAAAAATAGTTACGAAAACTTCGCACTTCGCTTGATTGACACTCATTTCTGTACCGTCCAGCACCATCAACAAAATAAACATCAACATTGATATTCAGTACTGCATCAATGGGTCGTTTAGGAAAATCCATTGAATGGCTTGTTTTCAGTCTTGACATGCTTCACAAGAGGATCCCCAGATAAATAAATATGTGCAATAGTGCACGATTAAATTCAATCATGAAAGGCCTCCTTGTTAATAACACCATAGACGTTAAAATATGGTGATCATCCTCATCATAAACAACTATCATCATAATTATAATGTTTATGTTCCCGTCACAGTACATCGTATTTAAAGAAAACAAGGTATAGATATAAACACATTTGATGATACATCTGTGAGTTTAAAGTTGATTTTGACAACCCGGGCCAAGTCGGACCCAACACAAGCCAAACACTTTTGATAGAGACTATGTTGAGAATGTAGAGGGAAAAGGGCTTCAGTCTGAGCACCTTGTTTTCTTTCAATACAGCGAACTGAGACACTTTAAAGTGCTATATAGGTGGATATTATACTCGTTTATAGATGTGAATACATTTGAATATACACCTGTGAGGTTTAAGTTAAATTTGATAGCCCGGGCCAAGTCGGACCCAACACTTCTGACAGAGATTTTCTTAAGAAAATACAGTAAAAGTGTTTGACTTTAACGGACCAGTTTTATTTACATACGATGTACTGAGACACTATAAAGTGGTTTATAGGTAGATAAAATACTAATCTATAGATGTAAACACATTTGATGATACATCTATGTGTTTAAAGTTGATTTTGACAGCCCGGACCAAGTCGGTCCCAACACTTTTGACAGAGATTTTCTTAAGAAAATACAGTAAAAGTGTTTGACTTTAACGGACCAGTTTTCTTTAAATACGACGTACTCTGACATTATAAAGTGGTATATAGGTAGATATAATACTATTCTATGGATGTAAACACATTTAATGATGCATCTGTCTGTTTAAAGTTGATTGTGACATCCCGGGCCATGTCGGACCCAACACAAGACAAACACTTTTGATAGAAACTATGTTGAGAATGTAGAGGGGAAAGGGCTTCACTTTGAGCACCTTGTTTTCTTTAAATACGATGTACTGTGACATTATAAAGTGGTTTATAGTCAGATACAATACTAAGCTACAGATATAAACACATTTGATGATACATCTGTGTGTTTAAAGTTGATTTTGACAGCCCGGGCCAAGTCGGACCGAGCACAATCCAAACACTTCTGATAGAGGCTATGTTGAGAATGTAGAGGAAAAAGGGCTTCACTTTGAGCACCTTGTTTTCTTTAAAAACCGCGATCTGAGACACTATTAAGTGATATTTAGGTAGATATAATACTATTCTATGGATGTAAACACAATTGATGATGCATCTGTCTGTTTAAAGTTGATTGTGACATCCCGGGCCATGTCGGACCCAACACAAGACAAACACTTTTGATAGAGACTATGTTGAGAATGTAGAGGGAAAGGGCTTCACTTTGAGCACCTTGTTTTCTTTAAATACGATGTACTGTGACATTATAAAGTGGTATACCTGGAAGATATAGTACTAATCTATAGATGTAAACACATTTGATGATACATTTGTGTTTTTAAAGTTGATTTTGACAGCCCGGGCCAAGTCGGACCCAACACAGACAAAACACTTCTGATAGAGACTATGTTGAGAATGTAGAGGGAAAATGGCTCCACTTTGAGCATCTGGTTTTCTTTAACTACCGCAATATGAGACAATAAAGTGGTATAAAATTAGATATAATACTACTCTTTAGATATAAAGAATGTTTAGAACTTTAGATATAAAGAATGTTTAGAACTTAAGAAGTGCTGGGACAGTTTTTAACACGCGTCGTGTCAGCCCTATGACATTTGCGAATATCCACTTCCAGAAAACATCCTGTGTTGGTTTAACATGAATTAGTAAAGGTTTTATTAGGGATGCCCAACACGTTAATTAATGAAAGAAGAGTAGTCAAAACACTATCGTTTCCTGCCCAGGACATCACACCCCTACACGCTAAGGTCGGTGAGAAACATTCTCATCAAAGAAAACACACAGTCAAGACACTGACTTTTCTACGAGGACTCCACGGTATGTAGTCATAATTATCAGTTAATTACATTGTTGAAGATGCACTTTGATTCAAACTCAATGAAATGAGAAAAACTATACGTTTGTGGACATTTGAGATCTGCCAAGATATGCACGTTTCGTTTTATTATTCTGCAATCCATTTTGAGTATTACCCGCTGGCCAGGACCGGCCCGACTTTTCTTGGCCCGAATTTTAGGTAATCCCGTTTTCAATACTAAACTTGTTATACAGGATTCCTAAAAGCTTGTTTTCAATTGAGACAACTCCAATTTCTCTGTCAAATATGGCATGCAAGTAGTTCGCTTTTGCCATTGCTGTTTGATCAATGTTTGTTAAATGATGCAGTAGGTTATGTTTTTTAATACTGCATTGAAAAATCTGAGGGATATTGGGGAAATTCTGCTATATAGTCATACTTCCCTCTTGTGTTAAGGGGGAAAATCTGACTCTAAAGCGGAAATATCGCTATGTAGTCATTTTTCCCCGGGGGAAATTTAGCTATATAGCCCTTTTTCCGGGGGGAAATTCGGCTATATAGCCCCCTTTCCGGGGGGAATTTAGGCTAGGGGGGAAATCCCACTCTCTGACACCGGCAAAACCGACAAAATAACATTGTTGCAATGTTCTTCGGCGAAACCAGAGTACTTCAAATTTAAGATAAGATGTTACGACATTATTCGGCGAAACCAGTAAACTACAAAGTATGAAATTATAAAAATTGAACGTCAGTTTGGATGGGTGCATTGAAGTGTGAACGATTTAAGAGCGCTGGTTAAACCTCACACAGTTTAACTGACGTTCAATTCTTATATATATATTCGTTGTGTTCATTGAAATTCCTGCATTCTGATTAGCTGAATTGGTCACTTGTTATTGCATTTATTTCCCAATGAATGTAAAAAAGTAAGCCACGCCCACCGAGGCGCACTATTTTTATTACTGCGGAATGTCGGGGAATCCCAATATTACAGTCGAGGGAATTCCCTTTCTGCTCACGTGTATCGTCATGCATGCACAGGACATGTAGCGACTTCCATGCATATTCATTGTCCAAACTACCATTTGAAGCCGAAGGCCGAGAAGGAATGAAACAGCAAGCGTGCAAGCCCGCTCGCCTGTTTTTTACCCACACGCCTCGTTTCAACTTTCATGTCATCGGGTTTCATTTCTAACTAGTATTTTTCCAACTGTGTTTTACCGTAATCAGGGAAGTAATGTTTGAATCTGGCGGTAACTGACCATGTTATTTGAAACAGTCGCCTTCTCCCGGACATATTTCTTCCGGTTCGTTACAGTTTGACTGTTGCAGTTCTTTTCGCCTCCTGTCGTAATTGACAGGTCAAATGAACATTGTTTTGATCCTACTCTACGTTGATTGACTGTGTAGGCGTGTCAAGTTATGTGCAAAAATTAAACGATCACCTGATTCATGATTTGTGTGTGTGTGTGTGTGTGTGTGTGTGTGTGTGTGTGTGTGTGTGTGTGTGTGTGTGTGTGTGTGTGTAAACAAGTGATTTCATCAGGTGTATAAGTATAAACTCCTTTATCCAAACAAGATCTTTGGCCGTTCAGCGGGTCTTCAGGTGTAATGAAAACTTTAACTTAAATTGTAGTCCTAGCCGACGCATAACAGTGGTATCTGTGGCGTCACAATGCCTATGATGTAATAATGACAATAAAGGGAGAAGTAAAACGTAGTTCTAGGCGACAGCCAACGTTATGCTTTTGACGTCGTAAAGCATATGACGCCATAGCTGATGATAATAGTGGGAGGCATGAATACATTATGGTGTGAGTGCACAAATACACATTGAGCTACATGGGGAAGTTTTGAAAATTATACTTTTGAATAAGTTTAGGTTTCAAAAGTCTAATGAACATCTGTTCTTTTTCCATTCGTAAATGTTTTTCATTGAACAATTTAAAAGACAGACAGTAAAATGACCACTACCGCATTCATCAATGTGTTTGCTTACATTTATACAACGTACATTTGGATCTCGAATTTGTTGTCAGCTGTGTACTGTGATTCGGTCTTTTAGTTGCATACCAGTTTCTCCAATATAATGCTCACCACATCCCGCACATGTTTGAATATATACAACATCTTTACTTGAAGATGACCTTCAAAGCCGCGACGGTTAAGGGCCGGGTAATCCAAATTAAAATTTATCAGACATAGTCCCGGCAAACCCGAACACCGATTCTGCTGCTGGTACCGCAAGCGCCAAATGGATGGATTGGCCGTGAATGCGTTGAACCGTGAATGCATACCGTTTTATGATATGAACGAGGCATACTGAAATACATTAGTAGAAATAGGCTTTATGATAGAAACGAATTCAGAAAGAGTACAGATTCAAAAATACATAAAACAAAAAAATCAATCAATTTTAACAGATCACGAGATCATCAACTTACAGGAATTGAGTCTTCTAGCGTTCGCGGATGTGTTTACAGATATAACGCTTGTTTAAGAAGATCAAACATACCGAAAACCTTCCATGTACTGAATTGTAATATTTTTTTATAAAATCGATATAACACTGAATACAAATGCATCCTGTATAAGTCTTATGTTCCAAAATAATACGTTCACCACCAATCGTTATTTCGACTATTTTCTAAATTTGCGATTTTTTAAATCAAATTGAAATACGAGAAAACTATTGAAATAACGAAAATATGATCGAAGTAACGAGATAAAAAAACGAAATTTTGAAAAAATAATCAAAAATTTGAAATAAAAAGAAATATAAAATATTTCGAAATAGTTGAAATAACGAAAAAACATTCGAAATTTCGAGTTGTTGAAATATACTTGAAATCACAAGAAAAGAATCGAAGTAACGAGAAAATAAATCGAATAACAAGAAAACTCGAAATGTCTAGATAAAAACAACAAATAATAGAGACAAAAAGTAATCTCGATAAAAAAAATATATAATTATGCAACCAAAGTGGCACTATTAGGCTTTCGTACAAAACAGGGAATTGCATCGGCCATCATTTTTGTCTCGGAAACGACAAATTTGGAAATTGTGTCTGCCATTAAACTTTTTGAAAAGTTTTAATGAGGACTTTTAATGTTGTAACACGCGCCCCTTTTATAAATTATCTACAATTAACCAAAAGGAGGAAGGTGGGTGAATACGGGTCTTTCCCACGTTTAGATATCAAGCACAATCTTAAGCATGTTCAGACTCTAAATGCGTCAACGTAGGCACGCGCTTAGGTTTGTGTTTAAGATCTAAAAACATGTTTACGGTGTAAAGATATTGTAAGTGGATGTTTATTAAGGAAAGGTTCTTAGTAGATTAATTTGTACCCAAATATTTCACCACTGTAAGTCAATATGTTCAAAACTAAAATACCTGTTATATATATTTATCATTTAATGGATAAGTGTTGATGTATGTCAGCTGAAGCTGCTGAAACTACCTACGATTGTGACGGACATCCGATTTTGTACAACCTTAAAATCAACAAACATAAATGATAAAGGTATAAATACGATCTTACTTACGTATCTGGTCTGTGATATACATTTCAGCATTGACCAGATTACTTGTGCTGGAACTGCAAAATTACCACTGCGCGTGCTTCGGATACAACTGATGGGATAGCCTCCCGTGGAAGGCTGAGGCGAGACAGTTTGTCAAACGTGTCTTCTCAGGGTCAACATTTAGGCAATGTGATCACAAAGTTGTCAAAACTTGATTTACTCACCGTGATATGTTTGAGGGGCAATACATTATACCATATAGATATGGCAAAGGAATAAAAGTAACATCGGAATTGCTGGTATCTTAAATTTTCAAATTGATCTTAATGTATTTTCAAATGCAAAAAGTAACATATGTATGTTACTTTCATTTAGATGTTTAAATTGTATTCCGACAGAAAATGTAAATGAGATATTTTCGCTTCAGGCTTCTTGAAAATGTATGATCGTTGAAGCGTGCAAAATAATAGGGTGTCACTCATAGGACATGTAGCACAAGGATGACACTTTTGATATGGTTTTGTGGTTCAGGTCTCGCCTAAACGTGTTAACATCGCAGTAGGTCACGCGTGGGTACATTTGCTACTTCATTAAATACAACAAATGTATAAGTTGATCAATGTAACGGTACATACCGTAATGACAAGTGTCAAGTGGTCGTTTGTAGTAGAATGAATGATGGTTTATTTACGACTGTGTTTTTCGAGACTCTTTGCGAATGCTTTTCTGTATCATACAGGAATGTAGCACTGCATTTAAACGGAAAAGACCAACGGAGAATGTTGTATGACTTTCAACAGTGAAATACCATGGAGAATGATGTACTACTTTTGACAGGAAAAGACGCAGGGGAAATTCTGTACTTTTAAGAGGCAAAGGCCATGGTGAATGGTCTATAACTTTTAAAATGCAAATACCCATGGAGAATATTGCACTACTTATGGCATGAAAAAATACCAATGGAGAATAGTTTACTATGTTTAACAGTGGACGCATGGATAATGATGCACTGTGTTTTAACAGAAAAAGACGCGTGGAGTCACGTTTAACAGGCCAAGACCATTGATATAGTTGCAGTCTTTTAACAGGAAAGACCCGTGGAGGATGTTGCACTTTGTTTAACAGGACTTTTAACAGGGAAGAACCCAAGTACTACATGAAAAGACCCACGAAGAAAGCAAAAATATGGTCATGGTTTCGAATCTCAACTACGCCCCGATTTATTATCCTGTGTCTGTCAGCACCACCCCGGGCTCAAAACTGAAAAGATCAACCATGAATTACACTCATTCCTACATAGGTTATGGGTGCACGTATAGTCCATGAAGCCGCGTCCGTGGTCTATGGGTGGATAGAGAGTGTCTTCCCTTGGTCTGTCACGCCACAGTAACTTTTGTAAGGGTCATTAGAATTTTCTAGGAAGAGAAAAGCAAAGATGATGTCAGCTTAACAACGATTAATGAGCATTATCAAGATTGAATCTGTTAAATCACACAAACATCTTGGACTAACTCTGCAGCGTAATTGTCAGTATCAGACTCATATCGATAGTATACGATGCAAAAAAAAACAAGGGAATATTTTGCCGTGAAACTACGGGAATATACACTAATGTCTGGCAATGAAAGTAAGTGATTTATGTGGCAAGAACATTTCAGAAGAAGTCAAGCACCTCAACACAAAATTGTAACAGTCATTAAGCGCATGACCCCGGACAGTACCTGCAAGAGGTGGTTTTGTTACTCACTCAGTTGTGAACCGACGCATTTTGTTTTCTTTGATCCAAACGAATGACACTTGATTGAACACATTTAAGCCTTAAATGCGACAGTTACAACGTGCTGAACGTTTACGTGTCATAGTCATGTTGCAGATGACAAAAGTCAGGATATTGCTGTACAAACGCTGCATGTTTCTCAATCTCAAATTGTGACAGATTGTGGTCCCGATACCAACACAAACGCCGGTGATCGACGCTGCTCTGGACACCCAAGGGCAACAACTCCAGCCAGGGACAGATTAGACAGAACGATGGCATTAAGAAGTCGGTCGCAAACTGCCACCCAGATAAGGGACCGTTTGGATCAGGAAACTTATGTTTAGTACATGCCCCGACAATGCGAAATCCTCTGCACAGACATTTGCGTGACGGCGACCACGTGTCATCCGATAACTTGCTGCACGTCATTTGATCGAACAGGCTTATTAGAGGCGCGATTATTGGCGTATAATTGGTATACATACAACAGGTGTGACCGTCAGCTTTCAGAAAGCTTTCAACTCTATCAATAGTGATGTTCTTTGATTTGTTCTGCATTCAAATGGAATTCATGGGAAAATATTTACTATTATACATGACATTTATTCTAAATCTCTTGCTTGTGTTAAAATTTCAAATAGTGGCATCTCAGATTATTTCAACAGTCTCAACGGTGTACGACAAGGGTGAGTTTTAAGTTCTTTTTTGTTTTCGTTATTCATAAATGAGTTGGAAGAAGACATCCAACACTGTGGTGATAGAGGAATATTCGCACATGAGGATTAACTGGAATTGGTTCGTCTCTTATATGCGGATGACTTGTGTATTTTTGCAGATCCAGTTCTTGAACTACAGAAGAAGATTGATGTATTACACAAATTTTGTAACAAATGGGGTTTAAAAATTAACATGGATAAAACTGATAACTTAGTTTTTCGTAATGGTGGTAAGTTAAGGAACTACGAGAAATGGAAACAAGGGCATATGCCTGTCAAGGTTTCGACATATTAACCTATTATTTTATATGGTTCGGAGATTTGGGAGGTTCATAAATGGTTGTGTCTCGAACGTTTCCAAGCGAAGTTTTGTAAATCTGTTTTTGGGTACTAGTTCTACAAATGTTGCAGTGCTCGGAGAATGTAGTCGATATGGTATTTATATTGATTCTTACACAAGATGTTTAAGATACTGGTTTAAGCTTCTTAGTATCTCTCAAGAGAGATGTGTGGGAATTTCAAGGTGCTGGTGATCCTAAATATTTTATAAGTGAGTTCATACTGAGGGCTAAGGACTGTCATGCACAAACATGGTATTATGAAGTGTCTGGATGCTCCTCGAAATTAGAATTGTATTCATTATTTAAGACATCTATTAAATGTATTATCAAAAGAAAAGCGACGTATACTCACCCTTTTACGTATTGGAGAACTGGGAATTGTGCATAACACAGGAAGGCCGGATGGCATCGATAAGACACTCCGGGTTTGTCTGTTGTTAAGTTAAGGACAGGTGAAAATAGATTTCATTTCATTCTTGTTTGCCCTATTTATGAAGGTATTCGCTCAAAATAATAATTTACATATATAGACTTTATTACTGGTTATAATCATAAAGATAAACTAGTTAGAATGTTAAAAATCTTCTGATGTAAACTTGTCTTGAGCCAATTATGTTAAAGATGCTATCTGTCTTCGTTCTTCTTACCTGTAAATACTATTTGATGTGAAACTAAATTGTATTACGTGGGCGTGAGGCCTTATTACCGAATAAATTGATTGATTGATTGACAAAAGCATGGGACGTCAACTGATGCAGCATTTTACTGTAATAGCGGATTGGTACAAAACACGGGAAAAACCAATGTTTACAGGATCCCCAACGGTTAGGAAGACCTCGCATGACGTCAAGGCGTGAGGATATGGCCCTGCTTCGGCTTGTACGTCGTCAACCATTTGCAACATCTTCTGTTCTGAAGCGCCAGTGGTTACCCAATAGACGGATGTCAACCAAAATAGTGGGGAATCGACTGAAATCGGTGAGAATGAAGTCCAGAAGGGTAAACAAGCGTTCCTTCCTTGATGATCATCATCGGATAATTCGTTTGGCATGGCGTTTGGAGAACTTGGAATCTGAGGACTTGGCGAAGAGTCTATTGGTCCGATGAGAGCAGGTTCACGGATGTCCGATTGAGCGGCTGGGGACATAAAAATACGACCTACACACACAGGAACAGACCTAATTATGACCCCGTTTGACCCGAATTATGACCTTGGGGGTGCCTGTCACACGATTGTAAGCTGGCTCTTGTCACCATTCAAGGCAACCTCAATGGTGATTGGTACATTAATAACGTCCTGCAACTGGTTGTTGTGTCGCATTTCGACAACCACCCACTCGCAAACCGACCTTTGCACATGGATGCCAATGCTAGGCCACATCGTTCCCGAGCATTAACAGTTTTTTCTCCAGAATGACGCTGTGGCGACACTACCATAGCCTGCAATAGTCCTGACCTGAACCCACTGGAGCATATTTGGGACATCTTGGGGCTCGGAAATGGAAATGCAGTTTTTATGTTTTCATAATGTCAGAGGTGTCTTTTTTGAAAACCACATTTGTTTTTCCGTTGTTATATACTGAACCGCAAAAGAAACGTCACCATGGATTGATATATGAGAAACTTTCTTTGTCCAAACACTGTAAACATCCTTTGAGACATATTAAAAAGATTAAACTTGGCAAACCTGATCATCAAGGTGTCAAATGTTCTTAAAGTGAAACCAAACACTAGTCTCTGAGAAAATGGCATCACAAGTCAGTATCTCGTGTGTCTGCCATGTACATTGATGACTGCCGTGCAGCGTCGATACATGGAATGGATGAGGCGGTTGATGAAGGCCATAGGCACTTGAGCCCACACTCTGAGGAACGCCTGACGCAGTTCAGCTGAAGTTGTCGGCCTTGGTCGGACGTCATTCAGCCGTCTTTGAATCTCGTCCCACAGGTGCCCAATGGGATTTAAATCGGGACTGAGGGGAGGCCACTGCAGGGTTCTGATGCCATTCTGCTGGAGGAAGTCTTTTGCTGCTCTCGCAGTGTGGACACGGGCGTTATCATGCTGAAACTCGTGTTTGCGGCGACGTGCCAAATGAGGTATGGCGTGTGGTCACCATTGCCTCTCCCTGGACCGATGTCCTGGAAGACCACAGGGCCGACGCTCTGTGCATGACCAATTCCACCCCATACCATGATGCTCGGACCACCCCACGAGTCTCTCTCAACAACACAAGCATCCGAAAAACGTTCCCCACGGCGTCGCAAGACTCTCTCTGCCATCTGCTGTTGAGATACAGTAACGGCTCTCGTCGGAGAAGAGGACTCTTCCCCATGCTGTTGGCGCAAATGCTGGTGCTGTGTTGCCCGCTGAAGACGGTCCCGGCGATGACGTGGTGTCAGAATGGGTCCTCGGTGTGAATGTTATCCGATCTGGGTGGATTTTTATAGGGCAAGAAATGGGGGAACGCATGTGCATTTCAATTTGCACGGAACTCACATGCATCGGGTTACCATGGCCGTTGCCGTGGTGCGTTTGGGCGATCGGTTTTATTGTCATCTGCTTTTATGGTCCCGGCGATGACGTGGTTGTCAGAATGGGTCCTCGGTGTGACCTGTGACAGGGTCAATCTTGGCATGTGGTAGCAATTCAATAACGAATGAATGTTATCCGATCTGGGTGGATTTTTATAGGGCAAGAAAAGGAGGAACGCATGTGCATTTCAATTTGCACGGAACTCACATGCATCGGGTTACCATGGCCGTTGCCGTGGTGCGTTTGGGCGATCGTTTTTTTTGTCATCTGCTTTGTTTTTTTATCATCAAATTTCATTTTTCCGGACGAGGTAATGTTAAATTTTAGAAACTTTGACAAAAATTACCCAGATATTTAAATGACAACTTTTCATGTAATGTTACATGGGGTGACGTTTCTTTTGCGGTTCAGTATATTATCAGGATTTTAATGCCAATTCTCGTAGAACCAGCCATTGTTAGATATTCAGGGGTGCTTAACTTTCTACTTTGTGTATATAATGAAACAGACTATTCATATTGTCATATATCTTCGCTTAATTCTCAAAATATCTGTCTTTAATAAATTGTTTCATGTAAGAACGACCGATTATCTTTTAGATCTAATTCCAGTAAATGTGTCCTAATAAGCCACAATATCCTCTTGGCATGCTCCTAAATCCACTTTGGGGTAGAGAAACGTATAACAAAATCGTTCTCCACCATACGTGCCTGAAATATGCTGTACGACATTCTACGACGCACAGACATAATCATATCAAGTAATGTACATCACCCATTCAAAACATATGGATCTGGAGTTATAATTAGATAAATGTAAACTTTGATTTGTTTGTAGCGACCTAAATGGACCCAAATTCGATCGTTTTATTAGTGATATTTCAACTTACTGCTTGGATGTTACTACGAAGACAGTCTTCATTATGTACTTCAGTGTTTAAATTTCACTCATGTCATGTTGCTTCACTAAGGGACATAATATAACGACAATATTGTTCGGTGATATAAATTTGCCAGGTGCATTACATTCAATTTAAAGACTAATGTATTATTTTACCCAAACAAATCACGTTAGTTACGTGCTCATACAAAATTATTATGTTGTGATGTCTTAGTCCAGCTGAATAATTCTATCAATATATGTATATTATATATTTGTTTATATTGTGATGTTATGAAAGATTTACTAATCATATGTGAACGGGAGAGTTCTTCAAATGGGCATTATGCCTGTTGACCAAAATCAAGGTTTTCATTCAATGATGTTTTTGTTTAAAATATTCTACAATTGAAAATGTCTTGTTCCGGCTGCGCAGACCGATGCGCAAAACGATTGACGATTGATGATGACATTTCGGTATTCCTCACATTGCGCTGCAAGAAACATATACTCAGAAGAGTCTATGTAATATAAGTTAAGTGACCTAAACTGAGACGGGTATTGTATTTGGGGGGATTGGGGAAGGGGCTGATAATTAATGATAATAATAATGTGCACCAAAAGGTGCATTCGTTATTTTGTTTTTATTTACCATATGAAGGGGAATATAACGCCTCTCTTTTTATATCATTTAAAGTGTTGTGTAAGGCTTGATGTGTGAGGAAAGCCCGTATTGATGCCGAGCTTAGTCTTAGTTGGATCTAGAGCTGATTAAATTAAGTAAATTAAAATTTTAAAATTTGAACATATTAATTCTGGCAAACAAACAAGAAATCTGGTTATTTTCATTCTCTAAGAGGGAAAACAGCTGTGTGAAAGGAAAAAAGTTATAGCAAGAATCTCTATCACAATAACGTGACCCCCAATATTAAAACAATATCATGACATCCTGGTCTGTCTTGACAAGGATTCTCTTTCGTAATAGGTGAGATGTTTTGTCCATCTGCCATATTATCCGTATCCGCATCCGTAATTACCCCGTTATTCGCAATATACCCGTGTATTATTCGTGTTATATATAAATATGACTCTTGAAAATCACATGCGTGAAACCGGTTGAGTTAATTATACAGCCCATCTTTGGACTTTTGTATTTTATCTCTCTCACTCTCTCTCTCTCTCTCTCTCTCTCTCTCTCTCTCTCTCTCTCTCTCTCTCTCTCTCTCTCTCTCTGTATATATATATATATATATATATATATATATATATATATATATATATATATATGAAAGCGATAGCCAATAAAGACTGTATTTAATCTTACTCCACTTATTAAATTATTACTATTTTGTGCCTAATAGTTGGAACTTTACTGTGCCCTATATGACGAATAATACACGGATATATCGCAAAAAATCCACGTATTATTCTTCATGTGTACATGTATTATTCGCCATATATCAGCGTATTATTCGTCTTATATCCGTGTATCATTCGCCATATAATCGCGTTTTATTCGGGATATATCTATCTATATCTATATATAAAGTTTTTTTACAACAGGTCACATCCTTCACTGCCTTCAATAGAGCAAAACTGATGTTGACTCAATGATGACACCAGGTGTTCAAAATCGGTTCATGTCCTACCCTACCGGGTAGCGAGGGGCAAGACAAGCTTACCCTTTTATGGACCACTTGGTGTCAAAATTGATTTGAATTGTACTATATACTAAGCATGTGTTTATGAATCAAATATCAAATAGTGATAACAAATGACTCCAAATTAAATACTTTTTAAGTTATGAGTAGTTTATTTGTTTGATATCAATTAAATCACAATCGATTTTCCTACTCTTGGTAGTAAGAGCATGCTCGATTATCCCTCACAAGCAGTGAAATGCAAGCACCAAGGGCTGGAGCTGCGGGCATATTGCTCGTCTTAAAGGGAAAGTTGACTATTGGAGCGTTGAAGTAAACCCTCTTGCTATACAGTCTTGTGGAGAGTGTTTTGTCACTCTCAATCTGTATGTACAGTAAACTACGGTTATAACGAACTCGAAGGGACCACTAATTTTAGTTCGTTATAACCGTAGTTCGTTAAAAGCATATAAATAGCATTTATACAACAAATGGTCGGGACTAAAACTAAGTTCATTATATCGGTCAGTACGTTATAACCGTGTTCGTTATAACCGTAGTTTACTGTATATACCTAAATATCCAAGAGATGAGACGGTCTCACCGGTTTCCTTTATTTTCAGTTCAGGTGGGTAAATCAGTGGCAGGGAATTGGCTGTTTGGTGGTTATTGATCGATGTCAGATCATCGAAACACCTGATACCTTGGCCACAGTACCTTGTCTTAACCTTGCAATCCGAAAAGAAATTCTACTGTGAGGGTAAGTTAAGTATCATCATAAGTTTCCTTGCTTAGCGAAGCCGCATTAACAGACTGAGTGTTTCTAAAAGGGAGCTAACTCTGCCTTGCCTAATCGAAAGTTGGGTCCACATTCGAAACTGGAAGCACTTAAAGAGATTATGTACTACGACCTGAAGAATCACGAACTGTTATCTTGTCAGCAAAGAGAAAGTTTCCTGACTTTAAATTGGATTCAAAACTAGATCGAGGGCTCATTAATAGTCATGGGTTTTTCTTATCTTCGAGTTCCTTTCAATTTTCCTGTTCGTTTGACCCACAACTGCTTTTTATGATTAGATTGATGTTGTGTTGGAAGACAGCAGTGCCATATGCTCTCGAAATTTAATTTGAAGTAAAATTCTTGCTTTGAAACATATGTCATGTATCTATCGTGGAGGTCAAGTCACACTAAATATACTAATGACATTTCCCGTCAATATAACCGGGAAACAATATTTATATATTGCTATATATGTCCATGCAAAATAATTACAAAAGAAGCTTAGCGATTTACAACTGAAACGTGGACCCACCTGTTTCATTATATAAAGAAGCAGCAGAAACCTCTCAGTTGATTTTTTCCTGTGTTTTCTATAAATTCTATCATAAACATCAACTCAGCACTCTGTACTAATACATGTACATGGTTTTATTTATTGAAATTGAGTTTGATGTAAAACTTGAAACAACTAAAATTGAAATATATACGCATAATACACTTCTAATGAGTATCTTAGACATTTTATCAAAATATGCATTTGCCTTTTCTCATGTACAGTTCAAACATGGCAGGGTTCGCGTGGTTGCAAATTCATTCTTCCCCTAGTCTTCATTGAATATTTTTACACAAATGTATCCAGCCACAGATTAGTTTTAACAAAATGTTGCAATAATAAGTGAAGGTTTAATGGTCATTATCAAATTTAACAACCGGTATTCCTATCACATAACAAACTATATATACAATGTCATTCTTTTGTACCTTAGTTAATGGCGGAGAAAGTGGACCTATATTTCAGAAAATTATTTTCAACACAAAACCAACCGAAGAGATTTTGAGGATATGCATATCTCAATCAACATAAAACAACCATTGACTTTGTAAACTGTATTCAGAAAGACAAATTGGGCATACATTTGTTGAAAACTAAAAGTAATATATAGTTTTTAATTTCATTGGCAAGAACCGTGTTTTAATTTGCTTCAAGTTGAGGATGGAAATATAAAATTAAATATATTCGAACATTTCATTGAGAATATTGTTTAAATCTGGGATTAGAGCATTTGCAGCGTGACTTACCATTCGTCACCACTCGCCCCTTTCCGTAACCTGCAAGAAGACTCGTCCCCCTATCGATGAATGTTATGTGCGAAAATACGACAAACCAATCAGAATGCGCGTATGATTTCAAGTTCTTTGTCAAAGAATCCCTCAGAAATAATATTTGATTTTACATATGTCTTGCATCTTAAAATATATCCAAGACACAGTTAAATGTGTTCAAACATACTGTATAATTCCGCATGTCCAGATCGGCTTTAAATTGTATCTAAAATATATATAATATACGGGGAAATCTGTGTGAACCATTACACAACGAGTTGACAATTGTTTTAGGTATGCCCGTTTGCGCAAAGACGGAACCCGGTTGCATAAATGGCCACGAGAGGGGCACGAGTCGCTATTCGGCTTGTCCCGGAATAACACGAGTTGGTCACGAATGCGTGACTTACGCCACGTTGCGCAAATATGAAAACAACGGAGACAGCTCGAGACTGTAACAAGAGTGACCGCCCTTTCCCAAAGTGAACCCCTGAAAATGCAATTTCTCAGTTTTCTTTCACAAATGATTTAAATATGGGCAAGAACAGGCACATTGAAGATGTTTATAATATTGGCTGTAAGTTTCATCCTGATGAACTGATAAAGATGATGAAACATTTACAAATTGCAATCACTGTTGTGGTGGCTATACTGACCCGTCACAGTCCTTTGACTTAGTCTTTTATGATTGTTCTGCGAGTGGTTATTTTAATTTTAAAACACACTGCAAATTATCAGAATGGCAAATTCAATATAAATTAATTGTTGTGCCTGTTCCAAACAATTATCTCGAACTACGATGAGAAATAATGTTTTGACTCCTAAAAGTTAATGTGTATCTATCATCAGCGGCAGCATCACAACACGTAAAAACTTATATGTCCGCCATAATACTTGTGTGCGTTTTACAATGCAGATGTTAGTTTCATCTCACGGCAGTATGACTGTTTTACCATGTAGGTGTTAGGGTCATCTCACGGCACCCTGACTGTTTTACAATGTAGGTGTTAGGGTCATCTCACGGCAGCATGACTGTTTTACAATGTAGATGTTAGTTTCATCTCACGGCAGCATGACTGTTTTACCATGCAGATGTTAGTTTCATCTCACGGCAGCATGACTGTTTTACCATGTAGATGTTAGTTTCATCTCACGGCAGCATGACTGTTTTACCATGTAGGTGTTAGTTTCATCTCACGGCAGCATGACTGTTTTACAATGTAGATGTTAGTTTCATCTCACGGCAGCATGACTGTTTTACAATGTAGATGTTAGTTTCATCTCACGGCAGCATGACTGTTTTACCATGTAGGTGTTAGTTTCATCTCACGGCAGCATAACTGTTTTACAATGTAGATGTTAGTTTCATCTCACGGCAGCATGACTGTTTTACAATGTAGATGTTAGTTTCATCTCACGGCAGCATGACTGTTTTACCATGTAGATGTTAGTTTCATCTCACGGCAGCATGACTGTTTTACAATGTTGATGTTAGTTTCATCTCACGGCAGCATGACTGTTTTACCATGTAGGTGTTAGTTTCATCTCACGGCAGCATGACTGTTTTACAATGTAGATGTTAGTTTCATCTCACGGCAGCATGACTGTTTTACAATGTAGATGTTAGTTTCATCTCACGGCAGCATGACTGTTTGACCATGTAGGTGTTAGTTTCATCTCACGGCAGCATGACTGTTTTACCATGTAGATGTTAGTTTCATCTCACGGCAGCATGACTGTTTTACAATGTAGATGTTAGTTTCATCTCACGGCAGCATGACTGTTTTACAATGTAGATGTTAGTTTCATCTCACGGCAGCATGACTGTTTTACAATGTTGATGTTAGTTTCATCTCACGGCAGCATGACTGTTTTACCATGTAGGTGTTAGTTTCATCTCACGGCAGCATGACTGTTTTACCATGTAGGTGTTAGTTTCATCTCACGGCAGCATGACTGTTTTACCATGTAGGTGTTAGTTTCATCTCACGGCAGCATGACTGTTTTACCATGTAGATGTTAGTTTCATCTCACGGCAGCATGACTGTTTTACCATGTAGATGTTAGTTTCATCTCACGGCAGCATGATTTTTTTACAATGTAGATGTTAGTTTCATCTCACGGCAGCATGACTGTTTTACAATGTAGATGTTAGTTTCATCTCACGGCAGCATGACTGTTTTACCATGTAGATGTTAGTTTCATCTCACGGCAGCATGACTGTTTTACAATGTAGATGTTAGTTTCATCTCACGGCAGCATGACTGTTTTACAATGTTGATGTTAGTTTCATCTCACGGCAGCATGACTGTTTTACAATGTAGATGTTAGTTTCATCTCTCGGCAGCATGACTGTTTTACAATGTAGATGTTAGTTTCATCTCACGGCAGCATGACTGTTTTACAATGTTGATTTTAGTTTCATCTCACGGCAGCATGACTGTTTTACCATGTAGATGTTAGTTTCATCTCACGGCAGCATGACTGTTTTACCATGTAGATGTTAGTTTCATCTCACGGCAGCATGACTGTTTTACAATGTAGGTGTTAGTTTCATCTCACGGCAGCATGACTGTTTTACAATGTAGATGTTAGTTTCATCTCACGGCAGCATGACTGTTTTACCATGTAGGTGTTAGTTTCATCTCACGGCAGCATGACTGTTTTACCATGTAGGTGTTAGTTTCATCAGGAGGAAGAGCTCTTAACAGTGAGTTGGTGAGGCGGGCGGCGGCGTTGGTGCTGAAGAGCGGTGGGACTGGGAGTTCACAGTCGACCAGGAAGTCCGAGAGATCCTGGAAGCTGTGAATCTCATGCTCAAACCGCTCCTGACCCCAGAACTGCACCAGCACCAAGGGTGGGCGTGGGCGGTTGCTGGGATACAGTCTGCCGTTGTCATGCTGGTAGCAGGGGTTAGGGAGGACCTCGTGCTGTTCCAGGATGTGCTGTGCCTGTTGTGCAAGGAGGAGACGGTCGTCAACCTCACTCTCTTGTTCCGGGACTGGGTCAGTCTGGACTTGGCTGGAGTTGAGGGACGGGCCTGGTGGTGTGGCGGTGTGGGTCTCCGAGTTCCTGCTTTGTGGTGATGGAAGAGGGGGAGAGTCGGGGGAGAAGATGCTTTTCCTCTTTCTCTTCTTTCTTCCGTGTCCTGTCCCTTCCGTCGTGCGAAAGGGCTCCTCCCCTCTGGATTCGAGGGGAGCGAGTTCCAGTGCCGCTGAAGGGGTTGGAGGGGTGGTGGGAAGGCTCTCCTGGATCTCCATGGGGGCGACTGGTGGAGCCTTCTTCACTGTGGGCGGCCTGGCCTTCTGTACCGGGCGTGGTGCAGCAGGGGCAGGGTGGGGGGTCTTTTTCTCTCCGGAGCTTTGACCAGAGGCCTTTTCCTTTGACCTAAGTCGAAGGAGATGGAGAGGGTGGAGGAGTTGGACTTGTACGAAGTCCGTAGGGAGTAGTCCCCGACCCTGTAAGCCAGCAAGGGCTCCAGGATGGCGACTAGCTCCCTGGGTAGAGATAGAGCGATATCCCTCATGGTGATAGCTTGGGTTGCGAGCAGGGAAGGACACGTCTGCACGGGGCGAGTGTCCAAGCCGAGATGTCTCTGACCACGACAACGAGAGTTTACCTGTCACTGGTATTAATACACACGCCCTTTGTCACATACACACATATTAATACACACGCCCTTTGTCACATACACACATATTAATACACACGTCATTTGTCACATACACACATATTAATACACACGCCCTTTGTCACATACACACATATTAATACACACGTCATTTGTCACATACACACATATTAATACACACGCCCTTTGTCACATACACACATATTAATACACACGTCATTTGTCACATACACACATATTAATACACACGCCCTTTGTCACATACACACATATTAATACACACGCCCTTTGTCACATACACACATATTAATACACACGCCCTTTGTCACATACACACATATTAATACACACGTCATTTGTCACATACACACATATTAATACACACGCCCTTTGTCACATACACACATATTAATACACACGTCATTTGTCACATACACACATATTAATACACACGCCCTTTGTCACATACACACATATTAATACACACGTCATTTGTCACATACACACATATTAATACACACGCCCTTTGTCACATACACACATATTAATACACACGTCATTTGTCACATACACACATATTAATACACACGTCATTTGTCACATACACACATATAAATACACACGTCATTTGTCACATACACACATATTAATACACACGCCCTTTGTCACATACACACATATTAATACACACGTCATTTGTCACATACACACATATTAATACACACGCCCTTTGTCACATACACACATATTAATACACACGTCATTTGTCACATACACACCTATTAATACACACGTCATTTGTCACATACACACATATAAATACACACGTCATTTGTCACATACACACATATTAATACACACGTCATTTGTCACATACACACATATAAATACACACGTCATTTTTCACATGCACACATATTAATACACACGTCATTTGTCACATACACACATATAAATACACACGTCATTTTTCAGATGCACACATATTAATACACACGTCATTTGTCACATACACACATATAAATACACACGTCATTTCTCACATGCACACATATAAATACACACGTCATTTTTCACATGCACACATAATAATACACACGTCATTTCTCACATGCACACAAATAAATACACACGTCATTTTTCACATGCACACATATTAATACACACGTCATTTGTCACATACACACATATAAATACACACGTCATTTCTCACATGCACACATATAAATACACACGTCATTTGTCACATACACACATATAAATACACACGTCATTTGTCACATACACACATATTAATACACACGTCATTTGTCACATACACACATATTTATACACACGTCATTTGTCACATACACACATATTAATACACACGTCATTTGTCACATACACACATATTAATACACACGTCATTTGTCACATACACACATATTAATACACACGTCATTTGTCACATACTCCGAGTTTGCCAGTTGTCCCGTAGAAGAAGGGGAGATGAATTAAGACAATTACTACAGAAAACCAGTGTTCGACAATATTATAATCATAATCACAGTACGGCCCAGTTCATGTAAGCATACATGTCTTGATTATCCGCCAAACATATGCCATTGGGCGTAAAAGGCAAAAATAGCTATGACATTTATATAAATAGATCAATGAAAACCATCTATAGTATCTCATATCCATCGACTCTTCTGCGCGTAGTTCGTACTATATGGCGACACATTTTCAGAAAAGAGTTAATAGAAATACCCAATACAATTTACGATTTAACTTTTTACTATTTATATAACTGTCATGACTACAGCTAGATTGCGTTGTGTACTGTAGTAACGTGACACTGCAAACAAGAAAACGTCGTTTTTTTCCGTATATGGGCATTGAAAGGAAAAACGACTCAAATTCATGATAATTGATTAATTGGTGAGCATCTAGAAAGTGTCAAGAAAAGAATCGAGCTTTTCAAGCGTAAAATAGACGGAAAAACGATGCTTTTTGCTCCACCTTGTACAAATGTTAACGGTGAATTACATTGCGCCTGACAGGTGTCAGAGAGCCTAAATTCCCCCCGGAAAGGGGGCTATATAGCCGAATTTCCCCCCGGAAAAAAGGGCTATAGAGCTAAATTTCCCCCGGGAAAAAATTACTACTTAGCCTTATTTCCGCTTTAGAGTCAGTATGGCTATATAGCAGAATTTCCTCAATATCCCTCAGATTTTTCAATTCAGTATTAAAAAACATAACCTACTGCACCATTTAACAAACATTGATCAAACAGCAATGGCAAAAGCGAACTACTTGCATGCCATATTTGACAGAGAAATTGGAGTTAAACGTGTCTCAATTGAAAACAAGCTTTTAGGAATCCTGTATAACAAGATTAGTGTTGAAAACGGGATTACCTAAAAGTCGGGCCCAGAAAAGTCGGGCCGGGCCGGGCCGGGCCAGCGGGTAATATTTAAAATGGATTGCAGAATAATAAAACGAAACGTGCATATCTAGGCAGATCTCAAATGTCCACAAACGTATATTTTTTCTCATTTCATTGAGTTTGAATCAAAGTGCATCTTCAACAATGTAATAAACTGATAATTATGACTACATACCTTACTTACTTACTTATATTGGAGATTTTACGTGCGCTTTCCGACTGCAGCGTATTTCGCACACGGGCCCGGCCAAGCCATTTAATGTGTTTCCGAAAAGGGGAAAAAGTTGTTTGGCAATCCAATAGGGGTGTTTTAGTGGTTGCTTATATAGAATTTTGGAAATTTGGAAATTTGGAAAAAATGCCAAGAGGGTTTGGGGGACGAACTAAGGGACCTGAGTATGGAAGTTTGTTAGTTTGATTATGTGGTCTGGTTTTGGTAGTTTATTGGGGTTTTAAATGCGATTTATTAGTCCTGTTTTGATTAAGTATAAGCCTAAGGCTTTGAATTTTTCTATTTTATTTTGTGGGTTTAGGATTGCTTCTAGAGTAAGAGCCTTATTTAGATTTAGGGTGGTTTGTAGTGTAGTTCGGTGTGTTAGGTAGTGGGTGCGGTGTATGAGTGCGTGTTCTGGGGTTTCTTGTTGTTTGCAATGTGGGCAGGTTCCTGTTGCGTGTTTTCTTATTATTTTGAGGTGGTTATTTAGGTTGGTATGTCCTGTTTGGAGTTTAGTAATTACTCTGTCGATTTTTTTGGACGAATGTAGAATTTTTGGTTTGGTTAGGGTTTTTTTGAGAACCTTTTTGATTTGGCTATTTGAGTTTTGATTTAGGTTATGACATTTTTTGGTGATTTTTTGTTTGTTAACACTTTTAATTTCTAATTTGGAGATGGGTAGGTTTAAGCTTATTTCTGGGATTTTAAGGGATAGTTTAGCTGCTTTACCGGCGTTTTCATTGCCGTATATTCCTACGTGGGCGGGGACTACATACCGTGGAGTCCTCGTAGAAAAGTCAGTAAATTGACTGTGTGTTTTCTTTGATGAGAATGTTTCTCACCGACCTTCGCGTGTAGGGGTGTGATGTCCTGGGCAGGAAACGATATTGTTTTGACTACTCTTCTTTCATTAATTAACGTGTTGGGCATCCCTAATTAACCTTTACTAATTCATGTTAAAACCAACACAGGATGTTTTCTGGAAGTGGATATTCGCAAATGTCATAGGGCTGACACGACACGTGTTAAAAACTGTCCTAGCACTTCTTAAGTTACTAAACATTCTTTATATCTAAAGAGTAGTATTATATCTAATTTTATACCACTTTATTGTCTCATATTGCTGTAGTTAAAGAAAACAAGGTGCTCAAAGTGGAGCCATTTTCCCTCTACATTCTCAACATAGTCTCTATCAGAAGTGTTTTGTCTGTGTTGGGTCCGACTTGGCCCGGGCTGTCAAAATCAACTTTAAAAACACAAATGTATCATCAAATGTGTTTACATCTATAGATTAGTATTATATCTACCAGGTATACCACTTTATAATGTCACAGTACATCGTATTTATAGAAAACAAGGTGCTCAAAGTGAAGCCCGTTCCCTCTACATTCTCAACATAGTCTCTATCAAAAGTGTTTGTCGTGTGTTGGGTCCGACATGGCCCGGGATGTCACAATCAACTTTAAACAGACAGATGCATCATCAAATGTGTTTACATCCATAGACTAGTATTGTATCTACTACCTATATACCACTTTATAATGTGAGAGTACGTCGTATTTAAAGAAAATGGATCCGTTAAAGTCAAACACTTTTACTGTGTTTTCTTAAGAAAATCTCTGTCAGAAGTGTTGGGTCCGACTTGGCCCGGGCTGTCAAAATCAACTTTAAACACACAAATGTTTCATCAAATGTGTTTACATCTATAGACTAGCATTATACCTACCTATATACCACTTTATAGTCTCTCAAGTCGCTGTATTTAAAGAAATCAAGGTGCTCAGAGTGAAGCCCTTTTCCCTCTACATTCTCAACATAGTCTATATCAAAAGTGTTTGGCTTGTGTTGGGTCCGACTTGGCCCGGGCTGTCAAAATCAAATTTAAACATATAGATGTATCATCAAATGTGTTCACATCTGTAGCTTAGTATTATATCTACCTATCAGTACATCGTATGTAAATAAAACTGGTCCGTTAAAGTCAAACACTTTTACTGTATTTTCTTAAGAAAATCTCTGTCAGAAGTGTTGGGTCCGACTTGGCCCGGGCTGTCAAAATCAAATTTAAACATATAGATGTATCATCAAATGTGTTCACATCTGTAGCTTAGTATTATATCTACCTATCAGTACATCGTATGTAAATAAAACTGGTCCGTTAAAGTCAAACACTTTTACTGTATTTTCTTAAGAAAATCTCTGTCAGAAGTGTTGGGTCCGACTTGGCCCGGGCTATCAAATTCAACTTAAACCTCACAGATGTATATTCTAATGTTTTCACATCTATAAACGAGTATAATATCTACCTATATACCACTTTAAAGTGTCTCAGTTCGCTGTATTTAAAGAAAACAAGGTGCTCAAAGTGAAGCCCTTTTCCCTCTACATTTCAACATAGTCTCTATCAAAAGTGTTTGGCTTGTGTTGGGTCCGACTTGGCCCGGGTTGTCAAAATCAACTTTAAACTCACAGATGTATCATCAAATGTGTTTATATCTATACCTTGTTTTCTTTAAATACGATCTACTGTGACGGGAACATAAACATTATAATTATGATGATAGTTGTTTATGATGAGGATGATCACCATATTTTAACGTCTATGGTGTGATTATATAATAACAAGGAGGCCTTTCATGATTGAATTTAATCGTGCACTATTGCACATATTTATTTATCTGAAGATCCTCTTGTGAAGCATGTCAAGACTGAAAACAAGTCATTCAATGGATTTTCCTAAACGACAGTACTGAATATCAATGTTGATATTTATTTTGTTGATGGTGCTGGACGGTACAGAAATGAGTGTCAATCAAGCGAAGTGCCATATCAAATCGACCCAGAACCAGTCACTTGCCACTCGAAAACGTCAATGTGTGATTTTGTGTCACAGTTGATGTCCAGCTTGACACAAACACAGTATCTTTGGCATGGTTCGATCCTCTTGTTACCGTAATGTGTGGTTTTGACTCCGAGACCACCAATGGTACGACCCAGAATATGCAGAGGGCGTCGTGGGAAATGATAATTACATATAAAATTCTTTGGAATACGCCCACTTACGTATCCAGTCAGACGTATCCAAGCGAACAAACCTGATATGGTCCTTTTTGATAAATCCAATGAAACCATTGTATGACCGATTTGATTTATCTGTTTCTTTTGAAACTAATGAGATTCAGGAGAAACAAGGCAAAGACAGTATGAGGACCGTACTAACGAAATGTCAAGCTAGCTTCCCAAGTTGTTATACTCGCCATTCCTGACAAGAAAAATCCCTTTTCCTGACGCTTAAAATAGTGTTTATATTAATTAAAATGCACACATTTCCAAATATTCGAAATATTCCAGTGTCCATACCGTCCACTATCCTTGAAGGATAATGATGACGTAGACGACAAAAACGACAACGACAACAACAACAACAACGATGTGCTGGATTGACTTTCAGAAAGCATATGATTCTGTCTGTTTGGGAATGTTTGGACATGTTGTAGAAATTTACGTCAGTGTCCACATCGTCCACTATCCTGGAAGGTGTATCTTGCCACATATGTTAGCGGGTAGAGACACAAAACCAAATAAAGACATGACACATGTGTATGCAAACAATTTGGAATAATATGGACAGTTTACAATCCTAGACACATTCCACATTAGATCATGTTTTCACTGCTGTTTTATGTATGAGAACACAAGAAAGTACGTATTTGTCAGTCATTTAAATCTCGGGTTCAGCAAAAGTTTTCGTATCTATTTTTAGTAAAAATCGTTAGGAGTTTTGCGATCAGGGTGTTAGTTGTCAATTTTAGGTGCTTAAAATGCACTTTAATGAATCCTTGGAGTCTGTAACCTTGATAAACGTTGTAATGTTATTAATACCAAAATCAGTAAAAGGTAAAGCATATATTTTGTGACCGGAACTAGCATGTTCGAGGTAAAGCTTACGTTTTGTGTACCATCAAAAGCATGACAGTGGTGACATTTCTTTAAAACATGACAAAATCCCTATCATCTACAACATGAGCCTGAGATATTTACCACGAATGTGTGTACCGAACTCTCGAACCTATGCTCCGATCACGACCGCCTCACCATAAAAATACATATAGATTTGGACCTGTGAAGATCAGGGTTAGAACAGATCTTCAGCAACCAATGCTTGTATTAAAAGGTGACTATGGTTGTCGTTAGAGGCGACTAACGGGATCGGGTTGGTTGTCAGGCTCGCTGACTTAGTTGATTGGATGCATGTCATCTTATCCCAATTATGTGGATTGATGCTCGTGATGTCAATCACTGGATTGTCAGGTCCAGACTTGATTATTGGCATGACCTCCGTCACATAGCTGGCATATTGCTGAGTGTGGCGTTAAACAAAAAAATAAAACAAACAAAACATATAAATTTAACCGCTTATTTCAAATTCGAGATAAAAATACATAGCGCCATCTCGAACTCCCAATCTGACTTTACAATAGAACTGTGTACCATGATATCGAAGTTTTAATTTGCCACCGTGACAGCTTTAAGAAATCTTAATTAGAATTTTACTTAACTGTAAACAATTCTCCTCGATACAGGTTGAGGAATCCGTAATGAAGTCAAAGAAAGTGATCATTTGCAACATTGTCAAACTTAGTTTCATCCACAGAAACCACGGACCTTTTTCGCAAAACTAAAATTCAACTCAATCCTTCACTTGTTTTTCTGTCCAAATGTTTATGATTATTACCTGCGAAATACATTTAAATAAGTCATCGAGATACATTTCAATTAGCCACACCCTGCACCTGTTGTATTCTGAATTGATCGTCTATGCAATCGTATTTCTATGGTTCTATAATACACTGTCTGTTACTCAGTTTTATTTCGCTTATTGACTTTCTACATAGGTGAACAGGGGCATTTATTTTACATGCAAACAACACGTTATTCAGGAAAATATTTTACATGATAGGGGTTTGTGAACACACAAATAATTATTTATTCAAACACCTCTTCCTTTAAAAAAACATATATATTAACACACACAAATGTTTTTTACAAACAATAGTTGATTTTATGCTTCCAAACAAACCACACGCAAGCTATTGTTGAATTTTAAAATATAGCCGAGGTAAATGTATCCACAATCATATTTAATCACAAATATCGTTCTGTTCTATATAAATGTAACAAGTGAACTAATCATTTCAGTGGATCTCAACATAGACAAAACTGTTGGAGATGTTCAATGAGTGAATGTTTATTTAATGAAGTAAAAACGTAGATTCTTTCTTTTGGTAAATACATGTAGCTGTACATCTTATAGATGTTCCAAGAGAAAATAATATAATATCTACGTATATACCACTTTATAGTGTCTCAGATCGCGGTATGTAAAGAAAACTTGGTGCTCAAAGTAAAGCCCTTTCCCTTTACATTGATGATACATCTGTGTGTTTAAAGTTGATTTTGACAGCCCGGGCCAAGTCGGACCCACCACAAGCCAAACACTTTTGATAGAGACTAGAGAGAATGTAGAGGGGAAAGGGCTTCACTTTGAGCACCTTGTTTTCTTTAAATACGATGTACTGTGACATTATAAAGTGGTTTATAGGTAGATAAAATACTAAGCTACAGATATAAACACATTTGATGCTACATCTGTGTGTTTAAAGTTGATTTTGACAAAGGGCTTCACTTTGAGCACCTTGTTTCCTTTAAAAAAACGCGACTTGAGACACTATAAAGTGATATTTAGGTAGATATAATACTTGGACACTCGTCCTGAGCAGACGTGTCCTTCCCAGCTCTCACAACTCATTAGCAACTATGAGAGACTTCGCTAAGTCTCTGCCGAGGGAGCTTGTCTCCATCCTGGAGCCCTTGCTGGCTTACCGGGTTGGGGACTACTCCCTCAGGACTTCCTACAAGTCCAACACCTCTACCCTCTCCATCTCCTTTGACTTTAGGTCAAAGGAAGAGGCCTCTGGTCAAAGCTCCGGCCAAGACCAATCCTAAGGAGAAACCCACCCCGGCCCCTACTCCTGCTGCACCACGCCCGGTACAGAAGGCCAGGCCACCCAAGGTAAAGAAGACTCCACCAGTCTCCGTCATGGAGATCGAGGAGAGCCTTCCCACTACCCCTCCGCCCCCAACAGCAGCATTGGAACTCGCTCCCCTCGAATCCAGAGGGGAGGAGCCCTTTCGCACGCCCGTGGGGACAGGACATGGGAGGAAGAAGAGAAAGAGGAAAAGTATCTTCTCCCCCGACGCTTCCCCCCTCCCATCTCCAACAGCCAACAAGCCCATCGAGTGCGAGTCCACGGAAACTCAGACCGCCACAACACCAGGCCCCTCCCTCAACACCAGCCAAGTCCAGACTGAACCGGTCTAGGAACCAGTTGTTGAGGAGGATGTCCGTGTGGAACTTAAACAGTAGGCCAGCCTCATCCTGGAGCAGCACAAGATTCATCCGAACCCCTGCTACCAGAACGACAGCGGCAAGGTGTACCCAAGCAACCGCCCACGCTATCTCTCCGATTTCCTGGTCGACTGTGACTTCCAAGTCAGCTCCCTCTTCGTCACCAACGTCGCCGCCCGACTCACATCCGCGCTGTTCCAAGCTCTCCCCCCAGGAGAGCTCAGCCTAGCCAGGAGGCTCCTGGCTGGGGTTAAACAGTTAAGACCGGAACCAGTCACCACACCAGTTCGCCAGACGACGCCAGTTCGCCACGCTTGACCCCCTCCTCCCCTACCCAAGCCCAAACTTTCCATATTATTGATTTTTTTTTTATTAGCCGCTCCCACCCAGCCAAACCCTAACCCCTTTAGCTTTATTAGATTAGATCCGTTGAATTTATATTTTTTTGGGTTGCACTTCTTATTTATTCATTACGCTCTTTTTTCCCAAGTTAGTATAAGTGCTTCCCCGTGTGCGAGATACGCTAAATGTAATTTATTACATGCGGGGAGAAGAGGTCTACTTTAACCAACGTGTCTGCTTTATACACGATGAACAGTGACATTATTAAGTGGTATTTATATAGATATAGTACTATCCTATAAATATACACGCTATGCGGAGAGATGGAAATTTGTATCGCGATAGCTAGAAGTATTTGATACGTTTCAAATCTTATTTCGTTTAACGATTGCTCTTTTACATGTTACCTAGATCAGCGACGCTTACACACAGCTCCACTTTCTGGATTTTAAGCGATTTACTCCGAAATACCTAATTATGTTTCACGTTTTTGGTTGGTGTTTGTTCAGTAATGTCATGTGTGTATGTTGCATCAATGATATGTAGGTATGATCGCTGATAATGAAGTAATTAGCCAATAACACTTTGGCCCGTCTTGGCCCGGCCGGCCCAACTTTTAGACAATGCCGTTGAAAACATAGACGATTCCGACTTGCCACTTGTTATTCATGCCAGAGAACTTATATGAACTGTTGCTGGATACTAGTAAAAACTTCACGTTAGTAATTTTCCACAATGCAGTGATTAAGGGTGTGTTGGAATCAACAAACAGCAAAACAGTGGAAGCAGTTATATTTTAGAATTTCTGGACAAAGTTTTGTCCTGTGTTTCTGTCGCAATTGACCAGCTTGAACTCCAACTCCATTAGTATTCATTAAATAAATAAAATTCTTTTTACATAGTTATTCTGTTCACCAATGTTATGGTTTTAATGGTGCTGAAAATGTCACTGTCGCCTTTATCATGCTGAAGACACAAGCACATAAGAATTAAACAATGATTAATAGACAGGTTGACTTGGTTCATCATTTAAAAATAAAATACTAACGGGAACAAATGAAGATTTGGCTCTATTTGATTTAAAACAAGGTACACGATATCTTCTTCCAGATGGTAAAACGTCATAACAAGGGTATAAAAAGTGATTTGGTTGGTCTAAAATTCTATTTGTAAGCTGTAAAACACGTTGATTGTAAAGAGAGTCCAGACTGTTGAATTTGCATCCTGAGATTTTGCTAGCCACTGTAGTTATTTTAGTTATTTAACCTAAGGGCTGACATTAGTACAGGTCCTAAAAGTGTTGTCGCAAGCATAGCCTGCAGTTCACAACCATGTGCACTAAACAGAATCCGCTGATCAGTTGGTAAATGAACAGATGACGGAAACAGTACTCACGTATATATCTTCCACTGAAACACGAGTTGAAAAACTTGCGGCGTCACCTTTGGCAAGTGATCTTGTTCATGCATGCCTCTGTCCACAAACAGTAAATGGGTACCAAAGAGTTCATGTGGTAATGGTAATGTGAATTGGTAATCTTCTAGCGCCTGACAGGCAGCTTTGGTTGCATATTTCACATGTAGCTGGGAAGTTCTGGAATGCAAAATATACGGACCTCTGATCGGGGCAAGAAACTCCATGAGCACGCACAGATATATGCGCTATATACGTTGTAAATATACTTTATAATATACTTGGCAGTGAGCGACTGATGATTCTCGATGACAGAAAAGTGATATGTCACTGCAACCATGATAAGGAGAACGACTGCCGTTCAAGTTTACAGTGCAGACCTGATAGAAATCAACTAGCAAAGTGTGTTTCAACTAGCAATGTGACGTATTGTTACTGAAGACAGTTGGAAGATTTTAGATTTGTTGATTTACCTCAAATAAACCACAACAAAATAAAAAAACAACAAACAACACATACCCTACTAAATAAATATATAATAAATAAAACATTTCATTTCGTCAGTGACAAAAGGCTGATCTGATCTGTCGAGTGACAGATCCGCCATATCTCACTGTCGAAATGAACTATCCTCTATTTATTGAGATTAAGAATGTATGGCGCCAAAAAACACAAGATTTTAATCATGGTTTCTCTTGTAAATTACTCCATCAGCCAACTGTACATCTAGATACTTTTGATAATAGACATATATTTAATCATCGGGGAAATCTGACTCCAAAGCGGAAAGTTGGTAATATAGTGTGTTTTCCGGGTGGGAAATATGGCCATATAGTGTGCTTTCCGTGGGAAGTATGGCTATATAGCCAGTTTGCCGGGGGAAATTTGGCTATATAGCCCCTTTTTCGGGGGAAATTTGGCTGTATAGCCCTTTTTCCGGGGGGGAATTAGGCTAGGGGGGAAATTCCACTCTCTGACACCGGTCCCCTGACGCACGCGATGCCAAAGGCTTCCTTTAGGAAGAAGTAGGTTGGGTATTTCTTGTTGCGGTGGCATGCTTTTCTCTGGTATCTGTCCCACGGAGTGCCGCGAGATTTGCTGATAAGTCAGTTTTAGAATATTTAAACTGTCACTGGAATTCAAATTTGTGCCAAAACGTCAAACTAAACCTTATTACCAAGTTTATTGACATCACATATCCCTCCGTAGTCTGTCATACAGACCCTAAAACACATATATCCAATACAGCCCATGCAAGCCTATAAATGAGGAAAGTCTCCTTTTTATCATATTCTATAAGTATAACTGTTTTTGTGTAAAACATGTTCAATTCAGACACTAGATGTTAGTCTAATGCCTCGGCTATGCACACTTAGCTCTATCGGACACTCAGTTGTATATAAAATGTTTACAACAGTAAGTGAAAGTAAATCTTAAGAAATATGAGATATCGATGTTGCCTATAGCGATTAGAATGGACTATTTTTAATTAAGTCTTTTAGCAATTTAATTCATGAACTAGCGAAACTAGCGAAATTGTTCCCAATCTGGGTTCCGACCTGTAAGATTGAGGTAGGGCAATCAGTTTGCCACAATTGCCGCGGTGCACGGGTAGCATTCGGTAGATGATCACCAGGAAATGTCATCTCTCCAGTGTCACCTGGTTGATTGAGTGTCACTTGGACAGCTAAGTTGTTGCCTAATTACACAATCGACCTTGGTGTTTTTGGTCCAACGTGATAAAAGAAATAGGTAAGTGGATTTTATCAAATCTTATATTTGCCGAAAATCGTTACATTTTCGCTTCATTGGTCCTTAATCTGGACGTTATGAATGTTTTAGCTTACATTGTTTTTACTTAAATCGAACTTTATTAAGATGATTATGAATTATTTAAATAATGTAATACACATAACTTTCATATTCACAAACAATAGGATTAATTAGACCTTTCAAATAGTGTATGGCCAAACATGTAGAAGCAAAGATGATTTACAAGCTGATAATTTCCTTGATAAATGTTGGCTTCATCTATCACAAAAGAGTCTCTAGGAACTTGGTGTCACAGCAGTAATCTTCTGGTTGGCTGGTGCTGCAAGAGTTAAATGTTGCCCATGCTGCCAAAATAGCAGCGTCTTTCAAGCATTTCCACCCGTGACATGCATGAATATTGTTATACTGCCATTTGTGCACAAGCGCTAAGTGCCTGGGATATAATAAAATGTTCTTGAAAAATTGAGTTATTTTATTGTTATTACTCCAGGATATTTGTTTCACACCTACCTAACGTTTTAGGACAAAATTCAACTAAAATAATGTGAGAGGCTTTTTTTGTTTAAATTGACCTGCCTCACTTATGAAATGAGTTTGAATCCGCAAACCAAGAAATAAAAAAAGTGTCGCCTAACTGATATACCTAACCAGGCGATACGATCAGTTATTTGCGTGACACACTGATAGTCCTAGCCAGGTGATACGATCAGTTATTTGCGTGACGTTCAACTATGCATAGGTTATCAGCAAGCGTTAATAGAATAAACCTCTTTATCCACACGGCCTTTGAACAGACTGGCTTGAGTGTAACGTGCTTATAGTTACCGACTGGTTTTACTGGCTGTTCATCTATAATTCATAAGATAGAGACAACGCTCACTGAGCTGGGCGCTAGAGCTATTAGTTGTGACAATCAATGGGGGATCGTGTACATGTAGGTGGATTCCTATTTGTCAGGGTATGTAAAGGAAGATAACTACACAGAACAGAACGTTGTCTTGTAATAAAACATGTGTAGGGAGTGTGGGGTGACGTTTCTTTTGCGGTTCAGTATATATATAATGGGTGGGTTTCTCAGCAGGATAAAGCCAACGGATAAAAACGATATCCGTTGGGGTCATATGCGGTTAGAGAGGCAAATATCAAAGGTCACATTGGGACTACTTTCACCAAACATGGCGTAGGTCTTGTTATTCGGCGATCGAGTCAGAATTAACCATGAGGAATGTGGAGAGACTATAAGGCATCTTTGGAGATATAATTTGCGAAACAATTTAAAGAGGGCACTAGCCAAGCACGATCACTCTACCACTGTATAAGAAACACTATATTGGCTACTGTCACTGTCCGATTGATACATCACTTACCCTCTGACGTAATATATATTAATGCGCAGCATTTTAGGGAAATTGCAATGTTTAGGCAATGTTTATGAGAGATGGGTGTGTGTTTGGGGATGGTAAATATCCTGTAAAAGGAATCAACATTGTACAAAGCGAGCCTTGGCGAGCTAAATACATAGTGTTTATTCCCTCTCTCTCCCTCTCTCCCTCTCTCCCTATCTCGCGCTCTCTCTCTCTCTCTCTCTCTCTCTCTCTCTCTCTCTCGCTCTCTCTCTCTCTCTCTCTCTCTCTCTCTCTCACGGTCTTGGTCTAGATGTTGTAATGAGTGATACGTTTGGCAAGAAAGCTGTTGTTAGGTGGTGTTTTGTGAGATGGTGAGATGTCTGGCACCACCCACCTTCACCTCATTTGCCAAACATCTTTCAAAACACGACCTACCTTCACCTCACCTGCCAAATATCTCACCACCTCACAAAACACGATCTACCTTCACCTCACTTGTTAAATATCTCACCATCTCACAAACACCGCACTAATACACCTCACTTGCCAAACATCTCACCACCTCACAAAACCCTACCTACCATACATTCACCGCAACTCATTTTGTGGTTATTGTGGTTATGTATATGACAGTACACATTTCAAAATATATAAGTGGCTAAAAGTATATCATTAACCGTAATGGACAATGTCAGTTCAAAGGAGATATCAATAACATTACGTCAATGGAATATATCATATATTACATCCATGGGATATATCAATTTCTGAATATTCATGGGATAGTTCAGTTATAAACGTTCAAGGCATATATCCTCTATAAACCGCGATGGGATATATCATTTATAAACGTCAATGGGATATATCCATTATAAATGTCAATGGGGTTTATAAGTGATAAACCTCCATGGAATATATCAGTTATAAACCTTCATGGTATGTATCAAATATAAACCTCCATTACCAATATCAGTTGTACACCTTTATGGGATATATTAGTTACAAGGGATATATCAGTTATACATCTTCATGGGATATATGAGTTACATGGGATATATCAGTTATAAACGTTTAGGGGATTATTTGTTACAAACGTTCTTGGAATATATCAGTTATAAACCTTCATGGGATATCTCAATAATAGGCGTTTATGTGATATATCAGATATAAACGTCCAAGGATATATCAGTTCTAAACCCTCACGGGATATATCAGTTATAAACGTCCGTGGGATATATAAGATTTTAACGTCTATGGGTTATACCAATTTCTGAATATTCATTTGATATATCAGTTATAAACGTCTACGGGATATAGTAGTTATAAACCTTCATGGGAAGTAGCAGATATAAACGTCCATGACCTTTATCAGTTATACACCTTCATTGGATATATCAGTTATATACGTTCATGGGATATATCCGTTATAAATGTCCGTGGGATATATCAGTTATTAACGTCCACGGTAGATATCAGTTATAAACCTCCGTTATAAACGTCCATGGGATATATCAGTTATACACATGCATGAGGTATATTGGTTAGAAACTTCTACGAAATATATCAGTTTTGTACGTCCATGGGATATATCAGTTATTATGGTACATACCAGTTATAAACGTCTAAGGCATAAATCCGGTATAAACGTCCATAGGCTATATCGATGAGTGAGCGAGTTGGGTTTAACGCCGCTTTTAATATTATTCTAGTTACATCACGGCGTGTCAGCTAAATGTGGGAGGAAAGCCCGAAGTGATGCAGGTCTCAGACGTTTACCTCTTCGGTGAAACCCACGAGCTGACAAACCTAGAAACATAATCGGGGCGAACCGGGATTCAAACCCACAAATCATAGTTTTTTGGCATGCCCAGGGGACGCAACTCTGCCTAGCGAATCGCGGCGCCTTAGACGACTGGGCCACCCGTGACCCCGGCTATATCTATGAAATATATCAGTAATATAACAATATTTATTGCCTCATGCCGAAAAGCAGGACTCCAGACATGCGACGGCGGCCTGTAAACAAACCAGACCATAACGCAACACCAACTGTACAGCATTTCTGGCTTTGTTGAAACTTAGAAAAATGATATATTTATTTTGAATTACATCTGCTGTGTACACGCTGCTTATAAGCAAAGGAAAACGTTAAAGAAATGTATTCGTTTTACAACACAGAAGGGGCTGAGTCTCGGTCCAAACATTTCTTTTGTAGTTGACTCAGCACAGACAATGCTACAGCCTCCTGGGACGCTCTATATAATCATGGTCCGTCGGCTTTATATGGACAGAATGTTTAAAGTGGTGAAGGTTGAAGATGTTTGTCACGCATCTTCAGCCATGTGACCAAGGCAATAAAGATTCACTCCACTGAACAAATGGGTCCTCGTCAATTCTTTTCGCTACAGGGAATCATCGCGTTCTTTGTCACGAGATAAAAGACCTCTCTGAAAGGAAGGGCGAATCCAGCATTCCTTAAAGGGAGTGTCCCTGGACTTTGGGTTGTATGAGTGGGTTTGCTTTTAATGATTGTTTTAAAAAAAATAGTGTTTCCTCTTTATATATACATGTTTTATACTTTTTAAGATATTATTATGTCTCTAAGATCAAAATGGCCGGGGACCCGTAAAAATCCGGGTTAGAATAGATCTTCAGCAACCCCTGCTTGCCGTAAAAGGCGACTACGCTTGTCGTAAGAGGCGACTTATGGGATCGGCGGGTCAGGCTCGCTGACTTGGTTGATGCATGTCATCGTATCCCAATTGCTTGGATCAATGTTTATGATGTTAATCACTGGACTGTCTGGTCCAAACTCGATTGTATACAGACCGCTGTCATATAGCTGGAATATTGCTGAGTGCGGCGTTAAACAACAAACAAACAAACATAATGGCCGGTCATTGTACGTCTCCATCCGACATACTTAGTACGTTTCATGCTGTTCCATGCCTGACACTTGATTAAAATCATCTTCTTCTTGTTCTGTAGCATCAATGTACAGCTGCCAAGACACACAAAGAATGTTTTATGGTTGAAGGTAGCATTGTCATCCTAACCCCTTACACAATCCGTGCACTGATGAGCTGCGCGTAAACAATGGGAGTGAGTGAGTGAGTGAGTTGGGTTTAACGCCGCTTTTAACATTATTCCAGTTAAATCACGGCGTGTCAGCTTAATGTGGGAGGAAAGCCCGAAGTGATGCAGGTCTCAGACGTTTACTACTTCGGTGAAACCCACGAGCACGGGTATGGTGCTGACAAACCTAGAAACATAATTTGGGCGAACCGGGATTGGAACCCACAATCATAGGTTTCTGGCGTGTCCAAGGGACGCAACTCTGCCTAGCGAATCGCGGCGCCTTAGACAACTGGGCCACCCATGCCCCCGTAAACAATGGGGAACTGACAGGGAACACACCTGTATCCTTGCTCCCAATTGATTATAAACAGACTCGGGGCGGTCGGGTAGCCTTGTGGTTAAAGCGTTCGCTCGTCACGCCGAAGACCCGGGTTCGATTCCCGACATGGGTGCAATGTGTGAAGCCCATTTCTTGCGGGAATATTGCTAAAAGCGGCGTAAAACCATACTCACTCACTCACTCATATGTTAAGTTTAATGTGTAGTCATGATGCAAATCCAAGTACGTTTTAAAAGTTCTACATTTTTTCACGTAGCATTGCTGTAAGCCCGCGTTCACTCATGAACGTCACTGCAGTGTTAGCGTCACGTTTCTTCAACAAGACGTTGGAAACCGCCGACAATAAGACCGTATGTGTGTACGCGGATGTCACACGATCACAGGGTCACATCAACCACGTAACATGCAACAGCGGTGCAATAGTGTCTGTATTGTTATTCTTTCTAAATGGCATTGTGTATTCATGGCATTGTGTATCCATGGCATTGTGTATCCATGGCATTGTGTATTCATGCTATTCTTTACATATAAAAAGCAACATTGTTTTGAAAAGGCGAGGTAAGGGCATAACCGCGTCAGTACTATGCACTGAACAAGCACATGTTAAGTACATAATAACGTCAGCGGAAAAAAACAGTACAGGAAGCGTGAAGCTCACATTTGCAACTGGGTGACACTTCCACGATGAGCAAATGACATCCATTCGCTGTTGTTTCAGCAGCATTCGGTATTTAATAGAATTCCGACATTAATTGATACCTTGTTCAAAAGGTAAAACCATACACACATAACTCTTCCCCACAGTGAGATAAAAGAAACAAATTGCTCTATTTACGAGAAACACGTCTCTCTGATGAATAAATGATAACACAGGCGCATAGAACAATCATCATTACGATATAGGTTATGATTGGTTTCCATGACAACGGCGTTGCCATGGTTACGTCTGTGATTTTTTCATTCATCATCATTACTATTACATGTAAATTAACACGATAGAGATAACACATGTGCTTCGACCCAATTGACCTATAAGGTTCCAAGACTATTTCTAAACATGTATTTATTTCCGCCTTTGCATATTATGCCGCGTTAGATTTACCTGAGTGAAACAGGTAAACATCCACAGGTAAATTGTTATTTACAGCGTACGTCGTCAGCAAAGGAAGGCCATGCCAGTATGGCTTACTGGTTCAATCGATATTGCTACTGCAGTGCTCTGCGGCCATGAAACATTGTCAGCGACAATGACATGACCACAATCACCACTATTGTGCTTAACAATAACGTCTATCCTACCCCAGCTTCAATTTGCAATTTGATACCTGACCCAGAAGGAACAGTCAACGACGCCAGTGAAGCGTTCCGAGTGACGGGAGCCTTGTAACCATCCTCGGTGTCAGGTAGAATGTTGTCATTGTGAAACGCGGTTAACATCGCTAAGGTACGTTCCATATTTCATGCTGTTTAGTTTGAGAATGTTTCGTGTTTAATCTTGATACGAGTTTTGTTAGTCTCGAGTTTTAGTTCATACGATGAACTTGGTGAGGATGCTCTAGTTTAAATGTCAGATATACCATAGCGTGTTGGATATCTCCATGCGTGAATACATGGCTATGTGGTACACGTATGGAGGTGAATTCTCCGTATTGACATGATGTTTTTAAGTAAATATGCATTGATTTTAGGTAAAGGAGATGTTCGTTGTTGGTACATGGGCTACCCTAGTGGTTTTTACCTTGTCATAAATTCCAGTTTCGATTCCACACGGGGATAATGTGTAAAGCCGTTATAATGTAGCCACATAGATGTCTGAACATGTATACAGCCTACACCACTGTAACATAATTCATTTTGATATTACACATATACATTCAGCATTCTGCTCCATTGAGATATTATTAAATGAGCGCGTTTGGTGGTGAGCTTGATTTTACAAGATGACGATGATTCCGACAATGACGATGATGATGATGATGATGATGATGATGATGTCGACGACGACGACGATGATGATGATGATCTCACCATTCGTGTTTTATATAAACATATCTACATCGTACTAGATATGTACTCGATTGGGTGTTGATTTCGATATTAAAAGGTTACTCATTCTCGATGAATTCATATTATGTTGATTATCATATCTGCAGCCTCCGATTAGACTAATATCTAGTCCATGAAAGGAAAATAGTTTACAGAAAAAATCATTTGTTAAATCATAATGATAACAACAAAAAATATAAAAAGAAGCTCATGGACTCCCTGCGTTTTCAGAGACTAAACACAACTGCAGAGCTATAAATGCTTGAAAATTCACAAGACGGGTAAACATTCCGATCACCCGGCACTGATATGCCACTAAAAGTATGTGAGGCAGCTCGCCTTAGACACAGCCCCTCCAACTGGGAGCAGGGGCAGTTTAGAGGACAGTAAGTGTTATCTGTCCAGACATCTATCTGAAAATGGCGTCGCGTTTAAGATTATTACACTTGTATAGTGACGAGAAAGAGAGTGTGTGTGTGTGTGTGTGTGTGTGTGTGTGTGTGTGTGTGTGTGTGTGTGTAGGGGGGGGGGGGGGGGGGGGGCTGTTTTTACAAGTCCCGACAAATGCTGATATCAATATTATAGTGCTATCCCTCTGAGTTAACACAGTTTAACATGGATACCTTACTCAGTATACTGGTCAGACTCCGAGCCGACCAGCCCTTGTTTTAACGCCTTAATGCTGTGCGCCAGGCAGGGTAACAATACGTACCATCGTTTAACGTCTTTTGGTATCGAATCCCGGACCTCCCGCAATCCGGACAGACGCTCCAGCGGTCTTATCTGAAAATGAAGAGCATCTGGGTCCATTCTGGGATCCATGTTACTATTTTATTCAGATGATTTAACAACTGGTTTTTTTTTTCACTAATCTAGACTTGACAACTATTATAGACTTGCATGGGCTGTATTGGATATATTTGTTTTGAGGGTCTGTATGGCAGACTACTCCGCGTAAGGAAAGGGTTAGTTACTGATCAACTATCCTAACATAACGATTGTACAGGAGGAGGAACTATTATAACATATATATGTCTATCAATGACGATCACCGGTTCGCCTTCATTGTAGCTTACAATGGTCTGATTATGGATTATTAGATAATGCTCAACATTGCCATGGTTACTGTAGTGACATGATTACCGATTAGCCTTTGTGTCTATTGTCAGGATTTCATTTAGCTGTGTGTTTGTCTTCCGGTCGGAACCACACAAACGTCAATTCTTTGCGAAGGTACTGTCAGAGAGATATTGATTCATCAATATGGTTTAACTAGCGCTCTACAAGTATATGTAATACACGTGCGGTTTCTACAGGGTACTTACCCTTGGATCTTAAATGAAGACGTGAAAGCAAAACCGAAACTGAAATGTGTTCATAGTCTTACAACCATTCGAGTAATAACATAACAATGGCAACTTAAACAATCACGAATACTAGTATTGGATCTGTGTTGCGTAGTAACGTGTACACCTTTCCTGTTTATGCCTATATAGTCCTATAATGTGACATTCAATTGACTGGAATAGAGAAGAACGACCCTGTCAATTCCCTGAGTTGTATAATAATAATAATAATAATAATGATGATGATGATGATGATGATGATGATGAGGCTAACCAGCCTGACTGTGCCAGGATCGAACAAACCCTTTTTGTTGCATTTTTTAAATTTTAATCTGTAAATAATAATAATGATGATGATGATGATGATGATGATGATGATGATGATGATGGTGATAACAATGGAAAATGATAAATACAAAATTCTTTGGAATAGGTTCAACAAACCTGGTCTTGATGTTTTTGATAAATCCATTATCCTTTTCGACAAGGTTAAACAAACGTCAAGCCCAGCGCATCACGAATCTCAAATTCGCTTTAATATTAGTTTTGGGTTTCTCAGCACCATAACCACGCTCGTGGCTCGAACGTCTATGAGATGCATCACATCTGGTTTTCCAGCAACAAGAAGCTGACGCACCATAATATAGCTGAACCATAAATAGAATACGCGTTGGGTGTAACAACTGTAACAGCTGTAACACGAGAGAGATTACCATTTCCCAAAGCCATCATTAATAATTTGGTCGTGAGAGTGGAAGAGCGTAAAACGTGAAACATGGGTGTGACACCTTCATCAGCTTTCACTGTGAGGCATATACAGCATTTACCCTGAGTGACAGTTAGTGTACTTCTAAACCTGAACCTGCCGACAAGAAAACACATGACAAGATGTTTATTTGGTATCAGAGGCCTCATGGCCAAGTGTGCAAATGATGTATACAATGTTGCTTGGGCGTTGTCAGGTAGGAGAACTTGTTAACAAATGTTTCAGGATTTGAATATACTGATTGCAGGCAGATCTCTTTTTCAGGATACATACAGGTCCCTTATGCATTGAGCACTGTGTGGCGCTAGCAGTTTATGTATTTTGTCATGCGTGGGTAGTCGTACGAGGTGGAGTCAGTAGGCTCTTACAACTTGAAGGTATTAAAAATGAGGTCATGCAAATAGTTCTGTTTATTACACTGCAATATAACCCGCAGAACCTCAATGCATTGTGCCCATTTATCCTTCTAGCTGGTTAATCCAGCAACATAGAATACTCCTGACTTATCCATCAACCACCCTTCTGTTGCTTGACAACGGTATAAGGATCTACACCGAAATTTCGCTATATAAGATATACATGAACAGTTCGTAGTTGTTCCCACTAACAAGGCTTCCATTATATGTGAGCATCACTGCATTAACTGTCTGATCAAAGAATCTGGTATAAGTGATATATCACATATTTTCATATATACTCACACGCAAAAGAAACGCTTGTGGTTTTAAGCAAATAGGTAACAAACCCGGAACCATAAATTGATACGAGTTTTAGCATGTAGTGAAGCCTGATGGTGTTATCAATATTTTTGGTTGCATTTTGGAAGCCCGAGTAAAAACGAATCGCCAAAAAGCACCATTTCAATGAATATGTGGGTATCATGCACCCATTTCTCGTGAAATCGAAAATGCACTAACTGTCACGAACTGTAGTGGGTATAAAACTGTGGCCGATTCTTGGACCTACCACTCCTTGGTCAACAATGCCACGCCTAACTCAAATGCAGAGAAACCAGGCTATCGGACGTTTGGAAGCTGGAGAGTCTTTCCAAGATGTTGCCTGTCATTTCAACGTTAACATAACCACAATTTACCGTCTCCTGCATCGATACAATGCTACACAGACCACAGATGACCTTCCTCGGAGCGGTCGTCCTGGGGTCACCACACCTCGACAAGATAGGCAGATTACCCGTCATCACCAGCGACATCCGTTCCTAACTGCAAGTGAAAGTGCTCGACAGACCATAGGAACACATAATCGACACATTAGCCGGGACACTGATCTGACGTCTCCGTTCCAACAACCTCAGATGTCGCCGACCAGCACGTCGTCCTGTTCTCTAACCACGGCATCGACAAGCACGACTTCCGTGGGCACAGGGTCATCACAATTGGCGTCATCGTGAGTGTCATCTTCTCTGATGAAAGTCGCTTTTGTGTCTCCCATGCAGACGGAAGAGTCAGAATTTGGTGGCGTCGAAATGATCGTCTCGCTGACAGAAACGTTGTGGAAAGGGATCCATGGGGTGGACCTAGCGTTATGATATGGGCAGGGATTGGACTTAATGCGAGACTTGGACCCATGTGCTCTCTGAATGTTGGTCAAGGTCGGGGACACGGCGTCACTGCTCAGCTGTATATCGACCAAGTGATCAGACCCCACGTTGTTCCATTTTTTGCACAACACATTTTCAAGCAGGACAACGCTCGTCCCCATGTTGCGAAAGCTACCATGGCCTTTCTGCAACAACACAGCATCCGTGTTCTACCGTGGCCAGCCCTCAGCCCTGATCTGAACCCCATCGAACACTTGTGGGATGAGGTTCAAAGGCGTCTGCACAATGTGCGCCCAGTCCCTACAACTGCCGATGAACTACGCACAGCTGCTCTGGATGTGTGCAGGAGGATTCCTAGGGCCTTCACAAATTGTCTGATCCACTCAATGTACAGGAGATGTGTGGCAGTGATCAATGCTAATGGTGGTCACACCAGGTATTGACTGACATTTTGGGTATTGACCCGAAACTGTATAAGCCCTTAACATTTGAAAAAAACAATTATGTCATCTGCCTTTTAATCCATTAAACTGTCTTCAGTCAAATGTTTGTCAATCTTGCCCTATTAGTATTTCTTGTCTTTACTGTTGAAAATATATAACATGTATACTGCATACTCGACATGCGTTTCTTTTGCGTGTGAGTATATAAGGCCAGTAGGTTAACTGGGGAAATAAATCTGCCATGCATCAGTATAATGAACTTTTGACTGGACTCCAAAACCTGGGGATATGTCCATTCCTCTTTTGTACTGGATTCCAAAGCCCCATATAAATAAGAGACATGTATTGCTGGGTTCAGCACATGTACCACCAAATCCCTGTCTCAAAAATTCACCATAATCCTGAATACAACCAAGGAAGGACTGTCCATATATTCACAGAAAGTATGTGATATAAGTAGAATTAAAACCATGTGGATTCTCAAAAACAAAAAGGATTTGCTTGATTTTTTACAATAAGACCAGAACCAGGTTCATTTCTGTCAAAACATTTTCTTTTCAACTTTGTACACAACATGACAAACATACTTCATTCCTTGATCCATGGGGCTTTTGGTACAAAACGTGGGGACAACAGATGTTGCATATCAATCTTCAGAGGCTCGCGTCAATTCGTCAAAAATGAAAGCAAATGTCATCTGAAATTTACTGAAAAACAAAAGTAACCTCGATTATCGATATATATTGGAAAACAATAGTCCGCAATGATTGCTATCATCTCTTCAACACCTTCAATAACAACACAAATGCTTCAAGGTTATAACACTGACATAATGAATCAGTAAGTTATTATATACGTCAATGTGAATCACGTGAAAGTTTAGAAGAGTGATATTTTAATTGCAGTGAACATAACACTTTATATTTCACTGCAGTGAACATAACACTTGATATTTCACTGCTGTGAACATAACACTTTGACGGAAATATTGTCATACAAGAATGACCTCCCCTAAAATTGTCTCCCTTTATCGTAAGTGTGTGGCCCGTACACAAACTGTACACTTCCCTTTAACGTTAATTCAACGTTGACAAGGCAAAATGACAGATTGTCATTTTTGGAGTTAATATCGCTCCAGGCCGTTTGTTATTCTCTTGAAAATGTTTCGTTATAACCTGTTAATTTCTCATTTAACTCGTCAATCGAGACTGTTCGTTTCGCCATTTTTGTATACTTGACCTGCGTGTATTCTTTTGCTTCCAAAAGCGGTCTCGAAGTTTTCCAAAATATTTTTTGTTAAAGTAAATTCTGTATGTAATCATATCTATATGTAAAGAATTTTCGTGACCCCAAATATTATTGGTTACTTTTGATTATATTTTTAAGACTTATCAAACACGTAACGACTTTTTTAGTCGCAAATACAAAGGGTGGTGAACCATCCCTGTGTGTTAGGTATTGAGAATATACTTTTCAAGGTTTTACATTTGTAATAAAAATAATAAATGAAATAATTACATTTTCCGGTAGACATCTACACAAAATGTATATATAAATAGGATATTTCAGGTGTCGAGTGACATATCATGTTCCAAATCATCTCGTGGCTGGGGAAAAGGAGATATTTTTACTCGTGGCCACATGAAATATCCTCAATGTATTATTCTAAATAAAATGTGACACAAGAGGCATGACGTGCGCGGGTAATAAGATTCAAACCGCCCCTTGGTGTTACGGTCGGTTGTTGTTTCGATGCCTTGGTCGTGTCATAGCAAAGACGTTAACAGATGGTACTTGTTGTTACCCTGCCCGGCGCTGGGTATTAATGGGACAAAACAAGGACTGATCGGCTCCGTGTCAGTATGCAGAGTCCGAGTTGGGTATCCATGTTAAACTACAGTATCATATCTCAGTGGGCTAGCAGTATTAAATGGAGTATGTCCGGGGAAGATCAAACAGCCACACATTCACGTGCATGGACTTTGCTACATAACTGAAATATGTTGTTAACGTGCCTTTAACGCATGTTTTGCCCTTTACGCCCAATTTCATCCGTTTCGTTGGATAATCGAGACTGGTTATTCTCTGGCGTTGACGGTTTATATTTAAACACCATTTCCTGTGAAAAGTGTAAAAGAAACAATAAGAAGCAGAATCTCCCAACATGAACGAATGACCTTGAAGACAACAACAGGTCAATTGTTTATGTATCAGTTCCAACCCTGTCTCATGGCGTTTGCGTGCTTGCTGTGGGAACGACACAGCCTGCCGTGTGTAGAATAGTATGCTTCAGTTGCGGCTTTGTACTATACATGGGACTTCCGTCATTGATCCATGAACACGGAAAAAAATCCATCGTGCGACAGAGTGGCGTTGTTTGTTATGTGGCGTAACTAGGTTACGTACATGACAACAAAAGTTATCATACCCGCATCTCATGAAATGAAAATGGCATAGTTGAGCAGATAAAAACGACTTGTTTATGCCATTTACAGGCGTTAGTAAGCAATCGATGCCCACAAATGTCATTCACAAATGATGGTAGCCGGATACTCCAAATGGCTAAATTCCAGCTCATCGAATAACACCGGCAAGTCTAGTGTTGTTATCGACATTGTAAATACGAAAAAGCTTAGGGCATTTTATGTGCACTATATGTACGTCTTTTCAAATAGCCGTCTCGAACTGGGATGTTATGTCGTAATGGTACAACAAACGACGCCCATGCTGACATGGTAACTGATTACCATCTCGAAGGAATGAAATGCGTTTGAAGGCTTGATTGTATTTAAGTAGATATATAACGTACTAATGGAAGGGAACGTATACAACCTTTACGACCTTGTGTGCACATGTTATAGTAGGATTAAACAGTGTATCAATCAGCTATTTACACATTATTATTTGTGTTATCCTAACCGTGCAACATCATAACCGTGCAACATCATAAATTGGTTCCCTCTCTCTCTCTCTCTCTCTCTCTCTCTCTCTCTCACCCTCTCTCTCTCCCCTCCCCTCCCTCTCCCTCCCTCCTCCCTCTCTCCCCCTCTCTCTCTCTCTCTCTCTCTCTCTCTCTCTCTCTCTCTTTCTCTCTCTCTCTCTCTCTCTCTCTCACACTCTCTCTCTCCTCTCCCCTCCCTCTCTCCTCCCTCTCTCCCTCCCTCTCTCCCTCTCTCTCTCTCGTTGGTTTTGTCAACCATCTCGCGTTCTTGTTCTCTCTACTCTGTATCTCACTCTTCCTTTGTCCTTACTATGTCTTTATATGTGTATAAGCTATTTACAAATTATTATTTGTGTTACCCTAACCGTGTAACATCACAAATTGGTTCTCTCTCTCTCTCTCTCTCTCTCTCTCTCTCTCTCTCTCTCTCTCTCGTTGGTTTTGTCAACCATCTCGCGTTCTTGTTCTCTCTACTCTGTATCTCACTCTTCCTTTGTCCTTACTATGTCTTTATATGTGTATAAGCTATTTACAAATTATTATTTGTGTTACCCTAACCGTGTAACATCACAAATTGGCTCTCTCTCTCTCTCTCTCTCTCTCTCTCTCTCTCTCTCTCTCTCTCTCTCTCTCTCTCTCTCTCTCTCTCTTTGGTTTTGTCAACCATCTCGCGTTCTTGTTCTCTCTACTCTGTATCTCACTCTTCCTTTGTCCTTACTATGTCTTTATATGTGTAGCTGTCGCTGTCCCTGGCAACTGAATCGTGACAAACATGTATAATTCAGTGCACCCGGACTTTGTCATGAGTGAAATATGACCCGGTGTGCGGGTATCGTGTCAAAGGCCGTTGCACTTCAACGAGGATCACGAGGTCAACGTCGACCCGAGTCGACAAGCGGGTGTAGATATACACAGCTACAAACTAGTTTCGTTTGTACATTCAGTCAACTCTGCTTTCATTGTACAATGCCAGTTACTGCTCATTAATGGGATAATCTGTTTGGTTGTTGATTTTGTGTCTAGTCAAAGAATGCGGATGCTCTACGCTGAAGACACAGTACGTTTATATCTCATTTTAGAAGCCCCTCTAAGCAGGTCATATTCAATGTTTTATTTTCTTAAGCTTTAACACAAGCTTACAACGGATGTTGGAGATTCCCGGCCTGACACCCTATTGATTCATAAAATTCATTTTATAAAGTTTGAAATTAATTGCACTTTTTCCTCATGTGTACAAGATTTTTAAATAAATGCGACAAAAAAAAGTTTTTTGGCTTATAATGACAGTCACTGATGACAAAGAAAAGCGTATCAAAAATACTGGATGGTGATGTTTAGATTAACCTTAATATACCAGTTATATAAACGATCTCTTCATTAAGATGTCTCTTTCGAAACATATTCTGTAAAAGGTCACTCGATATACAAAGCCCATAAAAATTGGCATTTACATTAATGGCATTTTCCAATCAGATCTAGAATTGATGAATTATATATGTCATTCCTTTCAAATGATATGGTCACTGTCAAAGTCAAACATTCCGAAACGGTTTCAAAATATAAAATGAAGTATGCATCACTGACGAATTAAAATTAACTTGTTACTTGTTGCTAGTTAAATATTAAATTTCGATATATTTGTATAAGTATTTTTGACATAACTAAACCATCTCCTCAACATTCTCTTTATAAACTCATATAGTATTTATATTCAGAGATCAACGAGTCCTAAGGGTTTACTATTGTCATATGATCCCATGAACATTTTCCATTATGTCTATCAGTTGACGCACCATGGCAACCATATTCCTGTACACTAAACTTTAGATCAATACAGTCAAAAGGTTGGACTGGCTATGCTTCACTGGAAAACACAGACCACCAGGAATCTAATCAATCGCAGATCCTGTACATTAAGGACTAGACTAGCGCCTATAGGAAGTATATGATATTAGATTCGCGCGACAATTCAAAACTCCACAATTAGATTGCTGTTAAACAGCTCGTGTCATGAGTAATCAGTACATTATAAGTACACTTTAACAATAACTGTTACCTGTACACGAACTGACATAGTTGAGGCAGTTCTTGTTGGTATGCCATGTTTGAGGACCGTAGATGGGTTTTAACAGTGGATATTGTTTAGAAGCTTGTGTGGTGTCGGTATTCGACTGATTTACTTTAGCCATCAAATCACATTTAAGTAATTTGAGTCTACGAACCACCAACACACGTACCTGTACTGTAATTCATGTACTACAGTTCTATGCTATGGTGAAATAACTCGGGTCACTCTTTTCTCGAACATCTGGTGCCATCGTTGATTTTCAGTGACCCATTCATATATTTGCCATCACTATTTTGCATTGCCCAACGGAATCTTTTTCGTCGGTAGATTGAACAGATTGTTCTTTGGCGTGCACATTGTATGATGGACGTACCAAGGAGGCTACTCTGGTTCAATGTTTAACCAACCGCCTCCGTGGTCTAGTGGTAGAGCGTCCGCCCGGAGAGCGGAAGGTCCGGGGTTCGATCCCCGGCCGGAAAGCCATACCAGACGTTAAAAGATGGTACTTGTTGTTACCCTGTCTGGCGCTCGGCATTAAGGGGCTAAAACGAGGAAAATAACTCGGGGGGCAAAAGAAACAAATATTAAATTGTACAATTAAACTGCGGCATGGTATCTCAGTGAGCTAGCACTATAAATCGGCATCAGTCCGGACTAGTACAAGCAGCCACACACACATGCACACGTGCATCCACGTCGCTATACATTGCACGCGACGTTAAACCCGATTTCACCTCACCTCAATGTTTGACCGCTGCCATTGTGCAGCTGTTGCTTGGTTCCGACCGCCCGACCTATGGTGCCATCATGTATGTCTGAAATATGCTATCGTATCTGATGTCATGAAATGATGTTCACTCTATGTAATTTTATGATTCAGTGGAGCTTACATTCATCATCAATACAACACATCTACAGCTACAGAAACGTGCATATTGATCCCTGAGATCGGAAACGGTCACACATGGCACAAACTGATGCAAACTTGTTTATAACATTAATGGCATCGATGATTATATCTCAAATGTGTATATATAAAATGTCAACTCGGGAGAATATTTAATTAAAAATCAATTATCAATGTAAAAGGACTCTATCTTCAGCACACCACGTATTTCAATTTGAAATATTGGTATCATTGTGACATTCTTTTTATTGTGCAAATTTAAATTACTATAAACTGGTATCGACGTTCCGTATCATACAATATCCCACTGTATGATGCATTGCCATGTGTGTGAAAGCATCAATGACATGCGTGCATGTTGCAGTTGCGGACATGACAATGACATATTTTATTCACAGTAATTAGAAATGTTCAAATCATCTGGGAGTGTTTAATGGGGTTATATTACCAACGTTCCTGAGTTGTTGAACAACCCTCAGTTGAACAATTTAATTAAATTCACATCGCAATGTGTGACTACTACATTCAAACTACTCTGTTTTCTTCATGCATTTATGAACATATTTTCGAGTGTTCTTCCTGCTGTATTATTAAGGATCGGGTTCTTTTTGTGAAAATGGTTTATATTATTATTATTGTTGTTGTTGTTGTTGTTGTTGTTGTTGTTGTTGTTATTATTATTATTTATTACAGATTAAAATTAAATTAATTAAAATTAAAAATGCGTCACCATCATCATCATTAAAAGAGGGCTTTTACATGCACCTCACATATAACTAATATGTTGATAATAATTACCTTACTATTTACATGTTTTGCATGTTTAACGTGCGGCATGTAAACGTCACATGGTGCATGAGAAAATAACTCGAAGGGCAAAAGAAGCAAATATTAAATTGTACTGTAGATATATTTGCAGAAATAGCAAGCACTATAAACAAAAGACAAAAAAACGTATACACCCATGTGTGGTGGTGGCTCATAAGAAAAACAAATGAGTCAACCTTCTTTTACCCCTCACCTAAGAATACCAAGGGCACCAAAGGCGTGTGTTATTTTTGACCAAAACTGTTGGCTTGTTTCAATATAGTGTATTTGTCAGTCAAACTATGACGTAGCTGTCTTTTGGGTGACGTTGACATCTATCACCTTCAAACACAAAAGGTTGTTGGCTTTTAATCGGTATATTTTCTTTTCTTCATAAAAGAAAGCTGAGATTTGTTTTACGTCACATTTCAAATTGACCATATGGAAGGAATGTTAAAGTTTTCTCACATTTGTTATAACAGTATGGATGTAAGTGAGTTTGAAACAGGACATTGAAAGTAGAAGTATAATAAAAAGCATTTTTATATAATAAAATGTCATGTGTAGTAAAAGCCTAGTGTGCAGTTTTCTTCAGAATGACAGAGAACTGGTCAACGTGACATGTTTGTACTCACAACTGCTCGAGTAATGTACTTTTCAATTATCTAGATGGTGATGATGGAAATAGCACTACTTTCGATGTAAACAGACAAAGAAACGTTAAAAAACTGAACTTTGGACCCGTTGGATCTAAAAGTGTTACAAAATGGTTGAGAATGAATCGCCCATAAACAACCAAAACAATGTCCTGAGTAATTAACGTGTATACTACCCAGATCAATGGAATTTGAGTTCGCAGTGAAACTTTGGCTGCACATGCTAACCTACAAAGATAAGGATATACAATGAACGGTGTACTGTTTATTCACACCCAAATCGTTGGACAGTAGCATGCTAATATTAAGACTACAACAGAAACAACAAGATATTGGTATGATACATCAAGGAACAACGCCTGACAATGTCGCAAGGAGTTTTGGCTGTAGCCGAATGACAGTCACCTGGGCCATGGTCCGATTCAGGCAGACTGGCGGAAGAATGACAGGCTTGGGACTGGCAGACCTTCTGTCACAACCACCCAGGAAAGCGCTACGTATATTCCGTCTGGGGAATGATATTATCACTTTGACGTCATCAGCCGAGCCAGTCATCCTACAGTGGCGGGACAGTGGCTAGAATGTGGCATCATTAGTCCTGCAATACGGCATCATTAGTCTGTACAGACACGCCCGTTCTGGTGATTTAGGAAGGAAACATCATTGGACAGCGTTACATTGACCAATCTCTCTACCTTGTTTTAATATCGTTCCTGCAACAGAGCAGGTCAGACCGTTTCAACAAGATAACACAAGGCCCTATGCAACATCTTGCCTAGGCCTGCACACTCATCAGTCTTATCACCTATAGAACACTTGTTCCATAAAAGTAGAGCACGAATAGGTCCCCCTTATAACAAGGGTCAGTTAGCTCAGACCTTCCGAGAAGAATGGTGTTGACTCCCATTTCTTGTGATCAGACGTATCACATCTTCTTCTCGTCGTCCAGCTGGGGTGTGAGTTTATTCCAGTGGTGGGCACACACATTACTGACTGACAATTGTGACGTGTCACCATGTAGTGGTTACAATGTGTGAAGCTCGTTTCTGGTGTCCCCCGCAGTGATGATGCGGCTTAGAAACATACTCACTCACTCACATGATGCGTTATGACAGTGGCGTTCACGGACCAAGAAAGTGAGAGACAGAGTCGGTATTTTCTGCTGGTCAGCAATATTTTCTGATCATGGTCTACTTCACGATAGTTCTTCTCTCTTTGTAACAGTTTACCATCATCTAATAACTCACTAATACATACACATATTCTATAAGAATAAATATGAATATTTTGCGTTTTAATGTAAATGTAATAAGTCAACGCCAGAGAATAACCAGTCTCGACTTTCCACCTACATAGATTCCATTGGGCGTAAAAGGCAAAATAGTAGTGACAATTATATGGATGGATCACTGAAAATAAGTAATGACACAAGGTGTTCGCGAGGATGTCTTGCCCTACATGTAGCCCCCGCCACTCACAAATTGCATATAAAAGTGATTGTCTGCTGCCTGACGCCGCAAAGCAGTACTCCTGTCAGGCGACGACGGCCTGTGACGACGACAAACCTGACGATCAAGTGATGGATCTGAGAATTCCGTCACAAGACAGCACATTTATTAATTTTGTTGAAACTAAAAATGATGTTCATTTTGAATTACGTCTACAAGTGCAGATATTCTGCCACTTATAAGAAAACAAAAAAGTTTAAGAAATAGTTTCGTTTTGAAACACAGCTGGGGGTAGTAACAATATCTCAGCGCAAACATGTCTTTGGTCGTTGACTCCGCATAATTGGCTAAAGAAAATATACTTTTATGGCATTGAACCTAAAATATAGATATATCAAATCTTCCGTGCAGAGGTGTGTCCCTTGGGGACGCCAAAATCCTATGCACTGGGTTCTATGCAGTAGGTTCGAATCTATGCAGTTCTAGGATTGTCTGCACCATAAAGTGCTCATGGGTTTCAGCAAAGTGGTAAACGTCTGAGACCTGCTTCACTTCGGGCTTTCCTCCAACATTAAGCTGGCACACCGTAAAATGACTGAAATACTGTTCAAAGCGGCATTAAACCCAACTCACTCACGTAGTCAGTACGGTGGTTTGGAATGTCTGTAGCTAGTGATGATGTTCCCGGTGGCGGTGATGGTTGTGTGGCGTATGTTAGTCCTCCTGTTCTCAACCTGGAACTAATATCCAGAATACTCCGGTCGCTTGACAATACAGATAGGAAATGTTCACAACAAAGGTTCATTGTTGTGGCCAGGTGCGATTGCATATAATCTATACTGTAATGAATATTCCACTGTGAATATGACAACAATTGTATGAAGTATCTGTCACACTGGATATCGCTTTCACCACATTAACTCAAATCATATTGTTCATACATGCCTGGAGCTCGGCTATTGTCTAACGAAAGTGTATTGTTTCCTTAACTCTACAATGTTGGTCATATCTTCCTATAACTGAGTAAGAGGTGAGCGATTTCAGTTGAGAACTTGAACAGTGTATTTGTTCGATTCCCGACATGGGTACAATGTGTGAAGCCCATTTCTGGTGTTCCCCGCCGTGATATTGCTGGAATATTGCTAAACGCGGCGTAAAACCATACTCACTCACTCACACACAATCTGACTGAAGTGTGTTATAGTCGGTATACAGCATACACTGCCATGATTTGATATTTTTAATGATTTCTCTTGATTATGGCAAGGGTTTTGTCGCTTTCTTTATGGACAGGGGTAGACTCAATTTGGTTACAACAGTTATATAGTTTTGTGTTTTAATTATACATTGTTTGTCTGAACATATGCAATTGTAGATTGCAAATAAATCGTGTATTTCCGTATTATTTCCCCTCCATTCGTCACCACTCGCATCTTTCAGTGACCTACAAGACTGCTCGCTCCCCTCGAATTATTTCGAAATTTGTAAAACTCTCGCATAAATGGGAGCTATCGTAACACAACCAGCATTAGATACTTACTGAAAATGTTTATGCAAATTTATTGTAAAAAATATTATGGGTTTTAAATTACCCCATTTCACCTCAGCAATTGGGTACACCTCAGCAACTGGGTACATACCTCACATAGCGTTACCCTTAACACGTCATGTTTCATCATGAGGTGAGGTGAGGTGAAATGTGGTTTATCGTCGCGTCTTACGTTTGTGTGTGTTTGCTTGTACTAGTCCGGACATATGCCGATTTATAGTGCTAGCTCACTGAGATACCATGCCGCAGTTTAACATGAATACCCCACTCAGACACAGTATACTGACTCCGAGCCGACCAGTCCTTGTTTTAGCCCCTTAATGCCGAATGCCAAACAGGGTAACAACCAGTACCATCTTTTAACGTCTTTTGGTATGACGCGGGCGGGGATCGAACCCCGGACCTTCCGCTCTCCGGGCGGATGCTCTACCACTAGACCTGGGAGGCGGTCTGTTTCATCATGAGCACCACATCAAAGGTACACATACACTTCAGTTTCAGCATTTAAGTGAAGAGTACCCTTCTAAAAATCAAACAATCTACCCATATTCATTCATACAGGGTCACTCCAAACAGAATTATTTCACCACGATTGACTGAATCTGTACCCGATACCGCATTCTAACAACACTGACAGTATTGGTATTATGCATTTTCAAAATATATTTTTGACCCTAAATTTAATATTGTGCTTATATGATCACTAGTGTCTCGTAGGCCTTAATGGCCGGATGTTGCAGTCATTGCATGCTATACGTGACACTTAACCACACAAACCTTCACGTTCTCCTCCTCGTCTTATCCCAAGCCGAAACGCGTGCCACCAAGCGTAAATAACTGCAGTTCGCGCTTAGCTGCCACCTACTCTTGTCGTGTTGTGTTCTGGCTGTGTTGCTCTGGGTGACAAGATAAAACAGTACAATTGTGGTAGATTCAGCGTCATGATGTGCTTCTGAGTGAGTGAGTGAGTATGGTTTTACGCGGCTTTTAGCAATATTCCAGCAATATCACGGCGGGGGACACCAGAAATGGGCTTCACACATTGTACCCATGTCGGGAATCGAACCCGGGTCTTCGGCGTGACGAGCGAACGCTTTAACCACTAGGCTACCCGACCGCCCCCATGTGCTTCTGAAGGACGTTGTGACCTGACATTGAATCCTGTGTCTGCAGTGTGTGGAACGGATAGCTGATTTCTGTAAACGTTGTTTCCATTTTTTAGGATGCAAAATATATTTTTGTGTCTCAAAACTGTTTCGTTTTTTACGAGTCAATGATCTCACTTAGAACTGGGAACTGTGCTTCATGTGCTATTAGTAGATTTTATTCGAGCAAGGACAAAGCCTACGTGAACATCCGGGACTGTTACACTTATTGAAATACAGCAGGACAGTGAGATGTGTAATGTTCATAGAAACAAACACATCCATTTAAATGAGCCCCTGTGAGATTCATGTTGAAAATCTAAACCGGAGCTATAGCACTACAGCAAGGGTTGGGCGAGGGGGAATTTTATGGTTACTAGACTGTGAGATATAATACAGGAAATCCCATTCGACAAGGATCTATATCACAGCGCAGTGTAATCATCTGAACAGGCAGTTGTATCAGCAGATCATGTATGTATGGTATGTCAATCGATGATGACACCAAGCAACTAAGCATTTTACTTGAAATATCTCCCTTTACTCAGTGTGTGGCCAGAAACTGATTTCGTTGGATAGTTATAAAACGGTGAAATATTATTCCTATACGTTCTGTACTTTGGTCTCTGACACCCATAAGATACCCGCATTAAAACGTATGTCACGACCCTATCGCAGACTGCAGACAAGATGATACGTATAGCTCTTTGATAAGGCGGGTTAGATTAATTTACATTTTTGGCAAAATCCCTGGGAGTTTTATTGTGTCTCAGTGGTCTATTTGTTGTGTACCACTTTGTTCCAATGAATCATGTGTTCATTTTGTGTGCGTTGACCTTTCATCTATTACCGATCAAGCGGTATTACTTTGAAGTGAGTGTATAATATGTTCCCCCAGCCAAACACAATGTTGTAACATTATATTAGAGACCTTTGTCTAAGTTAATACTGGCACAATTTCGTTTCGTGTCTTTCGTTTCGAGTGTTGATTCAGGTTTACGCCACTTTGATCAGTATTTCAGTTTTATGAAGGCGTGACAGCTAAATGGTGAAGAGGGGCGATCGGGGAGCCTTGTGGTTAAAGCGTTCGCTCGTCACGCCGAGGACCCGGGTTCAATTCCCGACATGGGTACAATGTGTGAAGCCCATTTCTGGTGTCCCCCGCCGTGATATTGCTGGACTATTGCTAAAAGCGGCGGAAAACCATACTCACTCACTCACTAAAGTTGAAGGAGGACCCTAGAGATGCACGTTAAGGTTGGGAAGTTGGAAGAAACCCAAGGGCCGACATATGGTGGCAAAAATTATCCCGAGCAGGTAACTGGTAAAGTTTTCTGAAGCTGACACTTGATATTTCACTGCAGTGAACATAACACTTTGACGGAACTATTGTCATACAAGAGTTACCTTCCCTTAAATTGTCTCCCTTTATCGCAAGTGTCCAGTCCCTACACGTCATTTTTACGTTAGTTCCACATTGACAAGGCAAAATAATGACATGGAATGTCCGCGGTTTTTCATAATGATCAAATACCTTGGCAATATGTGCTTCCTACGCCTGAAAACATGCCCACTCACACTAAATTTACATCTGCTGTCGATATGTATTGACACGTAACAGCAGATTGTGTCAGCAGCAGAAATTCGCGCAGAACACTCGGGTTGGAACCGGATTGTTGCGGGATCAGAAAGAATCCTGTCCCAACGGCCTGTAAAGTTTACCTGAGGTTCGTACATTTCTCGCACTCTGCAGTTGGTGATGGTGTTTGCCAGATGCTTGGCAAAATGTTTGGATTAAATGTTGTTTTATTGTATTACATTCGGGGACATTATTCAGTGTATTTATACCTCTTGTCATTATCCCGTTATTGTAGGCAGCCGACGTATAGCTGAGGACTTCTAATTGTTTAATAAAGAGACATTTTCTCGGACTGATGATTTCGAAATTCGGAAATGTGTTCATTTGGATCGTTCCTTTGGGAACGGTAGTGTCCGAATGCGTTCACTGTATTTCCATGAAGACAATACAATTCTTCGTAAATTAATATATTTGTATATATATCAACAAAGAATTCCTGCTTTAACCTCCCATATATTTATAAAGTTAGACACAATCATACCAGGACATGCAATCAGTGACGGTCAAAAGTAAGGGTCATTTGAGCCAGGGGAGTCATTTGGGCCTACGATGGTGGAGTGGTCTGAGCCGCGCGGAGTGATCTGAGTCTAGGCCCAAGTCACTCTAGAGTGATCTCATCCCAGGGAAGTGTGTTGGGCCTCCTCCGCTGTAATAACTGTAATACTGTTCAAAGCGGCGTTAAGACAAATTTGCTCATCCATATGCGAGAAGGCAGGAATGTCTAAATTGAGTCCGATGCAGTTCCCTATTTTAACTTGTACCCGAGTTGTACCATATATTTCAGACGGACACTTGACTTGCCTTTGCATGTGTTTGTGACGGGTGCCATCGATGGGGCAAGATACTCTCACCATTAAGATTGAACCGCTCTGTGATGATGATTCATAAACACCTGCTAATGATAAAGTCGGAATCGTAGAATCGACTCTGTTGTTAGCAGAGATTTCTCATAAATATTGAAAGAGTTTTGTCGCATTTCTTAACATACAGTGTGCAGGCCCTGTTAATCCGAAGGTTCTCGTACCCAGTATATATTCCTTTGTGCCACATAATTACAATGTATATTACATAAAATGTCTAATGATCAGGGTTTCTTGAAGGGGTACGAGACTATATAGCCATATCATATTCGCTACAGAACTGGTGTTTGTATTGACATTTACACGATTTAAATGTCACAGCTATCATACAAATGAACACAAAATAAAAAAATACGGTAAACCCACCGTTGCTTTTCCTGACTCAGCAACCAAGCAAACTGTACAAGCTGTGCATTTTCTGACAAAACAACTATCACGATTCAATAGCACTGAATTTTGGGTCGATGAATTGCGAAATCCAGCTTAAATTTAAATGATTTAATATTTCCTGAGCAGGTTTACAGGTTATGTACATATAGAGCGATGTGCGAACGTCACGCGTGTTTGCCACTTAGATACCGATACCGATCTACTTGTCAAACTCTGTAACACAATACATGCACACACGATTTAGTTGCCAGCATCTTGTAGGCTCAACATGCGCCAAATGGATCGAGTGGTCAAGCTGGCTGTGTGTCATCGTACCCCGACACGAGTATTTTCAGACCTGGGATTACAAACATTATGCAATAGGACGGACGAGGGTGTGTACCGGGCATCCGGCTAGCGCACACTACATCAGATATGTGGTCGCCTACGCGTTGAATAGTATGTCAGTCTTTGACCTGTAGAACAATTTAAACAGTAATCTTTTCATTTCTTTAATTATAACTTTCCAGACTTCGCCGTTTTATTGCCTCAGTCAGTGAATGCTTGCCTAGCTATAAACTGTTGCACAAATTTAGAAGCAGACAGTTTTAATGATTGACTCATAAATTCTAACCGCCGCAAAGATAAAGAACAAATATCACATCCTAGTAACACATTATTGCCGTAAGAGCAAACAAGGGTGGTCATAAATTGTGCCTATGCTTATGTCGTTATACTCCGGGAGCGTGGGTCTTTGCAACCTTTGTTACCAGTATGTTATGATTCGACGACTCACAGGCAGCCATCATGTATAATATAGACATACTAGTGCCATCAGAAATTAAAACAAGTTCTACTCACTTTAATCCGAAACAACACCTGGTCCATTGTCTTCTCAAATACAAAATGGTTTAAAATGGCATGTAACTCACACAAATATATCAGTGTTAAAAGAAAAGATAGAATTTTCATTTGGAACCGCATTCTTCACATCCCATCTACGTGCGTACTCTACAGACCTTGGCCCGTTTGCACAAAACTATCTTAGCGTTAAGACTTGTGTAGTATAGGTGCATTAGCGATACGCTCGACTTGTGAGAGTGAGCTTTTCTCTGCTACTCAGCTTCACTTTAGGAGATATTTAATTGAATAGTGAGGCCAATAGTAATGTTCCGAATATACGCGGAGCAAAGTCGTAATGTGGTGTCCAGCAATAGCCGCCTGTTGACTGGTCCGCCGTGAAGCGGAATATATGTAGTCGTGAAGCATGTCAGTTTTGCCTGTGATGAGGTGAGGTGACATGGGGTTTAACGTCGCGTCCAAGATTATTGCACTTATATAGCGACGTGCATGTACGTGTGCGTGTTTGTGTGGCTGCTTGTACTAGTCCGGACTGATGCCGATTTATAGTGCTAGCTCACTGAGATACCATGCCGCAGTTTAACATGAATACCCCACGCAGACACAGTATACTGACTCCGAGCCGACCAGGCCTTGTTTTAGCCCCTTAATGCCGAGCGCCAGACAGGGTAACAACAAGTACCATCTTTTAACGTCTTTTGGTATGACGCGGTCGGGGATCGAACCCGGACCTTCCGCTCTCCGGGCGGACGCTCTACCACTAGACCACGGAGGCGGTTGCCTGTGATGAAGACAGGATAGGGATGTGTCCGCGGTGCTTCATATATGGTTTTTACCAGTCATAATATCAGTTGTCTGCCAGCTCCTGAGTCAGCCGCAGGGAATGCTGTGTGACAGCTGTGTTTGTTGTGGTGTCTGGGTTGACACTGTTTACTACACAGCTCAGTCGTATCATGCCGTGTTACCGTGATGTGCGAGGAAAGTTCAAAATGGAGTTTTGTTTTTCGTTTGTTGTTTAACGCCGCACTCAGCAATATTCCAGGATATATGACGGCGGTTTGTAAATAATCGAGTCTGGACCAGACAATCCAGTGATTGACATCATGAGTATCGATCCACGCAGCTGGGTTACGATGACATGCATCAACCAAGTCAGCGAGCCTGACCACCCGATCACATTAGTCACCTCTTACGGCAAGCATAGTCGCATCTTACAACAAGCATAGTCGCCTCTTACGACAAGCATAGTCGCCTTTTACGGCAAGCATAGTCGCCTTTTACGACAAGCATAGTCGCCTTTTACGACAAGCATAGTCGCCTTTTACGACAAGCATAGTCGCCTTTTACGGCAAGCTCAAAATGGTGCAGATGGTGGTACATTACCACTTTGGTGATACACGCTGCGGTACGGTGATTATCCACTTTCCATTATCCGGAGTACTATATTTCCATTCCATTATGATCAAAACACATTCGTCACTATTGCTTTGTTTGGAAGTGGCGACACCAGCTCACTTCCTCTTATCACAAACTTAGAACACAATTTCTCTTGCGCGTAAGCTTGAAATCAACAACCAATCCAAATACCTCTGTTGAAGATCGCTTTGGATATATACACTGAGCCCTCCATGTATCTCAACGAATGAAAAGAGTGTTATACGTTATTGTTTGGGTGGAAAAATTATGCTTTCCAAAGTACTAAGTAAGTGTGTTAGTGAGCGAGTATGGTTTTACGCGGCTTTTAGCATTTCCAGCAATATCACGGCGGGGGACACCAGAAATGGGCTTCACACATTGTACCCATGTCGGGAATCGAACCCGGGTCTTCGGCGTGACGAGCGAACGCTTAAGCCACTACGCTACCCGACCTCCCCCTAAGTAGTAAGACAAGTTGGGGTGGGGTGGAGGGATGGGGGTCCTTATTCTACCGAAAATGTTTCGGTTGTGTTTGCGGTGGCACGCAAAGGTTGAGACGAGAAGTGGGGATATTGCTGCTCGTTTGCATTTGATTCCGATTTGACGTCCATGTTTAGTATCGTGCCATTCAAACCGTCCTGAAACGACCCTCGCGAATGGGTCCAGTTGATATATATTATAATAGAATGGAGACATACTAAACTGGATAATCGACGATATTGATATAAAGATTCATAACAAATCTAGTTTCCACTACCAACGAGCAGAGCATAGCACAACTAAGGGCCGCAACTCTGATGAGTGAAACATTACGGCGCCATAGACCACAGGGCCACTCTTGACCAAGTGATATATGTAGTGGCTATTGTAGATTTAATAAACATTACTTTTATCGATTTATTCTTTCAAAGCATGTCTTTTACAATGGGAAAAGGTATATTGTAGCGACATAGATTAAAGTTTGAAGTCAACCCACCCCTGCCTTCAGTGGCTATTAATACACACTTGAAAACAAGTTGAATTTTCATTACCTTAGCAATATTTATTGTAAATAAAACATTATTCTACCTCAATTCGATCATGATTTTATATAGCAAGCTGCATGCACGCGTTTGTGTGTGTGGTTCATTGTACCAATCCGGACTAATGCCGGTTTTATTGTACAAGCCCACAGTCGCAGTTTAACATGGGTATCCGTCTCATTTAAAGTACACTCCGAGCCGATCAAACCTTATTTTATCCTCTTAATGCCAAGCGCATGGGAGGGTAACAACAAGTACCTTCTTTTAACGTTGTTTGGTATGACGCGGCCGGGGGTCGAACCATCAACCTCCCGCTCTCCGGGCGGACGTTCTACCACTTTACCACGTAAGTGGTCGTTCTTATGCTGGGAACAGACAGCACTCGTCTGGTGTTTCTCTTGCGCAATACGGCATTAGTAACACGATATAACGCTGAGCCCAGGTGTGTACCAGATGGCTGGCGATAACAACCTTTATAACAGACGAGTCTCGTCTGGGTCAAATCTAGAATATAATACACCCAAATTACAAAAACTAACATCCGACATATTCCCTCATATTACTTTACACATCTTATGAATCTTCCATGCAGTTCTTTTCTTACCGCGGATCATGTCACTGGAGCCACTCTGATCAATAGTTTTGTCTTCAACATATTTCTACGGAAGCCGGGAGCCTTTTCAGACCATTTGTTGTTATTTTTGTGTGTGTTTTTCTCTCGAAATACTAAGATATCTCAAGATACTAAGTTGAAATTTTAAGATTTAAAATTGAAATTTCAACGTATGTATCTTGAAGTTTCAACCTAGTATCTTGAAATTTCAAGAACCAAAAACAAAAAAACAAGTGGCCTTAAAAGCCTTCCGTACATTTGACACATACAGCAGCCAATTCTAAGTGCTACTCGTTCTGAACGTTCGATAATTTTATTGCAAATGAAAGCATGGCAGATTTAGGGCCGAGTCATTTATTATCCTTATAACGAGGCGACCGTGTTCACTCTGAAGTCGGGTGGGTTTCGGGTAAACACACGCATGACAATAGTAGGCTAACAGCTTTAAAGATAAGAGATCCCGGTCGTGGAGCCGGCCGATAAGGATCATGTGTCATACCAGCATATTTTATGCACCACGCTGAGTGGGCTCTCACATGGTGACTTACGACAGCCTCAAACGATCACAGGGATGTAACCTAGATTTTCAACTGTATCACTCGTTCCCTGTGGACGTACCACAGTGTACAGTGGTATCCTGTGGATGGATAGCCGTATTTAGCAGTCCACTGTGGTAAGGCAGAAGGATTTAGCGGTCCCTGTGGACGTACAACAGTGTATAGTGGTATCCTGTGGATGGATAGCCGTATTTAGCAGTCCACTGTGGTAAGGCAGAAGGATTTAGCGGTCCCTGTGGACGTACAACAGTGTATAGTGGTATCCTGTGGATGGATAGCCGTATTTAGCAGTCCACTGTGGTAAGGCAGAAGGATTTAGCGGTCCCTGTGGACGTACAACAGTGTATAGTGGTATCCTGTGGATGGATAGCCGTATTTAGCAGTCCACTGTGGTAAGGCAGAAGGATTTAGCGGTCCCTGTGGACGTACAACAGTATAAAGCGGTCCACTGTGGACGTACAAGTATATCAACCCGTCCCCTGTAGGTACAACTGCCCCTGTACCACAGTATGAACCGCCCATTTGGATGTACCACAGTATGAACCGCCGATATGGATGTACCACAGTATGAACCGCCTATATGGATGTACCACAGTATGAACCGCCTATATGGATGTACCACAGTATGAACCGCCTTTATGGATGTACCACAGTATGAACCTCCTATATGGATGTACCACAGTATGAACCTCCCATTTGGATGTACCTCAGTATGAACCGCCTATATGGATGTACCACAGTATGAACCTCCTATATGGATGTACCACAGTATGAACCTCCTATATGGATGTACCACAGTATGAACCGCCTATATGGATGTACCACAGTTTGAACCGCCCATATGGATGTACCACAGTATGAACCGCGCATGTGAATGTACGCCATTGTGAACCCGCCCATGTGGATGTATTGCGCATTAACCGCCGATATGGATCGATAATTGTTCGTGTGGGATAGAATATTTTGATTTACCAGAAAGGTAAGCATGTTTAATCAGTAATGTTGAAAACCTCTTCGAGCAAGTAACACAGTGATACCTTAACAAATGTTATATTTGGGATAACACCTTCTCAGTAAAGTACAAATTCTGGTTCTATTTTTTTCTTCTAAATGCCATCGTGTACACACAGTGATATCCTGTTTCCATGACAACATCATAATGTTGACAGAACCGTGGTCACATGTGAGTCGGAGTCACTATTGACGGAATATATGGAACATTCACGTCAAAGGCGTTTCGTCCGTGTACACAATTGTCAGCCTCACCAGCAGTTCAATATTCCGCCGCGAGTTTGAATTGTTTGCAACTGTAAAATTCAGTTAACGGATGAGTGGCTTGGGGGTTTGAATTTCACTCAATAAACCGAGCTATTGTGTTGAAGACGGGGTAGGACAATGGGCTTCGTGTCACGAAGTCCTACACGTATTTTAAACCACGGGATATATGGATGTGCGGGCACACCTGAAGCTCATGAATACCACACCCTGAAACATCGCTTATGGCGAGCTCGCCTTATTTCTCAACCCGGTGCATCTATTTTATTGTGCTTATTTCTATGTTTGTTATTTTACGCTGCAATCCACAAGATGCCTGCGATGTCACTGCTGCCTGTATATGATCGGGTGTGGGCCAGACAAAGACCTTAGTGTTTGATATTTTCAACATCGTTTCACACAGAGGGGTTATACTGACACCGAGTATGAGAACCAGTAGCTGCTTCACGCGTGTCCCAGGCGTCTCGGACCTCGCACCTCCTCAAACGTGCCATTATCGTGGGTTCGAATCCAAGATTCACAATTAATACGTCAGCATCATACCCTACCTCGTAGGTTTCACCAAAGTGGTAAACATCCCAGACTTGCATCACTTTGGACTTTCCTTCCAGTTTCTTTCATATTAAGCTGGCACAGTTTGATATAGCTGAGCTACTGTTTAAGGCGGCGTTAATCCAAACGAACTCTTTCATTCATGACGTCGCTTTGATTAGAATTCCAGTTATATCACGCTGTGTCATCTAAATATGGGACGAAAGCCCGTAGTGTTGCACCACTTTGATAAAACAGACGAGCACAAGTTTGGCACTGACAAAGCTAGAAACATAATCGTGGCGAACTGGGATTCGAACCCATAATTATAGGTTGAAGGTGGGCCCAAGGGACGCACAGCAAATTGCGGCGCCTAAGACGACTGGGCCACCCGTTCCCCCCAATTCATTCGCGGCGCACTGGGTGCACTGTCCCCAACAAGGTAGCGCTAACCTAGATAGGGAAATCCCTATTGTCTCGATCTAGATGGGACGTTTAACATTGAAATGAATACATGTCGACATTGTTATTCAGTAGCACATGCACAGACTCGAAGTGTTTATTTCCTTCACCTCTGTTTTAACCTGATAAGAAGTAAACTAATAACATCACACAATCAATAGGATCGTCAGCATGTGCAGTCTCGATTTATTATTCAGTGCATTTTTTATGCAATTTAAAAGATGCATGCACATTTGAAGAGATGTAATAGGATAGTCGCCGTGTGTCGTCATAGGCTCAATACACTTTTTGTTTCGGATCCACCACCGCCGGCATCGGCACCGGCACCACCACCACGACCTCCCTTTGTAGCATGTGGTAGACAGTAAAGTAACCTCAGAGAGGATTTTAATATTTTGGACCCCTCCCTTTAAAAAATGTTGGACCCGTCCTTACGAACGTCATTATTGTGTTGTCCTCGGTTCAGTGCACTGGTTATGCTGATCGTCATTCATAGACACAAACACTTGCAGAATACAAAGCAATGCATAGCAGGCAGAAGGGTGGATGTGTATAGATGGGCGTTGAAAGGGAGCTGGTTAAACCAGCAATACAAAAATAGAAAGTCGTGGGAAACATGTGTCATAAACCGTCTTGGTAGAGATAATACATTCAAGCACGCATGAGCCTCTAAAAAATGATCTTGTTGTGAGTTGGTCAGGTTTGACGCCGCTTGCTTTTGTAAATGAGAATTTGTTTGACAGTACTTCCGTCGCATTGCGGTGTATTAGCTGGGTGGAAGAGGAAAGCGAACAGAATTGTGTAGGTTTTAAATGTTTACCACTTGAAACTCACCGGTGTCGTGCTGACAAACCAGTGACTATATATTGGTCAGAATCAACTACATTGTATCTTATCTGGAATACTCATTCCTCGTTTCATACTGACGCGTACTGTCGTAATATTGTTGAATATATCATTACTTGTATTCTTCCACTGTTGCATCATGTTGGGAAGGATAGCACCAATTATGCTGAAGACAAACGTCCCCGATGAAATGTTTGACGTCATTAGCAAATAAGCGTAACAAGGATCGATTCAGATAATATATATTAAAACATGTCTTTTTATGTATTGTTATTATTACTTGTTTTGTTTGTTTGTTGTTTAACGTCGCACTCAGCAATATTCCAGCTATATGACGGCGGTCTGTAAATAATCGAGTCTGGACCAGGAAATCCAGTGATCGATATCATGAATATCGACATCCAAGTCAGCGAGCCTGACAACCCGATCCCGTTAGTCGCCTCTTACGACAGGCATGGGTTGCTGAAGACCTATTCTACCCCGGATCTTCACGGGACACTCGTGAAATGAAATAAAAACAAAACAGATAATAAAGTAACGGATTTATCATATCTATAATTACAACAGAAAGAAATAACAATAGTTTGCTGATGGCAATGCGTTTACATTCAATCAAGTTGAAGACAGTCTTCCTTTTTTATATCAATAATGCAATAACACAGAAAAAGTATAACAATGCTTTGTTTGATGAAATCTACAACAGTGGGTACCGACCTCTGCTCCCTGAATGCATACACTTCCAGTGTGTTGCAATCGGACGTCTCGCGTTGAGGCAGTAACGTTAACTAACCTCCATGGATGTAACATACTCTGCTTGCTAAATATTTGCCATGATGTGATACACTGACTTGTCAAACTCTACTTTTATACCTTTCATTGCGGCGGGATTAAAACAAGGAAGTGATAGACATTAACACATTTTACTCAGTCTACTGTTAATTGCATTGATCTCGAAAAGAAAATTCATTGATACAGTCTATTAACACTTTTACTCAGCGTAAAAGACCCGCTGATATTCTATACCGGGCAGTGACCCAGCGTCCATCTGGTTTGATTGAACATCAATGGATTAACACATAAATTGCACTGATTCTACACAGGGATGAAACTGAGGATGAAGAATAGGATTTCGGTACATTTGGGGTTAAACCAGAAGCTCTGTTACATTCTTGTGTTCATTTCATTGTTTAATGTGATGTGTGTATGTGTATCACTGTTTCCACCCATGTGCAGAGAACCTGACATGCGTAAACAAATCCAGTATGTGTCACAATATTTACATAAAACACGCCACTTTATTAATGCGAGCAAGAGACACTCGCTTTCATGTCATGATGTACATTAAATATTAACAGGGCTTCGTGTATTTTGCAGGTGTTGGTGCTACCCTCCAGGGCAATGAAGCAATACTTTCGGTATTTTCTGTGTATCATCGCAGCCTGTGCGTGTGTGTGTCTCCTCTTCATTAATGTGCCGTACATGCACGTAAGTGATATCTATTATTTAAGGTGTGAAGAAGACCCCCTTAACATCTTTGATTCATCCTATTTACGGTGTATCTTAACACTGTCATTCATGTGACGTAAAATAAATTATGTTTCAGGAATACAAAATTAAGTTGTATTAAGATAATGCCCTCTGATCCACTTTATCATTGAAAAGGTTGTAAAAATGTTTTAAATTTTCTGAGATTTCGATCTCAATGCTAAGTAAGTAAGTAAGTAAGTAAGTAAGTAAGTAAGTAAACTGCAAGGCAAAAGAAAGTATACACCCATGTTTCATGGTGTCTAAAATGAAGCAAACAAGAAAAAGATCACTCGATGGCGATGTATTTGATACGAGTGTTACAGATGTGTTTTGGATCTTGTTAACGTCTGTAATTCCTTTGTTAAATCTAATATTCAAGTGTATGCTTTCTTTTCCTGGCAGTTTAGTTTTCCTCCAAATTATCCTCTACAAAAAATCTATTACTTTACTATATAAAAAGAGGCAGATTGGAAATATGTGGTATTCCATTCTATTTATGGCAAATATTCATTGAACTTCGAAACAGGAAGGTAACAACACGAAGAATGGTACTTCTTACTACAAGACAAAACATCACCAGTTTTCCGGTAAAATTTGCACCTTGAGATGCAAAACTTTTCACTGTGATAAACCGAAAATAGGTTTCTTTATTTCAAATGACACCAACATATCTTTAACATATCATCTTAAAACATTAACATCAAACTGTCATTTTCACTTTTTCGTTATGGATTATGATTAGACCTTCATAATATAGACATTTGGGGAATAAAGTGATCAGCATCTCTTCCAGTTTCATTTCTTCACTCACTTCGGAAACAGGGCAGCCTGGGAGTGAAGTGGTACCAACATCTTTCTATTTGGGAAAAATAAAAACATCAATCAATAAGAAGTGTACTTCTGTAAGATGCCGTACTGGTCAACCCACTGATTTTCACCAGTTCTTTCCTTATTTCATCAAATTTTATTTTCAGTTCTGACTTCATGGCTCCCAGCTTTCAATTTATAATTAGAGGCGACTTAGATTAAGACGATTTGTGAAAAGAATTCTTAAATCTCTTTTTATATTTCTTTTTCAGAATATCTCCCCGTCTGTATATTTTTATTTGACCAATTCATCCTCACAGCTGATAACCAACATAAGTGCACGTGGTTCCAACATCCCTACCATCGCTTCTACTCCGATTCCGTCCAAGACTGTGTCACCTCAGAAGACTTCATCAGCAAAGCCCAGTGTCAGCCTCACAACCCCCAAGCCCACGCCACCCAGGCCAGTGCCCAAGCCTTTCAAGGTCAGTAAACTCACTAGTTCTGATTGTACACTACAAGAGGCCAAAAGTCATTAGTAAAACTTACAGAAGTTATATAAGCCTTACCTAATTACTTGAAGGGGCAGTGGTCGAAATAAGAGTATGAATGCAATTTTTTAAAATGGTTTATAATGACCAGTCATATGGTTTCTTGGCTTCCAGAATTGATCTTCTTTTAAGCTCTATTAACAGACATATGCAGGGTCGAAACACACATAGAAAATGCACGACATGAAACGTTTAAAACATCACCTTGCCCATTCGTTCCACGTTGGATTGTGTGCCATTGAATCTGGTGGTGACTAGTAGCACAACATGGACACACACCATCTACTAATTCTCTCTCAGTGAGGAGCGTGTCGTTCTTTTAGTTATTCAAAATCATGCTTCACACTCGGATATGATGACACGAGGAAAGGGAAATGTAATTTGCTTTTGTGGTAGATACTATAACATTGTTTCTTAACAGTTCTGATCTTTCCCACAGCTTTTCAAAGGACGATAACACTAAATAAATTTAATGATACCAATTCTGAGTCATTTGTCGGATGCTTCACTCAATATGTCTTGTTGCGATGGCTCATTGAAGTTTTGGTCAAACAAATTTTATAACTATGTATCCGGTAACGAGAAGGACCAACCATTTAACTTTCTTCTTACACCAATAACAAGTCTTGCCGAAAGCTAATCAAAATATTTTTCCTTTTAAAATGAGACATATGTTGACCTTCCTCCCGACGTTCCTTTCTTTGCCAGGGCGGTCGGGTAGCCTAGTGGTTAAAGCGTTCGCTCGTCACGCCGAAGACCCGGGTTCGATTCCCGACATGGGTACAATGTGTGAAGCCCATTTCTGGTGTACCCCGCCGTGATATTGCTGGAATATTGCTAAAAGCGGCGTAAAGCCATACTCACTCAATTTCTTTGCCAATTACTCTGCTACTTGTAGTAAATATATATTGATCAGGGTAAATGAATCTAAAAGGTCACTTGCTCCAATGAAAGTTCTGTCACTGAGGCAGATATGTTAACTTTCAAATAAATACAGACCATTTTTAGTTATATTTTCCTTTGGATCCCTGACAACGTTGATTCGGTGACGTTTGAGTCATTGAATCATATCTGTTATTCCGATTCCTCTCTTCACCAGAGAGAAGTGTCGTATGGGAGAAATTAATACATCTGACATAACATAATTCATCCAAAGGTGTGTGACTCTTCTCTTGATTTTTATATTTTTTTAAATAATTGTAGTTGTAATTTAAATGACGATTTCATTGCAGCGGCCGCCTTGCTATGGAGGTAAAGTTCCCAAAGATAGATTTGATGTATACAACAAATCGGAGCCATTGGAAGTTACAGTTGTCACAGCTTATTTCAACTTGGGACGATTCCAAAAAGGATCTGGAGGCTTTTTTGACACAAATCTTTACATGAAGTGGGCGAACGTATACCAATATATTAGAAGCCCATTTGTGTTTTATACCGACTCGCCGGAAACTGCTGAAAAATTCAGAAAGATGAGAGCAGGGTACGAAAATATTACAAAGATTTTACTGGTGGAAAGAAAAGCAGTGTGGGCTTTTGATTATGTAGAACGGATTAAAGCAATTTATTCAATACCGGGATACCCTAAGCACCACCCGAACACAGTTGTGCCTGAGTATTCGTGTGCCCAGCACGCGAAGTATGCAGTCGTTGAAGAAACCGTCCAGAAAAATTACTTCAACACGACTTATTTTGCTTGGGTGGATATAGGATATTTTAGATATATCGTTGGACGGAACAAAGAGTTTGTGATAGTAAAACCAGCTGATTTCAACGAATCTCGAATCGCGTTGAACAAAGTGTACGATGTGAGTATGGACGTGAAAGTGGACAGTATTTTCAAGGGAAATCGGGTGTGGCTTGGTGGAGGGATGTTTTTCGGGTCCAAGTACACACTCCCGACTTTTATAGCCGACTATCGACACGCAGTTGAACGTTACCTGAATATGTCTCTTAGTAGCACAGATCAACAAGTGATTTATTCGATGAACACTATCAAAGAAAAGCCTTATGTGAGAAGACGGGTGTCCATACAGGCATATTCCGCGAACGTTGCCGGTGATTGCTGGTTCTACTTGGGATTCTCTTGTTACAGAGAGTTATCATGATCACCATATATAGTGCTATATAAAATGATCTTAACTGTATCGTTAAAATGATTATGCTTGTGTTTTCAGTAACTGATGTTCTCCGTGTGATTTAGGCCGACTGTACCTCATCGCCGTAAATTGGTGACTTACACGGATGGCTTCTGAGTATGATGTGCGAGTGAGTGAGTTTGATTTAACACCGCTTTGAACAGTATTTCAGTGTTACTCGGCGTGTAAACTAAATGTGGGAGAAAAGTCCGAATTGATGCAGTCATACAAGCTTTTATAAATCCCCGTAGCACGGGTATGGTGCTGACAAACCAAGGTTCATAACCGGACTTACTCTTGGATTCGAACTAGGATTCAAGCACACCTAAGGGACGCAACTCTTCAGTGGGAATTCCGGCGCGTCTGACACATGTCTAATTTCCCAGGACCAAATACATGTTGTCAGAACAAATTAAGCTGGAGACAAGTGGTTGTGACCTGTCTGATATGCGTATTATTGCGCCCAGGCTGTGACTCTAAACATTTAGAATGAGTGAATGGGTTTGGGTTTGGGTTTTTACGTATCATTTAGCAATATTTTAGTAATATCAAGACGGGGAACACATGGGCTTTGGGCTTTGGGCTTCTTCCTTTTAAGCCAGACATTGTAAAGAACATATACACTGGTTGTCAAACAATTCATTAAGTCCATAATCATTAAATAGTTGTTTTCACAAAACAAATCTATGGGAGTTTATGGGCAATAATAAAGGTCCATTATGAGCGATAAAATTGAATAACATATTTGTCAGTTTGGGGATTTCCTCATTTGTTGCAATATTATGACAAAATATGACAATCAGTTTATACGTTTTAATATACAGTGGTTCTTTTTCAAATTGACCGTAGATAATGAAATGTGGTGTTGATTTTGATGAAGACCAGCTGCAGTCTTAATACTTTATATATGTACTCTTTCATTAGGATATTTATTTTCAAATTCCAAACTGCCCAAGTCATACATTAAAATCGGGACAATCATTGTGTCACATGTGTCACATACAATATAAAGGAGTTAATATTTCGAGCTTTCTTTAATGATGCAAACAGGTGTTTTTTGCATTTCCCAGTAACATTTTAACTATTGTGAATACCCGAACATGTTTCTCGGTAAGGTAGCATATGTGATTGCTGTGAAAATAAAGATTATTAGAACAAATAACACCATCTCTCGCTGGGCATTGTTCATATAGACAGAGTACATATAACGACTGGAGCAGTCCATTATTCTATATTATGCTTATTGCACCCCCTTCCTTTTTTCGGAGTCATAATGGGAAAAGTCATAAAAGCTATTTAAGCAGTATAAATGGATTTATGTTGGATGGATGGGTGGTGGTAACTGAAGAAAATGTTAAAAGTCCACCTTAGTAAAATCTAAACATGTTTTAAAGTTAAAATTCTAAACATGCTTAGATTTGGGGATGTTGCGTTTAGGTGGTGTTTAGGTCGTGAGACGATAGCTCATTTCATGTGTTTAGACCTAAATGCGTTTAGATTGTTTTAAACGAGTGACCATTATACAACTTTTACTTATATTCTGATAAACCAACAAATGTATTTTCCATTTTTTAATATTTTAAGAAACGTTTTGTGAAAGGTGTGAATCACTGTTATGAAGATGTATATATTGTCAAATTGGAAATAAAATTATTTTTCTCCTACTTATGATGTAGACATATCCTTGTAATATATCCCATCCAACAAAACGTTTGGGCCTACTTGGGGTTAATGTGGGCTGGGAAATAGATACTAAATTGGCAACCATATGTGACCCCGTTTTGGGTTTGTCCAAGGCTCCAAATGGATCCTGAGTGGACAGACATGTATAGCTCGTATGGGGCTTCGATGGGTTGGGTCAGTGAAGGTGTTTCTGTGTTCTTTTATCATATGCAACCCTTTTGTAGCATCACTACCTCATATATTCACATGTGTATAAAAGATTGAGGTTTATATATTCCATATATATATATATATACGTGTAGCATTATTCAGAATACAAATACTTACATACGATAAGAAAGAGTTTGGAAGCAATGTTAGCCAGGGTGTCGTTGTACAAAGCGATCTCAACGCTAAGGTGATCGTAACTCCCATACCTTAACATAGACTTACGAGAGTCGTAGCGCTTAGGTTGTTTTGTACAACGACACCCAGGACGCTAGGGGGATCAGCTCCTATATCTGTGCTTGTAAACCTCTGCAGCTTGAGACCTTTTCCCAAATGTAAAACAGTTTAGACTGTTTAGCGAGGCGACTAAACATGCCGTCTGAAACACTTTGAACCGATACTAAAGAAAGAGAGTGAGTGAGTGAGTTGGGTTTAACGCCGCTTTTAACATTATTCCAGTTATATCACGGCGTGTCAGCTTAATGTGGGAGGAAAGCCCGAAGTTTACCACTTCGGTGAAACCCACGAGCACGGGTTTGGTGCTGACAAACCTAGAAACATAATCGGGGCGAACCGGGATTCGAACCAACAATCATGGGTTTCTGGCGTGCCCAAGGGACGCAACTCTGCACAGCGAATCGCGGCGCCTTAGACGACTGGGCCACCCGTGTCCCCCTAAAGAAAGAGATTGTGCACTACCTTTACCAACATGGCGGGAGGAGTCCGGTAAACTGCTATCATACCACACTTTGTTTCAGTTGGTTGCTGTGTTGGACATCTGATTGCATTTTATAACGTCATGACAATGAAATGACAAGGAGTCCGATTCACAAAGCGTCCGTACATGTAACGTAGACAGAACGTAAGAGTTTACCATCAAAGTTGAGATAATTTTGCTATTATTTACGACCAACCCACAAAGCGTTCTTAATCCTTTCGTAAACTCGTGTCTTACGAGCATTGTGGCTCTGGTGATGGAGGCGGAAATAAATGGGTATTTCCCAATGACGTCAGTACTTAGGTATAAGGTATAAGGGATCCATATATGAAGCCAGACAGTCTCGGAAATATACTTATGTCATAGAAAGATTCCTTGATGACGCGTTTGTCGGATGTTGTCTTTGGGAACGATATTAGCTTTGGTTGATTGATGACGTTTGTGTGAATATATACCCGTGACCAAGTGGACTGGAATACCCCAGGTAAGTCCGTTAATTCAGTGAAATGCGATCCTTCACCATATAATCTGGGGGGCAACCAAAACCTGTGGTTCCGGGCACGATGCATGAGAACGCTCTGGGTTTTTGTGTGAGTTGAGTTCAACGCCGCTTTGAACAGTATTCCAGTTATATCACGGCGTGTCAGCTTGATTTCGGAGGAGTGGGTGAGTGAGTGGGTTGGGTTTAACGCCGCTTTTAACAGTATTCCAGTTATATCACGGCGTGCCAGCTTAATGTGGGAGGAAAGCCCGAAGTGATGCAGGTCTCAGACGTTTACCACTTCGGTGAAACCCACGAGCACGGGTATGGTGACAAACCTAGAAACATAATCGGGGCGAACCAGGATTCGAACCCGAAATCATAGGTTTCTGGCGTGCCCAAGGGACGCAACTCTGCCCAGAGAATTACGGCGCCGTAGACGACTGGGCCACCCGTGCTCCTCCATGATGTTGGAGGAAAGCCCGAAGTGTTGCAGGTCTCAGATGTTTTCCACTTTGGTGAAACCCACAAACACTGGTATGGCGCTGACACACCCAGAAACATAACGGGATTCGAACCCACAATCATAGGTTTCTAGCGTACCCATGGGACGCAACTCTGCACAGCAAATTGCGGTTCCTAAGACGGCTGGGCCCCCCGTGTTCCCGAGGGAAGTAAGATGAGGCGATAGTGGGTTTACAAGCTTAACACTGGCATAAAGTGGAAGCCTGTAGCACCGGATGATGCTGTCGTCATCAGAAGAGCGTTTCAAGGACCCTAGTTAGGTCTCGGTTTGTTTGTTTGTTGTTTAACGTCGCACTCAGCAATATTCCAGCAATATGACGGCGGTCTGTAAATAATCGAATCTGGACCAGACAATCCAGTGATTGAAAGCATGAGCATCGACCTAGGATAACATGCATCACCCGATCACCCGATTAGTCGCCTCTTATGACAAGAATGGGTAGCTGATGACCTATTTTAACTCGTAATCTTCACGGGACAGTTCGGTCGTGACACCCTTGGTGGTGACAGTGTTGCTTCTTCTTCAAATAAGCCAAGCAAAATATAAGCCGCCATCTTGATACTAAAATTACAACTCAAATGTTTGATTTACGATAGGTACTTCTGGAATACTGTAAGGGCCATTCTCGCTATCTCGCAGTCTCACGATGTCGACCTATGGAAACGAGCTAAATATGCCCAAAACACGAGAATGCGAGATCGCGAGAACGCGAGATTTGGCCAAAATCTCGTGTTCTCGCGATCTCGCATTCTCGTGTTTTTTGGTACTTGGCACTTTTTGACATTTCATTTTCTCGCGATCTCGCGTTCTCGTGTTCTCGCGTTTTAGACTCTGTCCGTGCGCATGAGTAATATCATAAGGTCAAGGCGCATGCGCAAGTTAGTAGTCCGGTGGTCTCATGCTTCTTTCATGCTCTCCATTCTCCAAGTAGCATTTGGCAAACTTATGACTTGAGCTTGAGAATGCTATCATGAAATTTACTTACACAAAGTCCTATGTAGCCTAGAGTAGAGTCCTCTCCCTTTGGTACATTCCCGTTTGTACGTTAAATTAAAATCCTCAACGTGCTCAATATAATTTAACAAAAGAAATTGTGTACATGAATGTCCAGTGATAGTTAAAACATTATAGTGTGAGGAAACTGGAAACAAAATATCACTGTCAGTTAATATTGCTCAAAGCCACATCAGCAGTATTGCAGCTATTCGCGGCGACACCATCAGTCATAGAAATAATCATAGGCCAGTGGTTTTCTCCACGAGGCAATATTATTAACGGCTAGCATATTCATCAAAACAAAATTCTCAAAGACCAATTTGTAGCATTCCGCTAAAATGAGATTGTCCGATGTTTTTACACGACTCCATAGTCGCTACTTTAGGCCATATTAATTAATAGATTTTCATCGTCTCCCACCTAACTACAAAACATCCCGCCTTACATTATTCTATTCCCTCAAAGTTCATAGAAATAGAAATATCGCTAATATGTGTGTTCCTACTCCGTACACGTAGCCCTACTGAACACGCATGATACAAGTGAATCGCATGCCTTCGACAGCAATTGTACACAGATGCCCCAAATAGTTCGATAAGAAAACAATAAAATGTTAAAAATAAAATGCGTTCGGTCTCCCATGTATTTTAAAATTCCGGCATGGCTCTGAATAAGTGAGTGAGTTTGGCTTAACACCGCTTTGAACAGTATTTATATTTCAGTTATACCCTGGCTTGTCAGCTTGAAATTGGACGAAACCCACCATCATAGGTTTCTGGCACACCCAAGGAACTCTACACAGCGAATTGCGACGCCTCAGACGACGGAGCCACTAGATGACTATATAGGTAACACCGCAAACACGAAAACGTCGTTTTTTCCCGTAAATGGTCATTGGACGGAAAAACGGCTAAAAATTCATTTAAATTGATTAATTGGTTAGCGTCTAGAAAGTGTCCGGAAAAGCGTCGAGTTTTTCAAGCGTAAAATGGACGATGCTTTTTGCTCCGCCTTGTACAACTGTTAACGGCCAATCAGATGGCGCTGGTCCCCCGACGCATTAGGTTTCGTATTTCTGGCATGTATCACATGCAGTATACAGTATGTCAAGAGATATATACAGTATACCACATGCGGTAATATACAATGTACCGCGAGCAGTGTGCGCTGGGCAGTAGCGCACATTTCCTCCCCCCTCTCCCTCAAGCAAGCCCCTCGTGGGGGAGTGACCAGGTCACAGGTCAGGCGTGCACTGGACAGCTGTTTCACTGGGGGCTAGTGAGGGATGCGGGAGGCCGGCCATACATACTCTTGGAGTTGTGGGACTGCAACTTCATGCTGTTGTCTTATAAGGCCAAGAGTAAGATCACCAGGACGACCACTGCACGTGAGCCATGTGGGTTGTGGACGAGATACTACATAGCATAGCTATATTACCTTATAAAGAATAGTAATGAAAGTTAGAAAGTCCATCAAGACCGGCGCGAGCTGGCAGTTGAGATCTGGGAGCTGAACACGAAACAGCTCCCATGCACAATAAAACGTTGTGGACCCGCAGACGTTGTGTTGTATACTGAAGAAGTATCCCCTAGAACAACATACATTTTCTACGGCGGATATATTGGTGGAGCTTCGATCCTCGGTACCTCAAACCCAAAGCACCAAGATAAAGAAGGTAGTCAACACGAAGTGAATTTCTATTATTCGTCTGGGGTCCACAACATCATCTACAACATCATCCACAACTTCATCCACAGCACCATCCACAACAGCAACAACGACGGCCACAACAACAGCAATAACAACAGTCAGCACTCTGGTTCATGTGGTTGTCTACTCTCAAGCTATTTCATAAAGCTTGATATCGGCTCATCATTATTGTCTTCATCGTTTTCCCTACTCTGAGACCTTGTCACCACCCCTCCACCGTTAGCTGGGACCGGCAACTTCTGGGAAGACCAGTAAAAGAAGAATCTGAAGGTTATTTCAGCCATCGCAACCGCCCTATACCACTAGGAAGGTAAAAGACCAGTGAAGCGTTACACAGTCCTTGTTAAATATCATCAACTACAAGATCATTGCCTGAACCAGAGAAGTCTCAGCTTTCTTCATTCTACTGTGTGTCTGCAGTGTGTCTATTGTTTGTCTGCAGTATCCTCTCTCAAGAAACATTTCTCAAGAACGTAGTGACATTTGTTTTCTGAAACGAACATTTTATTAAAATTATCTATAATAGCTGTGTGTCAGTATATCCAGTTTCTGTCACTGCAGAAAAATACCAAGTCGGTCAGCTGTGAACACGGTTTTTCAGCATCGGGCATCAGCTGATTTTCTGACGTCCTTGACACACAAAGACCTCTTGACATGATGTAACTTACCAGGGAGAGGGGATAGTCGGATTGCAGACACGAGGTGGATGTCGTCCAAATAGTGTTACGAACTACCAGAAACCGTTTCATAGATCATGCTTTCTGTCTAGGAAACTATTCATTACTGCTGTACAGTATCAATTATATTAGAACAGTAAAGGAAAATAACGACACCAATTCTCAGACTGTTTAAAAATTATTATATTCCCAGGATATATACACAACCGGGCAAAAGAAAATGCCTGCCATTCTAATATCACTCCTGTGTACAGTGAAATTGCGACCCCCGTGTTCCTTAAGACGTCATGTCCACGTCACCTGTTATGAGACACTCATTGATATGATGCATGTAGTATCGCCTAAGATACCCGAAGCAAATATATCTCCATCGAATAACCATTTTTAACCACCACCAAACAGGGGTGTATACTTACTTTTGCCCGGCAGTTTACACAAGCTACAATTACTTCCCAATCGTTCGATCACTGAGACGATTGGAACATGGTGGTCGCAATTGCAAATTGCACAGTGAGGTGAGGTGAAATGGGGTTTAACACGTGTGCGTGCTTGCGTGCGCGCGTGCGTGCGTGCGTGTGTGCGTGCGTGTGTGTGTGTGTGTGTGTGTTAATGTGGGTTTGTTGGATATTACATAAAACATTCATCTTGAGCGGGATGGTAGTTCGAGTTGGATAAGCATGTTAACTATGATCTTCTTAAGGTAGAGAATGCCGCGCATGAATGTATCAATGAGATTCTCGGGTACATGGGGGCTTTTCGGCAGGAATATCCACACAGAGGAGACTTGAATGGGGATCGGGTGAACATAATATGGTACCTGGTAGATTGTGTGTCATCAAACCGGACAACTTTGGTCTTTGACTGATTGTGGCGTAAAACACACTTATTCATTTACTTGTATCGGAAATTGAATGGTCATTTTAATTGTTTTTGATGAACACGTAATATATTTTTAAAGAAATAAAACAGTGACATAATAACTACAACTTTATGTGGGTACGAGTAGCTCTATTGGAGATGGAGTTGAATAAGTGTTATAAAGCTTCTTCACAACCGTGTAACCATGAACCATGACTTTATTGGGTAACCCAAAAAGACATATCGACCTAAAATAGCCAAATATCATACGATTTTACTTGTCCGCCATCTTGGATGCAAGGCGAAAACATTTCAGCGCGTTTGAAGCTGCTGAGAATGCCCCCTCAGAGTTGGACGAACATTCTGTGGTAGCGCGGCGGTGTTGACCAGAGACGATTTAGGTCCGTTGTGTGTGTGTGTGTGTGTGTGTGGGGGGGGGGGGGGGGGGGGGGGGGGGGGGGGGGGGGGGGGGTTGAGAGTGGGGGATAGATGATTGATTTAACAGCAAGTAAGGTCATCTTGAGCGGGGCGGTTTTCGTAGATGGATTAGCATATGAACTATGATTCTCCTTAGGTAGAAAATAAAGATAAACGATGTTCGACCTGGTAGAAGCGTGTCAAAACAAACTCATTCATGTATTTGATCTGAATGTTCATCTGAATTGTTATGGATAGTCACGGAGCCGTGATCCAGAGAACAGGGTGTCATTAGATAAAAATGAAGTAATAATAGGATTACCAGAAAAACGGGGTATAACACCCAAGCCAATAAGCTTCGCTCAGGAACACCAGAGTTGGTCAGTTATTAAAATGAATAGCAAAACTGATGAAAGTCACCAATAAACGTGTATAAGTGTTATATCGTCACTGCAAAAATAATGAGTGTTTGTCTTTAGTATTAACATTCAAATACGTGATATCTGTATCAGCGATATTGTCTACGTTCCACCGGTGAGTAAGCGTCAGGCTTACTATCTCGTAGAAGAAAATGTTGCAAGAAATTGTATTTCTGAAGACATCACGCTACAGTTTTTACGATGCATCACGTCTGCACTAGCGCTTCAATTTATATGGAGTTACTTGTTTCTTTCAAAACTATACAGTTTTAGAGACTAAGCATTAGTCTGAATAGACATCACCAGTTTGGAATTTGAAACTAATCTGTTTTACAGTAACACGACACTGTTTAAGTGTCATGTACAAATGAGAAAGTGGAATATAATATCTGGCAATATACACCAAGATCACCTTCTACAAAAATAAGTTTGAAAGGCCGGTTGATATTCGTTTGCGTATTTGACGATTATATAACTTTCGAAAGTATAAATCCTTTTCCTATACTCAGACGTTCCTGAGCCTTGCGCTTTCCTAATTATTTTGACTAAAATCATTACCTTTATCATTGTATTAGTTAATGGGAAACGCGTGCCGATCGATCAAGTACGTGCCATAAATTAAAGCGACATTGTACGATTCCGAACTTATCACGAGACTGTGTTTATGAATCATTGTCAAATAGTGGTGACATAGTGGAAACGGTACGCGAAATCGCGCATGCACAGAACGGAAAATTTGGACAAGGCATCAAGCAATCCGCATGCGCAGAACGATTGATTTCAGTACTTCCGCTAAGCGCTTCAAGAACAGCGTCAAACTCGGGCCTGTAATCTAACACGCGATAACTGACCAATGAAATCTGAAAAGTAGGAATACCGGTAGACGCTGTTGCTTGATTGACAATGTATGTCAATCAAGCAAGGGAGGAGCTTGATGATATCGTTCTCTCCCAGTAAAATCCGATGTCAAATAACGACGTTATTTGGATGGAAAAACGATGGTTTGAAACTCATGAACACGTTCCTTATTTCAATATATTGTATTCAATTCCACCCATGACTGTACACAACATTTATATATTTTACATGTATACGACGGCTACATGGGCAAGTATAACGGTAAACACAAACGTGTGTTTGTTTAACATTTTTGTGTGTTGAAACACATTATATATTCAAGGTAAAATAAAAACATTTAGTCTGTTCGGTAACTAATTCTAGCTATTGTTTTCTGAATAAAATATTATTTACTTCAGGCATACACATATTATTTCGTGTCATGTGACATGTATCATAGGCAGTTTGGCAGGGTATATAGATTTTAACAGGGAGTCTATATATTTTATATATTCCCTTAATTAAGTAAGTTGATTATATGTATTTAAATAAACAAAGTGCTGCCAATACAAATTATAACAGCAGCTGGGGTATCATTACCAGCAGCACAGAGTCATGTGCGGGTCAGCGGGTTGTAATTAATGCCAGAGAATGGCCGGTTGGCCACTGAAGCTTAACTTTGTGGATGAGGTGCGGGATACTGCAGGCTGACCATGTATGTAACGTAACACGATACATTGCAGTCTGACAGTGAGGGTTAAAGATAGTACGCTTTCTGTGAGTGGGACTTGACCCTCGGACAGCGGCTAGGCAGGTTGGCCCTCAGAGATCCTGCTTGGCCATACTACTATGTAGTTATATAGACATATTAAGATCACGAATAAATGTTGTGGACCCACAGACGGACTTGTGTGTTGTCATAAGAGAAATATCCGGTAGAGCACCAACGTCTACCTAGGATACATGTGTCATGTGACACCAGATGTTGTTATCAACCAATACTCATGTCGTAAACAACCATAGAAATGTGGAACATCAATGACAGAGAATAACCAATTACGATTTTCCAACGAAACAAATTCCTTTTGGCGTAAACGTTGACAAAAGCGGTAAAAATATATTAATGGATCACTGAAAATCAATGATGACACAATTGTTTGCAAAAATAAGCTGTTGCCTCAGGTGAATAGATGAAGTTATGCCGAATCAGTAAGCTCTTAGGACTCTTGTTTGCCCTGGAGCGACAAATGTAAATTTAGGAGGAAAACTCCCCGTGGCGTTCCCGGGACTAGGAAGGGCTCAGACACGATTCACTGACACTAGGTATAGGAGTATCGCTCATCAATCGTGTTTAAATCCTAAACGGAATACACATTTGGTGTCTAAACACGTTTAGTGTCTAAAAGGGGGCACGGGTGGCCCAGTCGTCTAAGGCACCGCGATTCGCTGTGCAGAGTTGCGTCCCTTGAACACGCCAGAAACCTATGATTGTGGGTTCGAATCCCGGTTCGCCCCGATTATGTTTCTAGGTTTGTCAGCACCATACCCGTGCTCGTGGGTTTCACCGAAGTGGTAAACGTCTGAGACCTGCATAACTTCGGGCTTTCCTCCCACATTAAGCTGACACGCCGTGATATAACTGGAATACTGTTAAAAGCGGCGTTAAACCAACTCACACACTCACCTTAGTGTCTAAACACACGGAATTAAGTGCATACCATCAGGGTATAATCTCGGCAGACGGCTACACAAAATTCAAGTCAATTCTAAAATCCCAATAGATAGTATGTGTACCAAATTCACACACATGAGTTCCAAAGAAGGACAGATCAACCGGAATTGCTGAGGCAGAAGGCGACCTCCCATACACATAAAACAACAACACGAAGTGAGGTGGTCTCTGTCTTAGACAAGATTGGGTTAGGCCAGGTTCACACAGTGCTGATTATGGCTCCCGTTTGAGATCACGAAAAGTGAGACAGTCGGATTACTATCCTCAGTGATCTGGAATGTCCTTTCATTGTCTGAACGGAGTCGTATACGTTCGTAACAGAGTCCTACGGATCGGGAAAGGTCCAAAGAGGTCGGCCAAGCACTCCCGACAGTATGGTGCGTCCCGTACCATTCGGGAAACTCAGCCGATTTTGTCTAGTCGGATTACAATCGTGACTATGTCGTGACAGATTCTGCTGTATCGGATCACAATCGTGTTGCCTGGACAGCGTCCTGTGGATCGGGACGCTGTCGTGATGAACGGGTATGATTTCTTCATTGCCGTTTCTTGTCGATTGAGTCCAGATTGCGTCCTGGGCCCACTTGCACAAAACGATCTTAGCGCTAAGACTATTGTAAACCTATGTCAAAGTATGGGAGTTAAGATCATCTTAGCGCTAAGATCGCTTTGTGCAAGTGGGTCCAGATTTTGCCGAATGCTTCACTGTCCGGTCACTGTCGGATCTCTGTCGGATCGCCTTCGGGAGAATCGGGACGCTGTCGGGACGAATTCGGCTGGAAACGGCTGAATCGGGACGCTTCCTGAACAATATCTGATTATTTGTGAACTTCCCGCCACGTATACCAGGATCTTGATCAGACTTTTGACAAATTTTAATCGGGAATGGTCCTATCAAGGAAGGCAGTAAAAATCCTGAATGTGTGACTGAGCCCTTAGGCAAGGTGCTCCAGGGCACCAACACCACCACTACTACCAGAATGTGCTGACATGGCGCATAGTGCTTCTTGTATATATGTGGTGAAAGTGACCCAGGAATAAGGCCGTGTTCAGTGTTGGTAACGGGTTAGATTTATAACACAGAGATTTTGGGAGGCTCACTCTGATCCCATCGCGCGCATGTTGGTTTGGTTGGTTGGTTGGTTTGTTGTTTAACGCCGCAGTCAGCAATATTCCAGCTATATGACGGCGGTCTGTAAATAATCGAGTCTGGCCCAGACAATCCAGTGATTGATAACATGAGCATCAATCCATCTTGACTAGAGTGTATAAAATTCCAGATATCTATTTCAAAGTCAATGTATTTCTTATTCTTTGACCTTTTCTAAGTTTGAACGTTTTCTAATGATTTTAGCTAAAGTTAATGCAAATGTGGTACCCGAGTATCTTATATATAAGGGAAATATTCAATAATTCACTTTGACATTACGCCTTTTTCCTGACTTGAAAATTTCCGTTGAAACAGAACTGTGCGGGATAATATGTAATATTCTGTTACACTGCCATCTGACTATTCTATTTATCATACAATTAGCCTCCCTGCCTCTATAATTGCAAGGAATATCAGAGACTAATTATCGGTATATGGTCTCTGGCAATATCTACCAACGGCCACCACCTACAAAGATAAGTCGTGACAGCCAGCAAGTTATTCGGTTGCAGTTTACTGATTTTTGTTTACGCATTCGTTGGTTATATTGGACCACAAAACGGGAGGTACGTGTGGCTGTTTCTTCAACATTCTCTTTTCTAATAATGTTGACAGGATGCGACAGTTGCGTTGTCGTGGATCGATTAAGTACTGGAAACAATCCGCGAAGTCACGTGAGCGTGGAATGGCAAATTTGAGCAAGTTGAAAACAATCTGCGTAGAACTCTACTGGTGGAATTCATTGCTTCCACTAGGAGCCACGTGCAGAGCGCCAAACTCTAACACGCGAGAGTTCGTCAATGAAAGCTCGACCAATAGAAATTCCAGAGCACGCTGAAGCTCAATTGACAATGTCATTCAAGCAAAGGGAGGAGCTTGATGAAATCACTCTCTCGCAGTAAATTTCGATGCCAAATAACGACAGATTCTAGATGGTAAAACGATGATTAGAAAGCGTGAAAAAACGTCGTTTTTTCGTCCATTGCCATATACGAGAAAAAACGACGTTTTCGTGTTTGCAGTGACTAGTAGCTATTATTGCGGTGTACATTTACAATACCATGGCGTTGCATCTGGACGCGACATCTAATCACAATGAAAAGTCATGCATAAACACCTGCACACAGACGCCAAAGTGTGTGCGCTATGGGGGAACTCAAAATCACAAATGCAATTTAACTAAACACACGTTTAAAAATGCCACCGAGATAAAATGGCAAATTATGGGTACAACATAGGTGGAAACGTCAATATACCAAGGGGCCCGAATGTTTGGCATATCAAAAAAAGTAATTTCTCGAGTATGGGACCGGTGCCGTCAAACCTTGGAGTGGCAGGCCCAGACAATAATTGCACTACGCATTAGATTTAGATATGCTCCTGTCATCAATAGAAATTTCCGCAGAATAACAGAAAATTTCAACATCTACCGTTAAAAATCGGCTCTATGCAGCCCACCTGAAGGCAAGGCGTCCTGTGAAGAGTATGACAATAACAGCCTACCATCGGCGGAAGAGATTGGTGTGGGCTAGCAAACACTAGGGACGAGCTGTGCACCATGCGTTACACCATGTTTACAGACGATTCACAGATGGCAGAAAACGTTGTCGGCGACGTAGCGGCGAACTAAATGCAAGGGCAACAATTCTTTACCATGATCGGTTTGGGGGCGGAAGTGTCATGAACTGATATTAGTCATTGTTGAATGACACTTGACTGGGCTGCAATATGTTGACGAAATTTTGCGTCCTGTCCCTGTTCCATTCGTTAGACTTATCGGCAGGATTTTTGTTCAGCAAGACGATAATGAGAGAAAAGGCTACGGACAATGGACTGGCCCGCTAAGCCCTCTGACATGTCCTCAGTAGAGCATCTGTGGGATGTTCTCGGGCGGAGAGTGTTCTCCAGAGACCCAGCATCCACCAAGGTGGCCCAGCTTAGCATAGCTCTTCAGGCGGAATGGCGGGGAATATAGAGGGCAAACCTACCCCCAAGTTAATCAACAGTATGTCATCAAGATATCGTGCATGTATCGCCCAGCATGGTGGACACACCAGATATTGATCTACACGCCCGAAATTAATATCACAGACATTTATTGCCTTACACCTTAACTGTCATTTCAACAGTTCCCTTATTTTCTGTCGGAAGAATAAAAACTGTCTGTGTCTTTTCATATTTGGAGAGTAACTGATAGAAGCGTCAGTAAAGGGTCTTGTTGCATGATGTAAGTTATCTTGTGAATATTTGAATATGTACAAAATCCAGTGTTAAGTTCATTTGCCTTTTTCAGTAGTTTAAAGTGTTGATTGGAAAAAATAAGTCACAGGAAAAGAGAAAGTGGATTTCATCTTCCACAATTTTGACATCTTGAGTTGCACAATAGTTTCACAGTCTATAGTCTAATAGTAGAGAGGTTTAGAATACCGACCAGTCTCTTCTGATAGGTAAAGTGCTCCACATCTGAATTTGGATAATAAGCCTACGTGATCACACATCACAATATGCTGTACATGGTTACTTACAAAACTATCAACTGGAAAAAACTTATCTATGTTATGAGTTTGTTGCCGTTAATTTTATTGTTATCATCCCACACACCTGCAAACCATGTGACCTTATCCCCATTAACTAGAAACACCCTTTACTTTTTACACTCCAAATCTCATTTCAAATCCAATTTACAACGAAACGGTTGATTAAGTTCAAAACTCTCTTGTCAAAGGAGGTGTTACATGGGAGAGACAACTCGTCAAATGTTCTTGTATTTTTTTTCTTGCATATTGTCACATCTGGAATACTGCCGAATAGTTCTGCTTATTGACCCACCACTGTTGACGTCCACCCCAAGTCTCCTTCCACTGTCAGATGAGATGAGTTTAATCCGACACAGAGGAAACTACCTGCACGTTCTGTTTTCAACAACTTGTATGTGTTGTATTTGTTGATTCCCATACACCGAGTCCGCAGAATGAATCAGGTTTCACCAGGGTGTCATGCAATTGGTAAACACTTGCTCTCTGAAATATACCTTGCCTTAGTCTAACATGGATACCCCACTCAGTTTTCGGTCGGGTAGCCTAGTGGTTAAAGCGTTCGCTCGTCAGGCCGAAGACCACGGTTCGATTCCCGACATGGATTCAATGTGTGAAGCACATTTCTGGTGTCCCCCGTCGTGATGTTGCAGGAATATTGCTAAAAGCTGCGTAAAGTCATACTCACGCACTCACTTTCCAGATCCCGACAGGACATTGAGTAAGCGCACATAAAATATCTTAACAATGGGCGGGTAACTCTCAAATCTCATAAATAACAAGAGTTATCTGCGCTGGATCTGACCTTGACCTCACCGATGACTACACGGAGGAAATGGATGTTTTAGCATGTTAGTCATGGCAAGTATCCTGGCATTATGGATTTTCGGACGCTTAAGAAACATTCGTCGTTTTTTCGCTAATCACATGAATAACTGTAAAACATCTCACCTAACTATATAGACAACTTTATCTTAAAATCAAGCCATCTTCCATGTCTTCGTGTTGTCAGAGCGCTAGGCCTATAGCGCGAGGGGTTCAGATTTTGCCTTACGGCTTTTAAAAATCTAACAGGATTTGTACATGGTAATTATTAGACCTACATTGCCCTCCGCATCCTAAACCTTATAAATCAGGTGAGATGAGGTGAAATAGGGTTTAGGGCCTAACGTCGCAAACAAATCAAGATTACTGCACTTAGCAGATACGCTATATCATGGCGGTAGTTAATTTATAATGGATCGTAATGGCGCACGCTGACTAACGTTTTAAATATGTCAGACGCCAAATGTTTCTTGCTCTTTGTCCAACTTTTAGGACACATCAAATAAGATTGATCGATGCTGATTTTCTTTTCCGAGTTGGGTAAACAAAACACCTGTCATTAGCAAATGAAGGGCGAGCAACTCTATAATTATTATCGTGGTATGGCTAGTTTGTGGTATGATACGTGTGGAATTATGTGCTTTACGTCGCTTATTGTTTTGGAATATGCATAATCAGTATGCATAAGTCTTAGGTTTGGTCAAGCGACTTTGTCCAAACAAATGTGTTCAATCAATTTCGAATGGAGGTGGGGGGGGGTACTTCCACTTCAGAAACATTCCATAAACTATCATAAACAAGTTAACGTGTATACGTACGAGAAGCCGTGACACAGGCTACCGAAACGAGTCCTGTTTTCGATAATATAGTCATACCAAGCGTGTGTATGTGTGTGCTTGTACTCGTCCGGAGTAATGCCGATTTTATAGTGCTAGCCCACTGAGACACCTTGCCGCATTTTAACATGAATAATCCACTCAAACACAGAATACTGACTCCGAGCCGACCAGCCCTGCTTTAGTGCAGTGAACATGACATGAAAATATACGCCAAAATATCCAGATAAAAATGCGTCACTTTATAATGTCAGCAATGGACACTTTCGCATTATAATTTATTTCATGTTCGCAATAATGTCATGATTTATCATATTTACAGAGACAATATTTACACGGTATCGTTTATATTGCAGGTGTTACTGCTACCCTTCAGGAGACTGAAGCTATGCATTCAGTATGGTGTGTGTACCATCACTGCCACGGGTTTCTCCATCATCCTCATTAATTTGCTGTCTTCTAAAGTAAGTTATATCTACTCTTTAAGGCGAAAAGAGGAGTGTCGGACATTTCCCCACCTGAACGCTTCCCCTCACGAACATTTCCCCACAGGACAATTCGCCACAAGCACTTTTTCCCCACATGGAATATAAATATGATATAAAACAAGAGACAACACAAAATGTACATCCGTACTATTTACAATTTGACGATGTATAATAATATGAATATTTAAAACCGTCATCACTTGTCAAGTTCACTAAAGTGTCACCAGATAGAAGCTGTCATTGATAAACGGATTCAAACCAAGCCAGATCTACTTTGACATAGAATGTATGTACTGGTAGAGTGACCTCCTTCCACCAGAGTGAAAGGATTACCCACAGAGAATTAAATGATTAAAAGCACCAACCGTGTCCTATCTACATGCTATTAAACATTCATTAGCAATTTGCTCTAATAATAAACTGTTACCTTAGGTATCCCCAAGCACCAATACTCAGCATGCCGATTGGGCAATTGTCATAATTACAAACCCAAACGAGATACTGCCTACATGGTCACTCCCTGTGATTGTCAAGATATCGAATCCTGTCCATATTCAGACAACATGGCAGTCTATATATATATTTCCAATATCTGCTTATAATTAGTGGTAAATGTTTGAAAGCACCTTCTGAAAAGAGTTATCCACCAAACATTCATTTATTAATTCTTTTTAAAGAAAAGTTGGGTGTGGGGAAATGGGGACTTTTGAACGGTTTTTTTGTGTCAGGCATGAAATCGCGAATGTTTTCGTTATCTGATCGTCGTCTATGGTAGTTGCTATCTTTGTGAATCTATACGAGATAACAACGGCGATCTAATTGGATATCCCCTATTCATTACAAGGGGCACAACTCGTAATCTACGTGAGGTTGCGCCAGGGTTGAGCCAAGAAAAGTGGCCTTGGTGTGGCAAGGGTAGAAACTAGGCTTTGATATAGGCTACTGGACACGCATGCCTCGGGAAGATGGTGAACAAGGATTCTAGTTTATCCTTTAAAGTATCATCATGTCTGGTAGGTCCGCCTTGTAGACTTTGGATGGATAGATCAGAAAGAATGATAAAGAAATGAGAATTATATATTATTATAAATATTTATATTAACATAGTAATTACATAAATAATTCAACATTAGTATTTCTCAAATCAAAAAGTATCAATTATTTTTAAATTAAATGAACTTTACCAGTCAGATTCCATCTCTCATATCACTTGCATTTGCTTCAAGCAACTTGGCGGCGCCCAGTCAAAAATCTGATCGATAATCAAGATCAATATTGTAATGAAATTGGTCGTACCCCGCTAAGTACATCACATCACTTGAGGACCTTGATTAAAAACATGAAAAAATGTGTACATTATCTGTCGACGACCAGTTGACAATACACATATTTCGCAAAACCTGCAGTCAATCGAAATCTGCATGTTTAAATCCATGTTGTTTACGAACGGGATGTCTATTTCGTTACGCGATTTTGTGATGAAAGTTAACTTAAAAGGTTTACGACAAATTCGCTTGTAGTTTGGGTCATTTGAGGGACGCTTCATTCAGTACGTCTTGCTGCGGCTTTTTGATGTTTGGGTCACACACATTGTTGCAAGGAAAGCAACTTCTGTATATACCGGGGAAGCCAACACGGTGTGTAATACAGGGTCAGAAATCAACACTGTCCTGCTACATGCACTTTATGTCAAGTATATATTGTTCAAGGTAAGGGAATCTAAAAGGTCATCTGATCTGTTGAATGTTCAGGCAAAGTTAACTTTCAAATAAATACAGACCATTTTTAGTTATGTATGTTCTAGATCACTGACGAGGTTGACTCATTCACATTTAAATCATATCTTTCATCCGATTCGCTCAGAGAGTGAGTGAGTTTGGTTTTACGCCGCTTTTAGCAATATTCCAGCAATATCACAGCGGGGGACACCAGAAATTGGCTTCACACATTGTACCCATGTCGGGAATCGAACCCGGGTGTTCGGCGTGACGAGCGAACGCTTTAACCACTAGGCTACCCGACCGCCCATCACCCAGAGAGGTGTATGGCATAGGAGAACGTAAAAGACCTGATGGTAATGAGATGTAACTACCCCCAACCGAATCATATTTCAGTCAAAGGTTTGTGATTATTCTCTTGATTTTTATTTTTTTAATTGATTGTATCGATTGAAATAATTGTAGAATATAATTCATTAATTTCAGCGCCAACCTTGCTATGGAGGTATAATTCCCGAAGATAACTTTGAATTATACAACAAATCGGAGCCACTGGAAGTTACAGTTGTCACAGCTTATTTCCACCTGCAACGATTCCGGAAAGGATCTGGAGGCTTTTTTGACACAAGTCTTTACATGAAGTGGGCGAACGTATACCAATATATTAGAAGCCCATTTGTGTTTTATACCGACTCGCCGGAAACTGCTGAAACATTCAGAAGGATGAGAGCAGGGTATGAAAATATTACAAAGATTTTACTGGTGGAAAGAAAAGCAGTGTGGGCTTTTGATTATGTAGAACGGATTAAAGCAATTTATTCAATACCGGGATACCCTAAGCACCACCCGAACACAGTTGTGCCTGAGTATTCGTGTGCCCAGCACGCGAAGTATGCAGTCGTTGAAGAAACCGTCCTGAAAAATTACTTCAACACGACTTATTTTGCTTGGATAGATATAGGATATTTTAGGTACATCGTTGGACGGAACAAAGAGTTTGTGATAGTAAAACCAGCTGATTTCAACGAATCTCGAATTGCAATGAACAAAGTGTACGATGTGAGTATGGACGTGAGTGTGGACAGTATATTCAAGGGAAATCGGGTGTGGCTTGGTGGAGGGATGTTTTTCGGGTCTGAGTACACACTACCGACTTTTATAGCCGACTATCGACACGCAGTTGAACGTTACCTGAATATGTCTCTTAGTAGCACAGATCAACAAGTGATTTATTCGATGAACACTATCAAAGAAAAGCCTTATGTGAGAAGACGGGTGTCCATACAGGCATATTCAGCCCGATATTGCTGGTTCTACTTGGGATTTTCATGTTACAGAGAGTTATCCTGACCACTATTGTGCCATAGCAAATGATCTCTATTGTATTGTAAGGATGATTATGCTTGTGTTGTCAATAACGGATGTTCACAGCTGTGATCATGAGGCAGTTTACACCGACCGTACACCATCGCTCTCCTAATGGGTGACCCATGGTTAGCTTCTGCTGATGATGTGTGAGTGGGTTTGATTTAACACCACTTTGAACAGTACTTCGGTTAAATACTATTAGTTTAAAAGTTTGAGAAAGTCCGAAGTGGTGGTCAAACGAAATATATAACTTTGGTAAAAGCAAGTTGCACGGGTATGGTGCTGACAAACCAAGGTTCATAATCAGACATACCCTTGGATTCGAACTGGGATTCTGGCACACGTAAGGGACGCAACTCTGCAGTAGGAATTCCGCATCTGACCCATGTTAAGATCCCAGGCGAGACTAGTTTCCCAGGACCACACTATAGTAACAGTCCATTGTTTTTAGACGAGTAGACATTTTTCAATTTGTACTTGTATTCAGATATACAAACAAATGTATTTTTCAGTCTCTTAATATTTTAAGAAACGTTTTGTAAAAAGCGTGAATTACTGTGGAAATGTCCCTGTGCATGTATATATTGTCAAATTTGAAATAAAAGTATTTTTCTACTCATTATGCAGACATATCTTTGTAATACATATTGCTCACAAAATATTTTATACAGATTGTTGCCACTGTGTATACATAATGTGTCTTGTATAAAGTGAATCACAGGGTTTTGTAGACCCGTTAAGATCCGGGGTAGAGAATAGATTTTCAGTAACCCATGCTTGCCGTGAAAGATGCAAATACGGGGTCAGACTGGGCCTACTTGGTTGATGCATGTCATCGTATCCAAATTGCGTGGATCGATGTTCATGATGTCAATTACTGTATTGTCTGGTCCAGACTCAATTATTTACAGACCGCCGCCATATTGTTGAGTGCTGCGTTAAACATGTCAAACAAAATACGACGCCTTAGACCACTGGGCAACCTATGCCCAATCAATTCATGCATCAACCAAGTCAGCGAGCCTGACCACCTGATCCCGTTAGTCGCCTCTCGAAGACCTATTCTACCCCGGATGTTCACGGGTCGTATTTCGATTTAGCGTTAAGTTCCTTTGTCGTTCATGAGTTCGAATCCCATATTTGTCCTTTTTATGATTCTAGATTTGTCAGTACCATTCCCGTGTCGTTGGTTTCTCCATAGTGGTAAATGTCTAAACCCTGCATTTCTGTAGACTTTCCGCGCAGATTGTATGTTGGAGCCACGTGTTTCTCAGTTGTAGATAAAGCAGTTGGACCGGTCGTCAAAGGCGCCGCAATTCGCTGTGCAGAGTTGCGTCCCTTGTGTACGCCAGAAACTTATGATTGTAGGTTCGAATCCCAATTCACCCCAATTATGTTTCTAGACTTGTCAACATCGTACCCGAAGGTTTCACCAAATTGGTAAACGACACGTTTTATCTACTGATTGAGTTGAGTTTAACGCCGCTTTGAACATTATTCCAGTTATATCACGGCGTGTCAGCTTAATGTGGGACAAAAGCCCGAAGTGATGCAGGTCTCAGATGTTATCACTTCTGTGAAACCCACTAGCGTGGCTATAACACTGACAAACCTAGAAGCATAATCAGGGCGATCCGGGACTCGAACCCACGACCATAGATTGCTGGCGTGTCCAAGGGACGTAACTCTGCACACCGAATACACCGAGTACCGATGAACACGTTTAGTATAATAACAAGTGGCTTTTCAGTTTCCTCGACACATCTCAGAGATTATCATTTTGTTTCCGACACCGAAGTCTGGGAAGCGGACGACTATGGTATTTCATCAGTTGATGTTACGTGGATACTGGCATCAGTTGGTGTCACCTGGATACCACTGATCAGTTGGTGTTACCAGGATACCACGGATCAGTTGGTGACATTTGCCTTGATTACATCAGTGGGACTTCAACTTCAACTTCAACGTTGTGACTGTTGTCCGAGGGGGGGGGGCAACTACAGTCGGGATGCCCCCCCGGAACATACATCAACGCCTCTGCCTTCAGTTCTCCTAAGGAGGTGGCAAATCATATTTTATGTCTTTACAAAAACACGATGAAATATATTGAAATACTCAGACTGAAAGACAAATATTTCTATGAGACAGAAACCTATATGTAAATAGATCCTGGAGGGAAGACGCTCCTGGAAAATAATTATGAAGCGCACCCGCTCTGTGAATTGGGCAGAAAACTCACCAATCTGCCGAACAATTATTCCAAATCCATCCCTAGCATTGCTAGATGGTTTGAAAAAGGCGTTTGCAGTTTTGCGACAGTAACGTATTTATCAGTGTCATATTTGTATGTCTTGATAATAGTTACTGTGTCAATATCGACAACAGGAGTCTTTGATATATTGATTGATCGTCATATATCATAAACGTATCTTGGGGAGGGATAGTGACGCTGTGAAGGTTTTCATGCATAGCTCTGGGTAAGGAATAAAATGCAAGTTATCAATAGAATTGTAATGAGTTCTTTATGATGAAATACGTTCATACGTCAGGATGATACGTTTCAAGATAAGGCAATTAGCCAGAGATAATCTCTACTTATCACACGAGCCTGTGAATTATCGAATTTGGACCAGGTAAACCCGTGATGGTCAGCATGAATAACGATCGACGATATCCAATATGAATTACATTTCTTAATACCCTGTCCTTTTTATGAAGATGCAAGACAAGCACATTTTTTTTAAATAGTGCATGTTATTAAATCCTATCTCTACAAATCTGACTGATTTAAACAAATTTATATTTATTTTAAAGTCAGAAAATGTACAAGTCCATCCAATCAGCAAGAACACTTTATAAAATATACAAACCTAAACACTTATTGAAATCATGAACATCATGTTAACTATGAATATTACCATGTATATTAATGTCTTGTACTGGATTTTAACAGTATCCCTATCATTATTTATACACACATGTATTTTTTATTTTTGTTATTGTGTCTCATAAGCGTTACTTATAAATTATATGTCCATTTTTATATGCACAGCTTTTGTGACGCGTGACACATAAATAATCTCTCTCTCTCTCTCTCTCTCTCTCTCTCTCTCTCTCTCTCTCTCTCTCTCTCTCTCTCTCTCTCTCTCTCTCTCTCTCTCTCTCTCTCTCTCTCTCTCTCTCTCTCTCTCTCTCACACACACACACACAGTCTGTTTTTCGTCTCCCACGACCATGTCGTACTCTCACGTCACAAACAGAAGATGAAAGGCATGTTTTATTATATTGTCCACACTATGAAGGTCTTAGGTTTTATCTTATTTCCAAATGTCGTTAAGTATGATCTGATTTTGATAGTTGTAGGGATTTACAGAAAGTGGGTTTTATACTGCCCAGCCCAGTATTGTTTTTGACGACTGCCAAGATCTGAAAGAATATTATAAAAACCAGATCGGATGCCCTACACCATGTAGTACTATAGATTATTCTCTTTTGTGAATTGCCTGGTACAGTCATTTTTATCGTGTATAATACATGTGAAAATGTATACATATTTTACCAATGTCATATATTCTCTCATAATTTTGTAGGGAGTTTCACGTTACTTTATATCACGATATTTTTAGAGTTTATTTCCAGTGTATTATAAAGTTGAGGTGAGACTCAAATAAATTATCTGTCTGTCTGTAACCCGTTTCAAATCTCACTACCTTGGGATCATTTCCGGCCTGTCTGAGTGAGCACCTTGACCTAATCACGTCTACTTTTGGCCATTTTGGCGTTACTGCCACGTACTGTCTCGCCATATTGACTATTATTACAAAGCAGCAATCTCCCACAATTCTCCCACAATGTTACACATGGGTGTCAAACTATGCTTGCATGTTTCTGCATGCATTTTCAAGGAATACGTTGCGATTGAGTACATGGTAACATCCATTCGGGAATAATTCCTTGCAGGCAGCATTGAAAAAAACCACAATGCTTGTGAACATTTCTCATGCGATCGCTTACTGTTTCAATAACTATATTTTCTCCCAAGTGTAGCTAACGTACCTAGTGCTACTTCTTACCGAAACGAGGGCGGTCGGGTAGCCTAGTGGTGAAGCGTTCGTTCGTCACACCGAAGACCCGGGTTCGATTCCCGATATGGGTACAATGTGTGAAGCCCATTTCTGGTGTCCCCCGCCGTGATATTGCTGGAATATTGCTAAAAGCGGCGTAAAACCATACTCACTCACTCTTACCGGACCGGGTTAACCTGACAAACAAATCTTTCCTTCAGTATGCAAGGGCACCGCGTACCCAATGAAAACATCCTTTGTGGTCATTATACCGTCCCTCGGAGCACCAAGTGTTATTGCAAAGTGTTGAATATGCGATCACTTAGTGTTCAATATTGTGAAATGTGTTCTTCAAAACGCAAACATACGAACCGGCATCTCAACGGGTGTTTAAATAGTAGCTCTTGTTTCAATGAACAAATGTGTGCTCTGAATCCTCTGTACCCATTGAAATGAGGGTTGAGCTGGGATCACAAGAACTAGTATTGCAGGCAGTTTGGCAGAGTATAGGTTTAACAGAGTTAATATATGTCTTATATGTCCCCCGAGTAAGTTAAACATACCAATCTAATTATTCACAAGGCTGCACAATACAAATTATAAGAGCAATTGGGCTATTATGACAATTGCCAGCAGCACGGAGTCATGTGCAGGTCAGTGGCTTCTAATTAATACTAGAGAATGTCCGGTTGGCCACTGAAGCTTTACATCGGGATGAGATGCGGGTTACTACAGACTGACGAGAGAAGTATCGTATTTGATACGTGGCAGCTGGTCAGTGATATGACTGGTTAAAGTTAGAATACTTTCTGTTGGTCGAGACTTGACCCTCGGACAGCGGCGAGGCAGGTTTAGGTTGGGTCTCTGGCGCCTTGAGATGCTGCCTGGCCACGTCTGTTTCGTTATCATAATCATGATTATGTAGATACTGTATTTATTATATCACAAATGAAGTGGTATGGACCCATGATGGACTACTGTGTTTGAAGGACAGATATCCCAACATTAGACCGGCATATTAGGCTTGTTCTGTAACCAGTTTTCCAGTGTCGACAGTTCTGACTGTCTATACTTCAATGGTCAACTGGCGTGGCACGGTGACTAACTATTAGCATGTCTTCAATAATCGGCATTGTGGACACAATAATATCATCTGTACATGCTGTATTCTTAGAGCAACCAGGAAAAATGGCACTTGCTTGATAACTTTATTGTAACAAAGAAGTTGTTCATACCCATATCTTATCCTTATTCAGTACTCCAACTTCTAACTGCCTTTCGAAGAAGTTCTTGGTACAATTGCAATGAAAAATATTTTAGCTTCGCCGATTCATCGGGCTTATTCCGACGAGGGAAGTTGACTGATCTGCTGTAAGCAGTCGCAAATTTCATACCAGTGCCTAAGAAGAAGTAGATAAGACACACTTTTCTGACCTTACTTTGAGTGATGTTCGTGCGTGGATCTGTTTATGAAACATTTACATAAAACTTATGTCTGTTCAACCCTAGCTGCAATTATGAATAAGGAAATAGTATTTGAAGAGCAAAAGTTATGAAATTTGCACTCGAAGTTAAAACTATATATTTTTTCTTCACGTTATTAGGTCGGACATGCTCGGAAATGTTTCCGGTGTATGCTTAACTATCATATGCGTAATACGTGTGTGCGTGTGCGTGCGTGCCTGCTTGCGTGCGTGCGTGGTATTTATATAAGCAATGTTTTGCTTGTTTACCAATCCAGATTTCATTTATGAAATCAAGATATGTTTAACCATAGATAACTATAGATTTTGTGCATACACGTCATGTCAAATTGTCCGTTGAAAGATTTCTCCCGAAAGAAAGAAACGAACGATTAATGATTTTAATATTCCCATAATGACCTAACTCAAAAAAGTGAACTTTTCGCAGGATAAATACTGTCGGCAACTTAGAAATATATAAACATGATTCTTTAACCTGGGTTTTTGTTTTTGTATCAGATACAATAACAGCATTCATAAACATTTTTTAATTTAAATTTGAATGAATTTTGCATGAGATTGTGTGAGCGTTAATTTCATAGTTTCTTTAAATGATCGTTTAATAAATAAAATAATGGTGGGAAGCTTACAGCGGATCAGTACATCGAAAGAAATGAAGTTCTAATTTGGCAGCCTACCTCTTTTATAACACGTGTTTTCTGTACAGATTACACCATGTGAAAAGTAAGTTTCTGAAGAGGAGAAGAGTGTGAATATAAGAATGTATGTCTCTGAAATACAGTTTAAAAATCAAACGTGACCAGATTATAATTACACAGTCTTGTAATGTGTTAAGTTTGTGGTAAAACCACATGAAATATACACAATTCTTCATGATTCGATCCCAACGCAGTTAATTAATATTACACAAATAATATATAACCTTTGATCCTAAAAAACGGACACTTACCACTCTCCTTCTTTTGCAAATCTGAAACAAACTGTTAGTTTAGTAAATGAAAACATGTGTTGTTTTAAGCTAATTAACCCCAATGAGGTGATCGTTAACAAACAACCCTTCGACTCTCAAAGAGAGAGGAATAACGTACAATAGAAAATCTAATTAGGTTCACACTGTTGGTGAGTATAGCGTTATAGAACATGTTACTTCACTATACAAACACAATTATGTGATTATAGTTGCAAGGCTTTGCGTTGAGTGGGTGAATTATTTGGATTACTTTATAAGTTGGGTCCAACGAGTAGCCGCACACATTGCAACTGGGATCAGTGCATATTTGAAGATCAGGACTTGGTACGAAAGTAGACGGATACACTGAGAAAACCATAGAAATGAATATTTCACTTGCTAAGGAGTTTCATATCCCAAATGCCGACTTTCATTTCAACTTTCCACCCAAGCTTGTGGACTACTCTTTCGACGATGATAGCGACGACGAAGGGGGTGCAGGACTCACTGCTGCTGATCCCATGAAAGAACTTCAATCTCAACTGAGTTCTTTGCGTGCTCCACTTTCAAGGGCATATTCAGAAAGGTTCACTTGTCGAACAGCCTTCAGCTGTAGGAACCTGAGAGAGCGTGCCAGTTTGAAGCTGAAACTGGAAGAAACCGAAGAGACTTTGAGAAAGGAGCGTCTAATGATTCAGCTTAATGGCGCACTGTCTAAAACAGCTCAAGTATGTGGTTCAGATGGACCAACCAAGAAGAGAAAAGAGGACATGAGCTCTGTGTTGGAAAGGTGGCTGTCCAAGAAAGGATGTCGTCTACTCCGAAGACAAGGTTCCTACGTGAAGACAGAAGAACAGAAGATGAGGTCCAAGAGTCTTTTAAGATTCTTAAAGAAACGTTCCTGATCATAACCAATGCTATTAAATAATTGTTGTGTTTTATTATGCTATTGTGCTTCAATATTTTTTGTTATATATATTCAAATAAACATAATTGACATTTACTGATTTTTCTTATTTTCTACATTTATATCATTTACAAAAGAGAGAGATGTTTACCAGTTCACACAATATAACGAACTTAGGTTTACAAATGTATCGTAAACCATATAAATTATATCTGCAGCTGAATACATATTTCACCCGCAAAAGGTGCATATTCCTGTATCTAATACCAACTACAGGCGATGTCTGTGGAAGGCTACTTCCTCCGGCTGGATTTTCATTGCCGTGATTACAAGACGCTTCTCACTCCTCATCTTGTTCCTCGGACAATTTGAATACCTTCAGTTGACTTATATAGTACTTTTCTCGTGCATCATGTACACAATACCCGTTGAGTGAGTGATTGAGTATGGTTTTACGCCACTTTTAGCAATAATCCAGCAATATCACGGCGGTAAATGTAAGGAACAAATTGATATTATTCTATAGATGGAAGGGTGAAACATACAGAGTGTAGAATAACAGTTTGGATAGTTCTATGCTTCACCAACCTATTCATTGGACAACAGAACAGAAACTTTTGACACATAGATACGCTCGCTGTGCAGAGGGTGCTACTTGTCCAGCAGTTGGCCAACAGTTAATCCCTATCGTGTTTGTTTAAGTGGTGGGGCCATCTCAAAAAAGTGTTCGAGATTAGAAGGGTCGGCCCTTGGGGTTTGTTGTGTTATGCCGCATACAGCAATATTCCAGCTATATGATGGCGGTCTGTAAATAATCGAGTATGGACCAGACAATCCAGTGATTAATATCATGAGCATTGATCCACACAGTTGGGATACGATGACATGCATCAACCAAGTCAGCGAGCCTGACCATCCGCTCCCGTTTCTCGTTTGGATGAGTCCACTTTGATACAGGTGGGCGAGGAAAAGCATTCAAATCAAAATCGTAACTTAGTCCTAATTGAAATTTGTCAGAAAGACTCAAATTCTAGTCCGTACACAACTTGTCAACGTACTTCTCCTTGTGTGTCATATTATGTAAACGAAATTAAATGGAATCAGTAAATCGTAATTGTTAAGTTTATTTGAAAATATAACAAACAATCTTTTAACACAAGCAAATTCACACGTCGAATATTTCATAACATTGGTTATGATCAGGAACGTTTCTTTAAGAATCTTAAAAGACTCTTGGACCTCATCTTCTGTTCTTCTGTCTTTATGGAGGAACCTTGTCTTCGGAGTAGACGACATTTTTTCTTGGACAGCCACCTTTCCAACACAGAGCTCATGTCCTCTTTTCTCTTCTTGGTTGGTCCATCTGAACCACATACTAGAGCTGTTATAGACAGTGCGCCGTTAAACTGAATCATAAGACGCTCCTTTCTCAAAGTCTCTTCGGTTTCTTCCAGTTTCAGCCTCAAACTGGCACGCTCTCTCAGGTTCCTACAGCTGAAGGCTGTTCGACAAGTGAACCTTTCTGAATATGCCCTTGGAAGTGGAGCACGCAAAGAACTCAGTTGAGATTGAAGTTCTTCCATGGGATCAGCAGCAATGAGTCCTGCACTCTCTTCGTCATCACTGTCGTCGTGTATAGAATAGTCCACAAGCTTGGGTAGAACGTTGCATTTAAAGGCTACTCTTTGGTTAAACTGAATATCAAGTGAATAATCCATGGCTCCACACATATGATTGTGTCCCATTATTATGCACAGAATTATGTTAACTTGATTAGCGTATGTCACCAAACCTTGCAATAGGTATCTCAGTACCTGCTGGTGGGTATGGGGTTTGCTTATATATGGACTCCAGAGCCTAGACGGAAACGGAGTTTCGAACATCACACCAATCGACAATTTCCTCCTTTAACTACCATACTTTAACACCCTTCAATCACTAAAAGTATATACCTAATTAGGTCATCTATTGTTCTTAATTTCTTTACTCCCGTTTGGAGGTGGGTTTGTTCATTTGATATCATTAAGTAGATGATCAGGATTCATTTAGTCTTGTAAAAACAGTAAATGATGAGAGTACCACGTCTAATATAGATCAAAGGACATGAGTTAATTAATTAAGTGAATGGTAAATTGTGTTGAAGGGCCAATGTTTTACAAATATATGTACAATAACATTTTGTATAAGGCAAACGTGTTGCATACGTAACTTGATTTCAGAAACTAGAAAAATGAATTAAAATGTGTGAGAAAATGACAGTCATTTTAACAAGCCCGTTTTAGTTGTGTAAATGGTTGAAGTATCCGTTCAATATGGTTGTAATTATATAAGTAGTTTAATAACGTTCTTTGTCAATTCAATACCACTGTACTTCATAAAAGATTGGTCGGTGATAGAAACTTGAGCAATAACAATATTCGTCTTGTGGTAAGATAAAACAAACTGTATTTGTATACCCATGCTCATAATTACTGCCACCCCTAGATATATAGGCCTTAGTATAGGGGTGGCAATAATTATGAGCATTCGTATATTTCTTGTCATATAGGATAGTTTCACAACATTTCGGTCCCAGATCTTTTCAATTGTTAAACTCTATATGTAATACTTAGAGTCCAGGAGGTATTCCGACTTTTCGAGAACACTTGCAGTGCCATAACTATGGTTGATAGACATTTTATAGAAGGAAAATGATAGTTCATGAAGTTCATGAACGTTTTACCATGTACTGTAGATACAATCAATCTATGCAAAACACCCCTCCTATGTGAAAGAGACACAATTGCACAGAGGTACCTAGCATTCTATATAACCATGTAGCTTCAGGGTAATTTTGTGGTTGAAGAGTTTTCTCACCACGCCGAAGGTTAGGTTTGAGTCCCTAATGGTCCATGCCTTGTGTCGCATGCCATAACTTGGATATTGCTACAAGCGTCGTAAAATCATATTCACTCTATGATTTACTGCATTTATGTAAAATCATTGATGTATTTGAAGGAACTCTCGTTGACAGCTGTGATCTTGAGCATCAATATAAATGGCAGAAATCTGGTATCATATGCAAGTAAATGTAAACTTTTCGTGCATTAAGATCTGATGAGGTTAGTTATTGAAAAAAACGTGTTTTGTTTTATGTATTACACGAGGTGCCCCTGTTAACTTTTTGTTTGTTTTGCTTGTTGTTTAACGCCGTATTCAGCGATATTCCAGCCATATAACGGCGTTTGTAAATAATCGAGTTTGGAAGAGACAATCCATGGATTGATATCATCTGCATCGATCCACGATATTAGGATACAATTACATGCATCAACCAAGTCAGCGTACCTGAACACCCGACCCAGTAGTCGCCTCTTACGACAAGCATAGTTGCCTCTTGGGACAAGCATGGGCTACTGAAGACCGATTCTACAACATAGACCAAAATATAGATACGTTTTCAGTGAAAATTAAGAGGATTGACCTCAAATGTGCATTATGAGAAGTAAAAATGACCCTGTATTTGCAACTGTGGTGTTTATTTCCAAATGCAACAAGAAGCGATTCTGTACAATCAGATAACAACATAACAAGCATGTAAGATAACAAATAACATCGTCTATGATCACGACCGTTTCTTCAAGAACGTCAATATGCAACTTCTTTTAATCTTCTGTTCGTCTGTCTTTACTACTGATCGCTGTCTTCGGAGAAGACGACATCCTTTCTTGGTCAGTAACCTTTCCACCATAGAGGTCATGTCAATTCTTCTCTTCTTTGCTGGTCTCTCGGAATCATATACTCGACGTGATGCGGACAGTGCGTCATTAAGCCGAGTCATAAGACGCTCGTTTCTAAGGGTTTCTTCTGTTTCTTCTAATTTCAATTTCAGATTGGCACGGTCGCTCAGATTCCGACAGTTTGCAACTTTTCGACAGGTGAACCTTCCCGATATTGGAGCAGCCAAGGAAGACAGTTGAGTTTGAAGTTCTTCTACAGGATCAGCAGTAATGAGTCCTGCGCCCTCTTCATCGTCGCTGTCATCGTGGAAGGAATAGTCCACAAGCTTAGGAAGAAAGTTGAAGTTAAAGTCAGGACTTGTGCTAAAAGTAGTTTTGCCATGCGAAATGTCATTGGCTACATACATAATGTCTGATTCTCTCTTCATTCTGGCTTTTTGGGTCTCCAAAGTTTCAATTCAAGTCTTAAGTGTGGTTCTGATGGCAACTGCTGTGGGGTGGTTTATTAAGTACTCTGTATACTTCGCTCTAAAATCACATCTATCAATGTTTTTGTTTGGATACGAATTAAACTAAACGGTTTTATCACTCTTTAGTCATCAACAGTGTGAACTCTACTAAGTTTTCTATCGCACTTAATTGCTCTGTTGTCCAGAGGCGGGAACATGTTTATTTAAGACCCCCCTATCTTCTTAATTATCTTAGAACAATACTTTGATTTACCTCCCCGTTAAACATAGTGGAGAAAGCTTTATAAAAACATGACGTGGTTAGCGTTACATTTCCGCATGATCAAAGGTGATACGTGTTTTGATCTCTTTTAATTAACTAAATATTGTTTGTGATCCCGTTGTTAAACACAAATAGTTATGTTGTACATTTACTGTTCGTCAACAACGAACGATTCCATTGCTACCGGTCATGTAAAAGGGGGATTTCATACCGCCATTACACGTTACAACAATCCCTTTAAACACTGTATATTTTCAATAACGCGCAAATTTAACAAAGGCTTAATTGTCGGGAAAGCACTTTGTATATAATAACATATTTCAATGAAAACCGAAACATCACAAAATTCTACACTTAATAAATTTTTCTCTCAAAATATGAGGTAAATTTTCTTCTCGAAAAGAACGACATGCACATTTGTGTAGAACGTTATGCCCAATGTCTGTTTGCATTATCTAGAAGGAAAAAGACGTTTCGGGCAATTGTAAACAAATATAATCTGATCAGAAATACATATGCCATACTGTTTTGAACTGCATCTATGCAAACTTAGAAAACAAATGACGTAAATTTAGGTCTGAATTCTTTTTTCATAGTACATTTCATATTCAAGTTGTATGTTGCAGCCCTGCTGTGTCTATTTTGATCATGTGTTGTATAATCACGCTGAAAAAGGAAATATTTCAACAACGTAAATAAATTATATTTTATTTTAGTGTCACCCGCTGTACATATAAAATGACAAGGCAAAGAATGAAAAAAACTCAGCGGCCGGCCAAAATGGCCTACGAGACACTAAAAGACTCATTAAAAACAACATATTTATATACACACACACCACATTTTAAAATAATTATGAAAATAACATTCATGATATCCCCCGTACAAGCATCCAAAATACACATAACCACATCCATTCCCACATTCAGTCCTTCACTCCACAGCAGCTTACTCAAACCAATCAAACACACCCGCTCATTCAAACACATCCAAACCCTCATTGACAACCGCTCAGTCACATCCGAACCCTCACCCACACCGTCACACAGTACCCTCACCAACACCCTATTCCTCAAACATACCCTCACCTGTACCCATTCCCGCATCCATACCATCTCCCTCATCTACATTATCTACCGCGCCCTCACCCACTCGCAACCACATCCTTTCCCACTTCCACAAAAAGAAGCATCAACCACGTACGAAGACACTAACAAAGTAAATTACCACTGTCACATATACAATACTCCCAACTAAACAACACACATACAATTAAACCCGACAATACGGAACAAGCATACTCAAAGACGTTAAAGTTGCCGAAGATGAAACCCACTTTCCCATTTCCTACGACTTTTATTCTATTAGCGTTTAAATCTACTAGAAAAAGCAAAGGAATTTAACTCTGAATTTTGTACCAACAAAAATAACTGGTTGTATAAAATAAAGTTTACAACATTTGCCTTCGTCGAAACATTTTAAAAAGTGTTGAGGCTAAAAGTCTTTGTATTTTACTTTCGTTCATTATATATACAAATTTATCTTCATCATTAAAGTTATAAAAACAAAGATTATTTTCATACGCTGCATTAAAAAGATTGAAACGCAAATCATCATAAAGATTTCTTTGAATTAAAAAATGTCATTTTCAATCTTATTAACATGTACATGTACATCATTTGGAAAAATACGTTATTTACAAATTCTCTCTGAAAGTTGCACAAGAGGCTTGGTATATCTGCCGGTTTCAATATACAAGGGTACAATATACTAGTATATACCACATCTAAATTTGGATAAAACACGACGGTGGTCTCTGTACATTACATGTTTAACATAATGTACAATAGTTGGAGTTGCTTTATAAATGCTCTATGTGTGGAGCGTAATACCATTTAGTTTACCAGTATCATTCTTTGTTTATTTCAAAATTGTTTAATATGATTAACATAGCGTTTCACTCCCCAGTCATTTGAATTAAAAATTCACCATTCAACTGGGATAACATGCTTAAAACTCTGCAGTCTAAAGATCACCTTTTAAGTTTAGCCCATTTATGAATCTGTATAGGAATGCGAGTAGGTCGCATGAATTTAAGACGAAACAGATAAAACACTCTCTTTTCTGACTGACATTAACAGAACACAATCCCATATCTCCCCTAATTGCAATACCTGAGACATTCTTGCCTACTCTAAGAAACATCCTACAGGCCTGACTCAGCACTATTTCTACTTATTTACACACACACACACACACACACACACACACACACACACACACACACACACACACACACACACACACACACACACACACACACACACACACACCTCAAATACTGGCACCATTAAGTAATACAGGCTCAACAAGAGACATATACAGTTTTGTAAAAACATCATATGACATTCCCCCTGCTTAAATAAGCTTTGTATATAAAGCAGACATGGCTCTACCTGCTGACTGACATGCATACCTTACCTGATGCATGCATATCTATGTGTTCATTTAAACACAGGCTAAAGTAACGGGAAACAGTGTAATGAGCAACTGGGATATTCCCACACTGAAAACTATAGCAGGTTCTTAAAACAAATATCTTCCTAAAATGGGCAACTTTGAGTTTGTCATTATTAACATTTAGCCGCCATTTGTTTACACCAATTACTCAAAACATTTAACATAATTTGGAGGGACATTTCATCGGGGGCTAAAAAAAAGTAATATCATCAGCATAAAACAAAAAAGACAACATGGCTTCATCAAAAGTTATACCATTCTTTTAATCATTTATCTCAATTCCCAAATCGTTGATGAACACTGAAAAAAATGTTGGTGACAATTTGCAGCCCTGCCTCACGCCTTTGGATACTGAAAACAAAAAGTCCGGATGCTTTCCTATTATTTCCCTCCCTCCCGTCAGTCCCGTTATACAACGTGCTGTACGAGTCTGGTTTGTGTCCCAGTACAATGTCATTGTCACCCGCCGCAGTTCCGCCCTGCCTGGTAACATAATTGCTTTAGTGTTAAAGGAAGTCCTGTAATTTGCCAATCCTAAGCGTCCTATTTTCTTCCAAAATTCAATTTCCATTTTCCATTATGCTTATGTTGTAAATGCAAAAGTTCGTTCCCTTGTTCTAGCTGATATACCCTCTTTGCTTTCCTAATTTGTTTATCAAAGGATTTCCGTTCATTCATGTATGCTGCTTTGTTGAGACGTTTATCGTTCATACTTCCTTTAAATGTCACCCATTTCTATTCCTTAACACACAGACAGACAGTTCCACAATAGCTGTAGAGTGTACGTCCAATAACGTTTGTATCTCGATGAGTGCGAATAATACCATGTTTTTGTTGTAATTTTTCTTTTTACTTTTAACTCCATTTCCTAATGAATGAAATCAGTAACTTGTTGCGTCCTTCTTGTCTTCGAGTTCAACTTCAGCTTTCCCCACAAAGGAAGTTCTTTGCTATACTGGACACCGGATACTTTGGGGTGCAAGAAGTTTCCTTTAGTTTCTAGGTTGTGGAACACTTCTTTTTTTTGCACAACCAATGTCATGTCGAGTGGGACACTGCTACCTCCCAAATGGTTGGTTTAGTTGATGACGTCAGACATTAAATGAACATTAAAGTCAGATACAACCTCAAACTACTCGTGTGGTACAATAAAACAACCAATTACATATCGACCTCGATATGACACATGTATATTTATCGTTTACAATGCTTCCGATAACAGCACACATATTGCAGTCATTTAAGAACCTGAAGCATTGGTAACTTCATCTAACGCCTCTCTCAGTTTCACATTATATAATCGTAACATAGCCCTGATTATAAATGGTCAGAAAGATTCAAATCCCAATCCATAAATAACTTGTCGTGGTGCCTCTCCTTGTGTGTCATATTATGTTAATGAAATTAAAAGGAATCAGTAAATCGTAATTGTGAAGTTTATTTGAAAATATAACAATCTTTTGGCACAAGCAAAATAACATAACAATTATTTCATAACATTGGTCATGATCATGAACTTTTCTTTAAGAATCTTAAAAGACTCTTGGACCTCATCTTCTGTTCTTCTGTCTTTATGGAGGAACCTTGTCTTCGGAGTAGACGACATTTTTTCTTGGACAGCCACCTTTCTAACACAGAGCTCATGTCCTCTTTTCTTTTCTTGGTTGGTCTATCTGAATCACATACCTGAGCTGTTATAGACATTGCGCCGTTAAGCTGAATCATAAGACGCTCCTTTCTCAAAGTCTCTTCGGTTTCTTCCAGTTTCAGCCTCAAACTGGCACGCTCTCCCAGGTTTCTACAGCTGAAGGCTGTTCGACAAGTGAACCTTTCTGAATATGCTCTTGAAAGTGGAGCACGCAAAGAACTCAGTTGAGATTGAAGTTCTTCCATGGGATCGGCAGCAGTGAGTCCTGCACTCTCTTCGCCATCACTGTCGTCGTGTATAGAATAGTCCACAAGCTTGGGTAGAACGTTGTATTTAAAGGCCACTCCTTGGTTAAACTGAATATCAAGTGAATAATCCATGGCTCCACACATATGATTGTGTCCCATTATTATGCACAGAATGATGTTTACTTGATTAGCGTACGTCACCCGATCTTCGCTAAATGTATCTCAGTACCTGTTGGAGGGTGGGGGTTTGCTTATATGAGGACTCCAGAGCCAAGACGGAAACGGAGTTTCAACAATCACACCAATCAACAGTGTCTTCCTTTAACTAGCATACTTTAACACCCTTCAATCACTAGAAGTATATACCTAATTAGGTCATCTATTGTTATTAATTTCTCTACTCCCGTTTGAAGGTGAGTTTGTTTAATTCTGTCCTTCTTGTTTTTATTTGTTTTAAGTTAAACCTCATCTGATTTCATTAAGTAGATAATCAAGATTCATTCAGCCTTGTAAAAACACCAATTGGTCAAAGTATCATGTCTCATATAGATCAAAGGATATGAGTTAATTAATTAAGTGAATGGTAAATGGTGTTGCAGGGACAATGTTTTACAAATATATGTACAATAACATTTTGCAAACGTGTTGCAAACGTAACGTGATTTCAGAAACTAAGTAAATTAATTAAAATGTGTCAGAAAATTAAAATGTCATTTTAACAATCCCATTGTAACGATCATGAGATTCCAACGCAAAATAGTGATATATTGTTTTCTACAAAATGTTGTAGTTGTGTAAATGGTTGAAGTATACGTTCAATATGGTTGTAATTATAAAAGTAGTTTAATAATCGACTTTCTTTGTCAATTCAATACCACTGTACTTCATAAAAGATTGGTCGTTGATAGATAGATAGATATTCTTTCCTCCAGATATTGAAGATACATATCATATATGATATTATGTATAGTTACAGAGCTGTACAGTAGTACAATTTAACAATATTATGAGAAATGATAACTACAAAATGCATGACAATCAAGCATTCTTACAACTGTTTTGTAACAGATACAGCCATTTCCTACAGTATCTTGACACAATAACCATAAGGTCACCCCATAGACTTTGAGATAAAGAGCTAACACACTCAGGCATACCGCCAAGTAGTACAGACAGGATTATATCATCATCCTCACTACATAGTCTTGCAAATGTAGAGACATCTATCACATCACAAATTATTTCAAATAGTTCATTTCTGTCATTCATATTCAATGTACAATACAAAAAGACATGCTTAATAATATCATGAGCTACAATTCTACATCGACATTCCCTAGATTCTATATTTAGGCATCCCAGCCGTACAAGATGAGACAGGTTTGGGAACTGTTCAGGACGTTCAAGTGCAAGCAGCCAGAGTCTGTGTTCTTTATCATTACGTAGCGAAACATATCTATTTAAGTTAAGTCTAGATATCAGCTTAGAGCATACAGCTTCATGGTCTGCAAAAATAATCCTTTCCTTTACAATATCAGACCATGCCTTTTTACTTGGGAAGCTACATTTAATAAGATAATCTTCTATTTCTGCATAGAGATTGTACTTTTTGACAAGTCTAAGCATGTTATATACAGGTGACAAAGCACATCGTTTTCTGAAGTTATCCATCGCTATTTCGTATCTAAACTGCCCAAGGCGAGTAATGAATACCTTTTTAAAAACATAGCTGTAACTGGACCGGCATAGTTTTCCAAGTAGTAACAGTGACTGTTTGTCAATAAAGGATTGGAGAGATATCAAGCCCATGTTGTCCACAGCAACAGTACCTGATGTACATTTTGGAAGGCCCTGTATTTTTCTACTGAAATAACGTTGAATAATTTCCAGCATATCGTATTCTTTGAGGGTTAATAGTCCCCAGACATTACATCCATAGAGCCCGCAAAGGCGTATCACTCGTTCCCAGATCCTTTTTGCTGGGATTGGATTCATGCCTCCAAACTTTAGTTCAGTATCATTATTACTATTTACCATCTGAAGAAACTACACACAAAAGAGTTAGAAATGGTATTAAACTACTAGGCTGTCATATGATATTGTGGGACGTGATATTACAAATGGTTTAGTATAGTTATATGTATATGAAATGATATGATGTGACATGACATGATATGATATGATATGATATGATATGATATGATATGATATGATATGATATGATATGATATGATATGATATGATATGATATGATAAATGTTGTGGTGTGATATGATACATGAGGGGATATGATGCAATATGTTATGTGTATTATAGAAATTGTGTAAATACTGTTTTTTAGTGTACATATTATATGGCTTGCGGTCTTCCAGTGTTGAATAAATATTGATTGATTGATATGAAATAAATTGGCATGGAATGACATGGCATTATATGGTATGATAGGATAAGATATGATGGGGCAAGCTATGAAATTGCTAATGTGTTGTGTGATATGACATGTTGAAATGTGATATAATATAGGTGTGATATATGGTACGATGGTATGTATGGTATGGTATGATATGATAATGGTATATGAAATAATACTATATAGTATGATCTTATAATAATGATACAATATGATATGATGTTATAGAATATATTGTATGATATAACAAGTTGTGATATGGTAAATAGAAATTATGAAATTACAGGGTATGGCATTGTACTGTATGTGTAAAATTATGCGACTGCGTTGAGATGCGAGGTGGAATGACGTGAGGTGATTTGGTGAGATATGTACATAAATGGTATAAAATTGTATATTCTTCAAATTGTACTATAGGCCTTGGCCTGTTCAGTATGTGAAATAAAGATTGATACTATTTATTAACATTTTTAACTTTTCACAAGCTAATTGTGTTCGTTCTAAGGAAGACTTATCAGGGCTAATCCTGACACCTGCATATATTATAGATTGCTGAAGTGGAACACACATACTGCCCAAGTACAGGGATTGAGAGCAGGTAAATTTACGCTGCACATCGAATATTAGAACAGCGCTTTTCGTGACATTGTACTTAAAGCTGCCATTTATATGCATACTGATTTACAACATTGAGAGGCCTGTTGGTGAGCTACTAAACAGTGTTGTATCATCTGCCAAGAGCTTGCCTGGAGTATGTGTACATGTCTTGTAGCCCTTTTGTTTCATCACCCAAATCTTCTTGATATGATTCAGTCAGCCGACTGAATCATATCAACAAGATTTGGGTGATGAAACAAAAGGGCTACAAGACATGTACACAAAGCGCTTTCTATAAATAAACACAAATTTGGCTGAAGATCTAGATGATGAATTGTGTCATTGAACACTCAAATACGGACACAAATATATACAATATTTTTCGTCAATATCAGTTATTTTGCAGATGCAGTGCGTTCTTGCAGTTACAACAATACATTCTGCAGCATGACCAAGACCGACCTATTTTGAATATGGCCTGTTATCTGCCTTCAGTACTCTGTATTCACAAGATGTGTTTTCAAATTGTTTATTAACAGCGAGTCGTATTTTGTATGTGTTGGGTTCATCAAAACACGTAGATGCAGTTACGTATACAACGTTTTTTTGTATAAGCCATGCTTGCCCGAGTTAATTATCTTGAAACAGCATGTTGAATATTGCTCTGGAAGCTACAGACGATTCTGCGTGAAAACATTTAATTCCGTTCGTATTGATTTAGAAAAGAATATATCGCATTACGGGATGTTTACTCAAGCCTGATTAATAAGACAGCAGAGAAAATATTGATTTAAGGACTTAAAAGTAAATAAACGTATTGGAATGTACAATTGTAAACATGTTGAATAACATTTGCCGATAGTCTTTCAAACGTGAGCATTCTGACACAAGTGTGAGTGGGTGAGTTAGGTTTAAAGCCACAATGAATAGTATTTCAGTTGTGTATATCACTGAGTGTCAGCTTAATGTGGGAAGAAAGCCCGAAGTGATCCAGGACTTAGACGTTTAACACTTTGATGAAACCCATGAGCATGGGCCTATGGTGCTGACAAACCTAGAAACATAATGAGGGCGACCCCGGATTCGAACACACGAACATTACTTTCTGTGACTGAGTGAGTATGGTTTTACGCCGCTTTAGAATGCCATCAGAAATGGGCTTTACACATTGTACCCATGTCGGGAATCGAACCCGGGTCTTCCGCGTGACGAGCGAACGCTTTAACCACTAGGCTATCTGACAATCCACATTACTTTCCAGCATACCAAAGTGATGCAAGGTCTTCACAGCAAACTGCGGCGCCTAGGATATCTGGGCCATCCATTTCCCCTCTTATCACAAGAAACCGTGTCCATTGGGATTATATATCTTACTCTTATTTTTGAAATAACCCAAAAAATCAGTGAAAGTCCAAACACGATGTTGTGAACAATGAATCTGACTTAACCGACGAGAATGGGTATATATGATGACAAACAAAGGATCATAATCGGGATGGACCTGAGATTCAAACCCACATTCAGCGAATCCTTTGTTGTTTGTTTGTTAACGCCACACTATCCGCAATATTCCAGTTATATAACGGCGGTCTGTAGACAATCCAGTGATTGATATCATGAGCATCGATCCACGCAATTGGGATAAGATGATATGCCAAGTCAGCGAACCTGTACCCAGAAAAGATACGTTTTCAGTGAAAATTAAGAAGATTGACCTCAAATGTGCATTATGAGAAGTAAAAATAACCCTGTATTTGCAACTGTGGTGTTTATTTCTAAATGCAACAAGAAGCGATTCTGTACTACAGATAACAACATAACAAGCATGTAAGATAACAAATAACATCGTCTATGATCACGACCGTTTCTTCAAGAACGTCAATATGCAACTGGTTCTGATCTTCTGTTCGTTTGTCTTTACTACTGATCGCTGTCTTCGGAGAAGACGACATCCTTTCTTGGCCAGTAACCTTTCCACCATAGAGGTCATGTCAATTCTTCTCTTCTTTGCTGGTCTCTCGGAATCATATACTCGACGTGAAGCGGACAGTGCGTCATTAAGCCGCGTCATAAGACGCTCGTTTCTAAGGGTTTCTTCTGTTTCTTCTAATTTCAATTTCAGATTGGCACGGTCGCTCAGATTCCGACAGTTTGCAACTTTTCGACAGGTGAACCTTCCCGATGTTGGAGTAACCAAGGAAGACAGTTGAGATTGAAGTTCTTCTACAGGATCAGCAGTAATGAGTCCTGCGCCCTCTTCGTCGTTGCTGTCATCGTGGAAGGAATAGTCCACAAGCTTAGGAAGAAAGTTGAAGTTAAAGTCAGGACTTGTGCTAAAAGTAGTTTTGCCATGCGAAATGTCATTGGCTACATACATAATGTCTGATTCTCTCTTCATTCTGGCTTTTTGGGTCTCCAAAGTTTCAATTCAAGTCTTAAGTGTGGTTCTGATGGCAACTGCTGTGGGGTGGTTTATTAAGTACTCTGTATACTTCGCTCTAAAATCACATCTATCAATGTTTTTGTTTGGATACGAATTAAACTAAACGGTTTTATCACTCTTTAGTCATCAACAGTGTGAACTCTACTAAGTTTTCTATCGCACTTAATTGCTCTGTTGTCCAGAGGCGGGAACATGTTTATTTAATACCCCCCTATCTTCTTAATTATCTTAGAACAATACTTTGATTTACCTCCCCGTTAAACATAGTGGAGAAAGCTTTATAAAAACATGACGTGGTTAGCGTTACATTTCCGCATGATCAAAGGTGATACGTGTTTTGATCTCTTTTAATTAACTAAATATTGTTTGTGATCCCGTTGTTAAACACAAATAATCATGTTGTACATTTACTGTTCGACAACAACGAACGATTCCATTGCTACGGGTCATGTAAAAGGGGGATTTCATACCGCCATTACACGTTACAACAATCCCTTTTAACACTGTATATTTTCAATAACGCGCAAATTTAACAAAGGCTTAATTGTCGGGAAAGTTCTTTGTATATAATAACATAATTCAATGAAAACCAAAACATCACAAAATTCTACACTTAATAAATTTTTCTCTCAAAATATGAGGTAAATTTTCTTCTCGAAAAGAACGACATGCACATTTGTGTAGAACGTTATGCCCAATGTCTGTTTGCATTATCTAGAAGGAAGAAGACGTTTCGGGCAATTGTAAACAGATATAATCTGATCAGAAATACATTTGCCATACTGTTTTGGACTGCATCTATGCAAAATTAGAAAACAAATGACGTAAATTTAGTTCTGAATTCTTTTTTCATAGTACATTTCATATTCAAGTGACGTCGCTATATAAGTGCAATAATCTTGGACGCGACGTTAAACCCAATTTCACCTCACCTCATATTCAAGTTGTATGTTGCAGCCCTGCTGTGTCTATTTTGATCATGTGTTGTATAATCACGCTGAAAAAGGAAATATTTCAACAACGTAAATATCAATTATATTTTATTATAGTGTCACCCGCTGTACATCTAAAATGACTAGGCAAAGAATGAAAAAACTCAGCGGCCGGCCAAAATGGCCTACGAGACACTAAAAGACTCATAAAAACAATATATTTATATACACACACACCACATTTTATAATAATTATGAAAATAACATTCATGATATCCCCCGTACAAGCATCCAAAATACACATAACCACATCCATTCCCACATTCAGTCCTTCACTCCACAGCAGCTTACTCAAACCAATCAAACACACCCGCTCATTCAAACGCATCCAAACCCTCATTGACAACCGCTCAATCACATCCGAACCCTCACCCACACCGTCACACAGTACCCTCACCAACACCCTATTCCTCAAACATACCCTCACCTGTACCCATTCCCGCATCCATACCATCTCCCTCATCTACATTATCTACCGCGCCCTCACCCACTCGCAACCACACCCTTTCCCACTTCCACAAAAAGAAGCATCAACCACGTACGAAGACACTAACAAAGTAAATTACCACTTTCACATATACAATACTCCCAACTAAACAACACACATACAATTAAACCCGACAATACGGAACAAGCATACTCAAAGACGTTAAAGTTGTGGAAGATGAAACCCACTTTCCCATTTCCTGCGACTTTTATTCTATCAGCGTTTAAATCTACTGGAAAAAGCAAAGGAATTTAACTCTGAATTTTGTACCAACAAACATAACTGGTTGTATAAAATAAAATATACAAGATTTGCCTTCGTCGAAAAAAATTAAAAAGTGTTGAGGCTAAAAGTCTTTGTTTTATACTTTCGTTTATTATATATACAAATTTATCTTCATCATTAAAGTTATAAAATTAAAGATTATTTTCATACGCTGCATTAAAAAGATTGAAACGCAAATTTATGATGATTTCTTTGAATTAAAAAATGTAATTTTCAATCATATTGAAATGTACATCATTTGGTAAAATACATTATTTACAAATTCTCTCTGAAAGTTACACAACTCTCATGTTGCCCTAACAGAAGCGCGGTCCTGTGGCTATGAAATCCTACCACATCCTCCTTACTCTCCTGACCTTGCACCATCTGACTTCCACCTCTTTCCAACCATGAAGTCATTTTTGAAGAGAAAACGTTTCAGAGATGATAAAACACTGATTTCTGAAGTCAAGTCCTGGTTTGAGACGCAAAATGAGGGCTTTTAAAAGCGAGGTCTCCATAGTTGCATAAAACGATGGGAGAAGTGTGTAACTCTTGGTGGTTCCTATGTGGAGAAAGACTAATACCTATGCCAAGTTTCATACCACTAGGTCCATCGGAAGTGGGTCAGGGGAAATCTTTAATGAACACCCCTCGTAGTTCTGTTGTTCTAGCTCATAAGCCATCTTTGCTTTCCTAATTTGTTTATCAAAGGAGACCTTTATCGTTCATACTTTCTTTTAATGTCAACCATTTCTTTTCCTACTTACTGACGGTTCCACAATAACTGTAGAGTGTACGTCCAATAATGTTTGTATCTCGATGAGTGCGAATTACACTATGTTTTTGTTGTACTTTTTCTATTTAGTTTTAACTCCATTTCCTAATGAATGAAATCAGTAAAAATGTTAAAAGCACTTGTTGCGTCCTTCTTGTCTTCGAGTTCAACTTCAATTTGGGCAATAGTGTCCTGTAATGTGTTAAATGAGCTTTCCCCACAAAGGAAGTTCTTTGGTATACTGGACACCTGATACTTTGGGGTGCAAGAAGTTTCCTTTACTTTCTAGGTTGTGGGACACTTCTTTTGTTTGCACAACCAATGCCATGTCGAGTGGGACACTGCCACTTCCCACATGATTGGTTTAGATGATGACGTCAGACATTAAATGAACATTAAAGTCAGATACAACCTCAAACTACTCGTGTGGTGCAATAAAATAATCAATTACATATCGACCTCGATATGACACATGTATAGTTATCATTTACAATGCTTCCGATAACAGCACACACATTGCAGTCATTTAAGAACCCGAAGCACTGGTAACTTAATCTAACGCCTCTCTCATATTCAGATTATAAAATCGTAACATAGCCCTGATTGAAAGTGGTCAGAAAGATTCAAATCCTAATGTCGTGGTGTCTCTCCTTGTGTGTCACATTATGTAAATGAAATTAAAAGGAATCAATAAATCGTAACTGTGAAGTTTATTTGAAAATATAACAATCTTTTAGCACAAGCAAAATAACATAACAATTATTTCATAGCATTGGTTATGATAAGGAACTTTTCTTTAAGAATCTTAAAAGACTCTTGGACCTCATCTTCTGTTCTTCTGTCTTTATGGAGGAACCTTGTCTTCGGAGTAGACGGCATTTTTTCTTGGACAGCCACCTTTCCAACACAGAGCTCATGTCCTCTGTTCTCTTCTTGGTTGGTCTATCTGAATCACATACCTGAGCTGTTATTGACATTGCGCCGTTAAGCTGAATCAGTAGACGCTCCTTTCTCAAAGTCTCTTCGGTTTCTTCCAGTTTCAGCCTCAAACTGGCACGCTCTCTCAGGTTCCTACAGCTGAAGGCTGTTCGACAAGTGAACCTTTCCGAATATGCCCTTGGAAGTGGAGCACGCAAAGAACTCAGTTGAGATTGAAGTTCTTTCATGGGATCAGCAGCAATGAGTCCTGCACTCTCTTCGTCATCACTGTCGTCGTGAATAGAATAGTCCACAAGCTTGGGTAGAACGTTGTATTTAAAGGCCACTCCTTGGTTAAACTGAATATCAAGTGAATAATCCATGGCTCCACACATATCATTGTGTCCCATTATTATGCACAGAATGATGTTTACTTGATTAGCGTACGTCACCCGATCTTCGCAAAATGTATCTCAGTACCTGCTGGAGGGTGGGGGTCAGCTTATATATGGACTCCAGAGCCAAGAAAATCACACTAATCAACAGTGTCTTCCTTTAACTACCATATTTTAACACCCTTCAATCACTAAAAGTATATACCTAATTAGGTCATCTATTGTTCTTAATTACTTTACTCCAGTTTAAAGGTGCGTTTGTTTAATTCCGTCCTTCTTGTTTTTATTTGTTTTAAGTTAAACCTCATTTGATTTCATTAAGTAGATAATCAAGATTCATTCAGCCTTGTAAAAACACCATTTGGTCAGAATATCATGTTTCACAGAGATCAAAGGACATGAGTTAATTAATTAACTGAATGGTAAATGGTGTTGCAGGGCCAATGTTTTACAAATATATGTACAATAACATTTTGTATAAGACAAATGTGTTGTAAAACGTAACGTGATTTCAGAAACTGCGAAAATTAATTAAAATGTGTCAGAAAATTAAAATGTCATTTTAACAACCCCGTTGTAACGATCATGAGATTCCAACGCAAAATTGTGATATATTGTTTTCTACAAAACGTTGTGGTTGTGTAAATGGTTGAAGTATACGTTCAATATGGTTGTAATTATAAAAGTAGTTTAATAATCGACTTTCTTTGTCAATTCAATACCACTGTACTTCATAAAAGATTGGTCGTTGATAGAAAAATGAACAATGGAAAAACTGCAAGATAAAAAATATTCGTCTGGTGGCAACATAAAACAAACTGTATTTATATACCCATACTCATAATTATTGCCACCTCTAGATTTAAGCGTCTTAGTATAGGAGTGACAATAATTATGAGCATTGGTATTATTTCTTGTCATAGGACAGTTTACCAACATTTCAGTCGCAGATCTTTTCAATTTTTAAATTGACCCGTGAAGATCCGGGATAGAATAGGTCTTGTTGTAAGAGGCGACTAACGGGATCGGGAGGTCAGGCTCGCTGACTTGGTTGATGCATGTCATCGTATCCCAATTGCGTAGATCGATGCTCCTGATGTTAATCACTGGATTGTCTGGTCCAGACTCGATTATTTACAGACCGCCGTTATATAGCTGGAATATTGCTGAGTGCGGCGTTAAACAACAAAAAAACAAAACAAACAATTGTTAAACTTTATAGGTAATGCTTTACAGCCCAAGTGGTATTGCGAGTTTTCGAGAACACCTAAAGTGCCATAAATGAGATTGATAGACATTTTATAGAAGGAATAGAATAGATCATGAAAGTTTCACCATGTACATTCACGACTGTAGATATAATCAATCTTTTCAAACACCTGTTTTTGGTTGAAGAAACGCCATTCCATATTTGTACCTAACATTCTATATAACCATGTTGTATCAGAGTTAGTTTGTGGTTGAAGAGTTTTCTCACCACGCCGAAGGCTTCTTTCGAGTCCCTAAATCTGTGAAGTTCATGCATTGTTTCCCTTTCCATAGCTTGGATGTTGCTACAAGCGTCGTAAAATCATATTCACTACTATGATTTACTGCATTTATTTTAAGATTTTGATGTGTTTGATTGAACTCTCGTGGAAGGTTATTATCTTGAGCATGGACATGGATGACATAAATCTGGTATGATCTACAAGTAAATGTAAACTTCTCCTGCATTAAGACCTGATGATGTTATTAGTTATTTCAAAACAGTATGTGTTTCGTTTTATTTAACACTCGAGGTACTCCTGTAAACCTAATGGACACTAACATTCAATATGTCATGTTGACTTCAGGAAGATGTCTTCGAATAATAAGGCTACAAACTGACTGAATCATATCTACAAGATTTGGGTGATGAAAAAAAAGGGCTGCAAGACATGTACACAAAGCGCTTTCTATAAATAAACACAAATTTGGCTGAAGATCTTGGTGATTACTTGTATCATTGAACACTCAAATACGGACACAAATATATACGATATTGTTCGTCAATATCAGTTATTTTGCAGATGCAGTGCTTTCTTGCAGTTACAACAATACATTTTGCAGCATGACCAAGACCGACCTATTTTGAATATGACCTGTTATCTGCCTTCAGTACTCTGTATTCACAAGATGTGTTTTCAAGATGTTTATTAACAGCGAGGCGTATTTTGTATGTGTTGGGTTCATCAAAACAAGTAGATGCAGTTACGTATACAATGTTTTTTGTATAAGCCATGTTTGCCCGAGTTAATTATCTTGAAACAACATGTTGAATATTGCTCTGGAAGCTACAGACGATTCTGCGTGAAAACATTTGATTCCGTTCGTATTGATTTAGAAAAGAATATATCGCATAACGGGATGTTTACTCAAGCCTGATAAATAAGACGGCAGAGAAAATATTGATTTAAGGACTTAAAAGTAAATAAACGTTTTGGAATGTACAACTGTAAACATGTTGAATAACATTTGCCGATAGTCTTTCAAACGTACACGTGTGAGTGGGTGAGTTAGGTTTAACGCCACAATAAATAGTATTTCAGTTGTGTATATCACTGAGTGTCAGCTAAATGTGAGAGGAAAGCCCGAAGTGATCCAGATCTTAGACGTTTATCACTTTGATGAAACCCATGAGCATGGGCCTATGGTGTTGAAAAATGTAGAAATATAATGAGGGCGACCCCGGATTCGAACACACGAACATTACTTTCTGTGAGTGAGTGAGTGAGTATGGTTTTACGCCGCTTTTAGCTATTTTCCAGCAATATCACGGCGGGGGACATCAGAAATGGGCTTCACACATTGTACCCATGTCGGGAATCGAACCCGGGTCTTTGGCGTGACGAGCGAACGCTTTAACCACTAGGCTATCCGACCATCTACATTACCTTCCAGCACACCAAAGCGATACAAGGTCTTCACAGCAAACTGCGGCGCCTAAGATATCTGGGCCATCCATTTCCCCTCTTATCACAAGTGAGTGAGTGAGTGAGTATGGTTTTACGCCGCTTCTTCGGCGGGTCTTCGGCGTGACGAGCGAACGCTTTAACCACTAGGCTACCCGACCGCCCCCTTATCACAAGAAACCGTGTCCATTGGGATTATATATCTTACACTTATTTTTGAAATAACCCAAAAAATTAGTGAAAGTCCAAACACGATGTTGTGAACAATGAATCTGACTTAACCGACGAGAATGGGTATATATGATGACAACCAAGGGTCATAATTGGGATGGGCCTGAGATTCAAACCCACATTCAGTGAATCCTTTGTTGTTTGTTTGTTAACGCCACACTATCCGCAATACAGTATTCCAGTTATATAACGGCGGTCTGTAGACAATCCAGTGATTGATATCATGAGCATCGATCCACGCAATTGGGATACGATGATATGCATCAACCAAGTCAGCGAACCTGTACCCAGAAAAGAAACGTTTTCTATGAAAATTAAGAAGATTGACCTCAAATGTGCATTATGAGAAGTAAAAATGACCCTGTATTTGCAACTGTGGTGTTTATTTCCAAATGCAACAAGAAGCGATTCTGTACAACAGATAACAACATAAGATAACAAATAACATCGTCTATGATCACGACCGTTTCTTCAAGAACGTCAATATGCAACTAGTTCTAATCTTCTGTTCGTCTGTCTTTACTGCTGATCGCTGTCTTCGGAGAAGACGACATCCTTTCTTGGTCAGTAACCTTTCCACCATAGAGGTCATGTCAATTCTTCTCTTCTTTGCTGGTCTCTCGGAATCATATACTCGACGTGAAGCGGACAGTGCGTCATTAAGCCGCGTCATAAGACGCTCGTTTCTAAGGGTTTCTTCTGTTTCTTCTAATTTCAATTTCAGATTGGCACGGTCGCTCAGATTCCGACAGTTTGCAACTTTTCGACAGGTGAACCTTCCCGATGTTGGAGTAACCAAGGAAGACAGTTGAGATTGAAGTTCTTCTACGGGATCAGTAGCAGCAATGAGTCCTGCGCTCTCTTCATCGTCGCTGTCATCGTGGAAGGAATAGTCCACAAGCTTAGGAAGAAAGTTGAAGTTAAAGTCAGGACTTGTGCTAAAAGTAGTTTTGCCATGCGAAATGTCATTGGCTACATACATAATGTCTGATTCTCTCTTCATTCTGGCTTTTTGGGTCTCCAAAGTTTCAATTCAAGTCTTAAGTGTGCTACACGTGTGGTTCTGATGGCAACTGCTGTGGGGTGGTTTATTAAGTACTCTGTATACTTCGCTCTAAAATCACATCTATCAATGTTTTTGTTTGGATATGAATTAAACTAAACGGTTTTATCACTCTTTAGTCATCAACAGTGTGAACTCTACTAAGTTTTCTATCGCACGTAATTGCTCTGTTGTCCAGAGGCGGGAACATGTTTATTTAAGACCCACCTCTCTACTTAATTATCTTAAAACAATACTTTGATTTACCTCCCCGTTAAACATAGTGGAGAAAGCTTTGTAAAAACATGACGTGGTTAGCGTTTCAATTCCGCGTGATCAAAGGTGATACGTGTTTTAATTTCTTTTAATTAACTAAATATTGTTTGTGATCCCGTTGTCAAACACAAATAATTATGTTGTACATTTACTGTTCGTCATCAACGTGATTCCATTGCTATAGGTCTTTTAAAAGGGAGATTTCATACCGTCATGTAGCGTCACAACAATCCCTTATAACACTGTGTGTATTTGTATTTCTATATTTTCAATAACGCGCAAATTTAACACAGCCTTAATTGTCGGGAAAGCACTTTGTATCTAATAACATACATTTTTAATTCAATTAAAAAACCTCACAAACTTCTACACTTAATAAAATGGTTTGTTAATAATCAATAGTTTCATAAGTGGAAATATTTTAATATGTGTACAAAAACAATTAGAAACATAATCCATTATTTGGTATCTCAACAGTATACATATATAGTATTTTTTCTAGCCAATACCTATGACAAGTCATTACGTATGAGATCAAAGAAAACGAGTTTACAATTTTCTCTAAAAATATGACGTAAATCTTTTTCCCTAAAAGAAACACATGCACATTTGTGTAGAACGCTATGCCCATGGACTGCTTGTGCTATTGAGAAGAAAGAACAGGTTTCGAGCAATTGTAAACAAAATAATCTGATGAGAAATACATGATGCCATATTGTATTGGACTGCATCTATGCATGATTTGAAAAAAAAAATACGTAAATTTAAATCATTTTTCAAAATATTTCATATACAAGTTGCGAGTTGCACCCCGCCGGTGTGTATTTTAGTCATTTGATATGTAATCGTGCTGAAACTAGGAAATATTTCGCTCCACTATGTGTGGTGTACCAACACAAATATCAATTAATTCTAAATAATAAGTTTCAGGAAAGCGAGTGTGCAATGTGTGACAGGTATTGCTTCAGTTACGTTACGTAATAAATGCTTCATCTTTCCTTTTGTGGGTATTTAAAGTGTTTTTGTTTATATTTAAGGTAATCTAGCCATGAAGCGCTTTGCTAAAAGTGCCGTGGCTCAAAGGTAAGTCCTTGTACTAATAAGCAGTAAGTAGCACGGGTCACTCAATTAGTTGAACTCAAAGTCACGTGACTATAGTCATGACGTTGCAATCTGATTGGTCGAAGCTTTCGCCCTGTTTCTAAAACCTGGTCGGTGGACTATATAAGCTTCAGGGCAAGCTGATGGATTCATTATCGCCTTGAATTCTTTTGATATTATTTTAAAGCATTCGTTGACATCAAACCCATCATGAAGCGAAGTTCCGATATTGTCTACGTGGCCAGTGACAACCCGGATCTCAAAACTAAATTCTCTCTGAATCCGGACTTCAACTTTCATCACCGGGCTCTCCCGAAATTGGTGGATTACTCATTCCACGACGACAGCGACGATGAAGACGACAGCCGAGGCCGCAGTTCTGACGCAGTGGAGGATCTCCACACCGAGCTTACGGCTCTGGTCGTTCGGCTGTCTAACACCACCCATGCACCATCGAGTGAGCGAGGCATACAACGACAGGCATTCAGCTGCAGGAATCTGCGAGAGCGGGCGAGCCTAAAACTGAAGCTGGAGGAGGATGAAGAGAGACAGAGGAAGGAGCGGGTTATGACGCAGCTGAATGACGCACTGTCCGAAACACGTCAAATATGTGACTCTCAGAGACCAACGAAGAAGAGGAAAGTGGACATGAGCTCTGTGTGGGAAAGATTCATTTCCAGGAAAAGTTGTCGTCTGCTCCGAGGTCAAGGGTCACTTCGACCAAAGAGGAAGGCTGAAGGCAGTGGCATCAAACCAAAAAGCCTGCTGAGACTGTTGAAAAAGCACAAGTGATCTATTAAATGTGATCTTGAGGTTTCATATTTGTTGAATTTTATAAGTTGTTATGTTGTTAAAATGTTGCTTTTAGTTACGGTTGTTGAATAAATAAACCGAGTACATACAAAGTTCCCTGTCATGTGATATCTTTATCCTGGTGTAAGTGAAACAGCATTTCAGTCCGTACATGAATATGCAACTTCTAGACCCGCAAAGTTTTCATCGTCCCAGCATCGCCGTCCTGCGATCCGACAGATTCAAATGATGGAGTAATGTTCGAAGAAACACGGCGACTATGCTCTCGTACATGTAGAATGTACAGATAACCAGTCTCTTGTGCAATTTTAGTTAACATACACTGACAAACTCAACAATGTTTTGTCGCCCTTGTTATTGTTTGCATGTCAAAATCTCTACAGATAGGCACAACCGGGAGTTTCATTTTTTTATTCATTTTATTTCAAATACATATAGGCAACAGGCCTTTGTACAAAAGTTGAGTACAGACAGGTTTTAAGCTTTCAGTTTCGCATTTCTTACTTCATTTGCATAAACTTCATTTTGCTAGATTTGTAATAATATATATATCTGGTGATGACAGAAGCATATTAAATTTATGGACGTTAGGATGACAATAGAACTTTGCTTTGAGATATAGTTGCCGTAACTTGACATACCATGGACAAATAAGCAGGAAGTGGTACTCGGTTTCAACACAGTCTAATTTACAAAGTTTGCATTTTCTTAAATTTCTTGGGATTTTATAATGACGTCCATTCTCAATTTCCAAAGCATGACAACTCAGTCTGATTCTCTTGAGGGTTGTTTTCATATTTTGCGAATTTAAGAATGACAAATTAGGTTCACATTTAACATAAGTTTTAAAACAAGCATAATATGACAGTATTACCGAGATTTTATGACTAGCCTCATGTTGCAGCCATAATGGTTGCTCACAGTGTAGGGAAGGTCATGCTCGCCTTTTTCGCGGACTGTCGGTGACCATTTATATAATTTTCACAGCTATTTTACTTTTAACGCCAAATGGAATCTTTTTCTGAGTTTAATCGAGACTGATTATTGATAATGATATTTATGTGTTTCATGTAAGGCTATATCTAAATATAAACTAAGTGTGTGTGCGTGTGTTCGTGCGTGTGTGTCTGTGTGTGATTGCGTGTGCGTGTTTGCATGTGCGTGTGTGCGTTTAGGGTTTAACAGTATGGCATCAGCAGAGACAGAGTTGACTTGTGGATTTCACTTCTTCAAGCCTTCTTTCTGCCATGTTTCGGTACAGATGCTGGTACCTCTATAACGCAGAAAGTACTAATACATGTACCAAAACATGTCACGCTGACGTCAACCCTGTCTTCAGTAATTTAGTAATATCACGGCATGTTTTGTAACTTGAGAGAAAAGAATGACGTCGTCAAAGTCACTTTGATGGACTCACCAACACGAGTATTTTGCTGATGACAAACTGAGATCATGCTGTGGAAATTGCACGGGCTTTACGTAATAATTGCACTGAATATGAGTACGCACATGGGCTGATACTTCTTTTGAGAATACGTGGCAATAGAGGTGCGAACACCTCGTATAATCACTATTTAAATAAACATAATATATATACTTATGATCTGGTCGGAATCGCGCCATGAACACATAGGAATTAGTCGCTTTTGTTGCTATTCAAATTTTGTTGACCGTTTACGAAACCAACAAGAAGATGATAATAATGAATTTGAAAACCAAATACGTCCACGAGCTCTAGCAGACACATAGATATAATTAAGGGGCGAATCAAAAACGGAGGACAAGCTTCGCGAGTAACGAACTACGATATAGTGAACGAATTTCAACAGTCACTTGCAGTTCGTTACAAAATACATACTGTCCATGTATTTGAACCCTTCTATTATACATTGTGCAAGTGTATTTGTTTATTGCGTGTCATCATATGCATTTACTCGGCGATCTCGGACAACTACTGCCATATAAGCAATGATATTAGTCAGCAGTTATTCATTGGTTAAGACGTGGTCTAGTGATAGAGCATCCGACCGGAGAGCGGAAGGTCGGGGTTCGATCCTTGGGCGCGTCATACCAAAAAGACGTTAAAAGACGGTACTTGTTGTTACCCTGCCTGGCGCTCGGCACTAAGGAGATAAGTCAATATAATGTATATGAGTGGGGTATTCACGTTAAACTGCTGCATGATATCTCAGTAGGCTAGCACTTTAAATCGGCATCAGTCCGGACTAGTACAGACAACCACATACATACACACGTATATAAGTGCAACAATCTTGGATGCGACGCAACCCAATTTCACCACATCACCATTGGTTAAGAAGCACAAGATAGCCTGTCGATGACAACCATATTACAAAATAACTTTTCTGTTTTCTCCCCAAATCTCACAGAACACATGAAGATCTTGCACCCATAGAAGTGAGACCTGTCAATCACATGACATTAACATATGTACATGTCACAATATCATGCTATATATTGTTTTATAAATGGCCTAAATCACGAGGAAGTCAAATTCAATGTCACGACATTTTTTTATTTAACTTGGTATTATACTCGGCAATGCGGTAGCTTTGGTAGAGCTTTTATAGAGTAGGAATACAAGCGGTTACCATACACGCAATGGGAATGGACCCGATGTGTGTAATCCTCCCTCCGGCTTGTCTCTAAGCCTGATCATGCAATGTTAGCTGTTCCCAGAAGAACATGAGCGGTGTTTATTTTTCTGATTATTGCTCAACTTTGTACTGTAGTGAGGTAAGTCTCAGGGTCAATAAGTTTGTAGTGCTACATTAATCCAAGGAAGGTAATGTTAATACACTCCCAGCTTCCTTCAATGGTTTTTGATCTCTTTTGAAATTGAAAAGAGTAACCAGTTTGCCTGGTTTCGTCAGGATTAAATCCGATTCGGTTCATTGCCGTTCGATTGAATGAGTTGAACTCACCGTCATCAGCGTGAATAATTACAATCTCGGGACCGACCAGAGCGTCAGAGCATCTTCGAGAAAATACAAGGCCAACCTCTGACGAAGAACATAGTCACAAGAATAATGTTCATCTGTAATCAACAGTCGAAATCAATCTCATTAAAATCAGTTCTAAGTTCTCTCTGCCGCTAAAACAAAGATCTTTGTTTACCGAGAGTCAATATGTACCTAAATACACGTTTAAGAAACACGAAGCCCAGTGTTCCTAAAGTCAGGGAGTTTGGTTAAACAGTATTCTAGTTATACCACGCTGTGTCAGCTGAATGTGGGAGAAAAGTCCGAGGTGATGCAGGTCTCAGACGTTTCCTACTTTGGTGAAACTCACGAGCGTGGATATGGTGCTGACAAACAAAGAAACATAATCGGTGCGAACCGAGATTCGAACCCACGTTATAGATTTCTGGCACAGTAAATTGCAGCGCCTTAGACGACTGGGCCATCCTTGCCCCCAGAGTTAATAGAGAACATGTGAGTCGGTGGATGACAAACGAGGCTGAAACATCATCCCACAGATGAAGCACTGATAATGGAAACTTTCTAAATAAGGACGTTTGAATTTGTTCATTAAACATAAATTATTTAACTTAGATTCTCTCGTCATCAATGAACACTTCAAAATGGAATCATACCTGCCTATATCTACGGATGCAGAGATGAGTCTTAACTGCTGTTGATATTTTCCAAGTCCGCCTTTAGCAATCGTGTTTTACTGGTGATTACCTGTAATTGGTCTTGAAGTGCATTATGAATACTCCAAGACATTCTGTACAGAGGTGTCGTCATACGAGTGAGTGAGTGAGTTGAATTTAACGCTGCTTTTAACATTATTCCAAATCTATCACGGCGTGTCAGCTTAATGTGGGAGAAAAGCCAGAAGTGATGCAGGTCTCAGACGTTTCCCACTTCGGTGAGACCCACGAGCAGGGGCATGGTGCTGACAAACCAATAGATATATTCGGGGGGAACCGGAATTCGAACCCACAATCATAGGTTTCTGGCGTGCCCAAGGGACGCAACTCTGCACAGCGAATGGCCACGCCTTAGACGAGTGGGCCACCCGTGCCCCCAGACGTCATGCGAAGGTTGAATGATAACCCCTCAAGCTCACATGGAAGGAACTGCATAATAGTGAAATATTTATTAATGTGGCCATTGATGTTACAGAGGTGTATACTCAAAAAGACGAAGGTCAATGAGCATTTGTTTCGCTGCTAAATCAATAAAATAAGCAGGGATCTTAAAAGGTTCTGCAAAAGGTGGACTTAAGACAACAAAAATGTTGAATTTTAGCTATGTTGCCTAATGTGCAATGGCAATGTGTGTATTGTCTGGGTTAAGGCCACCGAAGGTTGAAACTGATGATCTTATTGTTGAATAAGCAGAAAGATTGCGATCCATCTTGATGATTTGTCTGAAATCGACCGCAGTCTGAAACAGATGGTTAATAGACCAAATAGACAGTAAATGAATTAGTTAATGTATAATCGAACATAGCGCCAACTGAGGTGTAGCTGGTCAATACAGAGTGAAGTGAAATGGGTTTAACGGCGCATTCAACAATATTTCACTTTTATGCAACGTGTATGCAAGTGTGTGTGTGTGGCTGTTTGTACTGGTTCGGATTGTGCCGGTTAAACACTGCTAGCCCACTGAGATACCATGCCGCAGATTAACATGGGCACCCAACTCAGACACATAACACGGATCCCAAGCCGACCAGACCTTGTTCTATCCCCTTCATGCCGAGCGCCAGGCAAAGTAATAAAATGTATGATCCTCTAGTATGACGTGGCCGGAGGATCGGACCCTTGACCTTCTCTACGACACCAGGTGGTCAAGCCGGTCAAAGTCGACAAGTACAGGCCCGAACAATCTTTTGTTTGATGATCTGACAAAGATTAGAGCAAGACTCGCTGCAGGCATTAGAAACTGAGTCCTTGAAGTGATGAAGCGGTGAAACATACTTTTTCAATGTCCTGACATGCATTTAGCACACGTGAAATCCAGGCTCCCGCGTGCACGTGATGGCCCACTGGGGAGCACTGCTTTTTAAATATGGACTTGTATTTTTGCGTTTTAACGTACAGGACAAATCAGGCCGGTCACTTTACCGTGCATACGAAAGAATTATCATTGTTCTAATTACCGGAAAACGAATTTTCGTCACTTCAGTTTCTGGCGTCATTCCACTTGTGCGATTTCGTTTTGTATCAAGCTGATAATTAAGTCAGCCTGTTGAGTACATTACATATTTCCTAACTACTTTGGTGCGCCTGGGTAGCCTAGTGGTTAAAGCGTTCGCTTGTCACGCCGAAGACCGGGTTCGATTCCCCACATGGGTACAATGTGTGAAGCCATTTTCTGGTGTCCCCTGTCGTGATATTGCTGGAATATTGCTAAAAGCGGCGTAAAACACAACTCACTCACTGCCAACTACTTTACGCAAAACAAGAATGAAAACACCTATTTAACTCGACAACTCCTGGTGTCAGAACTATTTGATAGTGATTCATAAACACATGCTTATGATATAGTCGGAATCGTACAATCTACTCTGTTTTCGCCAGATATTTCTTACGAATTTGGTGATGGTTTTGTCGCTTAACTGATTAACAAGCCTAAATATAGATTCCAAAGATCATTCATTTTGGTCTTTATTTGACTACTGTGCCAACAAGTAGGACGATCCAGCCTTCCAAATTATAACTTTTCAACTGTTTGACAACTGGTAGCGTTCGGCGAACTATTCGTGCGAAATTATGTAAAGAAATTATGTTAATTCCCTTAAGTGAACTAGAACTAGTCAAATTTTGAACGATAAGACATATAGTATTTTTTTCAAACCAGTTATCCCTGATACAATCGTATTTGTTTAGATCCAATGGCCGCTTGGGACAATGTCTTAAGGGAACCCCTATCATTCCAGCTATAAGCTATAATTTTCGTTCCAAGAGACACAGTTATTGAACGCGGAAAGCAAACTCGCGCTGCCACATAATTGTCGACGTCAACGATGCAAAACAGGTATATACTACAGGTGGAAAAGTGCGGGTGTGAAATCAAGACACAACGGCTCAGACATCAGTGAGTGAGTGAGTGGATATGGTTTTTAGTAAATATGAGGATTCCCTCAATTATTGTTCCTGGTATATTCCCCGCTTTTCTTCAGAGGTGTGTTCTGGGGGGCGAGCGATGGCGGTATTACGAGTGCGACCGCAAGCCCCGTGAGGTAGTTCGCTTAGTAATTCAAGAAGGCGTCGCACATTGTACAAATGTTTGCCTTTGGCCGGAATCGAACCGATGTCTAAAGAATACTCTTTTAGCCTAGATCTACAATTCAAAAGCTTCATTGCATTTTCAGTATACTGACCCTTGAAGATCCGGGTAGAAAATAGGTCTTCAGCAACCCATGTTTGTTGTAAGAGGCGACTATGCTTGTCGTAAGAGGCGACTAACGGGACCGGGTGGTCAGGCTCGCTAACAAGGTTGATACATGTTATTGTATCTTAATTGTGTAGATCGATGCTCCTGTTTCAATCACTGGACATGGTGAAGAGATTATTACGCGCGTATGTTTCCACATCGTTATATCGTTCCACATATATATCAGGAATACAACGGCTCGCATGATACAATGTATATTCCTTATATATAATATTTACGATACGGAAACACTCTCAGCTGATAGTCTCAGATATAACTGGAATACTGTTCAAAGCGGCGCATAATTAAAATTGTTTGGACACACTGAGGACCTATTGATCTTTATAATCCTATGTTAATTAGCGTGACACAACATCCTAAACCTAATCCTAATTTCATTTATCGCTAAGTTATTAAACATCACGCTAATATAAAGAAAATTGCTATATAAAGAATATTGCATATGCCGATTTTATCCCTGTATCAACCGAACTTTACTTAATTGTTTTTTATTTTATTGTATTTTTATTTATTTATTTATTTATTTATTTATTTATTTATTTATTTATTTATTTATTTATTTATTTATTTATTTATTTTATTTTTTATCTTATTTTGTTTATTTTTTTATTTTTTTTATTATTTTTTTTTTTTTTTGGGGGGGGGGGGGGGGTGATTTGTATGGAGATGGTGTAAATGTTCGCGAAAATGTGTCTGGATGTTAAACTGGCCTATATGACTCCAATACACGGTGTTACCTGTACATGTTTACCATGCGACACTTTAATAAGCAAAGTCTGTTTGTATATATAAAATGTATACCTTATCTGTCAGCTGTGTACACTGGAAAATATGCCTATTCAGAAACCAATCAGAAACGAGAATCCTAATGCAAAGTACGATAAATGTTTATATTCTGTGAAATCTGTTCGTGACTGTTAATGTTAGATTACAAGAAGATTGTTTTGAGTGGCGCTGTATATATGATGTACAGTTAGGAACAGGTGTGGGCTGGGGTGGGTTTTGCCTGAAGGCCTGGTGTGAGAGGGATATTTGTTGAGTGATGTGACCCCGGGGGGCATCTTACTTGTAGCATGGTCCATTTACACTCAATAGAATCAGATGTTACGACCCAGTAGAGCAAACCGATTGCTTTAAAAAAATTCGCGAAGGATGAATGTCACATATATTTTAATTGTACAAATTAAACATATTATCCCGAACAATATGTATGTGCCTAATAGTTTATATATATACCACATAGTCAATTCACATGCCAAACATGCATGTTTATTCTGAATAGAATATGTACATGTGTTTAATAGCTTTAACCAATGTGTCGAATAGCCTTTATTATATGTGTCGTCGTTTCGATTAGTCGATATACATGCACATGCTTTCGAATAGGTGTTATACATGTGTCCAGTGTTGACTTGTCCCCATGCATGTGTCGAATAGTCATTAAGCTCGTATCGAATATTCTATATACATGTATCAATTAGTCTATATACATGTGTCGTATACTTTATATACATGTGTCAGATCGTCTTTATGCATATGCTGCACATCCACTATACAGTCCGCTGTGTGTGTGTGTGTGTGTGTGTGTGTGTGTGTGTGTGTGTGTGTGTGTGTGTGTGTGTGTGTGTGTGTGTGTGTGTGTGTGTGTGTGTGTGTGTGTGTGTGTCGAATAGTCTATATACATGTGTTGAATAGTCTATATGCATGTGCTGCACAGTCCAATACATCTTCCCTCCACTTTAAGCTGTTTGATAAGCTGACACATTTCCGCAGGGGCGAGCTGTCCATGCTCAACCCCTTCAGCCTCCCAGATCTGCTGGTCATGGGTTCGAATCCTATCCCTGATTATGGCCTCTGACTGGATTTACATGCAGCTGGCAGACCAACTGAAGTACTTTTGCTCCCAACGCACACATCCTGCCGATTAAACATGGGTCTCAACATATCAGGAATTAAAAGTAACAAACATTATTAGTTTATTGCTACTACGTGAAATTTCGAATTTCGTACATTGTCTATGCTTTGGGCCGGTGGCACTAGTTTAAGTCGACGAAAACAATGTTTAAGCACATGAAAATGATGCAGTTATAAAAGGAGACACTTTAAAACAGAAACAACTGGTAAATGTCCATATTCCTTCCACGTAAAGAACATAATGATAAATTGAACATGTCAACTCAGCGTTAGAATAAGCAGGGTTTGTTATAACTACTACGAACGCGAACTAATAGCATCACACTAGAATGAATGCTTCCACTTTCATTTATGTAAATACCAAAGTGCGTGTTGAATTAAGTAAGAAATCTATAGACATTAAAGATCAATACTCGCCCTACATCCATGATAACGTTCTTAATACAACCGCTGACTGTTGAATGTTTACTCGAGGACTTACTTCTTCTAATTGACCATTTAAACGTACGCTGTTGTTTCAGCCTAATTAACCCATACATTCTGCTCTAAAGCAAACATTCCAATCTCACAACAGTGCGTTAATGAAGCGTTCAAATATGGTCCGTTGCTTAGCCAAGCCATTGTTTAAATAAACAGTCGTCAAGAGTGTTGAAACCCAAGCACACACACAAACACAAGAACAAGGCTGTGATTGCGAAGCGCCCTCGGCGAGCGCTTGTCCTGTGATAGATGGTTGGATAACGGATTCATCGAGGCCCGATATATACGCCGTGAGGATAACAGTGCTTCACAGTTAAACGTTCTCGTTCTGAATCGTAACCACGGATACACACAAGAAAACACGGACGAAAAACGAAAAGATGAGACCTCAATCTTCTTCATCGGACTTGTGCTGCAGTGGCCCTCACAAGCTTGTTGAATACTCCTTTGACGACGATAGTACCTGTGATGATTGCCCAAGTCGTAGTTCCAGCCCCGTGGAAGAGCTCCACTTGGAGCTGACTGCATTGCTGGGGCAAGTCTCGCCCAGATCGCAACGTCTAGCTGCCTCTGGGGATATTCGGAAACGCGTAAATTTGAAACTCCAAGCTGAGGAAGAGGAAGAAGATCGGAGGAAGGAGCGCCTTATGACTCATTTGAAGAACTCACTGTCTGATCTAAGTCGTCTTGCTGACCCCAAAGTGCAGGCGAAGACGAGGAAGGTAGATATCGCATCTCTACTTGAAAAAATGAAGAAGAAATTTATTTCGAGAAAGGGTTGATGGTAGATGTTGCCCTTACAATACATAAGGATGAGCATCTGCAGGTCAGCCTGGTTCTGTGAACAAGGGAAGAAGAGGACCCCTGACAGAGGTGTCGAGGTGGAGATGGATCCACAACAAGAGCGGAGAAGAAAATGAAAGCGGAACCTGAAAAACAACGCTGAATGGACCTTGATTGAAAGCAGATACTTGACGAAGAAGAAGACGGGAAACGAGTGAGTGGGATTTAACACCGTTTTGAACTTTATTTAAGTTGTATCAAGGCAAGTGGAAGGAAAATATGAAGTTCGCATGAAGTCGGATTTCTGAAACCAACGGTTACAGGTATGGACATGACGCTCAGCCGGTGTTCAAACCAACATTCATCGGGTCTCGTCGGACCACCTGTCCCTGAAAAGGGGCACCATTCTGCCAAACGAATTGCGGCGCCTTAAAAAGAAGGTAATATGAAGGAGATGTGCCTGGAAACGCTTTACATTTATAATTTGCCAAATGTGCATTTTGTGATATGTGTTACTGGTGAACGTGACTTAGATGTGATAAAGTGGCATATCGTTATGTGCGTCACATCAATTATATCACGTCCATTAACGGAGAGCAAGGGCGATAAACATGAACCTTGTATTAGCCTCGTTTTGTAACCGGAAGGGACGTGTGCGGTATCCTAGCAACTCTACATAACATCAACAGAATATCCCATGGTAGTTTGCATCTCTGCAGTGTGAAAGAGAGAGAGAGAAATGTTCTACAATGGACGGTTTTCTCCAAAGATTTCTTAAATATCTGTCTTCATCGTAATGTTTCTTGGCGTTCTTGTCAATAAAAAATATCATCTAATACTGAGTCTCTGTTGTGTTAAAACATGTAATAGATTCAATGACAGACTTGACACTTATCTCCGAGAGGTATGTACAGAGTCTAACAAATCGTTGATGTTCCCAACTGATTTTCATCCAGTGTTTTAGTTATATCACGACGTGCACGTCTCAGCTTCAGGTTGGAGGGAATTCCGAAGTGAGGAAGGCTTACCACTTTGGTAAAACCCACGAGTACGGATGTAGTTTATAAATCACTGCTAATTGGGATCAGAAAGCTCGCTCGTAGGTTCCTGGCACGTCTAAGGGACACAACTCTGCACATATAATTGTGGATCCTTAGACGACAGGATCACCCGTGTCCCCACATCCATAATGATGAGGACCGGCTCCGTGGTACTTGTTGTTACCCTTCCTGGCGCTCGGAATTAAGGGGCTAAAACAAGGAATGGTCGGCTCAGAGTCAGTATACTATGTCTAAGTGGGGTATTCATGTTATGGTATCGGTATGGTATCTCAGTAGGTAGCACTATAAAATCAGCATTAGTCCGGACCAGTACAAGCAGCCACACACACACACGTGCACGCTGTATAAGTGCAATAATCTTGGACGCGACGTTAAACCCCATTTAACGTCACCTCGCCATAATGATGAGAAATGATGTCCCGAGATGGTAGCTACAGACCTACACTATAGAATATAAGTTTGAATTACTGTCAGTAAGTATCCATACTGCATTTGTTAACATTACATTTTGGTAACCTTTCCAAAGTTTCTTGTATTTTTATCAATTTAGTATCACTCTTTCATTTATTATGTAACATTGAATTATAATATTTTATCAACATACTTCGTAACATATACACCGTGCAACACTGTGCGGAGTATCCACCAATGTCATGTGTGTGTGTGTGTGTGTGTGTGTGTGTGTGTGTGTGTGTGTGTGTGTGTGTGTGTGTGTGTGTGTGTGTGTGTGTGGTTATCAGTTTTACCGTATGTTATTGTCCGAAGCGTCATAAAATGTGAGGTAATGAGTGAGTGTGTTAGGTTTTACACCCCTTTAGGCAATATTCCAACAATGTCACAGCGGGGGGACACCAGAAATGGGCTTCACACATTGTGCCCATTGGGGAATCGAACCCGTGTCATCGGCTCGGCGAGCGAACGCTTTAACCACTCGGCTACCCCACCGCTCCCATGCCATTTGAAAGGACACAGTTCGTACAGTGTGCATCTCTGTTGAAATCACCGGTGAACGTCCCGAGTGAGAAGGTGAGGCAGGGGGAGGCAGTGAATTAAACGGCTGTCAGCAATTTTAGCGATCCAGGTCACGGCCGGCGAACAGGGATCGATCCAGACCCTCGTGGTCCGACAACATACAAGCATCCATGCTTCATGTGGCAACCAAATTATACCAGTGTCATTGCAATCAGATCTTTTACTCCGACCCGTGCAGATCCGGGGTAGAAAAGGTCTTCAGCAACCCATGCTTGCCGTAAAAGGCGACTATGCTTGTAAGAGGTGACTAACGGGATCAGGTGGTCAGGCTCGCTGGCTTGGTTGATGCATGTCATCGTATCCAAATTGCGTGGATCGATGCTCATGAAGTTAATCACTGAATAGTCTAGTCCAGACACGAATATTTACAGACCGCCGTCATACAGCTGGAATATTGCTGAGTGCAACGTTAAACATCAAACAAACACTTTTACACCGATAGGATAACTCTCTGAGTCGACATCTGACGACACCCTCATAGAAGGACGTGTCAGGTGAACCCTGCGCGACCTTTGACCGCCCGACCTAAACGAACGACGCGAGCTTCTTGAAATAATCCCAAGCCAGCTTTTAAAAACCTGTTGGCTTCATAGTTCATTGCCACCTCGATTCGGAAATTCCGATCTAAACATATGAAAACCTACACAGGAGACAAACATTCCTTCGATGGTACTCCATTTTGAGTGTAGATGTCATGGGTCTCAGAAAACATGTAGCATAAAATATCCACAAGGATATAATGGTGCGGCCTTTATTATGAATCTTCTTTTTCGAAGTTCGTTTTAGTTCGTTTCTACATACAGAAATTAGATTTTCTTGTCAGAATGCTTCGCTCACTGGTACAGAGAATATGAAAGTCTAACTGGCTGACGTAACTCCGAGACGAGTGAGCCATATTTGGTTAACGCCGCTTTTTGGCATTGTCCCATGCACATTGCGACAGGGGAAATAAAAAAAGTGGTAACCATGTGTTGAATGGAAAACACACACACACACACACACACACACACACACACACGCACGCACACACGCACACACGCACGCACGCGCCACATGAACCACAAGGCGACCATCGCCAGTAACAACGTCTACATTACAATAATCTTGACTTTATTCATATGTGGTTTATATATTATAGATGTACATAGATTTCATGTTAATGATCTTACGCCAAAGACAGCTCTGTCAAAGTTTGTCTGACGAGCACGTGTTTACAGAATGAGGTGAGGACATGCACTCTGAAATCATCTCATGACATGGTGGTGATAACAGGCAATAAATAGACACTCTTCATCTTGGCCATGTTGGACATGACTGATGCTCATCCTGGGGCTGTGTTTCAATCAACATATTCTTAAAGGCACATGTTCAGCATAGGTGATCGTTCGCCATATGTCCAGCAAATGATAACATAGCTATTGGACACAAACGGTTAAGGTTAAATAGTTGACACAAAAAGTGCACCTGTTGAGAAGTACATACTAGGTCTTCAGAACATCAACGTTGAACACCATGGGCGGTATTTGTATATTTCTTTTGGCAAATGTGTAAAATATACACGTATTGTTTGTCCAAATGCTTGCATCTGCAGCATCAGATTCATTATAACGCTACCACCATCAAGCGGCATACTATACAATACAATATTACATTTCTAGCGTTCTCTCATCATACGCTTTCATTCACACAAAAAACAAATGAAGCACACCTTTTGACAATAGTGTTCTACACATGAATTCCGTGTCACTCGAACATGTCTATGTGGTGTAGAACGTTCACTCATTGGCAACATAATATTTTAAAACTGTCTCAATGTTTGTATTAATATCCAACCTTATCACTGAACGTGTGTTACACCAAGTCATCTCTCCTCACATCCACCGACTCAGCAACGGTAACTCATGACTTCTTCAATACTTTTCAATAATCGTTATTCCCATAATCCAAATGCTCACAATCCACTTGATTTTACGCAACTTCCAACTGACATCTGCATTCCCCATCAAATGGGTGGTATTGGACACGACTGCCGCATCCGACCATCAATATGTGAAATATCCATATGTTCATACAAATGATTTATTTAGGGGCCTGTTGGGGAGGTTGGTGTCCGTGTTGTGGTGGTTGCTGTCCATGTTGAGGTTGCTGATATCCCTGGGGAGGTTGTTGGTGCCCCTGTGGAGGAGGTTGTTGGTATCCTTGTGGGGGAGGTTGTTGATATCCCTGAGGAGGTTGCTGGTACCCTTGTGGAGGAGGTTGTTGGTACCCTTGTGGAGGAGGTTGTTGGTATCCCTGCGGGGGTTGCTGGTATCCTTGTGGGGGAGGTTGTTGGTACCCCTGTGGCGGTTGTTGGTACCCCTGTGGCGGTTGTTGGTATCCTTGTGGAGGATGCTGATACCCTCCTTGATATCCTTGTTTCATCATCTCTTCCTGCTGTTGACGCATGCGCTGTTCATCTCTCCTCCTAGCGAGGACATATTCTGGATAACTAAGGTAACCGTTTCCATCTCGGTCATCCTCCCGGAGAACTTTATCAATGATTTCTGAAATAGTATAAAAATAGATTTAGCGTATAATTTACACGTTTTGCCCCACCAAACCATGTATGTCAATTGTCCAGCAACATGGATTTCCAAGGATTTGCCTAAGCGTCAAACCCAATCTTCAAATACATATGGACACCACAAAGTGATTAACAAATTAAATTCCGATCGCAGATTGCTCAAAGAAGACATGATAGACATGTCTAGCTTGACAACGGTATAATGATCTTTTCCGAAACGTCGCCTTTACAGTATTAAAGAAGTTGTTATCCATAAATTGTGTCTACTTTGTCATCCGTCAATTTCTAAGTGATGCCTATCAAACGATTCAAGAAATGATAATGTTTGGATGTTCGTAAGGACAATTATTTTACCAAGAACAGACTTTTGTCAGGATATCCAGTTACCATTGTTTTTTAATCCTAAGACAAAATTATTTTTCTAGCATTGTTTTAACAGAATCATATGAAGAAATTAATCATAGGACAAATGTCGTTAGCGTTATGAGATAATGAAACACAATTCACCGAAGCAATTTAAGCACAACAGTTCCTGTAAGGAGCTGAGTAATATATCACATACTGTGCACCATACAATACAATTGATGCAGTGTCTCTTGGTCTTAAGTGTACAATGTATATCGTGGAGGCAGAAGGTATAACAACCCACCAACATAGTTCTTGAACATGAGCTTGTGTCTGTCTTGCCTCATGGTCTGGACCTGCTCCTCCGTCTTGCCCTGGACTTCGTGAGGCTGGAGGTTGTTCGGCGGCAGCATGTGAGACAGAGCCTGTAGGATCTCGAGACCATCAAGCATCGTGTCGTTGTTCGTGTCATGGAGGCTGATGGGGAAAACAGCGGATGGTGAAGTGGAGCAATGTGATATGGGTGGGATGGGGCATGTTACAGGGAGTCGAGATGGGGCATGTTACTGGGAGGTCGTGATGGGGCATGTTACAGGGAGGTCGAGATGGTGCGTGTTACAGGGAGGTCGAGATGGTGCGTGTTATGGGGAGGTCGAGATGGTGCATGCTACAGGCTGGTCGAGTTGGTGCATGTTACAGGGAGGTCGTGATGGGGCATGTTACAGGGGGGGGGGGGGGGGGGGGAGATGGGGCGTGTTACAGGGAGGTCGAGATGGTGCGTGTTACAGGGAGGTCGTGATGGGGCATGTTACAGGAAGGTCGAGATGGTGCATGTTACAGAGAGGCCCAGGCATGAAGAAGATGAAAAACAAAGGTAGAATTGGATACGATTATGACTGAAGGTGAATCCGATATGAAGAAATGCGAAACATGTGAGGAGAAACGTCCATCCGAGGGTGAGAAATGATTTATCGTTCAGGAGAAATGTAATGCGATGAAGTTGGAACATGTTATTCCATAAAGATACATATGATACAGGCGAACCAGGAAATAAGACAGGTAAGGTACCCTACATATTATTACGGTAAGGACGTTTATGAATTATAACGGAAGGACGTTTATGATTACGGTAAGCCGAACGTTGTAAGACAGTGATTTTGCAAGAGATCAATGACATTATGACATTTTCATGATTTGACATTCTTCCACATCATTATAAAAATTATGTAATTTTTAAATAACTTCAGGGCATTTTCAAAGACAATCAGTCGATGTCCCCGAAAACGATAACTTCTGAAATCCGGTAAGATGCAGCATGCTAGTTAAAATGATTAAATGTCTTGGACAATACAATAGGCGTTTTCTCCTAGACTTGATACCTTCACATGGTCATTATGGGTTGAATCGAGAGGTTTATTACCATGACGATCCTCTATTAAATGACAGGGAATATATGTGTCGCTTATGTTTTGCCCAAAACAGAGTTCCAACGTTTATAAACTCCAGAATTAGTTATAGGGTGGTTGTTATCGTGTCAATCAATCGGAGTTTCCGGTGTAAATATAGCCGAGCCAGATTTCAGATCACATTGAATAATTTTATAATCAATCAATATAGAGTGGTTTGTGAAACCTTTTCACCCAGCCCTGTTTTGAACCGTGACGTAAGCATCTACTAGCTAATAATCTTGTTCCTTCTCTGACCGACGTAGATTTGAAACCATGTATTCAGTCCATATATAGTTAATAAGCAGGTTACCTTTCATGACAATTCCCACACGATTATCTGTGGAATCACCACGTGGCATACTGATATGACGTCATCGTCCTTGACTGCAATGTGTGTTTGTTTGTTTGTTTGTTTGTTTGTTGTTTAACGCCGCACTCAGCAATATTTCAGCTATATGACGGCGGGCTGTAAAATAATCGAGTCTGGACCAGACAATCCAGTGATTGACATCATGAGCAACGATCTACGCAATTGGGATCGATGACATGCATCAACTAAGTCAGCGAGCCTGACCACCCGATCCCGTTAGTCGCCTCTTACGACAAGCATAGTCGCCTTTTACGGCAAGCATGGGTTGCTGAAGACCTATTCTACCCCGAATCTTCACGGGTCTGACTGCAATGTGGACTTACCGGAAATAATGGAACTCTAGTTCTTGTGGTGACATCTGTCTCTGTGTGTTCATCTCGTTCTGCATATGCTCCTTGATATGTCTGTGAAGAAGAGGAAGAAGTGGGATCAGCCCTGCACGAATGGGAGTAAATAAACACTCATACTACACACACACTGATTCTGTATAGCCGACCTCAGTATACTAAACAGATTTCCCCTTCAGAAGGATATATAATGATATTTTATTTGGACCCAAATATACTGATGGTTTAGACAAAACGTCGGAATGAGATGACAGTGGTTGGGCGGAGTCCTCATCTCATTAAATGGTACGGCTAAACCTTTCTCCTGAATAATGTTTGTCGTGTCAGAGATCTGTAAATAATATTACCTGTTATTTGTGTCTTGAAACGAGTAACGTTCGTCTTATTTTCATCTCTCATATATATAGATAGATAGATAGATAGATAGATAGATAGATAGATAGATAGATAGATAGATAGATAGCTGTTAATTGCAGTTCCGTCAAAAACAAAAAGTGTTACTTTTAGTAAACAAAATCTTACTGTTCGTTTTTGCCGGCTTCGTGGAATCCCTCAACTGCCTGTGTTTCCGCATGATGGTGACCTTGGTGGGCACGACTGAAGGCCACGAGGGCAGAGGTGAAGGTCAGTACTATGTCACGGAGGTTCATCGTGACCTGAAAAAAACACCTTCACGTTTATCTTTTCAAAATTTAAATGTTCATTATTGCGGGACAATGAGAACACGCATTTGTTTGGTTAACTGGAATCCAACTTGGCGTTACATACACACGACGGAATGTCCCATCCAATTTCGCTTGGACAACGTTGTGTTGGTAAGAACATTAAACTCAATACCCGCCGATGCAGGGGGTGATGTGGGATGACACGTCAGTTACGACACCCATGTGACTAGCTGTATGCATGAGGCTGACATGAGGCCGGAACGTCTCCATAGCGAGAGCCTTGCTTTATCATCAATTACATTTGAATTATTCATTGAAGCCTCACCCCATGACAACTCAAGTGTAGCATATGCATGAGACTATTCTCCTGGAAATACTGTGGGGAAACTACAATCAGTGCCTGTAAAATTTTAAGCAACTTCCAGCAGAATAGTAATTGTTCCTATGTCAGAGGAAATGTACAGTTCCTTCTTGTTCTGATCTTAGTATCAAAACATAAATACAGTAATCCTGGGAACCTGTTTTCCTGGTGATTAATGTTAAAGTCTACATATATACAACGGTAGATAACTCCAAAACTGTGATCCGTTAATACACCAAAATTGTTCATCTGGGTGATTTCAACGGGAAATGTGGCTACCGGACTTCACTATCAATCACCTGATTGCGGCTTTCCATAATAACCATCAAAATACATATCCCAAAGAACAATATAACTTAATCGGACTACAAGCGTGTGTCGGGAACTAATCAGCATTGGTGAGCTGATTCTCACAACAGCTATTCAAACAGTTAGAGAAGAACATTAATTCACATCGTTAATAACAGCAGATGTCTTATTTGCAGACCTTCAGTTCAGTAAATAGTTGTCTTTAACCTGTTGTACACAAACGAATATTCCATCACGAAAATACACTTGCTCTTACCAGTAGTATATCCTTATAAGTCCTGATTGTATGACAATAACAAACAGCTTATGTCCTCTCGTACTCCACAACACGATGTCATCTAATGTAGACAACTGCAGTCCGACTCTTAAACTACCTGTCAACGGGGGCGATGTGTGGTCACTTCCTTCGCCAGTGTGCAGGGTGACAGGGAAGTAACGCACCTGCCCGGGGGTAGATGCGACAGACCCTTTAAACAAAGCTTGCCTTGACCCGAGAGGGACGTGTCGCCATAAAGTTAATCTGAGGGGGTTGCGTCATGTCCCCGGGGGTGGAGGTAATGTGATTGATTGTCCAAGGTGCATTGTTTGTGTGTCATCAATCAAATTGTATTGATTTGTTTATGGTGATATATCATTGTCAGTTTACGAAAACGTAGACAGGTATATGATACATATTTAACAATGCTTTGACAAGAAGTAACTCCTGCTGTATCGTAGTAACGTAGTATCATGCATTGTCGTTATAAATGCAAACGTTGTTTACGTGCACATATGCACATTTACATATGAAAGCTGTCATAGATCCTACCTTGGTACAGACGTAAATTAAATACACAAATTATTTTACATTATGTATGAATTCAAACAAATATTTCTTAATGTATATCGTTCATCTAATGCAAAGGTCAGAATCAAATACCACTTCAAGCTTAAACGTTCCACATCATATTTCATCGTTGTGTATATTTCAGTTGTAAATTACAGGGCACCTGTGTGTCAATCAAATCTCTACACTGTTGAAACAGTATGTTACATTCAGTTCACGCTGACATGACCCCCAAATGTGTAGCCGCATTCCCTAAACGACGATCATTGTCTTCTAGCGTTGTACATTGCTATCAATAATAAAGCCTCGGCGATGGCGATAATGCTAATCCATAGCAACGGGGAAATCGATAACATTGTAAATATCACAGAGGTTTCACCTTGGTTCCTGACTCTACCGTAAAACCAACGGGGATCAGTTTGCTGTAAGGCGTCAATTGCAAACAACCCCGTCGAGATCTTAAATTTAATTTGATTCAATATTTCATTTCCTGGATTGGGCTTGCTTTTGAACAGTCGGAATGTGAACAACCTTGGTAACAAGGTGGCGATGTGCTGCTACGTTCCTTGATGGACATTCCGACAGAGGAATGAAATAATATGCGATTGTTATATCCTAACATCTGTTTTCACAGAGGTATAACGTGCAATATTAATTTTGCATAAACACGTTTAAGACATGTTCCTATACATTAACTGTATGGCAACTTATGGACTGATCAATACTTTGATAGTAAATATCCCAACACGTGTATGTTGTCTGTTTGGTATAGTGTTTGTGTGACTACCGAAATACACCTGACATCAAAGCATGGCGTAAATAGACATATGGCTCGGAAAGTTAATTAAGTCCGGACTTTGAGACATCACGCTATAACTGCGTCTGTGGTATTAATGATATTGTATATAAATATTTTCAATTTGTTTTAGATCAGTGAAACATATATGCATAGCATACCGTAACACATACGTGTCACTTGTTACGCATCAGTGATTTCGCACGTCTCATCACCTCCCCTCCAACCATAAGCAGACGACACGACCTTAAGGCACAAGAAATTCATTACTTTTGCCACCGATTCCAAGCTATCATGCCACTTCCTGACAAACACTTTCGATGGAAAAGACTGAAAATATTCTCCCGAACAGAAAGGAATGTAAGAAAAGATCCCAGTGACTTCACCAACCTGTTATTTCGCCAAGACATGCACTGGAAGTAGAAGCTCCTCGTCCTGTCAAGATGCGACGGTAGTGAATTATTGCTTGCCCGAGGCTATAGCCTCGTTTTGAGTTGCCTCTCGCTGACTTCCGCTCCCACTCAAATAAACCGGCTCTCGCGCGCAAAAAATCAATAAAACCTTTGAGTAACAGTACGCTTAATTAGTGCTGTCTGTGATGGAGAGGAGAGGAAAACACGAGCGAGGATGTTAAACACTGTACTGTGAGGTGTGATTCAGATAAACAAGCGAATAGTTGAAACATGTAACATCAGCGATGTTTTTCTCATGGAGGTGGGGTTTTGGTGGCAGCATGGGGGTGTATTCTGGAAATGTCTCATAGAAAACATGAAAGCACCAGGTCGACGAAATCATGCATTAGGAGTGATTTAACAAATCTTTCACGTATGCCATGAACTGATTGCATGACTTAGCTGTAAAATATCTAAGAAAATAGAAAAATAACATTAGTTGACTGATTCAAACAAATGTATTCATAACAATAACCAGTTGCAGAAACGGTAAAGTGGTCTCTCTTGTCGGAAAGCATCAAGCGAACGTAACATCACATTTCAACCGCTGTATAATTCTTCAAAATAGAATCCTCATTGAAGTAACTTTATTTTGTCCATGCCAAAACATGTTCATGTTTCATTAGTTTTTGGTGAGGTGTTGTGTTGTTTCAAGCTGTGACCGAATTCTGTATCAACAGAAAGACGTATGATATATACACGATGTGTTGTTATACTCGTTACAGTGTTTGTACGTCGGTACAGATGCTTTAGTCGTATTGACAGGAAACGATAATACAATTACCAAATAAAAACTAGCTAACTTCCAATGAGAGTATGGTTTTACACCGCTTTTTAGCGATATTCTAGCTTCACACATTATATCCATGTTGGAAATCGAACCCGGGCCTTCGCCGTGACGTGCGAACGCTTTGACGACTGGGCTGCCCCTGCCTATTGTGCTTCATATAAAATGGTGTAAATGTTAATATGTAATTGAACAAAACAACAAAGTTGGTCTTTCGTCTTTCAAAGTTTTATCAACACAAATCCATTGACAGAACCATACCTGGAAACAGGCGGTGAGCGACACGCTCTAAAAGGTGGGTGGTGTAACAACTCAATTAACAACGTCAATATCGGGTGTGACCACCATTGCGTTGATACAGGCGAGGAAGCGGCGGTGCACTGAAGACACAAGATGATTTAAAACAGCCCGAGGGATGTTGTTCCAAATGTCAACCAAAGATTGGCACATATGCTGTAGTCATATTACCGCTTGGTTCTGGTCCTGTCGTATGCGTCGATCTATCTCATCCCAGACCTTTTCTTTAGGGTAGAGGACTGCAGAAACAGACGGCCATGTCAGTAAAGCAATGTTTTGTTGCCTCATAAAGTATGGGTGGGATCTATCCTGCATTTGCATAATTGTCCGAGCTGTTAATATGGCAGTTTGGTATCAATTCCGTAGGCGCACCAACCGAATATGGTTGTCTTGTTGACGGTACGCCACACGTGGACGAACGGCCCGTGGCAAGTCATGAGTGTTGCCCTGCTGTAGATAACGTATAAAAAAATCATGTGCTGCGATTAAGATTAAATTTTACGACAACTTCGTTTTGCGCCATCCCTGCTTGTAGTATACCCACGGGGGGTAAACGTTGTTTTCCAGTAAGCTGTGGCATTGCGAACACAGTTACTTTCCATTTTTCCATCTATTTTATTTTGCATAAGACTACAATGATCGTGTGTGATAAAGTTTTCGATATTTGCACATACTCGTACATGTGCATTCTAGCGATTCTCAATTCCGACTGGTCCATTGAAGCGATATGAAGTCACAGTGCTTCATTGTTAAATGAAATAAGATATGACGGCCCCCACTGTACATATATTGATATATTACGCCACAAACTGACTACATTACCTCATCTAAACAATGGACTGCCTTCAGCGAAGTTTCTCCGTATGTTTGACATTTCACACGGTTTTTCTTCATTTTCTCCCTTAAGCTGTTAATGAGTAATATGTATAATGACCAACGAGCTACGAGGAAATCGGTTTATCTGTCCCGGATGAATGGTTAAATCATTTAAGTATCTTGAACTACCTGCCAACAACATCGGGATGAACAAGCTTCTCCGTGCAGTGTCAACACCACAAATATATGTTAACCAGGTTGTGATTCTCGTTTGTTCGTTTGTTTGTTTCTTTCTTTCTTTATAACATCGCGCTCAGCAATATTCGAGCTATATGGAGAATCTCACCCAAGTGTATTTTGATATCAAATATATCTACACGAGTCGATAACAATTTAAAACTCCGAGTCTTGCCGAGGATTTTTAACTTTTACCGACAAGTGTTGATATATTTGATATCAAAAGACACAAGGGTGAGATTCTATTTATCAACCAACATCATTCTTCCAACTCTTTCAGTTTGTAGACAGTAGTATGCAGTGTCTTAAGTGTAAAGAAAGTACTGCTAAAACCTTCAGTAGCAGAGGCATTAGTGATGTCATTTTATTGTGACGGCATGGTAACAATGATGTCACAATGGTCTGCAAAGCATTGTGGTGCAATTTCATTGCAGCGATATCTACAATGTAGATATAGATTAATCTAACCCAAGCGACATCTCCTGTCAAAATCAGTTCTTGTACCCGACGATACACTATACTACCGTATACGCATCAGCTGGACACCCCCAACGGTACAAACGTGTTGCAGATGTATTAGGAAATGAAAACAATAAGAACCCTATGAAGTATATGAAATCACTGTGTATGGAAACGTGTATATAAACGAGGGACACAGTGTATAGTCGTGTAGGTTGTTTTCAGTGAGATTATATTACTAAATGTGGCTAGTCCATTTTGTGTACATCTATCCTTTGTGACAGAGGTGCGAACATGACGACCCGTCAACACTCGGACATTTTGCAGTGTAACATATAATAGCAGTCAAAGATACCACTTCGCGAAGGTAACCCATGCTTGCTGTAAAAGGCGACTACGCTTGTCGTAAGAGGCGACTAACGGGATCGGGTGATCAGGCTTGCTGACTTGGTTGATGCATGTCATTGTATCCCAATTGCGTGAATCAATCACTGGATGGGCTGGTCCAGACTTGATTATTTACAGACCGCCGTCATATAGCTGGAATATTGCTGAGTGCGGCGTTAAACAACAAACAAACAAACAAACTTCGCGCAGGTCACCTTTTCTCAGAACGGCAGTTTGTCGCAAGGCGATTAATTGAAAGAAGCGTCGTACAATCTGTTAAAATCTGTTAACGGTGTCACGCTGCACCTTAAAAATATGTCTACATACGGGCGGGTGAAACTGACGCTGGAATACTGTTTCAGTCATGTCGCATTCAGATTCTCATAATATTGCATGTAAGACATTATTTCTACGTCTCACAAGGTGACGAAAAGTGTTTCAAATGCCACCAAAAAAATCTTTTCTGTTCTGCTTATCAGTGTGTACATCGGTCCTTCACAGCTGATCGCCATGTACAGGATATACTCCAATCCACCAACGATTTTCGCCGTGTCCAAGATATACAGCAATCCTTCACCGCTTTTCTTATGTCATGTACATTGTCAGCGGTGTAGCGCTTTGACCATCACCCACTCGGTGGTCGTCCAGGTAATCACGGACGGTGGTCAGTGGAATATATCATTAATATGTTTAATTGTTATTGCACACAACAAGGAAACTGAATATCATGGGTAGATAATAACGTTACATACATAATAAGATTTAAAAGCTCAAACGATTTTTAACGTGTTTAACAGGTTCGGAGATGCGAGACCGGCATATTCTCTGAAGCAGTTATAAAATCTCCATGTTTATTGACTCTTAGCAGAAACTCTGCAAGGTACAGAGAGGGTGATACTGTACATAACTTCTGAAGGAATTATGAGAATGGAACACAGGGATTCGAACACTGACGAGCGAACACCTGATTACTAGCCTATCGGCCGCCGACTAAATTTCATCTGTTAAATAGTATAAAAACGAGTTTTATGCCAGATAAATAGGAATTAATTATTTTTCTTTGGATTTTCTCTATCCTCGTCCTTAGACATCCCACCCAAATTAAAATGCGACGAAACAATTAAAAAATTCATTTGGTGAACATTATCTGATCAGAGACCGGTTCCCAAGAACCTTATTACCAATAAGGCTTTAAGAATTAGCTGTCAACAGCTGACTGTTAAATACCCCAGATTTTCCTAGACGGTGGGAAATCGGAATTACAAATATATAATTTGTTGTGCCCTAATGTGATTAGTTTGTGCAGATATTTCTTTAAAACTGTTGGACATTATACGCATGTAAGGCCGTGAAAGGATGGAACCAAGATGTGACGAGATGCAGGAATTTACATCATAAACGCTTCAAAAGAACAACATATCCAGGATATAAATATCAACTCCTTTGACGGCGAAACAGCTGATTACGAGTATTGGTGATGTGTGAGTATGTAAACAAAGAAATAGTGTTCTTATATACGCAGCATTAATCAATATTCACAACACTGACAACCGCCGGGAAAAAGAAAGTATACACTTGAAAATTGGATTTTACCAAACATTTATTACTAGGTTGAAAACAGTTGCCGGAATACTGCAAACTTCAAGTCCAAAACACAAATATGATAATAGTAGCAAATACATCACCATCGAGCAATCATTTATCATTTGTTTCACTTTAAGCCACCATCATCAAACATGGGTGTTCAAATTCCCGGCAGTTCAAATGAAAAGACATTGCAGTGTTGCGAATATATTGAGTACGGTGGCCCATAAGGGACATGGAGTCTGTTTTTCAATATTTTTATATTTCACTTACTGTTATCGTAACCTTTGGCAACTTAACATGATTTGTCATACAAACATGTCATAAAGAAGATATTGAATCGCTGAAAAGTGAAGCGAAAATGTCAAAAAACTAAAATAAAAATGTCAAAAACAAAAACGAAAAGGTCAAAAACTAAAATGAAGGTTTAGTTTTTGACATTTTCGCTTTTGTTTTTGACATTTTCATTTTAGTTTTTGACATTTTCGCTTCACATTTCAGCGATTCAATAGCTACTTGAAAGTCAATTTTCTACGTTTTCGGTTGTTTTTATACATGATTTATCACATATTTGTATGACAAATCGTGTTAATTTGCAAAAGGTTACGATAAAAGTAAGTGAAATACCAAAATGTTGAAAAACAGACTCCATGTCCCTTATGGGCCGCCGTAATTGAGCGATGAAAACAATTAAGAACCCTTTTAAGTATACGAAATCACTGTGTATGTAAACGTGTATATAAACGAGGGGCAAAGTGTATAATCGTGTAGGTTGTTTTAAAATGAAAAGACATTACTTGTATATAATCTGCCAATAGTTATTGGGGGATAATCACCAGCCACCCTTAAAAAAAATGAGCAATTATGGAATGAAGTTACAATATGACCTTAGTGTATTTTCGGGGACAGTTCAGCGAGTGAGTGAGTTGGTTTGGGGTTGACTGTGACAAGTAGTCTGGTCAAAACTAGGGGTGTCAGTTTACCTTGGGGAGAAACCAACAGTGATAAACGCAGGCTGTTGCGTATACGGGTGCGTATATGAGATTTAAACCCATGACGAGGCGATCACGGCACCACAGATCGAGGTACCTCCGAGTAGCGAATGTCTTTGACAACCTGCGTACCATTGTAATTGATAAATAAAGACACCGATCGCGTCCGTTCACTCCCATCAATAACAGACCAGTATCATATGGACCTTACACTAGTCGGTATGACACCCATTCCCGCACGTCGTTTGAAAAACAAGATTAGTTTTGAAACTTTGAAGTTTTTAAATGATTAGATGATTTTCAAAAACCCTTACATCAATATCATTTGTTTAAGAACAAATAATGCCATTGTCATGACTTTGAATGACGTTTTCTGCTTTTTTACAAAGGCCAAGAGTAAAGCTGTCTCAAAAAAGTTTTGAAACAAATTAAACTTCGAGCTCAGACATGAGGTAATTTTGTGTAGAAAAACATAAAACGTCCATAGTAGATACAATCGTTGAACGTGTTCTGCACATCGTAACATTTGTGCTGGCAATTATATGATTGTGTATTTCACACTGGAGTCCGTAATCGAATCTATATGAATACTGATGCCTTTTTTGTCTTCCTTGTCATTTTCGTGACTGAAAAAAAATAAACAGGTAGAACTAACAAATGAAATCAAATTTTAGATTGTTCACATTGTCATTGCCACTGGGAATGAGATTAAGACGTAATCGTGTCTATACATACTTGGTATACAGACAGCGAACATCTACACGGACAGGGCAAGGGTGCCTGGAGAACAAAGACGTACCATTGTTTCGTGGTGTGGTCGTGAGTATTCTTTCATTTTTCTGAGATATTTATGAGAATGGTTGAACGAATGGGGGGTGGATGGTGGGTGAGTTAGGGTTGGGAGGTGGGGGTGCATCGCGTTGTAGTCAAAAGTCTCACATCCATATCGCTGTAAACGAATTATTTCGTTAATGAATGTTGTTCTGTACGAGTGTTGGGGGTGGTTGGGTCGTTCAGTGGTTAAAGCGTTCGCTCTCCATGCAAGGTCCGGGTAAGATCCTCAAACATGTATGTAGCCCAAGTTTTGGTTTCTCAAAATGAATTGTTGAATGTTACTAAACCCGGTGCAAAACCAATATTATTTTTTTACTATGTATGACATTATAACGACGTCGTTGTAACTCCAGACCACATACATACATAATCTAAGTTTCTAAACCTCTCATTACGTGTGCCCCATATGAATTGCACAAGGGCCATAACAACTGGATATAGGGTTAATCTGAAACAAAAGCAATGCGATGAAACTGACGCTGGAATACTGTTTCAGCCATGCCCCAGTCAGATGCTCATAAAGTTGCATGTAAGACATTATTTCTACGTCTCACAAGGGAAAGCAAAATTTGTCAAGTGCCTCTGACAGAAGGACTGCCCTTACAACGTTCAGAGTCACGACCCAGCTGGGGAACATTTCAAAATTTTGATGCAGAAAACAAAACTTAGGTTGATTTTCGGACACTAAAAACACAAAAAACGTAGAAATATTGCAAGCTTATGAAAACAGCTCAAACACAGAGATGTCATCGATCCCAATTGCGTGGATCGATGATTCTCATGATATTAATCACTGGATTGTCTGGTCCAGACTCGATTATTTACAGACCGCCGTCATATAGCTGGAATATTGCTGAGTGCGGCGTAAAACAACAAACCAACCAACCAAATCAAACACAAGGAGGATGATTTTTGAAAGTTTACAGGGTTGTTATAATGCTAGTATTTATTTAATCTCGTTGTATCTGCGATAGAGATGCTGTTCTCTGTCTCTCTCTGTGTGACTCTCTCTCTCTCGCTCTCTCTCTCTCTCTCTCTCTCTCTCTCTCTCTCTCTCTATATATATATATATATATATATATATATGTATATTGTCTCCGAAAATCCTTGAAAAATATAATTATGCTTCCGACTGTTGAAAAAAGACATTGCCTGCCACAAAAGTTACATTGTTGCAATGTGTTTTATTATCTGGTTTTGAAGCTCTAACTGAAAAAATATCTAATCTCGGTACAAAATCCCAGTGAAGTGCGTGAGACTACTTGATTAAAGTAACCGTTACAGGCTACATTGATGGCGGGTCACTTTTAAACGCTGGGGTTACTGAAAATCGCGATCCTACTGATGGAGAGGGCCCGTTGTTCAGATTCTAATTCAGTTTGGGGGTTAACTTTTTCCAGGCAAAACACATAGTTAGTTAACTAATATCAATGGGTCAAGTGGAATTCTGAATATTTATATACATCTGACGTACATTTAAAATTCTAACGAATAACGATACGGTGTCAGAAGAAATAAGTACTGGAAATTTCTTTCTTTATAATACGCTAACCTTGTCGTTGTCCTTGTCATCAGTTATTTTGCGTCTACCTCATAGTGTAGATAATCAGTGCTTTTACATGGTTGAACAGTGATTCTTGGTGAACTCTTGATGAGTGAGTGTGTGAGTCGGGTTTATAGCAACTTTGAACATTATTTCAGTTATAACACGGCGTGTCAGCTTGATGTGGGAGGAAATAAAAGCGATAAAACTCTTTCCATGATCATAATAAGAAATAAAAAAACGACAAAAAAATCCATCATCATAAGAAATCTCTTCCAAAAGCAGAGTCCACAGTACGGTTCTGACTGTATCATAAGCATGTGCCTATAAATCCCTATCAAATGATGATGATACCAGGTGTTCGACAAAAGGGGAGCGTATCCTGTTCACAAACACATGCAAAGGCACGTCAGTTGTTTCACCTGAGGAAATACGGGAACATATGGTACAAGTCAAAATAGGGAACTGCATCGGACATCATTTTCGTCACTGATGCGTCAGATTTGGAAATGTCCTCCACATGTCTACCATAAAACTGTTTGAAAGTTTTGCTGAGGCCTTGAATGTTGTAACCTTGATCAAACACATCGTATGAACTCTGAAATCTTCGAAGAAAGGACAGGCTCGATCTTAACTATAAAAACTGTGACATGTAGTCTAAGTTTAACTTCTTGGCCAAATTCTCTTGTTTTGATTTTGTCAAACAATGTCGTAACCCCGATCAAACAACTTTTGAACGAAAGTTGCATAACGTTCGATGAAATCTTCGTACAGAGAACACGCTCGATTGTACTCGCTCGTACCTCGAAATGTAAAGACTGCTGGAATATTGTTCGACATAAAGTCACTGTTGGCTATTGGAGAGTTGAATATATAACGTCAAAGCTATCAGTCTCCGAGTTTGATTGTGACTGAAAATACATTACTATTGTATTATCGAATAGAAATGGAACCGTTACTTTCATCTTGCCGTTCTACATTGTAAAGTAGGTGGTGGAAATTATGTGAATGGATCACTGAAAATCAGTAATGACACCTGACCTACCGATAGCACCCACCACACATACAAGCTACATAAAAAAAGTCTGTTTTATCCTGACGCATCACAACATTACACCTGCCCTACGACGACCGCTTTTAAACAATCAAATCTTGATCAGACAACAAAGTAATGGACCAGTGACACAATAACCCATTTACTGATTTTGTTTAAACTAAAATCGATTTTGATTTACGTCAACTGTGTACAGGTGTTTGAGAAAAATGTTCGTTTTGCAACCCAGTGAGGGGCAGTTATAATGTCTCGGCCCAAACATTTCTTTGTAGTTGACTCAGCATAATTGATACATGCTGCTGAGTGCAAGGGAATACAAAACGCCAACACCGAAGAAGAATCAGTCTCGATTATCTGCCGAAAAAGTGTCCATTGGGCGCAAAAGACAAAATAGAAGTTAAATGAAACAGCATCACTGCATGTCTTTCCTCTTGTCTTACAGTCTTGTGGATAGGTTTTTGTCACTCTGAATGCATAGATCTCATTACGAAACAAAGGAGGCAGTTTCACAGGTCTCTTATGTTTCTAGCTCAGATGGATAAATCGGTGGAAGGCAATGGTCCATTTGATCATTATTAAACAAGATCTGATCGTTCCATATACCTGAAGTTGAAGTGTATCATTTGGGCCAAATTCCCTTGTTAAAGTTTTGCCAGCCGAGAGGAAAATATCACTAGTATGCATAAAGACACAGATCGGTACAGATTGGTGCCCATAGGTATCATCTATGATGAAGTCCAGCATTTAACTTGTTTTCACAGTAAACTTCAGATGACATTTGAATTCATTTTTGACAAATTGTCTCGAACCTGGTTTTTCATTGGTGTACAAAGTTGAAAAATCAAATGGTTCAAATTTTTTAACTTGGTTCTTATTTTAGAATGAACAAATTTATGCAAATCCTTCGAATTATTTAGAATCCACATGGTCAGTTCCACTTGTCTCGAGTACTTTCAGTGAATATAAAAAAGTTCTTCCTTGATTGTATTATGGATTATGATTAATCTTTGAGACAGGGATTTGGTTGTACAGTTCTGGACCCAGCAATATATCTATCGTTATACCGATGTCTATGGAGCTTTAGAATTCAGTACAAACGAGGAATGGACACGTCTTCAGGTGTCAAAAGTCATGTCAAAAGTTGAGAGTACGGCAGGGTCACGGCAGGGTTTTTGTTTGGCTGATGCAGGCCCTGAACAACATTGGAGAGGGTAAGGTGTGCGCTGACATACCTATAACTATAATGAAGGATTCGAACTTGTGATCAGCGGATCCTGACAAGGTTAGTGAACACAGCACATGTCCGTGACTACAGCATGTACAAGTAGAGGTGTCATGTTCCAGGTTCTGCTATCCAAACGTTTTTGCAACTGTGTGGGCTTGGAATTCCTTGAAACTATGATGATTCATCTTGCAAATAGGAGTGGGGGGAAATGCAATGGTAAATATCCCCTACATCGTAGGTTTCGATTAATATTCAAATAGCGATTGCCAAATGAACCATCGTTTAACTGATTCCAGGGCAAAATAACATCAGCACATGGGTGATGTTTAATATGGCACCACAACAGTTCCGATATAATATTCAGGTAGCGACCGCGAAATGAAGCGATGGTTTAATGGATTCTAGGGCAACTGGCCTCCGGACACTTCCCAATGAAAACTGCCCGGATAAAATATCACAGTGTCTGAGAATCATCTTGTGATCGCCATGTAAACTGGGGAGCAAAAGAAAGTATACAATCGCGTTTGATGGTCTTTAAAAATGAACCAAAACAAGAAATGGTTAATTGAAGTATCATAGTTCTTTGTGTTTGGGGATTTTAATGTGCAGTGTTTGGGCGACTGTTTTCAACTGGGAACTGGAGAAAACGTCCGCCCGCGAAAACGGCCGCTGGTCAATTAGAGAGAACGGCCGCCGCGTCCCTTGTACTTATAGAAAACGTCCGATATGTGTTCCTGGCAGTTTATGATGTATATAGGAATGTTACAGTACTTGAAACACTTGCTACTGTTGATTCTGTAATTGAATGATGAAGCGTATAGAATATAATACTTCAGTATCTTGAAGCACTACCCACGAGGAGTTCATTATATACAGTTTGTATACAGTGCTACTCTCACACATATGTAAAAGTGATGTCTCATAATCTGCATTTCTAAATACGGTAATATTATGTCCATTGGTCTGTCAGCGCCATACCGGGTAATGTGGATGTCTTTCTTGAGCAGTGTGGGGGGTATCCATGTTAAACTGCGGCATGGTATCTCAGTGAGCTAGCACTATAAATCAGTCCGGACTAGTACAAGCAGCCACACACACACACACGTGTGCATGTACGTCGCTATATAAGTACAGTTATCTTGGCCGTTAAACGTTAAACCCCATTCCACCTCACCTCGTTGTTTTCAACATGGCTGGTTACCCATACACACGCTTCCGTCGTGCTTTGCACCTCAGGAACAGAATCCGGACGGTAACGTCATCAGCTGCAACCTCCATTGGACCTCCAGTGAGAAGAAGGACAGTGTCTAAGAGATTGAGACTGCATGGTTTTCGGGTGCATAGACCTCTCCGTGGCGTAGCCCTAAGACGCCAACATTGGCGTCCGAGATTGAGAATCGGTTCCAGCTCTTCGTAACTACTGGAAGAATCAGAGTACATTGCTTTCGAAGGACACGGGAGGCACGGTGTTGTAGGCGGGAGGTCGTGCTGTATGGTAGAGGTAGCGTCATGGTGTTGGAAGGAATATGTGGTGACGCCAAAAACGATATGGTCTTTTTCGATGCCATAATGATGCCTAAAGCTACTTCGTCCCGTTGTTCTGCCATTTCAGCAACAGAACCCAAACACCCTGTTCCAAAAATGACAATGACTAGGGTTATACGACCACTTTACTGCACGCCAAACACGTCAACCTCTTGCCCTGGTCTGTGTGCCCCTCTGGGTCGCCGGATCAGAGAACACCGGTCCCTCTAGTCACAAGACAAGGCCTTGCTAAGGCACTGATTCATGAATGGCCGTTTGTACTAGTCCGGACAAATGCTGATTTCATAGTCTTAGCCCACTGAGATACCAAATCCGGAATTTAACATGAGTACTCCACTCAGACCAGTCCTTGTTTAAGCCCCTTAATGCCGAGCGCCAGGCACGGTAACAACAAGTGCTTTCTTTTAACGTCTTTTGGTATGACGCGGCCGGGGATCGAACCGCCGCGGAGGCCACTAGACCACGGAAGCGGTCTTACATGCCAATAGAGGACATTGATAACATGTATGATTTCAGCCCTTCAAGGTGACTTTATTGGAAACGAGGACACGGGCTACTAGCTTGAATACTGAACTCTTGACCCCATCTTCGGAACTGTGCCCGTTACGTCATTATCTGTGTCAATTATCAGATAAAATAATGAACACATAATATCGGATAATGTGTTTTCAAAATGAAATTGTTTTGTTTTGAATAGCTTTGTTATCTTTTCAGATAATGCGATTTATGTTCGGTACTTTTCTTCTGTTCATCAGTCCGAAAGGGTAAATGTTACACAATTTAGATATTAAGCTTATTGTACACAATAAAGTACGCTGCAAGAGTAAAGGTGTTTATGCAATACAAGAAAACAGCAAGCCATGATTTAACAACGTCTCCTCAAAAGGACATACGCTGAAGGAAAACATTATTATTATTATTATTATTATTATTATTATTATTATTATTATTAACTAAAGGCTGAAGGTCAACATTTACACATAACAGTATACAAACATGACGTTGCAATGTGTTCATCATTCAAGATCTACTCTGCTTATTCCGACTTATTTGTTCCCGAAAATGCTGAACAAATATGAAATTAGTCCTCCGGATTAACGGAAATGATAATCAATCATACACTGGGCATGCTGGATGTACTGAAATACAAAACCCACCATCCACGAATGACATTTTATTGCCAGTTCCGGAAAAAACTGACAGACATTTGCGGCATTGTTGCTGCTCTTGTTTTGGTTAATAGATACGACGTCTGATCACCGACAACCAACTTTAAGGTCCCAAAGTACATCGATGAGTTTCTGCATCAAAAGTACATCAATCACTTCCTACGCACAAAGGTATGTCAACCAATTTCTTCATACAAACATAGACCGACCAAAGTATACATACAAAATTAAATGAACCAATTCCTTCATACAAACATACACCGACCAAAGTCTACATACAAAAGTAGATGAACCAATTTCTTCATACAAACATACACCGACCAAAGTCTACATACAAAAGTAGATGAACCAATTTCTTCATACAAACATACATCGACCAAGGTCGACATACAAAAGTACATGAACCAAATCCTTCATACAAACATACACCGACCAAAGTCTACATACAAAGGAGATGAACCATTTTCTTCATACAAACATACATCGACCAAGGTCGACATACAAAAGTAGATGAACCAATTTCTTCATACAAACATACACCGACCAAAGTCTACACACAAAAGTACATGAACCAATTTCTCCATACAAACATACACCGACCAAGGTCGACATACAAAAGTAGATGAACCAATTTCTTCATACAAACATACACCGACCAAAGTCTACATACAAAAGTAGATGAACCAATTTCTTCATACAAATAAACATCGACCAAGTTCTACTAAAAGGTACATCGATCCGTTTCTTCATACGAAACGGTACATCAATCATTTACTACCATCTTGCCGAGGCAAGGGAGATAACTGACCGTAAAAGTCCAGTTTCCATCCTTGCCGAACTAAGCTGGAATTTCTGGCCTCGATCATAGCGCCACCAGTGGCTATTACGAGTTATGTCTCTTCTATGTCCCTCTTCGTGATCAGTCAGATTCCAACTCTCTTAGTCTTGAATTTGCTTCCAACAAAATGGCGGCGCCCAGTCAAGACGACCTCATCGATAATCAAGATCTATATTATAATAAAACTGGCCTTACTTCACAAAAGGTATCAAATCACGTGAGCACCTTGATTAAAAACATGAACAGATTTGGAAAATATCTGTTGACGCTAAGTTGACGGTACTCATGCAAGTCCTGCAATCGACCGATTATCTGCATGGCAGTTTACGAACCGGATGTCGATTAGGTTATGCGATTTTGATTGGACTCTTTAGTTCAGCCAAAATAATAATCAAATGATTCAAGCCTAGTTCGGCAAAGAGAGGAAACTGAACTTTTATTGTCAGTTAACTCCCTTGCCTCTGGAAGATGTTTTCTACATGCAAAAGTACACAAACGTTTCCACAAACAAGGGTACATTGATCCGTTTCTACATACAAAAGTACAACGACAAATGTCTACATGCAAACGATCAGTTTCTACATACAAAGGTATATCAACAAATTTCAACATACAAACGTACATTGATCGATTTGCCCATTAATCTACCAATTAATACATACAAAAGTACGCTGATCAAATTCTACACACACGTAAGTACAACGACTAACTTGTATGTACAAATAAAATTAAAATAATACAAAACATTCCCACACACACAGTAGATTGTACCATCCTGACTGTATCATTAGCATGTGTTCATGAATCACTATTAAATATAGGTCATATCATGCAGGCGTTCACGAAAGGATGAGCGCATTCTGCTCCACCAGCGGAACCCGCCACAACGCATGCAAAGGCAAATCAATTGTTCACCTGAAAAAAAAACACGGTAACATAATTGGTATATGTCAAAATCGGGAATTGCACCGGTCATCGTTTTTGTCATTGATGCGTCAGATTTGGAAATGTCCTCCAGTTGTCTTCCATAAACGTTTTGAAAGCTTGACTGTTGTAACCTTGATCAAACAACTTTTGAGCAAAAGCCGCATGACGCTCTTTGAAATGTTTGTGGAAAAAGCGTGCTGGATTGTACTTCAAAAGGTTAAATGTACACACCAGGGGCTGGAGCTGCAGGGATATTACTTGACATAAAGGGACAGTTGACTTCTTTGTTTATTTGTTTGTTGTTTTACGCCGAACAATGTTCCAGATATATGATGTTTGTTTGTTTGTTTGTTGTTTAACGCCGCACTCAGCAATATTCCAGCTATATAACGGCGGTCTGTAAATAATCGTGTCTGGAGCAGACAATCCAGTGATTGATATCATGAGCATCGATCCCCGCAATTGGGATCGATGACATATATCAACCAAGTAGGACGGCGGTCTGTAAATAATCGGGTCTGGACCAGACAAGCAAGTGATTGACATCATGAGCATTGATCCACACATTTGGGATACGATGATATGCATCAATTAAGTCAGCGAGCCTGACCACCCGATCCCGCTAGTCGCCCTTACGATAAGCATAGTCGCCTTTTACGGCAAGCATGGGTTGCTGAAGGCCTATTCTACCCCGGATCTTCACGGGAACAACTGACAAATGGAAAGTTGAAGTCATCCGTCTTGTCATATAGTACTGTGGAAATTGTTTTTCACTCTGGATCTAAAAATGAAACATTTCACTGGTCTCTTTATTTCTAGTTTAGGTGGGTAAATCAGTGGATATTATAATATAACATCGATATACCTGAAGCTTGATTTAAACTTATTGGCCAAACTACCTTGTTTGATTTTGCCAATCCAAGCAGAATTCCTAAATATATAAAGAAACAGATCAGCAAAACGTGGAGCATAATTTCCGCCCATGGGGTTACACACCTCTTTATACATTCTAAGGAAGGTAGGTCACTTCATTGAGAAAACATATGAATAGATTAGCCAAAGGTTGTCCTGGTTGAACCCCTGAAGCGTCAGTCGATGATGTAGTGTTCTTGACTCTAATCTAATCCCATTGGTATGAGAAAGTGAGTGAGTGAGCTTGGTGAACCTCTTTGAACAGTAATATCTTATTCATAATTGAGAAACGGATTGGGCACAAGTTATCCAAAATAGAACACACACTCTCGCTCTGTGAGCATCATTTCAGATATGTCAGGGCGTGTCAGCTTGATGTGGAAGTACAGCCAGCGTGATTCAGACGTTGACTACTTCATCACTCGGTGAAACCAACCAGCACGGGTGTGGCGCTGATCGTATTTGAGTTGAAAATGATGTCATCTTTCCGTGCTTGAGTTGAGGATGAGACACGTGTCATATCTCCGTGCTTGAGTTCCTACACTGACATAAATAGCTGGTCAAGTTTACTAATTTAGTTAGTGAATTTCACTGTCCCCTCAGACACTAACATGTTAGTAGACTTTGCTTACCAGTCAGTAAATATTTGCTAATTAAACAAGTAGTTGGCCCTTTGTACATTAGTACATTTTAGTAGAGATTACTATCCATCTTTCAAAGAATCTTCTTCCCATAACTTGCTAACTTCAAAAGTATATTTCCAAAGTTTGTAGTCAGTTTTACTTCACTTTAATAAAAGCTTGTTTCTTGGTAATTCTGCGCTCCCTGTTCACAGCTGCAGTCTATAATTTGCTAAAAACAGGTAAGTAACAAATTGCATTAATAATACAGGTGAAAGATAACATATTTGCAGTGGCGTTTTAAATTTATTTACACAAAACTACGAAAACGCGATTGACATAAAACATAAAAATTGACGCGGTACATAAAAGATCCAAGGTAAGTATCTCCAGGGGACCGTCATTTATGAAACACCCTTTGCCACCGACACACTCTTATGATAAATGAGTCCGTCACCGTGGTCTGGTGGATAGAGCGTCTACCCAGAAACCGGATAGTTGGTGGTACGAATCCCTGGTTGCGTCATACCAACAGACGTTAAAAGATGGTACTTGTTGTTAGCACTATTAAACCCTCTTTAGTCGCATGCACGCGCGCACACACACATACACACACACGAAAGCACGCACGTGAATGCACAACTACTTGAACCCGACGTTAAATCCCCTTTCACCTAACCTCTATCTGAAGCAACATTTATATATTTATATAAGAGCCACTACTGCCGTCCAGATAACCTATGGAACTGAGGCGAGTATACGTAGGTATAGACAAGAAAACACGATTCTTCATTTCCATTTTGACATATTACAGCTAATGTTAAAACTAGTGTACACCCTTTACGTCTATCGATTGGCATATGTTAAGTGTTTTGTGTGGTGGAAAGATTTACTTAAAATATAAAACCTCGATCGGATTTTGCTTGTAGATCTTACTCTTCGTTGACTGGTACAGCCCTTATGACATCTATCCCAACGACAAACTGTGTCACCGTGTATTGATGTTGAATACAACCTCAAGATGGGGTAAATGAATCAACTTGGGAATAATTCTCAGATACTTCTGCCCATGATGGTATATGTGACAGATTGTCCCAGAAATTGCTCTTCCTCCTCTACGTTTTCATATTCCGTCGTTTTAATATATGGTAACGATAGTTCTGGCAGGTACATTGCGTAATTAGGAATTCATCAGCAATCTAGCAGAGAACACAAGTATTTCCGTCAACTAGTACTTCGTTGCTACATTTGCATATGCTCTCACCATGGGGGATTATTGGCCCATTACTCTTTCAAACAACAATTATGAATATTCCAATACAATCTGCATTAACGAGAGGATACTTGATTCCTTACGACTATTCATATGTCTGGCGCGACGTGGGAGTCCTGTGTTGGACGAGTGTCTCATCACGTCGTATTGCGGAACTGTCCGTCCGGTCCCGCCACAGACTCTACAAGAACAAGTAGCTGAACAAGATGAAGATTGTATTTGGTGCCAATAATTACCCATACCATTTCCAACCACTTCTATCAGCGCAGCAATTTTCTGCCTTTGGTAACCAATATTTAGGAAATTGAACAAATTTTTTCGTATGACATGGCTAATCTCGGCAAGAAAATTCATTCCCTGGCCGTGATTTCGCTAATACGGAGGACAAATGTTGCCAATTACTCCACCTTCAAGATATGTCGATTATCTTCAGTGTCGCCATCCCTTCTCTGATTTCTGCCCATGGGCGTCTTTTTCTTCAATCCACCCATCAACCTTATTATCCTGGCAATTTCGTTCCTCATCTGCTGCTCAGGATTGTCCCAACGACCGAAAACGACGTTACCTCTCGATCAGTCGTCCAATTACTAGTATTAACCGACAAGGGGCGCTGTATCAACTACCAAACTTTCTTTAACTCTTAAGTACTATTTTCCTTTCGGCGTAAACGCATAGTTAGAGAAGGGCACAGGCCTCTGGCGAAACATTTAACGTTCTATTAGGAGTTTATTTTTTGGCTTTTCTTTACTGATAAAACTTCAAAAACTAAAACTTTCCTCTTATGGCGATTATTAGAACAATGTGGATTTTGTACGGTATATATCAGCTTTAAGTAATCAACTTTGTACAGGTGCTAATCCACTATGGGCCTCTTACTTCGTTTCGCTGCTGTGATTCTATTTTGCTAACAATATTTATCTTTCTATCATATATAGCAATGAAGGAATAATGGCGTAGTATAATACAGATGAATGCAGTTTGGATCACATGGCAAATTATTTAACAGTTTTACTTCTAACCTAATCACTTCAAGCTGATTGACAAGTTCCCTCTTGCAAAATCAAGATAAATGAAGAGGATAAAGTACACATTAATCTCTTTTCTTATTTTGTGAAATATTTATCTACCTTTTCAGCTTGTAGAACAAATAATCTTAAGGGGTGATTGGAAGTTGTTACGATAACATCATTTCAGGTTCTCGTGGCACTTACCATTGTCAGGTCACATTTGGTGTGTGTTCACGTCTATGTTATAGATAATAGGAACAAGTATGGTACAGTGTGGGAGTTGATCATAAAGGTGTAGCTTCAAGGTGTGTTTGCAAGAGTTTGGTTGAACGTTAGTAAAAGCGTAAAAAGTGGTATTGCACTTTATACAGTACGTTTAAGAGTTGATCCCTGAATGTATGGCTGACTATTCACATATTAAACTGCAGCCTGAGAAGAGGAAGCTATTCCCTGAAGGTGTAACATACACCGTGGGCGATTTGGTATGGTGTATGTAATGAAAACAAATTGTGTAGGGATAAGGTTTGGTTATGTTGAGTAAAAATACATTCAAATATTTCACAACAATGTTTCAGGTCTCAACGCGTTGTTTGTCGATCTCCAGTTCTAGAGATGTAACTAGGAAGTTGGCAACACATAACCTCCACATATTTACTGATTAACCCTTCGTATGTTAACAGAGTGAAGAGTGTCACTTTCTTTGCGATATGCTGAGTTTCTATTAATATCGCCAAATGTGGCTTTGATATACCACGATTTTCGACTGAGTCAACAGTATTATTTTCACCAATAGAGCAACAATTGCAAATAGCACCTCCCAATTGTTCAATGACGTCAGATATACGTCATGGGGCTCTAGCAATCGAATATCTTTCAAATAATGCGGGAGTATTTGCCGAGAATAATCGCGACGAAGGCCCGGGTTCGAGTTCTACAAGGAGGTTCAATGCGTGAAGCACCTGCCTGATGTACCCCGCCGTGGTATTGCTGGAATATATCTGAAAGCGGCTTAAAGCCTCACTCACTTGCTCTTATCAGGTGGTCAGGAAAAGCAGATATTTTCATTCAATTCGACATTTCTAACATTTTGAGTAGAGACAAAAGTGGTTCATTGTTTGTGGACAAAGTCAAGAATGCAATGTACAGATACATCTGTCTCGTCCTTGTCATTGTCTTTTGACCATGTTCTCATAACCATGAGACCATATTTCCGTAAGATACAAAATCTGAATCCGTTCAATATTGGAAACTAAGGCATATTTAGGAAATGAAGAATTGATTGACAATCGGTCTGCCGAAAAGTGGCGACATGAGCGTGATTAGTTCTTCAGTAACTTGCCAGTGACCAAAACAACCTAGTAGAGAATGAAGGTTTGGTAAACCCATTTACCTTTTGTTACAGCAACATATCTAGCGAATTCTAGGAAATCAAACGTGAAGATCCGGGGTAGAATAGGTCTTCAGCATCCCATGCTTGAAGTAAAAGGCGACTATGCTTGTCGTAAGGGGCGACTGACGGGATCGGGTGGTCAGGCTCACTGACTTTATTGATGCAAGTCATCGATCCCAATTGCGTAGATCGTTGCTCATGATATCAATCACTGGATTGTCTGGTCCAGACTTGATTAATTACAGACCGCCGTCATATATCTAGGAATATTGCTGAGTGCGGCGTTAAACAACAAACCAACAACATAGGAAATCAATCAGGAGTTCGATCAAATGATGAATATTTGCCAACATATATTTTAAGCAAATATACAATTTAAAGAAACAGAATAACAACGTGAAGTATTTCACATTCATTGGCATTTTTGTCTTTGGAACAGGACGTGAGATGAAACCATCTCTTTCTAAACACGGGCCAGCGAACCACGCCAGTCATTTCGAAGCTAGAAATGTGTATTTAATGTTACAAAAACATGTTCGCAAAATAAATAGTGAAATGCACCTTTTTGATTAAACACTTTTGATTCAATGCTGCAAAACTATTTCAATACCTATTTTTGTATACATGTTTAAACACTACAGTTCACATTGCGTATATTTCTGTACAACATGAAAAAACATTCAGAAATAAGTCTGTGCAGTATCGTTACAAAACCCTGCTGTAAAAAACAGGTATGTTTATTATCGAATTCATTTTGTAAAAATGAAAATGCTATTCTTTTTAACCGACTTGAAAAACTAGCCGACAGAAGTCCATCCACGACTTTTTCATAGAGCGATTTATATTTGATTGACACATGTGAGCTAGGTAAATCCCTCAACAGTTCACTTCCAGCACTTCCAACAATAACACACTGCAGTATGGACACGGCGGTGCCCTCATGAGCGTGAAATTCGAGGCCTGTCTATGAAACCATATTCATCACTCTTCAGTCTAAGGAGACCCAAAGTTCAACCTCTTTGTAGAAGGAGGTAAGAAAAGTCGTGGCCCAGGCCCCCTAGCGGGATTCAATTTCTTCAGCGAATGCTTTCCCGACCTCGACCGCCCCCTTAACAAATCGATAGTGTTTATTATTCACGGTCAATCGGCCTGACCGGCAATTTTTCGCTTTGGCGATTCGAGAATCGAGAGGGGTTTTCAATTATCGGTTTTATTTTGATGTAAATACAGAATCAGGGGCGGTAATTGGGGATGAAAGGCGGTCGGATTCAGTTCTTTACGCAACCTCTCTCGTCGTCTTGATTGGAAGGGCGATGACCAACTGGAATCGCAACGTTCGTAAATGACTCAACCAACCCCCGTCCGTAATGAGCCAAAGCTTGTTAAAAGTCTTTCTCTGCCTGATAATCTTGTTTCCATTTCATGTAATGGTAAATAAAAGAAGTTGGAGGGTAGTGAGGCGGACAAGGAAATCGTGAATGTGGAAGAATTGACTGCCTATTGTTTGCTGCGTCTGTCAGGTTCCAGCGATTGTGAGGGCACGTGCGTGACGCGCGTGCACAAGTTGCACGTGAAGATTCTTCTGTCTGTTCCAGACACGTGATGCACTGGATGCCAACAGTTTAAAATGATAAAAAACAACATCTGTGTGAAATTTAAACCAGTGAACATTTAACTCTGATTCAAATACACCAACACTCCAGAATCCTCTGAAATATTGTTTCAGAACAGCTGAATACTGTTTGAATATATCATATCAGACAAATAGATATTTGCTTAGAAAGTGTGTGCACAAAGTTTGTCATTATTTTATTGCAGAAAAAAACTATTCAGGAGGTACGGCCCAGTATATTGCTGACTAAATGCTATTAATAAAAGGAACATTTGCCCTTGGGTAGGTTTTCACATGTCGGACGCTTAATATAGAATATCAGGATTAAAAAGGTTTTCAGAATTTATCGCAGGGTCAATATGGCCCCTTTTTCAGTGTTACACACTTAGTTAATCAAAATAACCCGAAATCCAGTTCGATTTAATAGTAGTTCGTTATTCATGTAATCAAAATTCGGTTCAATAGTCATTTTCTGCTAATATCAAAAGAGTGCAGTTTGATCCCCCTTTACAACTAACAGCTGTAGTCTTTGCAATTTTACATTACGTAATCTGAATCTAAAAGAATATGTGTTTGACACATCTGTCTTTTTAATAAATAATATTGTGCACATTTGGGTTTCTATTTTGTATTCAGTGGCACTGGTTGCTCAGTGGTCTGAGGCCTCTTACTTTAATACTGTAAAGTGGGGCGTGAAGACTGATTCACTCACTCACTCACATGTGTTGATGTCCAGAGTCGTGATATTGTTGGGATGCTGTGGTGTAAAACAAGTTTCAGTATTTTGTGTTGATGATTTCAAGGACGTGGTGTTACATCGTCATTTACGTTCGTTTGACTGTCCACAATCAATACACTAAGTGATGGATTACCAAACATACCGCTGCAGAAGCTGGTGGTCCAGGCAGCTCACACTGACGTTACATCTTTCACAGCACAGATGGGTGATATCATTACCCATGGCGATCTTCCAGAGAAAGTATCTACATATATGCTTAACGTCCATTTTCACGTTTTGCTGTTAGTGAATTTGAATCATAAATACATTGATATGTATCTTTTTTCAATGTGATTGAGCGATGATGCGCATGCTCGGGTAACCAGTCCTGGCATAATGTTAAGTGATGAATTTTGCGCTTTGGATTAATATTTAGTGAATGGCTTGTTCTCGATATGCAATGCTACCTGGTAAGCTAATAGCGACCTTCATGTCAAGTCAGCTCCACTGACTTAAGGTTTTATTTCTAATTATCTAAATGACTTACATACCACCAATCAAACATTTCATTGTGTCTTTTTGTCTTTCCGTCAATTTTAATTAATTTAATTCAATTATAGAAAAGTGTTGCGGAAAGTGGACCTGGCAGCTCATGATGTAAACGCCACTTCTTGTAACACTTCTGCAACAAACCTGTAGGTGATATAATCACTTCTCTATTATTGAGAATAACACCTTCTTTTGTTATTCAAATATGGACCAAAATATCATGAGTAGCCTCCTACCAATCGGGATTACAACTTCAAAATCATTATGGATGCTGTCGAAGTATTTGGCAATAAATGGACTAGAAGAACATGTCGGTCAGAGTGGTGTCAGTGCTTGATGTTGTCATGTGTAGAATGCACAAACTGAAACAGAAGAAACAGAAATGGGAGAAGTCTGGCTGGCCTACATGAAACATGTGTAGTTGTGTCCACTGACAAGGACTCAAATAACATAACCATTATTTATAAGCATCAATACAATAATTGTGTGATCAAAGAACTTGTTATAAGTGACATTTCAAATAATGCCACATATTAGGGCAGTATGTTAGCTGAGGAAGAAATCAGCCAAAACCTTGCACCAGTGATATCAACTTTTGACTTAATTCTACATAAAACCTAAAGACATGTCCATTCCTCTTTTGTAATGGATTCTAAGTAAAGATCCGTTCAATGAGAGATATATTGCTGGATGCAGCAAATGAACACGAAATACATGTCTCAAAGAATAACTATAATCCTTAAAATAATCTGATCTGTTTCTTAATGCATGTCAATCAGAATTTCTGCTCGGATTAGCAAAGCCAGAAGAGGGTCATTTGGACAAAAGTTTAACTTAAGCTTCAGGTATAGCGATGATCGGATAACGTTGACTAACCAACAAATAGTTAATTAATTTCCATTGATTTACCTACCTGGAAGAGAAATAAAGAAGACCAGTGAGGCCGTTTCATCTGTTTCATATTTTGATCTTTGTATAAAGATTCTCCTCAAAATACAAATCAAACACTCTCCACGAGACTATGACAAGAGGGATGACTTCAACTTTCCAATAGTCTATGTTCCATTTATGTCGAGAAATGTTCCTGCAGTTACAGCCCTTGGTGTCTACATATCACGTTTGAGGTATAATCGAGCATGCTTTTTCTCCCAAGATTTCAATTCGCGACATACAACTCTTGCTCAGATCAAGGTTACAACATTCATGGCCTCAGTAAAGCTTTCAAAAGGTTTTAGGGTAGACATGATGAGGACATTTCCAATTTGACGCATCAGTGAAAAAAACTGATGTCCTATGCAATTCCCTATTTTGACTTTACCATATGTTCCCGTGGTTTTATTTAGGTGAACAATTGACTTGCCTTTGCATGTGTTTGTTATGAGTAAACCGGTGGAGCAGGAAACGCTCACCTTTTCGCGAGCACCTGGTACCATCTATAACACATGCTCATGATATAATCGTACGTACAATCGACTGTGTTTTTTTACTGAAATTTCTTATGAATATGGAAAGGGTTTTATTCATATATACGATGTATGTAGACCTTGCATATACAATGTATTTGACGTTCTTTTATAGACGATGTTTGTAGATGTTCTTGTATGTACAATGCAGGTAGACCTTATATTAAGGATGCATATAGACGTTCTTCCATTTACGATTATTTAGACGTTCTTGTATCTACGACGTATGCAGACGTTCTTGTAGAGACTGTGAATGTAGACGTTCTTATTTATACGATGTATGTAGGTGTTCTTGTAATATATAATTTGTGTAGACGTTCTTGTATCTACGATTATTTAGACATTCTTTATTTCCTGACTGACGGGTTTCACTGTATTGGCGTCAAGTACATTAGGGCACAGTCAGCATTAATGAATTATTTCGAATACATAACACGACTAGGCTTTCCATGTGCATAGACCAAATCAAATCCAACTTTATTATGGGACCAACTACTTGAAATTCTGGGGCGGGACTAGGGTGTTTTATACACAGCATTGAGGAAAATATTCTTCAGCATTCTCCATCTTCTTCCACCAAGTTAGAATACATAGCCTTGAGGGGAAAATTCTTCAACTTCTTCCGTTAAGTTCGAATACATAGCATTGAGGGAAATATTTTTCGGATTATACCATTAAATTAGAATACACAGCATTGAGAGAAACATTCTACTGTCGAGTTAAAATGCATAGCATTAAGGGAAATATTCATCAGCTTCCACCATTACGTTGGATTACATTGCATTGTGGGAAATATTCTTCAGTTTCTACCATTAAGTTAGCATTCATAGCCTAGAGGGAAACATTTTTCAGCTTCTACCGTTAAGTTAGCATTCATAGCCTTGGGGGAAATATTCTTCAGTTTCTACCATTAAGTTAGCATTCATAGCCTAGAGGGAAATATTCTTCAGCTTCTACCGTTAAGTTAAAATGCATAGCCTTGGGGGAAATATTCTTCAGCTTCCCGCGTTAACTTAGAACACATAGCATTGTGGAAAAAAATCTTCAGCTTCTACCATTACGTTAGAACACATAGCTTTGGGGGAACTATTCTTCAGTTTCTACCATTAACATCTACCAGCATTAGAATACATGACGTTGAGAAAAATATTCTTCAACTTATACTAATAATAAGTAAGAATGCATAGCCTTGAGGGAAATATTCTTCAACTTACACCATCAAGTTAGAATGCATAACTTTTATTTTATATTATTTTCTAACTGATTTTTCTCACACATGTTACCATTCTTGTAAAACATAGGCTTCGGTCTATCCCCCCGAGGTCTTACTAGTCTCACAAAAGACTGAATTCGAGATCGGGGACTGGCTTATAAACCGATATCTTCTCAGATTTATACACGCATTAATAACAAATGTTCTATTTATTTTATTATACCTCTATCCGTGTTTAAAATGGGCTCGTCTAACGCTTAATAATATGCTGGCACGTGCAGTAACGTTATTGCACGTGCACCAACCGGTGGGCGACGCCACTGTCACAAGCCATGTGTTAAGTGAAGCCTTATTTTATCACCAGCCACGGTGGCTCACAGGGAGAACATTGGAGTACAATACAAAACATGATTTGTGTGGTTGCTGGTTCGCTTCACGTCAGGAAATTATGTTTAACCTTTAACCAGTCAAAAATCAACATTGGAAGCGAATTAATTGATATAGTTCAAAATTAAGACCTCAAAGCAGATCAAAGTAAAACTTTACTTGACAGAAGTAAAACCACAAAGCAGGTCTTAGTGGGACCTCCCTTTGTATATTCATAGTCGCTCCCGACCTGTGACGTGATTGAGTTCGAGTACACACTTAGAGGAACAAAATCCGTAAAGAGCAATCAGATGACGTCACCGGAGGTTTATAATCTAGTCGTAAGAGCCGGCTAAAATGGGGATCAGATGGCCAAAATCTGCGACGACTCTATCGGTGAGTCATCGTGTTCCGATGGCGTTGATATTTTTGAACGTTCAGTCACTGGTTTGTCTGGTCTTACTGAACAAAAATCACTCGCTGTACGGTTTATCTACCGTATATAGTCTCCCGCTCATACACAATGTTCAAACATTTTTGGTGATATATTAATGCATATATGCATGTTTGATATAACAGTACGATAGTTTCGAAGAAAATATAAACATAAAACCCTTCAAACAAACGACAAAACATTGATATAACTTTATTTTACTTCATGACGAAGTTAATTTTACAACTGTTTACAATTAAGACCTATTCCCCTGGGCGTATTTCCGCGCTGTGCCCCACTAATTGCTTCTTAAACAGGCAAACAGTTTGCACATAATTAAAAATACTGGTTCCTTTGAAAAAGAAAGGATTGTCGTGATATGTTCGGTCAAAAGCTTCACTTTGCGCTTTTTACCTTAATCCTTGGAGGTACTTCTTGAAGCTAATTTAAGAAAACTTTTATTTTAACTCTTACAAGAAACTGATCCTTTCGCAGCTGTTCATTTGTACAGAACATGACACCCACAGAGGTGTTGCGTGACTTGAGAGGCTTTTACAGAGGGTGGCAACAATTAACCGTTTAGCTCCAAACTGACTTTTCTTAACATCTAACAAAAGACGGTTACGCTCCCATTAGGACTTGATATTTCCACACCAACAACCCTGTGCGGAGCCAAGAAACTCGACTGGCCACGTGATCAAGATGGCGTCAGCGGGAGTCCATCTATTCCGGGTAAAACCTGTCCACAAATTGTCGTCAATTGCTGTTCAAACACTCGATACATTGTGAAGTAAGGCCGACAACTCTGTCATTTGAGATCCGTTGCCTAATAGCCGAGTCTCCTTACAAAACATTGCCCCGCCTATTCTGTAGAGTTTTGACGGTAATGTAAGGTTATTTCAGAAGGGGATACACCCATCTGTCGTCGCCTTAGTGAACCCCATCTGTCATCCGCGCTAATAGGACCACGATTGAGACAACTTAGACAAATATTAGACCTTTGTTTGTTTTTATTGATATCTGATACGATTATATAGGAAAGTAGTGGGAGTTTAAAGAGAACATTGTTTTTTTAAAAGGAGTATTGAACAGTGTGAATAATCTGTTGGGGGACATTGTTACGTCTGAGTGTGAAGAATGATGACGAAGTTTCCATGGTGCGAGATAAATTGTTAAAATACCGTGTGAAATGCAGATGATGACTTCGCCCATATGATGTTAAATTATGTTGCAATGAACCTAATAATCCGGCAATATTCTCACGTCATTGAAGAAGACCACCGCTTAACATTTTGTCGTAAATAGTAACTTAAAGGGAGACTCGACTCGAGACTTGAGTGGATTGGTAGTCCCAGCAAGTTACATTCAAGTTGTTCAAACACCACAGCGTGTGTTTCATTTCACGTCATACCTAAGTTAGTAATTATACTAATTAAACAGAGATATGTCTCAGTTTCTCCAGGACGATTTTTACAATGGTAAATATAAGCGACTAAAACATTTTACATAATTAGGAGAAATCTCATTTTGAATGATTCCGACCATATGATGTATATATGTTTATGAATCACTTTCAAGCAGTGATGATACCAGTTGTTCGTGAAAATGTGAGCGTTTCCTGTCCCATCGGTGACACCCGTCACAAACGAATGCAAAGGCAAGTCAATTGTTCACCTGAAAAAGAAATACATATGGTACAAGTCAAAACAGGGAACTGCACCGGACATCATTGTTGTCACTGATGCGTCAAATTGGAAATGACCTCCGCTGGTCTCCATAAAACTTTTGAAAGCTTTGCTGAGGCCTTGAATGTTGTGACCCTGATCAAAAGTCTTTAGCAAAAGGCGGAAGAAGACCTTTGAAATCCTCGTAGAAAGAGCATGTTCGATTGTATCTGAAAAAACCTGAAATGTACACTAATGTAGACACCAAAGACTGGAGCTGCAGGGTTAATTTATACGACATAAAGGAAAGTTAAGTCATCCATAGTGTCACACAGTCTTGTAGATATTTTTTGTGACTGTGTACCTTAAAGTATCGATAAAGACTGGAAATGGATACAGAACCTTGGAGCATGGTATCCCTTCAAAATTTCCCGTGACCATTGTGAGTGAGTGTGGTTTTACCTAGGAATTAGCGATATTCGTGCCATTACGAAGCGAGGGACGCAAAAGAAGTCTAACATCGAACCCACGTTAGGAATCGATCTTGATCCACAAAAGCTTGAACCACAGACAACCCAACGGTCCCTAAAAAACATCGTCCTGGTGCATGTGCAGATCTTACATAGGTGAGCGATGAGCTATGTTGAGCCGTGATCTGGCCGACCGTGTCACGTCTTCATCCGACGTAGATGTGATATTGCTGCCTTTGGCGTAAACCCCGTCCACGTTTTCATATTGTTTTTAAATATATAGTAGGCACCAACATGAAAAGAACCAGTGGTCATACCAGGATACAATTGCCCCCTGATTTAAACCAGAATTGACCAAACTTGGCATAGCTACAAAGTATGACCTGGCTGAATGGGTGTCCCTGTCCCCCGATGAAGCAGAACGCTGATCAAGCTCTCAACATCTGGCTCGTTGATTATTTTCAAGATGCCGTTATATAGATGCAGCATACAACATTCGCTCACTCCTTCAGGAGTTGTTGCATGACAGTCTTGCTTGATGTTTCCGTGGTTCAAGCTTTTGTGGATCAAGATCGATTCCTCACGTGGGCTCAATGTTAGACTTCTTTTGTGTCCCTCGCTTCGAAATGGCACAATGGTCACGGGAAACTTTGAAGGGATACCATGCTCCAAGGTTCTGTATCCATTTCCAGTCTTTATCGATACTTTAAGGTACACAGTCACAAAAAATATCTACAAGACTGTGTGACACTATGGATGACTTAACTTTCCTTAATGTCGTACAAATTAACCCTGCAGCTCCAGTCTTTGGTGTCTACATTAGTGTACATTTCAGATTTTTTCACGTCGTAAGGCCCAGTAAAAAAGAATGGAAGGGTCCCCATGTTTGCCCTGGCTTATTGCGTGTCATCGCACACTGAAGCTGTGGATCCGTCTTTGCCTTTGTTATCAATTCTGGTTTGTGTGGTCCAGACTCGATCATCTACAGGTCGCTGTGATAATGCTGTGAATGTTGTTTTGGTCTCAGTCGTCAATATTGCTGTAATGTTGCAAAGAGAAGAATCGTTTGTCATCTGTTTAAGAAGTTACGGGGTTTTCTGAAAGAGTGGTTGAGTGAGTATGTTTTTTCGCCGCTTTTAGCAATATTCCAGCAATATCACGGCGCTGGACACCTGAAATGGGATTTGTACACATTGTACCCACGTCGGGAATCGAACCTGGATCTTCGGCTTGACGAGCGAACGCTTTAACCACTAGGCTACCCGACCGCCCCTTCTGAAAGACGATAGTAACGTGTATGTATCGTGAAGAAGTTGAACAAGCTGTATATTAGCTGAAATGTTTTGTGTATGGATGGATCGAAAGAAATGTTGCACATGCAACCTGAGACACAGTATGTCATACCTTAGTAAATCGAGAAGTGTGAAGTCGTTCAAAATCGTTGACACATTACTTTTTCAACATATTCTTCTTTGACTTAAATATACTTGTTCCAGCAAAGCTTCAGCTGTGTTACAGCTGTATTTAAAAATTATTTATCTTGGTGCCACATTAATAATTCGAAGCCACAACCTGCAGCTGTAGCAACTTCCACTTGTGACCTGTGCGCATGCGCATTGTTCTGAAGCAGTAGCACGCCTGAATGAATCTTTCCTCGACGTATTTCTTTGGTACTTCTCTCAACTGACGTAGTTCTATGTGACAGTATTACCAACTGATGGTCTGAACTCGCCGTCGATAGTCAAGCATGGTTGTCCTCCGTGCTGTCCCAGAAGGCAGCAAAATAATACTTTGCCAACTGACGCCACGCGCATCAATTTCTTTCTTCGGGGTGAGGCCAAACGGCTCGAACGTTTTGACTCCGAATTAAAGCGATGGACCCGTGTAGCATTCCTGGTTACAATTCACATAACCAATTATCAGAGTTCTCCTGATAACGGATCAAAAGGTCCCCGGATCTGCACAGTCGGGTCACCCTCTGATCTGGTGTCAACATTCTCGGTACCTGTCTGGCCGACACCCTGCTCATATGAAGTGATCTCCTGTGTCACTTCTTGCTCCTTCAGTTGAATATAAACGGCAGTCATCCCCACGTGTTTCGTGAGTTCATGTAAATTGAGGTCCAACTCGCACCGCTCGCTGCCCTTATTCCATGGACGAATACCTTGGGCGGACATAGACGGCCACACTAATACCACAGACGAATACCTTGGGCATGAGTAGACTGCTACACCGATACCACAGGCGAATACCTGGGGCGTACGTAGACTGCCACACTAACACCCAGACGAATATCTTGGGCATAAGTAGACTGCTACACTGATACCAGGGGCGAATACCTGGGGCGTACGTAGACGGCCGCGCTAATACCACAGACGAATACCGTGAGCATAAGTACACTGCTACACCGATAAAAAAAGGGAATACCTTGGGCGTACCTAGACGGCCACGCTAATACCACAGACAGATACCTTGGGCATAAGTAGACTGCAACACTGATACCATGGGCGAATACCTTGGGCGTACATAGACGGCCACGCTAATACCACAGACAAATACCTTGGGCATAAGTACACTGCTACACCGATACCAAAGGGAATACCTTGGGCGTACCCTGACGGCCACACGAATACCACAGACGAATACCTTGGGCATAAGTAGACTGCTACACCGATACCAAAGGGAACACCTTGGGCGTACCTAGACGGCCACACTAATACCACAGACGAATACCTTGGGCATAAGTAGACTGCTACACCGATACCAAAGGGAACAACTCGGGCGTACCTAGACGGCCACACTAATACCACAGACGAATACCTTGGGCATAAGTAGACTGCTACACTGATACCATGGGCGAATGTCTTGGGCGTACATAGACGGCCGCGCTAATACCACAGACGAATACCTTGGGCATAAGTAGACTGCTACACTGATACCAAAGGGAACACCTTGGGCGTACCTAGACGGCCACACTAATACCACAGACGAATACCTTGGGCATAAGTAGACTGCTACATCGATACCAAAGGGAACACCTGTGGCATAAGTTGACATTTTTAGATTTAATTTCTTCGTCCCTTTGGTGACATAAGGCTTCAACAAGTTTCCTCCTTTCTATCCTTTGTGCTTGAGCTTGTGCCCCTCCCCCCGACAGGCCCGTCTTTGCCCGCTCTGTCACAACAGTTTTACGTCAGTATGTTCTTGGCCTTCTCCTTCTCCTTCTCCTTCTCTTCCCTGCTGGTGTCCATCTCAGGACAACCCTTGGTAATGAGTCTTGTGAAATTTTGAAGACATGTCCGAGGCACAGTGTCCTAAGCATCTTGATGGGAAAGATTGGGCACAAGTATATTGCTAGATTGATACAGTAGACGAGTACTTTGGGCATAGGTAGACTGTTACAGTAAGAATATGTTATGATAAGAAACCGGGAATCCTGTATTCTGCACGTTCTAAAACTGAAGATGAAGAAATATCGTCTCTTGCCACACAAATGGATCCACCTGTAAATATGTTGGTGCAGATGTTGGCTAATGTCGCCAGTGTGAGCATGTCCCGTAATGCGGCAACCGCGTCATTTGTATGACTATTTACAAACATGTACAATCACCTTGTGACGACAATGGGCATGTGAGCATGTCCCGTAATGCGGCAACCGCGTCATTTGTATGACTATTTACAAACATGTAACATCACCTTGTGACGACAATGGGGTTTATGGGGGAGAAAACTGAGATTGTAATCCATAAACAAATACCCAAGTAAGGGCATATTTAGAAGAAGAAAAAACATATTCACTTCATATCACATGTCATAAACGTGATTTACCTAGAGCGAGTGTGAGAAATTATTTCTTATTTTTAATAATGAAGTTTAAAGTTAAGGTACAATTTAGTGTCGTATACTTAGAAAATATCAACTTAATGAAGCATATATCTCACAGTGGCAGTGTTTCAGAAGGAAAACAATATTTGTGCATGTGACAATGTACCGTTATAATTATGGCTTGCCTTGAAGAGGTTATATTAATTCGGACATTTCTATATTCCCAATTGTTTTCCGAGCCTAACATCATGGGGACATTGAGAAGAACTCCAGCGTTTGCAAATATAAATGTGTCCCAAATATGGACAAAACGATTTATGAAAAAAATAATATATTTATTCAATTTAGAATAAATGTATTTGTTTAAACTATCTTTGAAAGTCGCGCTCCGTTTTCGCTCGTGTCCTCGATCTACATTATCTATATTATTTCCGATACTTATAATTTAATGTGTCACTGAAAAAGAGAAATGTGAAATGCAACCCTACTCACTCACTCATCCATCCTGAAATATTAATATTTCAGAACTATACATATGATATCAACTATCTCAAACACTTCCAAGCCACACCCTCAATGATTTCTCGAGGCGACTGAACAAATTTCACATTCGTTCATAGCCGTTCAAATAATTTCACAATGTCATCTAAGTGGCTTCAGCATACACATCCTGGACACTTTGACAACAGCGAACGGTACTGCCGACAAACTATCTATCACGTCTCCGTCATATCTGCTCTCAACACAGTCTGTACATCTAGGTAATTAATCCTATTCGGTTCAGTGCCGATTCCATCAGCCCTACGCGTGCTGCAAATACAAGTCGCGTGTCACAGTTTAGCCGGGCGATATTGAGAGGGTAATTTGTTCCTGATAGTGAGATTTGTTGACAGTTATCCTTTAAACCGCTTTCGGTGTTGTGTATCTGTGTGGTTTAAGTTCCCTGAAAACAACCATAGGGCATGTAGAACGCCTGGATAGAAAATTGGAAAGAATGTACTTTGATTTGTTTGTGGCGATAGTATTTGTTACATTCGGGGGAGACAGTAATTTGGAGTGAGTTTGATTGTAACTGTGAAATACCATTACTGTTGTATAATCGAGCTGAATTGGAACCGTTACTTTCATCTTGCCGTTCAACATTGTTTTCCTGTCATTTAATGAATTTTAAAAGAATGATTTTAGATTGTTGGCAATTATATGATTTGTTAAATAGATTTTATATTCAATTGTATGAAGTGAAAAATATGCGAATACTTGATTTCCAAATACAGTATGAGAACTCTTTAAATGTTCCACCACATTTAGTTTCTTCATAATCATTTGCGAAATTCTTCGTGCAATCGACATGAAAAGGGTTTTGTCGCTTTTATTTAACATTTGGATATGTCTTCTTGGGCACTATTTTCACACATATCTGCCGAAAAAGATTCCATAGGGAATAAAATGCAAAATAGTGACATAAAATTATATGAATGGATCACTGAAAATCAGTGATGACACCAAGTGTTCGCGAAATGGGTAGGTGTGTCAAGCTTCACCGTAAGCACCCGTCACTCACACAATGTTAGTATATTAAACTACAGTAAACTACGGTTATAACGAACACGCTTATAACGAACTTACGGATATAACGAACTTACTTTTTTGGTCCCGACTATTTGCTGTAGTTATGAAGCATATATGCTTACAACGAACTACGGTTATAACGAACCAAAATTAGTAGTTCCTTTGAGTTCGTTATAACCGTACTTTACTGTAATATTCATATCGCATAATATACTAACAGTTAATTTTAGTTACATTTTCTAAAATCAAATTATATACTGCCTGGACAAAAAAAACTTCTCCAAGCCCTTGGTACTCACAGTAGTAGTAGTAGTAGTAGTAGTAGTAGTAGTAGAAGTAGTAGTAGTAGTAGTAGTAAAAAAACTTCTCCAAGCCCTTGGTACTCACAGTAGTAGTAGTAGTAGTAGTAGTAGCAGAAGTAGTAGTAGTAGTAGTATAAATAGTTGAAATAATAATGAAATTTATTTAAGAAACGTTATCGTCACCAATTGTCGTTGTTAGTTAAATCACCCCTTTACCGCCGTTGTCGTAGTTGTAGTAGTACAGTAGAAGTTGCTGTCGTGCAGCTGCTCGTGACTGAATTTGAGACGATGTCTGGCATTAAATGTACAACTGAAATGAAAGTAGAGACACAATCGTCATCGAGAAAAAGTCAATAAAAGTGTTTAGAGCAGTAAAAACCTGTAATGTCATGGACGAATTAGTTGAATGTGCCACCTGATCACGAAGCTGTCGACTGGTATGTATGTATTTACGCATGTATATTATTTCTTTGTAAATATTCAACATGCTGAAATATTGTTAAAAATTATAATTTTGGAAAGTAAATGTGTCACTTTGTTTAATGTCATTGTATATTAGGTCAACGAAATACGTTAAAACTAAACTAGCAGAAATTCTGCAAAGACAAATGATTTTAAAAATTAACGTAACACTCATACTGAGGCAAAGTGAACACAAAGATCACATTAAAAATGTATTTGCTTAAGAATTGTTCTCAGAATAAATTAGTTCCTTGAGGACGAGTGTGTTAATAACCCAAGGCCCACTGCGGCAGTGAGCGGCCACATAACGCGCGGGATGGTGGCAATCCTGCCAGGGTAGTTCCAGTACTAAGACACACATGCCTGGAGATGGATCAATGTAGACGACAGCCCTGGTACACTCAACGTGTTAATAACTGTGATCTATACCAGCAAGTCAGTTGATACTGCCCGTGCTACTTCCCTACTCTGTCAGTCATTGTGGCAACTACTTCAGCTAAGATAAAGTCGAGGGTCCAGAATCAGATAGAATCATGATACCTGACAACGTAATTTGATACCTCAATATTAAATTATTACAATTCATATTGATATTCATATGTCATTTGTATATTGTCAACATCTAGAATTATCTTTTAGTCTGCGTTTTACATTGTGTACAGTACTGTCGTCAAAGTGTGCAAGTTCACGTCTTTTGTTGTTTCATGAATACATGACACCTTTTACTGGATAGCAACTTCATTTTCATTCAAAACAAGTTACTATCCATAAAAAAGGGTTATGTATTCATGTTCTCCCATCTTCTAACTGCCTATCAAAGACTTTCTTTTGTAATTCCAATTTTGCTTGATTAATCTTAACAGGCGGTAGACGCTCTCACCTATGAAAACAAAGTTGATAGATTCTTTCTTAAAGAGTAAGATTATTATTATTCATTCATTGTTACATGTATTTTGATAACTGACTAGACATGATTATCACAAGTATCATCTGTACAAATACTATATTTTTGATACGACTGATGCTTGACTTAAATATACATTGAGATACCATGTTCTTTTCAAACATTTTTATGCAGCAAGTAAATGTACTTCAGAAGTCTTCAATATGTAGTCGAATGTTTTTACTTTCCGTTATACCATATGGAAATATTATTTTGAGATGTATCTACTTTAAGGATAAATATTTAGAATTTTTTTAAGAAATATATTTATTTGCCATTCAGCAATGTTATCTAAATATATAGAAAGAAATGCTTTACATTACTGTATTTTCAATGAATTAAATAGAAAGTTGTCGTTCATGTATTTATTATGGTTATTGGTTCCTAAGCTTCGAGACTCGAGTCTTACATTTCCATTTTTGAAATACTTTGCATGCATATCATCTCCCTCTTTTTATGAAAAAATAAACTTTTCTTTAGTAAGTTGCTTCCGAGGACAGGGTCTGAATTTGAGCTCTTAACTTTTTAGCTTTTAATACAGAGCAGGCCCAAGGCTATGCGAATCTTTTTTCTCGTGTTGTGACAGTTGGTAATATCACGGGACCCAATTTTCAGGCGGTAATTAAGGTCCATTTACGGCCCTAACATTCCCTTATTGATTCTACGGTTACATCTCGCACAGAAAAGGAGCTTTGGGAATTCCAGATTCACTACCGAACACCGCGGCACCGCCTACATTGTTAGCAAACCATAGGAGCCTAAAACCAACCAATCAAAAGCGAGAACGGCTCATAGTCGCGTGCGACGAATCATTGGCACTATTGTTGAATTCTGATTGGTTGTGAGCGTGCGGCATTTCGGCGCACGACAAGAGGCGGTATAAATGTACGTGAAAGTAAATTACATTAGTCAGTTTAATTTTTTCACAGATCCCCCCTTCAGCTGAACAGGTCTGAAATATCGGAGGAAAATGTCGGCCTTAACAGAAGAGCAAAGAGTCCCTACCGCTGACGACCGCGACAAGAGGAAGTGTGACGATTTCACCAGTCTGTACTCTATGGACGCCGCGGCAGCCGTTTCCACCCCCCGGTCTCTTCCCGACCCCACAGGTAGGTCCCACAATAAACAAATCACTTTTGTTGCTCTATCCGTGTTAATTTCTCAAACAAAAAATTACAGCTGAGCGCGATGAAAATCGGATTTTAATAATTGGCTTAGCTATTGTGAGCGTCCGACCTAATCGAATAGATTGAATGTTATCAAATACCTGGCTTCGGAGAAACGCTTAATGAATGTAACATAATATACTTGTTTAAGTAATTTCATTTTACACTAGTGACGATACAATTTCAAAGTGATATTTAATTATTGATGAAAATCACACACAATTTCTATCTCCTCCGGTATTTCTACGTGCAACTTGTAGAAGATGGGAGAACCAATAATTTCTGTCTTCCGAATACGGACATATTTCTATACGAGGTAATATTCAAATTTATTTTTTCTCCTTCAAAATTCTTTAAATTTATACCATTATTCGATTCCGAGTTGTCGACAGCTTTGAAATGTCATTGTATCAGTTCAATTTCAAGTTTTATCTCAGCGTTCGGTAAATCGTTGAGTTATTTTTTAAGAAATGTTTCGCGACACATTCTGAAATTAGTTTTACCATTTGGATGCAAAACAGTCGCCGTGTAGAGATCGTGCAACTGCGTAGAGATAAAACATTATATTTAGCTCTGATACCAGGCCTCTCTTTAGTATTCCGAGATGTCTCAATACGGAAGCTAGGTATGTTGATATTTTGTATGCGTACATCTTCTATCTTATAACGTTATACATTGATGCTTAGGGGTTGTTAAATGTCGCATTATGCATTGTGTCACTTTCATTTTCAGCTGTATTCAATTGCATATGACTGGAATACAATTTGGAACCTTTTTACTGCTTGTGTATTATATTTGTGTATGTTTATGTTGTGTGTTTCTAGAAAAACAATCAAGTTTATACCATTTGCTTTTTCATCAAATTCTATCGTTCCGCCGATACAAATTCACCTCGTCGGACTTTTATTCAACATGACTTAAACACCATTTTGAATCTCTTCTGATTGTGTGTTCTAGGTGTGTGTTCGTTTTACAAAACCAGCAGGTTCATAGCACAGGGTTCTATAAATTCGTTTTGCAGATTTTCTACAATAATGTGAATACCCCGCAACAGTCATTCTCATAAGAAATGTGTATGAAGAAAATGATGACTTGTTAAAATTTATTTTCAGAAAATATTTGTTCTATTTACAAGAATGCTTATATATATTTAAACATATAATTTTCATATAGAAATAAATGTTAAAAATCATCACTTCGACACGTATTTTTCGTCTCGAAAATTATAAAATGTTTCTCTTAGTTGCGAATCTTCGTTTGTGTTTTGGTGCATACACACGTGTGGCTATGTTTCTGAGTCCGATTAAATTGGTTCACACAAAGTTATATTTCTAACACTTTGTCATTGGTTGCAATAAACCTATTTATATTTTGAGAGAGATTTAGGTTCTTAAAGAATTTTGTAAATTTTCACGAAAATGTCAATAACTTGATTTTTTTCCTTTTTCTATTATTATCATCTTCCGCATTATCATAATAACAGACGGGTGGAGATGTACTGTTTTTATGTTGCTAATTTCAGTAAAGATGAAGACAGACTTGCCTTCTGGGTTCAAATTCATTATTCTTTTAATGCGACGTTTCGATACAGATGCTAGAAACATTTTGAACTGTCCTTTTGAAAGAATAATGGAGTTGAAATCCACAAGTCGGTACTGTCTTCATTCATACCGCGGTACAAATTCTAGAATGCCACTTAAAAATAAAACAGGACCTAGTATACGATTCAATGATTGCCATTTTTCGATTTATCAATATTTTAAACTTACCATTATTTTACTTTCAATATTTTATCCGACGGACATGGCATTTACCGAGAGTATTGGAAATACGGGAAAGAAATAACTTTCAGAACATTAGAAAAATATTATTAATGTGTTATACAAATTCTCTGATACACAATAATGTTAAGGGCCGTACGACAATGAAGACAGTTTCCAATAAATTCTTAACCTTAGCTATAAGTGCATTATTATCAAAACATTGGAACCTTAGTAAAAGGTTTGCGCGTGGAGAGCTTAACAACCAAACCATACATTCCAGATATCCCATGTTTATCACGGCTTGTATAACTGCTCGGTGACATAATGATACGAAAATATACAAACTTCTCCTTGAAAATTCCACTACCAGCCATGCAGGTATTATCCCGTCGTTTCTAATTAACGAGGAGGTTTGGCGTATGACAGTCAGGGAAAGTCGCAAGTCACTCGTAAGACCTCTTTACCACCAGCTAACAAACAAAACGGTCGCACGTGCTGCTTGGGGGTCGCACGCGTTCGTGTAAGCTGAGAGGGGATAAGGAGTGTGTGGGTGGGGTCGGGAGGGGAGGGGGACCCCTCGGGGTGTGACACACGTCGGGAGAGTGATGTTAGCGGAAATGACTCTATCACTTTTGTATTGTTGTATGTTTGTGAAGTGTTGACAAGTATAACTAGTTAGTTTCAAGAGCTCTTCGCTGCCATGTTGGAGAGCGGGATAGTGTCCGAGAGATGATGCAAGAGGCATCTGTTTACACCTCAGTGTGAGACTGCGTGCCAATATTACCGCCATGATATAATGTGTCATCTTATATATTATTAGATTTAAGTGTCAAAGGGTTTCTTGGTTGCGTTACCCCTAATTATCTAGATTCCTCTTGTGAAGTTGTTATTACCAGAGATTTAGTGACAGTTTCACGTGTTTGAACCTTTGTTCAGAAATATGTTATAATGAATAATCCATGTCTGTACATGTTATTATTGTTTCGTATGCATTAATTTCTTTATAGTACCTTAAACTGAATGCAATACAATATTTACATGTTACGTACAAATTAAGAATATAGCGAACACGCAGGAAAATTATTTAATGAGAAGTTGGAAGATGAAAAAGAAAACTCACGTGTAATCTGTTCAGTATTCATGCCGTTTTCGGGTAGAATTTGAATAGTTGATGCGCATATTACAAGCGCCGGTAATAACTTACATGCTTATTACGTATTTAGTTAAAATATTTTAGAGTTAAGAGACAAAACAATTCTTCGATCCTGAGATATCTGGGATGACATTACTAAAACATTACCAATTCGCATTGAAATCTATTTTGTTTTCTTTTTTTACAACTACTTTCCCTCAAATTAAATGTATTGAGTGTGATACTTTAGAATGTTTTTCAATTTGAATCTACAGTTAAAAGTAATTAAATGTAATCGAAAAAAACTTCGGTCTCATATAATTGTAGGTTTCCTATGCAAATTGATGGATTATTTTTTTTGAATGAACAAAACAAGGCACAATAGTATCAAATTTGTAATTTTTAAAATAACATGCTTTCATTCAATATTATTGAAGAGCAGTAACAGAATATTTGTACATGTTAATTGTAAACGTTGACTTCGGTAAGTTATCTATTTAGTGTATGGACAAAGTTGATGGAAATAGTGTGTATCTTTTGTTTTCAAATACTGGAAAACAGTGAAGATAACTATGACCCTGATCAAAAGCATATCACTGATATATTGAACAAGAAAATTAAGCAAAGAAAAACTGCTCTCATAAAATATCGCAACCTTCTAAGAATGGATTTTGCAATTTTGGGCTTGCAGGTTTCATTACTGAAGTTAGTAAATGAAAAAAGAGAGAGAGAGAGGGGAAAGAGAGAGAGAGAGAGAGAGAGAGAGAGAGAGAGAGAGAGAGAGAGAGAGAGAGAGAGAGAGAGAGAGAGAGATTTTGGAGACCTGGCTAATTTGCATTTGTAAATACAATGCCAATATTCACGTTGTGGTAAGCTAGGTTAAAGGATAAATAGTATGAAATCAAAGTTTAAATGTTTTTCACGTTTTGCATTTTCTACTGCAACATTTTCGTGTCGATAGTGATCCGTTTTCCAAGAATAATGACATAATATACTTTATTAGACAATGTCTAATAATTTATAATAATAATGATAACAATAATACAAAAGCAAATATCTAAATCTGATAATACTGAAATAATAATAATAATAATAATAATAATAATAATAATAATAATAATAATAATAATAAAGCGTCAAAGACCTTTTCATAGTCATAAGAAATCTCTGTTCATTGTACGATTCCGACAAAATCAAATAGTGCCAAAATATCACTACCGATGCAGCACAAGTATATTAGTTTAAAAAACCATGACACGTTGAAGGTTGGATTGATATGGATTTCAACATACTTTTTACGCTTTCAAATGCAACGTACAGATTCCAGTGCCTTCATTGCGTCAGTAGTTTCTGTACCGACACGTAGCACTGTAGAGAGAAAAAAGAAGTCGAAATTCATAAGTCAACCCTTTCTTTATTGGTATTAAGGCTATTAAATATACATATATCACACCACATTAGTAACTATATATGTGTTAATCCTGACATGTTTCCAAATATTCTACGAGTAGCCACACATAAATCTCCCTTGTCTGGACCGTGAACAGTAATTAGCCGTAAGCACATGAAAACTGTCACAAATATCACAGGCGACAAATGAGACAGATTTGATTACGGGTATTCAGTATTTGGCCTTTGTTGTGGTCATTTAGCGCTATGTGTTCGTGATGTCCAACTAGTAACAAGGTCCTGTCCCCATCTGTCACTGGGGAACAACTCGATACTGTAGCGTCGGGTAGGAAGCTTGGGGGTCGAGGTCAGAGCCCGGGGGTCGGGGAAATATATGCTCAGACAACTGAGGGCATGGTGAGAGATGCTTTTATTAAAGCGAGATGTGGAATTCATTTGTACATACTTTATGATCTAATGTAAACCTTTGGGTATTTCAATTTTAAATATGTTTTATGTATCAGTGCACATATTCTTCTTTCATTCTTCCATTCATTATAATTTTAATTTATTTGATATATTATTTGCATTTATTTTAATTGTATTTAGATTTCAATAATTATGAAAAATTGTGAACATATTTAATGAAAACTCAACGGATGAGTATTGCAGTAAAGTAGAATATTAACGCAACGCAGACAACAGTAATCGTAACAATGACTGTATCTAAGAAGTGTCAATTTGAGTTTGACTGACCACAGTATGTTGATAAATGTACCACGGGATACCACGTGTACAACATGATGTTGACTAATATCGAAATGCGGCTGATCAATATGTTCAATCCTCTGGCCTATATAAAACATAAACATTTCTAAAGAAATGAATATATTTATACGTTGAAATGCAGAAAAGGAATATATTTATCGAAATGCGGTCAATCGTTTAATGGTGTTCACTCCTGCAACATAGATCATAAATATATCAACAACAAAATATTATTGAAATTTGTTAACACGTTGAAAGGTAAAATATATCAGTAAAGGGATATAATTATCATACCCTTGTATGTCGTGACGTGACAGTGCACATGTCGGACTATACTACTGCACGACAGCGGAAATCATGATATGGTCGCTGTTTATACAGACCCATGTGTAAAGTGCCGTTTCTTGACCCAGTCAGAGTGTGGGGTACCTGGTATCCTGTCTTTAAGTAAAAACGTTTTACTAAAAACTACCTATTATATCCATGATGGTGGTTAGTACAAATTATACATTTTCCATACTTCTGTTAAATTAATATTAAAATGATTAATACATTCTGAGGGAATTATGCCTTGTTATTTTCGTTATCTCGGATAGAGGGATGCATAAATATGCGCATTTATTTGTGACATAGACAGCTAAATAATTGTTTAAGTACATCGAGCAGAACATAATTAATTGGTTATGTGACATCGAACATATTCCAAACAATGAAGTTGTCAATTTATGTAGTTCTTGTTCTGTTCATGGGTGAGTGAGTAAGGTTTTACGCCACAATATTCCAGCAACATCACCAAGTATAGGCACTCCGTGATTTCTACCTTTTGAGTTGAGAAGTAAATGTTTCGACACATTATCACCGAATCATGATAGATTTATTCAGAGTATTGGGCAGCTATTCAACACGATTCATTCAAAGTAGGTCCTTTTTATATACGAATAGTTTTGATATTTAGCTGATAACATAAGAGTTCGCATCTATATAGGATATGATTTTTAAAATGATAATTGAATATATTTGTTTACCAGATAGAACGTGATATAATTGTAATCAAAGTTATTTTCATTCATGTTATAATATAATAATTAGGAGAACAAAATCTGTCTTAAGTGACACTTGTGATATAGTGTAAAGCGTTGGTCATAACCAGAATTGTTTAATCCGGACTGCTGTCTAAACCGGACTTAGATCCCGGCTCCACTACATCTTCTTGTAGTCTTTACATTTATATTACAAATAGTGTGATGCATCTCGCTTTTATTCAGCTGTGTGAACAGAATCTAATCACTTTCTGACAACTCAATAATCCCCCGGTTACATTATTTACAGTTATAGGACATTTGCCCGGATTCAGACACTGAAAAAAAAAAAAAAGTAAAAAAGACAATATATGATTTCTACATGAAGCAATGTTCTGCCATAACGTCTAGTGATTACATAATGCGTGTTCACAGAGTATCGCCTACCTTCCAGGTAGTCAGCACTGACCATTGAGATATACGCCGTTAATCTTCACAGAACGTTAGTGTGGTACGATCGTTATATCTTTTCAGGGTAGTGGTGGGGGTGCTAGGATCTTCAAAAATAACATTATCTATGCGTCATAAATTCATCAAATAACCTTTTCTCACCATAAGTGACATGTTTTGTATGACTATGATGGAAATATAAGCGACAAAATCCTTTTAAAAATCGAAAGAAAAATCTACTGAAAGTAGAGCTCATTTCACGCTTCCGACTATATCATAAGCATGTGTTCATGAATCACTATCAAATGTTACCGAGTGTTCGCGAACAAGTGAGCGTATCCCGCTCCACCGGTGGCGCCCTTCACAAACACATGCAAAGGCACAGGAACACCAAGGACAAGTCGAAATAGGGAATTTCATCCGTCATTATTTTTGTCACTGATGCCTCAACTTTGGAGATATCCTTCAAATAATATATACTCACGTACTACCGCTTTGTAAGAAGGTCATTATCGCTGTTTTGAACCTTCAACATATATGAAGTAAATACTTGTCACGCATAAGAGTGAATGAGTATGGTTTTACGCCGCTAACTATATACTTATCAGCTAACCTTTGCCAATGAACGCAGGCCATTATTCGCTTTCAGGGCAGGAGGGTGCCTTCAAGAAGCTCAAACCAGAAAGCAGCTCGCCGGGCATCTCGCCCCTCTCCTCGTCATCCACAGGGTCAGGGCCTTCAGGGGGACATAACCCATCTGCAGCCACATGCCCAACTCCCGCGAGACGACGTCACCGAACGACCTTTACCCAGGAGCAGCTAAGGGAACTGGAAACGGCGTTCTCCAAAAGCCACTACCCTGATATATATTGTAGAGAAGAACTGGCAAGAATCACCAAGCTAAATGAGGCAAGAATTCAGGTAAGCATTAAGATATAGTGCGTATTAGTTTAAGTGTATACGGTATTTTGGTTTTAACATGCAATGCACAATGAGACGTGAAACTACAGCTTGATGCATTCTTCATCAGTTTCAAAAGAAAATAATTATGGTGACTTTAAACTAAATGATACTTGTTGATAGCATAGCAGGAGTCTTATAAGGTGCCCTTATTCTCTGTGCAATGTGGCTTGCGTCCCTCAGTCGGGCCAGAATCGTATGATCGTGGCTTCGAATCCTAGATTAGCGATCATATTATCTCTAGATTTGTCAGCACTGGGTTTCACCAAAGTGGTGAACGTTTCAGACCTGCATGATTTTGGGCTTTCCTCCAACATGAGATGCTGCATAGTATATATAACGTAAAACTGTCAAACGACGTTAAACCCAATTCACTCACTCACTCATTTACACTTAATTCAAACTGGGCTGTCAAAATTAAATTATCACAAATGTATTTTGTTTATTGAAACAAAGCTGAAGCAAAAAGAACAGCTGCTCAAGAGATGTTCGACGATGTTGTAGCTCTATTGTTTAGAATGCGAGTGTATCAATCCTTTGTTTGTTTGTCTGTTGTTTAACGCCGCACTCGGCAATATTCAAGCTATAAGACGGCGATCTGTAAGTAATCGCGTCTGGACCAGACAATCCAGTGATTGACATCATGAGCATCGATTTACGCAACAACCCTTCACTTGTTTAAACAGAAACACAGAATTATATGTCCACGCAGGTTCTATTGTGATGAACCGTGATAATAATAAATTAAAGCGACAAAATCATTTCCATATTCATAAGAAAGCTCTGCTGAAAGCAAAGTCCACTGTACGCTTCCGACTGCATCATGAGCATGTGTTCACGTATCGCTATCAAATAGCGATGATGCTAGGTGTTTGCGACGCGGTGAGCGTTTTCAGCCCCACCTGTGACATCCGTCACAAACACTAGCAAAGACCAGTCAATTGTTCACCTGAAAAAGAAACACGTGAACATATATCAGTCAAAATAGGTATTTGCATCAGACATGCATAATTTTATCACTGATGCGTCAATTTGGAGCTGTCCTCCACATATCTACCATAAAACTATTTGAAAGATTTACTCAGTGAAGAGATAAATGGAGACAGTAAACAAGAAGACAATGTCTATAGCATCATGTTTGTTAAATGCAGATGCACACCGACTTCAGTATGCAAATATAATAACAGATGGTGATAGTGTTATATTTGCAGTAACTTAAGTCCTCATGTTTAGAAACTATAAATTATTGTTATATGCTGATAACCATGCATTGTTCTCAATATCTCATATTATACGTTAAATACTATATGCATTATGAGACACGAAAAAGGATGTTTAAGTACAATTCGTCAAAAAGTATGTTTATGCTACATTCAACAAACAGTATGTTTTTGTAAAACTACGATAGTTTCATCAAATACATTTCAAAATAATTTCTTCTACATTTTGTTTCATGAATCTTCTTCCATTTTGATACTTTACACCTTTTTGACACGGTATCAAATGTCACATTTAAATCAAGTCATTTAGAAGGCGTTATTCAATTCACCCAGTAACTAGATTCATGTCCGAAAAATAAGGCGAACCTATTTTCATATGATGTGTGTATAAATAAATAGTTAGTACTTAATCCCCCAAAACCCAGACCAAAGAGTAGGACACATTTGCAGGATCAGCCATGTTAACCACAAGTGCCGTACCAAGTAACTTCAACACAGCCGTGCCGTACCAAAAGTCTTTCACTTTATCATCACTGTCCTGCTTTCTGCACAAACCCGGATTTATTTCAGTGATTTGCCCCGAGCGCCATCTTAATATTCCTCTATATTAAACACCAGTAATGTATCCTGAGTTTTCGATGGCAGTCATTAATGGCACTTAAGCCTGGTATATTAACAATAATGTAATCATCAACGACCTCTTCTGGGCCATTGCACTGTTTTTATTACCAGCTACCCACCTAGTTCTACCTTGGGGGGTTTCTCTTAACGAGGGTTTATTCTGTTGTAGAGGATTCCTTCACTCTCGTGGCCCATATCTGTCCCTAGCCGTGTCCGATACCTGATGCGGTGGCATAATCCCCATTTCCTAAACCTAAATCCGACGCCATTTTCTTGAAAGGTTAATACGGATTACAGGAATTAAACTTGAGATTTCATGCCAGTCTTGCTCTTTCATGTAATGCATTTGAGGTTTTTCTGGTTGAAATGTGAAAAACGATGTCGCTGACAGGGTTTCATTGCGAGTTAAGTTTCCGTAGGACCAGGGATTGTACTAATTTCAAGACTTTCATGTGAAACACTGGAACGTTGTGTTCTGCTAGGCTTGACTTCCGTGTAACTGGACAGATATTATTTGGCATTGAATGTGATATCTCACACATATCAAGGCGAAGTCATAAACATATGATTTCAAATATACATATCTAATTACTAACCTCTGGATTATGTCTCCAACACATTTTTAGTCAGATACACAGCTTAAGTTTCTTGAAATGCACATAATTTTTTAAGCATAGATATCGCAAGAATTAGCTTAAAGGTACTTCCAGCAGATATTTAATAGACATGTGCTTTCACACTACTGAATGTCGTGTAGGGCAGTATGGTGGATCTAACGCTTCATTCACGCTGATTGTCCTATGTAAGGAAAATGAGCTTCTCCCGAAACACAAGATGAAAGCTCCCCCCCCCCCCCCCCCCCCCCCCCCCCCCGCCCACACCATTTGTCAGACACCTCAAAATCACAAATGCCACGGTAGAGTTCTCACTTTGTCCAATTCTTGTTACCCAAGTGGTAAAATAGATTCGTCCCGATACTCCATTTGTCAGAGACCCCATGCGAATATTTAGAGATATCATATTTAAATGAAAAGAGTTTCATTGTCTTTCATTTGCTTTAAAAGCCACATAAATAATTCACCACGGTTTAATGTATTACTACATCAAGACAGCACTGTGGAACCGATTACTAGTCAATCCAATTTCTGTAGATGTCTTAATGACGCATCTCCATTGAACACATAATCTCTAAATCGGGTCATTCTACAGAAAATGGCAAAACGATGTCAGTACCTAAAACATGCTAGGCCCTTGTTTTTTTATGAAAACAATTTTCACATCTATGTTTCAACACTATCATTAGAATGTATTGCGTCATAAAAACACATTTTTCATGTTGATTCTGTTTTTCATTTTGGATGTTTTTCGTTCAAAGATTGTTTTCCTTTACACACATTTTTCTATTTATTTCATATTACACAAAACACTTTAGAAATCTGTACATTATAAAATTTGTGACGTTTTCATCTTGGTTTGTCCTTTCGTATTGAGTCAAGGTCTATACTAGCAAATAACTGCAAATTACAGCAGAACCTGTTCTGAGATTAATTCTAACAATTTAAGATTTATATGGAAATGAAATTTGATGTTGATGTTCACACTTTACTATTTTTATCAGTTAATATCGTGCAAACGCCCCGCCGAGCATGGGCGTTCTATATGCCTATGTAAGGCGTGTGTGACAACGGTATTCGTGATTTCTGTACCGGTACTGTTCCTTTTCTGACATCACTGAATTAATCCGGATGAAATGAATTATTCATTAGCTCGTGTTCTTTTGCATTTTTTCGTTACATGTTTGAATCCCCGTTTTACTGTTCTGTCTTTTCTTCTTGTGTATATATATATATATCTCTTCTTATTCTGGAAGACGAAAGAATAATTTGAAAAATATATTAAAACATGTATCACAAAAAGTACAATAAACATGTAATATGTAAGTAGATATGCAATCAAACGGTATAAGCATTCAATAATGTTAACGCATTTCATTACAAAACTACCAATAAGAGTATTTCCTCAAGAGAAAGGTCTCCATCTAGTTCAACTCTTAACGTCACCATTAAAGTAAAATTTTGTCAAAGAAAGAAATCAAAATATGTAATTAATTTGTTTTTGTCTCGGAGGAACAAGGACGCTGGGAGACTATTTTCACGCAGACACGGCAGATCATGACAATAATCCTTCGTCTTTTACTTAAGCCTATTACAAAACCCATCTCACCGTGAGGAAACGGGATACACCTGGTGCAACCTTGGTGTACAGTTTCATGAGATTTGAAAAAGAGGCATATAGGTAGCGACAGGTGCCATTAAAAGTGGTCGGAGAATTTGAAACTTCGACGTGTTAGCTAAGTCTAAGGATTTGAAGTGTCAAAAGTTTTTTGCGCCGTGTGGCATAGTGATGCTATAAGCGCCCTAATGGGGTCTTCGGATGAATATTAATGTTGACAGATGCCGCGACTTTTAGAAAATCTTATTTACAAATCTGTATTTTTTATTCCGGAATTTCAGTCCTTGATCCTAGAAGCAGACAGAAGAGGAGTTTGACTTCTCGTAATAAAATTAGACCATGGAATCCCTCCTCTCTTTCTCGTGTCCAAACGCTACGGGTAGCTGTAGTCGTACTGACCCCACTCAATTTAAGATATTCTCCCGACTTTGTGTTATAAATTCGATTACTGTTCAAGGCTTTGACTGCTCGCGCTGTTTTACTGTAGAAGCGATTGGTTACGAGATTGTCAATAAATTTGAACATGTTGTTAGATTAAAGAACGTCAGTAGACAATCATTTGATTTGTAAGGCGATGAGTGATTGTCATTGTGATCAGTCTGCGTCGACACCGTTGGTAAAACATCTTATGTTAACTTCTTTATGTATACAGACTATTTGTAAAAGAGAAAAAGCTATAAATAAATGTGAGAATCAACATGTTCATAAAATTACAGGCATTAATTCGCTTCAACCTAATTTACGATAATATAACATTTCGTTCAATTAACCGTTAAGCACGTTCGTCGAATAATTTTGAAACATTCACAAATAAGCACGATATTATAAACCAAAATAGAAGTTTTAATGTACAAGAAAAAACAAAAATATTTTTCTTGATAGAAGCTACAATGTTTACTAAAATGAATGTGTTTTTTTATTAAGAATTGTTGAAAAGGATTACAATGTACCCTGTATCCCGTTTTCAAAGCTGACAATTCCAACTGCAAAAATAGACAAATTATATCCGGTATGAAAGTATTGACAGAAGGGGAGGCATCGTCCTTGGCGTCTATCATATTCCTCAAAGAGGCATCCCCCTCAATTAGAGCCGATGAAGAGAGTCCCGTTTCATAGCGTATCCCCTCGCGGTACCCCCTGCCGGGCGTTCCAGGCCTAACTGTATGGCAGATGGGGAGATGGTAAGGAGGGGAGAAGTCATGTGTGAGGGCCATTGTCTTAAACACATCTTCCAGGCTGGTGGCGAATAGCTGTAAGGTGCGCTGCCTTAAGTACGGTGCTCTAAACATCGAGGTACTAATTACAAAGGAGGCCTAACATCCGACTGTGCCGCCGAGGTGGACAGTCTGTCGGCTCTATTAATGGTGCCAAGGTAACAGACCGCTGTCTTTGGTCCGGCTGACCGGACTTGACCGTTGTCTGATCGTGGAATCAATCCAGATTGTCCTGTTGTTCAATATTTGGTTCATTGAATGAAATTGTTAGATTTCTTCACGTCTCCTGTCTGTGTATATAGATTCATGGCAAGTGAATCGATGCTTGCATTTGTTTAAAGTCTGGACAATCAAGATTTCCCAAGTTTCTCAATTCCAAGAAACATGTTTTTTATCCGAAATATTTAAATTGTTGGGAAATTATTCATTTCAATTCTTTCACATTGTTATTAACTTCTAGTAAAACTAGGGGGAAATGTCTTTTCAACGTTGGCTTAATGAACGTTTTAACTGAAACCTCTGTTTAATAATTAACCGTAAAGAGGAAAAATTAAAATATATTAAACTATGGCGAAGACAAAATCTGATTATGTTATGACTTTCACGGCCACCTAATGGTCAGCATGGTGCTGTTATGTCTATGTTGAAAATATATAAATTTAATTTTGATATGAATTACATACAAGTAATCTTAAAGAATATTTGTTTATGAAAAGTGAATGACTATTTCACACAACCTTCAAACCCGAGACTGACAAGAAAATGTTTAAAAAAACATTGAATGAAAATTGCAAAATATCTCGAAAAGAAAAAAAATAGTATTCGTATCTAAACTATCACACAGTAGGTCAGCTATATCACCATGTGCGCAGTAAATATTAAGAAAAGTTTATTTGTAAAATTTAAATTTTTTCATTGTTGACATTATTACTATTGGTAAGTGTCAACCAAAGGAAATAATTTAATATATCAGAGAAGTTGCATTTATTATGTATAAGAGCTTGGGAAAGCTAAGCATACATATCCATTTAGCTCCAATTGATGTCATGTAAGTTAATATGTTCAATGCACGTTAAATGAATAAGTCCGTTTGTGCCAAGTTTTACAAATTGTAACTATTGCTATCATACTCTATAGAAAATTATTACTTATTATTTTTAGAAATAAACTATATTAGACTTATTTAATTGACGAGGCATATAACGGTATATCAAAGTGGCATGTTAATGTAATGACATAGCGGAAAGGGTCAAGACGCAACATGGTCAAGTGCAAAGGTCACTCTGTCCTTAATGACAACTTAAACGCCGACAAGATCAAAGAAATGTCCAGTTACTTCAACGATGAAAATGCACCGTTAACAAGACACACAACAGTAAACAAATATCGCCCCATTGCTACAAATTAATTAAGCTACGGACACTTGGCATATGCCATGGCGTTCTGGGGCCATATTTGGGACTACACTATTTGCGCCTATTATCTATCAGATCAGCGATTAACGCCAGAGACTGGTTTCTTGTGGAACCCCTTTTAATCACTTTCCACGGTAGGGTGGATGAGGAATTAAAGTAGCACTGGGAACATTCTAGTTAATAGAGAGAGGAGTTTGGGGGGGACTCGTTATCGTCAATTAAAAGTCATCGTGGGTTGGCTGTGACTTGCCGGCTCTGAGTGTAAGCCACTGAGGTACTTGGATGTCCTTGGATGAAAGGGGGGACCTTGTGGGAATTCACGGGCTCTCCTTCTTGCTGAGCATCCGTCTGTTGTCCTGGTAAACTTAGAGAAAAAGATTAACGATAACAACAAGGTGTAATTACTGCTGAGATGATTGGTAAAAAGTGTGAAGTTGGGGAGGCAAGGAGATGGCCTCTGGCCATATTTGTTCATGAAAAAAAGCGCTCGAACAATTTCGATTGTTTTGCATGACGGGTTTTTGACACTCTTAATCCTTGGAGGACTGCTGGTTTAGAGTTACAGATGGCCTTTAATAGTTCTTTAGCTTATGGGTGGGAGTCGTGGTTTTTACATGTCCGACACTCCAAAATGAACCCCGTAGAACAACTGTCGAAAAATTTGATTTGTTATCTTCAAACTTCACAAATACTGTGGTCCCCCGTGCGCTTGACGTTAAACGAAGGCAATCTAATAAGAGAATTTTCAGAATTGAACTGTTTGTGTGATGGAGAGGTCGCCATTAGCGACATTTGTTTTCTCATGATTTGGAACTGATGTTTTCTTATTTTATAAATTAGGCTAATCTGATAAGCGTATTTTCCAATTTGTTTTTCCTGTTAAGCGAATTTTATGTAACCCGATTAATTCATAATACTAAGCAAACACCATCCATGTAAAAAGAAATCGATGGATACGTTAAATCACATAAATGTGAAGCGAAAACGTTTTACCTTCCATTTAAATGTGTTCTTTATGTTTATTTATTTTTCAATATGAAATATATTTATTGACGTAAACACCGTAAGATATAGACGTCCAATTCACCAGGCGCGGTAGGATAGCCTGCATTCGCTCGTCACGCCGAAGTCCCGGGTTCGATTCCCCACATGGGTACAATGTGTGAAGCCCATTCCTGGTTCCGCCGCCGTAATATTGCTGGAATATTTCTTTTCTTAAACGGCGTAAAACCATACTCACTCACTCCAATTCATCGACAGGATATGTATAGAAACAGAAGATTGTAATTTTTATATTTTCTGAAGTCGATGAAAGTTATCTCATACCTTCACTAATTAAAGATGGCAGCAGCCATGGCAACTGTCCCCAAAATACCTTGAATTGCTTTTGAAATTATTTATTCTTGTCATAGCTTTGTTGATAACTTCTTTATGTGTCGCAAAAGGATTTTACTTGAATCTAGAAATATCCTTTTTTCTTTTTAGTTAGAACCATCCACACAGACCAATGTTTTGTAAAAGCATATGGCATTGTCTGGAAACAGTTCTTCATGTATGTCTTGATTCAAGGGTAAAGGTGGAGTGTATATAACACAAATCGTAAACGTATAAAACTCGGAAGATAGTGAACATTAAAAATATTAAATAATTGGTATAAATAGGTCGTGTTTTGCAGAAAGTATATAAATGCACATCTATTCGCGCAAGAGGGTTACAATTATGTTATTTGCATGTTATTGGTCACGTTATATTTTTTCTGTTGTTCAAACATGCGTTTAAAATAAATATTAAAAATTTTAAGCATTCGTGAACTATAAGTTTCAAGCCTGTTGACTTGTAGCAATTAGTCTATATTCATGGAACAGTCACTTAGGTATTAAACAGTTTTAAAACTTGACAAGTAACTCCTCTGAAACATAATGAAAACGGCAACGAACCAAATTTGGAAACGAAATCTAACATTTATATTTTCACCATGCTCCAAACTAGTTAAAACTAAGTTAGTACAGTACACAATAAATCGAAATAAATAAACCCACCTACTTAAGTCACGACTCTGTAATTTAAAGCAAACTGTTAATACTTTAAAATTCAATTTTGAATTTAAATTCAAGGTTTAAAACTAGCGCAGTATCGCTTCCTGCATACCGGAATTTCTTCCGACGACCCTATTACTTTAAACTTATTCAAAATTGACGCGTAACATTTTTTTGACCCCAGGAAAATTGTGAGTTCCTGAGCGCCCTAAGCAAGTCCTTGGTCGAAATGCGAAAGAAATGAGCAAGCTGTTTTTTGGAGTTTATCGATCGAAACGTATTTTTTCGACGTTTTTTTTAATTCAAGCTGGACCAAGAAGCATCGACGAAATCATTACGAACACGTCATATGGAGTGAAAGAATAGCGTTATAAAACACGCAGCAAATTGAACTTAAATTCAGAATCGTTTGAGGATTTAGTTCCTGAAAGAAACAAATTGGATTTCATCCTGACATATTCTTCGATATCTTTAAGCACACCGATAGTTAATACTTTAACGTTTCTTTGTTGTAAAATTCTTGTGAGTGATGCTCCATGTAAAAAAGAGCACGAAACGTCAAACAATTTTAAGTTTAATGGAAAGTTCACTATTACGTCTTATTTCATCTCCTACAGTTAACAAGACATGACGAAAACCAACATTATTGAAAAAATGTTTCTACTTATTTTTTACATTAGAAATAAGTCTGATTGTTTGTTTTATCAAGAGGGACATCAATGACTTTGTTTTGGTTCTTTGTGGAATACAAATTTAAGGCGGTTTCAGTTTTTAGAAAATATTTTTGTTAAGAGTTAAAATCATCTGGATAGATGTTTTAGGAATGAATGTACATAATTCCTACATTTACTGTCATTATCTGTTATCCTTTCAACATGTGTTATTTATCATTTCAAATTTGTACATTTGTTCATAATGAAGATTCATAAGTGCAAACCTTATAAAATTCAGTTCCTTTCAAATGAACCAGCGACGACGATCACAGTTCCGAACGCAAACCACGAAATCCCCAACCGCACATTACAAGTGATACATTTTGGACACTAAGTGGTGTCATTGCCAGGTCTTCGTCTGTATGGGCGTGGTTAGAAAGGCGAACTCTGTACCCAAAAGATAATAACTTATGAACATTAACGGCAAATAATATTAATTATATCCGTGTTATTCAATCATCCCATTTTTATTCTTGTTCTTGTTGGAAGTTGATCTTGTACATCAGTGAGACCCCTTAATGATTTTCCCGAAATAAACCGGTAATGATTTTCCCAAATCAATCCACACAAACACGGCCTAGATTGACATCTGGCTGTGAACAAGGTATATAAGCGCTTGGCCGGCTTCCTGTATGTGACTGCTAACCTATGGTGTCGGGGGGCAGATTTGCCATCATCAAACGAGACGAATATAATATAAATCAGCATCATTTTTCGGCTGCCAGGTCGAAGGATCAATAGTCCCCGTATCCATGATAAATCTTATTTATCTTTTATGTCGTCTACCACACGAGACTAAAACAATTTACACCGATCCGACCCTAACAATTCGCCAAAATTAATTCCATAACAAGCGCGGTAGGTGCAGTCAATTGCAAAATGTTTAAATGAGTTTGTGAGCATTTAGATTCTAACGAAGTTGGCATCGCCTCTATGTGATAGTATTTGGCAATCCTGATGCTTTGGGGGAAGTAGAAATTGGATTTCGCAAATGACGAACACTTGCTCTTCTCGTACGACTCTGGTCGATGGAGGGGGAATTTTGCACACAGAGCGTCGAAGCAGTGCCACGATCTTCAAAGACTTTTCCATTAGCGACTTTGTCAATTTTCATTACGCCCGAGGTTCTCAGGAGACGGCGAAGGCGATGAGAGGAATACATTATGACTTCAGCTTCCACCGCGATGAGCTACCACCCCTCGCCAAGGTACTTCTAATTCAATGCGAGTGTTGTGCTTCATAAAGCTTGCAAATTTCTGTCTTCGGGCGACTGTGTGTCCAATTCTCCGATGACACAACACGCGAGACCTGGTCGCGCCCCTGCCTTCAACATCTCTTCTGCACGCGGGCCAAGTCCCAAGCCGTCTGCTCGAGATCCACAACTATCGTCTGCTTGCCTCTTAAAGTCGCGATGGATTGCTGTTTTGGCGGGGAATGGCTCAAATGGGCTCTCTGTTTACTTAATGGCCACATATCGATCAGTGTATAGGAATGTGAAAGTAGGACCGTAAACATCTGCTTAGATTAATTAATATCAAATAAATTGCAACCGGTATGAACCGCACGTCTGTACGGCAGTTAATTTTTGGCACGTGCTCACACGTGGAGCGTGTCCCGAGGTCTATCGACCGGCTTGTGGGCAGGTGTAGATTGGTCATAGTTATCGCTCATAATAGAGCTATTTACAAAGGACGTTAATTGAAGAGCTGAATAGACACCCAAATGACTAGGAAACATCAATTTCGAACATAATTCGATTACTAAGACATTTCAAGATTTCCAAAGAGCTGAAAAGAGGCGACTTCCACGAAATGGCGTGGATGAGGCGAGATGAATCTCTCATGCAATGGTCCATTATTCGTAGACGGTGAGTTTCCCGAGAAGGGCTGAGTCTGTTCACAGATCACGCTACGTCCCCTGACCCAAGGAGCGCACTAACCCACCCTTCTGACCGGGGCAGTCTCGCGTGGAGTAGCGGCAACTCCACAATAATGCAAATCAATACCGAGGACTTTAACCAAGTTGTCTGAAACTGCTTGCTTGTGGAATCAATGGACCCCCCTCTGACATCCCGAGCCTGAATCATAGCTGCTCCATGTCCTATTAGCAACACTTCTGCTTCTGTTTGTGGTGTGGGGAGCATGGCGTTAGCCCTTTGGACTTCTGACCAGAAGCATGAATTGTTTGCAATCAGACTGCCACCTCCCCGAGCTAGTCAATATATGTGGTCTGTTCACCAGTATCGTCATGCGTGAGTCGCACTCTTAGTGACAAAAAGTGAAAACAAAGACCTGTTTTTGCTGCCAGTTGTGTCCATTATCAGATGACAGATTTGATGTTGTTGATGTTTTATATTAAAGACGATTCATCTTATGGCTGCTGGTATTGATTTTGTCTTTACATCCTCCAGACATCAAAACACAACAGTGATACATTTTTTGCAACAGCCAGTGTTCTCGGAGCTTTGATGGCTCAATGACATTTTCCCTGCGCAATATAGACATAATTCTTATGACATGGAATACATTCAGAAAATGTCACAGGAAATTATATTAACAACGTTGACATTCCGCAGATGGTCATCACGAAAATAAATTATCGCTTCAAAAACATCAGTGTTTTCATTTGCTTTCTGAAGTTTGTTTCGTTTGCTTGTTTACTTTTTGTTTGTTAGTTTGTTCGTTGGTGTTTGACGCCTCACTCAGCAATATTCAAGCTATATGATGGCGGTCTGTAAACAATCGAATCTGGACCAGACAATCCAATGATTGACATTAGTAGAGATCTACACAAACGGGATACGATGACATGCAGCAACCAAGTCAGTGAGCCTGCTAATGCTGTTAGTTGCTGAAGTTTATTATCACATGGTTCATTTCTCTATATTTGACGTAACATGTATAAAATATCACCATGTAGTTGTCGTGTATGAATTTGGACGTTCTTTCTGTTAAGCCAAAACTAGGGAAGGTGAAATGGGGTTTAACATCACGTGTGCGTCAGTGTGTGTGTGTTAGTGTGTGTGTGTGTTAGTGTGTGTGTGTTAGTGTGTGTGTGTGTTAGTGTGTGTGTGTGTGTGTGTGCGTGCGTGCGTGCGTGCGTGCGTGCGTGCGTGCGTGCGTGCGTGCGCGTGTGTGTGTGTGTGTGTGTGTGTGTGTGTGTGCGTGCGCGCGCGCGATCAGGCCAAAACAAAGAAAGGGAAATGGTCCTCATCGTTGTGCGGGTCATTCCTTTTTTCACGGTTCCGAATTCAGACATTTATCATTTTCTGCACTTAGTCTTCAATTAGAGTTATGTTTCCTTGTTGGAATTAAATACTCACTCTTTGTTTAGTGTCTCTGGTTGTCGTCTTTCATAGAAAAATGTCTGGTCACCTTGCCATATTTATCATGTGGAATTGATGAGAAACATTTTTGTGGCCTTATTGGGATCATCATTAAATGCCAGTTTGATATCAATCATAACCTTTCAGTTCCCGATCAAATATTAAAGTAATGTAGGTCTGAATGACTCGCATCAATCTTGCCGTAACTGTCAATGTGCCCGAATCTAGTTCTCCTTTAACACGTTTGTTGTTTTTCAGGTGTGGTTCCAGAACCGACGTGCTAAATATCGCAAACAGGAGAAACAGCTGGCCAAGTCACTGTCGCCTGTCATCCCCACGTGCAACGGCATGATGCGTAACATCTACCCCACCAACACCCGCCCCTACGCCTACCCCAGCCCAGCCAACGTCAACATGAACACCATGACTCGCTACCCTCAGATGAACTCCGGGTACTCACCCGCCATGGCCCAGTTCTCGTCGATGGGCTCCATGCCCAGTTCCAACATGGCGTCCATGACCATGCCAAGACAGGTGCAGCAGTTCCCCATGGCCACAGACTACAACCTCGTCAGCCAGATGGTAAGCACCACTGTATTGAGACATCATCAACTATGCTCGTTAAACGTACAGCACCGACCATTTGATTTTCTGAGGGAGCTACACTTTTCCAGTCATTCCTGAAACCGTTTCCCAAGATAAAATCCCTTCATGGTTAATTACACTTATATATGCGTGCGTGCGTGCGTGCGTGCGTGCCCGAGAGTGTGCTTGTGTTGTTTTGCCAAAGCTTTTTGGAATGAATTCAGATTATCGTAACCTGACGTTAAATTAGCTGTTTTCTCTGTGTTGTCATTTTAATGTTTTTATTGTAATTACTTTTGTAATAAATACTACTCAAGTTATATAAACAAGATAAATACTACAGAAGTTAAAGAACACCCGATTTTTTCACATGATTATAGTTAATCTAGATTCATCAAGTGTTCTCTAACTTCTTTTGAGTGGTATATAATATGTCCAATCCCATTGACCATATGCCTCAATAAAATATGGTTAAAAACAAACAATAATTTCTGAATAGAGAATCAACATTGTCCATCAAAGGTATTCTCAACTGCGAACCATGACGATAACCTCGAATGGGAGGATGTATTTTTGTGATATCCAACTATTTTACTCACGTGTGAAGGCTTTGTTTCAGGAAAATCCTGAAGAGGATTGGTACAACAAAAGTCTGACAGCTCTGCGCATGAACAACACACATCCGGGTGCCCTGTCTAACTCAGTGCTACAGTACCAAGCCCAAGTTTAGTTAGCGGCCATCTTGAATTCCCACAGACAATCATAACTGACGTTGGTGTTTGTGTAACACGTGCCAAATACAGTGCGGTATTGGATAGTGCTGTTGGGGTATACCCTTGTCTCACAACCACCGATACAATCTTCCAGACAACAACGTATTGATGAACCTACCTTTTTCATCCAGTTCACCCAAGAATGTAATGACGAGCATGATGCTCTCGATTCAAAGACGTTTTCATACAAGTATCATTATACTCATCCTCGATAATACAGGGTATTATACCTCATCCTGTTAAGATAAATACCCTGGATCCATTCGTCACCTTAGCTTCGTTTCAGAAGTGACGTCTTTTCACTAACGAAGCACATAGTCTCTTCCGCTCATGAGTGTAAAGTTATTGGACGGCTATTTGCAAAGTTACGCAGGTTAAATCGGGCACAAAATGAAGTTATTGTAGCGAATAGACCTAGGGTATTTATCATAAAAGAATGGAGGCATAATACGTTGGATTATCGAGGAGGCATTAAACTGTGTTGTTCCTGGTGTACAAGTCCAACCATGACCTTTACATTGACCGTGTCCAGATACTACTGCAACACCCCTTTACCACACCACGCCAGTTGATATAGTGCAGCGTTGTGTGTGAACATATTTCAATACTTTACCAAGTAGTGAAGTGAGACGCACTTCGTATATTTCCCTTCAAACGGTTTTCCGATTCCATTGGTTGAAAGATCAGCAAACTCTATCTCTACATTCAGAAGTGATAAGAATTACGTTGTCACCATTATTATAAGACTGTCATATTTCAGAATATAAATTTATGTCCCTTCAAATGATTTATTGGCAGTGGTGAAGCCTAGTGGTTAAGGCGTTCGCACGTCATACCGAAGGCCCGGGTGCGATTCCCCACACGCGTGCATTGTGTGAAGCCCATTTCTGGTGTCCCGGCAATGATATTGCTGGAATATAACTAAAAGCAGTGTATAAATGTACTCACTGTCAGTCACTGAAATTATTCGGGGGACTGAAGATCTGGCGGTCGAAGGCGCCAAACGTTGCATTACAGATCTGTGTCCATTAGGGGCGAGGAACCACTTGTCTGGGTTCGAATCCTAGACTCCCAAATGTGATCCTTGGTATGTCTTCACCACACCACACCGACCTTTGTACCTTTGGGCTCCCCCTCCTCCTCCCCCATCCCCATGATAATATAAATAAAATGATATTCAAAAGTGGCATCAACTACAATTCACTTCCAATAACCCTTTCTGTCACATATAGCATTGTGTTTCGCTTAAACGGGGTTGTGCAATATACTCGACATATCTGTCTTTTTACAGATTACTGTATTATTTACACGTTATTGTACCACATGGTAAACAATCAGTTTGTATATTAAACATGAATCTATAAATCAGTCACTGACATTTTATTGTCAAATGTACCATTCAGTATTTAATATTAGCTGTACATCTTCAAATGCCACATTTTCTCTGCTTCAAATGTTTAAACGAAGTCAGATCGGTGGAGTACAATTCAAAGATCATATGTACACACGGATATCCCTAAATTATAAGTTTACTATTTATTTGTTATTTATATTAATCTGTTTGCATTATGATTAAATAGTTTATTTCGTAATATAAATACGACGTATTGACAATTGTATATAGAAATGTACTGAATACCCTTGTAGCGATAACAGTTGCATACTTGAATAACCTTGTCTCTTCGATCTCATTATGCCACACTGTTTTTACTTGCTCTACGGATCAGCCGACTGTAAATTTTGTTGAAATAGAAAAGAATCAGAATTTGCTCCCTTTTTATCCCGCCGATAATCTGAAAGCATAATGCACCAAAAAGAATTTTCTAAACAAGGACCCACTGACGTTAATGTATTAAACGTGAGTGTCAAAATAACGTTTGTTGTTCTTGAAATTGATAGAATGGATAGATGAACAACAGTATTCCCGTTGCTTCACATCAGAGTTGCAGGCTCTTCTCCCACATTAAACCATTATCATTTTTTTAATACCAGCTGACCTGTATTGGAGCAGTAACAAAACAAAATGATTTTTTCTGTAAAAAAACTTTAAAGCAAGTAAAAAAGGTGTGACCTTACATTAATAACACTGCCACAGTAGACATACAATTCAAATTGTTCGAACAAGATTCACATGACCTCCCAACTTGTTCTCTTCTATTACCAAAACAAACGCACAATTTTATTAGTCCATGAAAAACTAAAATTGGTCAAATATAACCTTTATGCTTAAATACATAAATGCTATACATTTACCCTGATATATAACAGAAGTACTTTATTGTTTATACAAACCGTCAGTGTAGTCCTTCACACTGTGATGCCAACAGATACAGAAAGGGCTGATGTTTCTGTGTACATACCTACAAGATGTTTCTCCATGCTAGTCGGTGTTCCTGTCTCCGTGCATACATGTCGTGCATCCTGTCTCATTATGTTATATGTTCAAGTCTTTCAATGTTCACATAGTTTCTACATTGTAGACGACCAGTACGGTTCTAGTTTTCAAATGACCACTTTCTCAATAAAATGAGGAAACCTACCGTTGCCTTTCTTTGTATTTTCGTTGAGATACTCAAGTGAAGATAACGTTAACAGTACGTTTACGACCACTGCGAGTCAATACACTCACTGCTCATTATATGCGCGATGGCAATAGAGTTCACCTGTTTCTGCCCAAGCATGTACATCCTCGATTGTCCAGTGTATTACATCTCCTTTCTATTACGATACATACCCTGAGCCAGGTCCGCACCAGAGCTTCGGCTCTGTCTCTCGATCGCTGTTATCGCTAAAATGAACTTGTCTCGCACACTAGTCCTGCCATTTGAATCGGACTCAAAACGAAGCTATGCCATTAAGGATAGGATAGTGATATAAAACAAGGGACAATCGAGGTTACAATTATATTACATAGAAAGATGTTCTTCACAATCTCTATTTACAGTTAGTTTGGTTTTATCTTTTATAACGATCCGGGCACAGATGAAACCTGTACGCCTTGCTTGCCATAAGGAGATGTGAAATGAGGTTTAACGTTGCGTTCAAGATTATTGCACCTGTATAGCGACGAACATGGACATGTGTGTGTGGCTGTTTGTACTATTCCGGATTAATGTCGGTTTTATAGTGTGAGCCTACTGGGATACCATGTCGCTGTTTTAACATGGATACCCGACTCAGACAGATTAAACTCAGACTCTGAGCCCACCAGTCCTTGCGTTATTCCCTGAATTACGAGCGCCAGGTAAGGTAACAAGTACTAGTATAATCTTTCAACGTCTTTGGACACAGGGTTGAGGATCAGGTGGATACAGTGTGTGACTTTGTTTGCCACGTGTCCCTATGGAAGGGGTGCAAAGAACAACATACTTGCCTTACCAGGACACGACGGCATTCAATCCGCCGTGTAATAACTGGAATATGAATGAGTGAATATATGGTTTACGCAGCGGTCAACAATCCGGTGTCTTCACTCATTCATTCTTCTCATCCGTACATCGGTAATATAAATCAACTTGGAATGTAAATGACATATAAATGACACACATTTGAATAAATGCAGATGTATTGTTGACGGGGCGCAGGGTGAAATTCAATATCGAAATCTGATCGATTCTTACCATGCAAACAAACACGCTTTGAAAGCAATGTCTCTATATCACGGTGATCGGAGAGCAACAATTTCGTTTCAAGCAACATTTCAATTAAATTATGTTTGGTGCATTTACAATTAAGAGATACATATGTGGTTAATGTCGTATCCTTTACTTTGGAACCAACGTCTTCACGTTTCTAAGGCTACCAGAGTGACGTGACCAATATCAATATCAACTCCGCAAAACCAGCATAACATTTTACCATAGAAACCCGAGGTAAAATATAACTCTCATCATTTCTATATTGCAGTGCGTCAACATAGTGTTTCGTTATATAAATGTCGTCAATCATTGCTTGAAAATATCACAAACGTTTACAAATAACGATAATAAAATACTTTATTTTCTCTGACAAGTCATGAGCAATACATCACACCCATGGAATGTTCATTCGTTACAATGAAATATACATGGGGCAAGAAGGACGCATATGCATAGTTCATTATCTACTTGAATAAATCCCTTTAGTACCATTTATTGTATATATTCTACGTTAATACCATGATATTCCAACATTGAAGAGTTAGTCATTTCTTACATTGAAATATACAAAGGTTACACATTACCCATAAAAAAATCATTATAGCATCGCCCACACGATATACATTCTTGACGACACATGATACTGAACTTGTGAAAATTAATATTCAAGATATAAGTTTTATTAGCGTTAAATACCTAAAGCATAGGCTGCTTAAATTAAATGGTAACGAGAGTTTCCTGTGTTCAACGCGGTACAAAACCTTCATGTCTGTGTAATGTCAAAAATAAACGAGTCCCGAGTCGACAAAACAATGACCAACAGAATGATTTGTTTGTTTGTTTGTTATTTAACGCAGCATCCCCTTATTCACCTCTACGACAAGCACAGTAGCATGTTACGGCAAGCATGGGTTGCTGAAGACCTGTTCTAGCCCGGATCTTCATGGGTGACTAACAGAATGAGAATATCCGGAACAGATCTCAAACGAGTCAGCGAAGACACAGTAAAGTGTATTTCAGTTAAGGAACGGAATGTTTGCTAAATACTGTGGACAAACAACATTATACAGCTTTTTGGCATTTTGGTTGGGCAAGCGGATAGGGCGTCTGTCCCAAGAGCGGAAGGTCGGAGGTTCGAACCTCGGCCGCGTCATACCAAAGAACGTTAAAAGATGGTAGTTGTTGTTCCCTTGCTGGCGCTAGGTACTAAGGCGATTAAACAACGACTGGAGGGCTCGGAGTCAGTTTGTAGTGTCTGAGTGGGGTATCAATGTTAAACTGGGGCAGGATATTTCAGTGAGCTAGCACGATAAACAAGCATTAGACTAGTACAAGCAGATGTGCACGCACGCAATCACACACGTCGCTACATAAGTTCAACGTTCTAAGAGATATATCTTGAACTGTGTTAAAACTGCACACTGGAAATCAAGAGCGTCAGGCAAGCGTGTATCCATAACCTGTTCCCAAAGTAAAAAATGCAGGCTTCAAAAATACCACCATTAGTTAAATACTCAGATAAGTTTCCTAGTTTCACAAGTGTAGTTGGTATATTTGATATGTGAAAAAAACTTGTTCAAAGAACAAATACATGACAAATGCAAAAAAGAAGGTGTTAATTACTAAATAACAATCGACAAAAATAACACATTTTTACTCAAACAACTGACTGAGTGAGTGAGTGAGTATGATTTTACGCCGCTTTTAGCAATATTCCAGCAATATCACGGCGGGGGACACCAGAAATGGGCTTCACACATTGTACCCATGTCGGGAATCGAACCCGGGTCTTCGGCGTGACGAGCGAACGCTTTAACCACTAGGCTACCCGACCGCCCCCAAACAACTGACTGACTAAGTATGGTTTTAGGCTGCTTTTAGCAATAATCCAGCAATATCACGGTGGGGACAACAGAAATGGGCTTCACACATTGTACCCATGTCAGGAATCGAAACCCGGGTCTTCGGCGTGACAAGCGAATGCTTTAACCACTAGGCTACCCAACCGCCCTTTCTCAAACAAAAGATTTACCAAAAGATGTACGACTTCAACCACTTCAAAAAATGTGTAGTACCAATTTGACTAACTATAGGGGTTGTGTATGAATGTATTTATAAGAAAGCATTTTTTTGGAAGTAGCAAGGTCAAACACTATTTGCCTTGGCTCAGATCAATTGTAATCCACACATATATTTAAATTGTACAAACGTATAAATAGGCTAATCATTTATTAAAAAGGTCTTAAAAAGTTCAAGGAATACTTGTTCGTAGGCACCTTCAGTTCTCCAGACCGGTCAGGTCATCGTTTATATCAACAACACTGTTCTTATGTGAATTCCATGTAAACTACTAACACCGTTGGAAATCAAATGGAGATACATCAACAAAAAGAACATGTTTAGGATATTTATCACCCAATTGACTGCTATAAGTAAACAGATACTAGTATACACAAGGAATTAATTTAGCACCACTCCATATTTCCAAATGAAATAGACTTTTATTCTAAAATGGTATGATGTATATATTTTCTGATGAAACATATTTGTTTTTGTTGACATAGTTGGGTACTCATATTGACATACAAAAACCGAAAGTGGTTATGTAATGACACATTTTTTGTAACCATTCCATGGTGATATTTTTTTGACTACCATCTCAATTGCTTCATCTCCTTCTTTGCATAATATTTGAATACTGACCCAGTTTTAGGGACCATCTGAAAGGAACATACAATATTCAATATTCTCTTATCAAATATTCATCAGATGTCAGTGGCATTGTAGACATTTTTCACAATGAGATTAATGTCATATGTAGATATTTCCAAAATAAATATCAAAGTTCAGAATATTTTAAAAAGGAGTACTTAACTTTTTCCCAGGTGTACATATGTTCACCTTCAACATTACCAATCTGACAGTGAGTTCATTTGTATAACAAAAAACTGATATATACAACTACTGGTCTATTGCACTTTTAATTGCTTTGAGTTTACCATTATCATGGTATAAATTGGGTAGAAATACTGAATACAGCTTTATGTTATAAAATATAATGCTTAAAGTTATTACTGTTTTATGAACACTAATACAATCCCAGAAACCAGTCATTATTAACTCAAGACCAACATGAATTACAGCATATCAGAATATGGTCAAAATGTTTGTTATCTATTGAAAAAGAAACAACAATCCTAAATAATGGATCTTTCATGACATCATTTGTTGTGACACTGCTAGTGGATTACGTCATTTGGCGTAATATTTATTTTAATTTTAAGAAAGAAATTATCTGTGTTGACTTTCCAATGACTACACTGGAGTCATGGCCTAACTGTCAATAGTTTCTATTGCCTGTGGTGTGTTGTTACTGTCAGTGGATCACAAGACATATATATCATACACACATACACTGAACCTAGAGTATTGACACTGACAATAAATAACGTACAATGTCAATAGTTACATAATATACACTGCTATTTTGCCATCAGTGATCAATGGTATTGCATACATTGTAAATGTTGTGTGTTTACCAAATAAGATAATCACAATGACTCCCATTTCTCTCATATGTAAATACCAATACATGGCATCGCATCTGTTGTACTGTCAACTGATAACAATAAAGCCAGATCATTTCATACTCCCGTTTCATGGAAGTAACAAAATACTTCAACATCAGAATGCTTCACTTTGATTAGAAATGTGATTTTGTTTTGTTCAAGTTTCGTTTCCATCACTGTTTAAGTGAAATTAACCAACAATAAACCCTAACAATTGTTGTTTTTGTCTTCTCCTGCCTCATTGGATGAATTCCATAAATCAAGAAAATGAAGTAACCTTGGTAACACATGTAAGCAAATCCCTTCATACAATAACAGAGAACATACCAAGTATTAACAAAAAAAGTTTTGTCAGAGGTAGATGGACATGATTTAAACTTATCAGTTGTTACCACTTCAATGGATTTGATAATTTTGTCATCTTGTTATCTTCAGATATTATTGACAAGTTTTAATGTAAGCAGGTATCTGTCAAACTGTAACAAATGTTAAACTTCATATACATATAAAATGAATGTAAATGTGGAGACAAATGTTGACACCAATATACCAATGGTCTCAAATTGAAACATTGTGCCACAAGTACTGTAGCTCACCTGCTGTGGAGTTAAGTCCAAAAGATGTTCAGCTTTCAGTATGGTCTAAGTGCAAATGTGAAAATATAAAATATAACAAAAAACAGAACATGTTTAGACACAGCATTACTTACAAATGTACCAAATATCATAACTTTTTCAAACAAACTGGTTGTGTCAAACCTCATGAAAAAATTAGGGCGTCATCTTAATTGAGAGGAAGTATGTGAAGTTTCAGCTTCATTGGTCCTCTGGTTTCTGAGGAGGAGATGTTTCTGATGGTTGACACTCAATGGACGATGAATAATGGACACGGGACAAACAGGACCTAAGCTCAAATAACTTTAAATTATGTGTGCTAAAATTTGAAATACTGAATTATAGTGAAAAGTTACATAAATCTCATGTATTGTTGTCTGTAGGGCAAAGTTGGCGACATTGTCACGAGATTCCCACTGCACTGATTCTATTGCTCTGTGTCCACAGAATAAAGAGTTGTCATTGCCCTAATAATTGGTGGATACATTCACCAGACTAACACTGAAATATTCAGACTGCGGATAACTGTGTATACAGGTTACCATTATTTTATTTATTTCGTTGGGATATGAAGATGACCTGGTTCATGGAGCTTTCTTCTTAGTGACTAAAGCATGTATGCATCTTCAACTTATGACCATCAGTATGTTAATGTCAACACCAACCAGTGCTTTCTTACATAAACATATATGTGTAAAGGACTGTTAAATGTTTGGACGGTTGTGAAAACATATATAAGTAGTATAAACTTCTTAAGCATAAAAAATACTGAACACAGAAAACAGCATATAAAGAGTACATATTATGCATCCTAACTGTATATGTATGCATTGATAAAACAACCCATGCTTCAGTTGCAACATAAATCAAACAAGTAATTTTATATCTTATTAAAATGATATTATTTACACCAACAAGATCATTTTGAAATTCATCAGAAACTAATAACAAAACACTTGTAGAAACTAAAGACAGAAAACATGATATACTTCTTGAAAGGAATGACAATTTGGTTTTCAAGGTATATGTGCAGCAGAAAATATTGGGACAAATCTAACTACATTTGATATATTCCTCTCATTGAAAATGAAATGTTGTGTGAAACTAAATGGTTGACCTCATTCCCAAAAAGTCACAAGTGATATTTACTTATTACTAAGGAACTTGATTTTGAAGTGGTACATGTTCTCCCTCTTGAGTTTGCATTTGTTGCACGGGAACATGTTCTACAGGAATTTGCTGCTGCTGCTGCTGTTGCTGTTCTAGTGAACCTTGTTGCTGCTGCTGCTGCTGCTGTTGTTCTTGCTGCTGTTGTAGATGCTGCTGCTGTTGTTGTTGCTGCTGCTGTTGCTGCTGTTCCAGTGAACCTTGTTGCTGCTGTTGTAGTTGCTGCTGCTGTTGTTGTTGCTGTTGCTGCTGTTCCAGTGAACCTTGTTGTCCCTGTGCCTGTTGTGGCTGAGATAGATGTTGATCCTGAGTCAATTGTTGCTGTTCTTGTTGCTGTACCTGAAACTGCTGCTCATTCTGCTGCTGCTGCTGCTGTTGTTGCTGCATTTCATTTTGCAGTTGCTGTTGCTGTTGGTCAACAACGTCCTGCTTGGACTGGTCCTGTGGCACATGGACTTGCTGTTCTTGTTGCTGTACCTGTCCATTGTCTGTTGGAGCAGTAAGTGGTGGCACTGCCTTGTCAGCTTCATGCTTGGCTCTCCTCTGAGCAGTAATAAACTCTACATACTCTACATAACCATCATGGTCCAAGTCATCATCATCCAAGACAGAATCGACAATCTTTTCAATTTCATCATCACTAAGTTTCCGTTTTCCAGTTAGTGCTTCACCCTCTGAAAGATACACAGGACATTTGTTAAAGTTTACCTTCCATGCCATTTCTTTAGAACTGAAATAATATTGATTGATCACTGTTTTATTCATTTCAAGACAGACTGATAAGAAGATTAATACGTATGCAAATATGAACAGACTTAAAAACGATTAAGCATCACAGCAGCAGATTCGGTGTTTCATACATATGACACTTAGAACACACTGTTGTATACAAGAATCTGGATGACTTTCATAGAACTCTGCCTTGGGTATATGCCTTGGGTATAACTACATCTGAACTATTACTTATGGGTATTAAAGAGAAATGTTAAGAGATGTGAAAAGCACATATTCAAACATAATCTTAAGGAACTAAATCTTCATTCTATTAAATGGTTCTACCCTTGCCCTGATTTCCAATTAGAGGATATTCTCAGAAGTATCAGGTTCAGGTATTCAGTATGAAATCAATATGTAATGCAGGAGTTGACAAAAATCATGTGGGTTTTTTATCATAGCATTTAACAAAATTTGTAAAACAGCCAACTTAGACTATTCTGGAAGTGAAAATCTATGTTTACTCCCAAAATCTAACCCAGATGACATAAACACACCACTAGCTACAGTCCAAACTGAGCTGTGGACAAAGTTGGGTTTAATCTCTGAACAGCAGTTAAATGCAAGACTGTCTGTCCACCAGTAAACCATGACACAAACCTTCAACCATATTGCGATATGATCTAAATGTGTTTGTATGTTGAGAATATATGTAAATAAGTGTATAAGGTTTTGTCAAAAGTGAAAAATAAATTAAACTCTTCCTCATACAGCAGATCTCAGATGAATACAGTGTCTTATACACCCTGCTACTTGACACTGCGTTACCGCACTTGAGTAAGCTCTACTATTGGCGGCCAAGCATCTTGAATACAAGATCGCCCCGCTCAAAAGGTGAAAAAGCAAGGCACTATTTTGATCTTTAAAAAAGAAGGGCAATATATTCTAATAAGTGTCACAATACACACCTAAACATCACAATATATCGCAATTGAAATGCCAGGCAATACACAGTCCTAGTAACAACAAATGAAAGTAGTAGTAAGAATATGCCATCTTCCTTCCAGGAAATATGTTTAATAAAAATTGGGTTAAAAGTCAAGTTGATATAACATCTCCTCAGCATATCCATGTATGGTCATATTCCCCAAAAATGGAAAAAATTATTTTCAACAATTCTAGTTTTTCAGGATAAAAGATAACAGATAAAAGATAGAACACCATCATAGCATTTGCTTAGTTGGTGTTTCTAGATATTCAAAGCTAAAGAAGCAGTGCAGTGTATTATCTCATAAATACATTTGTTCATCACATTGCCTGTACCAAAAACGTTGTTGAAAGTTCATTGCAAATGGTTAGTATACTTTCTACCTTATGTTCTACAGCTCAAAAGAGCTTCCATGTTATTCCTCAGCTGTTAAACATAATAAATTAATGAAGAAAATCATAACATGACGAGATGTTGAGTCAACATTTTATTCACCAAATATGACAATCTTAACTTTTAAAAATAGATTTCTAAAAGTTTGAGATGCAAAGTATGTTATAGTGAAACCCATTCTCAAAGACAAACAATCCTTGTACTAACTGATGTTGAAAATGCAATTTTAGTAATGTCAAATAAAGTCTAGCATTCAACATATATTATCCTCAGCTGGATTTACAACAGATGTAAGTTAGACTTAAACAACTTTCCATGTACATAATAAAAGTACTTCTTCATATAAAAACAAATAAAACAACATAAAACAAATCAGATGACTAAATCCTTCACTTCAAAGCTTCGCTGGTAGCAAGAATTAAATATATATCATTTATATATAATTATTTACACTGATTATAGTAAGTATTCAGAAATGGAATGTTTTTAGTAGAAATATCAGTATCAAAGGTTATTAAAATACAGATTGACTTGATTAATATATTGACTTTGGCACCAAACAGGCTGTGACTGAGTTTGACTCCAAATGAGCCACAAAAACTCTTATATATCCATGTATATTCCATGTAATATTACAGCATCATAATGAATTTCCTATGTGCCCCTGTACATTGAACATTCTGCAGTGTATAGGATGGGGCTGGGATTAGTATTGGAGACAGGACATTTTCACGGTCACTGCTTCAAAACATGTAAGCTGTGTCTGTGAAAGGACAAAACCAATTCAGAATTATTCAGGAAACCTAGTATATCCAGTGACCAATGTAGTTTGGGGTAAAACTAAAGAACAAATCATATTTTCTGGAGCGAATAATCGTTTTCAGAAAAATACCCCCACCCCAAGGCCTGTAACTCAATAATTACATTAAAACATTGGAATATCATTGACGGTATGATGCCGGGACTTGGTGGTCACTTCAATAGTAGGACATACAGTATGAGCTCCAGGATTAACAAAGTGATTTTAAATGAAGATGACATAAGTCTCTGGGAGTCTCTGTTCCGATACTGAATACAGAACAATGTGGTATACGCTATCTGAACTGGTAGTAACACCCTTAAACTTGAGAAGTGCTCTATTACGGAAGACGTTCATTGCCAGAAAATAACCAGGCTCTATTATTTGACGAAACAGATTCCATTTGACGAAAAACACAACACAGTGGCGGCAATCACATACAAATGAGCCAGGCCTTCAAATCAGCAGGAAAACTACTTAATTCTATATTTAGCAATTTGTGAATGTACACCACTTGCCAAGTGGCGCCATGATAAAATGATTTGGAGACTATATTGGTATATTCACATGTACTTCCAAAATGACCCAAAAATATGATGGCAATGAATTTGTAAAGCTTTGGTGTTCATTATATGCAATCTAAACAGACCAATTGTTTACAATGTCTATGTATGTTTAAAGAGTTTGGGGAGATGAGGTCTCTTGGTCTTCATAGTAGGATTGTCCATTTGTAAAAAGCAAAACATTTCTTTAAAAAGAAATCACAATATAATAGTCATAATCAAGCTATCCAAATTGAGTGCAAATATCACATAACAACCTATCAGTGAGTGAGTAGTGGTTTAAGCACTTAAGCAATATTCCAGACATTCTATCTATAAAATAGATATTATATGAAATGGATTCCACACACACAAATGTGGGGAATCAACAAACCTGGGTCGTCAGCCTGATGAAGCAACACTGTCACCAGTCAGCTACTCACAGCAACCCCTCCACTCATGAGACACTTGGTATAAGTTTGTGGGATTCCTATTCATTGGTAATAACAACATAACATCATTTTGGAAACTTGCCTTCTTCTTTGGATACTAGAATATCAAAATGGTTCCTTGGAATTTGATGCCTGATTGCAATTACTCTAATGTATGTTTATGGAATATCAAAACTATATGAGCAACATAATATTTTGTACACATCAAAGAGACACACATGTACTAAACAGGGAGTGTTTGTACTCCCCCATGTTAAACTACGCCTACTGTATATGTACAGTTTTGATTTCCCTTTTGATTAGATGCCTTCCTGTGTGTGTAAGATGCATATAGCATACACAACGTGCAGATGTCTAGCATAAATTGCACTACATATGGAACACACTTCACAAAATATTCAAAGAACGACCCAATATTACCACATCATATCAGGGAAATCCATGTCATGGAAATATCATAAAGTATCAAGATAGAAATAAAATCTAAATTTCTCCTACATTTACAGATAGAGGGTTCCTCACCATGTGTGCCCAGGAATTAAAGCTCTCCTATAATTGTTTTCATAACACTTAAAATGAAAATCATAAGGTCTTTCAGGCTTGTCATATGCAGTTGAGACATCACTCTACGGAACATGTATGAATCGTTGCGAAAAGGTAATTTTGATAAATAACTACAATTGTACCATTTGGATCTGTGTTGGTGAATCATGCAAATGTGCTTGTCACAAAACATAAAGTTGTCTCCTTGTATCATTTTGGCCCTATGAAAAGACCAGAAACTAAGTAGTGTTTAGAGGGTTATGAATCAAAAATCAAAATATTGTTTTATTGAAATGCTTTTTCCTCAAATGATCTTGAACACAAGAAGTGACCATGTTTCAGGTTTTTTATAAAAATATTTACTACACTTCTGACCTTCACATATTTGAAACCGCCTCCGTGGACTTGTGGTAGAGCCTCCGCCCGGAGAGCGAAGGTCTGGAGTTCGATCCCCTGGTCGGCTCGGAGTCAGTATACTGTGTCTGAGTGGGGTATTCATGTTAAACAGCGGCTTGGTATCTCAGTGAGCTAGCACTATAAATCGGCATCAGTCTGGACTAGTACAAGCAGCCACACACACGTGCATGCACGTCGCTATATAAGTGCAATAATCTTGGATGCGACGTTAAACCCAATTTCACCTCACCTCACATATTTGAACCCAGGGTATGGTTTCATGAAAACTAATTATTTTTCAAAAATGGTATTGGCCTTGATCATGATAATGCCCATACAAGGATATTGATATTTCATTAAAACTAACTGCTGACTGATGTTTTCACAGAGAAACAAGGATGAAGTTTAGTGACATCTATGATGGACAAGTGTTGAGATCTTATACAAATGCTACCATGAAGTAAAAGCATCTAAAACAGCTGTAAAAAGACAGTGACACACATAAACATAACAAGTTCAAGAGTAATATCAGAATCTAACATCCCTTTTGATGAATTTGACATTGAAAGGCACATACAATCAACAATTCATAATCTGGTATACACTCACACTCTGCACAGCAGCACATCACATAAACTTCATCACCTGACCCACACACAAAACCACTCCCAACAATGTTCACCCAGCAAACCTAAGTAACAATGCATTCATAAATTATCCATTCATTACAAGTAAACTGTCAGGTGCAATTCAAACATATTCTAACGTGCAGTGATCTGTATGTTGTTCTGATATATTCTTTGCATGTTCCCCTTGCGGGACTTGTCTTATCTCCTTATATAAGATCATAAGGATAGGACATAAACTGAAGCAGATACATTTGACTGCTTTCAATTACCTTCATTTGAGATTGAATGGTAGGTATTTCAGGCATAAAATGTTTCTTCATATGCTTTCCTTTCTCACATCCATTATTTATATATCATATGACAGCAAATATTAATAATGGTTTGATGGTATTAGGCCTGAAAAAGTCATCCAGTTCCCTCTTATTAGATTTTGTTTGTTTGTTGTTTGCCGCATTCAGCAATATCCCAGCTATGTGACAACAACCTGTAAATAATTGAGTCTGGATCCAGTGACTTATATTGGGAGCAACTTATATTGCTGTCGGGGTAAGAGACCACAGCATCAACCAAGTCACCGAGCTTGACCACCCGATGCATTTGGTCACCCCTTATTACCAGCACAGGTTGCTGGGAACCTCTTCTAACCAGGAACCCACAATTAATATCCTAATAAGACCAATTTGTTTGGCGGTGCAACTACATGACAACAAGCCCACTACCCACAAAACCATGGAGATCTGTAGCACCTTCTTGACAGTGCGCATCCTGGTGAAGTCCACCAGAAGTATACAAAGAACATCAACAAAGGAAGAGTGATAACCAGATATTAAGGGTTTCCACCAAATAGTCACTTGGGCTTGATGCTGTTTTAAACGGTATCAGTCACCCTCTTAATCAAGACAAAGCCCTTCACTGTGAACGTCAAGATTTAGGAGCTTCATATTAGAGAATCATGATACATGATATTGTCCCTTTAGGCCTCCAAGAAGTTGATGTTTCAGACTTCAGGGTTTTACATTCAAGAAATGATATGTTTCTGTGCTTGTTCAGATAAACACTTGACTTGCCTTTGGATGCATTTATAACAAGGTTTCAGAGTACTTCACACATTGCACACATGAAAGAATAGAACACTTCACTGTGAAAAGCAAATGCTTAAAACACAAAGATGACAAACAGTTTTTCACTATCACTGTTAGAATAATTGCAAACCATGGCATGACCATGCAATTTGAACATGACAAATTGGAACTCAAGAATTAACCACAAGTGTATTTGTTTAATTTGTATGACCCTTTATGTCATCCTCTGATTTAATCATTCTTCCTTTGTTGACTATTCTCTATCATTTACAAAGGATCCATCTCAGTCATTCAAATTCTCAAAAGCTCATTTACTCATGGACACAAACTTCAGAAAACAAGATCAGGGCTCGATTTATGCACCAGGTGCATGTTGATATGACAACCTGGTTGCACCAAACACAACCAAGTGTCACCCTGGTCCAAATTTTTTTCAAAGTTGAAACATCAGTGCATAAACTAGACTTAACATACAAAATTTCCGATCTCTGATTAGTGTGTCACGACTTTTAATACACATAGTAGAGGAACATGTGCACATAATTTTTAAGTACCCACAGTTTGAGGATGTCAGGCCCTAGAGAGCATGACAAATTACACGAAACACAGGGATTAGTAAAATAGTACATTGTATATAAAGCCTAGACGTATAAGAGTGTTCAAAGATTAATGTTGTGTGGACAAGTAAGGCTTAGACACAAATTTGAACTTTTTGACGTTCTCTTGGCGCATGTTGTCATAATATTACCGGTAGGTTGCATTTTTCAGTAATAGGTTGCACTGGTGCATGTTTTATTAAGCTAAACCAAGCCCTGAATATGCATGCAAAAAAATTTAAATCTTCTGAAAAACAAGACACAAACCCATATTAACATCCATTATTTTGTATGGCCAAATATTAAAAAATAAACAATGAAAAGTTTCTTGTGTTAAAGCTCAGTGCCCAGGTAGACAATATGTACATATCTGCCGTCATGGTGATAAGAAAAAGCATGATCATGAACTAAGCCATTCCTTTGCACACAACAAGCACGGTATCTCGCTTTGTTACAAAACACTTACTAACTTAAGAACAAACTTCCATTTTTGCTCCCCCCTAACTAATGAAAGCAGTATTATGTAAGTTTGCAGATACACAATAATGATCATCTTGGAACCATTTCAACAAACAGATTCTCAAGAAAACGAGAATTTCAGCATATATCATGGATGCAATGCAAATGACAGTACTGGAATTACACAGATTTTCTTGTTGAAATATTGAAAGGTAAATAGCAAATATGGCAACAGTTCTATGAACAGCTCATACCAGTTTGATAGTAAATTCAAAACCTCAACGCCAGGGAATATCTGCTTAACTGAAGAAACGGATTAAACTGAGCATAAAAGGCAAAATAGTGATGAAAATTATATGAATGGATCACTGAAAAATGAGTCATAACACCAGGTGTTCGCTTCATATAATCATCATCAGCCACAAATTATTGATGAAAAGTAAGACAGATTCCCCAATGACAATACTACTGACATATTCACATATTAAACCTAACCAGGACATCAGTATGTACTGTGTCATAGGGAGCGATCATGTTGATCCTATTCTATCCCATATAAAAATGATTTTCCCAAAACCATAGAAGAAAATATGTTCTAAATGAACAAGTTTCACAACTTCTTATAGTAAAAATTCTATCTCAAGAATGACCAAATGTATTTCATGTAATCCATGTTTGATCAAACTATTGATATTCTGTTCAACCATTGAGTCAAAGTTTGAACTGTTTATCAAAAATATTTCACTGAGCATTAGACTTCATCAGTTCCACTGACACATGTACCAAGGAACTTCATGGTGTCAGCATTATTACAAGAATGACTTTTCTTCACAATCAAACAATCTTTCAAACTCATTATTCATTAGTTTAGTATTAGGTGTGAGATATACCTCTACCAAATATAACCTTTACAATCAGCTACAACATACAAACAATAATATCAAAAACAATATCCAAAAAGGTCTGGTCTATTGAAATCCTTCAAAATAAATCCAAATATTCTGAACATTTAAGATGCTTTTGAGCTGAAATGATCAAATCGACCTTTTAAAAATGACATTTTAAACTGGTCATCCACAAAGCAAATCTTCCAAAGAAACTGTGTCAAACTCAACAGTATTTGGACAATATTGACTGTCAAACTCCTGTTTACTGCTGGGGAGTCTGAGTGGGTGGTGGCTTCTGCTTTTCTTTATCCTGTGCACGTTTAAATTCAGCATACTCAATGTACCCATCCCCATTCATATCATTTTCTTTTAAAACAACATCAACGATATTGGAGATTTCTTCATCAGTGAACACTTTCACTTCTGGAGGAGGTGCAGAGCTGTCCTTGTTGCTAGCTTCTGAAAGAAACCAATAAAATGCTGTCAGATGGAGCTTCACTGGTCACAAATCTTCTTTCAAAGTTTAAAAAAGGAGTTATCTTTTCTTCACCTTTAATCTCAGTCTGTTAACTGAAATCAGAATTGGAGCTCTGTACAATCTGGTTAATGCTTTAGGATTTCAAGGATGCATTTATCAAATAGGCAAAAGGTCTTTCCTAAGTCTCTTACTCAATCATTTCACCATCCTTGGCCACTATGATTATAAAAAAATATCTTTAAATAATTTTCAATAATGAACTTCCCATCTGTTGTTATCATGATCTGACTTCAAGTTATCCATTTGACTGACTAAAATATTACATCTTCCTTTGATGTGTTTCAGAAGGGTTTGATGATGATGCTGTGTGTTCAGTCAGATCAAGACAACAACAGGGGTTGATCCTAGATGCTGTTACTGTATCCCATCATTCAGTTTGGTTACTAGGGTCTGACCATTTGAGATTCTGGGGAGGGCCTGGGATTTTATTTTTTTTAATATTTTGTTCCAAAATTACTGGGAAAATTTTTCCTAAGGTTTTACCTAAAATTAAAATTACTTGATGGCTATGCTGGATGTCCTAAAGAAATGTTATGAAAAAGAGAGGACAACTGTTTGTCTCCTTTCAGAGAAAAGCATTATGTATTTTGAATACATGTATGTAACCCAAAAAAGTATTCTATCGCTAGTGAAAACTCAAACTGTTCCCAGAATATCAAATGGTTGGACATAATATGTCAGATAGTCTCTGTGTGACTACTGGGGCTACAGGAGGACATATATTTAACTGGTTGATCCAGTAGCCCTTAGAAGTGACACACAACAGCTGATAACAAACCATGAACAAATAAATGAATAAGGTAACCACAGCTAGGGTTGATCCCACAAGGATGGATATATGCAGCACAGATGGGGCAGGGAGGTGTTTCCAAACAGAAGGGCAAAGAAGGTAAAACCACTAGGCAACTGCTGGCATGCACATGTCATACTTATTGCTTCTAGATTCTTCATGAAAAGTGACAGTTAAAAAGGCTGAAAAGGGAATGTTGTCAATCTTGTTGCTTCTACAAACTGGTTAAAACTATGCAAGACAAAGATTATCTATACAAATGTATATGTTAATTTCACCACCACCAGAAACCAGTTTGTATGCCCACTTGCACTAACCTCAACAGCTTGCATGATGTGTTAACAACAGGAGAGGCATTCCACGAGCACCAGTTATAAAACATATTCTCATTTTCCATCCACAGTAACAGTTCCAAAAGTAATACACAGACACTGGTGTCTTTGTTTGTTTGTTTGTTTGTAGTTAACTTTAATGCTGCACTTAGCAATATCCCAGCTGTATGATGCCAGTCTGTAAATAATCGAGTCTGGAACAGACAATCGAGTGATTGATACCATGAGCATCAATCCATGCAATTGTGATCGATGACATGCGTCAACCAAGTCAGTGAGCCTGACCACCCGATCCCATTAGTCGCCTCTTACAACAATCAGTCAGTCAGTGAGTTGGGTTTAACGCCGCTTTTAACAGTATTGCAGTTATATCACGGCGTGTCAGCTTAATGTGGGAGGAAAGCCCGAAGTGATGCAGGTCTCAGACGTTCATCACTTCGGTGAAACCCACAAGCACGGGTATGGTGCTGACAAACCTAGAAACATATTCAGGGCGAACCGGGATTCGAACCCCCAATCATAGGTTTCTGGCATGCCTAAGGGACGCAACTCTGCACAGCCCTCTTACAACAAGCATAGTGGCCTTTCACGGCAAGCATGGGTTGCTGAAGACCTATTCTACCCCTGATCTTTACGGGCCTGGTGTTTTTCGTGGACAAGTTGGAATGTGTTCAGTAGTGTGTGTGAAATCCAGAGATAGGGTTACACCTGATAGTGTTAGATCATTGGACTCTGAACTTAAACTTTCTTGAATTATTAACACTAAATGTTACAGTAATAACCAGTCTGACCGCAACAAATAAAAATTAAACTAATTTCATAAGTGCTATGGACCAAACCAGGACACAATAACTGTATGAAAGCCTTAAAAGTTTCTGTCACAACATTCTGTAACAATGCCAAGATAACCTTGTTTTATTTCTCTAACACCTTAGACAGTTACTAACCTAACCATATGAAAACAATACCCATATCACAGTATAATAAATATGTTTATTGACAAAACCTCTAAAAGATACCATGTTGCACATCCAAGAAAACACTTCCATTGACAACCCAATATTTAACTATTAAAGGTTTCAAAGTAATCTGTCACAATTATTGAAATTATACCCACCACTGCAACCTTTTCATGTACATGTACCTCTAAAACCCTCTTCCCAATTTTATGGCATGTTTAATTTCATAGAATTCTATGTAACCATCATCATTATAATCTGGTTGTAAACCATGGTCAATTGCAACAGCTAATTCTTCATCTGATATGACCTTGATTGGAGCAGACTTATCAATATGTTCTGAAATAAAGTTGAGAAAGAAGGCTTCTTGTCAAACATGAACACTAGGAATAACTGTTCAAAGGCATTTAAAAAGAAACTGAAACAAAATGCTAGGAAATACATAGGACTCCTCACCAGTGTCACAAGGTGGGAAGCTTAAGACACCAAAAACTTGATTGCACAATAATGCAACATTGCACACAGGACACACCTGACAGTTACTGACACATGCAATAATGCACAAAGACACAATGCTACACACTCAACATAGGCATACACTATTACAAAGGTATCAAAGGACAGTGCAACACACAATAACCATGCCACAATATATTTTTTCAAGAACAATCATTGTTTTATTGACATCATTTTTATGTATTAACAAGAACTTCCGAAGAATATAAGTCAACATTTAGTGACTTGAAATGCTGATTTTGTCATAACATTTATTTGTAGGACGCTGCCAAGTTCTCAGTTATCCATCTAGCTGGGGTACTTAGGGACCAACCATTTCATATTCTGGGGATGCCTGACATTTTGTATTCAGACTTAAATATTTTTTCAGCTAAATCTAAACATTTTTTATCAAAAACACCCTGCAATTTTTTTAATTTTTTGTGGCAAACGATCTTCTTCTTGTTCAGTAATCAGAAGCATATTTATCTCAGGCATTTTCTGGAACAATATATCTGTTTCGATAAAATTCCAGACCACCACCTCCATCAGAAGATCAAACAGTCGACCCTTATCATCATATTACAAAATGAACATTTTTTTATTGTGTATTCTTCCAAGAATCCTCAGTTTGAATTATTTGTATTGACCATTATCAAGCCTATATCATTATCTAAAGGAATGATTTCTTAAGCTGCATCAATAGTCAATAGAATATACACCAGTGTACCTACTTTTACAGCTTACACATCAGCCATGGCACTCTTTCCTCGTAAATAAAAGCGACAAAACCATTTCCATATTCACCAAAAATCTCTGCTAAAAGCTGCGCTACATTATTACATAACCACATATTTTCAATCATGCATTCAACCTACTGATCCTTTCTCAACCCCTGTTCATTTAATCACTGTCATCTACTACTATCAAACAATACTTGTGTACTTTCAAAGTCCTTCTATACACAGTAATCAAATCATATCTCAACATCTCCCTAACAGGCTCTTGTATATCAACATGTGCATCACAATGTTCCTTAACCTTACAGCTTATCACAGCAGCAAAGCAGCTTACAAATAGTAGAAAACTACTACTGCATCAGTACAATGCTCAACATGATTTCTCCAGTCACTATCAAAGCATTTCAACAACTGCGTACTACATATCCCTCATAAAAATCTTAACTAATTGAGAACTCCAGTTCTACCAACACATTGTAAACCCCACCTAACAACGTATCTACATCACATCCGTCATTTTGAAGGATTTGCCTCCCATTTGTGGCTGTATCCCTCAGCTCCTACACCAGCTCCCAGAGCCTGATATAACATGTGCCCTGGGCAAAGAGTTTGTGGCCATGCATCCCTCCCTCCTCCGAGCTCTCTTCCATTTGGTGCAATAATTCAATTACCTTTTCTGTCACTCGGCTGGGCTAAGGGACTGGAAAGCCAGGGGCTTTTACACCCAGCCGTACTCAGGCGCTCAGAGAGCCTCAAAAGGATGCTCTTGTGTCCATACACCTTCAACACTCCGACATGCTTTAATCGCCTCACAAAAAGACGCTCAGGCTATTTCCGAGCCCATTTCCGAGCTGTTGTTAAAACTTGGACACCGCCTGCTTAACAAGGCTTCAAAATCTGTAAAACTCATGTCTTTCAAAGTTCAATAACGGTTCTTGAGATAAAAAGCATTTATGTATAGAGACATCTGCGTTTTACTGATTGTGTTGTCGTCTATGTCTGATATGACAGCGGTCGATATTTCAAAAAGTTAGTTCAAAAAGTCAAAACTAATTATGCTGTGTGTAGGTGACTCACCAAACAACACAGTAAAAAAAGTTGTAATTCTGAACAGTACGACAAATGAGAGTAGTTCCTCAAGGTGTGTTCCTCTTGTACACGGGAAACCTACCAGTCAAAACAAATGCTAAAAATATCTGTTTTTGTTCATGGTTGCAAGAAGTTTAAAACTGAGTTTTCATCATATACACGTCACTTCAAAATATGGAAAATATTTAGGGGAAACATAAAGAATGGAAGCTGGAGTCAATAAAACCGACTGATGCACAGTCTGGGGCTGCAAAGAATACACTGAGGTGAATTTGATACGTATCACGAATATAGGGTAACGAATATGAATACTTATTCACAAATACAAAAAGAAGTCAGCAGTTGATGTGTTATATATTAGGTTCAGAGAAACGACAAAATATAGTATTTGACATTGTTTGACCATGTTGACAGTTTTAATTTATCACGACAATGACCAGTGACCACATTACTGTCAAAACAAATATATAACAGCCCTAATGCACAAACCTCAGAAGGACAATGAATTTGATCACATAAGGTATACCAGCCCTGCAAGCAACATGACATACCAGGAAATGTACTTCAAGTTATACACAGTTTGTAACTGTTGCAAACACTTTTGTCTCAGAAACTCTCCGAGCGTTTTACAAGAGAATGCATGGAAAGAAATACACTTAATCCTGTATGAAAGAGGGATATAACAAGCCAGTCAATACAAAATGGTCATGCACCTTGTCTTGTATTGGTGTCACTTTATGCCACGTTAACTTAGTCTAAACTCTTAAGAGAAAGTGAGTGAGTGAGCTGGGTTTCACACCACTATCAGCGTTAGAAATTGGCACTAGTCCTGTAGTCCTTACCAAACTGCCCAATTATCAGTAAAGGTATCCTAAGGACTAGTAGAAATTCGCCCATTTTAAGGGTTTTGCTATATGTTATCATTATAAGGACTACTGGACAAAAACTGTTAGTTTCTAACCCTGCACTATAAACATTGTTTCAGTTATAAAAATGTAAGCTCAACATGGAAGGAAAGGAGGAACTGACACAGGACGTTTACCACTTTGGTGAAACCCACAGCCACATGGCAACCACAAATCATAATCCGGGCAAGTCTGAGATTTGAACCAAAGATCAAGGGACACAACTGCACAGAGAATTCAAGCCCCTTAGGCGACTGGGAATTTGGATGAAGTTTATAACATAATATTGTCCATCTTTTGTATTTCAGATACTTCGACTACCTATCACACTATCCTGATTATGTCAGTAAACAGTTCCAAATTGGAAATTATAACCCCGATTCATGTTGTTCAACTACTGATGCTACAGCATTGTGGAGGTGATGTTTCACTGACAACAGGACCATTATCATGATAATAGAGGAAGCTGATTTTATGCTTAATATTTATACAACTGCAAAGAAAGTAATGTTAATATATAATTTTTTTAAATCCTAACTTTGAACAAAATAATGATGTTTTTTTTCCAATTTACCTGCCAAATGCTCTTAGTCTAGAATCCTAGATAACTCCTTGGTATGCACGTCTAGCAATACCACTGTTCAACAAATATACTGATGCTGGCCATGCCATCTCTTAGACTCATGAATATAAAATAGCTTGTATCTCATAACATTTCCGCCAATGAAACATTAACTTAACTATAAAGGCATGCCTACTGTCTCTTATCATGTCAAACACTAAATACAAATCAATCAAATCAGTCATGAAAGTACTTCACACATTTTAGATCATTTTGATAAATTGAAAATTAACATTTGCATCCAATAATCCCCCTCCCCTTCCACATATGACTTCGTGGAGCGGAACAAGTGCACACCACTCAACTCAAGGGACATTATGCTCCACTGCCAACAAAACCAGATCTCACAGCGCCAGTAATTAAAATTTGGTAACCTGGTTGTCTAACTAGTGGGGCGTGGCCAATGGTCCCAGGGGAGCAGGGCTCCAGGAGGGGCTATTATCACCGTCAGAGACGGGATCAAGAGGAAGGGAATTAACGGATCATTTCAATTACCGCTAAACAAACAACCCTGACATGGGCTTTGGTTGAGGATAAGTGCTGGACAAAAACATCATGTAATATTCTTATTACATCTTATACACTTGATGTTTCTTTTGTTTTGACTGATGGTAGTTGATTAAGTTGTCAAATGTGGTGAAAGGAAAAGAAATTACGAAATTTACTTTCATAATCATAATGAATAGTCTTTTAAATTTCACTCTGCATTATTTAAGCTATCATATATCATGGGGACGTGTAAAATACATTCTGACTTTAGCTGCTGGTCCAAAGCCAGAATCTAGTAACTTTTATTTCGGTCAAGTAAGTTCAGCTGATTCTGGTCCATATGCTAAGAGTAAAATCTGCTGAAAAGAATTCCAAGATACAATTCCGGTCCAGTAGATTTAAAACTTTCTTGCACAGACTGCAAGAAATTGATTGCACCAAACTAAGAATGGGTGAAAGCAGGAGCAATGATCGTTCCCATCGGAGTTGACATTACCACCCACTCATACTTTTAGTCTTTTCTTACGATAAGCATGGGTACTCCAAACCTATTCTGGCATGGAATGCATCAAAGACAAGTCTGGTTATTTCTTTTGATGAAGAGCATTATGAAACATGAGTGAGTGAGTGAGTGAGTTGTGTTCAACAACGCTTTTAACAGTATTCCAGTTATATCACAGTGTGTCAGCTTAATGTTGGAGGAAAGCCCGAAGTGATGCAGGTATTCGACGTTTACCACTTCGGAGAAACCCACGAGCACGGGTATGGTGCTGACAAACCTAGAAACATAATCGGGGCGAACCAGGATTCGAACCCACAATCATAGGTTTCTGGCGTGCCCAAGGAACGCAACTCTGCACAGCGAATTGTGTCACCTTCGACGACTGGGCCATGCATGCCCCCTAATGAAACATGACAAACCTGGTAGTTGACTACAATAGTGTGTGTTGACTCTCAATGAATACACTATGTAAAGGGTCATTGCAACATAGACTATGATAAGACCTGCCAATGACACAACATTATTGAAATTACAATGAAATGATATGTGCTTGTATTTCTTTGAGATAAGTATTCACTTAGGTTTAACTTATCACTACTTTTATTAAATTTATTAAAGCAAATTTGGCAAGATTATCATAGTTATAACTTTGTAGTAACAAATTTTACAGAACTTTAATGACAAACTGAATATTAATTTTTGTTAATAATATATCAAACAAATAATATTTTTGTAAGGTCTTGATATGAGAAAATGTTTCATTATTTCATTTTCTACATGTGAACAACTAAGAGAATATTACTCAGTCATTAAATACAAGGATGACTTCAGGGTTCACATGGTATAAACAGTGGCAAAGCAGGATCACTACAAAAGTTCCATGTAACATGGTGTCACAAACTTCACAATCAAGATGTGATATCACTTCATGTCAAGATGCAAAATGACATTTTTTTTTAAAATCATTAACAATTAACAGTGCCTGTCAAATATTGTTTGGCGTTGAGACAAATTGCAGACATACATTTATATATTTAAGCCTTGAATATCTGAAAATACCTACAGGTATTAAAACCTCAATGTCACAGAATCTGTTGCCTTCAAACAGTCCACTAAATTGAAAGTGACACTGTCATTAGTTACAGCTAGTACGCTTAAGATCCCCATGGCCCCCCCGGCTACTGACTAGATACTGACGACCTATTGACAACCTCTGTTGCTTTCAGTTTCAACAGCCTCACTGTCGAGGTGCGGCTGGACGAAATGCTCAGTCTGACCTGTCAAAACCATAGGCTTGTTTCCAAAAATGTATAATAGACACCTTACACCATGTACACAAATTATACTGACAGGTGGATATAGTCAATAACTCATTGTAGTAATAATAATAATAAAATAATAATAATAATAATAATGTCCTTTATAATGCAAGAATGGCTGCACAAAGTGATACAAGGATGTATAAAGAAAATTATTAATGTAAAATTATTCATTGAAATTGCATCAGAAAAAATACAAAAGGAGAGAGGAATGAGGCTTGAAACACTGTTATAGCAGCTAGCAAACAGGAAGGTGTTGAGGTTAGCTCTAAAGTTATCATTATTAATGATACATGCCATGTTTTCCTTCAATGATTTCTTATCCAAAGAGAACTTACAGCCTGTGTAATTCTGATCTGACATTTTGTTTGACACACCCAAAACTCAAGAAACCACATAATCAATCAAATTAGGTAAAAAGGCAGACTGATTCAAACAAAATATACAAAAAATTATTATTGCAATATAATTCCTATTATAAATTTGAATTAAGTGATAAATATGAATATACAAGAAAGAAGCAAAGTAATATATCATCAGAGTAAGTCAAAGGAACAGTGTAAGGCCACAACTCATTTGGATGTGTAGCAAAAATCTTTCCACTTCATTTAAGTTGACGTTAGGCTTAATATTCAATTTTTGTCTGCATAACTACTGAGGACTACTGGACAAATAAGAAACAAGTAACTCAATTTAGAAAATGTTTCTCAATCTGCAACACTGTAGTAAATACATGATGTAATATTGCAAGCATTGTTCCACAGTTTTAGATGTCCGTCACATAATGTTGCATCTCTAAGGTTTATGTCTTCCGACAAGATGTTTTCGTAAAGATTCATACTATTTTTCCAATAGTAGTTTCACAGAAGCGAATCTTCCAACTTTGATGACTCGGCTGTTTCAGCTGTTTCTAAGGAAATGTTCAGAAACTTAACTTTTTTAACATTTTTTAAGATGCTTGAAGTTGAATGATGCCTCAAACTGATTTGAAACTATTTTTGTCTGTATAATTCAGGCAAAGTGAAGTTTCTTGCAGCTTTATGCTTTCCATAACAGCGAAAGAGCAATTGAAACATATGTGAATTCTAAAAAAAATGTAGCCAATTAATTTTGATGATTTTATAACACTTCAACCTTGCTGACATCTACATTTGGTGCTTCAGATCCTGAGAAACGGTGGGGTGAAATGGGGTTTAACGTCGTATCCAAGATTATTGCACTTATATAGCAACTTGCATGCACGCCTGTGAGTGTGGGTGCCTGTACTAGTCCGGACTAATTCAGTGGGCTAGCACCGATTTATGGTGCTAGCCCACTGAATTACCATGCTGCAGTTTAACATGAATATACTCCGAGCTGACCAGTCCTTGTTTTAGCCCATTAATGCCAAGCGCCAGACAGGGTAACAACAACTACCATCTTTTAACATCTTTTGGTATGATGCAGCCTGGGACTGAACCCCGGGCATTCCGCTCTCCGGACGTAGCTCTACCACAGATCACGGAGGCAAGTTCCTGAGAATAAGCATAGTAAGGACAAACAAGTATTTGTGCAATATCACCTACGACACCCGAAGTTGAAAAAGTCATGCCTCTAACTGGACAATCACTGTCACCATTTTCATCCACAAGCAGTAGAAGCTCTTTAAGCCTTTTCTTTTAAAATCTTGAATACCTTTTTTTAAATTTTATGCAGACGGTGCCAAAGCTGGACACCAGACAAGCAATCAAGGTAAGCAAAACAGAAAGGCTTTTGACAGTTGCTTCACCCACCTTTACCTTTTAAACCTGTGGAGTGTTTGTTTTACAGTTACAGTAAAACAAACAGTCCACAGGTTTGAGCAAATGAATTCTTTTCCAATGATGACTCTTTGGGCAACTTAACTATTGGAAGGTTGTACAATATTAAAAATATATGCTAAAGTGTTATTAACTAATGCAGTATGGGCTAGTATAGTGGCAGAATGTAACATACCCGTACCTTCCCACAATACAAAATTGACTGTCAGCAAAAAAGACTGTCTTGGACTGTCTGGCAGGTGGGTATTTTAACACTGTTTACATGATCTCAAAATGCTCAAAGCCTAACATCTCCTTGGCTTCATTCCAGGAACTTGTTGCGACGTTAAGGGAGGTAGTCTGATTATTTTCCAACATAAATTTTTGAACAGTTGTATGATGGATTAAAAATATTGATATATTAGCTTGCCATTAATATATTGCAATTAGGTCCATACTTACGCGCCTTAAAGTTTTATTACCTTTTTAAGGGTCTTTATGACACTAAATGTCATCTTTCAACGAGATTTCAGTAAGTGAGTTAGGGAATGTTGTGTTATGGAACAGTCAGCAATGTACATCCCAACTTGGTCAGACAAAACAGTGATTGACAGCAGGAGCAAAGATCCATCCCATAACGGCATGATGACCAACAATCAGGCAACAGTGAGGTGAGGTTAAACAGGGTTTAATGTCGCGTTCAAGATCATGTTCATTTGATTGTGGCTGCGTGAATTTATCTGGATTTATGCCTTTTGTTTAGTGCCATGCTGGAGTTTAACATGGATACTCCATTCCGACACAGTTCCTCTCAATGCTGCATGCCAGGCAGGGTAACAAGTACCATCTTTTAATGTTCTTTAGCATGATGCAGCCAGGGGATCAAACCACCAACTTTCCACTCTCCCCTGAAGATGCTCTCTCCACTAGACAAAGGAGGCATCGTAACTACCCTATTGTCATCTATTGATTCTCATGACAAGTGTACTAGGTACTGGGGGGACCTATTCTTATGAGAATCCCCACAGCGGAGGTCCCACAGTGAAGGAGAGGAGTGAGTGAGTGAGTGAGTGAGTTGGGTTTAACGCCACTTTTAACAGTATTCCAGTTATATCACGGCGTGACAGCTTAATGTGGGAGGAAAGCCCAAAGTGATGCAGGTCTCAGACGTTTACCACTTCGGTGAAACCCACGAGCACGGGTATGGTGATGACAAACCTAAAAACATGATCGGGGCGAACCAGGATTCGAACCCACAATCATAGGTTTCTGGCGTGCCCAAGGGACGCAACTCTGCACAGCGAATCGCGGCACCTTATACGACTGGGCCATCCGTGCCCCCGTGAAGGAGAGGATCATAAGGTAAGTTAGCTACACAGATTTCACCCATGACCATCGAAGCAATAGCTATTTCGATGAGAATTTTGCTCTGAACTAAAATGTATTCAAATAGAACTTTTGAGATTTATCATCACAGAATAACACTGACAATCACCAGGATGCAGAATCACTGAGTGAAGTCACATCAGAATTTCTGATCTTCTTTAATGTGGGCCTTAGTCAGAATCACACTGATGAGTGATCATGCATCAGGGGAGGTTACTCAGATCAACCTATCAACTTGGATACGCACCTTACAATGAATCAATAATGATTCAGAGTTTGGCGTATGTCTAATAGCAATCGTTACTGACTAACTTTATGTATTACTAATGTCGACAAACATATTGTTTAACAGAAAGGATGTGTCTAAAATTGCGTCCATATTTGGGTCATGTTTGGAGGTGTGCAGTATTACAAATATACCAGTCTATTCAAAATAGCTTTGAAACAATATGTCTTTTAAGCATTCTGGCATATTGCGTATATTTGTTTCTATTTTATCCCCCCATACTTTTGAAAGTGTCATTATACAAAAATTCCAGTTTACAAAACACAACATTTGTTTGAAATAAGTCCACTGAAGACCCACTGTTGTAGATAGTGGGTACTATTGTTTGCTAATTTTACATGGCTGAAGTTACAGAGAAATTTATCCAGTTCCATGTTGTGTGGGATACTGTATGGTGCAATCAATTGACTTCACCAACACCTCGCTCTGTAGACGTGCAATTTGATAAAAAAAATTAGAAAAATCCATGTGAGTTAGAGACGTTTTTCAACAAAAGATGGGTTTCATTTTTAAAAGTTTACTTCGAAAACTAAAATAATTTTATCTACTGCCCAGTTTCCCCCTCTTTAGCATATTTAGCTAAAAAAAATAAACGCTTTAGTTATTTAATGCAAGTCTGTTTACAGTGAGAGCAGATGTGCAGGTTCATTTGCATTCAAATTAAGGATATATATTTATATGAAACAAGAGTTCAGACAATAATGAAATCCGGAACATGCAGAAGGCAATCCCAATTTTAGAAGAAACTCTCAATCAGAATCAGATAAAATATTTGCATACTCTGCTGATTGTGTTCATCGTGTGATGGTTTCTCAATATAAGAAGAACCTTTCTTTAGTTTTTTATCTGAAATGGAGTACAGAACTTGTGTCAAACCATGAATGAATATGTGTTAGAGGATTGTTCACTTTTGTTTGTATGTTTTTTAATGGTGCATTCAGCATTATTCCAGCTATAGATATGACAGTGGCCAGTAATCGAGTCTGGACCTAACATTTCACTGATAGACATTATGAGCAATGATCCACACTGTAGGGTGAGTGAGTGAGTAGGTTGTTTTAACGCCGTGTTTAACAGTATTCCAGTTATATTGCGGCGTGTCAGCTTAATGTGGGAGGAAAGCCCAAAGTGATGCAGGTCTCAGACGTTTACCACTTCGGTGAAACAAACGAGCATGGGTATGGTGCTGACAAACCTAGAAACATAATCGATGTGAACCGGGATTCGAACCCACAATCACAGGTTTCTGGGACGCCCAAGTGACGCAACTTTGCACATCGAATTGCAACGCCTTAGATGACTGGGCCACCCGTGCCCCCCCCCCCCCCACACACACACACACACACACAGTAGGGGTATCTGACGATCCACTCTGACGATCCACTCTGTCGATCCACTCTGTCTGGGTTACTTGACATGCAATCAAGTCACCAAGCCTGACCACCTGATCCATGCAGCTTGCAACCAGAATAGATTGCTGGTGACCTATTCTAATCTTGAATTGTTTGATAGGCGTTACTCAGAAGTTGAGAGATGACAAAGTAGAGATAATTTATGGATAACAACTTCCTAATTTACCATAAAGGTGGCGTTTCGGTATAGATCCTTATACTGTTGTCAAGCAAGGACTAAGGTATAAGGATCTATGCTGAAACGTCACCTTAACAGAAAATAACAAAGTTGTTATCCATAAATTATCTCTACTTTGTATTCTAACCTTGAATCCCCACGGAGCAGATTTTTTGCAATATTACATCAATATCAGCACTTTTCCCAGATATGATCATTTGTTTGTCTTACTGCTTGTCATTCAATGCCGCAATCAGCAATATTCCACACATGAAAGGGGGTCTGTACTTAATCAAGTCTGGATCAGACAATCCAGTGATTAATATTATGAGCAAAGTTCCAAGCTGTCAACTGCCTACAGTCAACCAAGCCACCAAGCCAACCACCCAATCCACTGAGCAAATGTTTCTGGGAACCCACTCTAACCTGAAATCCTGACATGGTCTAGGATATGATGAGCAGACACTCTTACCATTAGATTCCCACAACATCCCTTAAATGAATGTACCAAAACAACCCAACATTACTAACAAATGAAAAAACATGTACATGTATATAGATTTTAGAAAAATAATCTCTTAAGTCAACTGATATTTGAATGTAATACACAGAAGAGGTGTTGATAGTAATGTGACATTAGCTATTGCTAACTTAATCTGAGAGAATCCCTGAAAGTTTGTAACAGCTGGCCATGGAGGCCATGACAGTCATACAGTCAGTCAGCAAGTCAATACATCCCCATATTTACCAGGTCTATCAATTCTCATCCCATGATACAGAGGAAGATTTTATATTGCTTCAATCACTTATGGGTGAGGTGAGGTGAAATGGGGTTTAACGTCGCGTCTAAGACTATTGCAGTTATATAGCAGTGTGCATGCACGTGTGTGTGACTTGCTTGTACTAGTCTGGCCTAATGCTGATTTATAGTGTTAGCTCACTGAGATACCATGCCACAGCTTAACATGAATACCCCACTCAGACGCTGTATACTGACTCCGTACCGATCAGTCCGTGTTTTAGCCCCTTAATGTCGAGCGCCAGACAGGGTAACAACAAGTACCATCTTTTAATGTTTTTTGGCCGGGTCAATCACTCATAAGTTATTTGTCTTTCCTTCAGTATTTGATAACTTGACATATCTTAAGTCAAATTATTTAAACGTTTGAATAAATTAAACAAATAGGTTTCTGATTCCCAGCCATATTCCACTCATGGATACCTAGAATGGGTTGCACACATTGAACCAACAACTGTCCTCCAACCCAGCTGTTCTGACGCACAGGTAAATACACAAACATGTTAAATACATGTCAATCTGCAATTCTGGATTGTTCTTTCTAGGTCACTATTGTTTTAATCACAAACATATCTGTACAATAAACCATTACAACACACAAATCTATAAACAACATACCCATCACCATTTACAACAGGCATGACACACATGAGCCATTTACCACACACAGAGACAACATACAAATTGGGATTCCGTGTTATCTGCCTCTACCAAGTTTGCCAAAAATAAACACACACACTTCTAAAAAAACATGCAGTCTACTGAACATAAAGTAAGGGCACAAATCTCTTCCACCAGCTGTTAATATAGAAATTAAACATACTCCTTATACATATAGTTCAACTGAACAAATGAAACAAACTTCACAACTGTTTGTTTACACTATTTCTCAACAGTACAAGGGAGATAACTCTGGAAAAGAGTCTAACCGTTAATTCTGATAGTCTATTCAAAGTATAACTGTATATTACACTTGAAGTGTATGAAGGATGCTGATTTAATGACATGGATAGAAAAGGTAAACATGCTAAAGAAGCTCCAACATCTAAAACATGTAAAATATCAAAATACTGGTTATTCAATTCAGCTGATGTTCTATTTGATTTCTTACTACAATATTATGCAGGTAATACACTAGTCAGATTTTTTTTATCATTTGTTATAAGATCTAAGTGGTACTTAGAAGTTTGGGATCATTGAAGACAGGGTTCTTTTGGATTTCACTTCATCATTCCTTCAATGCAAGTGATAATGTACAAGAACCTATGCTGTAATGTCGCATTGAAAGATTAACAAAGTTGAAGTCCATAAGAAAAACTGGCTTCATGAAGTGTTTAGGTTTTGTTTTAACACAACTGAAAAAAATCCCCTCCCTCCCATACTATCAAGAATATTGAAATAGCTGAAGAAAGATCCACAGTTTTCACACATATTGTAATCTGCCTTCAGGTTAGTCTCTTATAGATATGTCATAAATTTGATATTACCGGAGATTGAATCCACTGCATACATAATACATGGGTAGCTGATGGAGCTTCATCAACACTGGAGCTAACTTGTTACATATCAATCTATACATGCTATATGTAAAACCTACCTGCATGGTAGTGTGTGAGGGCCTTGCCAATCTCTACACCATCCAGCTTGTTGTTGTTGTCATAGTCATGCATCTTAAAGTAATGGAACTCTAGTTCTTCTTCAGACATCTGGTCTTTGGGTTTGGTTTCAATAACGTTCTCAAGATGTTCCATGACATGCCTGCCAAAAAAAAACAATCATTCACCAATGAAAATATTGTTTGTCTGTTTGTTTGTTGTTTTATATCACACTCAGCAAACTTCCAGTTATATGCTGGCAGTCTGTACATAATCTAGTCTGTGACAGACAAACCAGTGATTCACATCATGAGCATCAATCTTCCTACTTCGGATACTATGACATGCATCAACCAAGTCCACAAGCCTGACCACCTGATCCTGTTAGTCGCCTCTTACTACAATCATGGGTTGCTGAAGACCAATTCTAACCCAGATTTTCATGAGGACATTGAAAATAATGAAATATCAGTAGTATGTATCAGGTGCTTTCATAACACAACAATACATTTATTGACACAACCACACTACTAAGATTGAGTGACTTCAGGATCCTAAATGCTTCCTTTGGGTGTATTTAGTTTAAATATACTATGCAAAAAAAGAAACGTTAAAAGTGATTTTAGAGGAATATTTTATATATAATACAAATAATCAACAGTATGTAAGTAACTGTTCAAAATTGGCACCAATCATTGTCATTGACCAAGCTTCCAAATGTCACACATTGAACAGCAGATTTTCCAAGATGTTCTCAATATCTTGTATGGCCATGATTAGAGTCCAAAACTGACTGGCATTGTCGTCCTATGGAAGCAATCAGATCGCGAATTGTGGCCTGGGGAATGTTCAGCCACACTGCCTGCAGTGTTGGAGGTTCTGTGGTTGTTGCCAACATGCTCGCAGTCGTTGATCAGGTGCAGCCCATAAATGTTCCACTGGGTTTAAATCTGGAGACCCGGAGGGCCATGGCAGGACCTGGATGTTGTGATTCCTGAAACAGGTTGTTGTCAGTTTTGCCGTCTGAAGTCGGATGTTGTCTTGTTGGAAAAAGACGTTCACTTGTTGCTTGTCACATAATGGGAATTTCACCCCAGTAACCTTGTGCCGTTAAATTCCCCAGAACTTGGTTTGTTCTACCAGTGTAGAAAATGGCTGCCCACATCATCACTCCTGTATGCATTTTTGTGCATAACACTCCCTGTGACGCCTGTAAACACGACATCTACCATCCGCACAGCGAAGCATATAACATAACTCATCACTAAAGTAAACTTGTCTCCATCGCAGTTCTGGCCATGCTCTGTGACCCTGACACCATTAAAGTCACAGACGACAATGCAGGTCCATCAAAATGACACCTCAAACTTGTCGTCTAGCGCAAATACCTTCACCGCCACATCCTGGGGTTGCCATAGTGGCAGAGATGGCCGTAGCCGTATGAATTTCTCCTGTGCTCTAGTAGTCCGATTTTCCTATCTTTTCACCAAATTTCTGCAGTACCTCATTCTTTCCACACAAACCAATCCCAATCCATGTAGAAATGATTTATTCATGTTTGGTATTAGTTTTGAATGGATGTCGGCAACACTGTCAGATATTTAAGAGGCCCTTGGTAGAGATATTTAAACACCCCATTCAATGAAATAACACAGAACAAAGGATTAAAGCTTCTTCCTTTACATTGGTCTTGTCAACAGTGAAATACAAGTCACTCATGCAAAGCTGTTCAGCTTGGGAGCCTATATTACCTCACAGACCTTCATTCACGGATCAAATGCAGGCATCACACATGCATGAACTCCACTGCAGTGAATTATAAATAAAAGTGCCAGGTCTCACTTACTGTTACTCTGATGTCCCATGAAACAGCATTATACATGTTATAAGCAGAATATTTTTTTAAAAGGTCTACCCCAGGGTACTCATTCATTAAAAAATACCCAAATGTTATAGACTGAACCCATCAAAGTAAAAATATTGATTACCTAAACAATAAACATAAATACCAACTGTGATAACATGAGTTAAAACTGGATGGCCCACAAATGTACCTGGATCCCAGTGAGAGAGTGTATTAAGTGGTCACTGGTCATCTGCTAGTTCTGATCTGTACCAATATACTCAGCTGACACAGTGAGATTCAATGCAATTTGTGGGTATTCAGTATTAGAAATTGACATTAGTCCTATAGTCCTTGCCAAACTGACCAGCTGTTAAGGTATCATAAGGACTAGAAGAAATATGCCATTTTGAAGGGTTTTGCTATATGTTATCATTATAAGGACTAGTGGACTGAAACTGTCAAGTTTCTACTGCTGGTATTATAGACTGCAAGCAGAGAAACGACAGGACAATACGGTGAAAGCCTGCACATAAACATAAGTAACTAAGTAAAACAATCTATCAGGTGATTAAATGAAATTAAAATCAACCAAGCAAGAAATCCATATGTCAATAGAGATTTATGAGTATTGTCAACACCTGACAATATCAGTAATTTAAAATGAGCAGATGTTACAAGATGACAAGATTGCAACATGCTTGTCTCTCATCAGCAAATATCCTGATATTGCTATGGTCACATAGGCTTTCACAACAGAACAGCCACAAACAACAATCATCCAATTCTTTGATGTTCACACTGAAGTCGGGTAAGGTAACATTACCAATAAAAACCATACCAGGGGGTCTTGATACAGGTGACAGTATCTGTACCAAACAGTGTTAATGAAATTGCCATCCATTGTGGTTAGCATGCCATTCAATTGTTTCACATTAAAAGCCTTAGCTTTTTCCTTTCTTTCTTTCACAAATGTGGAATATAATTAAAATTACAAGGACAATCAATTTCTTACATCTGCTAATAGAAAAATTAACATTGCCAAGGGTGAGTTTAATCTTCAATGTCTTTAAAAACATAGAAGTAGGTGTGTAATAATTACCATTGCTTTAATACTTGTTTACATACCTTATGACGTGGCAAATAGTAGTTATAAAACTGATCATGTTTTTTTTACCCTAAAGACTAAACTATTTACATGCTTAAATGGCCGCTTAAAAAAAATGTTATTGTGCAGTTTTCTTTTTATATCAACCACCAACCAATTTTCTAAAAAATAATCTAGTCTGTGTTAACCAAAAAATAAAAAATAGCTTACTCAGCATTATGGATGTCGGAGCTGAACTTCATTGTAACTGATCATGGTTTTTTTACCCTACAGACTAAACTATTTACATGCTTAATGTCCGCTTAAAAAAATTGTTATTGTGCAGTTTTCTATTTATATCAACCACCAACCAATTTTCTAAAAAAATAATCTAGTCTGTGTTAACCAAAAAATAAAAAATAGCTTACTCAGCATTATGGATGTCGGAGCTGAACTTCATTGTGTCCCCATGTCCATGACCGTGTCCACCATGGACAGGCTGTGCACCTCCCTGTGGAGGGGGCACCTGCTGCTGATTCATCTGATTAACTTGCTGCTGTTGAAACTGTTGCTGCTGCTGCTGTGGTGGTTGCTGCTGGTACTGTTGCTGTTGTTGTGGTGGCTGCTGCTGATACTGTTGTTGCTGTTGTTGTGGGGGCTGCTGCTGAAACTGTTGTTGCTGTTGTTGTGGTGGCTGCTGCTGATACTGTTGTTGTTGCTGCTGTGGAGGTGGTTGTTGATGGTGCTGTTGCTGTGGCGGGGGCACCCCTGGAGCAAACCTTGGTTCATTCAAATGAGCATTTGCTGTTGCAGCAAGGAATGCCAAAGCAAGGAAAGGAATCTTCATGTTGAAAAGTTCCTGAAAACAAAGAATGTAGAGTGAATCTACAGTAAGAAATTAATTATTACATGTACATGATGAAAGCAACACACAGAATCCATGACTGTAGTTTCAAGCGAAAATTATGCTTGAACGGAATTTCACAATTTGAGATGTCTGCAACGACGCATCTTCAAGAGATGGTTCTAGAATAGTCTGTCATACAGACCCTGAAACAAATATATCCAATACAGCCCATGCAAGTCTATAATGTTTGGCAAGTCTAGATTACTGCAGTATCAGGAAATGAAGAAAGTCTCTGGGATCCTTTTTATTATATTTTATATAAACTATAATTCAGCAACTGTTTTTTCTGTAAAATATTTCAGAGACTAGATGTTAGTCTAGTTCCAGAATAGTCTTTGGAATTAACTTATACTAAAGTATCATACTAGTAAGTATTTAATAAGAAATCATAAGAAAATGTGTTTATTTCAGTTTATGCAAAAGAGTTTTTATGCACTTTTCTCAAACAGTCTGTAGTGTCCTCTTACTTGGGCATATAAAACATGAAAAGAGGTACTTGATTTATAGCTTATGCTTGTAAATGCACTGATGTTATTTGTAACTGAAGTGTTTGCAATATACCATGTATATACTTTAAAATACAATATTAAAGAGAATATTTTAAAGCTATGGAACTCAATAAATTTAGATCTATGCATTTAAATCCATAGTTGTTTTATTCCATTTAATTCATTTTTGATAAATGTTCGTATTCTTCTGACAACTGAACAATATTCGGATTAAGGGAATGTGTTGAACATGTAGGATCTAAGTTGTATACACTTCAACCTTCTTTTTTAAGTTTGGTGCTTTTCATTGATTATGATCATGATTATCACATGTATGATGAATGTACTTCTTAAACAAAATGCAACAAAACTCAAAAACAGAGATATGGAATGTTGTTCTGCAAGTGATTTGTGGGTCCATGGATCTTTCATGTCTTTTTCATTTCTCTTTATTATTTGGGGTCCAGGATATAATACGATTTGAAATGTTAACGAATAGAATCTAGACTATGTACAGATGTAGGATACATGATTTATGTTCGAAAATATTAAACAGTTAAATAGTACGTTGTTACAAGAAATTAAACTTACTGGGGAATTGTCTATGGTTCACTAAGAATCCCCTTTAAAGTGTTGAAAACACAATCAAACAGATTCGGTGCCGGTGAGCCATATGGAACTAAGTGATTTGTTGACTCTGCTGCATCTTCATATTGTTATACACGACAGTTACTTTCTCAATTGTATCTGATCACTTCTGAAGGGTGCAATAAATCACCACTTCGTCACAGTTTCTTCAGCAATAAATCATATACTTACAGAAAATAAGGATGAACATATATCCCCGAGTGATTCTAAACGATGAGGTGTCACTCGTCCGAACAAGACGATCTTGTGTGATTGGAGATACGATATATCTAGTACTATTGGAAAGTCAACTAATAATATAAAATATATAATCCAATATCTAGTTGGATATAGTACTTGACTCTTCTTATGTTTAGAAATATACAACGAATACAATATGAAGATGTTATTTTCTTTATTATACATATTACATATTTCCTGGGCTTTGATATTATATCTTCTAAATTGTATTGTATTGTGTGCGCAATAAAATATGTTGTCAATAAAGTAGGACTTTTCTTCCACGTGGAGGAAGTGCCGTCTGCTTGTATTTAACTGTTTACCCAGCGTTTTGGTGGCGTCATGGATAATGATGACGACGATATGTCCAGTTCTTTGAAACGTTTGGTATGTGTGTACAAGTCAGAAATTTGCATGATAATAGGATCAACAATCTTACGATACCAATTTCTGAATAAACCGAATTTGTGGCTGATGTTTAAACGTTTGTCAGATGCACAAATTCATTGTGTCAGTCGCCGATATCCTCAGAATAATAATAACAATTACGACTTATCAGCTATAATAACAGAAATCATTCTCGGGATTCGGAAACACGACATTACATTGTGTTTTCAGGATAGTGATACCCATCAAAGCGCTCATAAAATAAGCCAACAAATTGTCTCCCCTTTACTGGTTCCTCCTTACCTTAAAGGGGCACTGATCTAAAGCAATTCCCCGGGACTGGTTGTTGCCTTTGTTATTGTTTTTCCCCGTGACTACCCGAACGATACGCAACGCAACTGAGCGTGACAAGAGACTGGGCTACCGTCTGCAAGGACAGCTAAATAAACTTGGCGGCAATATTTGATTTACTCATTTTTGAAAACTGATTGGTTAACCGTGATCTATAAAGATTTCGACAAAGGGTGCATGTTAAACAGACTAAACAAACAGACAAAAAGAACAGCGGAGCTCATCAGGTGTCGTCATTTGGAAATACCCCTGATTGTTAAAGTTTAATAATAATCAAAAAATATCCATGCAGTGAAAGCATTTTCGGATTTCGGATTGCGTCGATAATACGATTACTACCGTATATGACTGCGTATAAGCCGAATTTTGAGGACCAGAAAAAAGATTCTGTAGAAAGGTGTCGGCTTATCCACGGTATACACTTTCATGATAGTATTTTTCAGATCGTGATCTGGTACTCCCTTGTTGTCATCCACGTTTTCTGGTATAACCCTGCACTTGTGTATTTGTTGTCATTCACTTGATGCTCAGTTAATGAATTTATTACAGGTATAATTAGTGGTAGCACCACTCAGAATACCTGACAAAGGTTCCCATTTGGCATTTATTGTGTCTAGGGTAATTATTCAATCTAAATCCAGGTTTGAAGTTAAGTGAAATGTGTGTTATGTAATATACACGTGGCAGCCCAGCAAGAGATGAATGATCAGTTGATTTACTTTTTTGTATTATTCCTTTGTGTGGATATTCATGGATACATTCCTCAAACAAGGAAGTTGCCTAAAATTATACAAATAAATTTGATAGGTTGTAATTATGATATTTGCATTTTGTTTTCCTTCATTTGCTGTAGCATTGGACAGATTCATTCTTGTTCCTCTACGTCTTGGTTGGGAAATTCTTCGATGCACGATAGATGTTGTTTTTACAAGTCTTTTCCTTTATAAGTGTGTATATATTACAATCAATTTGTAAAATGTGATTATCTCAGGCAATTTATAAAATGTGTAAATATTTCAGTCATTTTGACTGAAAAATATGCCCATTTTTTTGACAGATTGACTAAAATTGATTAAGACGATCAAAAGGGCCTAAAAACATCACAATAGATTATTATGTAGGATTAGAAGCCAAACAATATAGATATGTACTTTTCATCGTAACATTTTCAGTCTCTTGGTGATTATATTGAACATAAAAATGTTTGGAAATGTTGTCATAATAATACAGATGGACAAAGTTTTCAGTCAATTTGTAAAATAACTGAATATTCAGGCGTTTAATAAATTTCCTAGGTGAAAATTTTGCACATTTTGACTGTAAAAATATAAACACGATAAAATAAGCAATGCTCAGGAGAAATATTTACTTTTTTGTTAATTTGTGTTGCAAGTCAATATAGTGTAAACGAAAATCGCACAATTCCAAGCAAGTGACAAATCAAAACTTCGTCACCATTACCGATGCTACCCATAAAGATACCTACATTTCCTTATTATTTCCAAAACTGTATTTGATTTTGTTGATCAATGTGACCATACGCCCTAAAACTATCAATAAAAAAGTGACAAATGCGCTTACGAATTGCGCAGCACAGGTCGCGAACTAGTCTAGGTTTCTGCTATATCATCCGGGTACTCACGGGAAAAAATAATAACAAAGGCAACAACCAGTCCCGGAGAATTGCTTTAGATCAGTGCCCCTTTAATTTCTGTCCATGACATCTGGCTTGTGATTGGTAAAGACTCCATTAGTATTTTTTAGGAGCATGGGTGGCTCAGCATAATCTGTCGTAACTGAAATACCTGAAATATGGATCATATGTCATATGATGTGGTAGTTTTACAATAGGGCTGGGATGGGTAGCTCGGTCACTTGGGTCAGATCGGTCCTGAGTAGGACCTGGGTACACACAGGACTACCCGGATCCATGGGTAGTCCTGTGATATACTGTTTTAAAATGACAATAACAATAGAACTCCATGGTTACACTACAATTCTCTAATGTTCGCAGGGACTGCCTCCGTGGTCTAGTGGTAGAGCATCTGCCCCAAGAGCGGAAAGTCCGGGGTTCGAATCCCCAACTGCGTCATACCAAAAGATGTTAAAAATAGTACTTGTTGTTACCCTGTCTGGCGCTCGGCATTAAGGGCTAAAACAAGGACTGGTCGGCTTGGAGTCTGAATGGGGTATTCATGTTAAGTACTGGTCGGTATACTGTTGGAGTCGAGTATTCATGTTAAGCTAAGCTGTGGCATGGGATCTCTGTGGAATAGCACTATAAAGTCGGCATTAGTTCAGACTAGTACAAGCAGCCATACACACAACCACACACACACTTGCAAGCACTTTGCAAAATAAGTGCAATAATCTTAGATGCAACATTAAACCCCATTTCACCTCACCAAATGTTCATGTTTCTTTCTAACTATGCACATATTCTTTCAGACTTTTATATGCGTGAGTAAAGATAAAGATTCAGTGTATACATGATCACATCGTTTTATATGCGTATCTAAATAGTTTTTGCCAGGGCTCTGGTAAAACAATTCCCAAGTGGTGGAAACTTTGTACCCTACCCTTGAGACCCACAGCAGGTATCCAGGTAGGGTCGGGTAATTGGGGGTTGGAGGGGTACGTGGGTAGAAAATTGCCCTATTTCACAATATATTTTGTGTATTTTCTATGCAGGAGGAATTGTTGGTGTTGATTACAAAGAGCACCCACAATCGCTACATAGCACTGGATGAAGAAGTGGATGAGGAATCAGTCAAACAATGGTTTTATCAGCTGATAGAAGATTTCAAGATGACAAGTGAGAATAATCAAGGCGGTTATATGGGAACATGGACAACTGGGAACTGAATATACTTCTTTGTTAAAGTTACTTCTATGGTCATTTTCTCGGTTCTCATCAGTCAATGTTCATTCATACTATGGACATGTTCTGCAACTCTCCTTTGGATACTTTCTCAAGGCCCCGTGTATACCTTATCATTGTATGTTGCAGCCTCTGGATTAGACTACCAAGCAAGAGCCAAAGGACACACATATATTGTCCCCCAGTTCTTCAAACTGCTACAAGAGTGTTTCCTGACCCATAACTGGCAAGGAGCTGTTAAAATACTGCAAGCTCTGGCTTACGAACCAAAAGGAACATCACAGACGATTTGGAAGGTACATGATTTACCCAAATCTCCACTATAGGCATGTCTAATTTGTGGAAGGATATTGGTAACTTGCCCCCAAAATGAGGTTAAGTATATTCTTTTACTTTCACACATTCTTCATATAAAGTAGGCTGGAGGGGGTGTTCCATCAGGTTCCCAGTTGTCTGAGGTGCAAACATTTGCTGTACAGAGCTCCCCAATGCTTATGGGTTCCATGATCGAGGTAAATACTCAAAACCTGTGTTTCTTGGGAGTATAGTGCACACTTATAAACCTACTGGCTGTTTGTGTAACTCGATATGGAGTTTTTTAATTGTGGTAACACCTTGTAGGAGGTATTACAACGATTGTAACACCTCGCAGGAGGGCTTACAATCATTGTAAACCCTTGATAGAACAAAAACTGCGAACAGCCTACGAGACGCACGTGCAGATATCGTGCCATTGCGAGACGTACGTGCAGATTTCGCACCATTGCGAAACCCATGTGCTGAGGTCACTGGTTTCATTGAACCGAGTTCACGACTGCAGGCAACTATACTGGGAACCCATGGGGATTTCTCAGGGTTGAGATTGGTTCCATCAACCTTTGCTAGTCATAAGAAGTGACTGAATGGATCAGGTTATCAGGATCGGTGACTTGGTTGATGGCATATCAAAGTACCCTGATGAGAATCATTGCTCATTTTTGTTTACAAATCACTGGACTGTGTTGTCCAGACTCCATTATTTGCAAGCCACCATCCTATAGCTGGAATATTGCTGAGTGCAGTGTTATGAACCAATCACATACACACAAACCATGTTCAACATATTCAGTCAGTGATCATCTCTTGTTCCAGGCAGGTATGGAAGTGATGTACAGCAACGCTAAAGAAAATGATGCATTCATATCACAGTTGTTCAGGTTTGTTGCTGTACAGTTGACCATATTCATGATATATGTCATGGTAGATATTGACAGGTGCCCTTAAATACAGTGTACATTGGAAACTCACAGAATGCAGGTAAAATATTGTCTCTTCAGTTCATTCACTGTAAAAGTAACAAAACGTCCTGTTACTGACTTACAGTGCCAGATATTTCAGAAATATTTTGACATCTAAACTGATGGAGTAACAACATTTTTTGGCCACTGTCAGCAATATTTCAACCATTACATGGCAAGAGACACCATAGATAGGCTTCAGACATTGTACCCGCGTGTGAATTGTGAATATTCATACTGTTATAATAGTGACTTATTCATTAAAAGTAGATACAGTTAACTATATTTATAACAAACACGCTTATAACGAACTAACCGATATAACAGACTTAGTTTTTAGTCCCAATCATTTGTTGAAATGCTGTATATATGCTTATAACGAATTACAGTTATTATGAACTAAAATTAGTGGTCCCTTCGAGTTCGTTATAACCATAGTTTACTGTATTTGTATATCCATATTGACATATATAATCATGATGTCTAATTGTAGATATGTATGTTTCAGGCAGTTGAAACTTTTTAAGGACTTGCATGCCGAGGATGTGATACTTGAGTATGTGATGTACCTCTTGCAGCAGGGGAGAGTGTCAGATGCTGCAGCCGCCTCCAGACTCAAGGTTTCTAGACTACATCATTTTCTTGATGGCCTGTGACTTGACGTGATGTTAGGGGAGGCTTCTAGTTGTGCCAGTAGTTTAATTTAGTTTTCCCCTGTCAAACCCTTTACTATCCTAATTATGTTCTTAATTTAAACTCTGTTGGAACCCAACATCCCACTGCCAGTCGTAAGAGACAACTAAATTGGGAATCTGTGGTTAGGTCCAGGTTATGAGGTGACTTAAGGGATTGTTGCTCGTAGTATGAATCATTGGATTGTCTGGTCCAGAAACACACACTCTGAAATTAAGGAATCAAGGGTTCCTTGGGATAAAGATTAAAGATTTAAGGGGTCCCCATATTATTATACTGTGCAATATGCATGGACCAAGGACCCCCTCAACCTTTAGAGTCACTTTAGACAGCGATAGAATGAGTTTTAGTCCACTAGTCCTTATAAAGATAACATTTAGCAAAGCCCTTAAAAAGGGCAAATGTCTACTTGTCCTTATGATACCTTAGCTATTGGGCAGTTTGGCAAGGACTATGGGATTAGTGCCATTTTTTACCCTTTTTGGATGGTTTGTATTTAGATTGTTGGTGACAGAGGTTATATAACATTCAAACTATAGTACTTCAAGATTCATTACATTTGTAGCCATGCAAAGTAAGATCCACCATAGATGATCCAGATATGACAATTGGTTACTGATCAAGCTCCCACCATTGATGGAGATACTCCCCTCGATCTGAGTCTTACATGTCTGTGTTCAGGATAAAAGAAAGTCCAGCTTTGACAGAACAGTGAACCTGCCAGCCCACCCTCCTTTCGTCTACAAGGCCTACAAGGGGCTGGTGTATTACATTGAGTGGCTGCAACTCAAACACAGCATGCAAGGGAAAGAAACTGAAGGTGACTTACTTCAGATGATGTATCCCAACAATATGATATGTAAAATATTTTATATTTTACACACACTTTACATATAAAAGGTTTTACAAATTTTAAAAAAGGATAATGCAACATCATGGCCCAGGTTGCACTGTGGTACAGGTCTCATACATCTCATACCATGCAGAGTTGTCTCCCTTGGCTGCCAGGGTCTGCTGCTTGAGGGTTCAACTCTTGATTTGCCACAATTAGAATTCTTTGTAAAAGACAATATTACTGGTATACCGGTATATTGCAATACGGCTGTCAGCAATACACATACCGTATACAACCTTTGTGTATTGATATTTTCCAATATAGTCTCAGAAGAATTGATATATATTTATAATAATTATATCTTCTAGGGCTGCAACGAATACACTGTGAGACGAATACGATTCGTATCACGAATATATGGTAATGAATACGAATAGCAATTCACGAATACAATAACAAGTCAGCAGTTGATGTATTATTTGTTGTAATCAGTGAAACAATAACAACATCAATTACTTGACATGGTTTGTTAATTATTAATATATTATACATTTATATACTGCACTTATCCAGGAACTAGTATCTGCACAAATGCGACAATGACCAGTGACCACAATACTGTCAAATTAAATATTATGAGAGTATTGTCTTTTGAAGACATCTATGCATATAATATGTTCTTATGGATATTTTTAGGTACAGGGTATGTAAATGCACATGACTGCATATTCATAAATATTCGATTCTAGTGGCCACGAATAACGAATTCAATTCATGAATGGATACGGTTCGATTCACCGAATACGCAAGTGAATTGTAACAGCCCTAATATCTTCCATCCTGAAGCATTTGGATGGACTGGGTTCCTATCTAAACAATGTAAACTTCGTGCTGTTTACATTAACTTTCCATATTGATGGCATAATAGGTAGTCTCAAATATCCATACTACCAATCTCGTAATCTGAAGTCTGGATTATTGAATGGAGAAGATCCATTTGAACAGTTCAAATATATATAATTAGGGCCTCAATATGTATTGCAATAATTATCGCAATGCAGCTCTCCGTATTGTGATATATTTCAATACGAAATTATGTGCCAATACGCCAACCCTAATTGCCATGTGTATCACCACAGCCAGTGTCCACAATTAAGCATGAAAGTAATGGGGTCTGGCCCTAATGTCATTACCCTAATGTTAAAAAGATTCAGGAAAATCTCAGATTCATATGCTACCACAGCAAAATCTCAAGGAACCTAGGACCCACCTTACTTTCAAACATTGAAAGTGGTGAACTTTGGATTACTTGTTAACTGTATTTTGATTAATATTTTGCTCTAACACACAAGACAAATAAATATATTAAATTATTGTATATGTTATAATTGAACTGGCTGATATACTCTGCGTTACATCACTGCAGTTCAAAGGTGAAGCTACATTATCTCTTGTCTACATCAATCTTCATCAATGTCAGACACGTGAACATCTGACTGATGAGAAACAACAGTCAGAGTCATAACAACTGTCACAAGAACCATCCTCACCATGTCCTCAGATTCCTGGTTTCAGCATCCTGCCCCAGATGTTGGGATGTGTGTTGTTCCTTTCCTGTGCAACATCACAATAACTTAGCAGGAACCCAGCTTTTAAAAGTGCATGGATTTGATCGAGCGATAAATGAAAATGGAATGAAATGTCAACAGACTTTAGCAATAGTTGCTTGGGATTTTCAGCTAGAAATTCAGTCTAGTTTTGTAAATGTCTGCCCAGAGAGCAGAAGGCCTGTGTTTCGATGCCCGGGTGCATCATCCCGAAAGATTTATCCAAGTGGGGTATCCATATTAAACTGTGGCATGGTATCTCAGTGGGCTAGCACTATAAAACCAGTGTAAGTCCAGACTAGTACAAGCAGACACTCAAGCACGCACACATGCATATGCATACCTAATTTCACCTCACCTAGTTTTGTACAATTATCGATCCAAATCATATTACACTAGCATTTTGCAAGCATGCAGAAGGTTATTTTGACCACTGCCTCCAGTAACTCTGACTTTGTTTGCAGGAGAGATGTGGCAATCGTCATCCCAAGCTAACTATGATGAGATGAAGATTGTCCACCATGCCAAGAAGGCCATCAAGCTGATGGACGATGTGTGTGACCAGCCTGGGGTGTGGGACACTTTCATTGTTAAACTCACACAGGTATCAGTTTTTTGTTTGTTTGTTTGTTTGTTGTTTAACGCCGCACTCAGCAATATTCCAGCTAAATGACAGTGGTCTGTACATAATCGGGTTTGGACCAGACAGTCCAGTGATTGACAACATGAGCATCCATCCACACGATTGGGATCGATGACATGCATCAACCAAGTCCGCGACCATGACCACCCGATCCTGTTAGATTCTACCCCGAATCTTCATGGGCCAGAGGTATCAGTTGAACACTGCTTTCATGAAAAATAAACGTTCATTTTACAATGCAGGGTATCAGATTTCTTGGCAATTTGTTCCATGAAATAAATCATTGGAAAATTCCCATGCAAGACAATTCCTCCTTGTTTGCCAAAATTTGAAAAGTGTATGAATTCAATTTCATGATTGTACCCGATATACATGTATTGTTTTAGACGTATTACATTTCCAAAGAATTAACCTTTAAAATGTTGAGAATAGTTAAATAAATTAAGCATCTATTTGTAAACCGAGTAAAAGTTAGGAAAATCCAGATTAACGACAGAAAAGATAGATGAAGACTTGATTTTCATTAAATTACCACAGATACTTGGTTTTAATTTTGCCACATGGTTTATTTCCAATATTTCTGGTCCCAAGTTCCAACTACCTCCAAATGTACCAGCCTGTCCAAGAACATATTAGTAAATGGCTCGTTTTCATGTTAATATTCCCAACAGATGAAGGAGGAGATTGAGGGGAAGGATGCTGCGCTGAGTGTGCTGACCAGATACCGGGACCAGAACCCAGACAACCCCAACTCTCACCGATACATCTACGACTTCTATGTCAAACATGGCTCTTCAGATGAAGACAAGATAGGGTGCCTTAAGGTAAGGAGAGAACCAGTGTAGTGGATAGAACATCTGCCTGGAGATAGGAAGGTCAGTAGTTTGATCCTCTGTCCTTGTCCTACCAAAAGATGTTAAGAAATGGTATTTGTTGTTACCCTGCCTGGGGCTTGGCAGTGGATAAATGTAAACACAGTATAAGGCTGTAAATAAGAATGGTTTCTGGGTAATGGTGTTTGAATATAAACATTGGCAGCAGTTGGGATTCATATTTCATTTGTATGACAATTGCAGAAATCACTATTTCATCCATGGTGTTGTTGCTGATCACTGGTTCCATTTGTTCCATATGCCATTATTTTCATCCAATTTTACTTTCTAACAAAATGTTAATGTTTGATTTCATAAGTGAAGTCTCTCAAAATGTATGTTTTTGGCCTTACTGATGGTAGCCTCTTTAATAGCTTGTCATGTGGGAGTGGCTGACCTTTTGTGGATGATTCCCATTATAATTAGACTGGGGCGGTCGGGTAGCCTAGTGGTTAAAGCGTTTGCTCATCACGCCGAAGACCCAGCTTCAATTCCCGACATGGGCACAATGTGTGAAGCCCATTTCTGGTGTCCCCCTACCATGATATTGCTGGAATATTGCTAAAAGCAGCATAAAACCATGCTCACTCACTATAATTAGACTATTCACACAATCTTTTTGTTTCAGGGGCTTGTGAAAAGGGATCCATCTAATCCTCTCATATTAAAGTTGTGTAACCTTTTGAATGGTATGTCCTACAGACTTTGACCTGTGCAGAAATATAGATAAAGTAAATGTAGAATATGTATAACTAGTTTCTCTATTATGTGTAGGGGGATGAAAAGAAAGTAAATGAAGAAAGTGACTCCCATGGTACCTGCTGATACTGTTCCAGTATAATTGTAAAACAGTCTTTCGATTGGCGGTATTGGTCATTTTCATATAGAGTTTCTTAGGTTCTTGAGGTTTAGTCCTTCAGTACATAGTAGTACCTGAATCGAGGGATCGTCTGAATTTTGTGTACAAGGGTTATCACAAAGACTCGCCCCTGCGACTTTCATTCGTAATTTCAAACATTAATTTGTCCTGTCTCTCAGATTGTCACTCAGTCGGATGTCATTCCTAATTTCAAACATTAATAAACATACATGCTGTCACTCAGAATGTCACTCAGTCGGGAGTCTGCTGTTCAACCTCCTGGACTACTGCAACTGGCAACACAAATTGACTCCATGGAAAAAGTTTAGGAAATACTTGCAACACATATACTCTAGGTAACATTTTTGAAACATTTTGTGTAGACTATATGCTTCTAACTAGTACATTTAAGTTAACTGCACAGGTGGTACTTCATTCATTTTCCCCCTAATCTATGTATCCCTGTATGTTACAAACTAGGATATTGGTTGTACAATCAGTGTGAGTATACAAAACAAGTACCTGGTGACACACATTTTCCTCTCATTTACCCACCTGGAAATGTGTGTGTTCCAATTTTATATATGAATGCTAGAAACACAGGTGCCTTCGAAAACCAGAGGGACATTGGTGGCCCTGTCATCTAAGAGACTGCAATATGCGGAGTTGCATCCCTTAGTCATTCCAGGATCTGTTGATCATTGGTTGGAATCCCAGATTCACCCTGCTTGTTTCTTTGTCTGTCCGCACCATTCACATGTGGGTTACACCAAAGTGACATCTAGGACCACCTGCATCATTTCAGGTGTTCTTCTACATTGAGCTGACATGTGGTACTACAAAACTACTGTTTAAAATGAAATTAAACAAAATTTACTTTCTCGTTGGTTCTGATGCTTATCACCTGAATGATATCTGATTGGTTAGTTCAGGTCAGTTCATGTTCAGCAATCAAAGGTTATCTTGTCCTCTTCTAAAGGTGGGACACAACTTGGGGAACTTGTACACAGGAGTTTAAATCTCTTTCAGCAAGTTGAAACTAAACATCTCTGTGGTGGAAGACTGCTGGCGTGAGCGCGAGTCCTGGTGGCCTGCCTACCATTTTACACTGAAGAGTGGTGGCTGTGCTGACCAGGCTGATATAGCAGTGTTGTGTGAGAAAGCTGCCTGTGCTGCCTTCTTAATGGGAAAAGGTGAGTGTTGTACCCCCACAGCTTATGGCAAGTAGAAATGACAGAGCCGGTGTTTATTGGTGACCAGTGTGCCAATCAATAGCCTGTACTTATATACATGCATGTAGTAGTTGATATAATGATATGTTGACAGACTAATCATGCGGGGAACCATGGGTGACCCAGGCACTGCAATATTCTGTGCAGTGTTGCGTCCCTCTGTCAAAGTCTACCTGTGTGGGTCTGAAATTCTGAATCCCTGTTAATGATTCTTGGTTTCACCAAAGAAGTAAACTTTGAAGACCTGCAACACTGCAGTGTTTCCTCCTATATCAAGCTGAAAGGCAGTGATAGAACTGAAATACTGTTCAAAGAAGCCTTGCGCCCAACTCACTGCTAATCCTGCCAAAAATAATTTGAATTTATTTTTGGCATTTGACAAACATGCAGCACAAATAGGAATACATATTTTGTTTGTCAGTGTGGCCTTTTTGGCTTATGGGTTTTAGTGAGTTCTTTGCAACACAAGCTGCCCCTACTGTAAAGTAAATTGTGGTTTTCCTTTTATCTATCTGTAGACAAGTTCTCACGCTTAAGAGGATGAGACTTTGCACTGGTAATATCGTTGTGGATTTAATCATGTGATTACCCATCCTATTTCAGATAATACCTTTACGGCAGAGGTAATGAAAAGTCTAGATGAGGCATATCAGAAGAAACTTGTTGACATGTTAAAAACACTGGATGATTCCTGATCCTATGAAGAGTCAGTTGCAGGATGATGTTCACCACACAGGGCAGCAATACCTCCACAACGGATGGAAAGCTGGAAGTCATTTAAAGTCATTCTCCTACAGAATGCACTGACAGTGGCTTGACCTACAGACAGATGAAAGAGTAGCTGCATGTTACTTGGAGGAACCATGCTGAATACAGTGATACCACAATACAAACTTCAGTTGATGGAAAGTGTGTCACTCCGAGAACATTAAGAGCAAGATTTGACTGACAGAGTTTCATTTATTGTATTGCTTGCTGGGAATACAGTTCATATGTAGGCACACTACGTCTCTGTAACATGGCAGCTATAGTTCTGTCTTACCAGCAATGTTGGGTGATATAAGCCATGCGAGCTTCATGTTCAATGATTATTGAATGTCATTAAACTGTTTGTTTGGTATTCTTGTGTTGTTCCCCTTGTTGCAAGTTCCTTTAAACACTTACCATTGGGATTAATGCTGTGATAGGACCTCAGTACATGGTGTGTGTGTCATGAAGGTTGACCAGAGAATCAGAGGGTAGAGTAGCTGCTGGATGTGGAACATGTAAATGGGATGTTCTAAGCTTTCAACTTTAATGTATTATCTGTATGCTCATAACCTGATAAGAGCACAGGTTTTGATCCTCTGGCTTCTGTGCAGTATAATTATTTAACAAACATGTACTCAGTTCTTACAGGTCAGTGCTGCTCAGGTTATGGACACCTTGGACATGGCTTTGTGGGCCTAAAGTGCAAAGTGTTGTTTGTGCAAGCTGTTTCCTGTATGCTATCCGTAGAACTTGAGAATGTGCTCTAAGACCAATAGAGGACTTGTGACAGTACTTTATCAGGCACTGTAGCTCACCTGGTTATGTAGTCAGCAATTTAAAATGGATTTGTACCTCTTAAACAAACTGTTAAGTTTCAGTTTCATTGGCTTCTGAGATGATTTATAGCAAGAGAAAATGCATTTTAAGAGAATATAGGCGCATAGAGAAATGGCAAAGGTCAAAGTATTAAAATATGGAAAATGTTTTAAGCCCCACTTCTACTACACAAGTACCAACTTTCATGACATTTTGAAAGAAAATGGCCGAGTTATGACCACAATAGGTTTTTGCTTTCAGTGTGGTCAAAGTGCAAGGTTCAGATCTAAAATATCGCGAAAAAATGGAACAGGTATATTGAGCCCCTCTATGTCCCAAATATCATTACATTTAAAACATAAAGAGGCTATTCAACATCAAATAAATTCAGATTGGAACCTCGAACAAATTGGACCATCGTTGGTGAGAACAAGTATGTGATGTTTGCTTCATTGGTCCAGTGGTTTCTGAGAATATGAATATGCCAGACAAACATGTCATAACAACACTCAATAGTTAAACGTCTGAATCTGTCAAATGTGATGTGGTGATGGCAGCTCTAATTGCAAATTCATTCAACTCATAAAATGAGACTTCAAAGTACCTTCAAGACTTTTATTATGTTTAGTAAATACAGAATGTGTACAGGTATAAATGAGATGGCAGGGTCAGCTGATGATGCATCATAATGCACTGGCCATGATGGCGGCAACACCTGCACAACAACAAAAAGAGGAGTTAGTGAACGTTGCTTTTCACGATGTCATACAGTCTGTTAATCAAGCTTTGTCCAACAAAAGCAGTGGCTATCCGAGCAACAATCAATGCAATCCGACAGAATGTATGCTATTTTACACCCCATCCAGCCATGTCAATGCCCCTAATTCCAGCTACATCACAGCAGCCTGTAAATAATTGAATCTGTGCTAGACATTCAAGTGATTGAAAGCATGAACAACAATCAACACCATGAGGGCAGGATAACATGCTTTCTTTCTTTGTTGTTTAACGCTGCATTCAGCAATATTCCAGCTATATGATGGTGGGCTGTAAACAATCGAGTCTAATTTACATCATGAGCATCAATCTAGGCGATTGGGATACGATAACATACATTAACCAAGTCACTGTTAGTCAGTGAGTCTGACCACCCTATCCTGTTAGTTGCCTCTTATGACAAGAATAGTCGCCTCTTACGGCAAGCATGGGTATCTGAAGACCTGTTCTCTACCCAGATCTTCATGGGGATGATAACATACCCTCAGCCAAGTCACAGACATGTTATCAGAGACTGGCCACCCTGAGTAACTCTTATGACGTGCATGGGTTACTTGGACCCACGGGTCCTGATCTCCATAAGTCACTCGTATGACAAGCTAGGGGTTACTAGGACCCACTTCTCTGAAGACCCCACAGGATCCTGATCTCCATAAGTCGCTTGTACGACAAGCTTGGATTACTGTGGACCTGCTCTTGCCCATAATCCCCCTCATGGTCAAAGATAGGAGTAAGTGTGTAAGAGACAAGGGTTGGATAGAGGAATATGTGACTATAAATCTTCTCTACTGAAGGGAAAATGCACATGTCTATAAATCTGTTAAAGTTATGGAGACAGCATACCATGCTGTATGTAACCTATTTAGCTTGAGTACAGAATTTTGTCTCCCAGAAAACAAAATAATTCCAATATGCTTACTGTCAAAGGTGATTTTCTCTGTGATGTTCTTAGTTTTGATGCTGTCATCTTGGTTCATGATAAATATCACATTCCCATCTTGTGGCACCCATCCGTACTTGGTGATCCACTGATTCACCTCAAATTCTGGAATGCAAGAAGACAATGTGGACACACTTGTTTCAAATTATAGGAGTATGAAACTCAAGGTGATGTTGGGACTCTTTAATCACTGCAGGCCTCAGTTTGAGTTTTCGCCAATGCAAGTTGCAACCAGACTGTACCTTAGATGCACCATGTTAATTTGTCTTTACTGGTTTTTTTAATTTCTTATTTACTCATGGAATTTACCTTTAAAACATGGCGCCCAAGATGACTGGGTCACCCCTTGCCTCCAATAAAAGGACATTTCAGATAAATTAGGACAACGAGACCCACGCTGGGAGATTTGAGGACCTCAATAACTTAATAATAAGGTTGTGGAGAGGTTTTGAGAGTGTGATGCTGACCTGAGATTCCTCCTAGCAGCTCCTGCAGCAGGGAGTGGGGGATGGTCTGGTACGTTGCACTCACCACATGGCACACATCTGAAATACACACACACATACACTGTTACGTCAACATGGGATGAGGACAACCGTCACACTGACAGAGATGGTACAAAACCAACAGAGTACCTGATGAAGGCTGCGAGGCCAAAAGCTTGAGTCTATGGAGGTAAACTGATTGATTGTTCATTGTTTAACGCTGAATTCAGCAATATTCCAGCTATATAACGGCAGTCTGTAAATAATTGAGTCTGGATCAGGCAATCGAGTGATTGACATCATGAGCACTGATCTCCACAAATGGGTTGTGCTGACAATCATTAACCAAGTCAGCAAGTCTGACCCCCCGATCCCGTTAGTGGCCTCTTACAAGAAGGGTGGGTTGCCAAAGAGCAATTCTCACCCAGATCATCATGGGTGTATGTTAAGAAGAAGAACGTGTTGATTGTATGAGGGCGAAATAACCTCTCTACTATAATTCATATACCGTAGAAAAATCACTGTAAGTTGAAATTTAATGAATTTGGGCAAGAACCAATTCCTTTGTGTAGATAGATGCATAAAATGGTGTATAGCCCTTAATTAAATAATTTACTTACACTTCCTGACACAATCTCCAAAACCAACAATACCAGCTATGATATCTGGATCTGTCCTCAGATTTTCCTACAATCAGAAAAGAGAGAAACACGTTTGAGTGTTGAGTGTTAGTATAAGGTGTAAAATCTACTTGAATTGATGACTGCCTGAAAATGAAATCAGATTGCTGTATAATCTTTCACAGAAGTAGTCTCAGCCTTTTGACTGCTGCATTAACTAAGTTTTGTTTTTTTGTTGTTAAACGCCGCACTCAGCAATATTCCAGCTATATGACGGTGGTCTGTAAATAATCGAGTCTGGACCAGACAATCCAGTGATTGACATCATGAGCATCGATCCACGCAATTGGGATACGATAACATGCATCAACCAAGTCTGAGTCTGACCACCCAATCCCCTTAGTCGCCTCTTACGACAAGCATAGTCACCTTTTACGGCAAGCATTGGTTGCTGTTAAGGAGCACATTTAATCATTCAGTAAGATGAAGTTCTCTCCTCACAAACTTAATTTAAATAACATCATATCATAGCAGGAACAAGATGCAAGTGCCTTTACTCTTACCCAGAAATCTTTGAACTGACAGGTTTCCAACAAGAATGCAAGCTGAACAATTCTGCTGATTGGTTCTTCCTCAAGCTGACAGAACTAAGGAAGTACGAACTACAAGCTGTGTATCACTGCCAACATGGCTCAGAAATGTGTGCACGATCACATCAACCTGCTGCGTAAAGCTCCGGGACACTCCTCATCCAAGAACACACAAACATGGTAGTGGAGTTATCGTGGTAATATTGAAACTGATTTTAAATAGTGAACAGGGGAAGCTGAAACCTTCATACAATATCTTGAATAATGATTAGGGGCAGGTGATTTGGGTTTAAAGCTTCCTTGAACAGTGTTCCAGTTATATCATGCCGTGTCAGCCTGAAGTAATGCAGGTCTCAGCCGTTTACCGCTTTGGTGAAACCCACGAACACAGGTATGGTGCTGACAAATCTAGTAACATAATTGTGGCGAACCAGGATTCAAACCCACAATCATAAGTTTCTGGCAAGCCAAAGGGATGCAACTCTTGGCAGCAAATTACGGAACCTTCGATGACTTTGACACCCATGCCCCCAATTGATAAGAGAGACCGAAGGAGGCCAATATACATCTGCATAAACCTGTCATGAAATTTGAATTCATTCAGTGTTGTTTGACATTTTTGAATTGTAATACATATGACATACAACTCATAAGGTAAGCTGAACGTGAAGGATACTCTTGCTGTGTCTATGAGACACTTGCACAACATGAAGTCGGTGTGGGGGAGGTTGGTGAGAGCCTTCAGGAGGATCAAAGCTGTCATCTCAGTCTGGTAGTACCCGGGGTTGAACTGGTACCTGCAACACAAGGACAACAATGGACTGAAATCCAGAGCTCAAGATAAGCTGCATTTTTCAACAAAATGCACACAATACATGATCATTACCCAATTGATTTTGAGTTGCTTGCATACAAACATGCACAAATTTACTTAAAACGCAATAACAGTAAAACAACACTTTGCAAATGTACCAAATGAGTTCTTTTCATCTTCCATACCTGAATTTCTTTACAGGTCTCTATTGATTGATTGTAAACATCACATATTTAAGAACTATGCTGCACAAGATCGCTAGGTCTCAAGTACTGTAACTTAGACATATGTTAGTATGTTACTGGATTAGGGCAACACATACAGTTTGGACAACACGTGACTTCATGCCAAATAGATGTCACCTTAGATAGCGTTTTAAGCAGATGTGTTTGTACTCATTGGTTTGAAAATACCCAACATGCTGTCTCCAAGGGAGGGAAGCACAGATAATGATTCATCCTGTTGAGAACGATGACATGCAGTAAGCCAGGTTACATACTGCATTTTCATGAGTCAGTACTTATGACACTCAAGGAACACTTGGGACCCATTGTGACCTTGAATCATCATGGAGGTTATAAAAAAAAGGACAGAAATGATTTCAAGCAGTCAAAGGTGGCATAAACTTCCATAAGTTGGTAGCACATGAGATGCTGGTTACAGAAACCATGCTGCCTCCATTCATACTTACAATTTGAGTACAGCAAGATTGGCCTCCACATCGTACGTGTTTTCTCTTGCTTGCATATCCACATACCGCTCCAATGTTGCAAGATTTTCAGGGTTGTACCTGCAAAAGAAAACATTGATCATAGGGCTGGGATCAGTCCATGTTTACTACCCGGATACCCGCTGTAGATCTTAAGCGTTAGGTACGAAATGTCTGACGCGTGAAGATCCGGGGTAGAATAGGTCTTCAGCAACCCATGCTTGCCGTGAAAGGCAACTATGCTTGTCATAAGAGGCAACTAACTGAATCGGGTGGTCAGACTCACTGACTTGGTTGCGTTATTGCGTGGATCGATGCTCATGATGTCAGTGGAATGATTTATGCTATTTCACATTCTTAATACAGCATCAAATGAAAATAATCAAGTCTGGACTAAGAAAAGCATTGGGAATTGTGTGAGACTTTAATAACTGGAAAGATTCCTAGCCATGCTAACAAAAGCGCCACAAGTAGGACTGACAATTTATTGATCAATATTGTGTCCAAATAATATTCAACAGGAACAAGAGTGAGCAGCTAGCTGGTGAATGGTTCTGGTTAGAATTGGTCTTCAGCAACCCATGCTGGCCATAAAAGGTGAATATGCTTGTCGTAAGAGGTGACTTACGGGTGGTCAGGTGGTCAGGCTTTCTGACTTGATTGATGCATTTCATTGTATCCCAATTGCATGGACCGATGCAGCATTGCTCATGATGTCAATCACTGGATTGTCTGATCCAGACTTGATTATTGATTGATTTACAGACGGTCTATGTCATATAGATGGAATATTGGTGTGTGAGGTATTAAACAGCAAACAAAGCTGGTGATCGAGACATGTCCATGTACCAGCGGCAATTAGTGTCATAAAATAAAGGAATATTCCAAGATCATGTTAGGTCATGAAGTGACATCTCTGTCACCAGCTGGTGACGATTTCCTATTTGCAAATATCACATAATTATCGGTTGTACTCGGACTAACGAATACCCTGATTTGGAGTTTATCACGACCGTATCACGATGTTGATCTTGGCCAACTAAACAGAGTCCGACACTGTCAACAAATATCAAACATCTGGTACCGGCAGATATAAATTAAAGAGCCTCACCTACACTGACTAATAACAAGAACCTAATAAACATATTATTTGTGAAAGTAACTTCACAGTGTATGAAAAATACCTATACATAAACGTAAAAGGTAATACATACCTGTCGATTCCTTTCAATAAGGAACCAACAGTGGCTCTCATTGCTTCTGCCATCTTGGACCATGTGAAGTAAAAGACCAGTTTACGGCAGAAGTCGTGAAAATTCATTTGAAAGATAATACATGTTGGCCCTGCAAACAATCAAAAACACACCATAATCAGAGCTAGAACTGTTAAAAGGTGAAAGATAGGTTTATCAAAATCTGAATAGTTAGTTTAGGTTTTAAACGGTAACCAAAAACGAAAGCATACTAAAAGATATTGGCAAAACTAATAATAGGCAATATTTGTGTCCCATGGAAAATCGCAAATTATCTACTAAATCGACGCTCGGCGTGAATAAAAAAAACATTCCCTTGTTTTTCGTACACTTTGAAATATATAATGTTACTTATAACATGAATACACAGATCCATTGATAACATATCACTAGAAATTAATGGCTCCGATTGGAAACTAGTATTTACTACCCATGCTTCAAGAAGCTGTCGGATTCGATGTAAACAGATCGGCTTCACTTTGTGTTGTTAATTTCAGTAAGAGATACTGAGCCGTAATGGAGGAAGACGGTGGGAAAGTTCCAGACACAGTTAAACTTTCTAAAGCAAAACATTATAAATCCGAGGGAAATGACGCCTATAAAAATAAAAATTACAGACTGGCCATTGGGAAATACCACAGAGCTTTGTTGCATCTGAAGGGAATAGGTCAGGGTAAAGAATCATTAGCAGCTATGTTCACCGGCCAGGATGAAGATGAAACACACCCAATACCACCAGAAATGATTTTTGAAGTTGGAAACCTCCAATCAGATTGTTATAATAACTTAGCAGGTATATATTCACAGTGAAGTGCTTGTAGAACTAGAACATGAACTCATTGTCCTGTTTCTAAATGATAACCATTGTGAGAATGGGAATGGGAAACTAGATAAGTAGCCAAAGTGCTAACACAGTATAGGCATGTGTGAACCATTTCTGTCCTGCATGTAAAAAGCTGTCTACATTAATGTCTGTATATTTTCAGCTTTGTCTATTACTATGATTTTGTTATTCCACATTAACTTTACAAACAGTTATAATTTCTATGGTAAGATGACAGTCAAAATTTAACATGTGAAATTCAATCGAAATCAAAGACCATATTTTATGTCATATAGAAAGTATTTACAAACATGAAGAAGTGGATTCAAAATATAAGTACATTTGTCAGCATGGTTAGAGCTTGGTGCTTTACCAGGTTAGGTATCTGATTAGTGATTTCTTATGAAAACATCTCAGCAATAAGTGAAGCTTCTATCAGTTTGCATGTGTCCCTTATGAAAAGGGATGTTTTTACTTTATTTGATCGGCAGGTCTGTTTCGTGTTGATCAATTTTGACTGGTACCCAATTCGTCAACATCCAATAAACAAGATAAATACCCTTTGAAAGAAGGTATATTGTCATACTTGTCATGACAGTCTTTTGTCTGCTTGCTATTTCTGTTATTGATAAAGGTTGTAATGATAGCAATCTCATAATGGTCTTTTACATTTCCTTCGTGTGAGGTGAACCCTGAGAGAACTTTCACCGCCCAATCTAAATAAAGGCTACATGATTTTTTCAGCCAGTCAGCTGTCTGCTTTCTAAAATGATCCATCGTTATTTCTTTACTAACTTGATTCAGATCTTTTTATTTGTACAAATGAAAACCCACACAGAACGCAAATGTTCTTTCAATGCTATTCTCTGTTGGGTGTAGATTCCACAGTCAGAAACAACAAGTTAATTGTATGTAATATCCACAACAATGTGATAGAGCTGCTATACTTTCTACTTTTGGACATGCCGTGATATAACTGGAATACTGTTAAAAGCGGCGTTAAACCCAACTCACTCACTCATTATAAATCAGACATGCTGGTTTGAATGCTTCGCTCACTCATACAAAGAACTTGGACGCCTCAACACTGATTGGCTAGTTACAAAGTTCACCTGACCACTGACGTGACCTCCTTTGGAGTTGTCGTAGATCTTACACAGAGACTTTTTGTATCGGACTAAAATATCAGATCTTATTGAGATTGTAATTATAGCATGATCACTATTTCACTTGAATTTCAGAACATGGACTGAGAAACAGTGAGATACTTGCTATTTGGGACACATTATTTTTCTTGTGCATCTAAACATGTTAAAGTATATCTATTTGCAGCCTGTCTCCTGCAGCAGGGTGATCCCAACTATGGGAAAGTGATAGAGTACTGTGACAGTGTACTTTCAATCCAGGCAGGGAATGTCAAGGCTGTGTACAGAAAAGGACAGGCCTTGTACCACTTAAAAAGATATGAGAAAGCATTAGATGTCTTAAGCCAAGCCAATGAAGGTATTTATGATGTGTGTGGTTAACAGTGTTGTTTTATGTGAGGTTCAATTACTTTTCTATGTTACATTGTATTTGTATCCATTCTTGCTTACGATCAGATATGCATAGTTGAATGGCACCAAGAGACATTAATCAGAAGACATTTGATTGTCAATGAAGCATTTTGAATTTTATTATGATTTTAGCAGGACAAATAGCAATTAGCCATGTTGGCATAGCATATTTCTTATTTACGTGTTATTGTATTTGAAAACTATGTCCAGGCATAACTCTATCCACATTGGCATTCATAATTTCTAAATTCATGTTATATAAATATTGATTTATTTTTGCATAAGTGACTTGTATTTCACTGATGACAGAACCAATAAAGAGAAAAAATGTCTTTCATACTTAGTTTATATTACTATTTATAATGCTCAAACAATATCAGTAAATTTAAGAAATTAATTCTTTACCAAAATACCAATTTTGAGCAAAATAACCTTTTATCCCACTGACACTTCATTGGAAATGGGAGATAAAGCCCTGGTGTCACAAAATATACGGCCTTTGTAAATACAACACATTCACCCTCTGGTTAAAGCAAAGCATGTATCCATAAATTTATTTTTTAGTATTGCAATTTACACTTAACTTGAGACATAGGTCATTATGTAAGATCTTTGAGTAAAACAAGACAATTCTCATCAATAACCAAAGCCCAGAGTTGTAATTTAACAATCTGTTTCCAGAACCATCAGTAAAGAAGTACACAACACTATGTAAAAGAGAACTTCAAAAACAAGAAAAGGAACTGAAAGCTGCTTACAGAGGAATGTTTAGTAAATATTCAAATGACTCAAAAGCGACGGCAAGCAAAGACAATGAAGCTGATGCTGATAACAGTTAACAGTTAACAGTCTACCTTGGGAATTACTGCATTGGAGTGCCATGCTTCATGTGTTGAGGATCATCCCAGTGCTCTTTTTGACAGTTTGAAGTAATATACTACTCAAAAAAGTTTAAAAACACTTGATTCTTTCAAATTACTATAGTTAATCTGTCATGACAAAAATCTGAAAGGATAGTGATTAACTATAGTAATAATGTAATATGAAAGAATCAGTGTTCTTTAACTTCTTTTGAATTGTATATCTATGATGATAACAGTCAATATGTGTTGCAAATGCTCCACATTCAATCAATCATTTTTGTTGGGATGCTGCTCTGATTCTTCGATGCATCAAGATACATCAAGTTTCAATATCGCTATTGCAGCATAGCTTGATGTATTGAAGAATAGGTTGGTCTATTGATATGAAACAAAATGTTTCAAAGGCATTCATTCGTATGATACTCATTTTGTCTGCACAGTAAATTTCAGTTCATCGCAGCATTTTCAGTGTTTGTCATTATCATGTTCATGTTTGTAAACTTTCAAATCAAAAACGTGGACCCTGACCTCAAAATAATTTTCTTTACATTTTTCTCTCTGAAATTCATATGCTTATCAGCATATTTCAATCAGCAGTCGCAAGCAACCACTACCAACCGTCCGGGGATCGCCTCTTTGGTCTAGTGGTAGAGCATCTGCCTGGAGAGCGGAAGGTTTAGGGTCTGATCCCCGGCCGCGTCATATCAAAAAACGTTAAAAGATGCTACTTGTTAATACCCTCTGTCTGGCCTAAAACTTACTGGTCGGCTCAGTCAGTGGATGTTAAACTGTGACATGGTATCTCGGTGGGTGAGCGCTATAAATAGGTATCAGTCGGGACAAGTACAAGCACACACGCATGCACGTCGCTACATAAGTGCAATAATCTTGACCGCGACGTTGAACCCCATTTCACCTCACCTCTTCACATATCATGAAGTTACAGGTCACTTGAAGCAGAAGCATACAAAAATGATTTCTTGTTATGTGTTTTTGTTTGTTTTATATCTGAAAAATATTGTTAATTCTGACTATTGGCACTGTTTCAAAAGCCCTATGATTTAATAAGTGCAAATGTTTCCCACTGACATCACCCTTTGATTGGGTGGTTATTTGCAAACCGGAATAACTTCCACACAGCAAATGGTGACACATTTACACTTCAGGATAGATGGGGGAACATATTGTACAGGAAGGATTAACATGTTGGAGTTGTGAGAAATCTACATGGACCATGTTGACTCAATGATGCCTTTGGCTGTTGAGGCTGTAGTGTCTTCAGAATGATCAATGAAACAGCCAGAATATGCCTTTGACTGTGATGAACACTTTTTGTACAGCATTAAAGAAAATACGACTCAGTTCCTTCATGTCTGATTTGATCACATTTCACTTAAATCTGAGTTGATTTTTCCTTGTTATATTTTCTTGTAAACTTTCCACATGAATCTGAAGTTCAAATCAAATTAATATGTAGTATGAAACACCACTTGCGAAATATGAATACACATGTGTTTTGTGAGGGATGAAGCTTGTCAAAAAATTACTGTAGTTACAAACAATAATCATCCATCAAGGACTTTTGGAATGTTAATTATCCCAATTCTGTATCAAGTGACAATTTGGCTTAGTATTACTTTTATATCACATTGAGAATATTTTCACAAACTATTGAAAAACAACTTCAAGCATAATTACATGTTGATTCCTGGAAGGAGATGAAGAGAAGAGAAGAAGCACTATTACATTATACATGTGTTTGTCGAATTCTTATGGGGTGGTGGGGTTGCCTAGTGGTTAAAGCGTAGCTTGTCACGCCAAAAACCTTTGGTCAATTCTCCATGTAAGTGCAAAATGTGAGTCCCATTTCTGGTGTCCCCTGTCGTGATATTGTTGGAATATTGGGGAAAAAACATGGTTTAAAACCCTACTCACTCACTTACTCACTCTAAGACTTACCACATTACTTGAAAGTACTTAGAAAGCTAACAATGCCACAAAAAGATCTGGTATGTCCTAATTGCCTCTAGTGAAATATCTCCTTGTAATGGTCTGGATAAACACTTGGCTTTTCTGTTTGGGAGGTTGTTGACCAATGTATTCAATTCAAACATTCCTTTTGTTAAGAAAAATGTTGTTTTTTGTAATCAGTTTGAATGAATGATCATCTGATCCAGTGGGGACCTGTATGTCGGTGACTTATCATATGTTGTCTTTCACCATGATTTTGTGCAGGTTTCATGTTGTTAAGCCAGCGTAATAAACATCATAATCTCATATTTTGTTGTGTATTTTGCTGATGCAGGAACCAATTACTGTGAAGGATGCAACGTATGTTTGACTTGTTAACTGCTCTCTGCGTGTTGGAAAAACAACATACATGTATGACAATATATTCTGATGATATGTTTTTTAGTTACAAATGTCATTAGTTCTAGAAATTACTACAATGAAAAATGTTGCCTGACTTTTTCTAAAGGTTTGGATAGCTAACACATTCACATTTCTATGAAAATTTCAAACCGCATCATAATTATGATTCTTGCTCAAAAGTTCTTTGGTCAGGATTACGACATTAAGGCCTTAGTTGAGTTTTCAAAAAGTTTTGTGGTAGACATGTTGAGGACAATTACATATTGAGTGAGTGAGTGAGTGAGTGAGTTGGGTTTAACACCGCTTTGAACAGTATTCCAGTTATATCATGGCTTATCGGCTTAATGTGAGAGGAAAGCTCGAAGTGATGCAGGTCATAGACGTTAACCACTTCGATGAAACCCATGAGCTTGGGTATGGTGCTGACAAACCTAGAAACATAATTGGGGCGAACCGGGATTCGAACACACAATCATAGGTTTCTGGCATGCCCAAGGGACGCAACTCTGCACACTGAATCGCGGCGCCTTAGACGACTGTTCCACCTGTGCCCCCCAATTACATATTGTAAGCATCAATGAAAACACGATTTCCGATACAATTCGGACTTTTGACTTGTACCAGATGTTTCTGTGTGTGATTTTGTCAGGTGAACAATTAACTTGGCTTTGCAATCGTTTGTGCCACCAGTGGGGCAGGATACGCTCAGCTTTACATGAACACCTGGTAGCATAACTTGATAGTGATTCATAAACACGTGTTATGATATAGTTTGGATCGTGCAATATATTCTGCTTTTGGAAGATATTTCTTTTGATTATGGAAAATTTTTGTTGTTTCTTTTGCCCCTCTGCGAGAAGATGTGACAAACCCTCCATGTTGTGTCATTTACATCGATTTCTCTAAATTATGGGTACTTGGTATTCAGAGCAACATATGTAATATCTGTGTAAGGAAAACGAACATAAACGGGCAGGTCAGAATGGAATATATAATATATTGTTGTGCCAAGGCATATACACCGAAAGGGGTGTACTGTCGATGGGATATTGTGTTGACTGTAGAGCCCTTGTATCTTTCATTTAGACAAGGTTGTCAAAGTTCACTAACACTACCTCCAAATGGTTTGTCAAATCTTCAAGCAGAAAGGTATTAGTAGAAGAGTAAACTATGTGACTGGAAGTAAGTTTGACGAGAAGAAAAACATACTCCCAAAATTTTAATTATATTTACCATAGTTGAGAAAGATTAAATCTGTGGAACAGTGAGCCAAATAATTGAAAAACTAAATCATGTTTACTACAGAACTACTGATGAATCCATCACAGAACTTCCACTTACGATTATTTACAGACCGACGTCATACAGCTGGAATATTGGCAACAAACAGGATCAGTAGACTCACTTCAGCAGTACCCTACATGATCACTAGACTCGTTTCAGCATTACCCCTACAGGATCAGTTGACTCGCTTCAGCATTACACCTACAGGATCGGTAGACTCGCTTCAACAGTACCCTACATTATCAGTAGACTCCCTTGAGCAGTACCCCTACAGGATCGGTATACTCGCTTCAGTATTACCCCTACATGATCAGTAGACTCGCTTCAGCAATACCCTACATGATCAGTAGACTCACTTTAGCATTACCCCTACATGATCAGTATACTCACTTCAGCAGTACCCTACATGATCAGTAGACTGGTGTCTGCAGTACCCCTACATGATCAGTAGACTCGCTTCAACATTACCCCTACATGATCAATAGACTCACTTCAGCAATACCCTACATAATCAGTAAACTCGCTTCAGCAGGACCACTGCATTCTACAGGTTGGCGATGGTGTAACGAGGAACGCTGTAGTACTTCTGACCCGTCTTTTCCATCATGATGACAACAGCTGTCCCAAGTTAAGGCCTAGATGGGGAAGTAGAGGAATCGTCTGATGCGTCGCAATGGTGAGGTGAGGTGAAATTGGGCTTAACGTCGCGTCCAAGATTATTGCACTTATATAGCGACATGCATGCACGTGTGTGTGTGTGTGACTGCTTGTACTAGTCCGGACCGATGCCGATTTATAGTGCACATGCGTTCCCCTATTTCTTGCCCTATAAAAATCCACCCAGATCGGATAACATTAATTCATTATTGAATTGCTACCACGTGCCAAGATTGACAAGAAATCAGCGACACAAGCCCTTGGACGATTGCAAGCTGGACAAACCGCCCGGCAAGTAGCCAATGCATTTCAAGTCCACGTAAGGACCATATACAGGCTCCAGCAACGGTGCCGGACCACCAACACTACAGATGACCGACCTCGTAGTGGAAGACCAAGGGTCACCACCCGACCTGAGGATCGTCAGATTGCGCGACAGCATGTTCAAGATCGCTTTATTACTGCTGCGGAAATTGCTCGACAGACCATGGGGACACACCAGCGACAAATTAGTGCGGACATCATGCGTCGACGATTGACGAGCAGACACCTCCACTGTCACAGGCCACACCGAGGACCCATTCTCCACCACGTCATCGTGGGGACCGTCTTCAGTGGGCAACACAGCACCAGCAGCGTGGAAGTCCTCTTCTCAGACGAGAGCCGTTACTGTATCTCAACAGCAGATGGCAGAGAGAGAGTCTTGCGACGCCGAGGGGGAGGGGGAGGGGGGGGGGGGGGGGGGGGGGGGGACGTTTTTCGGATGCTTGTGTTGTTGAGAGAGACTCGTGGGGTGGTCCGAGCATCATGGTGCGGGGTGGAATTGCATGGTCTTGCACAGAGGGTCGGCCCAGTGGTCTTCCAGAACATCGGTCCAGGGAGAGGCAATGGTGTCACAGCAGCTCGGTACATTGATCAAGTCTTGTGACCACACATCATTCCTCATTTTGGCACGTCGCAGCAACTACGAGTGTCCGCATGATAACGCCCGTAACCACACTGCGAGAGCAACAAGAGACTTCCTCCAGCAGAATGGCATCAGAACCATGCAGTGGCCTGCCCTCAGTCCCGATTTAAATCCCATTGAGCACCTATGGAACGAGATTCAAAGATGGCTGAATGACGTCCGACCAAGGCAGACAACTGCAGCTGAACTGAGTCAGGCGTTCCTCAGAGTGTGGGCTCAAGTGCCTATGGCCTTCATCAACCGCCTCATCTATTCCATGTATCGACGTTGCACGGCAGTCATCAATGCACATGGCGGACACACGAGATACTGACTTGTGATGCCATTTTCTGAGAGACTAGTGTTTTGTTTCACTTTAAGAAAATTTGACACTTTAATTTCAACCTTGATGATCAATTTTGCCAAGTTTCATCTTTTTAATATGTCTCTAAGTATGTTTACAGTGTTTGGACAAATAAGGTTTCTCATATTATCTATCCATGGTGACGTTTCTTTTGCGGTTCAGTATATGTTAATTAATTATAACTTCGACTTCTTACAACGCCAAATTGCCCCGGGTGACATCGTCTTCTTCGGGACGTAGGTGTATCCTTCAGGGTCGACCAACTTAGACTTCCTTCTCTTGCTGGCACTTGCGATGATCTTGAAGTCGGTGGGGTCGACGTGACGTGGTTCCACTATCTCTGGATCTGGGTGTACCAAGGAATATTCTTGGCCTAAATAGAACATGCAGTCTATGGTGTCGTCTCCAGACAACGGATCGTGGGGCGTCGGTTCTCCATTAAGTCGGCGGAGATGGAGATTGGTGTCGGTTGGAGGTCTGGCAAGGGGGAAAACATGCACGACAGACGTGTCCATTCCAAAGTCATCAGACGTTGGTAGCTTTCCTGTAGTCTTTACGACTAATTCCTGCACAAGGGGTTCGATACTGCCACTTGTCACACTTGTCACAAGCTATGTACAGCCCAATCTCATTAAAATCAGATCTTAGTTCTCGCTACCGCTAAACAAAGATCTGAGGACATCCCATTAAGGGTCACGTCACAACCTTTCATCCGACCAGTCAGAGCGTCGCTTCCCAGATCATGAAAGTGACAGTCGGAAAGTGATTTCTAATCGTGCAGCCTCGAAAACTTTAAAACGGGGTATTCCGAACGATAGTTACGGGCTTCAAATTTTTAAGCGAGAATTTGTCAAAATATGTTTCGAAGCGTAGTCGCCAATTTGAAATTGGCGCCGCGATTCGCTGTGCAGAGTTGCGTCCCTTGGGCACGCCAGAAACCTATGATTGTGGGTTCGAATCCCGGTTCACCCCGATTATGTTTCCAGGTTTGTCAGCACCATACCCGTGCTCGTCGGTTTTACCGAAGTGGTAAACGTCCGAGACCTGCTTCACTTCGGGCTTTCCTCCCACATTAAGCTGACACGCCGCGATATAACTGGGATACTGTTCAAAGCGGCGTTAAACCCAACTCACTCACTCACTCTCACGAAATCCACTCACTCACGATAGATACTGATTGTCAAATCGTAAAATCTCTTCACGCTAATCAACGTGATTACTATACTCACTCCACATACTGCATGATAGGTGTTCACGTCTTAAATCAAGAATAATAACTGACAAAATTGTTTTCATCGAGTTGTTACTGCTCGTGATGGAGAATATTTTGGAGTACATCAAGACCGGTTGTGCTGTGTTCAACATTACATGTATTTCTTATGGATTTTATTCACATTGCAAATCATATATATTTTTTCATCATTTGAACAAACGATAAATTCTCCTGTTGAATTCACTTCGCCCAAGCATAATGGCACAGGAAGATAGTAAAAATGATAAACACTATATTTTGAAAACAATGCTTTATTGTTAATAAATTGTGAAACATATTTACTTTTGATTAAAAGTTATAAATTACGTTCATGAAAAGTTATTACAAATAATTTATTTCAAAGTACATACTCTTCGGATGTAATTTCTGTAAGTCTCTGCAATTCTTCCTTGACTTCGGTATCTGACCGGAGGCAGTAAACCGATCAGTCTGGCCCATGGTCGCACGACCGCACGTTATTTTTTCCCGCAAAGTTATAGAAAGATCTAGCCGAGAGCCGCGATGGAGTACTGCAGTGATTGTAGGGTCATGTCTTGACTGTAGGTCCCCATCGCGGCTCTGGGCTAAGAAAGATCTAGCGTCAGAAGTCAGTGTTCAGGTGGTTCGTACGGCCTGTACACTGACTTCTGACTCTAGATCTAGAACAGAATTACTAATTTACTAGCTTTAGACAGGGATCTTGCGAGATCCGAGTTGTATGCAACTATGCCGTGTGAATTCTGAATTGCACACAGCCTCAGTCCCTACAACTAATTGTAAACAATAAGTTGTATCAACTAGTTGTACCGTGTGAATGCCTCTTTAGCCTGTGTGAACTTTAGGTATGAGAGTTATCCCTACTGTGTTATTTTCGATAGGTGGCGCTTGTTTGCGTCGGCGCAGACCTTCGTATCCTGTAAAAATGGTGAGACATGGAATGATTCTTGTGATATATTTTGTTTTCAGTTTCCATTGCTCATAAATTTGTTTATTTATCATCATATATGACGTACAGGACACTTTATCTAAGTTGACTGAATACACACTATGGGCATATAACCTAATTTTTTCTTTCATCTCATAGTCAGAGCCTCGTAAGCATTATTTGCTGAATCACAACGAGGTTTGTCTCCTATTTTCGTGGGCATTTTAACATACAAAAGTCTAGGGTTTAAAAATAAGATTATTTACTGGCCACAGGGACTACTACCCGGCCCAAGTACCCTAAAAGTCCCACAGCTTATTATGGTCTATCAGTTCTTCAGTATTCTCAGAACAAAATCCCACTAAATCGATTGCTAAATAATATAGGTCCTATTGGATAAACAAGCTTGTCCGTCCAACATGTTGCAGACGTGAGTTTTTTCTTGAAATTCTTGTTAAATTAGGATTTGGGACAACTATACTGGGTACTGACATTTTTTTCACTGATTGTTTACATGTATAAGATATCACGGAGAGCAATGTTGTTGATGAGATGTTGATGTCCACTTTTTTATGTTTGGATTGATATTCAATTTAGAGATACCATACAAACGCCAGCGGAGTAATTTTTCTGTCTTTTTTTTAGCTTTATCACACTGTTTTTTAAAATAGTACGGGGCCCATGAACATGATGAAGATCCGGTGTATAATAGGTCTTCAGCAACCCATGCTTGCCGTAAAAGGCGACTGCAACTAACAGGATCAGGTGGTCAGACTCCCTGAGTTGGTTGATGCATGTCATCGATCCTAATTGCGAGGATTGATGCTCATGATGTCAAACAATGATTTGCCTGGCCCAGACTCAATTATTTACAGACCGCCGTCATATAGCTGGAATGTTGCTGAGTACGACATTAAACAACAACCAAAATGAAATAGTGTGGCTTGTATGTATGGCTTCATTACTAGGGTCAATCATGTGTACCCATGCTTCACATACGTAATGGCCTAACAAAAATGTTGCAGCGAAAACAAGCATCATGGCATTGTACTTTTAACGTTACTCTTTTTCGCATGAAATTATGCTTTTTTTACCCCTCTGATTGCTCCAAAGCTTCAATTAGGCTTGGCATCTCTTGGTGTTGATAGGGGTCATGTCAATTAAGCGGGTCATACATTTTAGCATAAATCACATTTGCAGTGATGTTATTGTTCACATCGTAACAGTATTGATAGTTTTTTGGGGGGTATCAATTTATTTTCCCCCAATGGGTCCAGTTTGTTTGGTATTTTTACACCCATTAGTAGACAGGCGACTTCTAATTTGTAGGTGTTTGTGCGCCACCCCAAGTGCGTAATATATCACATAAATGCATGATATACATGTCTAGATTTACAATAATTAAGATGTAGCACCTCTTTTTATATATGTATTATTCACTTCAGTAGACATGGTAAAGTTCATATATGGGTGATGCATGCACTCAATCCGTAAATAAAGATGTGTTAACATGGTAAAGAAATACATGTCAGGTATGGATGCAGGCTGAGATGGCTACACTTGGTATTTATGTCGAGTTTTATTGTAGTATTGTGTTTTGGAAATATTTAATGCATATTTGTACACATGCCTCGGCAGTGGTATACTAAAAGACGTTATAAGATGGTATTTGTTACCCTGTCTGGCACCCAGCTTTAGGGGTTAAAACAAGTCAGTATGTGTCTTTATTGGGGTATTCATTTTAAACTGTAGCATGGTATCTCAGTGGGCTAGCACTATAACATGGGCTTTAGCCCGGACTAGTACAAGCAGCCACACACACTTGCATGCACATCGCTATATACACTGATATAAGCATGATAAGTGCAATAATCTTGAACACAATCTTAAACCCCATTCCACCTCACCTTCTACACAAGCAACTAAATATTAATTGAGCTGTGGTTATTTGCTTTACATTAATACACAGCTCTCCTGTCTTTTATCATGTTTATATACAATACCTTGTGAAAGTGTAATTTCTTCTATTGCAGGGTCAGAAGCAGTCTGGTGGAAGCGGTGGACAAGGTGGTGATAAGTCTGATGACAAGGTATTTTGCTTTGATCGTTGATCATGATCAGTTTTGATATTTGTACACATAGTTCTGGAATAGGAACATGACGAAAAATAAATGCTGAGTGATCCATGACTAGCAAAAAGACTTTTTATTAAGTTAACATGATTAACATGATTTAGTACAAATACTGATGGTAATTATCAGTTTTACCTTTTGGCATTGTGTGTAAAAGAAAGAACAAGCACTTCTAGACAATTTATTCAACTGTGACATAGGACTTCTGGTTGTCTTTCAAATGTGTTTTGCGTAATGTTGCCAACTCTTGGGTATGTGCTAGAACTTTTATGGAGCTGTAATATGTATGTACAGTAATAAAGCAACAGCAAACATTTGGTTCCTTGTTTTTGTGGAATGCATGTAAAGAGTAGCATTTGTCATGTTTGTATCTGTATTTTTCAGGATAAGAAAAGGAAGTATGAGCCTCCAGTTCCAACTCGTGTAGGCAAGAAGAAGAGGAAAGCAAAGGGCCCTGATGCCGCAACCAAACTTCCACAAGGTGCGTATCCAATCTGGTCTCATATTGTCAACCAGACATTTGCTAGATTATAAGATATCATTATCAGAACAGCTCCCTCTTCTTTTGCTTGCCGTGGAGCCAGGTTAAATCAAGAGGTCAGACTCAGTGACTTAGTTGATTGCATGTCATATACTCATCAGTTTGAGACATTGCTCATAATTTCAAGCTCTGGTTTGTGTGGTCCAGACTCAATTATGTTCAGATAAAGTTGGGATATTGTTGAATCATTCATTATATTTGTAATTGCTAACTCACTCATTTTGATTTCTTATTCAGTAACCCCCCACACAAGATGTCGACTAAAGTTATTAAAGCTAGAACGAATCAAAGACTACTTACTGATGGAAGAAGAATTCATCAAGAACCAGGAAAGACTGAAGCCACAAGAAGAGAAACATGAGGTAAGTTTCACTGGCAGTGCTTCTATTCTTCACCAATACTTTTACTTTAGTGGATAGAACAATTTAGCATAAACAGTCTGTGCCTAAAGCATTTGAGTCCACAAGACCAAACTTACCCTTAGGCTTATGCATCGTTTTCAGTATTTTTTACATTTTACTTTACTCAGACCGGTGAAGATCCGGATCCGGGTTAGAAATGATCTTCAGTATTATGAGGTGACTATGCTTGTTGCAAGAGGCGACTATGCTTGTTGCAAGAGGCGACTGGTGGGATCGGGTGGTTAGGCTCGCTGACTTGTATTGTGCATGTCATCATATCCCGGTTGCTAAGATCCCGGTTGCATATGATTGATTGTCTGGTCCAGACTCGGATTATTTACAGACCACCGTCATACAACTGGAATACTGCTGAGTGTGGTGTTAAGCAACAAATCCGGGTTAGAAATGATCTTCAGTATTATGAGGCGACTATGCTTGGTGCAAGAGGCGACTATGCTTGGTGCAAGAGGCGACTGGCGGGATCGGGTGGTTAGGCTCGCTGACTTGTATTGTGCATGTCATCATATCCCGGTTGCTAAGATCCCGGTTGCATATGATTGATTGTCTGGTCCAGACTCGGATTATTTACAGACCACCGTCATACAACTGGAATACTGCTGAGTGTGGTGTTAAGCAACAAAGAAACAAGAACTTTACTCTAGTGACAAAAGTTACAAACTGCATAAGTTCTTTGTCAGTACTTCTGGTTGTAAATGTAGTTAACTAGGATATGAAAAGTGTAATGTTTATTCTAGTTTTTCTGATTGTGATTTCAGGAAGAGAGATCAAAGGTTGATGAGCTGCGTGGTTCTCCAATGTCAGTGGGCAACCTGGAGGAGATCATTGATGACAACCACGCTATTGTATCCACGTCAGTTGGCAGTGAGCACTATGTCAGCATCCTCTCCTTTGTTGATAAAGATCAGCTGGAACCAGGATGTTCAGTCTTGCTCAATCATAAGGTAAACAATATTACTGAAGCTTGTCACTAGACTTTGCAGGATTCATTTTCTTCATTTGAGAAACACATTGTTAACCATTAACATTGTCAGTTATTTATCTTCCGACTTGACAGACTTGTCGTTTAAGGTATTAAATGCAGTTATTTGGGATTTATTCCCAAAACAATATGAGAATACTGCCTCTTTCCATTATAATCGTGTTAAAAATGCCCAGGTCACATTAACTGGCACATGACTATAATCATGTCCATAATAAGACCTTGTCGAACTGGTCTGCAATTTCAGAGTTATGTTTCGACTGGACTAATAAGTCTATACATAGTCAAATCAAAAAAGCATAATTTAATGTATGTAACGTTACCATTAACATAAGCATGAAGGTTTGTTGAAATTTGGAGAACTTTGGGCTGCAAGTGTTGCCATTCCTGTGTCTGCCAGGTACATGCTGTGGTGGGAGTGTTGTCAGATGACACTGACCCTATGGTGACTGTCATGAAGCTGGAGAAAGCTCCTCAAGAAACATATGCGGACATTGGTGGGCTTGATAACCAGATACAAGAAATCAAGGTATTCACACACTTTCATTTATTCCTTTCAGAAGTGGATTGTCACTGATTCTTTAATAACAATGGTATGAATTTGTATTGTTAAAGGTTCTTGATCAAATGTTTCCCGTATTGCAGGAGTCAGTTGAACTGCCCTTAACCCACCCTGAATACTATGAAGAGATGGGCATAAAGCCTCCAAAGGGAGTCATTTTGTACGGCCCACCTGGGACAGGTATGTCATGTAAATAAATCTGTACTTTAAACAACACACTCTGATGTACAAGGAATGAAAACTGAGTACAAATGTAACAGGGTAACCTGTTTCAAGCTGTTGCTAGAAACAAGTCCGATTTCTTCTTTGAAATACTCATAATAACAAAAAGCTGTCAAGGGAGAAAGTTATTGTTACAATTGTTTTGTACTTACCCTTAAAGAGTGTGTAGCCTTATTATTTGGCAGTCCCTGCACATTTGTTTCAAGTCAGTCAAGAAACCATTTTGTCATTCTGCTGCTTTGACTAAACATGGGTACATAGGGAAACATTGTCTCCATGTAAGATGTGTGTACAATGATGTAGGGCAATAAGCACCTATGGACAAGTACATGTACTGAAGGTTATGTTTTGGAATATTTTGTACATTTTCAGGTAAAACTTTGCTAGCCAAAGCTGTTGCCAATCAGACTTCTGCTACCTTCCTGCGAGTTGTTGGATCTGAACTTATACAAAAATATTTGGTAAGTAAAGCAGTCTTTTAGTATTTTGCCATTAGTGTGGAGCGTTTGTCTAGTAGTTAAAGTTTGTATTAAGAAGGGTTGCTGCTAAGCTAATCAATCTTCTTCGTCAGCTGCAAGAAGAGACATCTAGTCAAATACTTAAGTTCGTTCGTTGTCATTGTTCCAGGGAGATGGACCAAAACTTGTTCGAGAGCTCTTCAGGGTTGCAGAGGAACATGCCCCATCTATAGTATTTATTGATGAGATTGATGCTATTGGAACTAAGAGGTAGGTCGAACTATGCTTGACAGGACTTATGTTGTGTTTGTTTCATCTGTCTGCATTTGTCACTTAAATGAGCAAGAATTTGGAGGGGCGGTTTGGTAGCCTAGTGGGTACAATGTGTGAAGTCCATTTCTGGTGTGCCTCACCTTGAATCAATATTTGCTGGAATTTTGACAAAAGTTGCGTAAACAATACTGTGTGTAATACATTGGATTAATTTCAATGTCTAAATAATCAAAGTATTACTAGACGTGCATTGGTGGCATTGCATGGTATTTAGTGAGATCTGTGGAACTGTTCCAGGTACGACTCTAACTCTGGGGGCGAGAGAGAAATCCAGAGAACTATGTTGGAGCTGCTGAATCAACTTGATGGTTTTGACTCCAGAGGTGATGTCAAGGTATGTGATAACTGATTGTTAAATCAGTTGACCTTTGACATGATTAACATTGTATAAGTTCACTCAAAATTATGGAAATCTGTGTTCTCTGTTACAGTTTTCATGAGTGTTTGTTGATTTGAGCTCCCAGGTGTTTATTATAGGGACTATAAAACAAGTAACTTTCTCATATAGATTCTCTCACAAGACTTTGTTTCTATATAAAATCTTCTCAACTACTTCATTATGAACAGCTGTTTACAAGATAAAATTTCTGATGCAGTATTAAACAATATCCAGTCACCCATTGAACTAGTTACTATTGAAGCTGCAAACTCAAATACTATAAGATATTTTTTCACATGAATCTTCATTTGTCACCCACTGTGTGTTACAGGTGGTAATGGCTACAAATCGTATTGAGACTCTGGATCCAGCTCTGATTCGTCCTGGTCGTATTGATCGTAAGATCGAGTTCCCACTCCCTGATGAGAAGACAAAGAGGAGGATTTTCACCATCCACACTAGCCGCATGACCCTCGCTGGTGATGTCAACATAGATGACTATGTCATGGCTAAAGATGACCTGTCAGGGGCTGATATCAAGGTTGGTATAACTGCATGTTTTTGACATAAACATTAACATAAACATAAACCTTACCTATGTATAACTTTCCCAGCTACCTGGGACCCTATCGAGTGCTGAGCCTGTGGTCATGAGTTACAGTGGAGCAATTTTTTCTTTTAGTTCAAGGTTAAAATAGCTCCATGTATGTCATGAGAGCTGACTTAAATCAGAATCAAAGCCAAGAGGATTCAGGCTGATTTTGTGCCTTTAAAGCCTAGCAAGTCCAGGCTGATTTTGTGTCATTATTCACCAACAGTGTGGATAGTTGCTCTGGCTGTTGACCACTAGTTTCCCTGGAGACATGCTCTAATATTTATAGTACACCGTGATGTAGTTGGAATATTGCTCACTAGACATAAAGTAACCTTCATTCACTCACTTTCTGTCTAGTTGCATATTTGAGTTAATTCAAACACCATGCTGACCAAGCATGTATTGTGTTTCTGCCAAATTTAAATGCACCTTCATTTCCATAAAGACACAGACAAATATTACACTAATAATTAAATATAGACTTTCCTGTAGCTGCTGGCTAACTTGCCATGTCATGTTCCAGGCTATCTGCACTGAAGGTGGTTTGCTGGCTCTGAGAGAGAGGAGAATGAAAGTAACAGCAGAGGACTTCAAGAAAGCCAAGGAGAATGTTTTGTACAGGAAGAATGAGGGCACCCCAGAGGGCCTATACCTGTGATGTGTCAATGTATTCATGTGTATGTATTGTACTGAGTGGGATGTCACTCAACATAAACATTATCATCAAATATATTCTTTGTTATCTTTGCCTGATTAACATTGGAGAGTTGAATAAGAAGCCATGGGTTTGATTTCCTACATTGGTACAGTTTGTCAAGGGATTGGGTACTGTTCATCAGTCAAGTTTGTTTCCAGGCAGCCTATTCAAGAAGCTGCCTTTGCTAAGACTTACAGCCTATATTACAATTACATTTGTCATAAGAGCTAATTCTTGAAGCTGTCTTAAACCTATCGCAAAATTATCTCTCTTACCAAACAAATTAGCTAAGACAGTGAGCTCTTTTGAACGGAAGTAATGAGCTTTGTGTTTCCCAATGACGTCATCGATTTTTCAGGGAATTCTCCAGATTGAAATTATATAATTTCCTTTCATCAAATTTCATATAACTTTTGAAGATAAACAATTAAACCCCTATTGAAGATAAATGTTGATGTTATGATTAATGCTGTTGCCTCACATTATTGTTAAGTACATTTGATCAAGGAAGCTGTTGTCCTTTATAGATAGATATAGTAAGCATTGAAGATTGATATATAGAAAGCAGGATTCTGAAGGAAATCGAAAATGTGATAAATTAGGGTGCAAATGCGTTGCTAGTGTTTCAACCGTAATAAACAACCGTTTTTTATGTAACATTTTGTATGGAATGATTGTTAAGCTTTCATCTCCTTTCGACTCACTGTTAGGCATAAGTCATAATTGGTAAATACGATGTTTCATTGGTGTTTGCTGAGATCTGTTTGTTCATTCTTTTGAAAAAGCTAGTAGAAAAACACTCGATTTTGTGGTCAGAAATTACCCATATTGACAAATCGTTTTCTTCGACATACTGTCTTTTGGCTGCCATTGTACCTGTCCTAAGTTCCTAGCACTGAGACAGCTCCGAGAATAGACTTAGCTAAGATATTTTAAGCTACAACACCTTACGCCAACCTCAGCGCTAAGACAACTTTGTGAATGAACTGATATATTTAGCTATTTAATTTTTAAAATAATTCTGTCAATTTTACCGATACAATTCACACGCTACCATAACACCAGAACTTCTGGAATGAGTTATCTCCGTTACATCAGTAGCAGGACATCTTTACTTCGTGACTGCCACCACACTCAGAAATGACCTGGGGGACAGTGCGTAATCGTCCACAAAGCTGATTATCAGTCACAAAGGGCATGCATTCTCATCCATATGACCCGACATCACAGGCAGACAGGCTTTCCTCCCACATTAAGCTGACACGCCGTGATAAAGCTGGAATACTGTTAAAAGCGGCGTTAAACCCAACTCACTCACTCACAGGCAGACACGTTTGGATTGGGCTTCAGATCATGTCATTTGGACAGACCAGGACTAGGCTCCAGTACTATTCACTGATGAATCGAGATATTGTCAACCCAATCGTAGATTTAAGGATTCCAACGTAGCCAATCATGACCAGTATACCAGAGACCACTCTGCATGGAGTTTTCAGTCCGGTCACCAGAAAACAACAGATCACGCCCGTCCTTCCGACAACTACTGAACTCATCAATGCACTTACTGAAGAGAGGACCAATTTTCCCTTGGCAACCAACCAGACACTTATTTGGACCATGATACGACGCTGCCAGGCTGTGATCGCATCGACGGCATCACATACACGCTCTGAGAGTTGTGTTGTTGTTTTTTATAAACTTCAATGACCTGCTTCGCGTCGGGCGTTCCTCCTACATGAGCGGACACGCCTTGATACAACTGATGTATTGTTCAAAGCCGCATGACACGACTCGCAAACTCAAAATCGGTTAACTTGAAACTATCAAATGGAAAGGAAAGTAAAAGAAGCGCCCGTCAAATGTACTTGTGTAGGACGAAATGGAGCATGAATGTATTGGGGGGAAATCATTTGTTTGAATGTGTGAATTCGTCTGATAAATGTGCTTCTAATATTGGATGCTGTGCAGCTGATACTACAAAACCAACCTCAAGTGAGGCCTTAATGTTTACAATCGATGCAACATCGTCCGCAAATACTTAATTCAGCTTTGGAAAAGCAAACATCAAATGGCATATCTAACAATCAATTGTAAAATGCAAACTTCAACCTTCAGTTAAATATTCAAGTGACACTGACATGAACTTTTAGCTTTCGCATATAGTCGTATATTTGCTGGTTCATAAGACATAGTTAAAGAATGTACAAGACATATGTTATTTATTGTCACCAGACATCACCAAGCTGTTCTTATGACGGATGTGTATTTTTGTTGACCCAGGACCAGTGGTATATAAGATGAAATAATACCACATACCCAATTTGGGAATTTGGTTAACATTTAAGAAAGGCATCACCAAGACATCATCAAGACCCAGGGCCCAAGACTGGACCCAGGACCAGTGGTATATAAGATGAAATACTACTATATACCCAATTTGGGAATTTGGTTTACATTTAAGAAAGGCGTCACCAAGACCCAGGACCCAAGACTGGACCCAGGACCAGTGGTATATAAGATGAAATACTACTATATACCCAATTTGGGAATTTGGTTTACATTTAAGAAAGGCATCACCAAGACATCACCAAGACCCTGGACCCAGGACCAGTGGTATATAAGATGAAATAATACCACATACCCAATTTGGGAATTTGGTTTACATTTAAGAAAGTCTCATTGATACACGAAATAAATAGACACAGATACAAGCTAACATGAAATGTAACAAGACATGAATGGGTATACAACGACCATAGCACTACACAATTAAAAGGTATAATTAAAAAAAACAAATAAAAATGACTTCTTTTCTCTCAAATACGTGTCGCCAGTGAGCAGCGTCGCCCCGTCAATCCCCGTGGAATCCCAATCCATTCTATATACTAAACGACATTCATACGACATTCATTTTTAAAGTTGAACAAAATTCTTAGAATCTCGTTCCATAAAGGGATCTTGCCTCTACGACTATCCAAGTCTATGTTCGGGTGTGGGAGTTTCACTTTGTGGATTTATTTGTTTGTTTGTTGTTTAACGCCGCACTCAGGAATATTCCAGCTATATGATGGCGGGCTGTAAATAATCGAATCTTGACAAGATAATCCAGTGATTGATATCGTGAAAGCAATCCACGCCATCGGGTTATGATGACACGCTATCAACCAAGTCAGCGACTCTGATAGAGATGGTATATTGTTCACTACGGCATATAACAAGTTTCACCCTCAAGAACTGAAATCTCACTGGTATTTTATGATCTCGTGTTCAGTCACGAGACATGCCAACATATAAATTTGCCTTGTCATACTGCAAAATGAAAAGGACGACCTTTCAGTGTCTGTTGCTCTGTCACACACAGTTAATCAGTTGTCTTTTTGTCCTTTCCTTATCTGATTCATTTCTTTGCCTTGGGGTCATTATTTGTGCCTGAATATACTGCAACGAAGAACGCAATCATGACATGGTTCAAGTTTTCCTAAAGATCGGTCTGGTGTTCTTGAAAACCTCATGAATTACCTTGATGTTTATGGACGCACCATTAAAAATATTTATGTTTCAGACTGTTGAATAAAAAGAAATTGCCTGCCACAAAAAAATCATTGTAGCAAGGTGTCTTTCTTTCTTTTAAATCAAGCTCATGGTTTTAAATAAACAAATATCAGATTTTGTAGCTGTAGCTAAAAACATAACTGATCTCGATACAAAATCCCCCCTGCCCAGAATATCAAATGGTCGGTCCTTTACTGTGAGCGAATTAGCCTGTTTTTGAACAATCGGTGTAATTATTGCCCCTTGGGGGTAGAGTACAAGTGTTCCTAATTACGAATGAAAATGACACATAGGTTGGAACATGATCACATATAAAAGTTGGCTCTGTGCGGCGTCATTATTAGTGTCAGCGTTAACCCTAGTCCGTCTCCCAGACCCTAGAGAATATATTAAGCAAGGGATCCAATTCAATTCTAGAATGATTTGGCAAGTCTAGATTGCCCCAGCTCCTGAAATTTAGCATTGTTCTGTGCTACATTTCGATTTGATTTTGTAGAAATGTATTTTTAGATAAGACAACTATATTTCAGGGACTAAATGTTAGTCTAGGCTAATCCGAGTTATCTCTCTTACATACCCCTCTTCACCTCAGAAGTCTATACTCAGTCTCAGTACTCGAAAAGTAGGAGACTTGGGGGAGGGGTGGGGGGGTTCCTGAATACTAAATTTAATTTCACCTGATTATTTTACTTCAGAGACTATATGTTAGTCTAGGATAATCATAACCGCGTATTGCTAAAGTTAAAAACCCCGTTTGTTCCTCTAGTGGCCATCCCAGAATATGAACATTCCGAGGGTAGAAAGTGTGCGAGTTTAGTCATACAACAGACTACATGTCTTTTTAATGTATCCCAATGTGTGTTGAATATTAGCTACTTGTCCTTATAAGAGTGAGTGAGTATGGCTTTAAGCCGCTTTTGGCAATATTCCAGCAATATCACGGCGGGGGACACCAGAAATGGGCTTCACACATTGTACCCATGTCGGGAATCGGCGAACCCGGGTCATCGGCGCAACAAGCGAACGCTTCACCTCTAGGCTACCCGACCGCCCCTATCCTTATAAGAATACAACCTGTTTGAACACCTTATCCCCTTTTCACCTTCAATATAAAAAATTGTATTTTTAATCTGGACGAGTCATTTCTTAGTTTTTTGGCCATATTCTAGCTGTTATATTGGTAGTATAATTAGGTTGTAAATATTGGGTAAAAGTTCTGATGAAGCGTTAAGCAATAATCACCCCCTAAAACAAATGACTATTATTGTCTGACACGTGAATTTATACAGGGAATACATTAAAAGCATGAAACTTGATACAGTTGTAGGTAATGGCATTCCAAATATGGGGCCACCAAAATTAATTCAATATGGCCGCCATGGTGGAATGAATCCACACTCGATTATTTACAGACCGACGTCATTTAGCTCCAATTTAGCTGAGCGCGGCGTTAAACAACAACCAACCAAAGGGGAACACTGAACAAAACAAAGGTCAATTAGTTTGGTTTGAAATAATCGCATAACCGTGCGCATTATCACCAGTGTAAACAGTAAACATAAACATTACAAGTACATTGGCAAGAGTATAAGAAAACACCGACTTTGAAACTTTTACACACACATCACGTCATAAGGATTGTTTTCAATCGTTGTTGCCTATTAGCTGGTGATCCACACTACAAATCTACCACGGCACGCAAATGAGGACATTTACACTTACCATAAATCGCTACAAACGCCGGAATAAGGGTGCAGGGGTAAATTTAAGTGGACATTAAATATTTGCACTAAGCATGAAACTGACTGATCGCGGAAACGCGTTTTGACGTACACCGAACACCCTTACATGCCCCCACTCCAACATGTCACGTGACCCGCTACACCGGAGCTGTAAAACTATTAATGGGTGTTTGACATCTACGCCCTGCTAATATACGCAGTTTGTTGTCGACACCGGGTCATTGAAATACATGTGCTTCAAACGTTTCCATCAAAGCACAGCATTTTGATATGTACTAAATTATGCTACGGTTGTGTGTACTTGAAGAAGTTTTTATGAAGATTTTCTCATTACAAAATGTAATATTGGTCTGGTACAACAGTTGAAATTGTATTTGAGTCAAATATACGTTTAGTGTGCAGCTTTGTAGTTTGACGGCTTTTGACCAACATGTGCCTATTGGTTCAAAGATTATTGCATGGATTTGTGATTTTGAAGATTATAATACTCGCTGAGCAAAAGGCGCCTACTGTCGTTCCGTTATAATCGGGAGTATTTAGCTCAAGACGTATTAAATAATAATTGTGAGATCAAGCTGAACAATCCCCTTACTAGTATTTAAAGATTCGTATTTGTATGAAACTAACGTCAACGCCTATTACAGCTTGGAAACAAACAACCGGTCTTGCGAAATAAACCATTCCTTAATCTGTTACAAATGACCGTAAACAAATAAACACACTCCATGGAACGCACATGGCAGTCTATTTATAGCACAAACCATCCTGGCGGGTTACGTCATAAAAGAGCGGGCACTGATTGGCTTATCAACCTGTTGTCGGAGGTCACGACCCGGAGATATCAGACAAAATGTTCAGTTAACGTAAATCAAAGCGCAGTGAACTTGTCCAGAGAGCGCGCAGTTGTGTATATTGGAATTAGATAGTTGAATTTGGATACACGGGCTTCTACAAGAAATGCCAGGTGGAGGCGGTGACAGTGTCAAGGTGGCTGTGCGCGTGCGACCATTTAATCAGGTAGGCAGACGACAATTCGTCACGTTTGTAAATGTCTACAGTATTGATTTGTCGCTCTGATTAACGCAATGGGTTGCGTCCCTGCGTTGTTATGGTGACGGAATTAATGGTTGGGAAATGTTATTGTATGTCTGATAGTATGATATGTTCTTAACGTTTAGTATTTATGTTTTAAATGAACTTACCACAAAACAGATTTAATTGAGGGACTACGTAGGTTGAAGGGTTAGAAGCTTTTTTGAAAATAATCATTCATCGCTCTAGTTCAGAATAAAACAACCCCGATTTAATAACCTTGAAATAGTTCAGTAGTTATGTGTAAAATGAACTTACCTGCAAAACAATTATCTGTAACTTAAATAGATTAAATTAAGGGACTCTGGAAGTTGAGGGGTTGGGAGCTTATTTGAAACTATTCATTGATCTCTCTAGTTCAAGGATTAAAAGCCGCAATGTAATAACTCTAAAATAGTTTTAGGTCGGACAGGGAATTTCAAATTTTTAACAATACGTTAAATATAACTATTTGTTTTCAAATTCAAATCCATGCGACTGTAAATAATTATTAGTATGTTTGTTATGTTATGTCTGTCAAGTTACAAGAGTAACGTTATTTGCAGACAGGTGTAACGTATCAGATATCACGTTAGGGTTAGAAAACGACTGTCAATACCTATGAATTCAGAGCTGCCTGTGTTAACAATGACATGTCTTGATAAGAACAAAGGATTTACTAAAGCCTCGATCGATAAAATTCCATTCCCGTGGGGGTAATATGTAGGTATGAGCGTCACTTGGTAATGTTAGCCATGTCACAGCATATAAATGAATGCTTTTTATGTTCTCTGTTTCATTAATCACGACCTCGGTGTTGCTTTTTATTATGGATATGTAACTGCGTCGAAACTGTTCTTCTTTACAACCGAGAGGACAGGCGACCAAGTCGGCAAAGGTGCTGCAGTTTGATGTGGTCGGTTTAACTTGGGTTCGAATCCTAGATTCGCCCAGATTTATGATCGTGGGTTTCATCAAAGTGGTAAACGTCTCCGAGATGCGCCACTTTAAGCTTCCAACGTTAAACTTAAAAATATTTAAGTGGTGTTTTTTTAAATACCAAATCGTTGAGCTAACTCACACGCTCACACTATATTCCATCGTAGAGTAGGCTTCTTCAAAGTGACTGTGATATCACAATACTGATAGACATTTTGTGCGTTTCATAAGTTAAGGTCAGAGTCGCCTGTGAAGATCCGTCTTAGAATTTTACCGGTGGCCAGGTTCACTGACTTGGTTGATGCATGCCAGCATATCCCAATTGCGTAGATCGAGGCTCATGGTGTCAATCACTGGATTGTCTGTTCCAGACTCGATTGTTTAGTCATATTGGTGAGTGTGGCGTTAAAGATAAACAAACCTATATTGTGAACGAATTAGCCTGTTTTTGAACGATCGGTATAGTTATGGCCCCTTTGGGGTAGTGGAGTACAAGTGCCCCTTATTACGAATGTAAATGACACAGGTTGGATCGGCAAGTTGGAAAACACGTATGACCACATATAAAAGTTGGCTCTGCGCGGCATTCGCCAGGTTCGCTGACTTGGTTGATATATGCCATCATATCTCATTTGCGTAGATCGAGGCTCATGGTGTCAATCACTGGGTTGTCTGTTTGTTTAGTCATATTGCTGAGTGCGACGTTAAACGATAAACCAACCTGTAAGGTCAGAGTACTCAGTTTGATTATGTACCGAATGACTATGGTTAATCCCCACGTGTCTGATTAAGTCCTGAGTACACGGTAAGGGGCGACTAATAGGTATCGCTTGGTTAGTGTGTGACCTTGTAGATTGGATGTCATCGTGTCTGACGGCGCGGAATGTCGCCCATGCTGTCAGCCATGGACTACCTGACTCAGACTCTAATATGTGCAGGCCGGCTTGATATAGCTGTAGTGGTGCTGACTGCGGCGTTAAGCAACATTCACCAACTCATCCTGGTTAATCAAGATGACAGTGATGTTTTTAAAGTATAGGAAGCAAGTCAAAATAGGAGTCTTTCCAGTAAACGTCTTTCAACATTGTTATTTTATGTGTATACAAGTATATTGTAACGCATTGACAAGAAAATATATGTAAATGTCATCTATACTTAAATCGTTATGGAAGAAAGTCAATCGTGAACACTATCATTACACTTCAAATGATTCGTTCAACAAGCAGCTTCGTCGCTATATGGCTGAAATAATGCCAATGCGACGTTACATTTAAAATTTTATTTTTAAAATTTTAACTCACTTCACATACAGCTATTGTCACTTTCCTACTGATATGTCATGAAAAAAATTTAATCACCTGCTTACATTCTGCTTACCGTTTCAAATTAACCAACATAGTGATTTATTTATTGTATTTCTTGCAGAGGGTTTGGTTATATGTCAATAGTTATAGTCTTTAATGTGAATAAGAACTGAAAGATAATTGTATCAGGTAACCTCTCGATATCCTTATTAAATCAGTTTCCCGAATGTCCCCCACAGTGTGTCGAGAACGCGGAAACATAACACCTATTTGTTTGGTTTCCAAGACAACCGCAGCACTCACAACAAGTCAGCCGTAATTACCTTTATAGATATATGACGCTAGGAAATATTTAATCCCAGCGTGCTGACTAGGATTGCCAATCACAACAAAAGCCCTTCACAGTCAGATGATGCCATGCTAATCTCCTTTCCTGAAACCTACACCATTCGACGTCATTCTCGTGTCGTATTAGCGGTTATTAGTCGCTCAGTCCCCTCCCCAGCCCTTCAGCGAGTCGTCACCCCTCGCATCCCGGCCCCCTCCTGGACTGGCCACTCCGATAGTTTGTCCGCTGGAATCTAAACCCTGGTACGCGAGTCTCGGCCTTGTTATCCAACTGCTTAGCTTCCCCTCGCTTCCAAACCTCCTTCTCTGTGTCATTTGGTCAGCGGCCCGGGTAAATATAACCCTTATACCCTGAAATGTATACCCCCGTTTGTCAGTGATATTTCTCTATTGGCTGAAAATATAAACCCTCTTTTTAACCCTTTGATTGTCTGTAGTCTTTTTCTCTCGTGTCTTGTGACTTCCATGCGTTTCTCATTCTAGTAATTGCGGTGTTTGACAAGGTAAGGCTTGTTCTCGGTATTGAAACGACCACACATGTCGTAAACTCGAGAACAATGGGGATCAGCCAGTGCGGTTCAATAATGTTATACAAGATTTGTCACTACGTCGGAGGATGTCACCTGGTTGGTCGTCGTACCCGGAAGGTGTGAATTCTCACACTATCAACCCAATATTTGACGGCTCTGGTCACGTATACTATAGTGAGTGTAGACCGACGAAGTTTATTGACCATGACACGCAACTCGGGGGCAAATCTACAAAATTGATTTTTTTCCCCGAGGATATTCTAGATGTGCCCATCCAACGGGGGCGGCGGGGTAGCCAAGGGGTTAAAGTATTCGCTCGTCGCGCCGAAAGCCCCTGTTCGAATCCCCATGTGGATATGTGTGAAGCTTTCTGGTGTCCCAAGCCGTGAAATTGTCGGACCATTGCCAAAAGCGGGTTAAAACCCAACTCACACACTCATTCCAACCCGTCGGGATGTAGTTCTATGTCAATGCATAGTCATTAGTATATACACACAAATACAAGCAATTTGAATACAAACAATAAGTCTATATAAGACTTACATATATTTAAGTATTATTATTAAGTATATATTAAGTACCACATGTATCTCGACGGGTGATACACTGTAGATTCGTAGGCATTTTTGGGTGTGTGTTGGGGGTGGGGTGGTTGGTGGGGTGGGGGTGCGGGGCACGTGTGGTTGGATGGGCAGTTGCTCCCCTTACATGTACCACGATCCCATGATCGTGGATTCGCAATGATTATGAGCATTGGCTGAAATAAGTTTTCCTCCCTACAACTGTGAACAACAGACCGCCGTCTTATAGCTGGAATATTGCTGAGTGCGGGTTTAAACGACAAATAAACAAACAAACAAACAAAACGTAAGCCTTAACTTAATTGATCGAGTGCCCAGGCCAATACTGAAACGTAATATTGTGACCCGGCGTGTTGATGGGTTGGTTTATAACGGATGCTTTATATTAATATTATCAATGCAATAATGCGGCCGTGATTTCATATATGTCTGCTTACAACCACGGCAATACCTGAGGACAATTTTTACAAATGTTCGTTTTGAAAGAAATCATAGGGAATAAATGGGGAAGCATGTCTGAAGACGTAGTAATGCAATGTAGTGTAAACATCCGGTACTAACACTGTTCTTACCGATATGTTTTGAGAGTGTAAGTCTATTGTTTTGTTTGTTGTCCAACGCCGCTCTCAGCAATATTCCATCTATATGACAGCGGCCTGTAAACAATCCACTCGGGACCAGACAATCGAGTGATCGACATCACGAACATTGGTCCACGCAATTGAGATTCTGTCATAGCGACCGATACAGGATAACCTTTTTCTGAATGAACATTTAATTCCAAAGCCATGACATGTCTTGAATCCGTTAATTGCCATTATTCATAAGCTGCTAATCCCCGTAGTTAATAGTCATCACCATTTTATTGTACATTTACTGTCAGCCATCCCGAATGAACTGTGCATTAATTACTGTTGTTTATATATATGACTTAATCCGTGTCAGGTGATCCTGGCCATGTAAGCCTTAGTCTAGAGACGAAGGGAAAGAGGTAGCATCCTTAGCCTAGCTTGGGTTAGAGGCAACACCAACACTACTACGTACTGACTATATATATCTGTAGGGAATAACTAGTTGTTTATACCGCAAAGTAACTACTTGATGTTGTCGAGAGCCTACACCGATCCCTCGCATAGAGGAAAATGCAAATAATCATATATGCAACGTCACATGCATGTGTCTGTGACCAATGCAGTCAACGCGGTGTACGATTTCATGCAACCAGCCAAGTCTCCATGATTCATGGCCGTGAAATCTGAGCTCATAGATTATTCAAGTTACATTGACGGAAATATTCACCGGTTAGCATTAGTACTGTTAGTAGCTACATGTTTATATTCTTTGGAGGAAGCTATATATATGCAAATTTAGTGTTTACTTTCCCCATCCCCCACGACGGAAATTTTTACATATAACAAAAATTAATTACATTTCTTCTCCCCGAAAACATCCGTCTTCTTTATTGGGTTTTATTTTATTACATTTTTATTTTATTTTGTGAACCGGATTAATATCTTACATGAAATTACCATACGGTTTATCATCCGAAGAAAATAGGATCTGAATAATTCAGGTCACAGTTTTGCTGAGCCGACAGGGGACACGAGTGGCCCAGTCGTCTAAAGCACAGTGATTCGTTGTTCAGAGTCGCGCCCCTTTCCCGTACAAGGATACTACGATCGTGGGTTCGAATCCGAGATTTACCCTGAAAATGATCATTGGTCTGTCAGCACGAAACCCGTGCTGTACAAAGTGGTAATCGTTTACGAACTGCATTATTTTGCGCTTTCCTCCACATTAAGCTGACACACCGTAATTAAACACTATTTAAAGTGACATTAAACCCAACTGACGCACGGTTAATAGCGACATGAAACCTTGTATGTGTTCATATAGTCCTCTCTGGCATTAAACAGCTCGCCACACGTAAAGGGGACGATGCCTTTGTTGGCGTTGTAGCCGATCATTGAGTAGTTCTTCCCGGAATCTGTCTGAACGTCGGCAAAGAGGGCAGCGTTGTCCAGCACCCCCTGGCCGAGGTGTTCAAACACTCGTCTCTGACATGTCATAAAAGAGAGTTTGCGGATAGTGTTGAATGATTGTGCTTATTGTCGATATATTCGGATATTTATATTGTAGATTATGCTTGTTGGATCCCGGGTCCTGGCAACCTAGACATTCGTGACCAACTCGTCAAATTTCTGGTTGTAAGTTACGGAAATATGCGAGTGGTGACGAATGCAACCTATGCCGGTCGTAAGAGGCGACTAAATCGATCGGGGTGTCAGGCTGTGCCACTTGGCTGATAGAGTGTCAGCGTGCACCAACGAAGGGACCGTTGCTCACAATATCAATCACTGGATTGTCTGGCTTAGTGTCGATTATTTATTCCGTCATATGGTTGGAATATTGTGTCATACCACAAACTAATATCTCTATTAAATGCTCGGTTGCAGTTAACTGATTATTTGGATCGTATGTAAGATGTAGGGCATATCAAGATTTAAAATTTCGATTCACTGCTATGACAGGATCCGTTGATCGTGCGTTCGAATCTCACATTCTTCCTCATTATGATCCATGGCTTGTTTGTATCATACCCGTCCTCGCGGAATGCGCTAATGTCTAAGACCTCTCATTACTATAATTGTTTGCAAAGCAAAAGCTCATAAGCGTTATATTCAATAATGCCATCAACTTTATACTGATAAGTTTGTGACAAACATTTCATCACATTTGCAGCGTTAAACATTGCCTGAATCAGTATCCAAATGATCACTCTTAATGGCAGATTCCGAAAACATTATCAGAAGAATTGGATATGACACACTCCCGTTCCACGAGGGATAGCATCCGAGAAGTGAGAATAAAATTCCCCTTTTGAATCCGGAATTACAGGATATTACTGAATATATATAATAAAACGTTGCTCTTGTCCATGTGTCAGTTTTGCCAGTCCAGCGTATATTTACAAATGGTGTACTTAAACTGCCAGTTTACCCCGGCTTGAGTGACCCAACATCATTGGTATAAATGTACTCACCAAGGACCAGTGTCTATCTTTTCGGTATTAACTATGAGTGAGTGAGTGAGTATGGTTTTACGCCGCTTTTAGCAATATTCCAGCAATATCACGGCGGGGGACACCAGAAATGGGCTTCACACATTGTACCCATTTCGGGAATCGAACCCGGGTCTTCGGCGTGACGAGCGAACGCTTTAACCACTAGGCTACCCGACCGCCCCGTATTAACTATGACCTGTAAATCACATGTTTAATGTTAGACATGGGTGTTTACTTGTCTACAAGGTTGTGGTTGTGGAATGAGATCTCCCATCACAAGCAAAGAGCTGCGTCTCCTATAGTACTACGTTACTAAACTTTATATCTTCTTAAAGTGTTTATTCTAGCTTTCGGAAAATGGCTTTATTCGTCTGTAAAGACAATTTGGACTTAAAACACTGATTGTGTCAACAACTATTTCATCTGAACTGAACTTTATAACAATCAGGCCGCTATCAGCGGCATTAGAGGTACAGCATTGATCAACATATACAGCAATATTAATTCAGAGCTCCAGATAAGCTGCGTATCTGCGTAAAATACGCATCAGAAATGCAGAAATACGCAGTGAAATAAAATCCAACCGTATCAAATACGCAACGAACATTACAGATACGCTACAAAAATAAAACTTGTGCGTATCATCAAAATATTGCGAAGTAACCCTGCGTATTCGATTAGCAAATCAGCAACTTATTTTGAAATTATAAACGGGCATACTGTCAACCTTGCCAAACTCCACGATGACAGTTACATCATGATCATTTGCCATCACACTTTCTTGTGGAAGTATCGTGCTATTTTTGAGTCCTATAAAGCTCTTGAAGCCACACGACACCAGTTTGCAGGGACTAGATGAATAGTGTTTTTAAATATTTAACTTAAATACCCACATGTGTAAAAACTAGTGGGTAACAGAAATTTGAATACCCAGATAGAATTACTGATACCCAATGATTTTAAAATGATTTTAAAACACCAGAAGCTTATCTGGAGCTCTGAATATCTACAAATATACAATATATATCAACAGATTTACCAAGCAGTGGCTTCGGCAAATAAAGATACAGGAAAGTGTTCAGTTACGAGACATATTGATAGGGTTTAATAACAGCATTATGTTTGGATAATTTTCTAAGTGTTCCATATCGTTTACTATTAAAAGATTAAATTCATTTTGTACTTATTTGGTGAAATGTAAAAATATTTTCTTATTAGCTGTTTTCTCTTATTTTGAAATAGTGGGCCGATAAATAGATAATGGAACTCATCACCTAAATCAAATGATTTACAACATGTCGGACATTTTCATTCAGTTAAAGGCATTTTTTTAATCTTTCAGTTTCAATTAGGAGATTGTGATTGGAGGTTCTAAATTTTAATGAGTCTCACCAAATACTTACTTTCATATTTAAATAACCTTCGAAAATCAGGGATTTATTTTTAACTGTGGTATACATGGCTCCTTTGGAAGATTTATCTCGTGTGGCTTCCTCAAAGTGTCATTCGTAGATGGCTTTTGTAAATACACAATAGTTTTGGATCGGTCATCCGGCGCCCTGGAAGATATTATTTCACACCCTAAGCTCGCAGGTTTATAAAGGTGGGACAATGGCTTGCATATCAATGTACGAGTTGATACTTTATAATAACATTAACTAGTTATCCTTTGCCAGTAGTTTACGCTCTGACACGCGTGTGTCAGCGTTTATGTTTCATAATTTTACTGTTAGCATTAATTAGTGTCGATGTGATTGTTGCTAAGGTAAACTTTCCTGAGACCTCCGATAATATACATTCGATTTCGCATATGATTTTGCCATAATTTGATTGTTTTATTGATTGATTCCTGCACTCAGCAATATGGCGGCGGTCGTAAATAATCGAGTTTGGACCACACAATCCACATGCGACTAACGGGATCGGGTGGTCTGGATCGCTGACTTGGTTGATGCATGTCATCGTATCCCAATTGCGTGGATCGATTCTCATGACCGGATTGTCTGGTCCAGACTCGATTATTTACAGACTGCCGTCATATAGCTGGAATATTGCTGAGTGCGGCGTTAAACAACAAAGAAAATCACATATAATCATTTCAGTTTACCAAAGTTGATCTTTCATGCCATGACAGATTAACTTTAGTAAGATGAAAAAATCGGGTTGTCCTTAACATTTTTGGAGGGGTGTACATTGATCGTGGTAGGTAGAGACGTATACATGGTTCGACAGTTTTCGTGTGTAATACCTGTGTGATAAGTCGAAACATTGTTCGTTTGGTTTGTCAATGAAGCAGGTAACAATACCTTTAATTACTGACGTTGAAAATATATCAACCTACTTATACAGTATTCAAACTGAATCACATTCAACACAATAAATAAGATCATTATTGCGTTCACTTAAATAACAATATTGCAAAACAACTTTCACAGAATTGTAAGCTTCTTACCACGTGTGATGAAGATCCGGATCCCATTCCCAGATTAATTAAGACGTTGAAATGTGTGACTTGTTTCAAACTGAGACATTGCCTTTTTTGTAAGCAGCGTAAACTTCAACTGCTAAATTGATCTTCATGGTGTCATTTGAGTTTACAAAATGGGGTTAGAAAGACTTGAATGAAACTTGCTGGGATTTACCCGCGCTAAATTATGACCCTGTAGATTCGTGATCATGTATATGTTGCCTCGGTGCCATTACCAGTATCAGCATGCCTAAAATAACGACAATGCCGTAACATTAATAATAACTTCAAGGTAACACATATCAGTTCAGTTAAATAGTCTCCGCAGTCTATATCTTGTAATGTTTCCTCACGCGTACAAAAACCACATACGTGGTCTAGTGGATAGAGCGTCTGTCCGGTGAGCGAAGGTCGTTGGTTCGATCAAACCGTGACCGCGACATACCAAAATACGTTAAAAGATGGTACTTGTTGTTACCCTTCTCGTCCCTAGGCAGTAAGGGGATAAACAAGTACATGTCGTTTCTTATTCAGTATAATGTGAGTGGGCTGTCCATGTTAAACTGCGACATGGTATCACAGTGTACTAGCTCTATAAGACCAACATAGGTCCGGACTCATACAAGCAGACACGCAAACGTTGCAATATGAGTGCAATTATCTTGATCCAGGAGTTAAAACCCATTTCGGCTCCTACCACCCCATGCGTACAATAATCAATTCCAATCTCAGTGCTAATTCTATTAGGGCTTCACTGTCAACATGACACAGGAAACATACCACACATATGAAGACCAGCAATTAAATCATGGCATGCTTGCTTTGTATATCTACCAGTGATCACTCGACTAATGACTGAGGATGTCACGGGGCGAGGTTGTTCAGATAAGATAATCCCACCTTTTGACACCCCACGTATTGGCGTCGGACACAACAAGGTGATTCTTGCTTTATGTTAAAATACTTCCTGTTTCTCCTGTGCAGACCCGTTACGCCTGTTAAGATTCCTGATTAACTATTGATGGAATCGGTACAGACGCATGAATGTAATCAAACAAGTGTGTTGTATCACCATGTGAGCTGATAGTGTGGCACATGCAACTGTTCACAATGCATAAATCACCGTCAAGTTGTATTGTTTGCGTAATATAAGTTTCGGTGTCAGATCAAGATAACCCACACTTGGGTGAGTGAGTGAGTTAAAATTTAACGTCGCATCGGCATTATTTCAGCCATATAGCGACCCACTCTTAGTCAACAGCTGGTAAACTATATTTCTATCCATTTGGTTTGTGAAAAAGCCTTTTTCAGTTATGTTTCCTAAGAGTTACCAATCAGGAACATCATGTTCTAGATGATTTTGAAATTTTATAGCTTACGTGTGCATCAACCCTTTTATATGTGATTATGATGGGCTATTTTTTAGAACTATGAGCCCGTGTTGCTAAAAAATGGAAGGTCATATATTTTTACATTGATTGGATTGTCCCTTGGCAACCGGAAGCATTGAAAATACGTTACATTATCAAAACAAGACCGCCAATAAAACTGTATAAATATATCTGGTATATTATGATGTTCACATGCTAATGGTAATCTTTAAACAGCCAACAATGTAGGTTGTCACGAATCACCTCATAATCACGTATTGTATTGTAAGAGGTACGGATCGACCTCATAATCAGTCAGACCTCAGTCTTCCTTGAAAGAACAGCCGGGCCGCGTACATAATGAGATATGTCAGGTAAATACAGACTCTAGATGCCTTATCTCAACACTTTAACCCGCACAACTAAGACGTGTGCGGTATTTTTTCAACTGTCAACCGGTATGTTTGTACCATGTATTTCTTATCTGCATTTCTTATGGACAGTGAAGTTTAGCAAATGTGCGAATCTACTCGCTCTATGTTCACCATGCTCTGTTACAAACAAAGTACATTGGAACCCCTTTAATCCGGACGGTTCCTTTCCCACTGAATTCGTCCGGTTTAACAAATGTCCGGATTATAGAATCATTGTCACATAATTATTCCTTACGTATTAATGTAAATGTCACTTACAAAATCTTCCGAAAAGCGGAGTTTACGGATTATTGTGTTCTGGAATATCGGGGTTACACTGTACTCTTACCGTATGAAAATGTGAAAATTGTACTATGGTTATGCTGTCTAGCACTTCCGTGAATAAACTTATTCAAAGGGGAGCTAACGGACAAAGATTACGCAATGACAACCTTGTATGGGGAGTGAGTGAGTGTGTTTGATTTTACGCCACTTTTAGCAATATGTCAGCAATATCACCGGGGATACCAGAAATGGGCTTCACACATTGTACCCAAGTCGGGAATCGAACCCGGGTTTTCGGCGTGACGAGCGAACGCTGTAACCACTAGGGTACCCGACCGTCCCTAAATCTTGTATGGATAACAATGTCATCGCTCCACTTGTCTACCGGTCAACGTGCCTTGCAGCAGTATATGTTATTGTTATCTGTATTCTGATCACGGTCTGATGGTTACTGTTTCAATAGAGCTGTTGTCCACGTAAGTCAATACCTGAAGGCATGCGGCACTGTTTTTCACGCTGGTAACAAAGGATTAATGGTATCAAATTGATACACTTCATGTTAATTGAGATCGCATGGGAGATTTCAATGGCATTTGTACAGTGTCGTGCATATTATGTTGATTCTCAAGATTCAAAATCCGCAAATACTGAGTTAGAGGACCAGGGGTACGTGAGTGAGTGAGCATGGATTTACGTCCGCTATTAGCAATATTCCAGCAATATCACGGTGGTTACACCAGAAATAGGCCTCACAAGTTGTGCTTACCAAAGGTCATGTGGGAATCGAGCGAACGCGTTAACCACTAGGTTACCCCACCGCCCCCGGATTACTAGAGAATGAGACATATTGATATACATCCAAGTACCCTAGTGGGCAAAACGGCTGCCACAGCGTTAGTACTCGTGTGAACGTGTCTGGCGTGACAAGGTGTACAATATATGCTGTACCAGTTACGTTTAGTCTCTCCTCGGATGAGATTTAAGGCTGACAAGTCAAAGGACAAGTCAGTTGGATGACCTTTCAAGACATAAGAGTTGTGTTCTGTTCAGTCGGTGACTTATAACCCCTATTTCTGGTGCAAACATCTGCGCTGACAGAACCGGGTTCTGTCTCGTCATAGGAGGACGGGTGGCCCAGTCATCAAATGCGCTTCAATTCACTCTGCAGATTTGCGTCCCTTGGGTCTGGCAGAAACCTATGATCGTGGGTTCGAATTCCAGATTCTCTCTGATTGTGTTTCTAGGTTTGTCACAAAAGTTGGTAAGGTTATAACACCTTCATCACTTCGTGCTTTCCTCCCATATGAGGGGACACGCCGCGGCCCAGTCCTCTTAGGCGCCGCAATTCGCTCTGCAGAGTCCCTTGGGCACGCCGGAAACCTTTGATTGTGGGTTTCACCGAAGTGGTAAACGTAAAAGACCTCCATTACTTCGGGCTTTTATCCCACATTAAGCTGACTCGCCGTTATATAAGTTAAATAATGTTAAAAGTGGCGTTAACACAACTCACCCACATTCCTCCCACCTGAAGCTGTTATTCCTTATCAAAGTCAATGCTGTTTGGCAGTTATTGGGACTCATATCTCATTTTCGCCAAGTTTGAATAATGTGTTACCTTATCCATGTTTGTAGGTGAAACCCCGGAAAAAATATACCCGACTAGCGTCGGGGACAGATTTTGTTTGTCGTTAAATATCCTAGTTCCCGAGTTTAAAGTGTTGCAGATGGGATCATTAATCGTATTTTTCTTCCTACCGGGCTGCTTGCTAGACAAACCCATATTTATTACTAAGTAAAAAGAATTTATTTGAATTGTATTGCAGACGCATGTACTGCTAAAACGCATAGTTAATTACATTACTGTAACTACAGTAAACTACGTTTATAACGAACACGCTTATAACGAACTGACGGATATAACGAACTTATTTTTTAGTCCCGGCCATTTGATGTATATATGCTTATAACGAACTACGGTTATTACGAACTAAAATTAGTGGTCCCTTTGAGTTCGTTATAACCGTGGTTTACTGTATTTGTGTAATTAACTATGCTATATATCATACACGCAGTTTCTGTTTTCATACAATTCCTGCACCTAGTTGAATTAAGTCATGAGGTTTTTTGTGGTGTCTTAACGTATCAACACAAACCTACAACTTGAAATGGTCATGAAAAGGCAGTTAAAATTAATTTCGGTGATTTGTCCTGCAATAAGTCATTCACATGAAGACTTATTGACACAACTGCACTCCAGTGTTACCTCGTTACATTCAAACAAATAAATCACAATCACGTATATGTGGCGATATACTAGTGGTAATGCTGATACTCACCAATTGTATTTTAAATTGACGAAACATGCACGGCTACGAAGCACAGACAAAACATGTTTTACTTAACTGTTGTTTTTAGAGCTTCAACCTCTTGCATGCAATAATGTTTAAGTACCATTAATTATCACATTTTGAGATTGTGAGAAATTGCCATACGACTAGTAACATTCATCATTGTTAAATTCTGACCTATAATCGTGTTACTGAATTCACCAAAACGCGTTACAACTGTCACTTTGAGGTGCATTATTCACCTGAGGGGACATATTTCTGTGACATGGACACTATCTGATGTTGCATGCAAGAGGTACTCTAATGCGGCTTTTGGGGATTCAGTATAAGATTAATCTATTCAAGAGATGTTTCTTTGTTTGTTATTTAACGTCACCAAGGCTATGTTCCAGCTGTATGGCGGCGGCCTGTAAATAATCGAGTCTGGACCAGACAAACTACTGATTAATTTTCTGACACGCAATCAACCAAGTCATCGAGCCTGACCGCCGAATCTAATTACACGTAGTCGTCTCTAACAGTTATAAGCATCGTTGACTGGGAACCTATTCGATAGAACACGATGTATCATATGCTATATCTGCATTTTAAGCCATTATTTCCAACATGTCTACTCGTCTCTAAAGTGAGGGGACAAGCTGTTCCTGGATTAGATATGTAGTTACTTTACGTTGACGTCAGATTCGACGTTTTCGTCATTTAACAACGCAGTAACTAGTACCCGGCGGCTTGAGTGAGTGAGTTGGGTTTTACTCCGCTTTTAGCAATATTCCAGCAATATGGCGCAGGTGGATACCAGGGACCCGTTCCACGAAGCAATCTTTGTGTTACGACTATCACCAGCCTTTGCTAAAGTATGGGAGTTACAATCATCTTAGGGATGAGATCCCTTTGTGTAACAAGGCCTAGAAATGGACTTCACATATTGTACTCATATGGGGAACCGAACGCTGGGCCTTCGGTGCGACGAGCGACCGCTTTAACCGGATTCGGCGTTATGTATTAATAAAATCTATGGTATCCGGTGTTAGCGGGACGTAACGAAGCTCTGCAATAGTGCTGGAACTACTTTGTTACAGAGCTGATATTTTTTTAGTCACCATTGATGTATACTACTCAAAAGAAGGTAAAGAGCACCCAATTCTTTCATATCACTATCGTGATGTGAAGGAATCGTGTATTCTTTAACTTCTTTTCAGTAATATAGTTTCACTATTGTCAATATCTAAGAGATACAGTACTGATTTGAAAAGTATCCAGTAGAGCTACACATTATCATTTTATTGCGAATACATTTGTTTTCAGAGGGAGAAAAATGCAGGATCAAAATGTATCGTTTCTATGGACGGCAAGACTACCCGCCTCACCAACCCTGCCAATGGCGAGGTCAAGTCGTTCGCATTCGACCAATCCTACTGGTCCCACGACAGCTTCACGGAAGACGAGGAGGGAATATATGAGAGAGAGTCGCCTGAATCAAGCTATGCTGACCAGGTCAGAGTTCAGAGCTTATACCCGATGTACTTTTGGACTCCTTTTGAGGATTTATCAATATCACATTTACTTTCTCGTTTGTTCCAAACATAAATGGTATTGACATAACGTTGAATCATACGCACGCACGCACGCACGCACGCACGCACGCACGCACGCACGCACGCACAAGGAATGCACCATGGTTAAGAGGAGTATCACGATCCATCGCTATATCTATTCATCGCGATACGTATGTTAAGAGCATATTCAGCTATTTCTCAACACAGGACATTGTTATGATTTGTGTCTCAGACACGAGTATGCGTTGGTAATTGGATCACACTTATAATTGGTACAATTTATCTTCGTTTAGTACTGTTTTCCAACTTAGAGTATCACTACGTGTAGAACTGTCATCTGGTAAATAGATAGGCGATAATATCGAAACTTTCTGTTACATTGTGCAACTATCATGATATCCCTCGCACAAGTAATCGCGTCCTATTTGTTATATGGTCAGGGTGCCGTTGTACAAAACAACCTTAGCGCTACGACTGTCGTAAGTCTATGTTAAGGTATGGGAGTTACGATCACCTTAGCACTAAGATCGCTTTGTACAACGGCGCCCAGTCCTATATTCCAAGTTAGCCAGTGTAATAATCGATGGTGAATAATTACTATACCAATGAATAAATCTTACATACGATTCATATATTCAGTCAAGTGCTATCAAAGACCGATTACTGAATATGCAAAGTATAATGTCATTTGCGGAACTATGCTACGCACAATCCATAAAGACTACCCAGGAAGGCTATTTAATTACGCTGTTCTTTGTCAACACAAAACGTTCAGTTGTAACTCGGGCTGCTAGTCAGGAACATTTACTATCCTCAGTCAACATAAACCGGTCCTAACTTTTTGTATCGTGCCTCTATTGAGGTTTATATCCATGGTGTGAAAAAAACTACGTAGATACAGATTGGTGTGAATCACAAGCAATTGAAAGCACAAATATTAGGCTACTATTGTTTTCTGTGAGATAGAACACGCCAAGATGGCCATCAACACTCCACTAGCCCTTTGGATCCTTAGTAGCTACGGACTATCAGACGAGCATTATTTTCTCATGATGTTTGTGTTCAGAGACGAGTATTTGAAGACCTCGGCCAGGGGGTGCTGGACAACGCATGGCAGGGTTACAACGCTGCCCTCTTTGCCTACGGGCAGACAGGTTCTGGGAAGAGCTACTCAATGATCGGCTACAACGCCAACAAGGGCATCGTCCCCATTACGTGTGGCGAGCTGTTCAAGGCTATAGATGACAATGAAGACAACGACAAACAACTTAGGGTACGTCCTTATATTATTAAGCATGACGGATCATATATATGAGGTTCCCTCTTTTGACATTGTCGCAATGGACCAGCAATCAGATTAAGGAAACACAGCTGGTAAATTATTCTTTGTAAGCTTTTTTATTGGAAATACAAAATTGTAAGCAATACGTCCTTGAAACGACTAAGTTAATAACAAAAAGATAATTTAATATGCAAGGGGGGTATATAACAGTTAGTGTCTTTTGTTTTACAGGTGTCATTTAGTATGTTGGAGATTTACAACGAACAGGTGCGCGACCTTCTTGCCAAGGGGAAACAGCAGATTGGCGGACTCAAAGTCAGACTGAATCCCAAAATTGGCTTCTATGTGGAGGGACTCAAGGTATGTGTAATACTAATATACTATTTGTATACTTATTTTTATATATAAATCATTCATACATATAGACTTGGATACGTCGACCGCCCCGCTTGCAGTCTCTAATGCAAGGCTTCATCACGTGTTCCAGCTAGTTCCAGTGAAGAACTACAAGCAGATAGAGAAACTCATGGAACAGGGCACGTACAACAGAACCACCGCCTCAACCAACATGAACGCCACCAGCAGCAGGTCGCATATGGTTATCACCATCAAGTTTGAACAGGTAGGTGTGATTAGTGGAACTATAGATAAGGACCTTGTGAGGATCGGGTTAGTTGCTGGTGCTTGGACCTTGTTTCATGGAAGCTTGCATTGTCTTTGTGCTGTATTTCCATGACAACCTACCTCCAGCCTTACTTTTACCAACTCCACTTCCACACAAATATCATTCGTGCTGAATATGACGCAGATACCATTTTGGTATTTAGTTATTAATTATTACACCACTGATTTTCAAACCCGTGACGATCCGGGTTAGAATTGGTTTTCAGCAACACTTACTTGTATTAGGAGGTGACAAACGGGATCAGGTGATCAGGGTCGCTGACTTGGTTGATGCATGTCATCGTATCCCAATTGTATAGATTGATGCTCATGATGTCAATCATTGCATTGTCTGGTCCAGAATCAATTATTTGAAGATCACTGTCTTATAGTTGTAATATTACAGACTGGGGCGTTAAATAACAAACAAATAGATATGGAATCCTTTGATTTGCATGTAGCAGCACGAACGCGTTATTGCCTTGTGGTATTTATTCGCCTATCTGAGGGGGCGGTCGGGTAGCCTAGTGGTTAAAGCGTTCGCTCGTCACGCCGAAGACCCGGGTTCGATTCCCAACATGGGTACAATGTGTGAAGCCCATTTCTGGTGTCCCCGCCGTGATATTGCTGGAATATTGCTAAAAGTGGCGTAAAACCAAACTCACTCACTCACTCGCCTATCTGAGTGTCGTTGTGCATGCAAAGGAACGTGTACAGACAAACATAAAAAAGACAGATTAGGAGCAGATGTTACTGACGCATCAAAGGAATGGTTCTTGACACATATGATTCATGTAAGTGGTTCCCTCTCATTTATCAGACATGCCACTATTCAGACACCATGTTGCCAGTAAACAGGAGGTTAACTGAAACAGAGAGGATTAGCTTGGCTTGGGTTCACGTGGAACACTAACTTTATTGACCCTGTCAAGGTATTATCTTAGCTTCTTGAATTTTGGAGGCGTTTTCATTTATGAAAGTTGGAATACTAAATAAAATAAATCAGCACAAATCACAAGTCTCTAAACAATTCACGTATTACATGCAGTCAAGATATTCGGTCAGCTAAAACTTAATCGCATTAACCGCAGGCCAATACCATTCTTTATGAAGCACTTTACGTGTTATCCCAAATATAACATTTGTTACATTTGACCACTATTTGTTACATTTGACCACTATCTAAATGACATTGTGAACTGAGAGAGAGAGAGAGAGAGAGAGAGAGAGAGAGAGAGAGAGAGAGAGAGAGAGAGCAGTAAAGTTACAGTACAGATAAGGCCTGATGAGACTCATACGAGTTGAAAGCGCAAGCCAATTAAAACTGAGCTCATTCTTCCACTTCCACTTATCTAATTATTACAATATATACATATACATATACCTATTAGACGATGGTTGATATGTCTTGTAACCCAATTCACAGCAAAACTGTACCCTTATCAAAATTGCCTTTGATAAATAGATATGGCATTTGACTCTCTGAATTTCATTACAAATTGAACATTGAATGCCGTGGTGAAATACGACAGCAGACATTATCAGAGTCGGAGATTAATTATAATTTCAAGTTCACCTTACATGTATGTAAATATAGACATTTCATCAGACGTCAAACGCTTTGGCAAGAGTCTACCTTAATACGATTAATCTTACACTTTGAGTCAATATTGACTTGTCAGGCGATATGTAATACAAAATGCAAACTTCTTAGGTCTGAACATATTTTTATGTGCGTTATGCTAATGTAAGAATACACATCGTCTGTTCAGCGTGGCGCCACGCTAGCTCACTTGCGTTCCATGCAGTCATGACCGTACCTGGCAGACCAGAATCAGCTTTAAAAAAAACTTATCTCAAACTCACGATCACATTGCAATATATCATCCGGGTTTTTAATAACTGTCAGGGGTTGTTTTTATTCGAAAGAAATTAAATTACATCCAGTAATGGACTTGAAATAGTGAATTGCACCATGGTAGGAGTTTACTAGATTAGAGTGAGTGAGTATGGTTTTACGCCGCTTTTAGCAATATTCCAGCAATATCACGGCGGGGGACACCAGAAATGGGCTTCACACATTGTACCCATGTCGGGAATCGAACCCGGGTCATCGGCGTGACGAGCGAACGCTTTAACCACTATGCTACCCGACCGCCCCTACTAGATTAGATGAGAGAATCCACTCAGGCGCACATGTATTAATGTAGATACCTTTTAGTTCGGGAGAATCCTAGGGTTATGTTCTGTAGTATGAGTGTGTCATAATGTTTCATATATATTTTAATTTTGATTAAATTAATTATTATTCAGACGTTAACCTTGACTCAAAATTTTGTTTTAAATCCAACAACTAACGAACACATCAAGCTAAATATATTGTTGTGGTATGAGTTGTGGTAATTTGAGTATTATACCTTATATACTGTCAATAGAATTATGGCCATTATCAATCAATACATTCAACAGTTGATACAGTATCAGCAGTGCTATCTTACATTATATTTGTGTCGATGCCATGAGCTGCGCGGCAGGCCGGTGCTACGTTTGGTAGTTTCATATAGCTTTATCCACCCCTTACATATACTACTCAAAATACATTAAGAACCTCCCGATTCTTTCATATTACTATAATACATCTGTCATGCCACCCGATTCTTTCATATTAGTATAGTACATCTGTCATGCCACCCAATTCTTTCATATTAGTATAGTACATCTGTCATGCCACCCAATTCTTTCATATTACTATAGTACATCTGTCATGGAACCCGATTCTTTCATATAACTATAATACTTCTGTCATGCCACCCAATTCTTTCATATTACTATAATACATCTGTCATGCCACCCAATTCTTTCATATTACTATGGTACATCTGTCATGCCACCCAATTCTTTCATATTACTATAGTACATCTGTCATGCCACCCAATTCTTTCATATTACTATACTACATCTGTCATGCCACCCAATTCTTACATATTACTATAGTACATCTGTCATGTCACCCAATTCTTTCATATTACTATAGTACATCTGTCATGTCACCCAATTCTTTCATATTACTATAGTACATCTGTCATGCCACCCAATTCTTTCATATTACTATAGTACATCTGTCATGCCACCCAATTCTTTCATATTACTATACTACATCTGTCATGCCACCCAATTCTTACATATTACTATAGTACATCTGTCATGTCACCCAATTCTTTCATATTCAATAGTACATATGTCTTGCCACCCAATTCTTTCATATTACTATAGTGCATCTGTCATGCCACCCAATTCTTTCATATTACTATAGAACATCTGTCATGCCACCCGATTCTTTCATATTACTATAGTGCGTCGGTCATCATCCGATTCTTACATGCCATGACAGGGCGGTCGGGTAGCCTAGCGGTTAAAGCGTATGTCGTCACGCCGAAGATCCGGGTTCGATTCCCGACATGGGTACAATGTGTGAAGTCCATTTCTGGTGTCCCCCGCCGTGATATTGCTGGAATATTGCTAAAAGCGGCGTAAAACCATACTCACTCACTCACATGCCATGACAGATTAACAGTAGTGATGTGAAAGAATCGTGAAATCACTAGCATTGTGTATCACTGGCAATAAACACAACCACTACACATACCGTGTACTCAGTATTCTGATGCGTAGACATATTTATACTTAAGTATCGCAATAAGGACAAATCGAGCCTTTTTAAAAGGGAGGGGTCCAAGATATCAAAATCTTCTCTCAGTCAATGTTACTGCCTACAACATACTACTACATTTGGTTTTTAAAAAAACAGGTGTGTGTGTGTGTGTGTGTGTGTGGCGGGGGGGGGGGGGGGGGGGAGGAGGGTTTGGACCGTTCTTGATCCGCCTATGCGCTGCATAATTTCACTTTGTCAAAGATCAGCTGCTCTACTGAACCTTTAAACAGAAACAAACAGGTAGACTGTTTTTACATTTAATCATTTAACTGTTACCATGATTGTTTTAAGATCAACCACCTCGTGGTCTATAGAGTGTATTTAACATTCCCCCTGCAGGTATTTCCAAATGCAATGGGTCAAAGTACGACAAAGAGCAGTGAAATCAATCTTGTAGACCTGGCGGGCAGCGAGAGAGCCAACTCCACGGGGGCAACGGGTGATCGCCTGAAGGAAGGCTCAGCCATAAACCAGAGCTTATCGTCGCTTGGCAATGTTATCAGGTACATTCTCCAGCTGCACCGTGCACCTGAGTGGTCATTTGTCAAGTCACTGTCTCAGTTAATCTAATTTGAGTTGAACACTTGAACGTCTCGATCAATGTCCACCTACATTACGTCGCTTTACTTCTGCTTAAAGCGGCATCCAACTTTCCCACTTTCTAAAAAAATCTTCTCTAGGTTTATGCGATGAAGTAGCTTTTCTAGTCTCGCTAGCTTTTCTGAAAGTGTGACAGGAACATGTACATTGATATATATGTAGCCATGGTAGATTAACAAGAGTCATAAGAAAAGTCTTATGTTCTTTGACTTCTGTTGAGTAGTACATCAATATCACAGATCCTGCCTGATTTGCTCCAAACATTAATGGTATTGACGTCACGTTGACGTTGAATTACAATTCTTTAGGATATGTAGCGTCTTAACCAACTCTACGTCTACACATGTTTTTAACTTACCTCAGCATCACACGATATAGTCCGACTCAATTTAATCACTTATTCTGTAATGTATTTAAGGAAAAGGGGCATTGCAGCATTTCTACAGAGATGTTACTGATTCCCCCAAAGTGTAGGTTATTACTTATACACCCAGCGTCAGGACACACTGCGATCATGCCGTGGTAGAATGTGACACAAGGACGGATCAATTGGGACCTCCAGCAACATTAATGACTCAAGTGGCCCATGCACCTCATGGCAATTTAAACCTTATTGTATAAATGTATCAGATTGATGATAGTTTTCTCAGGTTGACAAAAACACTTATCACTGTGACTATATCTAGACGGGATATGATCAGCAGGATGTTGAACATAGTATCATATTAATTTAACACCATCCTTACAGACCCGTGAAGATTCCGGGGTAGAATAGGTCTTCAGCAACCCATGCTTGCCGTAAAAGGTGACTATGCTTGCTGTAAAAGGCGACTAACGGGATGGGGTGGTCAGGCTCGCTGACTTGGTTGATGCATGTCATCAATCCCAATTGCGTGGATTGATGCTCATGATATTAATCACTGGATTGCCTGGTCCAGACTCGATTATTTACAGACCGCCGTCATATAGCTGGAATATTGCTGAGTGCGGCGTTAAACAACAAACCAACCAACCAACCATCCTTACATCTATTGAAGATTCTATAATGTTTAAAGGTAAAGTATAGTTTATCTTATATCTTTAGAAGTATAATGTCCCTCCTGCAGAATGTTTAAAGTATATATTACCTACGATTGTTCCTTGCAGTGCCCTCGCTGACCAGGCCATGGGCAAGAAGAAAGTCATGGTCCCCTACAGAGATTCCGTCCTGACCAAGTTGCTGCAGTCGGCGCTCGGGGGTAACAGCAGGACGATTATGGTCAGTATACATGGACAAACGTCTGTTAAGGTGCCTGTCTTTTAAACGTGGGGTGAGATGAAATAGGATTTAACGTCGCGTTCAAGATTTTTGTATATGTATAGAGTCGTACATGAATGTGTGTGCGTACGTACTTGCGTGCGTCCGTCACAGGTGTGTGTACTAGTCCGGATTAATGCCGGTTTACAGAGCTAGCCCAATGACATATCATACAGTTTAACATGAAGATCGTACTCAGACACAGTATATTGACTCCGAGCCAATCATTACCTGTTTTATTGGCACAATGCTAAGCGCCAGGCAGAGTAACAACAAGTAGCATCTTTAAATGTCTATGGGTATGACAAAGCCGGGCATCAAACCAACCGCCTTCCGCTCTCCGAGCAGATTCTCTCTCCACTAGACCATAGAGGCTGTCTCGTCATTGAGACAGATGTTCGATTCCAAACATGGCCATGCGATACAATTACAACATCGAATAAAAGCTTCACGTACATTTGATAAATAAGTATAATATTATATCCAGTAGACCACGGATGTTGTCTCAGGTGTCTGTGTGTCCTGTTATGAATAAAACCCAAATGAGGCTATTTATGTTTAAGAACATTCACTATAGACACAATTTTATGGATAACAACTTTTTTAATACTGTGAAAAGCGACGTTTCGGTATAGATCCTTATACCGTTGTCAAGCAACAACGGTATAAGGATCTTTACCGAAACGTCGCTTTTTTCACAGTATTAAAAAAGTTGTTATCCATAGAATTGTGTCTACCTTGTCATCCGTCAACTTCTAAGTAATGCCTATCAAACAACATTCACTATATATTGTTGAAATAGTCAGTGTAATTCATTGAACAGAACACACCACGTGTGAGATATGGCTGATTAAGTCAAATCCGTCTGCACGTTCATATACATTTTAACTTTGTCAACTTAACACACATGCTCTACTTGACTATATAATCAGTAAACGTTCTGACTGTATTCAACAAATAGTTCAAGCGCTAAACGTCTCAAGAAGTAAAACTATAAACATGACTAAAATTCTTTTCCCCACATTTTCAGTCGTCATCTTATACGAATGACATAGGTTCCGCGCTGATGAAGTGTGTGTGTGTGTGTGTGTGTGTGTGTGTGTGTGTGTGTGTGTGTGTGCACGCTGGTTTGTGTGTTCGTTCTCGCTTCTCCCATTCATTATGCATATAGTTGCCTGAAGGTGTGAGTGGTTGACAAACACGCGAGGCTAGCTGCTTAATTCTGGTTTCACTTTCAGATCGCTGCACTCAGTCCAGCGGATATCAACTATGACGAAACCTTGTCCACACTTCGATATGCAGATAGGTGAGACACTATAGTATGATACGTGACTCTGAATCCAAAATACGTTTTGTTCCAGCGAATTTTGTTTGCGCCTAAGGCAATAACATAGCTGCACCACAAGTCAATTAACTACTTGAGGATGAGAATAAGTTTTGTATAAACGCACACAATATTGATAACACATTTAGTTCTTACAATCTCTTTTTTTATCATTACTAATTTAATAGAGCCAAGAAGATCCAGAACAAAGCTGTTGTCAACGAGAGTCCCACCGACCGCCTCATACGTGAACTGAAAGAAGAGAACGCCAAGCTTATGGCCTTGTTGGGGGGCAAGGGGGCTAAACCTGGAGGTATTTAATACGTTTGATAGAGTACATACATATGGTGGTACAGTTACCAATATCATTTCCTCACTATAAGGACTCCAGCGGTAGACACTAACGTTTTAGTCCACTTGTCCATATAATGATAACATTTTGCAACACACACACACCCAAATTGCCAAATTTCTACTAATCCTTATGATACCTCAACTATTGGGTAGTTTGGAGAGGACTACAGGACTAGTGCCAATTTCTAACGCTGAGGAGGTTGTGCAGAATTGGCCGTGCTTTATTCCGCTGATAATCTCTGATCCTGGGTTTGTCAGCTCCAACTTTCGCCAAAGTGGTAAAGGTCACTCTGAGTATTCTATTCATCTCACATTGAGCTAACGTAACGTGATATAACTGAATATAACACGACAACGCCAGAGAATAACCTGTCTATAACCCGAATATCACGAAACACATTCCATTAGACGTAAAAGGCAAAATAGCGTAATGTTATATAATAACAGTATAATGTAATAAAGTTAATGCTAAGAACTTAATACGTTTCAGTGAGGTGTCAAAATTGGTGCTGGAAATATGTAGTTTAGGTCAGAATGTAAAGCCTATTCTCTACCATTATATATAAACACAACGAAAAACGCTCGCTGTGTTACTAATATATGAGCAGCATGCAGATCCAAGTCCCAGTTCTTTTGTTGTGCATCCACGAGGTTGTAGTAAACAACGAACTATGGATTTTGTGTCTGCCCAATGTACTGGGTGTAGGTACAGTGTGTGATCAGTGTCTGTCGGTGTTCTGCACCAATGCATGTAATGAATGTAGTGGTAGTGTGGTCAGTGGCTGCGGCTGTACGTGCACTGGGTGTAGTGGTAGTGTGGTCAGTAGCTGCGGCTGTATGTGCACTGGGTGTAGTGGTAGTGTGGTCAGTAGCTGCGGCTGTACGTGCACTGGGTGTAGTGGTAGTGTGGTCAGTAGCTGCGGCTGTATGTGCACTGGGTGTAGGGGTAGTGTGGTCAGTGGCTGCGGCTGTATGTGCACTGGGTGTAGTGGTAGTGTGGTCAGTAGCTGCGGCTGTACGTGCACTGGGTGTAGTGATAGTGTGGCCAGTAGCTGCGTCTGTGCGTGCACTGGGTGTCTGGATAGTGTGGTCCGCGGCTGCGTCTGTACGTGCACTGGGTGTCTGGATAGTGTGGTCAGTAGCTGCGTCTGTACGTACACTGGGTGTCTGGATAGTGTGGTCCGCGGCTGCGTCTGTACGTGCACTGGTTGTCGGGGTAGTGTGGTCAGTAGCTGCGTCTGTACGTGCACTGGGTGTAGGGGTAGTGTGGTCAATAACTGCGTCTGTACGTGCACTGGGTGTCTGGAAAGTGTGGTCCGCGGCTGCGTCTGTACGTGCACTGGGTGTAGTGATAGTGTGGTCAGTGGCTGCGTCTGTACGTGCACTGGGGGTAGGGGTAGTGTGGTCAGTAGCTGCGTCTGTACGTGCACTGGGTGTAGTGGTAGTGTGGTCAGTAGCTGCGTCTGTACGTGCACAGGGTGTAGTGATAGTGTGGTCAGTAACTGCGTCTGTACGTGCACTGGTTGTCGGGGTAGTGTGGTCAGTGGCTGCGTCTGTACGTGCACTGGGTGTAGTGATAGTGTGGTCAGTAGCTGCGTCTGTACGTGCACTGGTTGTAGTGGTAGTGTGGTCAGTAGCTGCGTCTGTACGTGCACTTGGTGTAGTGGTAGTGTGGTCAATAGCTGCGTCTGGACGTGCACTGGGTGTAGGGGTAGTGTGGTCAATGGCTGCCTCTGTACGTGCACTGGGTGTAGTGATAGTGTGGTCAGTAACTGCGTCTGTACGTGCACTGGTTGTCGGGGTAGTGTGGTCAGTAGCTGCGTCTGTACGTGCACTGGGTGTAGTGATAGTGTGGTCAGTAGCTGCGTCTGTACGTACACTGGTTGTAGTGGTAGTGTGGTCAGTAGCTGCGTCTGTACGTGCACTGGTTGTAGTGGTAGTGTGGTCAGTAGCTGCGTCTGTACGTGCACTGGTTGTCGGGGTAGTGTGGTCAGTGGCTGCCTCTGTACGTGCACTGGTTGTCGGGGTAGTGTGGTCAGTAGCTGCCTCTGTACGTGCACTGGGTGTAGTGGTAGTGTGGTCAGTAGCTGCGTCTGTACGTGCACTGGGTGTAGTGATAGTGTGGTCAGTAGCTGCGTCTGTACGTGCACTGGTTGTAGTGGTAGTGTGGTCAGTAGCTGCGTCTGTACGTGCACTGGTTGTAGTGGTAGTGTGGTCAGTAGCTGCCTCTGTACGTGCACTGGGTGTGGTGATAGTGTGGTCAGTAGCTGCGTCTGTACGTGCACTGGGTGTGGTGATAGTGTGGTCAGTAGCTGCGTCTGTAAGTGCACTGGTTGTAGTGGTAGTGTGGTCAGTAGCTGCGTCTGTACGTGCACTGGGTGTCTGGATAGTGTGGTCCGCGGCTGCGTCTGTACGTGCACTGGGTGTAGGGGTAGTGTGGTCAGTAACTGCGTCTGTACGTGCACTGGGTGTCTGGATAGTGTGGTCCACGGCTGCGTCTGTACGTGCACTGGGTGTAGTGATAGTGTGGTCAGTGGCTGCGTCTGTACGTGCACTGGGTGTAGGGGTAGTGTGGTCAGTAGCTGCGTCTGTACGTGCACTGGGTGTAGTGGTAGTGTGGTCAGTAGCTGCGTCTGTACGTGCACAGGGTGTAGTGATAGTGTGGTCAGTACCTGCGTCTGTACGTGCACTGGTTGTCGGGGTAGTGTGGTCAGTGGCTGCGTCTGTACGTGCACTGGGGGTAGTGATAGTGTGGTCAGTAGCTGCGTCTGTACGTGCACTGGTTGTAGTGGTAGTTTGGTCAGTAGCTGCGTCTGTACGTGCACTGGTTGTAGTGGTAGTGTGGTCAGTAGCTGTGTCTGTACGTGCACTGGGTGTCGGGGTAGTGTGGTCAGTGGCTGCGTCTGTACGTGCACTGGTTGTCGGGGTAGTGTGGTCAGTGGCTGCGTCTGTACGTGCACTGGTTGTCGGGGTAGTGTGGTCAGTAGCTGCCTCTGTACGTGCACTGGGTGTAGGGGTAGTGTGGTCAGTAGCTGCGTCTGTACGTGCACTGGGTGTAGTGATAGTGTGGTCAGTAGCTGCGTCTGTACGTGCACTGGTTGTAGTGGTAGTGTGGTCAGTAGCTGCGTCTGTACGTGCACTGGTTGTAGTGGTAGTGTGGTCAGTAGCTGCGTCTGTACGTGCACTGGTTGTCGGGGTAGTGTGGTCAGTGGCTGCGTCTGTACGTGCACTGGTTGTCGGGGTAGTGTGGTCAGTAGCTGCGTCTGTACGTGCACTGGTTGTCGGGGTAGTGTGGTCAGTAGCTGCGTCTGTACGTGCACTGGTTGTCGGGGTAGTGTGGTCAGTGGCTGCGTCTGTACGTGCACTGGGTGTGGTGATAGTGTGGTCAGTAGCTGCGCCTGTACGTGCACTGGTTGTAGTGGTAGTGTGGTCAGTAGCTGCGTCTGTACGTGCACAGGGTGTAGTGGTAGTATGGTCAGTAGCTGCGTCAGTATGTGCACTGGGTGTAGTGATAGTGTGGTCAGTAGCTGCGTCAGTACGTGCACTGGGTGTCGGGATAGTGTGGTCAGCAGCTGCGTCTGGACGTGCACTGGGTGTAGGGGTAGTGTGGTCAGTGGATAGCTGTGATCTGTTGGAGCCCGGGGGCGCGGGTGGCCCAGTCGTCTGAAGCGCCTCGATTCGCTGTACAGAGTTGCGTCCCTTGTGCACGCCAGAAACCTATGATTGTGGGTTCCAATCCCGTTTCGCCCCGATTATATATCTAGGTTTGTCAGCACCATGCCCGTGCTCGTGGGTTTCACCGAAGTTGTAAACGTCTGAGACCTGCATCATTTCGGGCTTTCCTCCCACATCAAACACACGCCGCGATATAACTGGAATACTGTTAAACACAGCGTTAAACCCAACTCACTCACTCACTGTTGTAGCGGACACGAACCTCCTGGAACAGCAGCTGCAGGAGAATCAGCGGAAGATGTCGGAAATGCAGCAGTCATGGGATCACAGACTGGAGGCAGCCAGGTTAGTGCACAACAAACCTCGCTATTACAAGTTAATATAATATAATAAGAACACCCGAATTTTCCATATGACATGTCATGACAGATTAACTACAGCCATATGAAAGGATAGGGGGTTCTATTGAGTAGCATATGTCGTGATAGTCAACTATTTTATATACTTCAGATCTAACAGGCATGTTATGACGGTACATGGTTGTTTTCAGACGAGACTGGGAAAAGGAATTCCTGAGGACTGACCGCAATGAGTGGGAAATAAATCCCTATCTCATGAACGTGAATGAAGACCCTCAGCTGACGGGCGTGGTGAAACACGCACTGGTTGAAGGTCAGTGGCTAATTCTAACCTTGCCCTTCTTACACAGAAGAGATCCATGCTCATTTCGATGACACCTAGATCTAACGAAGATGGTATGTAGGCGTACCCAGTGTATGTCTGATTTGATGACGCCCATTGCAACATTGTGACACATTTAAGCTGCCGGGCAAAAGAAAGTATACACCCATGTGTGATAGTGGCTAGAAATTAACCAAACAAGAACAGGTTATTCGACGGTGACGTATTTCATACGGGTATAATAATTGTGGTTCGGCAACTGTTTTCAGCCTAGTAACGTTTTGATAACGTTGTAATTTTCGGTCAAATCCAATTTTCATGTGCATACTTTCTTTTACCCAGTGTTTTTGTAAAGAATGTGCTTTAATAAATACCATTTGTTGTTGACTTATGTTTTCAATGTCATATGCGTGACTTTATATTTAAATATATATTTCTATTTTTCATTTGAAATGTATTTGTTTTTCAGGCTCGATGACAATTGGTAAATCCGGAGACCCCGAGATCAATATAGCACTGAAAGGACTTGGGTAATACCTACATTGTTATGATCGCTATTAAGACCGTGACACTTATTCAAATGTGAGGTTCCTGGGATTTTGTCTTAAAAAAACCAATTGTTCCCCAAATGCTTGAAAAAAGATTTTGCTTCTGACATTTGGAAACAATTGTTTTTGCAAACTGCTTAATAAATCTAAAGGCTCTTAATTATATTTTTTTAAATATATTCCCACAGAATAATTATATGGTCGGTCCCTTAGTTGCAAATGAAACTGGACATCTATAGTGCCTAAAACACTGTTAGCATGTTGAACGGGATAGTGAATGGATCTCTTTCACAGTTGATTTTAATGATGGTTCCGTTGAACAGTAAATTAGTCAAGAGAGACTATTAAAGAGGGACTGACTGTGCCCTAATGTGTTCCGGTCCAATGCAATTTCATTGCGTGAAACTGAGACACCGTTTCCCTGTAATTAAAGTAACCATTACCATCTTTAAAATGTCCCTAGCAGACAAAGTCGGTTTTGAATGACTTGAATCAAATTGGCCAGGGCTGCCGATTGATCCAAGCCTAGTGCCCCTTTTAGCTAATTTGTAGATGGCGTTGCTCATTCTGTGAAGGTAACTAACATAAAATCAAATTTTCATTTGTCATCTTTTCATGATTGTTGTTTTTATACACAGAATCCAGAAACGTCACGCGATCGTTGAGAATGACGGCGGGTCCGTGTGGGTTAGACCATGTGTTGCCCATGCACAAGTTATCATCAACGGGTCAAAGGTCAAACAAAAACAAGAACTACATCACATGGTGATTATGGGACAACCACTTTTCATTCCTTTCTATAATGCCTATTCCAACGCTTTCCTTCAATGAAACATTTGTGATATGCAATTGCATTAACAGTGTGAAAGCATGTTCAAACAGTTGTGTAGCCCCGTAGCCCACAGCCATTTCACGGCGGACCCGTGAAGATCCGGGGTAGAATAGGTCTCCAGCAACCCATGCTTGTCGTAAAAGGTGACTAATCGGGTGGTCTGGCTCGCTGACTTAGTTGATGCATGTCATCGCATCCCGATTGCGTGGATCGATGCTCATGATGTCAATCACTGTATTGTCTGGTCCAGACTCGATTATTTACAGAACGCCGTCATATAGCTGGAATATTGCTGAGTGTAGCGTTAAACAGTAAACAATGGCATAAAGACAAAGTTCACGGCGGCCTTTAAATAATTAAGTCTGGACCAGGAAAACCAGTGACTGAAAGTATGGGCAATGATCCACGCCGTCAGGGGACGATGACACCAATCAGCCAAGTCACAGGACCTGTCAACACAATCCTATTTAGTTGACTCTAAACACAAGTAGCAGTTATTCGGGGCCTTCTACTCTGGAATCTCCAGAATTGCATTAGCACAGAAGGAGATGCGTGTTGTCTGGACAAACTATGATCTTAACATATATATGTTTTGTCTTCAGGACAGAGTTAAACTGGGGTCAAGTAGCCTGTTCCTGTATATCGGCTTTCAAGAGAATAGATCAGACTTGGACCAAGTGAAGAAGTACAGCTTTGACTACTTCATGACGGAATTAGCCGAACATGAAGGTATTGCGGTTGAATTACACACGCCACGTGACTTCGACACAGAGGAGGATCACGTGACCACTGTAGTATACCAAGAATATGTTGATCTGATGCCGGCTATAGCAGAAGCAAACGCCATTAGCGAAGAGCTGAATAAGGTTGGTATATGTACTTACGTCATGTTCAATGTTCACAGTGTTGATTCATTTGGCGTATTGTCATCTTCCCGGGGCAAGGGAGTTGACTTACTCTAAAAGTACTTTTACAGTCAGTTAACTCCCTTGCCTCTGGAGACCCGTGAAGATCCGGGGTAGAATAGGTCTTCAGCAACCCATGCCTGCCGTAAGAGGCGACTATGCTTGTCGTAAAAGGCGACTAACTAACGTGGTCAGGCTCGCTGACTTGGTTGATGCATGTCATCGATCCCAATTGCGTGGATCGATGTTCATGATGTTAATCACTGGATTGTCTGGTCCAGACTCGATCATTTACAGACCGCCGTCGGGGCGGTCGGGTAGCCTAGTGGTTAAAGCGTTCGCTCGCCACGCCGAAGACCCGGGTTCGATTCCCGACATTGGTACAATGTGTGAAGCCCATTTCTGGTGTCCCCCGCCGTGATATTGCTGGAATATTGCTAAAAGCGGCGTAAAACCATACTCACTCACTCACTCACTACAGACCGCCGTCATATAGCTGGAATATTGCTGAGTGCAGCGTTAAACAACAAACAAACATTCAAACATTAGTGCAAAGTGAGCCAAATTCCATGAGGATTTGCCTGTGTGACTGGACCCTTACATCGAAGGAACAATGCATGTTCATTCAGTATATCTTCGGGAAGGCATACATTGTTAATTATTCTGTCCTTCTTTCATTTATCAGAAATTAAAGTTCGAGCCAGAAGTAAAAAGCCAATCTAGTCATGACACCAAGGCCAAGGCAAAGGAGAAGGAGATCATAGTCCGAGTTACTAATGTCCAGACGAAGAAAGTAAGTAGCCAACGAAATACTAGTATATCTATAGGGTACTCCTAACATAAAGACTTATAGGGGACATGTTGACTCTTACATCAGTTAAAGCTGATTTTTGTGTTGTGAACTAATTACATTACGTTAATTTCTATATGTGTTCCCCACTCCCAATATGTTATCCTTTGTTTGTTGTTGTATAACGATTTGAGTGTTAAAATGTTTTACTTTGTTGATCGTGTGACAAATTGTTGCAACGTTTTTGATCATCGTACTGTCCAGTCCTTTCAATTACTAGAAGGCCGCCTTACGTAGCTGGTATATTGGTGACTTAATACCAATCGGGGCAATGGACAGTCTAGTCGTTGAAGCTTTCGTTTGTCATACAGAAGATCTGCTAGATTCCTCTTATTAATACAATTGTACAGTTCTCATCCCATTGTCTTTACATGCAAAAACTCTGCGAGGAACAACACTCGCATATATGTGGAGAAATAATTTCTCTTATTAAACTAGGTTTGGATCTGGTCAAAAAGCAAGTTTCTCCACCGGAAGCTCATCATGAATGGTCTGTACACGCAGTTTATGGAACAGGGTGAAGTGACAGTCTCTGAGGATCAGGATCCTTTCTGGGACCCAGTCGAACCCATCTTTCTGGGAAGGTAAGCTGCAACACCCATTCGGTTTTACTTCAGCGAATAGATGTCTCAACGATGGAAGGAAGCAACCACTTCATTTTCAGGAAAGGTATCAGGATGATTTCAACAAATTACATACGCCTCGCATTGTAGAAAAAACACCTGTTCGTGTTCGAAAAAAATAATTTAAAAGAAATGCTAACCGCAAACCTAAATCCCGTCAGTCCTCATTGTTAATCAAATGGTTGCTCCCTAACCAATTCATGAAAGACAAAACCTGTACTGACACTGCTTCGCAAGGACGATAGAGAAAATAGCCTTCAAACCATTATATCCAATCATTTATTCCCCTGTTGCAGTTCTGTCGCCTATTCGGGGCCCCGTTGAGATCCGGGGTAAAATAGGTCTTCAGCAACTCATGCTTGTCGTAAGGGCGACTAACGGGATCGGGTGGTCAGGCTCGCTGACTTGGTTGATGCCTGTCATCTATCCCAATTGCGTGGATCGGTGCTCATGTTATCAATCACTGGATTGTCTGGTCCAGACTGGTTTATTTACAGACCATCATATAGATGGAATATTGCTGAGGCCGTGTTAAACAATAAACAAACAAACAACCTATTCGGGGACAGTCGGATATTGTATAAGTGATAAAGCGTTCGTCACACTGAAGACACAGGTTCGATTCCCCACATGGGTACCTTGTGTGAAGCCGCGGTATTGCTGGAATAATGCTAAAGCGGCGTAACACCATACTCACTCACAACGTGATCAGTTCATATTTGGTGCCCCCATCCCTCTGTGATATGGCCAATATATTGCTAAAACTAAACCCATTCACTAACTTAGTTTTTATACCTCTTCCACCACTATGGCCAGTGAGCTCAAGGGGTTAGTCAGATATGTGTATCCTGTTGGATAGACTGCTAATGTCATGGCTTATGATACTGCAGTTGCCACGTGTGGCTGAAGATGTTGGCCTACAGTGACGAGATAGACGAACACTTCACACTACACAACTACCACGGGAAGGAAGAAGCTGTGGTGCACGTGCAGCTCCTGCCCTGCGACAAAGCTGGGGTCCCGCTACAGGGAGAATCCATGGTGTTCGAACCGGAGGATCTTAAAGACAAAGCCTTCTATTTTTTGCTGAAAGTGCCGACTTGCATGAGTGTTCGATGGACGATGGAGGACGCGACGAGAGGGGTTATGTGCAAGTGAGTTCAGAACAGACACTTCAGAACAATGCCAATGGATTATGGGTTCCATGCATGGTGCCACTCGTATGAAAAATATGAATAGGTGATCATGAATTACAATTCATCTCTTAAAAACTCGATGATTCCCCACATTCATGAATAGTTTGATCATCCATGTAACCGTATGGTTAAAATTTATTTCCACAAATTTGGTTGTTCACACTAGGACAGTTACCTTCTTTTGTTAAAAAAACAACAACGTCGCAAATCGTGCGTCTTGTGAAATTCAGGATTTAACTTAAAAATGTCTGATGAATAGAACTAATATCTAGCATGTTGAATTAAGCATCTTGTATGACAAGTTGTTAGAGTAATAAATATCAAGGTAGTGTTTCCTCGTCAGATAAGGTGAGATTAGGTGAAATGGGGTTTAACGTCGCGTTCAAAGTTATTGAGAAGAAGAAAAAGAAGAAATGTATTCGGTATCAAAGGCCGCATGGCCAAGAGTACAATACGTGAGATAAATCTTTGCATATGGACAAGTGGGACAACTGTTATACTATCTCAATACAATATTTATTGAAGTTATTAATATAGCGGCGTGCATGTACGTGTGTATGTATGTGCTTGTACTGTTCCAGTATATTGCGATAGACCACTGATATACCATGCCTTAGTTTAACATGGATACCCCACTCAGACACATTATACTTACTCCGAGACGACCAATCCTTGTTTAAGCTCCTTAAGGTCGAACGCCAGGCAGGGTAACAAAAAATACCACCTTTAATGACTTTTGGTATGACGCGGCCGGGCATCGAATCATCGACCTTCTCTCACCTGGCAGACGCTCTCCCCACTAGACCACGGAGGCGTTCTCGTCAGTTAAGAAGGAGGTTCGCTTTCCAACATGGCTACAGAAGGCCCTTGCAGTACAGTAATAACATTGTATAAATACATTTGAAATGTAAGTATAATATTATTTCTTCTACCATCAGACTGAGGTTCTTTGAGGAAAAGGAGCCGCTGTGTTCCCAGAAGGTGTGGGGATCCACGATGGCCAGCTTGAACTACCAGAAACACTTCTCCTACATGAAGATGCCGATGTCCCTTCTTCAGTATTTCCAGAGAGAGTCCCTAGTGGTGGAGCTGTGGGGAACACAGGGTATGCTAACTGTGTGATTCTTTTCAATTACCCCTGGGGTTCCGGCACAGAATATAGGTCCCCAGCAACCCATGCTTGTGGTAAGAGACGACTAAATGGTGACATGGTTGATTGCATGTCATCTTATCCAAATTGCACGGATCGGTGCTCACGGTGTCAATCATTGAATTGTCTGGTCAGGTTTCGATTATTTACTGACCTTCGTCGTATATATGGCATACTGCTGAGTGCAGCGTTAACCAACCAACCAACAAACAACATAGTTCTTAACCACGTGGAGATTCCGGAAAAGAATTTGTCCTAAGTAACCTATGCTTGCGGCTAAATGGATCCCTAGGTCCGGTTTGAGGACTTGGAACGATGTGGGACGTTGCTCGTAATATCAATCACTGGTTTGTCTGATTTGGACTCGGTAAGTTCAAAGGGCTATGGGGATTCCGGGTCAGAATAAGACCCCAGCAACCTCTGCTTGTCGTAAGATGCGACAAAATGAATCAGGTTATTGGGCTCAGTGACTTGGTTGATTGCCTCCCCTTGTACCACGATGGCGTGGATAGCTGATCATTATTATCATATTGCTGACGTTGAAAAACATTCTCTTTTCAGAAAGCACTATTGTCTCTGTAAACATTTTACAATATGTATTCATACCCAAGGGCAAAAACGATTTATTGTTAGACTTGATCATCGCTCTTATTTTTGGATGCGATGGCTTGTATTGGCAGGACCAAAGTTCCTCTATGTGCACCTGATCATATACAACTATATCATTTGCAGGTGAAAAGGAGGTTCGGCATACAAATGGTATTCAGGAAAATGGAAACGTAAGCTACCTACATCCAAGGAAGGCAGTAGTTCACTCATAGAAACACTGTTAACAGCACGAGTTTATCTTTTCAAGAGTTTTATCATTATGTATAAATAATGGCATAGATGTATTCATCCGCACGGAAAGATGGTGGTCTTGTTACATTTCTCGTAACACTTTGATGCTGTACTCAACCGCCGGGCAAAGGAAAGTATACACTCATGTTTGATGATGACTATAAATGAAACAAGGGGCGGTCGGGTAGCCTAGTGGTTTAAGCGTTCGCTCGTCACGCCGAAGACCCGGGTTCGATTCCCGACATGGGTACAATGTGTGAAGCCCATTTCTGGTGTCCCCCGCCGTGATATTGCTGGAATATTGCTAAAAGCGGCGTAAAAGCATACTCACTCGCACACTATAAATGAAACAAACAAGAAATGGTTATTCGATGGCGGTCTTATTGATAGGGGTGCCATAGTTATGCTTCCGGGACTGTTTCCAGACTAGTAACGTTTTCATAACGTTTGTACTTTTGGGTCAATTTTCAAGTATATACTTTCGTTTGCCCGGCCGTTAATATATATGTCTGAATAGTATTTCTAGTATAATTCATAATACTTGGTGGTTGAAACTCTGTAGTCTTCCCCTTTCTTACACAGCAGAATCAGCATGTAACAGCCCTTACTAACAAACTGGAACAACTGGTATGTGGTCTAACACTTTAATTGCTGACATTATTTCTTGGGTATTGGTTGTCTTTGTTCGCTCTCATATTCAGTGGCTATGGGTAAATCTTGTAGTTTCGTTTAACAATATACGATTAACTCTTATATAATGACATCCATTAAACCCATGTGTTTTTCTGCTCGCTTCACACATACCCCAAGGAGAGGACGATGACCCTCTGTGGCTAAAACTGATGTACCTGCTCTAGCTAATCATACACTAATCCGGTTTTAGGCACTAAAACTTCTTGGATGTGGTGTAAAAAGGTGAACTATGCCGCATCTTTTGACGCCATGTTATAAAATAGGTGTATCCGATCAACTGCGCCTCCCCGTGTCCAAACGATGTCTTTCAAATTTATATTTAAAAGAAAACAAAAATTCTTTGGCTCAATCAAAAATCTATCACTTTAAAAAAATAATTCCAACAGAACACTGGTCTCAACGATGGAAGGTCACCTATTAACCCATGGGTTGGTGTGAAGCGAGTCGCAGAACATATATGGTGTGCTGGTGATGAGTGTTCATATATAATAATGTTTGAAAATTCTTTTTCTTATAATGGTACTCATTTTAAGCTAACAGAGAAAAGGTCTATTTGGAATAGCAATTTTAGCAATTTTAATGCCTTTTTAGAACACACAGCTTGAAGAGATTGACGATGAGAGGGCAACTTTAAAGAAGGAAAACTTTAAGCTGAGAACAGAGTTGGAGCGACAGAAACAGGCAGTGAAACTAGCCCGTGTTGGGAGAGGTAAGTCCAGCCTGCTTCCGACATCAACTTCTTTAATATTTGATTGTGTGTTGTTTAACATTGCACTCAGTTGATTACATGTGATCATATGCGAACAGAGTTGGCCGATGCTCATGATCTCAATTACTGGTTTGGCCTCGTCATGTAGCTGGAATATTGCTGAGTGCGACGTTAGGCAAAAAACAAACAACCCTGTATAAAGTCAGATATTTCCCTTTCAACCCGCATTGTCAGTGTGTATTCTCAATCTGCAACAGGAAGCTTCAATGAGCTCCCGGTGTCGCGATCTACCTCCAGTGGCAGCAACTCGGGAGATGTACCGAAGACACACGCGGTTGGCCTGGACGTGGAGCTCGCCAAGAGCATCAAGACCTTCTTCCAGGACATGCGGAGTGTACAACAGCAGATCAAGGACATGAAAACTGCAGGTAGTGTTATATATTATATGTATTCAGTGAGCCACAGTCAGCAATATCAGCTATATGACGGCGGAGTTTCAATACGCGTTGTCGTTGTAGGCTGACACACAGACAGTCCAGTCACATAGAGCGGCCACCCGATCCTCATTTGAGTAGATTGTATTCAAGACTCAATTTTATATACATCAACCTGTTCTCGTCGCTGTATGGCTGAAATAATGCCACTGCGACGTTAAATTTTATCTGACTCCATCACCCATTCATTTGAGTAGGCTCTAGGATACGCAACTGATACTGGGGCCTGTTCTGCTTCGGTCAAACTCTTAAGAACGTAGACCTCACAGAGCCATATCCATGAGGTTAAAACCTCACACATTCATAGGCCAAGACAAATATGAGGTTAAAACCTTACACTATCATAGTACACGGATATCCATGAGGTTAAAACCTCACATCTTCACAGTACGAGGTAAGACATCAAACATTCATAGTACAGACATATTTTCGATCGCAATATCATTTAGCCAATTGATCTGAAGCGGCGATGAAACTATTTCGTATATTTACTCAACGTTAGTCAAGGTACCATGTCTTTACGCCTCGTGTGCTGGTGATGTTTCCCTGCATTACACCATGTGTGTATTATCTGTTTGACAGTCACCACAGCCCAGTCCAGTAATGTCCAGAACGGTAACCTGAAGGCAGCCTTGCAACAACAGAGCGAGAACCTTGTGAAAACTGAAGACCAGATCAACGTGTGCCTCAAGAATCTAAAACAAAGTGTCGTCAATACCATCAAAAAGTCCAAAGACTCTTCATGACGACGCTAGTTCCAGGACAGTACCGAAATCGCATTACGTTAACCATCGTGCAGTGTGCCTCCTTACAGTATAGATTTGCACTAACTGTTGAATGTACAGTAGGATTTGCCATGTGTAGTGCATCGCCAAGTATTAACTTTCGAAGGGTGTAAGGTATTAATAGAAGGAAGATAACGCCAAAATTAGTATCCAACTTTAAGCCCATGGCCCTAAATACGGAAATATTTTCCGTTTTTAAGCGTATGAGCGTAATCCCGCGCGGGCCTAAATACGGGAGGTCCCGGTACGCAGCCCGGTATGGTGTGCCGATATTGAGTTGCTCTCTTTATGCCAGTTCCAGTTGGTAGCATGTATTGACTTAAACGTCAGTGCGGCGACTGTGACAATGTATACCTGTATGAATGTACATGAGAGCGTGCGTGAGTGAGTGAGTGAGTGAGTGAGTGGGTGGGTGGGTGAGTGAGCGAGTGAGTGAGTGAGTGAGTGAGTGTGGTATTATGCCGCTTTTAGAAATATACCAGCACTATCACGGCGGGTGGACACCTATAATACATTGTACCGATGTGACGAACCAACGCTTTAACAATGTCATTACAATCAGATTTTTTAGTCCGACACAATATTTCTGCGTGAATATCTGACACATCCATAGAACGTCACGTCAGGTGAACCCTGAGTCAACGCTGGTCGCTCAATCTAAACGAAGGATGGGTGGGACTTTTTGTCATTGGTACCGAACATTTAAAAGCCTAAACGCTGACTGGCTGATCTCAGATCTTCGTGCAGAGAGGTGTCGTATCCTAGAAATGAGATTGACTCTTTAACTACTAGGCTACCCCTGCTCACTTGTATGAAGGTTAATATTTAATTGTTCAATATTATTATTTATATGTTTGACCAAATGTCATTTTTGGGTTTGGATAATATCTGCTTTGGTTTATATTGACATCAAATGGCAATAAAAACAAATTGTGCAATAAGAAACTCGCACTGTTGCTGTTGTTTGTTTTAAGTTTAAACATATTTTGTTCTCATGAACAGGATTGGGCACAAGTTATCACAACTTAGAATGCCCTCTCCCATAGATTTACATGAATGCATATTTACAATTAATAATTAAATGGCAGAAGAGAAGGAAGAGAAATAGAGAAACGTATTTACATTAACATTGCTCACTCAAACCTTTTTCGTTTTCTTTATATACGTATGTACATTCCTAAAAACCTTTCCGTACACATGTTTAGGTAAAGCCTACTATCATCTCGTCAATATTAACATCACAAGAAGTTTTCACAGTTACTGCGTGCCTCAACTCGTTTCTAGCTATTCAATAAAATGGACACTTATTAATGAAAATATATGAATTTTCATATGGGTTGCAACACTGGCATTTTGGATCCTCGTTTAAACCCTTTCTAAATAAATCATTTTTTATTTCACTGTCACCATGTCTTAATTTTGTACGTATTATGTTAGATATATAGTGGAACTGTAGATTTATCAGTTCTGAGACTGGATTTAAATTTGGAGAAGGTCTCAATATTTCTTAGTTGAATGGGTAATGTATTTCACAATTTAATAGAGGATGGTTGTGAGTGAATGAGTTGGGTTTAACGCCGCTTTTAACAGTATTCCAGTTATTTCGCGGCGTGTCAGCTTAACGTGGGAGGAAAGTGATGCAGGTCTCAGACGTTTACCACTTCGGTGAAACCCACGAGAACGGGTAGGGTGCTGACAAACCTAGAAACATAATCGGGGCGAACCGGGATTCGAACCCACGGTTTCTTGCGTACCCAAGGGACGCAACTCTGCACAGCAAATCCCGGCGCCATCCGTGCCCCCATCAGAGGTATGAACGAGGATTCTGAATTCTGTGTACGTAATATAGGCATGGTCACATAATGAACAGCACTAAGGTTGTATACCGTTTGTCCCGACAGTGGGGTACTAGATCTTTAAGGTATGATGGTGTCATATTGCTCGCATGAAGTTTCCAAATATTTTTAACAGAAGTATAACTTGGTAAACCAGTTTCAATTCTTGCTGCTTCTAGTTGGAGTTACTCTGCTCTTTGGTACAACCACCCAACACTTCACATGCATATTCAAAATGTGGTCCAATAAACACTACATAAATCTCGTTCAACACACAGTACTGTATATATAAATTATATATAAGAAACTAATATCTTTCTAATTGGTGGGATAAGAAACTAATGTCTTTCTAGTTGGTGGGATCAGAAACTAATATCTTTCTAGTTGGTGACATAAGAAACTAATGTCTTTCTAGTTGGTGGGATAAGAAACTAATGTCTTTCTAGTTGATGGGATAAGAAACTAATATCTTTCCAGTTGGTGGGATAAGAAACTAATGTCTTTCTTGTTGTTGGGATAAGAAACTAATGTCTTTCCAGTTGGTGGGATAAGAAACTAATGTCTTTCTCGTTGATGGGATAAGAAACTAATATCTTTCTAGTTGATGGGATAAGAAACTAATTTATTTCTCGTTGATGGGATAAGAAACTAATGTCTTTCCAGTTGGTGGGATAAGAAACTAATGTCTTTCGAGTTGATGGGATAAGAAACTAATGTCTTTCCAGTTGGTGGGAGAAGAAGCTAATGTCTTTCTAGTTGATGGAATAAGAAACTAATGTCTTTCTAGTTGATTTGATCAGAAACTAATGTATTTCTAGTTGATGGGATAAGAAACTAATATTTTCCAGTTGTTGAGTTAAGAAACTAATGTTCATTCTAGTTGGTGGGATCAGAAACTAATGTATTTCTAGTTGATGGGATAAGAAACTAATGTCTTTCCTGTTGATGGGATAAGAAACTAATGTCTTTCCTGTTGATGGGATAAGAAACTAATGTCTTTCCAGTTGGTTGGATAAGAAACTAATGTCTTTCTAGTTGGTTTGATAAGAAACTAATGTCTTTCTAGTTGATGGGATAAGAAACTAATGTCTCACCAGTTGGGGGGGGGGGGGGGGGGGGGCTAAGAAACTAATATCTTTCTAGTTGGTGGGATCAGAAACTAATATCTTTCCAGTTGATGAGATAAGAAACTAATGTCTTGCTAGTTGATGGGATAAGAAACTAATATCTTTCCAGTTGGTGGGATGAGAAACTAATGTCTTTCCAGTTGTTGGGATAAGAAACTAATGTCTTTCCAGTTGGTGGGATAAGAAACTAATGTCTTTCCAGTTGGTGGGATAAGAAACTAATGTCTTTCTCGTTGATGGGATAAGAAACTAATGTCTTTCATGTTGATGGGATAAGAAACTAATGTCTTTCCTGTTGATGGGATAAGAAACTAATGTCTTTCCAGTTGGTTGGATAAGAAACTAATGTCTTTCTAGTTGGTTTGATAAGTAACTAATGTCTTTCTAGTTGATGGGATAAGAAACTAATGTCTCACCAGTTGGGGGGGGGGGGGGGGGGGGGGGGGGAAGGGCTAAGAAACTAATATCTTTCTGGTTGGTGGGATCAGAAACTAATATCTTTCCAGTTGATGAGATAAGAAACTAATGTCTTGCTAGTTGATGGGATAAGAAACTAATATCTTTCCAGTTGGTGGGATATGAAACTAATGTCTTTCCAGTTGTTGGGATAAGAAACTAATGTCTTTCCAGTTGGTGGGATAAGAAACTAATGTCTTTCCAGTTGGTGGGATAAGAAACTAATGTCTTTCTCGTTGATGGGATAAGAAACTAATGTCTTTCCAGTTGGTGGGATCAGAAACTATTGTCTTTCTAGTTGGTGGGATAAGAAACTAATGTCTCACCAGTTTGGGGGGGGGGGGGGGGGGGGGGGATAAGAAACTAATGTCTTTCTAGTTGATGGGATCAGAAACTAATATCTTTCTAGTTGGTGGGATAAGAAACTAATGTCTTTCCTGTTGATGGGATAAGAAACTAATGTCTTTCCAGTTGGTTGGATAAGAAACTAATGTCTTTCTAGTTGGTTTGATAAGTAACTAATGTCTTTCTAGTTGATGGGATAAGAAACTAATGTCTCACCAGTTGGGGGGGGGGGGGGGGAGGGCTAAGAAACTAATATCTTTCTGGTTGGTGGGATCAGAAACTAATATCTTTCCAGTTGATGAGATAAGAAACTAATGTCTTGCTAGTTGATGGGATAAGAAACTAATATCTTTCCAGTTGGTGGGATATGAAACTAATGTCTTTCCAGTTGTTGGGATAAGAAACTAATGTCTTTCCAGTTGGTGGGATAAGAAACTAATGTCTTTCCAGTTGGTGGGATAAGAAACTAATGTCTTTCTCGTTGATGGGATAAGAAACTAATGTCTTTCCAGTTGGTGGGATCAGAAACTATTGTCTTTCTAGTTGGTGGGATAAGAAACTAATGTCTCACCAGTTTGGGGGGGGGGGGGGGGGGGGGGGGGGGGATAAGAAACTAATGTCTTTCTAGTTGATGGGATCAGAAACTAATATCTTTCTAGTTGGTGGGATAAGAAACTAATGTCTTTCCTGTTGATGGGATAAGAAACTAATGTCTTTCCAGTTGGTTGGATAAGAAACTAATGTCTTTCTAGTTGGTTTGATAAGTAACTAATGTCTTTCTAGTTGATGGGATAAGAAACTAATGTCTCACCAGTTGGGGGGGGGGGGGGGAGGGCTAAGAAACTAATATCTTTCTGGTTGGTGGGATCAGAAACTAATATCTTTCCAGTTGATGAGATAAGAAACTAATGTCTTGCTAGTTGATGGGATAAGAAACTAATATCTTTCCAGTTGGTGGGATATGAAACTAATGTCTTTCCAGTTGTTGGGATAAGAAACTAATGTCTTTCCAGTTGGTGGGATAAGAAACTAATGTCTTTCCAGTTGGTGGGATAAGAAACTAATGTCTTTCTCGTTGATGGGATAAGAAACTAATGTCTTTCCAGTTGGTGGGATCAGAAACTATTGTCTTTCTAGTTGGTGGGATAAGAAACTAATGTCTCACCAGTTTGGGGGGGGGGGGGGGGGGGGGGGATAAGAAACTAATGTCTTTCTAGTTGATGGGATCAGAAACTAATATCTTTCTAGTTGGTGACATAAGAAACTAATGTCTTTCTAGTTGGTGGGATCAGAAACTAATGTCTTTCTAGTTGATGGGATAAGAAACTAATATCTTTCCAGTTGGTTGGATAAGAAACTAATGTCTTTCTTGTTGTTGGGATAAGAAACTAATGTCTTTCTAGTTGATGGGATAAGAAACTAATGTCTTTCTAGTTGGTGACATAATAAACTAATGTCTTTCTAGTTGTAGGGATCAGAAACTAATGTCTTTCTAGTTGATGGGATAAGAAACTAATATCTTTCCAGTTGGTGGGATAAGAAACTAATGTCTTTCTTGTTGTTGGGATAAGAAACTAATGTCTCACCAATTGGGGGGGGTAAGAAACTAATGTCTTTCTAGTTGATGGGATAAGAAACTAATATCTTTCTAGTTGATGGGATAAGAAACTAATATATTTCTCGTTGATAGGATAAGAAACTAATGTCTTTCCAGTTGGTGGGATAAGAAACTAATATCTTTCTAGTTGATGGGATAAGAAACTAATGTCTTTCCAGTTGGTGGGAGAAGAAACTAATGTCTTTCTAGTTGATGGGATAAGAAACTAATGTCTTTCTAGTTGATTTGATCAGAAACTAATGTATTTCTAGTTGATGGGATAAGAAACTAATATTTTCCAGTTGGTGAGTTAAGAAACTAATGTTCATTCTAGTTGGTGGGATCAGAAACTAATGTATTTCTAGTTGATGGGATAAGAAAGTAATGTCTTTTCTGTTGATGGGATAAGAAACTAACGTCTTGCTAGTTGATGGGATAAGAAACTAATATCTTTCCAGTTGGTGGGATAAGAAACTAATGTCTTTCCAGTTGGTGGGATAAGAAACTAATGTCTTTCCAGTTGGTGGGATAAGAAACTAATGTCTTTCTCGTTGATGGGATAAGAAACTAATATCTTTCCAGTTGGTGGGATAAGAAACTAATGTCTTTCTAGTTGATGGGATAAGAAACTAATGTCTCACCAGTTGGGGGGGGGGGGGGGGGGGGGGGGGGGGGGGGGATCAGAAACTAATATCTTTCTAGTTGGTGACATAAGAAACTTATGTCTTTCTAGTTAATGGGATCAGAAACTAATGTCTTTCTAGTTGATGGGATCAGAAACTAATGTCTTTCCAGTTGGTGGGATAAGAAACTAATGTCTTTCTAGTTGTAGGGATCAGAAACTAATGTCTTTCTAGTTGGTGGGATCAGAAACCAATATCTTTCTCGTTGATGGGATAAGAAACTAATGTCTTTCTAGTTGGGGGGGTCAGAAACTAATGTCTTTCTAGTTGATGGGATAAGAAACTAATGTCTTTCCAGTTGGTGGGATAAGAAAATAATGTCTTTCTAGTTGTAGGGATCAGAAACTAATGTCTTTCTAGTTGGTGGGATAAGAAACTAATATCTTTCTCGTTGATGGGATAAGAAACTAATGTCTTTCTAGTTGATGGGATAAGAAACTAATGTCATTCTAGTTGATGGGATAAGATACTAATGTCTTTCCAGTTGGTTGGATAAGAAACTAATGTCTTTCTAGTTGATGGGATCAGAAACTAATGTCTTTTTCTAATTGGTGGGATCAGAAACCAATATCTTTCTCGTTGATGGGATAAGAAACTAATGTCTTTCTAGTTGGGGGGGTCAGAAACTAATGTCTTTCTAGTTGATGGGATAAGAAACTAATGTCTTTCCAGTTGGTGGGATAAGAAAATAATGTCTTTCTAGTTGTAGGGATCAGAAACTAATGTCTTTCTAGTTGGTGGGATAAGAAACTAATATCTTTCTCGTTGATGGGATAAGAAACTAATGTCTTTCTAGTTGATGGGATAAGAAACTAATGTCATTCTAGTTGATGGGATAAGATACTAATGTCTTTCCAGTTGGTTGGATAAGAAACTAATGTCTTTCTAGTTGATGGGATCAGAAACTAATGTCTTTTTCTAATTGGTGGGATAAGAAACTAATGTCTTTCTTATTAATGGGAAAAGAAACTAATGTCTTTCTAGTTGATGGGATAAGAAACTAATATGTTGCAGGTGGAATAAGAAACTAATATCTTCCGGTCGGTGAGATAAAAAACATATCTTCAAGTCGTTGAGATATTCAAATGCAATAGAAGTATGGTGTAACGTTGAATCGGGATCGCTAGGCTACGCGGTTATTGTTCGTTCCACACTGAGTAGCAACTGACACCCCTTCCGAGATAAAAGATAAATTTCGTAACCAACAGGTAATAAAATGTGTATACATTCTAAGTAAGGTTATATATATTCAATGAGCACCATGATTTCCAATAGCTGTTACCTTGGCACTTATACGCTCAACAAACATGCGAAGCCTAAGATTACGGCATTTTTAGGTAGTCATGGTTTTGTCAATCGCATTCAAAAAGCAAGACAGGCGCATGTGCGCTTCAATACTGCCTAGATCAAATTTCATACTTTTTTAACTGTACGTTGTTCAATATTGAAGCCACTGATTGCTTTGCATGGGGTCGTTTGGCACATGGCAGACAAATCATCTGGTTTTGAGGACGGAGCCCATTACGACAGATGTTAACATTGATGGAAGAAGAGTGATCAGGTGATTTATATTTCAACATGGCGTAAGATTTCGTAAAAGGAGTAGTTACATCAATTGTATTTCATGGTTCCAATGGCTGACAGTTTTTCCGAACCAATGCAACACACCTCTTCAAAAACGATTGATGCCTGCTATTCAAAATAACAAAAAAATCGAAAGTTTAAACAGTGATTAAAGTCCGTTAAAAAAAGAGAACTGGTTTCACCATTTTCACTGTTCGCGTGACTAGCGTATTACATTGTTTCTCTGTCAGTAGAACGATCTCAATTAATATGTGCATAACTCACTAAGCCTTCATCGAATGTAATCAGACGTTTACCACTTTGATGAAACCCACGAGCACGGGTATAGTGCTGACAGACCTAAACACATAATCGGGGTGAACCGGGATTCGAACCCAAGATCATAGGTTTCTGGCGTACCATTGGGCTCGCAACTCGTCACAGCGAATTGCGGCGCCTTAGATGACTGGGCATCCCTTGCCCCTGCACATTAGACAGTAAACTGTTATAAACAGAGATTATGAACTTGTTTGTGTATCTGCAATGGTCATTACTGTTAAATCTCCGTGAAGATCCGAGAAGAGAATAGGTCTCCAGCAAACCATGCTTGCCATAATAGGCGACTATGCTTCTCGTGAGAGGCGACTAACGGGATCGGGTGGTCAGACTCGCTGACCTGGTTGATGCATGTCATCAAATCCCAATCTCGTAGATCGATGCCCATGATGTCAATCACTGGGTCACAAACGAACAATGTTTAACGCCGGACTTGGGACCAATTCTTTCCCGGAATCTCCAAGAGGTTATTGAACAGAACTATGTTGTTTGTTTGTTTGTTGGTGAACGCCGCACTATTCAGCTATATGACGGCGGTCTGTAAATAATCGAGTCTGGACCAGACAATCCAGTGAGTGATATTAGGAGCATCGATCTACCCAATTGGGATACGATGACATGCATCAACCAAGTCAGCAAGCCTGACCACCCGATCCCGTTAGTCGCCTCTTACGACAGGCATAGTCACCTTTTACGGCAAGCATGGGTTGATGAAGACCTATTCTACCCCGGATCTTAACGGGCCACATGTAAGATATACAGTTAAATTGAGTATGACACACGTGTCTGCAGTGTCTGAACCTCAGCAGAGTAAACTGAGAGCCTTCAGGACCAGCACATTTAAAAGACTGTAATCCCAATGGAAAAAATGTAGGCCCAAACATTTAAGCTGAAGCAGGGATACATACTCTTGTACCGTGTGCGAAATACGCTCTCAGTCGGAAAGCGCACGTAAAATCTCCAATGTAAGTAAGTACGACATGCTCTTGCAATATATATCACAAAACACAACCAGTCAACCAGAAGCTTGTACTGCTACTACATCAGAGTCTCGGTGGTGATAGATGAAGCCTAAATTTATCAGGACATTGTCGGCTTCTAAAACCTCTTTGCGACTACATGTTACATGAAAAGTATAATCCTACTGTTTATAAATATGAAAGTAATGTTTATCACATTACTTTAAAAATGTTTAATAAATAATGACTTAAATAAACTGCAGGACCTAAGGGCCTGCTGAAATTTAAAACTATCAGCCCGAGAACAATTCTGTCGGCCTCGGGCCTTCGGGCCGATGTCTATTTCGAACTCTGCTTGTGTGTATCCTTGCTGCGGTTGGGGGTTGCGATGGGTATCAGTAAACGCCCAGCTTAGATCTATACTGTTAAATTAGATTCAATAAATGTCTCTAATATACGTAAAGTAACGTTGGACGCGGACGGGTGACGTTCGGCCGCTTGTCTGCTGAGAGTTTCTAGGGCTTTGGTCATGTCCCAAAGTTAAGAACATGAAGCACATGTGGTGTCTCCTAGCTAAGGCTAGAGTGTTTGTTCGACATAATATGTACCCAGTAGGATGAGATAATAATGTCTGTTAACCTTCTAGCGCCTCTCATGCAGCTTCGGTTGTATACTCCCCGGGGAGCTGAGAACGAAAATTTAGTGCACACTGATCCATTGCCTGTCGTAATGATGTAACGCTTTGAGCATGATTTTATGGTGTGGATTTGGTGCATTATTATTGTTGTTGTTGTTGTTGTTGTTGTTGTTGTTAAGAAACAAATTACATAAAAGAACCAGGAATGGGACACTGCTGCCATGATTCTTCTCGGATGTTTTGTAACATGGGGCTGAAACTAACCACGGACCTAAATAACCTTTAGGTCCGAGAACTAGCTAATTATCTTTTGCCTGTCTTCGTAGCTCGTGAGAGTTGGTATTAGGGTCTGGTCTGGAATCTAGAAAATGCGTTTTACAATCGAATTTAGAACTACACAACATATAAGGCTGATTTAGCTAAAATTATTTCTGAGTTATTTTTACACCCAAAACAAAAGCACATTCCTCTGAAGATGAAAATATCGATAAAAAATCATTTGCAAATTTATTCGAAGACTCGAACACTTCAAAAGAGATTACAGGTTTTGTCACATTGAATCCAAGAGTCTTTCCTGAATTCTCTCCCTTAAAAAGCAATACAAGATGGCTGCTTCCATCAAGCCAAATCGTAAGAGGAAAGCTGCCGCGAAAAGCAAGAAAAAGGGATGGAAAAAAGTCGATATTTCCGAGTTGGAAGATTTTCTGGAAGATGAGAGGCTGCAAGAAAGAACTGGGTATGTGATTTCATAACCGATTAAGCTGACATTCAGGTTGTAAAGTAGCCACGTGACACCAATTTCACAACACGTGTTCTCTGTGTTAGTAAACAGCCCAAAGCTCGCTTATTCTCGACACAACCGCACTCAGTAATTTACACGTAAAAGTACTGAAACAGCTTCGCTTGTTTGACTCTCGACGTGTTTCATGAAAGAACGTTATTGAACGCAACTAGCCGATGACGGTATGTTTTTAATTTTTTCAGTGGTCTTGTGGCAGACAAAACAGATGACAGTCTGTTCTTCGTTGACAAGACTGTGAAAGAAAAGCCTGAAGAGCAAGATGATGACCCAGTTCAAAAAGGCATGTCAAGTAGCAACACTCTCTCGAACCAACATTGTAAATTATGACATTACACGGATTTATTATCTATTGCAATTTGTCATGAAAACAGCAAACTTCATAAACCATGTTAACAATATCATGATTTATTATGACATCATTCAATACAGTATTGTAGTGGTAAACATCGTTTAAGCGTTGGCCCATCATACCAAAGGCCCATGATCATGTTATATGACTGTAGTATTTCTAAAAGCTGCCGTGGTCTAGTGGTAGAGGGTCCGCCCGGAGAGAAGGCGTTAAAATATGGTACTTGTTGTTACCCTGTTTGGTGCTCGGCATTAAGGGATTAAAACAAGGACTAGTCGGCTCAGAGTCAGTATACTGTGTCTGAGTGGGGTATTCATGTTAAACTGCGGCATGGTATCTCAGTGTGCTAGCACTATAAATCGTCATCAGTCTGGACTAGTACAAGCAGCCACACACACGTGCATGCACGTGGCATATAAATGCAATAATCTTGGACGCGATGTTAAACCCCATTTCACCTCACCTCTAAAAGCGGCAGTCAACCCAGTACTCACACCTTGTATAAATAACCACATTGACAGCTATGATGTACTTGATTTCACTTAATTATAACATATTGGATGTCTGTCTACAACATTGTTGGATTATGATCAATTCAATTTCAGCATGTTCAGTCAAATAGTGTGAATCTTTTGGTTTAAAAGAGATTTTAAGATTATGACTATAAGCAGTAGGACATGAATGTGATGTAGAGTTAGTTAGCAGCTTGTTAAAATGTCATCTCAACTTTGAACATTATACGGTATATCTTTTTTCTGTTCCTTAAATTAAGTTATTTGGTATTTCAACTGACAGGTGTTGTTCAAGTTCCTCTGAGGAGAAATCAACGGAAAAACAGGTCACTTAGATGTTTCAATAACCTTGAACCTGACCCACACACCAAACCAGCTCATATGTAAGTATCCAACACAATTCCAACCAATTAATTAAATAAAAGAGTCTCTCAGATCTGTAGTTGATTACTTATGTTTTGTGCATTTCATCATGTTCATCAGTGTTCATGTTTATCATGATTTGAATCTAAATTTAAAAAACATGTTATTCCTAAAAACAATGTTAATGAAAATAACAGATTGCATTGTAAGCTGTTGGCTTAGGTGAGGGAAACATAGTGTGATGTACCGTGTGTGTGTGTCAGTGTACCCCAAGCCCACTCCAGGCCTAGAACACATTGCTATGCACTATCAGGATTACAACATGATGCAGCTGTCAGTCTTAACTGGATATTTGTACCATATAGTTGCAGCAGTGGTGTAAGATCCATGTTGTGGCACCATTGGGATTCTGATCCCAGGTTAACTATGGTCAGGGGGGGCACGGGTGGCCCAGTCGTCTAAGGCGCCGCGATTCGCTGTGCGGAGTTGCGTCCCTTGGGCACGCCAGAAACCTATGATTGTCGGTTCGAATCCCGGTTCGCCCCGATTATGTTTCTAGGTTTTTCAGCACCATACCCGTGCTCATGGGTTTCACCGAAGTGGTAAACGTCTTAGACCTGCATCACTTTGGGCTTTCCTCCCACATTTAGCTGACACGCCGTGATATAACTGGAATACTGTTAAAAGCGGCGTTAAACCCAACTCACTCACTCACTATGGTCAGGCTTGGTGACTTGAATAGTGTGTCATCATAGCCCAATTGGTTGATACTCACAATATCAATCACTACTTTGTCTGATCCAGGTTCGATTATTTAAAGGCTGCTGTCATACAGCTGTTTAGCTTCCATTGTGAGTTAAACAACTAACAAGCATATATTTGTGAAAGTAAGAAACGATTGGTTCTACTTTTGTGTATCGTCTGATAATATAGCATCAAATAAATCATGTTTTTAAATGCATCACTCTTCCTACAAAGTGAGTGGTAGAAATTAACCAAGAAAGTCTACTAGGCCAAATAGTGACAACAAAAAGCAATGCGTATGCGTGACGGCCTGTCAGTGGACCATGGATTTCTGCATGTTGCACAAAAATGCCCCTGAAAATGTTTCAAACTCTACTTGCCGTTAGGATACCTTTAACATAAACAAAACTGGTCAGACTGGCATGCTAGTGCTAATTTCTGTAATCAAGCTGGGGTTCCTGGGTTATTATACTCGCCACGAAGTGGAAGGGAGATATAAGAATGGGTGCTGTCTGTCCTTCCCTCCTTCAATCTTTCCGTACTTCTGTCAAGTTTTGTTTCTGGAGCAGAACTGAAAAAACTGAAAGATATTTTAACCAAACTTGGCATATAGATAGGTCTAGTGGTGAACTGGTGCCTTTTGATAGTTTGGGATTTTTGAAAAAATTACTTTTCGAGTTTCCATGGCAATGACTTGAATTTTGGCGGTGGTGTTTGAAAAACATAAATGTTTTCTTGCCTTGCACACAACCAGACATGTCATATTGGTTGGAGATACAAGTATTTCATGCTTGTTTGTGAGAGTCTTGAAATACAGGAGTGTGATAGCCACAGTGAACTGTGTTTGTTGAAGACCTCACAACATCCGGGCAAGGCCGAGGCTGTCGGTGCAGGAGAGGGACAGGCTAGCCAACAAGAAGCCAACAGCCAAAGAGCTGCAGGCCCAGAAACAGAGCACGGATGCCCGAGCAGAAAGGATTAAAAACAGAGTGGGGAGATGGAACTTGAAAGTGAACGCTGACTTGTGGGATGGTGAGTATTGGAGTCTTGTCTTAAACAGTGAGGGGGGCACGGGTGGCCCAGTCGCCTAAGGCGCCGCGATTCGCTGTGCAGAGTTGCGTCCCTTGGGCACGCCAGAAACCTATGATTGTGGGTTCGAATCCCGGTTCGCCCCGATTATGTTTCTAGGTTTGTCAGCACCATACCCGTGCTCCTGGGTTTCACCGAAGTGGTAAACGTCTGATACCTGCATCACTTTGGGCTTTCCTCCCACATTAAGCTGACACGCCGCAATATAACTGGAATACTGTTAAAAGCGGCGTTAAACCCAACTCACTCACTCACTCATCATGTTCCTGTTGCAGACCAGACTGCTGGCCAGGAGGATGAGGATGAGGATGAACACTACCGCCTGGTCACCAAGAAGAGGAGAGTTAATGTGAGTATAGAGAGGAGTGGGGGATATGGTGGAGGAAGAGAACTATCTTCTGCCATTCTTGATTGAAGGGGGTGGTCTGGTAGCCTAATGATTAAAGCAATCGCTTGTCACGCTGAAGACCCGGGTTCTATTCCTGACATGGCTACAATGTGTGAAGCCCATTTCTGGTGTCCCCTGTCGTGATATTGCTGGAATATTGCTAAAACGGCGTAGAACCATACTCACTCACTAATGTTAGTATAGAGAGGGGCGGGATATCATGGATATTGTGGAGGAATAGAATTATCTTGCGTCAATATTGAACACATATCATGTCTGTATTTACATTATTGCTTTCATACAAATGTGTTGACTTTTATTATTCAGTGTGGAATAAAGTAACTTGTGAAATTATATTATGCAGCTTCTGGATATTTTGAATTACATTTTGTGAACAAGAAAAATCTGTCTGTAAGAGGTATTTGTCTGTGTATGACATGCACACCACGCATGTGCCAGAACCTAGAGTTATGGCCCATGCAGAGATTCTGGGTGACGATTTGTCTCATGGTACAAGGCAACTATATTGATTTGTGTGGTCAGGGTAAATGTCTTGGATGATTGCATATCATCGTACTTCAATGGGATGGGAGCTAGTGACATCAATCACTGGATTGTCTGGTCCAGCCTCGATTATTTACAGACCACTGTACTGTAGCAGGAATATTGTGTGTGCAGCATTAAACAACAAACCTACCTATGACCTCAGTGTCGTATCATGTACAGTCAAGGGCTGTTGTGTCGACGTTGAAGAGACCCATGTTAATACTTCGAGTTATCAGAAGTTCGACACAACCGAAAATTATGAAGAAATACGCAGGGACAAAGCTTTCGAGAATCGTCAGTTTGACACATCATAATTCGACACAACAGTGTTAACCAGTATCAACAGTATGTAACTGTTTGTATTGCAGGTGCCATCTTACTATAACAAGAAGCCAACGAGTCTGCCAGCAGTCGAGGTGCCCCATCCCGGAGCCTCCTACAACCCAGCATATGACGACCATCAGGTAAGAAGTGTGGCAAATTAAGTGGAAAAGTGAAGTCGCTCTTGTCATAAGCATCATAAACCTGATCGCAGAGTACTGGTGATGTTACACTTTAAGGGGGTCCTTAAATGCAAGAGTAAGTAATTATGCCAGTTCTCCTCATGTGCCCTCTCTGAATTTACACTGTAAGAACATCACATGGTGGTGCCTCACCCCACGGCCTCAAACAGCTATCAATGTCCCCCTTGTTCTCAGTAAAATTCAGATCTTTTACTCTGACAAGATACGAGAAGATCTGATGACACTTCTATAGAAGATAGCACCAGGTGCACTTTCTCATCAGCCAATCAGAGTGAGGCGTCTATATTACTGTTAAGAGAGCAAAACAGACTTGAAATGTCCAAATCAAGGTTGTAAGGAAATAAAGCAAAATCAAATTAGTAATCTGACTTTGGATTGACTCAAGGACCAAGTCATGTTTAATTGAGATTTGGCAGGTCAAATGTTGATGAGGATTTACCTGACATGACCTTTGGAGATGTCAGATCTTGATGGAGAGGTATTGTATTGGAGTGAACTATCTGATTGTAACGAGATTGTGTCCCAAACTAATTCTTCCACAGTAAACACACCATATACCTAAATGCCTATCAAAGGCCACATCATATACTGTAGTGTTGCCAAACCCGATGTCTGTGACATGTTTTGTCTGAGTGCATTCAAAGCCTGTGTCCCAGGAGTTGCCATGGTTACTGCTCCTGTCTCTGCGACCCTGCCAGTCATGTTTGCTCTCTGTGCAGGATCTGCTGTGGAAGGCCCATGAGGTAGAGGTGAAGAAGCAGAAGGCCATCCAGAAGCTGTTCAACGCCTTGGATGCCAAGTTTCCATCTAAACACGATGCACCAACACAGGTACTGGTTGAACCTTGATGAGACGATATTTCAAGTACTGGTAGTCCTTGTATTTTTATCTCTCGCCCAACAAAGTTGGCGGGGGATATAGAAACAGGCTCCGTACGTCCGTCTGTCACGTTTCGTTTCCGGAGCATAACTCAGAAACCATTCAATATTTTTTCCATGAAACTTTGCAGTACATGCTGAACTGGTGCCTTTTGCTATTTAGAAATTTTTATTTTTTACGTTTCCATGGCAACAAGATGGACTTCTTTTTTTTACAATTTCCAAGACAAGTTCCGCCTTGGTTAAAAAAGGTTAGGGTTTGTTAAGATTTAATTATGTCATAAATTCCGCAACAGGGGCAGGGGATATAGCCACGTTAGTGGCAAACTCTTGTTTAATTTTGAAACAACACAAATTATAATCACCTCCTTGAACATGTTCATTGAATATGATCTTATATGGATTGACACTGTGATGTCATGCTGGCTTTCTTTTTTTACATGTGTCTCTGTAGGGATTCTGGGTTAGAACCGGTCCTTTGCAACAGCCTATGTTGTACGAAGCGACTAAATGTATCAGACATGTCAGATGGTCAGGCTTTGGGACTCGGTTGGTTATCTGTGATGGAAACAGGGTTGCCCGTGAGGGTATCTGTGCCTGAAGTAAGGATATATGGTACGACCTGTACGGATATCTTTCAGCAAACATGGCTGGAAGAGATGTCTGCCGGGCTCCACACGGACCCCAGCCGGGAGGACGAGGTCGCTTTGCCTACAGAGGACCTTGACAAGATCTCCATCAACCCCCCAGTCAGGAGGGAGGACCTCAAGACACGAAAACAGAGAAGGAAGGAGAGGGAGAGAAGAATTGAGGTTTGTTACTGCTGAGAAAAGTTCAGTTATGTACCCCTGGGGATTCAGAGTAGAAGTATAGGTCTGAGTTACCTATGCTTCTTGTAAGAACACTTCTTATTGGGTGGTCAGACTCGGTGACTTTGTTGACAACTGTTGAATTGTCTGGTCCAGACTTAATTAGTTACAGATCTCCCTCATATCTGGAATGCCCATGAAGATCCGGGGTAGAATAGGTCTTCAGCAACCCATGCTTGCCATAAGCAAAGTATGCTCGTCGTTAGAGGGGCCTAACAGGATTGGGTGGTCAAGCTTGCTTACTTGGTTGATGCATGTCATCGTATCCAAATGTGTGTTGATCGATGTTCATGACATCAATCACTGGATTGTCTGGTCTAGACTCAATTATTTACAAACTGCCAAGATATAGCTGGAATATTGCTGAATGCAGCGTTAAATAAAAAACAAAAAATCATATCTTGTATATTGTTGAGTGTGTCATTAACAGTGTTTTCTTTGAAATATTCCCTGAAGAAGTATAATAGGCACACAAATGACAACATATGATTCTCTGGCATTTCCTCAATGGCCCAAAGTCATAACATACTAGCAAGCACCTCCAGTCCAAAAACATTTACTTGACCTTGATCATAATCAAGACTTCTCAGACTACAAGTTGAGGTGCAACAAGGACTGAATAATACAACCATTATTTGAGGAAAGGAGTTAGGTTGGGTGTGAGTGTTGCTGACAGCAGTAAAAGAGCAAGTATCATCTTTTTTTTTCAGGCAAAGAGGTTAGCCAGAACCAAAGTGGTAAAGCAGAAGAAGAATGAATTTAACAGGTATAGTCTTTCATGAGAGTCCTACGTTGACTTGCCAACCTGGCCTTGATGTTGATGGTGCTAGGCAGATGTAGCATCGATGCTTGTGAATGGCTATCTGATGCATCAACCAATGTTTTGATTTATCTGTGAAGATCCGGGTTAGAATCAGTCTTCAGCAGCTTGTTGGCAACTAGGGGGCACGGGTGGCCCAGTCGTCTAAGGCGCCGCGATTCGCTGTGCAGAGTTGCGTCCCTTGGGCACGCCAGAAACCTATGATTGTGGGTTCGAATCCCGGTTCGCCCCGATTATGTTTCTAGGTTTGTCAGCACCATACCCGTGCTCGTGGGTTTCACCGAAGTGGTAAACGTCTGAGACCTGCATCACTTCGGGCTTTCCTCCCACATTAAGCTGACACGCCGTGATATAACTGGAATACTGTTAAAAGCGGCGTTAAACCCAACTCACTCACTCACTCACTGTTGGCAACTAACAAGAATGGCTCCCTGACTTGGTTGATGCATGTCATCACATCCCAATTGCGTGGATCGATGCTCATGATGTCATGACGGCCGTCATATAGCTGGAATATTGCCGAGTGCGGCGTTTAACAACAAACAACCAATGACTTGATTAGACTAGAATGTTAAGTATGCAGTGAAGTAGCTTTTACTGATTGTGGTTCCTGATGACATTCAGTCACTTCTTATCATTGAGATAACATTGTGTTAAAACATGTATTGAATAAGTAAAGTTTCAGCAAATGAATGTAGGCCATACTTTACCGTCTGACTACTCATGGGGCATAAAGTCAAGAGACCTCATTGGTTCTCATCCTATCTTGCTGCTCTGTCCATGATGCATTGTGTCATGTTGTGTTATAGAAGCTGATGATGCATTGTGTTGAGTATGTTGCTGTTTGATGTCAATGATGCATTGTGTCGAGTATGTTGCTGCATTGTGTCGAGTATGTTGCTGCAGTGTGTTGAGTATGTTGCTGCATTGTGTCGGGTATGTTGCTGCATTGTGTCAAGTATGTTCCTGGTTGATGTCAATGATGCATTGTGTCGAGTATGTTGCTGCATTGTGTCAAGTATGTTGCTGCATTGTGTCGAGTATGTTGCAGGTTGATGTCAATGATGCATTGTGTCGAGTATGTTGCAGGTTGATGTCAATGATGCATTGTGTCGAGTATGTTGCAGGTTGATGTCAATGATGCATTGTGTTGAGTATGTTGCAGGTTGATGTCAATGATGCATTGTGTCGAGTATGTTGCTGCATTGTGTCGAGTATGTTGCTGCATTGTGTCGAGTATGTTGCAGGTTGATGTCAATGATGCATTGTGTCGAGTATGTTGCTGGTTGATGTCAATGATGCATTGTGTCGAGTATGTTGCTGCATTGTGTCGAGTATGTTGCTGCATTGTGTTGAGTATGTTGCTGCATTGTGTCGAGTATGTTGCTGCATTGTGTCAAGTATGTTCCTGGTTGATGTCAATGATGCATTGTGTCGAGTATGTTGCTGCATTGTGTCAAGTATGTTGCTGCATTGTGTCGAGTATGTTGCAGGTTGATGTCAATGATGCATTGTGTCGAGTATGTTGCAGGTTGATGTCAATGATGCATTGTGTCGAGTATGTTGCAGGTTGATGTCAATGATGCATTGTGTCGAGTATGTTGCAGGTTGATGTCAATGATGCATTGTGTCTAGTATGTTGCAGGTTGATGTCAATGATGCATTGTGTCGAGTATGTTGCAGGTTGAAGTCAATGATGCATTGTGTCGAGTATGTTGCTGCATTGTGTCGAGTATGTTGCTGCATTGTGTCGAGTATGTTGCAGGTTGAAGTCAATGATGCATTGTGTCGAGTATGTTGCTGCATTGTGTCGAGTATGTTGCTGGTTGATGTCAATGATGCATTGTGTCGAGTATGTTGCTGGTTGATGTCAATGATGCATTGTGTCGAGTATGTTGCAGGTTGATGTCAATGATGCATTGTGTCGAGTATGTTGCAGGTTGATGTCAATGATGCATTGTGTTGAGTATGTTGCAGGTTGAAGTCAATGATGCATTGTGTCGAGTATGATGCAGGTTGATGGCAATGATGCATTGTGTCGAGTATGTTGCAGGTTGAAGTCAATGATGCATTGTGTCGAGTATGTTGCAGGTTGATGTCAATGATGCATTGTGTCGAGTATGTTGCAGGTTGAAGTCAATGATGCATTGTGTCGAGTATGTTGCAGGTTGATGTTCATGATGCATTGTGTCGAGTATGTTGCAGGTTGAAGTCAATGATGCATTGTGTCGAGTATGTTGCCGGTTGAAGTCAATGATGCATTGTGTCGAGTATGTTGCTGCATTGTGTCGAGTATGTTGCTGCATTGTGTCGAGTATGTTGCAGGTTGAAGTCAATGATGCATTGTGTCGAGTATGTTGCTGCATTGTGTCGAGTATGTTGCTGCATTGTGTCGAGTATGTTGCTGGTTGATGTCAATGATGCATTGTGTCAAGTATGTTGTTGCAGTGTGTCGAGTATGTTGCTGGTTGATGTCAATGACGCATTGTGTCGAGTATGTTGCTGGTTGATGTCAATGATGCATTGTGTCAAGTATGTTGCAGGTTGATGTCAATGATGCATTGTGTCGAGTATGTTGCAGGTTGATGTCAATGATGCATTGTGTCGAGTATGTTGCAGGTTGATGTCAATGATGCATTGTGTCGAGTATGTTGCAGGTTGAAGTCAATGATGCATTGTGTCGAGTATGATGCAGGTTGATGTCAATGATGCATTGTGTCGAGTATGTTGCAGGTTGAAGTCAATGATGCATTGTGTCGAGTATGTTGCAGGTTGATGTCAATGATGCATTGTGTCGAGTATGTTGCAGGTTGAAGTCAATGATGCATTGTGTCGAGTATGTTGCAGGTTGATGTTCATGATGCATTGTGTCGAGTATGTTGCAGGTTGAAGTCAATGATGCATTGTGTCGAGTATGTTGCCGGTTGAAGTCAATGATGCATTGTGTCGAGTATGTTGCTGCATTGTGTCGAGTATGTTGCTGCATTGTGTCGAGTATGTTGCAGGTTGAAGTCAATGATGCATTGTGTCGAGTATGTTGCTGCATTGTGTCGAGTATGTTGCTGCATTGTGTCGAGTATGTTGCTGGTTGATGTCAATGATGCATTGTGTCAAGTATGTTGTTGCAGTGTGTCGAGTATGTTGCTGGTTGATGTCAATGACGCATTGTGTCGAGTATGTTGCTGGTTGATGTCAATGATGCATTGTGTCAAGTATGTTGCAGGTTGATGTCAATGATGCATTGTGTCGAGTATGTTGCTGGTTGATGTCAATGATGCATTGTGTCGAGTATGTTGCAGGTTGATGTCAATGATGCATTGTGTCGAGTATGTTGCAGGTTGATGTCAATGATGCATTGTGTCGAGTATGTTGCTGGTTGATGTCAATGATGCATTGTGTCGAGTATGTTGCAGGTTGAAGTCAATGATGCATTGTGTCGAGTATGTTGCTGGTTGATGTCAATGATGCATTGTGTCGAGTATGTTGCAGGTTGAAGTCAATGATGCATTGTGTCGAGTATGTTGCAGGTTGAAGTCAATGATGCATTGTGTCGAGTATGTTGCAGGTTGAAGTCAATGATGCATTTTGTCGAGTATTTTTGCTGGTTGAAGTCAATGATGCATTGTGTCGAGTATGTTGCCGGTTGAAGTCAATGATGCATTGTGTTGAGTATGTTGCTGCATTGTGTCGAGTATGTTGCTGCATTGTGTCGAGTATGTTGCAGGTTGAAGTCAATGATGCATTGTGTCGAGTATGTTGCAGGTTGAAGTCAATGATGCATTGTGTCGAGTATGTTGCAGGTTGAAGTCAATGATGCATTGTGTCGAGTATGTTGCAGGTTGAAGTCAATGATGCATTGTGTCGAGTATGTTGCAGGTTGATGTCAATGATGCATTTTGTCTAGTATGTTGCAGGTTGATGTCAATGATGCATTGTGTCGAGTATGTTGCAGGTTGAAGTCAATGATGCATTGTGTTGAGTATGTTGCCGGTTGAAGTCAATGATGCATTGTGTTGAGTATGTTGCAGGTTGATGTCAATGATGCATTGTGTCGAGTATGTTGCTGGTTGAAGTCAATGATGCATTTTGTCGAGTATGTTGCAGGTTGAAGTCAATGATGCATTGTGTCGAGTATGTTGCCGGTTGAAGTCAATGATGCATTGTGTTGAGTATGTTGCAGGTTGATGTCAATGATGCATTGTGTCGAGTATGTTGCTGGTTGAAGTCAATGATGCATTTTGTCGAGTATGTTGCAGGTTGAAGTCAATGATGCATTGTGTCGAGTATGTTGCCGGTTGAAGTCAATGATGCATTGTGTTGAGTATGTTGCAGGTTGATGTCAATGATGCATTGTGTCGAGTATGTTGCTGGTTGATGTCAATGATGCATTGTGTCGAGTATGTTGCTGGTTGATGTCAATGATGCATTGTGTTGAGTATGTTGCAGGTTGATGTCAATGATGCATTGTGTCGAGTATGTTGCTGGTTGATGTCAATGATGCATTGTGTCGAGTATGTTGCAGGTTGAAGTCCATAAAGAAGGAAATACGTAAGGAAGAGTTGGCAACGGAGGAACGCGCCAAACGTAAAGAGGAACAGCTTGAGAAGAATAAAGACAAACCCAAGAAGCTTGGCAAACACAAGTATCCTTGACATTACAAGTGGCGAACTGTACAGAAATATGGGCTGTGTCAGTTGCTCAGTGTTTAGGCTTGTTATTTGTTTTCACACAAAAAAAGGGCCTAAAATTGAGTGAAGGTGGTCAAAAAGTAAAACAAATTTCAACTTCCAGATAAGTACTGCCAGTAATGAATGTTAAACCTGCATGTTTTATCATGGCAAGTTCCTGAATGATAATTCTGTTTGGGTTAAGATTATATACATATCAATCACCATATCTTATGAACAGTGGTTATAAATTCCCATGTTTTATTCATTTCACCTAATTGTAAAACAGTGAGCACAATTTTTCTCTCTTCTAATTTCATGGTTTTATTTGTTGGACGTTCTCGTAAACCAACTAAAAATATATATGGCCTTAGTAGATGCATATCCATGACTGTTACTCCTAAGGTGAAGATGAAGTGAAATGGTGTTCAACAATATTGCACTTATCATGCATATATGGTGATGCGTGCTTGCATGCGTCCAGACTTGCGCCATCTTCTGTCCTGAACACCAGGCAGAGTAACAAGAAGTCCCATCTTATCGTATGACATGACCAGGGAATCGAAACACCAACCTTCTGCTTTCCATACTGTTGTAATTAAGACTTGTAAATTTTGAGTTTTAAAAAAAGCTGGGTTACAGAGCTGAGGTGTCTTGTCATCTGTCGAGGGTTTCCGTAGCAAAATGTTACCCAGTGCTTGTCATGCTTGACTCGAGCTATGACACAATCTGTGATCTGGCCACATTGGCTGCAGAACACGACATGGATAGATCACTTCCTCGTTGCTGTGTTTAACATGCCACACATACAGAGGTGCACTTGCTATGTAGTTGTAGGAATTCTTTTACAAGGAGAGTGACTATGTAATTCGCACAAACTTAGTTTTTATTTATACAGCAAGTCAGTATCCTTGACCTGACCTAGATATGTAGAGCCTGACCTTGACCTTAAGCTTGGCGAGGAGTTGCCTGGGTCACTGAGGTTATTGAAGGTATGTTTGTTTTGAAAATGCATATATATTTAGGAGATAATCATACTGTGTTGTCAATGTAGAGCTAGGTTACCAGTAGATTTAATCTTAAATTGTTAGTTTTTTCTTTTCTACAGATATTAGTTGTTGCTGTGATGCAGAGGCCAAATAAGCTGTTAGAATCAGGTGGTTATTATCCCCTATAGGATCAGAGTTCGTCTGTCCATTCAAATGCTTCACAAAGGGGACAAATTTTCTCAAAACTATTTCAGTAAGAGAAATGAAATTTTACACACTGATGTAACTGGTCATGAGTTTGAAAATTAGTGTTATGGCCCTTGTTCCATGCCTTTCATCTTGGTGCATATTGAGTGAAATGGGGACAAGTTTTCTCAGAAACTTCTGAAGTTACATGAATGAAAGTTTTCATGCTTGCCTAAAAGATACTTGTCAAGACTAAATTCGAAAATTGGTCAGATCAATTATTTACTGCTCTTCATCCATGTTATTTTACTTAGTGCATAGTGTCTGCAGTGGGGACAACTTTTCTCAGAAAATAGTTAGCTTATACAAGAGATATTTATCAAGACTGAGGTATTTATTTTGGAGGCCATTTGTGTGTATAAATGTCACATTTAATCATTTTTTTCCATCTCTTATAAAGGCTTTTTTTTATATTCACTACTACATGAACAAACCTTCAAATGTGCCCATGGCAGCTAGGGGATAGTGATGACGCTGTTTGCGTGTTACCTGGTTGACCAATCAGAATGGAGTATTTTCTGAATTCATTTTAGAATTAATACATACAGGCCCTGACGATTTGTATCAATTTGAAAAGCACTTATTTCTGTGAATCAGTAAATATCCTAGTTTCCAGTGTGGTGTCTATTATTTTTGTGTGTGTGTGTGTGTTGCATTTGTTCTTTAGTAGCATCTGAGTCTGGTTGTTGAACAATGTCTTCTGCTGCAAGAATAAAATCATTTTAAATTCGTAACACTTGTATTTGAGGATGGTTTCATCTTTAATCTAGCGACATTGAATGCTTTCCTTCTAGCCTGAAGGCTATCTCATCAAGGACATGTTCCACAGTCTACAGAAGCGGAACATCATTGAGACGAGGGAGAAGGCCAAGTAAGTGTTATTGTTGTTCATTAACCCTTTTCCTACTTATGATCCCTACAGGGATTCCTTGTCCCCTGTGCCCGTGAAGGTTTGGGGTTAGAATCCGTCTTCAGCAACCCATACTTGCAAAGTCAACTATACTTTTTGTAAGAAGCGACTACAGGATCAGATTGTCAGACTCGCTGATGAGATTGATGCGTTTCATTGAATCCCAATTGGCTGGATTGATGCTCATGATGTTAATCACTGGATTATCTGGTCCAGACTCGATTATTTAAAGACCGCCGTCTTATAGCTGGAATATTGCTGAGTGCGGTGTTAAACAACTAACAAAACAAACAAATCCTTGTCCCCTGTGCAGGGCTGTTGTTAGACCCAGGCCCCATGAAGCAATCTCAGTGTTATGTCTGTCTTCATTCATTGTTTAAGTCTAGCATCCTTCTTGCGATAAGACCACTTTGTGGAACAGGACCAGGCTTGTATAGTGTGTCATCGTATCCAGACAGGATGGATCATGTTCACACTTTAAAAACACTGGAACTACACCTCTGCAATATGGCTTAAATACTACTACTGTGGCATAAGCTTCCTACTTGTTGTGATGGAGGTCTTTCCTAGATTTCATCTGGCGATTCCGGGTTAGAATAGGTCCCCAGTAACCTGTGCTTGTTGTATGAGGCGACCACATGCAGATTCCAGGTTAGAATAGGTCCCCAGCAACCTCTGCTGGTCATAAGAGGCGACCCTGTGGAAATTCCGGGTTAGAATAGGTCCCCAGCAACCTGTGCTTGTTGTATGAGGCGACCACGCGGGGATTCCAGGTTAGAATAGGTCCCCAGTAACCTATGCTGGTTGTAAAAGGCGACCAGGTGGAGTTCTGGGTTAGAATAGGTCCCCAGCAACCTATGCTGGTTGTAAGAGGCAACCCTGCGTGAATTCGGGGTAAGAATAGGTCCTCAGCAACCAGTCAGGGCCTGTCACTTGGTTGATAGTGCGCCCACAGTAATTGATGTTCACAATATCAATAACTGTATTGTCTGTTTCAGGCCACTGTCAAACTGGAATATTGCGGAGTGTGGTGTTAAACAACAGACAAACAAAAATCTTTCCTAGATTATTGTCACAATATTACTGAAACAAAGTAATGCTTTATTTCACTTCGCTCTTTCCTAGATACTGGGTTGTCAGTGAATCTTTTCTATTTTGCAGGAAACCAAAGAATAGGCGACCAAAGTTCTTTGAGAGGAAATCACACCGAGAAATTACGTGAGTGTTCCGTATGTGAAAGAAGGAAGTTCAGTGAGGGTTGTGTACTGGTATGTGCAGGCTAAACCCTACTGAAGTCAGTAATGATACCCTTGCATATCACCTATCTCACGCTTGTGCTGGATACAACCTTAATTTTCATGTGTTCAATAAGATTTTGCAATGCAAAGTACAGTCAAGTCTGGTTAATCCGACATTGTTGGTTGCATATGATTATGTCGGATTAACGAGTATGTCGGACAAACAAAATTAGGTAGTATCAACGTTCGTGATCGGAAATTGGAAACTACATTATAGATAATGATTCAAACATGTTGTAATAAAAAAAGGAAAAAGGAAATATTCATATTATTGTGTTACATTGTTAGCGGAATATGTTTTCTTATCATGCAACCTCAAACTTTAAACACAAAACTGACGTGATCTGTAATGGGATGTCCTCAGGAGTAGCGAGAACTTTTAATGAGATTACTTCAATCTAGGCATGTGATTAATCCTGTTTTGCTTATTTAAAGCAATAATTGTTAAGCAAGTTTATCTCTGCAGCCATAAAAATATGCAGCTACTCGCCGACTTGTCTTGCATCAAAACACGGGGCTGTGTACTTGTGGGCAGATGACCACAGAGTACGCTGATCACTGTGTCGGATTAACGAGACTGATTAATGAGTGATTCCGGTAATCGTTGCAAATTAGGTGTGTCGGAGTGCGAGACTGTCGGATTAAGGTGTCTAAATAGCACTGATTTAATCAGTTCCCATCATTTGTGTCGGATAAAGCCGATTGTCGGATTAACAAGACTTGACTGTACTTCTCAATGACTGACAATACCATTTGCACATAAAAATTCTTTTTCATTGCAGATAAAATGACAACAACAAAAAGTCCAAGTCAGAAAATTAACAGTTGCTTATTTGTTCATGGATGTGTAAATAAAATGACCTATACATAAAATAATGAAATTGTTCTAATTCAGATCTACCCTGCCCCAATACATACTTCTGAGTGAGTGAATATTGCCAGTGGTGACCAGACCTGTAAGGGATAAAACAATGTTCTCACACTGTCAACCAATGGCTAGCCTCCTCCAGATTGCCTCGTGTAGGTAACTGATAATTATATTCTGGTTACTGAAAACTTAATGTGCATCAAACCCAAATGACATCTTTATGATACAAAGTGCTCCTGCAACCACACTATGGATTGTAGTACTTGTACAGGGGTGTTACATTACAAGTGTCCTTCAGTGACCAACACAGGTCTTGTCCCCCTGTTTGGCCCAGGCATGTAGACCTCCATGCATATCCTTCAGTAAACAGGAAAGTCCTTGTCCACCTGTCTGGCCCAGGCGTCCATGGACGTCCTTCAGTAGACAGGGAAGTCCTTGTCCACCTGTCTGGCCAGACCTCCATGGACATCCTTCTGTAGACAGGGAAGTCCTTGTCCACCTGTCTGGCCAGACCTCCATGGACATCCTTCTGTAGACAGGGAAGTCCTTGTCCACCTGTCTGGCCCAGGCGTCCATGGACATCCTTCAGTAGACAGGGAAGTCCTTGTCCACCTGTCTGGCCAGACCTCCATGGACGTCCTTCAGTAGACAGGGAAGTTCTTGTCCACCTGCCTGGCCCAGGCATGCAGACCTCCACGGATGTCCTTTAGTGTCACATTACAGTCTGACAAGGAATGTTGAAGGGACCTGACTGCATTCTGAGAGTCGTTACCTCGACGACACACCAGCACAACCGATACTGGGCTGTTGCCACCTGTTGGTTGTTTCTTTACTGTTGATTTCAACCTCTCTACACAATCAGCTTTGTCTATTGAAGATATTGGTATATCTGAGATTGGTCAAGAAATGTACAAATTATTTCTTCCACTGCAATTTAGTTATCTTATCCTGCAATATAGGAACATAAGATTTTATTTCTCCTTACTATTTCATATATAATCAGAGACGTACTACACATAAATTGTTTAAGTTAATTAAATGCTTGACATATGAAAATGTTAAGGGTGTCCTTATTTAGGAATTGAGAAAATTTCAATCTTTCATGGAAGCCAAGACTTGCAGATAATTACTGTTAATCAACTTGAAAACTATACGATAGTGGTAATGTGTTGAATAATGGAGTTGGGTGATGACAAGGATACTGACTGAAGGGTGTGGTAGCTGACAGATGCCCATCTCCACCTCTGTCCGTACGTCCACCAGAATGTGGGGTGACCCCTTCACCATCATCTCTTGGTAAACCTATGTCAAACAGAAAATGAACAACCAAATCACTGAAGAGTTAACAGGACCAGGGTTAACAGGACCAGCATTAACAGGGGTTGGCATTACAGTGTCCCATGCTTCATAACATTCCAGACCGCCTCCGTGGTCTAATGGTAGAGTGTCCGCCTGGAGAGCCGAAGGTCCGGGGTTCGATCCCCAGCCGTGTCATATCAAAAGACTTTAAAAGATGGTACTTGTTGTTACCCTGTCTGACGCTCGACATTAAAGGGCTAAAACAAGGACTGGTCGGCTCGGAGTCAGTATACATTGCCTGAGTGGGTATTCATGTTAAACTGTGGCATGGTATCTCAGTGTGCTAGCACTATAAATCGGCATCAGTCCGGACTAGTACAAGCAGCCACACACACATATATACACGTGCATGCACGTCGCTATACAAGTGCAATAGTCTTGGACGCAATGTTAAACCCCATTTTACCTCACCTCATAACACTCCAACACATTGGTAGTCTTGGCATTGAGTGCATGTTCTGCATGCATAATTTATCATCCATGCTCCACAATGACCCTGACCTTTGCCAGTCCACTGACAAGCTCATGTGTCAGGATTTCTAGATATAAGTTTCATGTTTATAAAGAGATAAATCCCAAACAAGGTATATATCAAGTGTAGTGATGATAGTATGAATACTTTTGAAAAAAGAAGCATGTAATCACAACATTAGTAATTTTCTCATGACCTTTGACCTCATGCCATGTGTCAAAATAACACCCCAAGGTCATGTAGTTTATCCTCTAATGTCAATAACTTTGGTGGTTTTGACCCAAGAAATCACTGGCAGAGGCAGCTGTCAAACTCTCTACCAAACCCAAAATAATTACATGTATTATTATAGCCACGTCATGAAATGTAAGGACAAGCAGCTGTAATCTACCGGTAATTGTACACTGAAGCAATGAAATATATACTTCTGTTGCCATAGCAACCCATATGCCATCATTGTATTTGTACTACTTTCAGAGAATATTATATTACATCGTAATATCTGAATCAAAGCACTGGCACATGAATCATATGAAGCAATAAATGACGATCCTGAAAAATGTCCAATTAAATGGACAGCAACGACTTTGTATAACCATTGTCATTGAAGTTCTCTTTCTCCAATTTCTGGATAATTATCTCTGATGGTATTGACAATTGTTGTCTCCTTAATCACATGTATGTACATTAACATTCTGAAGTTGCTCTTCACTTGCACACACTGGCTCAAGAACAATGACAACAAACATATAATGTGACCCAAAAGGTCTATACAGCCCTATTGAAGTGATATTTCAATTCAAGGTGACACATATGTCGTTGCAAACACAATAGGATCCTGCTGCCCAGCTGGTGCCATGGAAACTAACAACACATGCCATGTACATGAAACACTATGTACAGCACCACTGCACTGAATGTTCTTGATAACATAGTGGAATAAGTTTTTGTACATATTTTTTCTTTTCAATGTACTTTTTTGCCGAAATGATTAATGATTTTAAAAGACAATACTTAATATGTCCATAATTCAAATGTCAATATTTTTGTCTGTAAATCTGGGGAATGGACTACTTTTAAATTTTAATTCTCAGTTTGAAATTCTGATCAGTTCACACTGATTTTGATAATATTAATTTGTACACAATATTGAATGAAACTTTTAATAAAATGAATGTTTAACATCATATTTACCTTTGGGGATATTCTCTCGGAGTCATCTAACACTGTTAGAGCATGTTCCTGAAACAGTTTCACGATTTGTAACTCATAACTGTGAAATTTTCAGATGGTCACATATTCTTAAGTTTCATAGATAGACAGTTTACAGTCTTGTGAGATGTTGTAATTATCTAGTCTTAAGTACCACTGTGCCATTACCCGCTAGTCCAAAACCTGAGTAAAATTTTGTTCGGTCGAGTAAGCACAGAAATATTAGTCCATTTAATAACACTAAAATCGATTCAAATTATGCTAATGGACAATTTCGGACTTGCAGCCTCAAAAGATTTTGGCACATATAGGACTGAAGTCATGCCAGTGATGCAGTTCTATAAGGAAGTGTTACCTAAATCTGTCCTCATCCTATTCAAAGTAATTTGTTTGAAGTGTTTGATTTAAAGAGGATTCATATAACGCAACATCAGGAGAAAAAAAGTCAAATAGCGAGACTTCCAACGAGTGATCTTCTTTGTGAGACAGTCGTACTGGGGACCTTCTGAATCATTGAGGACATAGCTCTCATCACCTTGTCAGTAGCTCGGGCCCCACAGAACTGTTCATAGTCCATGAGCTGGGTGATGGAGGGGTTGTCTCCACACACAGGACACTTGGACTGCCGGGGACGGAGCTTGATGGTGCGGAACATCCCATCCAGGGCATCAAACAGCAGCAGGCGCTGGCTGGAACTAGCTGTAGGGGGCTAAGTAACTTGTAACAATGCATTCTCTCACTACATGATGTCATTGCTGTGACTATCTGTCTTGTGGCATAATCAGATTTGTCAAGAGTCAGATTTGGTCAGTGAGTGAGTGAGTGAGTGAGTGAGTTCGGTTTTACGCCGCTTTTAGCAATAAATCCAGCAATATCACGGCGGGGGACACCAGAAATGGGCTTCGACGTGACGAGTTAACTCTTTAACCGCTAGGCTACCCGACGGCCCCCAGATTTGGTCAGACATGGTTAGATGGTTAGATTCCTATTTTGTAAATTATTTTTTTAATTATATTCATGAAGAAAAAACATCCAAAATATGACCTATTTGCTCTCACTGTAGCAAAATCATCATATATAATGTGTTTACTCATCATAGATAATGAACCGAAAGAGGATACTGTCTGTACACATCTTAAAGGTGATGCAACACAATACAGACAGACCAAACAATCCAGTGATCGATACTACTGTGAGCAGCAGTCCACAGTACGATGCCCTGCTATCAACCAAGTGACTGAGCTTGACCATTTGGTCACTTAGACCAGCATACACTCATGGGGACCTAAAGGTATTCTATGGACACACTTGTCAGAGGGGTACACAAAGTACATGATCTAGACTACCAGTTGTCAGACTTTCATTTTTGTGGAAGCCTTGGTCGCTGAGTGGGTTAGATCACTGACTTTGTGTGCTGGTGATAAAGTGCCACACTCTGGCAGTGTGGGTTCGAATTACGGATTGGACTCAACCCAAAAAGTATCAGAATCTGTACTTTACTAAGAAAGTGTTATCGCAAATATATCATTTGTTAAAGCTGTTCTAACCCGGAATCCCCACAGTGTTCATCATCGGTAGATAGTAAGTTTAGGTTACCTCCGGGTCAATGAAACATACACCTACTATCAGCTTCTGCTTAATTTCCTTGAATAGCTCATCCCGAAGATGCCCTACCACACACCAATACACCACTAACCAAGGATACTGCCGATGTCGGCCACGATCTTGACAGTCTCCAGGGCTTGCAGACACCCAATGATCCCAGGAACTGCAACACAAGAACATGTTACCATGGTTACAGTGCCTTGCCATAACTACCTCACTCCAGGGTTAGAGCCACAATTTCAAACAAGCGGGGCACACTACCCAAGTCGTGGAGTGAGTTGAGGTGGAATGTGTCTACTTGTACTAGTTTGGACTAATGTTGGATTTATATTGCTAGTCCATCGAGATGCCATGCCACAGTCTAACACCGATACTCCTATTCTGACTCCGAGATGCCATGCCACAGTTTAACACCGATACTCCTATTCTGACTTCGAGATGCCATGCCACAGTCTAACACCGATACTCCTATTCTGACTCCGAGATGCCATGCCACAGTTTAACACCGATACTCCTATTCTGACTCCGAGATGCCATGCCACAGTCTAACACTGATACTCCTATTCTGACTCGGAGCTGATCAGTCCTTGTTTTATCCCTTTAATGCCGAGTGCCATGCAGGCAAACAACAAGTAACATCTTTTAATGTCTTTTGGTATGACATGGCCTGGATCAAACCACCAACATTTGCTCTCTGGCGAGACACTCTATCCGTATGATCACGGAGGCAGTCACTCACGAAATGTTGACATGGACGGTGTGCCCTCTATCCCTAATGTTGTGCTGTGAGTCATGCAGGATGCAACACTATCTCACGGTTTTACCTGGACTAACAAACATGGGGGTCAAGGGGACCCTAATAGTTAATTTTAAGGATCCTTGCAGGCAATATGAGTGTCCTCTCAAGTAATGAAATGCATGTACTGTATGTATAGATTTGTTTGTTTGTTGTTTAATGCCGCACTCAGCAATATTCCAGCTATATGATGGCGGTCTGTAAATAATCGAGTCTGGACCAGACAATCCAGTGATTGACAAGCAGTTGGGATACAGTGACATGCTTCAACCAAGTTGGGATACAATGACATGCTTCAACCAAGTTGGGATACAATGACATGCTTCAACCAAGTCAGTGAGCCTGACCACCTGATTCGTTAGTCACCTCTTACGACAAGCATTGTAGCCTTTTATGGTAAGCATGGATTGCTGAATACCTATTCTACCCCAAATCTTCACAGATCCTGTATGTTTAGACAATTACTTTAGAGCCTTGAATGAATCATAGGACTTGATGGATGAAATAACAGACACCCATAATTGCTCCTCATACGCTGTAGGTACAATGAATCTCTGCATCCATTCTCTACATATGTACGTGCTGGACGTCTGTGCGTGTCATAAACGCCCTGGTTGCTGTAATAGCCTTGTAGCTGTTGCATCTGCAGGTGTCGCTGTACTGACCTACTCCCAGCACACCACCCTCGGAGCAGTTGGTGACTGTTTCGGGCGGCGGAGGTTTGGGGAACAGGCATCGGTAGCAGGGGCCCCCTCGGTGGTTGTACACGGTCAGCTGGAAGAAGATCACATGATTTAAAAACTACAAGGAACTGGCTGACATGTCTGGTACTTTTTTATATACCATACAAACACTTCACACTTTCCATTGAAAATTGTATCGCACACTGTCATATGTATACCATGCGATCCAACCAAAACAGCCACGTGAGAAAGGAGGAGGTGAGAGGGACTGCATGTTATGCATTTAATTTTTTAAAAATGGAAAACATTGATATAAATCATTATGCAAGTTATCAGATGTGTTCAGAATTAGACTCGGTTCATGTTAATAATTGCATGTTTGGGAGGCACTGTATGCTTAGGTACAGCTAAAACAGCTGTCCAAACCTTGTAGATGTAAGACAGAAAAAAGGCGAGTTGTCAGCCATTTGAATATGTGTGATCATTGTCATACCAATATTTCAAAGTTTTCTGAAAATTTAAATTTGATATTTCCATGAGCCAAACAGGACCCTTATCCTACCTCGTCCTTTGAGTTATGAGTTTTATCTCATGTTCCTGAAACCCTTGCATCATAGAACTAACTAGTATTGTTCAACATGGCACAAATGTCAAAATAACTGGCAAAAACACAAACCGACTAAAATGTTAAATTAATTATAAATGATTGATAATATACAATAAGTAATAATATACGATAATTAACAACTAGCCACTGGTATTGACATAATAGTGTGAATCAACTACATGCATATCTCAATCTGATATCCATTATCTCAACGCTATCATGAGCATATCTCATACGACCTATGAAATGGCAACAGACAGGTCTTTAAAAGTATCAACGACCTATGAAATGACAACGGACAGGTCTACAAAAGTATCATAGACCTATAAAATGACAACGGACAGGTCTACAAAAGTATCAAAGACCTATAAAATGACAACAGACAGGTCTTCAAAAGTACCAAAGACCTATGAAATGACAACAGACAGATCTACAAAAGAACCAATGACCTATGAAATGACAACAGACAGATCAACAAAAGCACCAATGACCTATGAAATGACAACAGACAGGTCTACAAAAGTACCAAAGACCTATGAAATGACAACAGACTGGTCTTCAAAAGTACCAAAGACCTATGAAATGACAACAGACAGGTCTTCAAAAGTACCAATGACCTATGAAATGACAACGGACGGGTCTACAAAAGTATCAAAGACCTATAAAATGACAACAGACAGATCTACAAAAGTACCAATGACCTATGAAATGACAACAGACAGATCTACAAAAGCACCAATGACCTATGAAATGACAACAGACAGGTCTACAAAAGTACCAAAGACCTATGAAATGACAACAGACAGGTCTTCAAAAGTACAAAAGACCTATGAAATGACAACAGACAGGTCTTCAAAAGTACCAAAGACCTATTAAATGACAACAGACAGGTCTTCAAAAGTACCAAAGACCTATGAAATGACAACAGACAGGTCTTCAAAAGTACCAATGACCTATGAAATGACAACAGACTGGTCTTCAAAAGTACCAAAGACCTATGAAATGACAACAGACAGGTCTACAAAAGTATCAAAGACCTATAAAATGACAACAGACAGATCTACAAAAGTACCAATGACCTATGAAATGACAACAGACAGATCTACAAAAGCACCAATGACCTATGAAATGACAACAGACAGGTCTACAAAAGTACCAAAGACCTATGAAATGACAACAGACAGGTCTTCAAAAGTACAAAAGACCTATGAAATGACAACAGACAGGTCTTCAAAAGTACCAAAGACCTATGAAATGACAACAGACAGGTCTTCAAAAGTACCAAAGACCTATGAAATGACAACAGACAGGTCTTCAAAAGTACCAATGACCTATGAAATGACAACAGACAGGTCTTCAAAAGTACCAAAGACCTATGAAATGACAACAGACAGATCTACAAAAGCACCAATGACCTGTGACAACTGAGACATGGCTGATTCCTGCTGTCCCTGTGTCCTGTACTCACCTGCCCCTCAAACCTGAGGGCGCTGCCCGACACCAGGGGTTTCCCTGCCAGCACACAGGCATCGTTCAGAAGGTAGCGGGTCGCCACATTGTCACTAGCATCCAGCACAACATCATACCTTACATGTTAAGGGTCACATAAAAAAACTTGTAGGCGTTCTCAAACATATCCTCTGTATGTCCAGTGGTCGCATTTCGGTCGTCTACACAACCCTTGGATCCATTCCCGTGGTTCTCACAATTTCAAATTACTCACCCTTGAGTTCATTAGCCAATTTGATTTGATACGCTACTCAGTCTAACAGACCGATCCTCAACCAGTCCGATTACTTACGAGAATTTGCAAGAAATCTAACATTGAAAAACTGACTGACACACAACAGGAAAGGATGTCTTCATGTCCATTTAAACTGGCCATGGCCTATTTATACTACGCAGTATCTGATTGGTTGTAATCGACCAACCTGCTTAAAAACCATTCACACATTAAAATCAAGATTCCAAACACTATAAGTTGGCCAAATTATTGGTGAGAATAGAGACCGATTCTGTTTCTCACCTACCATTTGTCAAACGAGTTGGCAAACTGTTTTCTCAATGTTAGCAGACACAAACTTCTGTTTGTAAACATAAATCAGGATACTTAAGTTTGTCCTGTGAAGTCCAATCAGAAGTAAATTCCAAAGTGATGCAAGTTCTAGATTTTCGCCACTTTATTGAAATCAACAGGCATGGGTAAGGCGATGACCTGGTTGATTGTGTGTCATTGAACCCCAATGTCAACACTGATGCTCATACTGTCAACTCTGGACCACAAAGATTTTGAGTGAAATGACAGTCATAAGTTTAGGCTAAACCAACAGTCACGATTGTCTGCGGCTTCAAAAGCTTTGTGGATCAGGATTTGGGTTTGTCTGCCCCAGACTGGATTATCTAGTCAGTCTGCAGTGGTACAGCTAGAATATTGGTAACTGTGTGTGAAGCAGCATTCTCTCATTCACTGACACACACCACCAATCCAAGCTCTTTCCAAGCGTTTGACACCTTCGTTACGCTCTCAGTAATACGTTGCCGTCAGTTTGGGTGCGGCCATTACAAGAACCTTGAAATTTGCCCTCCAACCCCAAACGTTTGTACTTTCGTTTATGTTTTTGAAATGCCATCATAGTGAATTTTGAAAAGGTTTACAACGGACCATATTACCCTGACGAATCTAACTTTTTGTTTGTTTGATCAAAGATTGTAGATGAACAGAAAATCACCCAACTTCCCCCTTACATTCTTACCATACCAATTACATGATAGTTGAAATGAAAAAGAAATTCAAATCGACAAACAAAGAACGTAATTTAGTTAGGTTAAGTGTATTCGGTGTCAAGGCAGTCATCACTTATTTGTAACAACGGTCCGTCGGCTGCGAGTTCAACTCCCAGCATGGTTGGGGCCACCTATAAAAGTGGGGAACTTTAAAGGTGGCAGCAATAATAAAGAGAGCTCCACCAACGGGCTATCGCTGTGAAGAGCTTGACCACCGGTCATGTCACCCACACGGAGGGGAGTCTTAGCACTGAAGGATACTGTGAGATGATGGCCAGGGCATTGGAGCTGTCCAACTGAAGGCGATACGGGATGTAATGTACTGAAGAGTTCAGCCTGTAACAAGGCAAACAGACTTATTCTGATCAAACTGTACCAGGAATTTGGTGATATTGATATGAGGAGGTTGAATTCTCAGAGATATTTGGTCGAGAGTGAATTGGCCGTGTTGAAAAGTATTCAAGTTTTCAAAAATATTTTGAAATGTGTCAGCTTAATTTTGGGTGAGGAAACTCAAAGAGATGCAGTTATAAACATTTACTATTTAGGTGAAATTTGCCTTTCCTTATAATTGGTATAACTTTACAGTGCTGAACCTATTTTCATAAAATCTGAAAATCCATTTTACACAATCTTTTCACAATGTTCTTATGCAGTGTTTGCCACGTCACACTCAATTACCTCCCATAAAACATGTTATACAGGTATCTATGCTGTCACTGTGTGTACAGTACGAGGCTACTACTCCCCTCTTGCAAGCATGTGTGGCCGACGCTGATTTGGCAACACCCACTCTGTCCTCTGTGTGTAGCACCTGACGATGCAGGTTACTCAGCTCCACCTCGTCGTAGTCTATGACACCCAGCTTACCTGAAATATACAACCATGCATCACAAATATACCGCTACATCACACCAGCTTACCCCAACAAGAGTCATCAGGAGATGACATAGAACCCTGATCTGGTGCAATTCTGAAATGTAGTTTGCCTTTTGGTTCTTTGCTATTTGATACCTTCAGTTCAGTAAAAACAAAAATATGTTGTTCAGTATATTTGAATATCCCAAATCATCAAAAGGAACTAGTTCACCACCAGACTGATCTATATAGTAAGTTCCATCAAGAAATATTCAACAGAGTCCAACTTGTCGTCATGAAAACAAAACAGTTAAAAAAACATAAATCCCATATCATCAAAAGGCACCAGTTCACCACAAGACTGATTTGTTTAGCAAGTTTCAAACAAGAAATATCTAACAATTTGGGCGGTCGGGTAGCCTAGTGGTTAAAGCGTTGGCTCGTCACGCCGAAGACCTGGGTTCGATTCCCGACATGGGTACAATGTGTGAAGCCCATTTCTGGTGTCCCCCGCCGTGATATTGCTGGAATATTGCTAAAAGCGGCGTAAAACCATACTCACTCACTCTAACAATTTGGGAGTTCTGCTCCGGAAATGGAAAATGGACAGATGACATTGGCCGATTGCTATATCCCCCCATTTTTCAAAATGGGGGTATATAAATATCAAACTAGCTGTCAGAGCACCAGATAAGTTGTATATTTGAGTAACATATGGACAACAAATCACCATAACCCAGGTAGATTGCAGCAGGACACCCCAAACCTCGGACCCAGCAATCAGAGCTTACACTATGTCAGGGACTCACCGATCCCTGCTGCCGCCAGGTAGATTGCAGCTGGACACCCCAAACCTTGGCCCCAACAATCAGAGCTTACACTATGTCAGGGACTCACCTATCCCTGCTGTCGCCAGGTAGATTGCAGTAGGACACCCCAAACCTTGGCCCCAACAATCAGAGCTTACACTATGTCAGGGACTCACCTATCCCTGCTGCCGCCAGGTAGATTGCAGTAGGACACCCCAAACCTCCGGCCCCAACAATCAGAGCTTACACTATGTCAGGGACTCACCTATCTCTGCTGCCGCCAGGTAGATTGCAGCAGGACACCCCAAACCTCCGGCCCCAACAATCAGAGCTTACACTATGTCAGGGACTCACCTATCCCTGCTGCCGCCAGGTAGATTGCAGCAGGACACCCCAAACCTCCGGCCCCAACAATCAGAACAGAGGACCTCTGTAATCTCAACTGACCTGGAAAAAGACATATATTTTTTTTAATCTCTCAGCGGCAAATCCTAGGAAATATATTCACAAGTGACTTCCAAGAATGACTTTTTGCAGCCTGATGGAGGATAAAAGCATAACAAGTATTTGTCACAGAAGTGACGAAATGTCCCCCGCCTGTATATACACCAAAATACCAAATATGAAGACAATCCTGCGATAAGTTCTTGAGATATCGCGGCAACACCGTTTTCCAACTCCAAAAGCAGATTTGCCTGCTGTGACCTTGAAAATAGGGTCAAGGTCACCAAAACCGACTGGTGTCTGTATATACACCATAGTTCCAAATATTAAGACAATCCTGCGATTAGTTCTTGAGATATCGCGGCAACACCGTTTTCCAACTCCAAAAGCAGATTTACCTGCTGTGACCTTGAAAATGGGGTCAAGTTCACCAAAACCGACTGGTGTCTGCGGAGTCTGTATATACACCATAGTTCCAAATATGAAAACAATCCAGTGTTTAGTTCTTGAGATATCGCGGCAACTCTGTTTTCCAACTCCAAAAGCAGATTTGCCTGCTGTGACCTTGAAAATGGGGTCAACGTCACCAAAACCGACTGGTGTCTGCGGTGTCTGTATATACACCATAGTTCCAAACATGAAGACAATCCTGCGATTAGTTCTTGAGATATCACGGCAACACCGTTTTCCAACTCCAAAAGCAGATTTACCTGCTGTGACCTTGAAAATGGGGTCAAGTTCACCAAAACCGACTGGTGTCTGCGGAGTCTGTATATACACCATAGTTCCAAATATGAAAACAATCCAGTGTTTAGTTCTTGAGATATCGCGGCAACTCTGTTTTCCAACTCCAAAAGCAGATTTGCCTGCTGTGACCTTGAAAATGGGGTCAAGGTCACCAAAACCGACTGGTGTCTGCGGAGTCTGTATATACACCATAGTTCCAAATATGAAGACAATCCAGTGTTTAGTTCTTGAGATATCGCGGCAACAAACAGGTGGGACGTACGGACGGACGTACGGACGGTCGTGAATACTATATCCCCCGCTTCGCGCTTTCGCGCGGCGGGGGACAAAAAGAGGAAAGCATTTTCTCACCTTGAACACCTATCTCAGGGAGAATGAGCTGCCTGCTGTAGCGAGCGATACCTTCTTTTGTCAGCTCAACAATTCTTTTGCTTGTTGCTGTTGATGGACCACTGACCTCAGTCACTGTTTCAAAATCAGCCTGAGTTCAAGGAAACAAAAAAGATTTTGTGCTTAATCCAACTTGCATTGTATACCATGTATACATACTGTAACTTTTATTCAGTAGTTAGTTTGGTAATCTGAGTTTAAACTTCTGTAGTAAGTGAAATATTTGCACCAAATCATTGTACAGCATTAACCAATAGTCTAAGGGAATTTTTGTTGGTTTATAATACGGGGGCCTCTTACCTTGGTAAACATATTGATACTTGTGTCATGATCTTTTTTTGCATTGTTTCCATAGTTACTTTGCTGTGAAAACATTACAATATTACTCTTAGAGTTTCTGTTCAACCATGAATCCTAACTGAATCAAAACATGCAGACAAACTATTAACCATGTTAACACAATCACTGTAATTACAGCCTTAGAAAGTCATGCTCTTCCGGTGGCCAAGACAACTAAATTCTGTGGATGACAAGTAAACTTCCAAGGATGGTCGTCCTCATTGATTAGTAGCATTTGAGGGCTATAATTCTGAACCAGTTCCAAATGCACAAACCTTAACTGAATAAATCTGACAGAAAATGAAAACACAGTAAACAGCAGAGCTCCAGATAACTTTTTGAGCAACTGAGTTTTTACTCTAGGGTTTCTATTTTAATTGGGTTATTTTATTTTTCATTGGGTTACCAATATTCTTTCCCTCATCTATTCGTCATTCTATTGTGTTTTGGACATTTTAAATACCACATCTGCACGTGTGGTAAGGAATACCTATTTCGTTATACGTTATTGGCCTTTTTTATTTGGGCCGGCTCAATATTTCACATTAACAGTTAACAGTGATAAGTTATTTCCCTACAGTCCTGGTAACAGGACAACACAATCAAACGTCTATTTAAGTTTACCGATATTCATCATTACATCTATCTGACAATTAGACAATGTTATTGCCTGTTGCATAAATCCTTACACTCAGTGCATCACCTGTATAAGTCATTGTTTCACTAAAGTGGCAGACATGTAAGACCTGCATCACTTCGGGCTTTCTTCCCACATTAAGCTGGGACGCTGTTATATATCTGGAATATTGGTAAAAGCGTGTTAAACTCAACTCACTCACTCACTCACTAACTTTCATGACATATGACACAGATAAAATCGAGGCAAACAAAACGCAATTCACATTAACTTGGGTACCCCGAGTTACCCATCCCAGCCCTACCACAAACTCTTTACAGTTAGCCCAGATAAGCTCAATTGGGTTGCCTGGCATATGTAAGACAATGTGACAGTATTGTGCCACCACAACTGTCATCTACTTTACTGGGTTCTTTTTCAGGCAAATTTTCTGCATAGGTTTAACTTTCATTACAGATGGTGTGAAGACGACATTGCAAAATGTCAGATATTCCTGCATGGTTGCTTTCAGCATGTTCAGATTACTCATGGTTGGCGCGACAGTATCTGGTTCATGGGCTTTATGATAACTGGACGCTAGGGTTGTTTATATTGTGCAGTAGCTGATATTCCAACCAGTCTATGAGCACATTACCATTCATTTACTTTTGACAATCTTCAGTTTTCTTTTTTGCCTCGAAAGCTATAGCTCATATCCATCAAAAAGCTCCAGATCATTGGTACCTGATGGTACCACGGGTGCTTTTTGTCAATCTCATGGTAGCCACATGAAGTCAGTGGAATGATTCTTATTCACCCTGGTTTCATCAAAGTCAATGATCTGGAGCCCAGAATGAGATAGTCATGAATGGAGCGGAGATAATCTGACCTCATAGACAAGATGGAATATTTATTTTTCCCTGAAAAACTGCTCAGCCACCGTCACGTGCAGTGTATCGAAGTCCCATCTCATGGAGAGCAAAAATTAATGTAGTCCGGGAAACATTATTTGTGTCCTTAATTTCTTCCCTGAATTCTACTACATGTACCTTCTGCTAATAAAGATTGTCCACTGTATGCCTAATCACCTCTGTATCAAAGCTGTCTAATATCCTCTTACGTCACAGTTTTTGTTTTTGAGATGACCCCTACCTTCCTTGTTTCATTTAGCACATTGTAGGGAAAGCCCTGCAGAGCTTGGGCATTTCTGTAATAGACCCTATCTAAACTAATAAATGGTTTTCCTCTATCTCCCTCAATTAAGTATAAAGGACATGTATACATTTCCTACAACAGATTTCATGTCGTGTACCGTGACTATGTATGTATGTGTTATGCAATCATGGGGGCAGTGTTGACAAAACAAGTGCAGCTCATTTTGTTATTTTCTAAGATGCACATCTAGAATTTTCTCCAATTGACTTGTGTTTTGTGGATTAGATGTTTTATGATGACTACACTATTATTGTTATAAGGGAGTCACATGCACATATTACTATAGTCCGTTTTAGACTGTCATAATTGGACTTGATGAATAAATCTGAACATGCTGGTATTTTTATCCTGTAAAATTGTCAACAGGACTTCTTGTGTCTGAAATATGTCAAAAAACAGGTAGGTGGATCAGTAGTTTCTCAATATTTTAATAGTGACAATCTGTGAACAATTCTATCTTGTTTTCACTGGCAAAACACTTTCTAGCATTTGCGACAGTGTTTTAATTTACACATTAATTATCCTTGATAGTGAAATGGGTGGAAAAATTGCCTGTTACCTGTGAAAGGGAGGTCTGAATTACCTGTAAATAGTTATGGGGCATAGGTATTATCCGCCCTAAAGAAGGTGTTCAGTTATAATTTATCATTTCTTTTAATTTTTTTTCATTCTTTATTCATCTCAGCAGGTACAGCATTTATATATACATGTCATGTCAAGAACATTGTGGTACATAGAAGGATCTATACCGAAACGTCGCTTTTTACAGTTTTAAAGAAGTTGTTATCCATAAAATTGTGTCTACCTTGTAAAAAAGTTTGCATAGTTACAATTTGTAAATGACATTACCTTTGTAGCATTGTAATAACTAATTATCTCATGCTGTATGTGTTCAAAATGGGGCATTAGTCCTTTCCTACATTTTCTGTATATTACTTGTTTTGTTATTAAAAGTACAATATTCAATGGATGATAATTTATCCTGCAGTTTTCTGATACGACAGTGACATCGAAACACGTCTGTATTATATTAGGTTGTGGTATTTAAAATGGGCATATTCCATTCAAGATCTGCATCATGTCGCATTGTAACGGAATTATTACAATATTCTACAAAACGTGTCAGATTGACGAAAGAAAAAATTAAAGAGTTATCTACCTTGATCGAGAGCCGCTATCAGAGACAGATCTCTTTCTGTGTGATTATGTACATATATAAACAGTAACAATGATATAACAAGGTACCTGCTCTTCTATCGCTGCTCTCAGTCTTTCAATTTCTTTGTCCTTGGCCTCTAGCTCAAGTTTTAAACGACGTATTTCCACCTGTTCCATGGTAAAACGTGCAAGTGCTTGGTCACGTGACTAACAAACATACCTACCTCTTTCGACAGAAGAGTTCCATTTGTTTACGTTTTGACGTCATCAACACAAACCCACGTGCAACCTCCATAGCAGACGACGCAAGTCGCTGAACGCCGGAGAAAGGAAACCTGAACAATCCAACCAGATTCAGTGTTGGTAATTTTGTTTCAAAAGTATATCTAGACTGTATTTTATCACTGTTTTGCAACGGACTCTATATAGATTTGCCGACGATAGACTATTTTTACTGTCATGGCCCGTACCAAACAAGCCCCCAAACTGAATTTTGAAAACGGCCAGTCATCCCTTCAGAAATTACTAGTTACAAAGAGAAACCGTAATACAGTAAACATTTCGTCCACACTTGGAAAAACTGGAGGAATTAAGAAGCCTAGACGATGGAGAGCAGGTACAAATGCTCTCAAAGAAATTAGAATGTACCAGAGGAGCACAGCTTTGGTCCTGAAGAAACTCCCCTTCCAAAGACTGGTGAAGGAGATTGCTGGTAAAATCCAGTCAGGGCTGAGGATGCAGATGCCAGCTCTACTGGCACTTCAGGTACAGTAGCATTTCGTGAACAATATGTCTCGGAATGTCCTGAAGATACTTAAGGTTTTATCAGAAGTTGAAGATCATAGTTAAAGTCAGTCAATGCACAGGACCATGTAACAATAAAAATAAAAAAAGCCGCAAAAAAATCAAAGACGAGGCCAAAGGCCAATAAAAATAAAAAAAGTCGCAAAAAATCATAGACGAGGCCAAAGGCCAATAAAAATAAAAAAAGTCGCAAAAAATCATAGACGAGGCCAAAGGCTTTTGGCCTCATCTAAGATTTTTTTGCGACTTTTTTAATTTTTATTGTTACATGGTCCTGTGGTCAATGTCATATTGTGCGATTCTGAACATATTTAGTGTCAAGTTGATCTATAAATTTACCAGATAACTTTGTTATGGTGCTAGATCTATCTTGTATTTGTATCGAACATTTAGCAGTATTGTAATTAATGTCCATTGGTTGTAAGTCATACATTGTATCATAATTTACTTGATTTTAGGCTATAAACGAATGAAACTTTACCCTGGTATCCTTGTTCCCAATTTTCAAGCCCATTCGCTGTGTCTTTTTCCTAAAATCTATTAACATGAATGTGAATATCCTTTAGGTTTTAAGATATGATTTCAGCTGATTTATTATGAAAGTTACAATATAGACCTATTTCAACTTTAAAAAGTCATGTGCATTCTGACACCTGTTTATCTCCTATGTAAAAGACAATTTTTGTCATTGGCATTGCATTGATGAGAACTGCCTTTCTTTCTAAAACCCTTCAAAGTGTACATATTCACATATTATTGTCAATTGTACATAATGTAGGTAATTAGGGTTTGAAACACATACACAAACAAAAAATTAAAAAAATAAAAATTTGAAGTTTGAAAATCTAGATCTGCTGGGATACATATTTTTTTTAATGGTTTTGTTATTTCAAACTGACATTCTTTTGAAACAGGAAGCCACTGAAGCATTTATGGTGGGTTTATTCATGGATGTCAATCTTTGTGCCATTCATGCCAAGAGGGTGACCATCATGCCACAAGATGTGAAACTGGCCCTCCGCATTAGAGGAGGACCAAAAGGAAATTGTAAGAGGATCTGTTCTTGATTCACATGTACATGTTGCCGGGGATGCGACCATATGGAAGGCCATGATACAGTATGTATCTTAATACTCTGGTTATGATATAATACGTATCTGATTCTCGATATGCCAGTATAACAACACAAAGGCCATAAATTGAAATATCAGTGTAGTTCATATGTGGAAAAAAATGACAACATCCTGTTTCTTCTTTGTTAACTGTTTTGATACCATAACAAAAGGGATTATCTCAAGTTATCTTAAACAGCTTTTTTGTAGGATGCAGGTGGCCTTTCAAGCTTACATTAAGATAGGCTTATTCTATTAAGAAAGATAAAGATATGTATTTTGTGAACATGTATTGTGATACAGATTCATGCAGTCATGAATCACGATACATGTTTGTGTTTATTGTGCATCGTATCAGAGACCATGTATCATAGTTTTAGTGTATCATCTCACCCTTACATATTGCTATTAAAGACTGTTTTGTGTGTGTTGCATCTTCTGATACTTTAAGCTTTAAAGTATTTTTAAAAAGCAAAGATTCAAAGATACTGAATAAAGATGCAAGTTAATTCACAATATATTTTGGCTAATGAACAGAGACAATGTGTCCCATTTACATTATCAATCATACTTTTAAAGAAATCATTCTAATGTTACAAACATTTGTTAATATACTATCAAATTAAGTATATTGTAATATTTTCAACTTCTCCATATATATAGGGGGGGCGGTTGGGTAGCCTAGTGGTTACAGCGTTCGCTCATCACGCCAAAGACCCGGGTTTGATTCCTGACATGGGTACAATGTGTGAAGCCCATTTCTGGCGTCCCAAGCCATGATATTGCTGGAATATTGCTAAAAGCAGCGTAAAACCATACTTACTCCATATATATATGGAATGTATATATAGCCATACCGACTGTATTTAAATTATTTGTATTGTGTCAATTCATAGATCTTTAAGCCTGTTAAGTTTGTTTGGTATACATAAAAAGAAAAGCACAGTCTTAAGTTTGGAAGTTTTCCCCACAATATCAGTGACAGAAATCTGCTGTTTTAACCATCAGAAAATCTGTTGTCTTATTGATGAAAATTGGACAAGGTTAAATGATGTAGGATTCTGATGCAATTTCTATGGTAGCTTAGACATACACAAAAAGATATTTTCCCCAGTGGCTTCCAGCCACACCCTGCGATCATATGAGTACATGATATGTGTTAAGTAACCAATGTGTTTTCCTAACTGTTGATTAAAACTTAATCTGTATACCCAGTGTTACCTGCCTGATTGTGTAATTGTGTGTGCTGACTGCATCAGCTTATTTCTCAAGCTACCAACAACGGGTTTGCCTGTCCAAGATTTAATTACTTACAGGCTGTCATGACACAGTTAGAATATTGCTGTCTTCAGTGTAAAAGAGTGTTAACTCACTCACTCACAGATACTGGTATATATCATATGAGAAACAGTAAGCAATGGTACACCTGAAACAATTCTTTGGAGACTACTAAAATAGGCTTGTTTAAGCAATTCAACATTCAGTGTTTGAAATAAAGGTGTGCTGGTGTCCTTATGGTCTGCTTCTATAAAAATTGAATCTAGGGACCCCTTACATCCTTACATCTTCTACTTCTATCATTATAGAATGACAAGGACCCTATGACTTTCATGTTTAATTTCTAACACTGAACATTGGTATATTTTGTATGTTGTATGGCACTAATTAATATACTGCATACAGATAACCTCTGAGAAGATGTATATCTTATACACAATGTATAAAATTCTGATATCTTTGTTCAGTGCAGTGTACAAGAAGTAATATTAGGTAATGTTGTGTTTCTGCACATTTCTTAAAAACAACAACAATTTATTTGCGCACAGTTATTCTTGATGATTAATCAGCAAGAACAAACTGATTATAATCAGTGATTGATAGTAAAATCAGTTTAAAAGATTTGTGATTTTGTCTTTGTCAGCCTGTATCTAATATCATTCTTTGTGATAAAATGTCAAGAACACTCAAACTTATGATCTATCAATAGTCAATCACCAACCATTTACCTCAGAGATTAACAAAAAATAGAGCTCTGAAGCTCACCTGGATTATGAAGAAATAATGGGTGCCATGTGTTACAAAATCAGATTGATTGATGAAATCCTCTTTGGGATCATTCATACACAATTTCTTCTCCATAGGCTTTGTTTCAGAAATGCCAAAAATGTGTTAAACACGAGAACATTGGGGCGAGTGAAGGTCCAAGGACTTAGAATCATAATATCCCAAATGACATTTTCAATATGGCCAACATGCTTAATTATTGGATTGGAATTCTGTTTTAGAAACATCATAACTTGGATCACTCATACAAAGTTTCAGACCAATAGGCATTGCAGTTTCAGAGGAGACAGACGGTCCAAGGCTCTATGACATAAGCTGACTTGATACTCAGTTGAGTTGAAAAGGAGTACCAGTAATATGACACAAGTAATTGAACACACCTGGTCACTCATATTGTCACCTCTGGTGACAGTAATGTGTGTTCCTTGACTTATTTTGAGCATTCCGATTAACGCTTAAAGATCACAACAACAAACATTTACATGGAAGATAGATTTATTAATTTCAAGTGAAACAATTAACACCAAAACAAATAAATATAAACAAACTTCAAAATGTAGACATCATTACTATAAGAAGTTTTACAATTCACAAGTATACAATGAAAATAATTTCATTGAACTTCACTGAATTTCATACACTACTATAAATGATGAAAACATATCAGGAATTAATTTCAAAACAATAATGCATGCAGTTGATCATAACATCATGGAAATTGTATCGATAATAGATAACTAAGAGATACAAAATATATGCATTGGTAACTCTTTGAAAACTCCAACAATGTTTTGAAACACTAGAATAATCTTTTGATAAGAATTTATTTTAGGAAATGACTGTTCCAATGTCCACTGATACTAAACTAAAAAAAGAGTTGCTTTTGCAACAAATATGAAGATAGCAATTTATCATATCAATCGGATAATACAAAAGAATGTGCATATTTATAGTTCAATTTGTTTACTTCCCAGCTTGAATTACCATCATTTACTTTATCAAGTAATTCAAAACAGTAATCACAATAATGATTGGATTTAAAACTTCATTTTAATGAAATAATCTGGTTCGTAATCAACTCAATTTTTATAAGCTGAAAATCTCACATTTTATAATTCTGTACAGTCATTATTGTAACAACCATATACTATATTGTATCGATTGTAAAGAATTGCACTTAGGGTGGCAAGAAAGGAAAAATAGAGCCAAGGTCTCTGTAGCTCATCTTGCTTCATTCTGCTTCATGTTTAGTTAGATACTGTGAATGTCATCCAGCTCGGCTATGGTGTATTGTACATCATGTCTAAAGGGCATTTGGACACTAAATACAGTACATACATTTCCACTATGATCAAAGATCGCTTGATCAATATGAAAGAATATAGAGGTGTTTTCATTGAAAATCAAATTCAAATGTCTTAAACAAACATTCATAATGAACAGTCTATCGTCACAAGGTATCACATAATATGAAAAGTTACAACAGACACAAAGCAAATCCATTATCTCCCCTTTGCTGGATAGCTTAGGTGAGTTTACACTTGTAGAGTGAATAGTAGCTAACAGTTGAAGTTATCTAAAATGAAATCACAACTTGTGACTTAAATGTATTGGACCTACTATCTTCATTAAACAAAATTAAGTGTTGTCAGAACATGTTAATAACTGTCATGTACTGTGGGGTACATTATTATAATCATAGGATTATAAAGTATCCTTGTCAAATACTTACTTTCTCGTAATCTTTTGAACAAATATATCTGCATTAATGGAGTATGAACTATCAGAAACCACAGAAATGGAACTGATAAAAAATAATAAATACATAAACACTATATCGTGAATGTCTACAACATACTATCACAGTTGAAAACGCAAGATTATCATCATGTTGAATCCCAGATATTGATAAGTTATAGCAGAGACCATATAATAGATTATTATATGGTCTCTGGTTATAGTCTTTGATTATTTACACCACTGTTAATCATAACTAAATCACAATAATTAATCTATTGCACACAAACCATAATATACATACATACATCACATAAAACTAATGTGTTTCATGTTAAGAACATCAAACCAAGCAAACATCAGCAGCGTCACATTTTGCAACTAATTACACTTGACGAGGTCAATATGCAAAAAAATAAGGACCCAAGGACCCGACCCCTGAGGTGGTCCGGTTAAACCGCCAAAGGGGTCGGGTCCAAGGGTCCTTGTTTTGCATATTTACCTTGTCAAGAGTAACCATTCATTTTGTCATACCAAAATTCACTTTAAAGTTTATGAAGTCTTTAAACTGTCCTCTGTTTCATTACAGTAACTTAGCTGTGGACTGTGAAATGTCGAACCAGACGCCATCTTGTCTTCTAGCACACAAGTCAATATTCATCATGTGACTGGTCAAATCTGATCATTTGACGAGTCCGTATTCAAGGTCAGAGTCAGTCACATGATTTGGGGGTCTACATTTAAATGTATTGTTTTGTCATGTACAGATTAACCAATGAAATTGCAAGATTCTTAATAGAGGTATGACAAATTCCATCAGTACAACAGATCATTTGTCAGGATGAATTTATAATGAGAGTGCATACATAACTTACATAGGGACCAGCTATCATGATTGGAAATGTCACTGCTGACATCGCATCTGAAAAATCCTGCGATACATTGATACATCAATTAATGATATCTTTGAGACTATATATAACAAGGACAAAACACTACTAAGCTTGTGAACAATTTTGTTAAAGATTGCAATTACTTTATTGTAAATGTTATCATCCATTGTTCAAATTTAAGTGGGATCCTGAGTGTTCTTAAGGTTTGCTTCTATAGTATTTGATAGACCCTGGATATGTTTAACTCTCAACATTAGGACTAAGACAAGGACCCTTAGACTTTCATGCTTAATTTCAACCACAACCATTAATTCTCACCATATTTGTTAGTCATCCAATGTTATTATACCATTATTGACATAATACCAAATATTTTAATGAAAGTGGGTTACTATTTAGAAAGTAGGTACAGGTAAGTAATCATCTTTGTATTGTCATTCCCATATTGATGTGTTGCTATTTCAGTCTATCAATAACAGCCATAATTGAAATACAGGTGTTTTAAGAATTCTCAATAACAAGGCTAATTTTGAAATAATGTATTTGCTATGATAGCATAAATGAATGTTTTGTCAAGTTCTCAACAGGAGCACATTCACATCATCCACACAAATAATTTTTTAAAATGAATTTTAGCTGATACAGAAAAACAGGATTACAAACCAGAACTATTACTTCAAAATACTATCAAATGGAAGCATAAGCATGGCCATTGAATGTTTTGTAACCAAATGTATGTTGTATCTTGTTACTCCATACTGACAAAAGACAATTATGAAATGATAAAAACACAACATTATTATCAGTATGATGGTATGAAATAAAGACCATCAAAACCATGATTTAGACAGATGTATTCCTGTGACCTTAAAGAGCATCACATGATGCATCTGATGAATTTCCTTCGGTGGGGATGCAAATGATCAGACACAACCTTTGGATCATTGTGACCTGATGTCACGTAAATATCCATTTGATACAATGAGAAATTCTAGAAACACAATAACTCTGGCAACAGTAATAAACACTTTAAACGTGAAAATTTAAATTGAATATTTTGTGTTGGGTTTGTACAGCAAAGCATGCATGGAAACCTAAGATTGTTTGTCATTATCTAAATTGACATGTAAATAGATAGATGGCGGGAGATAGCATACTTTGCACAAAGGGTATTGCAACATGTAACAAAATAGTACTATTAGATACATTATTTTCAAGCTGATTGAACAACAAAGTCCTCCTTGTCACATGAATGATGGTTGTCATAATAAACCACCAGTCCATCACATTAGGTTTCTCTCAAATATGTGTAAGTACCAACGCCATTTATATGTTTCACAGCTCCACATTATAATATATACGCAGAAGACTTCTTATATACATGTATTCAAGAAACTCATATCATATTTCTGATAGTTATTAAATTATCACACTGTATTATTATGCTAATGAAGCTTCAATCTTTTCCCAAAGTTGCCAAATTTCTTATTTTGAACTATGTAATCAACTACATCTATGTTTCCATTTGATCAGCTTGAAATATAACTATACTCTAACATATGAATGCTAACAATGTCAAATGTTTTTCACAAAGAGAGCTCTTGCTAAATCTGTTTGATTATCAAGAATCTCAGTTTGAGCACATTTCTACACAGCATCAACATAATGACTATACTGAAATAAGTGAAAAATCCTCACGTGAGATGTGACCATATTGGTCTTCATTTCAGAAAAACTGAAAGAATATAAAATGTTGATATAGCTATTCAGTGTCTGTGTGTATATACTGAGACATTTCACTTTTGGATTTCCCTCTATGATCAGTAATAGTGTGTGGATCAGGTAAATCCTACGCTAGAGTCTAGCTACTGTTTTGTATACATTTCCAAAGTTGCATAGCTTGTCAAAGCTATCATAGCATTAAACCACCCTCAGTGTCTCATGGTTCAGAATCATGAACCTTTTTCTTACTTCTCATCCCATATAACAAAATGTTGGTTTATTCATGTGACAATCCTATGATTTCCCTTCTGTTGCCTCTTCATGTTATACAATATGATTTTTCACATTTTTGCCAATAATCATATTTCATTTGCACTGATATCACTTATGTCTCTAAACAATGAAATTACTATCATCCTTCAACTGTGTTAAAAATAAAAGGTGACCCCTCAATTTGAAAAAAACCCTTTTAACATTAGAACCCTGTGATGTTCAAGCTTTATTTTGCACACTGCTCCATCATATTAACAGCCATCCTTAATGTCTTAGATATAATGATGTGGGAAACATCATGAAATTCATAATTAAGGGCAATTTCAAATGATTCACTTATAGCTGATACCTATATATACACTGTTATGTTAAAGACTTAAATGGATTGCAGTGTTCCTAATCAGTTTCCTGTTTCAAACAGTACAAGCACATAGTTCTTGAACAAAACACTGTAACACTTCAACCATTACTGGAATCCATGCCTTACAGCTTGCACACACATTTCATTATGCCATGACAGCTGTTGATTGACGTCAGTCCTCCTGTGGCTCCTCTCGATTGATGGAGTTGTCGGTGTCCACGGGTCTATCCATTGCTCCATAGGACGCTGCTGTCCTGGAACTGTTCTCATTACCCTCCTCTCTCTCCAGCAGCACACCAGCAACAAATGGCTGCAAGAAGTTGTTTCAGTGTAAATATGATTGTTATCAACTGCTGATGAGATATTTGTCGCCTTGTCATAATTCATATTTTAAAACAAATTATTTTAAGAATCAAGTTCAAAACCAAACCAAATAATGATCTTCAACATTTCTTCTTAGTCTTTCTTTTTTTGCAAATCCTGATTCAAATACATATTTTGTCTTACAAATTTTTAAAAACATTTTGCTATTTTTTTTAGGGATCATAAATCATATTTTGTAAACCAGTTAATCCAACCAGCTTCATTCATTGACAAGTACCATTGATCATGGCGTCCGAATGTCACAATTTTGTGTGTACTCTGAATTCCCTAAGCTTGCACCCCAACAGCTTTCCTCACATGGACTTGCTCTTTGTGCTCAGTTCACTTTGATATTTTTGTATGAATTTGTTCGTGATCTCGTCCTTTGAAACAACTATAGGAATGTTTTTATACCAACTCCCAAATGTGTTTAGAGAACAATTAAAGTCTCATCTTGCAATAATGTATACAAGATAATCTTGCAATGCATTACAATTCATAATGGTTTTGATAGTCAATTACATTAATCAACCTATTTTTAAGAGCTTTCAACACCATATTAGTAGATCTAGTATATCCAGAAAAAAACAACTTACAAGAAACTATGAATTACCGATCCCAAGTAAATGTCCAGACCCACTGGCATAAAGGACCTCATTGACAATCAACATCCCAATCTTCCAGTCAAGATTTGTCACAATACACATACCTTAGGGGCTCCGTCACCTGTTGTTGAGTCATCTGTTGCAAAGTGCTGAAATATCCAATGTTTTTCCTCATAGTTAATCAATTTAAAGAGATTGAATGGTAGAAGATATTATATATGTACTTATTCACCGAACCTTCCGGTGTTGTTATTTGAAAGAAAAGTTAACATTTTGTGGGGGTCAGTTCAAAGTTGTGCATTTCACTTGTCATGCATGTGTTCTGTCAGTTTTAGAAGTGACTGACAGTTTGCAAAACATGCAGTGACATTAAACTAAGAGAAACTTTAGAACCGCATTAACAAATCAGAGAAGACAATTGTGCTGATTATTCAGTCAGGAATAATATTATATCTTATACAGTAAAAACATAATTTGTGACAGCATTTAACATGCTATGAAAACATTATCAATAGTGGCATGATAAGGTCCTATTAATAAATGTGTGCGGAACAGGTACATACAGGAGTTAATGTTATTGAAGGAAACTTGGTTTGGAAACCTATAAACAGGTAATCATGATAATATGAAAGCATTATCAACAGGGGCAAAACAAGGTCCTATCTGTTTTTGGATGTATGTACAAAGGATACAAGTTGAAGTTAATGTTATTGGAGGATTGAAGGAAACAGAAGGGATTTTATCTAGGATTCCAAACAAAGTGGCTCTGCAGGCGAACTTTGAAAAACTGTTATTATATTCAAAATTGGGATTTTGTAATAAAAGTTCTTATTGTCCTGTTAATTTCAGAGGTAGTTTAACATTGCATTCAATTTGTCCTTTAATTTGGTACTGTTATCCAATTTTGGAATTTTTACTGACATTTGCTGCAGACCTAGGGCCAAATATCAGCCTCTTATCAGATCTAGATAAATCCCTGAACAGGGTATGGTAACATGGAGAACAGTTGGAATATTTCACATCATTAGAACCTAAAGATGAACATAATCATGAACATTCTTGCACACATGTTCCAAACAAACCTATAACACCCTACCAAATTCATCAGATTAAAACACCTTGACATCAACAAGAACATATGTAGAACCTGTGTAGGTAGAGGATAATACAGGTATCACAGTTGTGAAAAAACAAGAAATGGTCCTATACAAAGGATATTCAGCACGGTCAGTCGTTACATTTGTAGGTACATACAACAATTTCTGCACTGACATTTTGGTGATCCACCTCCACAACCAAAACAATGTAAACATCACCAACCTGGTACTCAGAGAAATCAGGCCCATCTAAGCCAGTCTGTCCAACGAGTGGCAAAAATAAATAGTCATAGATGTGAGTGAGTAGTACGACTGTCAACATCTGACGAACATGCACATACACCAACCACCAGGTTACACCAAGCATACAGCAGGGAGCTTACGCTAGCAAGGTAATATATGTCCATATTTCTTACCTATTGTATTGAATTCAGGCAGAATGTTTCCTTTAAATTGTTTTGCTATTTGTATTTGCTTTCCCAATACTTTGTGTTGTAGATCTTGTTAATGCGTGTGAAGGAGACTTTGTGTCTTTGTACATTTATAATACACATGTCAGGTTCTTTTTAGAAATTTGTAACAGATGATGCGAATGAATACACCTCATCTTGCTTATAGCATCTAATAGAAAATTGTTATAGGCTTAAATATTTCAACTAGTGTACACTCTTTCATAAAAGAAGTGGGTTTTTACAAATCCAAACCATGACCAAGTGGTAATTTTCTCCATTTCTAGTATTGTAGTGAAAGGAAATACATTGACAATACATGTCATGCACAAAATCTAAAATTATATTTCCTCATGCAAATATTTTCTTCATTCACTGTTGTTATAAAACTGGCTACTATCTCACAACTTCTAGTCCACCCTTTTACTCTATTGGCTGTTCATATTAAACTGGCATTAGCATGTTCTGTAAATTAACATGGAAATTGGCTCGTTTAAAGAAATGATAATTTAAGGACAAGTGAACAATTCATACACATTAAATTTTGTAAATATCTGGTAGGCATGTCAAGTACAGTGTATGCTACATACTACTGGATATACTGTTTGAAAAGTAAATCACAGACTACAAAGACCCTGATAGAAAGAAGTTCTCTTGTACAAGTTTCTACAGGAGACTGTGGAAGCGAGCTGTCTGGGTAGAAGCAGGTGAAGGGTGAAATGGGGTTAGCTAGGTAACACACAGATGAGAAACAAGTCTTACAACAGACTCTCCATCATATGCCAAAGAGTCATATTTCTACAAAGCAGACCAAAAGGCTAAACATAAACACAATGCTATTGAAAATAATAAGTCTACTATCAAGTTTTGATTACAAACAATGGCTTTCAACATCAAAGAAATCAGAAGTAAATACATGCAGCGAAACAATATTAGAGAGACGTGTGAAATCTCTCTTCAGATACAATCAAAATGTCTTCACAATTAACAAAAGAATTATTGAACACCAGTTGTTCATGATGGATTTTTGCCACTAGTATCAACAGCAACATTTTATAATTACAACAGCATATATGAATATTGATGACCATTTTGTGTTATAACCATTTTCACATTCACCATAGACCACCCACCACCGGCTCTAGGCTACATGGCTATTGAGTTATACTGAAAGCACCACCATTAACTTCTCTTATCAGGGTTTTACTTGAACAAATTATTCTCTTGACATACCAATGGAAACATCAGGTCAAACAATGACCATTCTTGATATGATGATATATCATTTTCAATACCATACTTAGTAATGAAAAATCACTCTTCAAGTATAGAGAATAGATTACATTGGCCGTTTTCTGCTGTATAGTTACTGAGGAAAGCTCTGTCGGAGATAATCCCAGAGGCTGGATTACAAGCGATATGAGTGTGTTGCTCACCCTGTATTTGATGGGACTGAGGTGTTTGAACCAGCCGAAGCCGATCCTGCCACTGAACACAAGAAGAGTGATGAATAAGGCCACACAGGAGAAGATGAACACAGGACTTGTGTAGCCTGTAAATAAGAAAGATTTAAAGTGACTACAATATCACGGAAATACATTTGGTAAGCATACCTTTACCAATAAATGATTTTCACTTCATGTCAATAGAACATCTTTATCAAATCCTCCTGAAAAGAATTAGTTGTAAAAAGTAACACTTCATAAACTTTGTATTAAAAAAAACCAATTCATTAGAACATGTCACTGGAATTACTTGTTAAGTGAACCAAAAACATGATAAGTCTGAAAAACAAGTGCTGAGTACATGATATTATTATTATTATTATTATTGTTATTATCATCTTACAGAGGCATTAATCCCTATTTCAGATAAATGACATTAAGATACTTATCACCTATTGAAAGCCTGTTACTACTGATGTGCAAACAAAGATGTCCAAGTTCTTGCAAAACTGAAAACTCACCTTTTTATTGTGTCTTACATGATACATTGTATTACATTCCTTTAATTTTTGTTCACAATTCATTGCTCCAAAGAGCTTCTGAGCAGTAATGATCAACTGGAAATAAGTTCTATATAAATGTATAATTGTTATTAATTGTTATCATTATAATTTCTTTCTTTGGTGTATCATGTTACTACTAAGACTAGTCATACCTGCTCGAAGCCCAGTGAAGAAGACGATGTTAACTTGCAGCAGGATGACCGATATGACCACAAAGTTTATAGCTGAGGCATGTATGTGCTTGTTGATTTTAGAAGGTTTGTAGGCAAAATATATGTTGTATCTATCTACCAGGTGCTTGAAGCTCAGATAAACTAAACCTGCAACATGACAAACACGGAAATTCACAAGCTGAACAAACATGACAATCATACAACCAAATAAGATGAGGCTACTGCCCCTTGACAACTCATAACCTGAAGGTTCTTTGACTTATTGTTATGCTCACAATGTTATGTTAACTACCGGTATTTAACATCAATATCTGAAGTATGTAACAATTTATGTGAATGTGATAGAAACATTATAATATATATATAATTGAGCTTAAAATGAATTAGACATTAAAGGGGATCCTATTTAAAATGATTAAAAATTTAAACATCTTACCAAAAGGAGTGACAAGAGGACATGGTATACTGTATGCAATGGTGATGGCAAATATACACAGCATCCATGCATACTGGCACCCAAATTGGAAGTCCCATAACACATTCTGGAAAACCACAAACAAACAAAAATCAATTATTCATGTGAAAATATAAACCTTTTTGTCTGTACAAATTCCAAAAAGTGACTAAGTTAATAACAATTTCAATACACTTCAAAATGAATGGAAACGTTGTAGATGGAACTGTACATTGAGCCTACCTTCCTAACAGCAGACTTCTCAGCAGCTGATCGAGCCAGGCATAATTTGATCACATACATGAACAGCTCAGAGAATCGGATGAGATCTAGGGCAGTGCCAATAAATCCAGCTGTTGTCACATAGTTGACAAAGAAAGCACCATTGCCCGAAACAAATATGCATCTGAAACAAGTAACAATCATGTTAACATTGTCATGTTAAAGACATGAAATGTTTCAAGAAATACCTGTGCAATACTGTTTTATCAATTCCTAACAAGTATATCAGACAACAAATCATATTAAATGAGGAGTATGAAACATACATTTCTGTGCATTTATAACATAATAGCTATTAGGTGTATATTACTGGTAAATGTTAGTTTATCACAGTATTGAATTCTAAATGAGTCATACTTACTCCCATCTCATTGTCTGATTCCTTCCCGTCAAGGCCCACTCAAAAAATGCCTTGGCACTGAAAAAAACATTATTTTCTCTTCAACATATTTCATTATCAAGAAAATGAACAATTATAAAGATATGTTTTATAATCGGATTGTTACATTTAAAAGATATGTAGGAAGTGACCCGTTCACCTTGGTTTATCAAGTTCTATTCTAAATTCAATATAGCGCTATTTACACACACTCTTCAGTGTCACAATCTTCACATACTGATTACTACTACTACTCTCACAGGAATACAGGATGCTACAGCATGTACCCATGTGTTAAACTAAAAACAGTGTTGAAAGATCTTTCAAATTTTGTCTGCCACATAAGTTAGTATGGTTTTACGCCGCTTTTAGCAATATTCCAGCAATATCACGGCGGGGCACACCAGAAATGGACTTCACACATTGTACCCATGTTGGGAATCGATCCCGGGTCTTCGGCGTGACAAGGGAACACTTTTACCAGTAGGCTACCTGACCGCCACCTCTGCCACATAACAAAATCCTAGCAGTCTACCAGTGTAAATCTGGAATAGACAAACTACATCAATCAGGTGACAAGTTATGGTCATTCATCCTAATTCCTTCCATACACTGAAGCTGTATGTCCTGAGTTCCCATCCAAATCGCCTCTTACAAACTATGTAATGCACTGAGCCTAATCATAGTGGGGATTGAGGGTAAGAATATAGGTCCCTGGCAACCTATGCTTGTCGTAAGAGGAGACTAAATGGGAAGGGTAGGTGACTTGGTTGATGCAGGTCATTGTATCCCAATTGGGTGGATCAATTCTCTTGATGTCTATCACTGGACTGTCTGGTTCAGACTCGATTATTTACAGACCACCATCATATATCTGGAATACTGTTTGAGTGTGGTGATAAACAGCAAACAAATAGAGTCATAAACATTCATCATGTTCATATTATAAATAATCTATAAATATGGAAACATTCTGAAGGGTAAACACTTGCACTACCTTCGTGTCCAACTAACTACAACTTATCTCGTGTGTATAGTTCAGCAGTACCTGGTGAGTCCAAGAGATGGGAGAATAAGAACCATCAACAGCAAGAAGATAAAGGTTTTCCTCATCACTGCATGGTGCTCTGCTGTCCTGAAATTACACGCACACATTGCACATTAATGTTAATGTCATGAACAGATGACATACTAGTTCTTTTCCTGTGTCAACATTTAACTTTAGAAGTGAAGTTACAAACTATGTGTTCTCACATGGCTACCACACTGGAAATGTTCCCAAATCAATATATTATTCTAGCTGACAGTCAATCTCATTAAAATCAGATCTTAGTTCTCGCTGCCACTAAACAAAGATTGGAGGACATCCCATTAGGGGTCACGTCAAAACGACCATCCATCCGACCAATCAGAGCGTCGCTTACCAGATCATGAAAGTGACAGTCGGAATGTGATTTCTAATCATGCAACCTCAAAAACAATAACACAGGTTATTCCGAACGATAGTTACGGGCTTCACAACTGAATCCATACAATCTAGACTGTCTATTAGCCATTCCAGAATGTTCTTTTACTCAGGTTTCAAATTTTTACTTGAGAATTTGTCAAAGTATGTTTCGAAGCGTAGTCGCCAATTTGAAATTAGTGCCGTAAGGCATGTGAAAGCTGCCTTCTGATTGGCTAATGTTGACTTCTTGTCAGTAGTTCCAATGGTCGGGCAAGGTCGGTCTGATGTGACCCGTAATTGGGTGTTCTCAGATCTTTGTTTAGCTGAAGCGAGAATTAAAATCTGATTTTAATAAGATTGGCTGACAGTTAGCATATCAAGAATTGGTCAATGTCATTTGGCAAATGATGTCCTAATAGGCACCTAATCCTGTTATCTCAACTCACAACAGTTTCATTGTTTGAACAGATTGTAAGTTAAACTCCAGCGACTAAATAATTACAGCAAGAATAGTCGCAATATTACCCTTGCCAGGGGGATAATATACATGGAAAACTAGAGCCAACTTATGTGGACAAACGTGTGGACTGCTTACGATGGACCAAAAGACTGAACATACAAAATTGACTTACTTTGTCCAGTGTCCAAGATACTGGTCAGAGCAGTAGACAAGACTGGGCAACAGTGACGAGAACAGCAGCAGCAGCATGGTGGGAAAGAACTGCACCAACAAGGGACTCTGGAATAAAGACAACAGTTAATGATGGGTCCATGTCCCTTAGGTGGATAAAGGGATCTGTTGAAATATATGCCATTTAAAATATATGCAAAGAACGTTACTATTACATTACAAATAATGTTACATGCAAAGAAGTTGATGTAGCTAGTTTTTGATGATGAAAATAGTGTAAATGGGTCATTGTTCGTTGCGGGATGCTTTAATATCCAGAACATTCATGATCTCTAAAAATTTGCTATGTTTAAATAATAATCTACATTAATGATTTAAAAAAGTAACATTGAATTTCCAATTTCAAAATGCTAAAATCACACTATAAAATCAGCTGAAAAATTCAGTTAATGATACAGAATACATACATGTAGATCTTCAAATGCTTTCTGGTAGTTGAACTGATCCATGACATTGACAAGGATAGCTGGCGTGGTGAGGAAGAAGAGCAAGAAGAGTAGGATGGTGTTGATGAGGATAGCTCGCAGCCACCACTGCCACGGGGCAATAGACAGGTTCTCCCTGAAATATTCATACATCAACTTATATTAAGGTGTTGTAATCCATATTCCTGGTAGATCATAAGTAGATCATGTTGAATTTATGTTATGATTGATGATGTAATCATTATGTTATCTTATTGCTCAAGATGAAGATTGAATTGTTTTTGTATATAAAATTTCATACTGGTTAAATTTTAAAGCTGGATATTTTTTGCAACAAATTGTCAACTTTGTCACAATGGCTTAAAATCAGCATCTCTACTAGCCTAGGTCTTGTAGAATTTTCAAAATGTCAGAGGGATATAAGACATGAATGGCCACTAACCCTGCTTGATCAATTGCTCTTATTTTCTTTAAACATCAAACCTTGATATTAGTGGTCATCTTCATAGGGAGGTGCATTTCAAGTTATGATTTACTTTTAAATTTGTTTCTAAAATACTTAAAAAAATTTAAGAATTGGTTTTCAGGCAATGGCACTTGAAAACATAGTGCGGGCGGGGGTGTAGGCGGGTGGTGGTTTTTGTTGTTGTTCAAACTAGTATGTATCCAAATAAACAGTTGTGTAACCAAATAAACAGTTGTGTACAATCAACCTGGGAAAGGGCCTCCCTACATTCCTTGATGAGTAAAATACTGGAATACAGTATTTGACTCTGTTGGACTTGGAATATTTAAGGATTTTTTTGCTTTTTTAAAAATGGAAACAAAAACAAAACATGCAGCGAACTTAATGATGATGCGGACAGTGCCTGAGAACCAAGACTATTAGTATTTTAAGCCTAAATCTCACCAGTAAATATTTTCCGGCGCAGGAGCAAATTTGACCTGCCAGTCATGAACATTGAGTTCCCAGTACACACTGGATGTTTGGGGGTTATGTGACCCCTTGCAGTTGGCACGGAAGTCAGCGCGGATTCTGCAATACACACAACATGCATCAGCCTTCAGGAACAGTACCAACCACCAATAAACCCATTGTTCACAGAACATAATATTCACAACAATATATGTCCCTTTCCATTTGATCATTTTCCCTCATGACATTGACACAAACATAAGTGATAGCAACCTCAATTTGTATGCACTGGTTTTAAAACTATTTTTGCAAGAAGAAAGTTAATCAACAGTTTTCAAGAACTTGGTTTAACATGCTTTTAAAAAGAACTGTTTTCAGAACTGTTTTCATTTTTCTCTCACGACATTGACAAAAACATCATAAGTGATAACAACCTCAATGTATATGCACTGGTTTCAAAACTATTTTTGTAAGAAAAAAGTTTAATCAACAATTTTCAATAACTTGGTAAAACATGCTCTTTCAAAGAACTGTTTTTAATGCTTATGACTGCTGTTGAGTTGGTTGTCTGGCACATTATACTCACTTCTCTGCCATGTGATCCTGCTGGAAGGAGATGAAGGCTATCCCGAGAGGTATCTGGTAGGCTAGAGCCTTCTCCGAGTCACACTTGTCTGTGAGTCTCAGCTCCTCATCAGTGTAGTAGTCAATGGCATCAACCTGGAGTGGCCACAACAGAATGACCATGGAACTGGGGCTGACTAAATACTCATGTTACAGTCACACCGATGGAGGTACAGTACATTTAATCATGTTCATTATACTCGTAAAACAATGGGCAAAGCCAAATCAATAAATTACAAATGTTTCCGTGGCATTTGATTGGCTACCCAACCTACTTTCTTTAGCATTTATGTCTCCATAAACCAAAAGGAAATGGGCCATGCCTACAAATGGACTACTGTTTTCTGATTGGTTGTGTAGCATGGGTGGGCCTTGTGTTGCATTAATAAGCTGAACGATATCCCTGATTATGTATTGTCTATATTTTTTTCAGTGTAAATGACTAAATAAGCAGTCTGAAGGTACTATTGTCCACATATTTATGAGAAGTGACTTCAATATATTTTAACGGTTAACTGAAATATATTTTTCAGCTGCACATATGATATAAAACATAGTTATGGATGTATTAATTCACTGATGAAGCATTTAGAGGTTCAGGTACTATAGTACAGACTAACCTACATATGGTTATGCATCACTGCAAAATCAGTGTTCAGTGGTGCTGAACCCTACCTGTTTACAACAGCAGCACAGCACTCCACACATGTGAGGCCTCATTAACGGGCGTGTACTTGTCTTCTTCAACTCCGCTTCCGAGAAGACCTTTGCCTCTGCTGCAAGTTGCCTGTGAATGATGTCAACCACAGTATTAGACACCCAGATATCAGCTGTAGTATCTGTTGATATGTCAAAGACCCGGGTTTGATTCCAGACATGGGTACAATGTGTGAAGCCCATTTCTGGTGTCCCCCGCCGTGATATTGCTGGATTATTGCTAAAAGCGGCGTAAAATCAAACTCACTCACTCACTGATATGTCATAATGCTGATGAGGTTAATTGTGATTAGTTATGCACTGGAAGAAGTTTAATGCACTGAGAGAAGTATAATGCAATGATCTCATACTTGATTACCAAAGATAAGCAATTTAGGTTTAGGTACAAAAAAATAAAAACTTGAAATATTTTAATACAATCTTCAGATTTGTTTTAACACGTAGTCTGCCAGATAGATGCCTTAAATGGGACACAATATGTCCTGAGGTAAATTGGTGTTAGCATCACTGCTTTGAAATAATCTGTCAAATTCTGATCAACAGCCTGGAAGTGTAAGGAGCCTCACTTTGACTTGTCCATGGTGATGAGGGAAGAGATGTTGTAGGCAAACGACACATCAACCACAGCCACTTCGGGATACGCATCTCTGGAACACACCGGCAGGGAGAGAGGGAGGTATCACTACACTGACTAGCAGACGTGTTGGTCTAGCCAATGCATACCAACATGAAAACTAACTGATAGGTAACTACAGTTACAAATAGTTGATCAGAGACATAACTTTCATCTGACTTTTAGCATATAGTTTCAGTTTTTGTGGGCTCAGCCTTTCAGCAATAGACACAGTAGTGACATTGTGATTGCTTTCATTCTCCAAATGGAGATGAAACCTATTGGATTTAGGGGTCTGAAATATGCCCATTTAATTTTCACATTTTACTACATATATATACATACAACTCATAATATTGTACTGTAACTAAGCAAATCTGAAACATTTACTGATAGTTTTCAAAACTCTAAAACAAATCCAATGCAAACAATCCCATGTAGTGTCAGGCATAAGCACCTTTAAAAACATACTTTCATGAATAAAATTAATGTAAACTTAGAAACTAAGTTGGTCTTCAACTCTCCAAATGCTACCTCCACATTTAAATAACTTAATTTGTTTACATTTATCAATACTTATACAGGGTCTCTTGCTGACCAATCACATCTGACCAAGGAGCTGACAAAGGGAGATAACTCTGTATGGCCTATTCTAACACTTTCAAGATATATGAAAGAAGAATGCCAGATTGTCTCCTCTGATGTGGCGTCCTACCTGAAATGCTGCTTCATGATATTTGCGAAGCATTTGTTGGTGGGGATGTTGGAAATCATCAGTGTACGGGACACCTGTGGAAGATACGCCATACTTTATTATTTTGAAACAAGCATCATACATCTTACATTTATCCAATATGTGATATCAACATGTTGAAAATAGTGCATCAGCCACACAGCATTTATATGACAAAATAATCGTCCATCTATCGCTTCAGTTTGTATAAACATTTGAAATGGAAGAAGTACTGCTATACAATCTCGCCATCTATTATAGACATTTCAAATTTTATTTTGCTCAATTTTCTAATTTTGAATGTCAAAATATTTTTTACCGAGAAGTCTGGAGAAGTCACCAGTTTGAAACTAGTTCTGTAAAGCTCAAGTAAGCTGCTTTCAGATTGGCTAATATCTACTTCTTATTACTTATTCACTTCATTGGTTGGTCAAAGTTCGCAAAGGTCATTCTGACGTTCGGGATATCCTCAGATCTTTGTTTAGCAATAGTGAGAAAATAAGAAATGACATTTGTAAATCTGATCTTGCACTTGAAGTGTTACAATTCTGTGTAAGGTCTATGTTGACAAGGGTTAGAATAGGTCCCTTGTAAGCTAGTACTTGTAAGGAGTAGAAGACTGGATTGGATTGGGTGGTGAGGCTCTACGGCATGGCTTACTGTGTGTGCACATGTCATTGTCTGCATGGTCCAAATTAGATTATTTACAGGCAGCTGATTTACAGTTGGAATAATGAGGACTGCTGAATAAACAACATTCACTCACCAACCCATTCCCAGCATATAAAGCTTATGAAAGAACTGACAATTTTGTTTGTGGTTACTCACTTGTTCATCCTCATCAAACTCCAGGTTGACAGAGAAGTGTCTGAGCATGAAGACAACCAGCAGCAGGTAGATGACAGCCAGCAGGGCATGTACCCACAGTAGGGGCGAGCTGAAGGGCAAGGTCAATACAGGTAACACTAATATTAAGGAGCAGGTGCACCCACAGTAGGGGCGAGCTGAAGGGCAAGGTTAATACAGGTGACACTAATATTGAGGAGCAGGTGCACCCACAGTAGGGGCGAGCTGAAGGGCAAGGTCAATACAGGTGACACTAATATTGAGGAGCAGGTGCACCCACAGTAGGGGCAAGCTGAAGGGCAAGGTCAATACAGGTGACACTAATATTGAGGAGCAGGTGCACCCACAGTAGGGGCAAGCTGAAGGGCAAGGTCAATACAGGTGACACTAATATTGAGGAGCAGGTGCACCCACAGTAGGGGCAAGCTGAAGGGCAAGGTCAATACAGGTTACACTAATATTGAGGAGCAGGTGCACCCACAGTAGGGGCAAGCTGAAGGGCAAGGTCAATACAGGTGACACTAATATTGAGGAGCAGGTGCACCCACAGTAGGGGCAAGCTGAAGGGCAAGGTCAATACAGGTGACACTAATATTGAGGAGCAGGTGCACCCACAGTAGGGGCAAGCTGAAGGGCAAGGTCAATACAGGTGACACTAATACTGAGGAGCAGGTGCACCCACAGTAGGGGTGAGCTGAAGGGTGAGCTGAAGGGCAAGGTCAATACAGGCGACACTAAAATTAGCAATCCTATCAAATTACAAACATGAACACGAGACATTCTGTGCAAAATTAAAGATAAGAAAGATTTGGTAGCGAATTGTATTTGTAGTATGAGAATGGAAATGTGAAGATCAAAAACAATTATTCTGCAAGATAGGTATCTCTGGTATCAAGAGGACAATTCTGCAAATAAGTTCATGAATACCACAAGTCTTGGCATCTCTTGACCTCTGGCCACTGACAACCAGCATCATCAATGTTTCTGCTCCTAGCCCCCATTATTCCCCTGTAGACCACCCCAAGAGGACGGTAGGCAAAAACTTGTACTTATATCGGCGCATAGACATTAATCTATCTGGTCTGATGCGGTGTCTAGAGTCCTCCACAAGACTCTCAGACTGCACACAAGATGGCAGAAATCAATATCACGATGCAAACTCCCGTCCCTAAATTGACCCTGTTAGGTAATTGATGACCCTGTTAATTACTGTTGATGCTATCTTGGCTAGAAACACCTTTAACAGCCCATCTTCCAAAGCAGAGCCAACACTGGTGGGAGCAAACAGCATGATAGCATTTCTAGACTAAGAATGAAAATATGGACACCAGTATTGCCTGCTGTCACCACCTGCACTTACAAAAGACACTAACCTGCCCTGACTTAACAAACTATTGTTTATAATTATTCAGCTAAATAAACAAAGCAAATGTTCAGACACCTATATTATATTGCTTGCAATACTCTTCTACTTCTGGACCATCCATACAACACATCAGAACTAACCTCTAGACCCAAATACAACATATATGAATAAACTGTTAAACTCTCATGACAACATGACAGAATATTCCTCTAGACCTCAAGACAACACATCAGAATATCCCTCTAAACCCCTGTACAGCATATCAGAATATCCCACTAAACCCCAGTACAATGCACCAGAATATCCCTCTAAACCCCAGTACAATGCATCAGAATATCCCTCTAAACCCCAGTACAACACATCAGAATATCTCTCTAAACCCCAGTACAACACATCAGAATATCCCTCTAAACCCCAGTAGAACACTTCAGAATATCCCTCTAAACCCCAGTACAATGCATCAGAATATCTCTCTCAACCCCAGTACAACACTTCAGAATATCCATCTAAACCCCAGTACAACACATCAGAATCCATTCTAAACCCCAGTACAACACATCAGAATATCCATCTAAACCCCAGTACAATGCATCAGAAAATCCCTGTAAACCCCAGTACAACACATCAGAATATCCCTGTAAACCCCAATACAACACATCAGAATATCCCTGTAAACCCCAGTACAACACATCAGAATATCACTCTAAACCCCAGTACAACACTTCAGAATATCCCTGTAAACCCCAATACAACACTTCAGAATATCCCTCTTAACCCCAATACAACACATCAGAATATCCCACTAAACCCCAGTACAACACATCAGAATATCCCACTAAACCCCAGTACAACACATCAGAATATCCCTCTAAACCCCAGTACAACACATCAGAATATGCTTCTACTTACTTAGGCTCTATGTTGCCAATGGTAGTGTGGCCAAAATCAGATGCATTCCCAACTGAAACAGCAAACATGAGCGAATGAATGAGCATTTCTACATCAGCAACACCATAGCTATAACATGCAACCGGAGCTGTGTGCCACGCCGGGGGATGGTGACACACACAGACATCCTCGATCAGCTGCCCTCACTAAGTAAGTGAATGTTGTCTTCAGCCGCAGTCAGCAATATTCCAGCCACATCACGCTGACCTATTAAAATAATCCGGGACAAGCAAAGCAGCGGTTGACAACTGGAATAATGACACCCTCTTTTAGACACCTCTTATACTTTATAGAATATTTTGGACCTTCTTTGCCCTAGAATAGGGTTTGCACATATACAAATAGTGAATTAAAAAATTTAAACTGAGAGGCCTGTTGAATGCAAGAAAGGATGACACAAGGTTATCAAAATTGTAGATTGTACGTCACATATAACTTCCTTTTCTGGTAAGAATACACTCAATGTTCAGGGCTTCAGTGGCTGACTTTCTTCAATCCAATATTAGAATCCCCATCTATAACAGGCTTAAGGTTCTGGGCATGTGAAATGATATGACACCAAAACAATCATGGAAATCAGTGAAGCAGGCCAGCCGGGTCTCCCATATTTATGCCTTGAATCCCCAAACTCAAATGTATTAGAGTCCCTTAGACTCCAGAATAGCTAAACCCAGGGTTAATCTCTAGAATCAGAACAATGTGATCAGGGTCTTATCTTTTTGTCATTTTTGCTTACCCTTTACATCAGTTTATTGCAAATCAAATGCATTCTTGTACACTGACATACTTGGTCAGATATTGTGGTGACACAAAATTTGGTTGATGGGAGAAACAACTTATTTGATGCTTTTCTCTACTCTGATTTTCTTATAAACATGACAGAAGAGACCTTATTTTGACAATTGATTTTAAAAAAAATGACGTGTCAGTCAATCTTGCTGTTACAAACACAGTGGTGATAAGATGCTGAAAGATCCAGGGGTTTGATGTGAAGTTAGACCTAGATGAAGAAAGCTCTGTTATTGCGATAACCTTGCAGTGAAGTGACTGACGGCTGCGGTACTCACTGACGTTGCCCTGGAAGTTGACCGGCAAGACGACCCCGATGGACAACACGCAGATGACGACCAGGTACACCAGCAGGTACCTCTGAAAGGACAGATACTGCACCGCATCCCTCCCACACTTGTGCAGGATGTCAATATCTCTGCAACACACATCAACAACTCACTGCCACAGAATACAAGCTAGGGCTGTAACGATTCACTGATACCTTCGATATCATCGATACTTAGGTGCACATGATATCTGAATTGACAGTATATGAAATCTCGATATGCTGTAAATAGAACAGGAACTAATAGAGTTATCTCCCATAATGGCAGAAGTAGCACAGCGCCACGTCTAAGGATGGCAGAGCACAAGGACATGGTAGCTGAGGAAGCGCAGACTAACTGTTACATTTAATAACCATCCCTTCATTTAAAACTATCTTACTTCTTGTGATTTTCATTGTTTAAGTTTTTGAGATACCGGTAACAATAAACAAATTTATGAAGAAAGGTTTTAGAGCTGTATTTCAGTGATTCATCATTTCTTACTATTTGATGTGGTGTATTGTGATACCTACAGTATCGTCAGTCTGTATTGTGATACAAATCATATCGCATGATACCAAGTGGTACTCAGCTCTTTTACAAACATAAACTGAAAAGGGAGGGATTCCACCAACATTTACTGAAACACTTTACAAGTGTACTGATTGTCCTGAAAACTGCTCAACAAACATGTGATGTAGAAATTCATATATTCAAGGACTGCTGAACCCAAATCACTGTAGCTTAGTAAAGGAGGTAAAGATATTTCCATGATATTATGTAATTTGCACAATGTCAGAGTTTGTGTAGGGTTCAGCAAATTCAGCATCAGACTTCAGCGGAATGCAATCTCATTAAAATCAGATCTTAGTTCTCGCTGCCGCTAAACAAAGATCTGAGGACTTCCCATTACGGGTCACGTCAGACCGACCTTTCGCAAATTCTGACCGACCAATGGAATTACTGACAGGAAGTCGACATTAGCCAATCAGAAGGCAGCTTTCTCGTGCCTTATCCCACTAATTTCAAATAGGCGACTACGCTTCGAAACATATTTTGACAATTCTCGCTTAAAAATTTGAAACCTGAACAAAAGAGCATTCTCGAATGGCTAATATATGGTCTAGATTGTATAGATTTAGTCGTTAAGCCCGTAACTATCGTTTGGAATACCCGGTTTTAAAGTTTTCGAGCCTGCATGATTAGAAATCACATTCTGACTGTCACTTTCATGATCTGGTAAGCTACGCTCTGATTGGTCGGATGAAAGGTCGTTCTGATGTGACCCCTAATGGGATGTCCTCAGATCTTTGTTTAGCTGTAGCAAGAACTAAGATCTGATAGTAATGAGATTGAGCGGAATGTTAGGCACAAATTGTAGCTATGTATTCTAGACCGGTGGATGTTGAATAGTAAAAGTGGAACAGTACATCACTACCGTTTTAGCAACTTACTATAACCATGACAACAGCCTGATTTGTTTTGTTCTCACAAATCTGTGGTTAAGTATTTCCTAAAGCATACAGAATCATGCAAAATGTTTATGATCACATTCATTTTGCTACAGCCAACATTCAATATTGTACTGGGTCTACATTGGGGGTCAACTCAACATATTCGGTTACCCTCCTACTACCTCAATGGACTAGTCCCTACCAAAATACTAACTACTGCCAATAGTCAGCATGATATCACTGTAATGGTTAATAGAAACTAGGTATACAATTCGATATCAACAACATTGACAAGTATCACCCTGCTGCCAGATTGTATCATCTTTGTTTGTTTGTTGTTTAACACCTCACTCAGCAATATTCCAGCTATATGGCGGCGGTCTGTAAATAATCAAGTCTGGACCAGACAATCCAATGATTGACATTCTGAGCATTGATCCACACAATTGGGATATGATGTCATGCGTCAACCAAGTCAGCGAGTCTGACCACCCGATCCCGTTAGTTGCCTCTTACAACAATCATAGTTGCCTTTTACAGCAAGAATGGGTTGCTGAGGACCTATTCTATCCCAGATCTTCACGGGTCTTGTGTTATGTGATATGATAGTCACATGAACTAATGAAACTAGTAAAACAAGATCCAATATGGTTTCTCCCATTGCTGGCCGAGACAACCTTTTGGACTGAGGAGGGCTGAGTGTATCTATGTGTATATGTTTATAAAACAAAATACCAAGGGGAGTAACCATACCATTACCAAACTGAAAGGGAGATGGATGAAACTACAAAAAATACTGACTTGACCCTGAAGAATGCAGGAATCCATGAGAACAGCCCCTTGTCCTGAGAGTGGATCGTTGTGTCCAGTGACTCCTGTGAACCAATCAGTGACCGCTGGTCATGCTCTCCATAAAACAGGGACGTCCATCTACAAATACACCATGCCCTCTGTCAATGATTTTAAGTGTGACTCACGTATGTTTCCACAGCAGACAAAGAACAAGATCGAGTCTCCCATGGAACATGTGTGTCTGGCTATCACTCACTGCAGTACCAGTTACCCCTCTTTCAAAAACTGACAACTGTGTCAAAGGTGACATTAAAGATTGAAGTTTCAGTAACATAAAATATAAAACATTCAGAACAAATGATAATGTTGAAGACAAATCATCAACTGAAGGACCGATTACACTGATGTTGAAATGTTTAGTCACATCACCGTTTGTTGTTTCAACCGGGTGAACGATTGAGAGAACTATCATGACTATACTTATGTATTTAAAAAAGAAACAACATTTCCTTCTACAATGTGTTACTTTGCAGAAATTCTGTGCGACTTGTATATTAAAATGAGTTACATGTCGATATATACATGATATATATATACTACTCAAAAGAAGTTAAGGAAAACCTGTTTCTTTCATATTAGTATAGTTAATTTGTCATGCCATGATAGATGATATGGGCGGCCATTCGGTCAAAAAATACAAAGTTGAAAAAAAGGACAAAAGTACGCAATTAAGGTCAAATATTACGAATAAAAAACTAAATATTACTTCTAAAGGTCAAAATACAAAACAAACAGACGAGAGTTAAACATACAAAGTTGAAATAAATGTCAAAAGTACGCAATATTAATAGTCAAATGTTACGAAAAGACGTCATAAGAAAATAAAGTACAATGTGTACGAAAGAATGTCAGTGAGCACGAAAGGACGTTTTCAATAAAGAACGTCAGTAAGCACGAAAGGATGTAGACAATAAAGAAAGCCAGATGGCGCTGCAATTTGTAAAACATTCTGAGTTTAATCGCATTGTTCCGCCGTGTATATATGATAACTGCATGCCGAGGTGCACAATGTATTACGTCATTCCTCATGCACTCACCGTCTGGCGTCACACATATATATATACATGTATTTATAATGTATAATGAATACATTGTGTATAAACATGTTGTGTTTAAGCTTTGTCACCGCTAAAGGGCCTTTTCACAAATACAGTATACTGTGTAATCCAACATCTGCCTAACAGTAGTACCTGTATTTTGTATAAAACCTTCAAAAAACACTCACTTCATGCTAATCTAGGATTCATCTACAATGATCCAATAACTGTTCATGCTTGGTGCAACACTAGGGTGCTATCATGCCGAGTTTTATTTTTAACAGCTTTTCGGAAACTGTGTGCGAACAAAATGCTGCCTAATATCTGAACAACAAATATATATCAAATGGATTTGTATGCATATGTATAACTTACACATTCGTTAGGAAAAATAGCTCGCCAAAAATAAAGAAAATCGATTTTCATCTACGACGCCAGCGTTCGTTTTAAAACCATATTCATATCGCTTGTTTACATCCACATTTATATTTGTGGCAAAGACAACTTGTAAGTTGATGAAAATGTTTGAAGGTTGTATACAAAATACATGTACTAATGTTAGGCAGATCTTGGATTACACATGTGTATATATGTGTGACGCCAGACGGTGAGTGCATGAGGAATGACGTAATACATTGTGCACCTCGGCATGCAGTTATCATATATACACGGCGGAACAATGCAATTAAACTTGGATGTTTTACAAATTGCAGCGTCATCTAGCGTTCTTTATTGCCAACGTCCTTTCGTGCTTACTGACGTTCTTTATTGAAAACGTCCTTTCGTGCTCACTGACGTTCTTTCGTACACATTGTTCTTTATTTTCTTATGACGTCTTTTCGTAACATTTGACTATTAATATTGCGTACTTTTGACATTTGTTTCAACTTTGTATGTTTAACCCTCGTCTGTTTGTTTTGTATTTTGACCTTTAGTAGTAACATTTAGTTTTTTATTCGTAATATTTGATCTTAATTGCGTACTTTTGTCCTTTTTTCAACTTTGTATTTTTTGACCGAATGGCCGCCCATAAGATGAACTGTAGTAATATGAAATAATCGGGTGTTCCTTAACTTCTTTTGAGTAGTATACTTCATTTAGTATATGTATCCATGGCAACCTGCATGCTGAGCTGGGAGTAATGTAGTTAGATCATGTAAACCCTTCTGACGCATGCTTGGACTAGCACTATGGGGAAACAGTTCATAGAGACATTCTCCAACCCTCAGGGAGTCACTCACAGAAAGTGATGGCAGAGCTCATATGCGGATCCAGGTTGGCGAGGGGTGCTCACACACCTTGTTTGTAACAGGGTTTGTTTGTTTGTTTGTCATTTAACACCGCACTCAGCAATATACCAGCTACATGACGGCGGTCTGATAATAATCGAGTCTGGACCAGACAATCTAGTGATTGACATCATGAGCATCGATCCATGCAATTGGGATATGATGACATGCATCAATCAAGTCAGCGAGCCTGACCACCCGATCCCGTTAGTCGCCACTTACGACAAGCATACCTGTTCTACCCTGGATCTTCATAGAGTACCGGTACATTTTGAAGTTTCATAGGTAATCAGTGTCACCTTTAAACTATTACACACTATATGTTGCTCATTTGGCGACATTTCAACAAAACTAACATGACTAGCAAACACAAAGTGATTTTGATGTGCACACCTCCTTTAGATAAACCTGTATCCGCACTTGGAGCTCTACCATTGTCAGTGTAAAAGTAGGCTCGTTATGAAGACAGATTTGACTTATAGATTTCAACGATGATTTTTTCGATGTGAAGTTTCAGTACAGATTGTAGTACCTAAATCCAGCCTTTTTCGGTAGAGATGCTAGTACCTACAACAAGGACGTTTCGGTACAGATTCTAGCACTTGTATGGCAAAGCTACTTGCATCTGCACTGAAATGCCACATTGAAGAATAAAGAGGTTGAAATCCATGTGAACTCTGTCTTCATTGCTACGTCAGCTTCTATAATGCAGTTAAAGATATGGTAGTTATGGTTGTCTCAATGCCATAATATTATGCAGCTGGGGAGTGGGTTGTGTTCCACAAAGCTCAACAGAATAATTACTTCAATCAAAAAGAGTAATATTAGTTTTTGGCCTGTTTTCACAGGGAATCCTAAAGCTATGTTTGTTCTAAGTCTATGATGAAGTATTACAATGCCTTTAGTATTATAATAACCTATTGGAAGTGGGTCCCGAGTCACATTGAACAACAATCTTAGTACTAAGATTATCATAACTCACATACTTTAACATTAATTTACAAAAGGCACAGCGCTAAGATGGTGGTGTGGAACCGGCCTCGTGTTTAACATACATGTTTACACAGATTTCTATCAAAGGTCACTTTTGAAATAGAGTTTTGTATGAGGATGATAAGAAGCAAATCTTATGTAATCCAAGAATTATTGTTTGGTTATCTCCCAATTGTAGGATAACTTATGTATCTGCCTCACATCATCAATTGTTTTTTAATGTAAATCTGACAAATCTGACACTTGACAGATCGCTTATGAATTGATTCAATCCATCAATTCAATCTTAAACTTTAAAACCAAGAAGTTCTATAATACGCAATATGTATTTGTTTAGTTACAAATCTCAACAGTTATTTCTCATGTAGTTATTTCTTTAGTTCTGATGCAAGGATAAATCCGATTTTGGTTTAGTACTCTGGTTAATTCCAATTCCTGGAATTGTCAGTTAAAGAGTTACTATCCAAACATTGTGATGGTGACAAGGTCAATACTGGAGACCAGACTTGGATGCCTATATGGAACAATAATATTTCTCTTATGTCTTTTTGTGTATTTTAACAAGAACATTCCTTGACGTGACTTTGTTAGTGGAAGACGGTTACCACAGCAACAACAACTTCAACACAAACTGTCCTGCATCAGTTTGGTTCAGTCACAGAATCAGGTCTGAGCATTATTTACTAATCAATCGTAGCGACAACATCCAAACACTCACTGACGGGTCTCCTTTACATTCAATTTGAATAAATCTTCACAGATGCAATCAAATTGTGTTATTTTTAATCCTGTTTGTGCAAACATGCAGATCGAGATAATGAAACTGGTTCCTGGGCACGGAATGGTTTCTACATAAATCTTGTGCCAGTCTAATGCCGGTCACAGGGTATTCAGCCTCTCGTCTCATGTACGGTGGAACCCTGTCAGTGCAGACAATAAGGGTTACAGCAAAATCTTTTAAATTTAAAATTATTATTTTTTAAAAGTTTTAGGTGAGGTGAAATTGGGGTTAACGTCGCGTCCAAGATTATTGCACTTATATAGCGACGTGCATGTACGTGTATGTGTGTGTGTGGCTGCTTGTACTAGTCCGGACTGATGACGATTTATAGTGCTAGCTCACTGAGATACCATGCCGCAGTTTAACATGAATGCCCCACTCAGACACAGTATACTGACTCCGAGCCGACCAGCCCCTTAATGCCGAGTGCCAGACAGGGTAACAACAAGTACCATCTTTTAAACGTCTTTTGGTATGACGCGGCCAGGGATCGAACCCCGGACCTTCCGCTCTCCGGGCGGACGCTCTACCACTAGACCACGGATGCGTTTTTTTTAAAGTTATAGATTTATTAACAGGTTCCAGTCGTAATTGTGAGGGGCCCTATCACAGTTACCTTAGTGGTATCACCATCTGGAGTCTAGGTTAACCTTTGTTTGTTGGTTATCACTCAACAATATTCCAGCTATATGACAGAGGTCTGTACATAACAGTCTGGACTAGACAATCTACTGACTGACGTCATGAGCATCAATCCATACATGGGATACAATGACCTAGAATCATCCAAGTCACTGAGTCTGACCAACCACTCCATTTAGCCGCCTCCTACAACAAACATAGGTTGCTGGGGACCTGTGTCCTTACCTGGAATCTCCAGGAGTCTATGTTAAAGTATGAAGACTGCTTTGTGGCATTGGCCCAAAATTACATGTGCCAATCTAGACTAGTACTAGATCCCCACTAACAAGATTTTATGCAGAGACTATCTCAGATATGCATAGCGTTAGGGCATTCACTGGTAGCTACAAGATAGAAGAAATATTGGTAATTCAGGACGTAAGGCCATGAAAAGGATGGCTCGAAAGTAGCATTTGTTGATTTATATCATCCAAGAACTTGACAAAACTAAATCTTTAAAATGCCCAGTTATGCCAAATACCACATTCATGCAAAAATACATATATTCTGGAAAGACAATTAAATTCATATATCTCTGAATGTTACTGAACATACTTACCTAATTATCAAACACCACTTGGTTTAAAAATCACTTACCATAAAACCACAATTTTAAAATAATTTTCAAAGATTTATTAACAATTTCTGATTTCTTTTGTTGTGTAGCGGAAAAGAATTTTATCAACATAACAAAGAGGAGTTATTTGTGTTTAAATCAAAGTTGGTTAAACTGGCTCATAGTTGATCTTCAAACACGAGCCATCATCAACCATTTCATCACACTCCATAACAACTAGTACTAATATCTGATCATTGAATATGAATACAATTAAGATTCAGTGAAAGAAAAGATAGGAAATTTTATTGCATTTTTATCACTATGATAAATATAGCATAAGACAACTGAGGTTTCAAATTAAAATACGAACACCTTGGACACAAAGACATTCGGAACAGAAAATATACAGGAACACAAGGGTTGGGGGACAGTCATTAATCACACATATATACATCGCAGAAACACACACTGATATATTAACACACCAGTGCAACCTACCCCTTAAACCAGTGTAGTTAAATGTCAAATCAGCGGAACCTAGGCCTTATTACAAGGCGAAATACAGAAGCTATCCCATGTTTGCATGGGCATATTTTTGAAAGCATGATTATTATGTAACCTAAATAATAACTGTCTATATATACACTGAGGCCCAGTATCCTGGATACTGTTTTCCGACGGAGTGTTTGTTGAGTTTTGATGAACTTGAGAACACAATCCTGGACTCAGGCTTGCCTCCTGTTACCATGGTTACTGTTACTTATATAAATGTGCAGCTGACTGCGTATCCCTCCACCGAGGTTTATTAAGAAGTAAGAAAACTCATTTGTCTCGCTGTAGAAAAATATGCAAAGTCAGCATGTCACTGTCATCCTATGAAAGCAATCAAGCATGGCACCAGGAAGTTAGTTTTGTTCATTGCCACTGCGTAAACTGCCCTGATTGGCAGACTTGTCACTCATGCTTCTAAAAAACAAAATTAGTTTCCTGGCAATTACTTTTGAAAATTAGAACAGCAGGCGGGCCGGTTTTTTTTGTCTTTTCGTTTGGAAAATTGCTTCTAAAAGTGAGGAATTTTCAGGTTTTGTGTAAAAGAGGAAAAATAATTATTTCAGCATTGGGTGTTTACTGTGACAGGAGAATATCAGTAAATAGTTAACTCACTTTCCTCCAAATTCAGATTAATAGATATTGTAATACATATCTGTATTAACCTGTTGTTTTATTAGGGCAAAATTTTACTGGATCACAGGGCATTGTAACATTCTGAATCTCTTTAAGCAGTCTCCCCAGCAGTTATACATTTAAGATCACTCATACAGGTCTAGAACATTACAAGCCCCATGCACTGCAGTATCAAGACATTCATGGTGACGAACAAACAAAATAACTGGGCCCCATTCCACGAAGAGATCTTAGCACCACGACTGTCGCAGGTAGGTCAGTTACGACCATATTAGTGTTCAGATTATCATTAATCTATGTCAGAGTATGGGAGTTACGATCTTAGCGGTAAGATCACATTGTGGATCTTAGTGCTGAGCTACGACGATCGAATCTCCCATATTCTAACACAGACTTACAACAGTCGTAAAGCTAAGATCGTTTTGTGCACATTGGCCCAAGACACACCTTCACAAAGTGATTGTAGAGCTACAACCACATAAGTTTATGGGTACCGTATTTGATGTAATAGGCACCCAGTGCGCTCTCAAAAATAGAGATAGAGGGCTCTTATTAGAATATTATTTTGGTGAAAAAATTAACAGAGTTGAAAGATCGTTAATTTTGTGGTTTATGCTGACACCCTGAAATGTTTATATACGACAGATATATTTTTCCAGAATTTAATTGTCCATAATTAAGGGTGCATATTAGAGCAGGGTGCTTATTACGTCGAATACGGTAATTGTTATTTTTTATAAGTATGGGAAGTAGGCAGTCGTAACGCTAAGACCAGGGTGTTGGAATCCAGTGTCAGGTAGAAGGAGTAACAAGGGTAGAGGGTCACTACAGGCCACCAACACTACACACACACAAGTCAAACCAACTAAAAGCATACACGTTGTATCCACTGTCACCAGTTTTCACAGGGGTACTGTCACAAAAAAGGAAAAACACAAGAACGTAAAAGAAAAGGTAACATAAATCGTGATCATTAAACAAAAAACATTTCCCTGAAATCAAATTACATAAATTGTGTACTCTTTGCTGGAAAAATAACAAAACGTACGAAAAAAACATGAAACTTGAACATGTTGTTGAAACGAGAAAAAATAATATACACAAAAAAGTGTTTTGAATATATTTTGCCATTTTTTCAATGAGGTCGATATTTCCAACATTCTTATTCTCAACATAAGTATTAATATCCACTTCCATATTATTCAACTGAATCATTTTTTTCAACATCACAATGATAACTGTAGGTCCTAGCTGTAAGATAAGCAGACGGTCAGCCATGACAAATGAACTGAGTCTACATAGGATATATGCACTTTGACAAATACTATAAAATGGCATTGTGCAAAAGCAATGCTAATTATTAACATTCTACAACTGTTTCTGATCTTATTATGGTTATTGGCAAACCATGCCTAAAATTCAAACCAAGTTTTGTTTAGCTTGACAGTGGCAAATACTAATAGCCTATTTCAATGATCGAGATGTTAGCTGAATGTTTACAGTATATTTAAAGCATTAACCACTTTTTCTATGTCTATTTTGCTAAGCAGTGAATTGACATTATCAAAAAAGTACAATAAGATTTTACAACAAACAATATTTCACAGCTATGAGAATATAAGTGCATCACAATATTCAAATGAAAACCAAATACAACTAGCAGTAATAACAGTAATAATGAACAGTAATAACCAATTAGATAGAAATGGCCATAATTCAATAACTACAAAAACTCAATGAACACTGGTTTGTCATGATGACATAAGACAGTCGTGACCTACTTCTCCTCTGTGCGGCTGATGAGAGCGATGCGGCCGTAGTCCCAGGCTATCTTCCTCAGTATGGTGAACAGCAACAACAGCACCTGAGACAGTGAGGGAGTGAGTGAGTGAGTGTTGTTTTACACCATAGTCTGTGTGTTATATATGTGAATGTATGTGCATTCAAGTCTGGACAAGACAATCCAGTGATTGATGAACAGTTTACTTTCACGTCATCGGGCTGACCGCCAACTATATTGGGGACCTATTCTAACCCAGAATCACCATGTGGTTGCCTCTTACAATAAGCATAAGTTGCTGGGGACCTATTCTACCCAGAATCTCCGCAGGGTCGCCTCTTACGATAAGCATAAGTTGCTGGGGACCTATTCTAACCCAGAATCACCATGTGGTTGCCTCTTACAATAAGCATAAGTTGCTGGGGACCTATTCTACCCAGAATCTCCGCAGGGTCGCCTCTTACGATAAGCATAAGTTGCTGGGGACCTATTCTAACCCAGAATCACCATGTGGTTGCCTCTTACAATAAGCATAAGTTGCTGGGGACCTATTCTAACCCAGAATCTCCACAGGGTCGCCTCTTACGATAAGCATAAGTTGCTGGGGACCTATTCTAACCCAGAATCACCATGTGGTTGCCTCTTACGATAAGCATAAGTTGCTGGGGACCTATTCTAACCCAATATCTCCACAGAGTCGCCTCTTACGATAAGCATAAGTTGCTGGGGACCTATTCTAACCCAATATCTCCACAGAGTCGCCTCTTACGATAAGCATAAGTTGCTGGGGACCTATTCAACCCAGAATCTCCACAGGGTCGCCTCTTACGATAAGCATAAGTTGCTGGGGACCTATTCTAACCAGCAGGGTCGCCTCTTATGACCAGGATAGGTTGCTGGGGACCTATTCTAACCCAATATCTCCACAGAGTCGCCTCTTACGATAAACATAAGTTGCTGGGGACCTATTCAACCCAGAATCTCCACGGGGTCGCCTCTTACGATAAGCATAAGTTGCTGGGGACCTATTCTAACCCAGAATCACCACGGGGTCGCCTCTTACGATAAGCATAAGTTGCTGGGGACCTATTCTACCCAGAATCTCCACAGGGTCGCCTCTTACAATAAGCATAAGTTGCTGGGGACCTATTCTAACCCAGAATCTCCACGGAGTCGCCTCTTACGATAAGCATAAGTTGCTGGGGACCTATTCTACCCAGAATCTCCACAGGGTCGCCTCTTACGATAAGCATAAGTTGCTGAGGACCTATTCTAACCCAGAATCTCCACGGGGTCGCCTCTTATGATAAGCATAAGTTGCTGGGGACCTATTCTAACCCAGAGTCTCCACGGGGTCGCCTCTTACGATAAGCATAAGTTGCTGGGGACCTATTCTAACCCAGAATCTCCACGGGGTCGCCTCTTACGATAAGCATAAGTTGCTGGGGACCTATTCTACCCAGAATCTCCACAGGGTCGCCTCTTATGACCAGCATAGGTTGCTGGGGACCTATTCTAACCCAATATCTCCACAGAGTCGCCTCTTACGATAAGCATAAGTTGCTGGGGACCTATTCTACCCAGAATCTCCACCGGGTCGCCTCTTACGATAAGCATAAGTTGCTGGGGACCTATTCTAACCCAGAATCTCCACGGGGTCGCCTCTTACGATAAGCATAAGTTGCTGGGGACCTATTCTACCCAGAATCTCCACGGGGTCGCCTCTTATGATAAGCATAAGTTGCTGGGGACCTATTCTACCCAGAATCTCCACAGGGTCGCCTCTTACAATAAGCATAAGTTGCTGGGGACCTATTCTAACCCAGAATCTCCACGGAGTCGCCTCTTACGATAAGCATAAGTTGCTGGGGACCTATTCTACCCAGAATCTCCACAGGGTCGCCTCTTACGATAAGCATAAGTTGCTGAGGACCTATTCTAACCCAGAATCTCCACGGGGTCGCCTCTTATGATAAGCATAAGTTGCTGGGGACCTATTCTAACCCAGAGTCTCCACGGGGTCGCCTCTTACGATAAGCATAAGTTGCTGGGGACCTATTCTAACCCAGAATCTCCACGGGGTCGCCTCTTACGATAAGCATAAGTTGCTGGGGACCTATTCTACCCAGAATCTCCACAGGGTCGCCTCTTATGACCAGCATAGGTTGCTGGGGACCTATTCTAACCCAATATCTCCACAGAGTCGCCTCTTACGATAAGCATAAGTTGCTGGGGACCTATTCTACCCAGAATCTCCACCGGGTCGCCTCTTACGATAAGCATAAGTTGCTGGGGACCTATTCTAACCCAGAATCTCCACGGGGTCGCCTCTTACGATAAGCATAAGTTGCTGGGGACCTATTCTACCCAGAATCTCCACGGGGTCGCCTCTTACAATAAGCATAAGTTGCTGGGGACCTATTCTAACCCAGAATCTCCACGGAGTCGCCTCTTAAGATAAGCATAAGTTGCTGGGGACCTATTCTACCCAGAATCTCCACCGGGTCGCCTCTTACGATAAGCATAAGTTGCTGAGGACCTATTCTAACCCAGAATCTCCACGGGGTCGCCTCTTATGATAAGCATAAGTTGCTGGGGACCTATTCTAACCCAGAGTCTCCACGGGGTCGCCTCTTACGATAAGCATAAGTTGCTGGGGACCTATTCTAACCCAGAATCTCCACGGGGTCGCCTCTTACGATAAGCATAAGTTGCTGGGGACCTATTCTACCCAGAATCTCCACGGGTCACCTCTTATGACCAGCATAAGTTGCTGGGAACCTATTCTAACCCAGAATCTCCACGGGGTCGCCTCTTACGATAAGCATAAGTTGCTGGGGACCTATTCTACCCAGAATCTCCACGGGTCACCTCTTATGACCAGCATAAGTTGCTGGGGACCAATTCTAACCCAGAGTCTCCACCGGGTCGCCTCTTACAATAAGCATAAGTTGCTGGGGACCTATTCTACCCAGAATCTCCATGGGGTCGCCTCTTACGATAAGCATAAGTTGCTGGGGACCTATTCTTACCCAGAATCTCCACGGGTCGCCTCTTATGACCAGCATAAGTTGCTGGGGACCTATTCTAACCAAGAATCGACACGGGGTCGCCTCTTATGACCAGCATAGGTTGCTGGGGACCTATTCTAACCCTGAATCACCACAGGGTCACCTCTTACAATAAGCATATGTTGCTGGGGACCAATTCTACCCAGAATCTCCACGGGTCGCCTCTTATGACCAGCATAAGTTGCTGGGGACCTTTTCTAACCCAGAATCGCCACATGGTCACCTCTTATGACCAGCATAGGTTGCTGGGGACCTATTCTAACCCAGATTTCCCACAGGATTACACCAGAAATAGCAATATTCCAGCTACATATTGGTCACTTGTAGATAATTGAATCCTTGCTAGGCAATGAAGTCTGAGAGCCCGATCCATTTAGTCGCCTCGTACGACAACCATAGCCTGCTGGGGACCTTGTCTAACCCAGAATCGCCACGGGGGTCACCTCTTACAACCAGCATAGGTTGCTGGGGACCTATTCTAACCGTGAATCCTCAAGGGGTTGCCTCTTATCATCAGCATAGGTTGCCGGGGACCTACTCGAACCCGGATTTCCCACAGGGTTACACCAGATTTAGCAATATTCCAGTAACATAACATATTGGTGACTTGTAGATAATTGAATCTAGGCTAGGCAATGAAGTCTCAGAGCCAGATCCAAGCCGCCTTGTATGACAAGCATAGCCTGCTGGGGACCTTGTGTAACCCTGAATCTTCACAGGGTCACCTCTTACAACCAGCATAGGTTGCTGGGGACCTATTCAGAATCCCCATGTATCGGCGGTTCAACATTACACATCAAACAGCGGGATGGGAGAGGACTGTCCTCACTATCCACACATAGTAGCTTTTGGGGTTAGTTGAGAGGACATTACACATCATAACAGCCGGATGGGAGAGGACTGTCCTCACTATCCACACATAGTAGCTTTTGGGGTTAGTTGAGAGGACATTACACATCATAACAGCCGGATGGGAGAGGACTGTCCTCACTATCCACACATAGTAGCTTCTGGGGTTAGTTGAGAGGACATTACACATCATAACAGCCGGATGGGAGAGGACTGTCCTCACTATCCACACATAGTAGCTTTTGGGGTTAGTTGAGAGGACATTACACATCATAACAGCCGGATGGGAGAGGACTGTCCTCACTATCCACACATAGTAGCTTCTGGGGTTAGTTGAGAGGACATTACACATCATAACAGCCGGATGGGAGAGGACTGTCCTCACCATCCACACATAGTAGCTTCTGGGGTTAGTTGAGAGGACATTACACATCATAACAGCCGGATGGGAGAGGACTGTCCTCACTATCCACACATAGTAGCTTTTGGGGTTAGTTGAGAGGACATTACACATCATAACAGCCGGATGGGAGAGGACTGTCCTCACTATCCACACATAGTAGCTTCTGGGGTTAGTTGAGAGGACATTACACATCATAACAGCCGGATGGGAGAGGACTGTCCTCACTATCCACACATAGTAGCTTTTGGGGTTAGTTGAGAGGACATTACACATCATAACAGCCGGATGGGAGAGGACTGTCCTCACTATCCACACATAGTAGCTTCTGGGGTTAGTTGAGAGGACATTACACATCATAATAGCCGGATGGGAGAGGACTGTCCTCACCATCCACACATAGTAGCTTCTGGGGTTAGATGAGAGGAGCTGATGACAGGGAATTGTTGATAAAGGTCAGCTGAAAAACAGATATTGTTCAGAGTGCCATATTCATTGACATCATAAAACAGAGTTGTGTCCCTTGGGCACGCCAGAAACCTATGATTGTGGATTCAAATCCTGGTGTGCCCCAAGCTCATGGGTTTCATTAAAAGTGGTAAACGTCTGAGACATACATCACTTCGGGCTTTCCTCCCACATTAAGCTGACATGCTGTGATATAACTGGAATACTGTTCAAAGTGATGTTAAACCCAACTCACTCATATCTAAAATATTAAATTTAGCATGTTAAGCTTATATCCAAACACATAATCATTCCATTTTCAAATATGCATTGATAATTTGATACAGTGATTGTTGGCCCCATCATGCCACCCTTTACACAGCCAGTGATTGACATCATGGGCATTCCACGGAGTTGAGGTCACTATGGTAACCACCTGATCGGGAAAAGCATTGGGATACAAGTGAAGTGAAAGCCCAACTGACATGTAGTCATTTTCTGTCAACCAGTCTGAGTTTAACTTGCCAGACTGGTCAATTTAGTCTCTTTCTAGTGATACAGTGATCCCTCGACTTAATGCTCCTCGATGTACCGCTACTCCAGATGCACCGAGGGGTAAACCTTGGCTCCCAAAAATGCATGAAGAATTTCCCCCAAAAGCGCGTTAAAGCAAATAAAGTTACAAATAAACTGATGAGATTTAATTCCAAGTCGAAGTACACGTGTGTGTATTTGTAAAACAATTATGTTCATTGTATCTGGCTGCATGTGATCAAAACCATTCTGCCCTTCGTTCAGGTTGTGAAAAAACATATCGTACACAGATCTGGCATTATTCTCACATAAAAAAAAATCACAGCAAAAACAAACTTTAGCTGCATTGTTTGATTTAATACTCATCTCAGCTTGTTGTGATTGGTAAGACAACATGTGAGATGTCTTCGAACTTCAAACCGGACGTGTGTAATGCAATAACAACAATAAGAAACTATGGCTTCAGGTATTTAATCCGGACTTGAGTAACTGTGAGAGACCTAAAAAACCATTGGAACTTCATAAGAGGAAATGTATAATGCCATCAGATTACTATGTCATATGATAGGGTGAGGTAGCACTTTGCAAACGTTACTTGAAAATTGATACCCAGAATCAGAATATGAATCACTAACAGAGGTAGAGGTGGAATTCTGATACCGTATTTGACGTAAAAAGCATCCTGGGAGCACTTATTAAAGCCATAAACAAGTCAAATATATTTTCAGAGACCTAGTGGTAGTACAAACAGTTCAACATTGATGAAACTAAAACGTTTTCAATAATAGTTACCAGGCAACTACCCCTTCTATGCTTCTGATGGATTGGTCCAGAAGTTGGTCAGGAGGCAGTTATTGAAGCAGGGCACGTACGACAGCGAATACAGTACAGTCAAGTCTTGTTAATCCGACAATCGTTAATGCGACAACCGGCTTTATCTGTCACTAATGATGGGAACCAATTAAATCAGTGCTATTTAGACCCGTTTATCCGACAGTCTCGCTCTCCGACTCTGACACAGCTAATTCAGTCTCGTTAATCCGACACAGTGATCAGTGAACTCCGTGGTCATCTGCCCACGAGTACACAGCCCCATGTTTTTTGAAGCGAGACAAGTCGGCTGGTAGCTACATATTACAACGCTGCAGAGATAAACTCGCTTAACAATAAACAATTAATGCTTTAAGTAAACAATCACATGCTTAGATTACCTCAATATCATTAAAATCAGATACAAGTTCATGCTACCTCTGAGGACATCCCATTACAAGTCACCTTTCGTGAACTTTGACTGACTACTGAAATGACTAACAGGAAGTCGACATTAGCCATAAAGAAAGCAGCTTTCTTGAGCTTTGCGGCACTAGTTTCAAACTGAAAACTTCCATTCCTGACTATGCTTTTTTTAAATATTTAAAATCAGTCATACAGCTCGTAACTGTAGTTTTGTGTTAAGCTTTAGAGTTTGCATGATTAGAAAACATATTCCGTTAACAATGTAACATAACAATATGAATATTTTATTTTTCACTTTTTTTATTACACGTGTTTGTATCGTTATCTATCATGAAGTTGTCTGATTTTTTATTAATCTGACATAATCATACGCAACCAACCATGTCGGATTAATGGGACTTGACTGTACTTGTACCTGGCCATCCAGTTGTTTCTCACTACTTACCAGCCACGCTATGACATTGATGATTAAGTTGTCGGGTATCCCAGCATACTCTGCATACAGGATGTAGGTGACCGTGTGGTTGGCGGAGTGGTGAGTACTGCACTCGTCTGCAGGCGACTTCATCATCTTGTCACCTCAAGAACATCAAGCACTCTACTGATGCTGCAATACGAGTAAAAGAAGATAAAGTACACAATGGCTTATTGGCAAAATAGTGGCGAAAATTATATGAATGGATCACTGAAAATCAGTGAAGACACCAGGTGTTCATGACAAGGGTAAGCATTTCCTGCTGCACACTCTGGCTGCAATACACGAATACCAAGAGTGAGTGAGTGGGTGAGTGGGTGGATGAGTGAGTGAGTGAGTGAGTGAGTGAGTGAGTGAGTGAGTGAGTGAGTGAGTGAGTGAGTGAGTGAGTGAGTGAGTGAGTGAGTGAGTGAGTGAGATTTTACTTCGGTTTTAGCAATAACACGGTGGAGACACCAGAAATAGGCTTCACACATTGTACCCATGTCGGGAATGAAACCCAGGTTTTCGGCGAGACGAGTGAATGCTTTAATCACTAATCACCCAACCGCCCCAGAACACCAAGAACACCCTGATTGTAACACAAGAACATCAAGAACATCCCGGCTGTAATACAAGAACATCACAAACATCCTGACTGCAAAATACAAAAGCACCAAGAACACCCTGGCAGAAATACAAGATCAGTCATCTGAAATACCAACATACAAATGCAGTAGAGACGTCGTATGAGATCAGACATGGTGGATGGAGAAAATATACCATGCGCCATGTTCTGCGGTACCCAGTCTTACTAAACTTAGTTTCTTTTAGTTTGTATTGCAAACCAGTTTGAGTACAGAACTGAACAAAGTTCCCTTTCTCCTTATAGGGACATCAAACGTACATAATCTCATGTTCCAAGGTTGTTAGCATCATAAATCTGAGATTGACCACTTGAAGTGAATGGCCACTGTTTCTGTGATGAAATCCAAAGACAATGAGAAGACCATATTCCAATCATAACATATTAAACAGAGTTGTGTATATTCATCATGTTCACATGTATCACACTATAAATTGTCATCCTTATCATCAGTGTTCTTGAACTAGTTGTAGGCAGAACATAGCTTGTTGCTACAGAAACAGAACAGTGTGTTACTTCAACCCATCATAATCCACCAACACCTGTCTGGGGCCATGACCGTGATGGCAGACAATGATGCAGTAATGGACGAAAAACAGACAACAGAAGCCGGATATACCGAACAAATCTGAGGATATTTCTAATAAAACTGATTAACCCAAGCGTTGTTGTTTCTTACTTTCTGAGGTATGGTGAAAGTCAGAATCAAATGAATACCCAGGCAATCCTCTTGTCTATGAAAATAGAACTTCAATAGAATCAAACCGGACCATATTATTCTGAAAGCATTCAACAAAATGATTGTATGTGATCTGGTTGATGTTTTCAAAAGATTATTTATGGTCTATCCTAAAAAACTAAACACTGGTCCTAATGAGAAATGAATCTTCTTGATTATCAAACCAAGTAGCAGTTTTGAGGATTTTACAATATATAATTATAATATATATAATATTTTACTATACATATACAGAATGTGAAACCTCAAGGTCTCAATGACAATGTAATCAGTCCTTTATAGATTGTGACAGACTGCAAATTTTAGACTACAGACTTCAGTCCCGACCTTAATGCTCATGATCTTCAACAAGTTACAACGTAACAATGCTTCATAACTATATAGTAAAACCTTGTTAGTCCAGCCCCTGTTAGTTGGAAATTCCAGCCTTCCAGTGAAGGGGGCACGGGTGGCCCGGTCGTCTAAGGCGCCGCGATTCGCTGTGCAGAGTTGCGTCCCTTGGGCAAGCCAGAAACCTATGATTGTGGGTTCGAATCCCGGTTTGCCCCAATTATGTTTCTAGGTTTGTCAGCACCATACCCGTGCTCGTGGGTTTCACCGAAGTGGTAAACGTCTTAGACCTGCATCACTTTGGGCTTTCCTCCCACATTAAGCTGAGACGCCGCGGAATACTGTTAAAAGTGGCGTTTAACCCAACTCACTCACTCACACACTTCCAGTGCACTTCTTTTGGTAATGGCAATACAAAAGGGACATTACTACACACCCACGACTCGTTCATCCGAAAACAAGTTACTCCAGACCATTTCACAATAAGCATTGCTGCCCTCAATTCAAGGTTTCACTGAGTATGATTTTCATAAAAATTCAGACATCTGATCCTAAATCTTGACGACCCTACTGAAAAATATGTTCTCCAAAGCCACAGCCCTTCCTTTTCCAGTCTGAATGCATGATGATGTGACAATACTACAAAGGAGTTGGGACTGCCATCCCCAGGGAAAATACACACATCTTCATCCACAATGAACCCTGATGATGAACCAAGCCAACAAATCCTACACTTCCCTCATCATGCTGATGACAGTGATTCTGATTACGTATCACTTCGTTGTCTTTCATCAGTGTTTCACTGTAATCTGGACTACCTGCACAAATCACTGGCTTTGTCACATCTGATAAAGGAGTATTGATTGTCAGCTTACATTCCCAGTAATTACCCCGTTAAACTAACTCTAGCACAGTATCTTGTAACAAGTCTCAGACAGACTCAGTCCCCAGTTCTTTATTCCACAAGATCAGCAGCAGCAGCCAAGCCACATACTCATTCTTTGAGATAAAATAAAGTGAGTCTAGACCAGGCTTTGTCCTGCCCATGCCTCATCATCAAGGGGACGGGTATTTCCTTCAAGAACATTAACGTTTCATGGGACATCTTCCGCTTCTGCCTTAAAAGCCCTACCTGTACATTGATACAAGGAGGGGTATTGTTAATTAATAGTACTTTCATCCCGCAGACCTTATGTTCCTTTTTCAATAATGTTTTACGCCAGTGAGGTCATTCCTTAGAAAGGCGGCGATCAAAAGTTCTTCAGAATTATCCAGAATTAATTCTGAGTGGCGAAAATGAGGTCTCAATTTTCTAATTGATACCTCTATCGCATTAAGCCTTTTCACACAAAAAAACGTGTGTATGAATACATCAATAGCCTATATATTGATCCATAAAAGATGTCAAACCCTTCACCCATCCTTTGATATTGGAGCACTCACGGACGTTTTTGGCAAAGATGATTTGACATCCAAGAGCTTAACCTTGACAGGTTTGATGATGAGATGACAACAGCTAATGAAGGCTTATGGTTTGCATACAAATGGTAATGTCTAGCTGTTACAGTTGATGGGAATATGTTTGGTAATTCTCTCATTGAAATAATCATAATAAAAGTAAGAAATAAAACAACATATTGTAAAGAAATAGCATCTTCATCAGTCACCAACATTAGGATTTGGCAGGAGGGGATTTGAAAGTCAATGTGACCTCACCTGCAAGTCTCACTCATGTGGATCAATTCTCTTGATGTAAATCACTGGATTGTCAGGTCCACACTCCATTATTAACACATTGCTGTCATATAGCTGGAAAATTGCTGACTGCAGTATTAATACATAACACAAAGAAAAACAAATCTATCCAGTATGTATGTTTGTTTTTTTATTGTTCAATGCAGCACTATTCCAGTTATATGACATTGGCCTGTAAATAGCAAGTCTAGGCCAGATAATATAGTGACTGACATCATTTGCATGGATCAATGTAACTCGGATACAATGAAATGCAATCAACCAGCAAGCTTGACAACCTCGTCCCTTTAGTCGCCTCTTATGACAAGCAAGGGTTGCTGAGGACCAGTTCTAACCCTGATCTTCATGGGGGACAAGCATGAGTTGCTGAAGACCAGTTCTAACCCGGATCTTCATGGGGGACAAGCATGGGTTAATGAAGACCCGTTCTAACCCGGATCTTCATGGGGGACAAGCATGGGTTGCTGAAGACCCGTTCTAACCCGGATCTTCAAGGGGGACAAGCATGGGTTGCTTAAGACCAATTCTAACCCGGATCTTCATGGGGGACAAGCATGGGTTGCTTAAGACCAATTCTAACCCGGATCTTCATGGGAGACAAGCATGGGTTGCTGAAGACCAGTTCTAACCCGGATCTTCACAGGGGGGGACAAGCATGGGTTAATGAAGACCAGTGCTAACCCGGATCTTCACAGGGGGGGACAAGCATGGGTTAATGAAGACCAGTTCTAACCCAGATCTTCATGGGGGACAAGCATGGGTTAATGAAGACCAGTTCTAACCCAGATCTTCATGGGGGACAAGCATGGGTTAATGAAGACCAGTTCTAACCTGGATCTTCACAGGGGGGGACAAGCATGGGTTAATGAAGACCAGTTCTAACCCGGATCTTCATGGGGGACAAGCATGGGTTAATGAAGACCAGTTCTAACCCAGATCTTCATGGGGGACAAGCATGGGTTGCTGAAGACCCGTTCTAACCCGGATCTTCAAGGGGGACAAGCATGGGTTGCTTAAGACCAATTCTAACCCGGATCTTCATGGGAGACAAGCATGGGTTGCTTAAAACCAATTCTAACCCGGATCTTCATGGGGGACAAGCATGGGTTGCTGAAGACCAATTCTAACCCGGATCTTCATGGGGGACAAGCATGGGTTGCTGAAGACCAATTCTAACCAGGATCTTCATGGGGGACGAGCATGGGTTGCTGAAGACCAGTCCTAACCCGGATCTTCATTGGGGACAAGCATTGGTTGCTGAAGACCAGTTCTTACCTGGATCTTCATGGGGGACGAGCATGGGTTGCTGAAGACCAATTCTAACCCGGATCTTCATGGGAGACAAGCATGGGTTGCTGAAGACCAATTCTTACCCAGATCTTCATGGGAGACAAGCATGGGTTGCTGAAGACCAATTCTAACCCGGATCTTCATGGGGGACAAGCATGGGTTGCTGAAGGCCAGTTCTAACCCGGATCTTCATGGGGGACAAGCATGGGTTGCTGAAGACCAATTCTAACCCGGATCTTCATGGGGGACAAGCATGGGTTGCTGAAGACCAGTTCTAACCCGGATCTTCATGGGGGACAAGCATTGGTTGCTGATGACCAGTTCTTACCTGGATCTTCATGGGGGACAAGCATGGGTTGCTGAAGACCAATTCTAACCCGGATCTTCATGGGAGACAAGCATGGGTTGCTGAAGACCAATTCTTACCCAGATCTTCATGGGAGACAAGCATGGGTTGCTGAAGACCAATTCTAACCTGGATCTTCATGGGGGACAAGCATGGGTTGCTGAAGACCAATTCTAACCCGGATCTTCATGGGGGACAAGCATGGGTTGCTGAAGACCAATTCTAACCTGGATCTTCATGAGGGACAAGCATGGGCTGCTGAAGATCAATTCTAACCCAGGTCTTCATGGGGAACAAGCATAGGATTGCTGAAGACCAATTCTAACTCAGGTCTTCATGGGGAACAAGCATAGGATTGCTGAAGACCAATTCTTACCCAGGACTTCATGGGGAACAAGCATAGGATTGCTAAAGACCAATTCTAACCCAGGTCTTCACGGGGAACAAGCATGGATTGCTGAAGACCAATTCTAACCCAGGTCTTCACGGGGAACAAGCATAGGATTGCTGAAGACCAATTCTAACCCAGGTCTTCATGGGGAACAAGCATAGGATTGCTGAAGGCCAATTCTAACCCGAATCTTCACAGGGGACAAGTATGGGTTGCTGAGGACCTGAATTCTAACAGGGGTCTTCACAGGGGCATCCAATACGTAATTACAGTATGTCTTATACATGTTCCTTTGTCTGATTACAGAACCTCAACACTGTGGCACCTGTACCTCATGAAACCATAAGTCCATACTGACCCTCTTTCAGGAAGCAGATGGTCAATCAATAGGTGTATGAAGTGACCAATGGCTGGCATAATGAGGAGCATGTAGTCTCTGGAGGGGAAGCCAATGTTAGATGTGTGCTCGATGACATTAAATGTTCATTACAATCAGTCATGTCAAATTGGGCCCGACCGACCACCATCCAAAGGGAATTGCTGGAGAACTCAGCAGCTCATACATAATCCATTACAAAGTGGACTTCCAGCTGGGAGCCTCTGAACATCACAGACATGTTGCAGATGTTGTGACCATGTATATATCCTTATCATATTTACATTATCTAAGTCAGATGCCTCTGAACAACACAGACATGTTGCAGATGTTGTGACCATGTATATATCCTTATCATATTTACATTATCTAAGTCAGATGCCTCTGAACATCACAGACATGTTGCTGATGTTGTGACCATGTATATATCCTTATCATATTTACATTATCTAAGTCAGATGCATCTGAACAACAGACATGCTGCAGATGTTGTGACCATGTATAATCACCCAAGCAATATAATCCTGTGAAATTCAGTCATAAATATTCATACTGACCTCTTGTTTACACAGTAAAAACATTTGAGTGAAGTTTAGGTTTTGGTGAAGGGGTATTGGCTTGAGAATAATCACAGTAATTGCAACAAAAATTGTCAGACTGAAAACAAACATTGAGAGGATGCAGCTGAAAAAATTAATTAAGATAATTTTTCATTAGCCCGGTCAGTAAAGGCTGCAACTATTGATTGAATCTGAAACCATACCTGTCATTTACTCTGCAGTTTCTCAGTACCATCAACCTCCCTCAACATGATCAATGTAACACCCTCACACACAGCCACAGATCTTTCAGGAGTTCCTTGATGACAAACATCCATAGATGAAATTACACTTCACGTTTCTCTGAGTGCAACTTTCTCAGACACATTACCAATAGAAAACAGTCATGAAGAATGGATCTGCTTGCTCCAGTGCCCCACAGCAATCTGAACCTAATTTGTCCATCGCCATTTAGTTTCCAATGCCGTGGGCACAGCACAGCTCAGATTGCACTACATGACATTCTTCTTCATCATTACACTGTTCTCAGCATCCAATATGGGCAGACACTTGGAACTAATGGTTATCAGGGCACCATCATCAAAATGAACATACAAAACTTGGAGCATGACGACTTTCAAGTCTCCAAGTCTCTAGCACTGCATTCATGTCTGAGAACAAAATGAAGTTTCACCATCTCTATAAATCTCAGTCAGAAGTAGACCTGATCCAGTGAAAGCAGGAATATAACACCAAGACCACGAAGACAAATAACTGTGCTTGGCCAAGTTCCAGACAGCGATCTTATCGCTATATGAAATTGTGGCTACCAAACTTTAACATAGACTGACAATAGTTGCTGTGCTGAGATGGCTAAGTGAAACAAGGCCCTTGTGTGGCCATGGTCTATTATGGTCTACCATGGTCTATGGAGAAATATATTTCCTTCTGAGCTAGACATAACTCTGCGGTCTATCATTATCATGTCTATGGGAGACCTGAACTGTTGAAAGCAAAATCATTCCTGAATACACAAAATCAACACTCCAGTTTGCTCGAACAATACAATTTCCTATCTGTGTGTAGTGAGGAAAGTAAAAAGACATTTCAGATTCCACAAGAAATAGTCATTCTATGTTATTTGAAAAATATTTTCTTGAGGAAAATAACATTCTATAATAGTTGCAATGTATGCAGGAAAATAACATCCAATAAGGCCAAGAACTCAGGAAAATAATATTTCATACTCTATAAATGTAATCATATTCAACTTTACTTGGACTTGTTGGATGTACAAAGGACAATAGTAACTTGTAGCATATGAAGGAAGAATGAATTCTACACAGGAAAATAACATTACCGAGTATGGAAGAAATAAAACGTAGACTGATACTCAAACCTATCTATCATATTGATTATTAGTTACAGCCTTACAGACAGTTTACATCCTACCTGGGCCACTTACACAAAGCTATCTTAGCGCTAAGACTGTCTTAAGCCTATCGCTAAAATCACTTTGTGCAGGTGAGCCCTGATAAGAACTACCTCCATGGTCGAACAGATAGAGCATTTGCCAGAAGCACAGGTCGGTGCCTGAATTCCTGGCAACGTCATATCAGTGAGTGAGTGAGTATGGTTTTACGCCGCTTTTAGCAATATTCCAGCAATATCGCGGCGGGGGACACCAGAAATGGGCCAACATATCAAAAGACGTTTCTAAATGGTACATGTTACCATTTTTTGTTGCTGGGCATTAAGACGACAAACAAGATCAGCTCAGTATACTGTGTCAGAGTGGGGTGCCCATGTTAAACTGCAGTAGGTATCTCAGTGAGCTAGCACTATTACACCAGCATCAGTCCACTCTAGTATAAGCAGCCACACATACAGACATGATCCTAATGTTGCTATACAAGTGCAGTTAAACCCAATTTCACCTCACCTTCTGATCTGATGACAATTAGTTACACAAGACTTATTTCCTCTTTCCAACAAGACCCTGACAGCAACACAGTATCTTTCACATCACACAGTTCCTGGGGAAGGTTCGGGCGAGTGAGGTAATTCCAATTGATTGGCCATTACAAAACACTTCCAGTGACCATTATAGTGCTGGAGGCAACCACGTACCGCACTTAGTGGCCAATCAATCAATTGCCTGCTGCTCTGGTTATTGTACAGTTGGTGGAGCTGCTTGACTATTGCAGGACAATCAATAGGTCATACTTAGCCCAGTAGACAATGATACACCAAGCTCCAATGCTACATACACAGGCAAGCTCATTACCTGTTATATTAATGGCAACGCCATCAGTAACTCAACATGGTAAATGGATATATGGAAATATGTTTACTGCAGATATACATGTATATTGAATGCACGTGTGAACATAATTCTTCATTGCTTGGGGGAATATTCAAGCAATATCCCATGGCAGATGCCAAGAATGGGCTTTAAACAGTATACCCTTAATCATGGTAATGACATGGAGAATCCTTGGTCCTACCCATGACGTGAAAACGTTTTAATCACCTGGCTGACATACCACACATGTTTACTACTCAAATGAAGGAAAAGAAAACCGGATCTATCTATCTTATATTGAAGCATCCAGAACCAAGATATTTCTGTTCCCTAATAGACAATCCACTTTCTCCAAAATGCATGCACCTTTATAATGAGACTCTGGGTTAAGATTAGGGCTCCCAAGTAAGTCATGCTGGTCATGTGAGGTGACTGTATACATGAGGAGGTCAGGCTTGGTGACTCGATAGATTGTGTGTCTAACGTACCACGGTGGCATGGGACGATGTTCATAATATCAGTCAGAGGTTTGTCTGATCCAGGTGTGATTATTTACAGGCCATTGTCATATAGCTGGACTATTGATGGGGGTGGCAATTTGAACTAGTCCAACAACCAAACAAAGCCAAAATGACTGAAAAATCTCAATTTCAATAAGGATCAGTGTCAGGGTTTTACCTTGACTTACAGAAGTGGGGGTCCATGGGTCCCCCAATTTTAGGGACCTTGCTCAGAATATGAGGATCCTGTAAAGTAATGAAATGGTGTAGTGTACTGTACGTTTTCATACTTACACGAGAACCTGAAATGAATCAATGATCATGTGGACAGTGGTCATGATTAAGGGATGAAATAGACAACCGTAACAACTGTTGATGTGCTGTAGGTACAATAGGTACAATGAATATAACTGTGCGTCCTTGTGACTCAGTACTAGTAATATTTTTTTTCAGCTTCCATTCCCTTTATTTGGGAGTACTGGACACACATTTGTGCGTCGCATAAAACCCTGATTCATGTTTTCCAAAAACATGGGCTTATGAATTTATTTCATGACAAAATATAATAATCAATTAGCAATACTTCTTGCCAGGAAAGTTTTAGTTTGCAGAGAACACCTATTACTGTCAAGAAAACAGTAACTGACACAGCCTCAGCGGTGTTTCAGCTTCAAAAGGAACACCTATCACAATGATCACTTGCTTGATAACAGTGTTAGAACCTACAGCGAAATGCTGCTACTAATTTTGTTAAAGAAGTTGTTCATCTGTATGTCTTATTCTTACTTAGCCTTTTTTAGCTTCACAGCTGTCAAGTACACACTTATCACTGCCACACTATCAGCAAACTTGACCATGTTGACATTAAACACCTATATCTCTCAAGTCAAACATAACTGCCAGAGCATCAGCATAGTTTCATTGACAGAGCATCAGCAAGATTCAATGACAGCGCATAAGCGAAGGTTCAATGACAGAGCATCAGCAAGGTTTCAATGACAGAGCATCAGCGAAGGTTCAATGACAGAGCATCAGCAAAGGTTCAATGACAGAGCATCAGCAAAGTTTCAATGACAGAGCATCAGCAAAGTTTCAATGACAGAATCAGCAAAGTTTCAATGACAGCATCAGCAAAGGTTCAATGACAGAGCATCAGCAAAGTTTCAATGACAACATCAGCAAAGGTTCAATGACAGAGCATCAGCAATGGTTCAATGACAGAGCATCAGCATATTTTCAATGACAGAGCATCAGCACAGGTTCAATGACAGAGCATCAGCAAAGTTTCATTGACAGAGCTTCAGCAAAGGTTCAATGACAGAGCATCAGCATAGTTTCATTGACAGAGCATCAGCAAAGGTTCAATGACAGAGCATCAGCAAAGTTTCAATGACAGAGCATCAGCAAAGGTTCAATGACAGAACATCAGCAAAGGTTCAATGACAGAGCATCAGCAAAGGTTCAATGACAGAGCATCAGCAAAGGTCCAATGACAGAGCATCAGCAAGGTTTCAATGACAGAGTATCAGCAAAGTTTCAATGACAGAGCATCAGCAAAGGTTCAATGACAGAGCATCAGCAAAGTTTCAATGACAGAGCATCAGCAAAGGTTCAATGACAGAGCATCAGCAAAGGTTCAATGACAGAGCATCAGCAAAGGTTCAATGACAGAGCATCAGCAAAGTTTCAATGACAGAGTATCAGCGAAGGTTCATCATGGTAGCAAGCAGCTACATCAGTCAAGCAAAACCTGATTGCCACACACAAATAAAGGCTCTAATGTCTAATATCATCAGCTGAGAACCTCAAATGTCTTGTTTACCAAACGATGCAACAATCAGTCAGGGGCAATAACTCTTCCCCTCGTGTGTCCCAGGAGAGGTATCAATGACACGGTCGTCATTACTTCCTCTTGTTCTGAATTCTGCAATGGCTAGTGGAGAGACTCTTCTTCATTCTAGCCACTGATGGTGAATGCCAATGGCTCCAGCAGTAGCATAAAACATAATTTCATGTCACACGAGGGAAATTCATGCAATTACTTTTCTTGCGAATGAATCTCTTGCCATGATTTGCTCAGTATATAAAGACGTTTACATGACACAGTCTCCGATAGAGCTGATAGAGCCGGAAACACCAGCTTCATTACCAAGACGAGTAGATTTCTTCCAAAAAGTCAGAACCTGTATTGATCGGCCACAAAGCTTGTGTTCTTTCATCCAAATCCATTTCTTGGTAATAAAGACAAGGGGCCATGTAGTAATTGTCCAGCATACATTGCTGGCCTTCTGCACGTGCCAGGGCATAGGTGACCAGTGGTCAGTGGGCACTGGTCAACATGGTCATATTGAAATGTTGTTGGGGTGCTTGAGGCTTGAGGCTTGAGGCTTTTGTTCGGCCTTTCACTGTGTCATTACTGTTTATGTTCCCAGCATTACATGTCAACAACATAATGGCATCTGGATGTCAGACTTCATCTCCTGGGATACTCTATCATATTGATACAAGATTTTCCCTTTAATCCTAGTCATTCCTGCCTCTACACATCACACCATGTATGCAAGTTGATTAATTTATTTTTTAATTTACCATATTCTTCCAGTATCTATGGTTGTTTAGTTGACATGCTTGTGGTTTAGACTGCAGTTCTTCAATATATATCATGCAACCACATGCTAACTAGCAAAGTGCTTGCATTCCACAAGTTACATATGCATCAGTGGAAAACAGATCCATCACATAGAGCACCTCTTCATGTACTGACTGATCCACAACCTGTTACACACCAACATGATAGTCCTGTACCTTAAACACACAGCACCATATACCATGATCATGAATATATCAATAAGCAGGGGGAGAAACTAACATATTTAGTCCACCTGTCCTTATAATGATAACATATAGCAAAACTCTTAAAAATGGCAAATTTCTACTAGTCCTTATGATACCTTAACTATTGGCGGGTTTGGCAAGGACTACAGGACTAGCTAGTGGCAGTTTCTAACACTGATAAGAATGATAAGCCATTTGATAGTGTTTAGAGTTCACCAGGGTGACATTTAAAAAAAAAAAAATCTCCTCTGCACCAAGTGCAGGCTGCATTTAACAACAGACTTCACAACAGATAAATTCATCGGCCTGCATTACACATACATTCCTGGAAATATGAATGTGCATAAAGCCCTGATTGGCGATGAAGTGTGTACCTAAACAAGATGTAAACAGGAGCATCATGCGAAGTGAAAGTAATTGTATTTCAATGTTTGGATCTTGTATGCATGGTATAAATTTGAAGCAAGTGATATTTATTAGCCTGTTTGTGGACTATTTTACTGTCTACACACAGTGCAGTCAGCTTATTAACTTGGGCTGCACAAGCCATTACAAGCTACACCAGAGCAGTCTGATCAATGGGAAATCACACCCTGCAAGGAGTCTTATATATATACTGTAAATCTTGAAATTAACGTGAGCATGAATTAAATGCGAAAAATGCGAGTGGCCTTTGCTCCCATTATTAAACAACGCATTCATATCAACAATAAGACATTTTGGGTAGCAGAAATACCAACTCAGACATACGCTGAAAACAAACAACTATGTATTCCACATCACTGTTTATTGAGCAACACTTGTAACAAGTATATAAACAATGCCATTCAAACAGTAATAACATCCTGTGAATTGTCACTGCTGGGGTCAAGACAAGAGTTCTACACACTTAGGTCATCACTGATCACACCTGCAAGTCCAGACAGACACCCACGCAAGACGGTGTCTTTGTTCTTTGCGACTGCGTCAAAGGCCGACACAAGCCAGCGCTCATGTATTGTTTTAGCGGAATTATTCTGATCAGTGCTAATGAGCGGTACTATTTGGTGTGTGATTGGATTAATGTAAGGTTGGATGAGGGTGAGGATTCTCCTGTAAACCTGACATTTTCTTTAGGTATAAATCCACTGATGCTTGAGAGGAGGAGGTGTCGCATTCATATTGAGTCGCATTATTGACTAGGGGCCAGCCGTCGCATTCTTTTGGAGACGCATTAATTTCACGATTTATAGTATATGGATCATGAATATTTATTACTAGTCTCTCTTACAAGAGACATTCACCCTATTCCACTCTCATCCCATCTCAACTCTACCAAGGCGATTACAACCTACACCAGAGCAGTCCGCTCAATGGGAAATCCGCACCCTGTTCACTACTATACTCATGTAATTAAGTGATCAAGTATGATCCTATTTGGTTATGTAAACTAAAAGTGGCTTCACATGACAAAGTTAGATTTGCTGATTTATGTTAACAAACACAGGTTTGTGTGTGTGAACATTAAAAAATAAGGTTGCAAACTAGTTTCTGAAGTTTAATATGGAATAGAATGGCTTGCAACCAATCAGAAACTGCATTAATATGACATGATGTTTTCTTAGGTCTGCTACAAAATGGCGTCAGCAAGTAAGAGAAGTGAAGAGGATACTCTTTAACACATATTTGTTGTGTAAAAAATGAAGTTGGCACACATTTTGGATTTTAACTTGTCAGATGTTTAATACAGCAGGACTCAAACTCCGAAACCTCCATGCCACCTTAGCTACTAAGTAACTTGAGAGAGTCTCACTCTCAGCATGAGAGACATATCCCCTCTCACATAGGGATATGTCATGCAGGATATGACCTACTATTTGGACCAAATCAGTTGTTATCTAAAAACCATATCAAATACGGCATTCAACAGATAAAAAAAATATGATTATTAAGCACAATATTCAATGAAAGATACACATATCTCTATACATATATTCATGTTATTGTTCACAAAGGTTGAGGTGCCATCGATGATCATTATTTGTGATCTTGCAACATATAGCTAGACAACACAGCAAGTTAATGTATCGCCATCACTCAGGATGCACAAGAACTGTCAACTTGTAAGGCCATATACACCCTGCTATTGACACATGAAACACATTTATCACTACTCCCGTTACACAGCAATTTCTATTTAGTGAAATAGTGATGAATCACAGTAACTATAATGTTCAAGTCTCTGGAGAATAAACGAAATCAGGATGAAAAGGGTTACCTCCCCTTATAGACACAGCGTGACAAACTCAATGAAGCTAAAGCAGATAATTATGCACTTGTGAGCACAATGTGTACTTCAACAATACAATAATTGATGAAAATATTCTAGCAGTAAGGGCTAATGTTCTTAACCGAACTTGCCATACCACAAACACAAACTGTTTGCACTGCGGCAACGTTTTCGCCCTACAGGCCGAACAGCTGACTTGAATGGGGTTTTACAGGACATTGTTGCAATTGGCCAATCAGATACTGGTTGCCGGATATAATAATAAATGTTAACAGGATAAGGATTCCAAGTGATTCACTCAGAATTCAGAACACTAAAGGCTGTTTTAAGTTTCAATCTTCAATTAGGACCTTGATGGAGTGCCCACATATACAAGCCTGCATACATATTTACAGTTCAATACACTGGTCACTGTATTTAACAGGCTGCCATATTCCTTCTTGCTGCTTGCAAGTACATTTTACAACAATGCCTCAAACAATCTTGGTTTGCCTCCCGAAAAATTGATAACAGCTAACTTCTGGTAATAAACATACTTGGCTTGACTGATCTCTCTCTGCTGATTGTCTGGCTGCTGCAGTTATAAGAGATTGGCAACCTACCAGTCAGGGCTGATCTTTAATTGAAGGCTAAAATGATCAACTCTTATACAGACATAACATCATCAGGTTAATTTGTGCTGTATTCTGTGATTGAATTACAGCATTAATTGATTCATTCAACATCAGACCACAACAATAACATGACTGAAACAAGGCCGATGCAACCTAAAGTTTTAACTCACACACTCATTAAGGCCGTAGTTAACTTTTTTTGACAGGGGAGCAAATATTTGTACAAGTATCACTTGTCCCCAACTTGATTCAAATAAAACTGTTTTCTATGAAGAATCTGGGCTGGCTACAGCACTGCTCATGAATTAGACAAACTGTCAATCACAGATCAGAATCAAGAATGTCAGATACATTGGCCGGCAGTGTATGCAGTAACACCTGGTAGAAATCCACCCGGCTATGGTCACAGACTGTGTTTGCAGTCACCCCAATACAATCCATCTTCCTGAGGAAAGGGCGTTAACTGACTTTGAAAGTATAGTTTCCACCCTTGCCGAACTAGGCTGGAATTTCAGAGTTATGTTTTGGCTGGACTAACGAATCTATTAATAGTCCAATCAAAATCGTGTAATGTAATCGACATCTGATACGTAAACTGCTGTATGATTTTGGTCGATTGCAGGATTTGCAGAGCAGATGTACAATCAACTAGGAGTCAACGGCTATTTTCCAAATCTTTTCAATGTTTTTTAATCAAGGTGATCAAGTAATTTTATGTGAGTTAAGACACATTTTATAACATTATAGATTTTGACTATTGATCAGATCATCTTGACTGGGTGCTGCCATTTTGTTTGAAACAAATGCAAGTGATATGATAGTTGGAACTTGACAGGTCAACGGAAGGGACATAACTTGTAATAGCAACTGATGACGCTATGATCGAGCCACAAAATTCCAGCCTAGCTCGGCAAGAGTGGAAACTTGACTTGTATAGGTAGTTAATTCCCAGATGGGCCTTTGTCTAGTATTCAACTGGTAATTAAATCCATATGGTGAACAATCTAACAATGTAAACTGTAAAGAAGACACTGCTGGTCGTAACAGCTAGGTGCCTGAAGGGTTGAACTTAAATCAGCCAAGTTCTTATCACTTCCTGTTCCCAGTGTGTTTATTCCTACATAATTACATTTCTAAAAAAACTATTCTAAAATTTCACTACACCTCAAAGTTACACCATAAAACTCTCGAAATGAAAACAAGATATGCGGGCAAGCGCTGTCTCCAGAATCAACACAAGGCGTGATTGGTTGATTTAGTAGTTGAAATAACTGGTTACAGTCAGGGTTCCTCGTAGGGTTTAGTCAAAGTTTAAACAAACCTCACGTTAATTTGCCTTTTAGCCGACGTGACTCGTCTGCACAGAAAGATGTAAGATAGTGTACCTGTAGAGGCCATTACAGTGGTCAAGCTCATCCTAAGTCAACCACAGGAGAAAAATTGGCCGGTCAAAAAGTGCACACATCAGCAAAATATCCTGTACGTAATTCCAGATCAGCAAAATGATACAAAGCAATGAGAAACCTGTCTATGTGTCATGGCATGGATTGTTGATGACGCTGTGAACCGTTTGCGTAAACCATGTTGGCGAGATTGTTAACAGGACACCATATTTTGGCTGGAATTTTCCTTGGTACATTCACTCACTAACTCTAACTAGCCCTTTGGAAAAATACTGATGCAAATAGGGGAACAATTCAAATCTCTTAGCATGATGAATACAATTTTACCACTTGTTTAATAGATGACCTCTTATTTCATCAATCTTGCAAAAACAAATTTATCATCCCTTACATAAGTTGTAGTGTGGACATTTTGTTCCAATCCATTTTCCCTTTTTGCCAACTTTCCCAGAATACAAGTTTGATCAAGCAGCATAACAATGTTAAGTTCTATAACAAGACTCTCCACGCAGAACTGATGGACATCTCACTGGATTCAGCACGTCTGGCAAGCCTCAAACTGCCAAACTTGCACATCTGTGTTGCAGAGAATCCAACATTATTCCACAAGCCATCCTATGTCTTGTCTGCGCAGCGCAGAGCTGTGATCAGTGTTTATGATATCATTTAGAGCTGTATTCAGCTGTCTCATGGGACACAAAATCAATGTCCTAATTTCATCTGGGAGTGAAACAGACCCACCGTAGTGACGATTTCACTCCTCCACAGACAAACTGCTTTCTAGAGCTCTATAAACCCAACCATTCAGCAATTCAAAAGGGCATGATACTTTTCTCATACAGGCTCATAATTTCAGAATAATTTCTTGATAATGCTGAAAATGTACTGGAATGTTGATTAGAATTACTCCAGTACTGGACCAGAACATAACATAACCATCATAACACTGTATTTGTTGACTAAGATCATCAACAGCGTCCACCATTTTTGGTGAGTGAGCATGGTTATACACCGCTTTTAGCAATATTCCAGCAATATCACAGCAGGGGACACCAGAAATGGGCTTCACACATTGTATCCATTTCGGGAAGCGAACCCGGGTCTTCGGGGTGACGAGCGAACGCTTTAACCACTGGCTACCCGACCTTCCCTCCACCATTTTTGGCAGGACTGGCATATTGCTGCTCACTTGGTCCACATGGTCATCTTTGTTATATTTGTAGTAAATATTATACCGGGATTCATGAATGATCAAGTTAATCAAACTTCTAGTTATCTCTTCGGGATCTAGCATTTTATTTCATAGGGTATGGCCATGTCAGGTTTATAAAAGGCATGCCATCAACACGATCAATAAAAAAATATTAATATTTTTTAAAATTTGATTATGTTGATTTAAGGACAAAACGTAATAAATTGTCCGATTAGAGTTTTGCAGATTTTTTTTTTTTTATTACGACTAATAGTGCTAGCCCATTGAAATACCATGCTGCTGGTTAACATTGACATCCCACTCAGACACAGTATACTGACTCCCTTAATGCCGAATACCAGGCAGGGTAACAACAAGTACCATCTTAAAACATTGTTTGATATGATGTGTCCAGGGCATCAACCCAATGACCTTCATGCTATCCAGACATGTGGTCGATCTACTTCACCACAGAGGCGGTCCTGTACCTAAATGACATAAATTTAAGAAAGAAACAACTCATGGTCGTTTATCTTACAATGAAACACTGCAGGAGAGTTAACCATGAGTGGCGCATGTACAATAAAACACCAATCTCAGTAAAATCAGATCTTAGTTCTCGCTCCCGCCAAACAAAGAGCTGAGGACGTCCCATTACAGGTCACGTCAGACCGACCTTTTGCGAACTTTGACTGACCAATGGAATGACTGACAAGAAGTCGACATTAGCCAATCAGAAGGCAGATTTCTCGTGCTTTACAGCACTAATTTAAAATTGGCAACTACACTTTGAAACATATTTTGACAAATTTGCAATTACAAATTGGAAACCTAAACAAAAGAACATTCTGGAATGGCTAATAGATGGTCTAGATTGTATGGATTCAGTCGTTAAGCCAGTAACTATCGTTTGGAATACCTTGTGTTAAAGTTTTTGAGGTTGAATGATTAGAAATCACATTCCGACTGTCACTTTCATGATCTGGTAAGCGATGCTCTGATTGGACGGATGAAAGGTCGTTCTGAAGTGACCCCTGATGGGATATCCTGACATCTTTGTTTAGTGGTAAGATCTGATTTTAATGAGATTGAATAAAACACTGAAGGGAGAATTAACCATGAGGGGCGCATGCACAATAAAACACTGCAGGAGTATAAATAATGAGGGGTGCATGTACAATAAAACACTGCAGGAGTATAAATTATGAGGGGCGCATGTACAATAAAACACTGCAGGAGTATAAATTATGAGGGGTGCATGTACAATTAAACACTGCAGGAGTATAAATTATGAGGGATGCATGTACAATTAAACACTGCAGGAGTATAAATTATGAGGGGTGCATGTAAAATTAAACACTGCAGGAGTATAAATTATGAGGGGTGCATGTACAATTAAAGACTGCAGGAGTATTAACCATGAGGGGTGCATGCACAATAAAACACTGCAGGAGTATAAATTATGAGGGGTGCATGTACAATAAAACACTGCAGGAGTATAAATTATGAGGGGTGCATGTACAATAAAACACTGCAGGAGTATAAATATTGAGGGGTGCATGTACAATAAAACACTGCAGGAGTATAAATTATGAGGGGTGCATGTACAATTAAACACTGCAGGAGTATAAATTATGAGGGATGCATGTACAATTAAACACTGCAGGAGTATAAATTATGAGGGGTGCATGTAAAATTAAACACTGCAGGAGTATAAATTATGAGGGGTGCATGTACAATTAAAGACTGCAGGAGTATTAATTATGAGGGGTGCATGTACAATTAAACACTGAAGGAGTATAAATTATGAGGGGTGCATGTACAATTAAACACTGCAGGAGTATAAATTATGAGGGGTGCATGTACAATTAAACACTGCAGGAGTATAAATTATGAGTGGTGCATGTACAATAAAATACTGCAGGGAGAAAAAAGCATGAGGGGCGCTTAACCCAGAGTTGTTTATCCTCCCTGCAGTGTTTTATTGTACGATAAGCAACGACCACGAGTCATTTATTTCTTATATATCATATCAACATTATGTATAGACTCCTCAAGGATGTTTATGAAATGTACACGCTTTAAAAATATTTACCCTTATTTAAATAATGATGACTCCCTGAATACCATACTCCGACAAGTCAACAATTTTATGAACAGGGGCCTAAGTTAGGTTTTACACGGATAATCTCATAACTTAAAAAAAATAAAATTCTTTGCAATTATTTAATTGAACCTTTTCCCCTAATACAGATTGCCAAATCGTGCCCACTTTCAGATGCAATCGTTCGGCCATGGCAGTTTTTTGTATTTCCCAGCTTCATCTATGGTGAACAAGTCATTAGAGTATTCCCTCTCAAAATAATGTCATCCAAGTTACAACGCCATCATGTCGGAGCACATGTTCGAATCTCCCGAAATGCATCATGTTAGAACGTACAATGTTTTATCGTGCAATAAACCATACTATGTTCATGATGTTCTTTGTGATTTATCACGTAGCTATCCTATATATGCATTTAAATGAAGACCATGAAAAACGCACATTGACCATTAACAATAACTCAATACAAACAACATCCTATCAATATCAACAGCACTGTCCAATCAATAAAGTATTAAAGAACTACAAACCATAAAATTGAAAACTTGGAAAGAAAGTAAAAAAACCACATTGAAGGTGCAGAGCATGAAATCAGTATGAAATCAATTTCCACAGCTGTCAAGGAAGTTGTTGATCAACGTGACAAGTGACTGTGATGTCCTCTGCCCGGAGGGTTTCATGTGAAGTGGGACTTTCAGGCACTATAGCTAATGTAGGAAAGACAGTAAAATCACCAAGCATCTGATCGATGGCAACGAGAACATTTTAGTAACAGTTCTACATGTTCTGTGCAGATTACAAACCCATGGTTCATCAGTCCTGGAAATGGTTTTGCTGGAAATCCACAGATTAATTTAATGGCACACTAACTGCATGTCAGCTCACAGATAACAGGTCATGATATCGGAATTCATGTTTACCAGTGACTGACGAAAATCATTAATAAAAGTGAGTGAGTGAGTTGGGTTTAATGCCGCTTTGAACAGTATTCCAGTTATATCACGGCGTGTCAGCTTAATGTGGGAGGAAAGCCCGAAGTGATGCAGGTCTCCGACATTTACCACTTCAGTGAAACCCACGAGCACGGGTATGGTGCTGACAAACCTAGAAACATAATTGGGGTGAACCGTGATTCAAACCCACAATCATAGGTTTCTGGCGTGCCCAAGGGACGCAACTATGCACAGCAAATTGCGGCGCCATAAACGACTGGGCCACCTGTCAATAAAAAGAAGCTTGACTACAAGGTTCAGGCACACAAACATTCATTGAGTTTATGCTATCAGTTCTGTGATCTGAGCTCAGAGGTCACATCGAGGCCATCTGCTGGAGCAGAGACCATACATCGATATTGTAATTGTCTCTGCCTTGAAGACGTCTTTTTTTCCAATTTCAGTCACATACAGCTGTACAAAAACTGTGACATGATTTATAAAACAATCCTTCAAATGAGAAATTTAAGTATGGTTTAAACTGTAAATCTTGAAATTAATGTGTCTCCAAATTAATACGACTGCTGACCCCTAGCCAAAAATGCGACTCAATATCAATGCAACTTCTCCCATCCCATCCCCAGTGGAAATGGCAGCTGAAATTCTGTTAAGACATCCATATTTCTTTAAGACATCATCCGAAGCATTGTTCATCATGCTGTAAATACACCAAATTACGAGGCTCTACAACACAAAGACGAAACAATTCTTTCTTTGTTGAATATCTGATGTTCTCTGATTATATAGAATACTAGACCTTCAACATAATTATATAAAATCAACAAAAAAATATTTCCAGAATCATATTTTAAAGAAATCTCTACCAAAAGCAGTCCATTGTACAATTCCAACTGTATCATGTGCATGTTAATCACTATCAAATAGTGACCATACCAGGTGTTTGGGAAAAGGTAAGCGTATCCTGTCCTACCAGTCTCAACTGTCAAACACACATGCAAGGGCAAGTCAATTGTTCACCTGAAACATCACAGGAACATATGGTAAAAGTCAAAAAAAGGATTTTCATCAGACATAATTTGGCCACTGATGAACTGTTGACCTGTGCACGTTTGTAACCGGAAAGAATGGAAATTCTTATTCAAAAAGAAAGATTTAAAATGAAGAAAAACTATTTATCGAAACGAAAGGATAGAGTGTTTCATATCACTTAACTACCGGTATTTACTCTACTGTATAAACACTGCCTCCTACCTGTATATATACTTGTCAACCATACTCTGTACATCACTTGCCTGGTAACGGTCTTAGAACCTACACTGAAACGTAGCTCCTAATTGTAATAAGAAAGTTGTTCATCCATAAATCTTATCCTCACTTAATACATCGTAATTGAAGGCAATAATCACCTAGTAATCATCATGTCGTGAAATCTGGAGAGATTGGAAAGTTATTTTGGGATGACTCAAAGGAAGACGCGGATACAAGACATGACGATTCAGATGGGGAATTATATGACTGTCATGATCCAGCAATCACGTAAAGAAGCTGGTGGACAATGAAACCCTTTTACTGAAGTACCTAATCTGCAAATTACAGAGGTATCAGCACCTTGTCATTGCTGCCAATGCCCTGAAATAAAGGACAGTTTCGGCCTACAGATCTGATCATGAGCTGATCTTGTTAATCTTACAGCATGGGCAGTTTCAAAAGAAAGTCTACACGGTAATGAGTTTCCCAGTGTTTGGTTGCCTCTATCTGTGTTAGTGGTACATAATTTGTAACTGACTATAAATATACAGTGCCACCATGTAAAACGTATGCTTCATCGGCACAGTTATGTACCCATCAACCTTCATGCTATACTTCGGGAACTCTCACACCACCATGGTCTGTTGTTCCTTAACAATATATAATTGCAACATAGCAATCATTATGTAAGTAATGATGTCCCAGTTGTTTTTTTGCGGTAAACTTTGTTTCAAGTTTAAATAGCAAACAAATTATCTTTTACTGCTATCACAATCTCATTAAAATCAGATCTTAGTTTTCGCTACCACTAAACAAAGATCTGAGGACATATCCCATTACAGGTCACGTCAGAACGACCTTTCGCGATTTTTGACTGACCAATGAAATGACTGACAAGAAATCGACATTAGCCAATCAGAAGGCAGCTTTTTCGAGCTTTACGACACTAGTTTCAAACTGGCGACTATGCTTCGAAACAATTTGACGTATTCTCGTTTAAAAAAAATAAAACTGATAAGAACATTCTGGAATGGCTTTTGGATGGCCTAGATTGTATGGATATAATCATAAAACCTGTAAATGTCGTTCGGAATACCCTGTGTTACATATTTCGTGGTTGCATGATTAGAAAACACAATCCGACTGTCACTTTCATGATCTGCTAAGAGATGCTCTGATTGGTTGGATGAAAGGTCGTTCTGACGTGACCCTTAATGGGATGTCCTCAGATCTTTGTTTAGCATAGCGAGAACTAAGATCTGATTTTAATGAGACTGACTGCTATCATTTATTGACAATATTAATAGGAGTTCGTTAATAAGAAAGGCATATGTTTTGACAGCCAGTTCCTTATGATAATAAGTATTGAGTGATCCAGAAGAAAGCTTGATACCTATTAACACACACCAGTCAGTGTTTTAGGTGTATCATCATGATCATATTGCATTTTACCATGACACTTTGAATGCTTGATTCCGATTGGTCAAAAAGAGGTTACCTTTTTGCAACAGAAACCTCTTTTGAATATATAAAGCCTTTTCACACCAAAACTGTACATATGAATACATCGATAGCCTACATATCAATCCATAACAAAATGGCTGCCAATTGATCACCCATTAAGAACTGTATACTGTATCGATATTTCCTCTATTAGATGGTGGGCACTAATACACGCTTGGTCAATGGCTCTCATTTCAGGACATGCACAGTTAGGTAAACCACTGTGTCAGGGCCACAACTGTCACATTTCTTTCACATGCTGGTGTCGAATGCTGTGGGGTCAAATTAAGAATCCCTCATGTCAATGCCGGCTTGTCTACAACCTGAAACATGGCTGTTCAGACATATTTCAGTTCAATTGGCAATCATGCTGTGCCAGCAGGCTCATTCCCAGTAAATCTACAGTTTAATATTGAACCACATCATAGATAAGGCTTGTCATTTTGCTTCTTGTAACTTGCCAGAGGCACGGAGACTGTCTAGTGACTAAAGCGCTTGGTTCCAAATTCAAACAAGAGTTTGCCACTAACGTGGCTATATCCCCCAAGCCCTAACCTTTTTAACCAAGGTGGAACTTGTCATGTGAATTGTAAAAAAAAGAAGAGTTTAGAACCTAAGTCCATCTTGCTGCCATGGAAACGTAAAAAATAATAATTTCTAAAATTTCTAAATAGCAAAAGGCACCAGTTCAGCATGTACCTGACAGACCTGCTAAGGTGGATGAGAATATATTGAACGGTTTATGAGTTATGCTCCGGAAATGAACCATACCCTCACAGAACCTAAGTCCATCTTGTTGCCACAGAAACGTAAAAAATAAAAATTTCCTAAATTTCTAACTAGCAAAAGGCACCAGTTTTGCATGTACTTGACAGACCTGCAAAGTTTCATGAAAAAATATTGAACGGTTTCTGAGTTGTGCTCCGGAAACGAAACGTGACAGACGACGGACGGACGGAGCCCGTTTCTATATCCCCCGCCAACTTTGTTGGGCGGGGGTAATAAGAGGTATCTACCGGTACTCTACAGTGAGATAACACAGATTTCAAAACACAGTTTATTAGCCTCAAAATTGCGAATATATCTTATGTTCCTTCATGTCCCAAACACGACCGCCTCCGTGGTCAAGTGGTAGAACATCCGCCTGGAGAGTGGAAGGTCCGGGGTTCGATCCCTGGCCACGCCATACCAAAAGACAGTAAAAGATGGTACTTTTGATGGCTAAAACAAGGACTGGTTGGCTTGGAGTCAGTATACTGTGTCTGAGTGGGGTATTCATGTTAAACTGCGGCATTGTATCTCAGTGTGCTAGCACTATAAATCGGCATCAGTCCCGACTATTACAAGCAGCCACACAAACACACACACGTACATGCACGTCGCTATATAAGCGCAATAATCTTGGACGCGACTTTAAACTAGCATTTCACCTCATCTCACCCAACACTAATCTCTATCATAGACTTGATAGGCATCATATTTTCTTGACTTTATAAACAACATTACATCAGTATCAATTTCAAGAGAAATGACAAGTACATCCCATTCAAGAGAAATGACAAGTGCATCCCATTTTACTAACAAAGATATTTGAGAAAGCTATGTGTTTTCATCAACTGTAAAAAAACAGTGGTCATATTTACATGGTCCGATGAATAGAGCAAGCTGATGAATAGAGCAAATTCTACTGCTGTCTGTATAACTAGGGTAATTCCAGGAATGATGGCAGTAACCCTGGTCTTTGACCCTTAATTGGTCTTGAAGCCACTCTCATCCCTGCTGCTTTGTGCACACACATGAGTGAACAAGTAGAGACACCTTGTATGTCATCAGCTCTAGCCTTTAGTCTTCTACATCAGAGAAATATTACCAAGATTGGTCGCCATAAAAGCTATGATCACTTGGATGGATCCTTGCAAAACATGCTAACTCCAAAGTGAATCAGACATTTCTCCACTGACTGAAATCATTTCTGATTTTCCTTGTACATCTCCATCAATCAGTCTCACCGTCTGTCATCAGTGTGTGCCCCAGCTGCCATGGTAACCAGATAGTGGCATCAAATGAAATCAATTACCCTTTTCATGCTATGAAATTGAGTTGTTCTTGATATATGCACCCTTTTTTCTTGCCTGCTTGCCTTGTAATGTGTTTGTAACCCCTGAAATTGACAGCTATTTAACACCTTGGCCACTGTTGACATCAAGTAGACGCCATCAAGCAAAGATTTTGAGCATGAAGAATGGAGGAAACAGCCTATGCATTTATTGTATATATGACACTCCTGCCAAGCTCACCAAGCGTGGATTACAGTTTGTTTGAAATAGAAGGTTGCTTTTTGTCACAACAATCCACAAGGAAAGCTGTATGTACCAGATCACCTATAAACATGAAACGTAAGCTTCCAAGTAAATGTCTATTGGTAAGGATGTGCAAATATTACCACCCCGGTGAAGACATGGGTAGAATTGGTCTTGTAAAAGGCGACTATGCTTGTCGTAAGATTCAACTAATGGAATCAAGCTCGCTGTCATGGTTGATGCGTAGATTGATGCTCATTATGTCAATCACTGGATTGACTGGCACAAACTCAATTATTTACACACCGCCATCATATAGCTGGAATATTGCAGCATGCAGCTTTAAACAACAAACAAAAATGTTTCCATCATTTGGCAATGCTAGCCTTGAGTAACCACTGCAGACATTTTAGCAATAGCAATTTATTTATAAAACTAGCTGCCATATTTCAAGTAAATTTGAATACAAAGGCTAGTACAGAGCAATTGTTCCATATTTTTAGTGAGTGATCGCGTTCAACACACATAATGTCAATGCATTATTGCTAATAATGTAAAATAATGTCATCCACTGTAGACTTTCATCGCTAAACACAACAGATTTTACATCATGTCACTCCAACAACAGATTGACTCAACAGATATCTGGTAAGTTTCTAAATTAACTTAGAAAAAGGACGACGGTAGAACCTCATAGCTAGTAGGTTATTTTCTACATAAACATTGCTATCCCTGCACACGATGGAGATACATGATTTGTTTGTCTGTCTTAACGCCAAACTAAACAATATTCCAGGAATATGATGGCGGTCTGTAAAATAATCAACTCTCAGAGAATCCAGTGGTCGACATCATGAGCATTTATCAACACAATTGGGATATGAGGGGATAAGTCGCCTCTAAATATGACAATCATGGGATGCTGAAGACCAATTCTAACCCGAATCTTCACAGGGGTACTAGCATCATGATGCTGAAGATCCAGATCTAACCCAGATCTTCAAGGTTTGTAGCAGGTAGTTATTCTCCACATAAACAGCTACAGGAACCAATCTCATTAAAATCAGATGGTTTTTTTCGCTACCGCTAAACAAAGATCTGAGGACATCCCAATATGCGTCACGTCAGAACGACCTTTCGCGAATTTTGACAGACTAATGAAATGACTGACAAGAAATCGACATTGGCCAATCAGAAGGCAGCTTTCTCGAGCTTTACGACACTAGTTTCAAAACTTTGAAACATATTTTGACGTATTCTCGGTTCAAAAATTTAAAACTGATAAGAAGAACATTCTGGAATGGCTTATAGATGGCATAGATTGTATGGTTATAATCATAAAACCTGTAACTGTCATTCGGAATACCCCGTGTTAAATATATCGTGGCTGCATGATTAGATAACACATCCCAACTGTCACTTTCATGATCTGGTAAGTGATGCTCTGATTGGTTGGATGAAAGGTCGTTCTTATGTGACACCTAATGGGATGTCCTCAGATCTTTGTTTAGCTATAGTGAGAACTAAGATCTGATTTTAATGAGATTGCTACAGGGACAAACATGTTTCTCTCCCAGCAAATGATGGAGATACATGACTTACCAGGACGTATTATAATCCTCCCTTACACACAAAACAACTCACTGATGTAAGAGTCCACATGTTGAGCAGGACTCCCTGCATGCAGTTGAGATGATTATCCAGTAGATGCAGTACACATGCCGCGACTCTCATATCAATCTACATACATATATGTGTTTGATAGGTGTCGATACAGTTACACTGTTGACAACAGCAGGCTATCAATGACAATCTCACACATTTGCAGGTATTGCAGAGCTTAACATGAGGAAATAATGATTGGAATTCAAAACCTTTCCTGCACCATTTCCTCCACTGTGTCCGTCATCAGGTGGCTAATACCAGCGGTCACCAGTCAAACTGGTTAGTTTTAAGCAACCTCACATAGTTCGGCCATACTCAAATTCAAATCAACAGCCTGAATCTTATTTCATGCATGGTATAGTATAGGATGCAGGTTGTTGCTGTTGACAGTGATGGGGAGGTTAACTATCAGCCCCATCTGGCCCATCACAATCAGACAGGTCTGGACCGGACAATCCAGTGATTGACTTCATGATTTGTTTGTTTGTTGTTTGACGCCGCACTCAGCAATATTCCAGCTACAGGACGTCTGTCTGTAAATAATCGAGTCTGGACCAGACAATCCAGTGATTGGCAACATGAGCATTGATCCACGCAATTGGGATATGATGACATGCATCAACCAAGTAAGCGAGCCTGACCACATGACCCCTTAGTTGCCTCCTAATATGACAAGCAAGGGTTGCTGAAGTCCATTTCTAACCTGTATCTTTAAAGCCTTGTTACTTTTTTTTGTCATATCGTTTAATATTTGCCATTTAACAGAACATGCATACAATGTTGCTACAACATCTACATTTTCTGGCTCTTGGTATTTCTTATACTTCTTCAAATACATTGCAATGTATCAAGTTAATTGGGCATAATCATGACACATAGTTGTTTGTTGTTTGTTGAAAGTCAGCAATGTTCAGCAGTGACAACAAATGGTGATAGAGCTCTGTAAATACTGTAAATCATGAAATTAATGTGTCTCTAAAAGAATGCGACCACTGGACCCTAGCCAAAAATGCGACTCAACATGAACGTGACACCCCCTCCTCTCAAGCATCAGTGGATTTCTATCTAAAGATGTCCTCAGTCAGGTTTAGAATCCTCACCTTAATCCAACCTTACATTAATCCAATCACACACCAAATAGCAGCGCTCATTAGCGCTGAGTTAAGTACTTCCGCAAAAACAATACATGCGCGCTCACTCATGTCGGCCTTTGACGCAGTCGCAAAGAACAAAGGGTGGCGTCTGTCTGGACTTGCTGGTGTGATCAGTGATGACGTAAGTGAGTAGAACTCTTGTCTTAACCCCAGCAGTGACAATTCACAGGACGTAATTAGTGTTTATTTACTTTATACTTTATATTGCTGCTCAATAAACAGTGGTGTGGAATACATCAGCGTATGTCTAAGTTGGTATTTTTGCTATCCAAAATGTCTTATTGATGATATAAATGTGATGTTTAAAAATGCAAGCAAAGACCACTCGCATTTTTTCACATTTAATTCACGCTCACGTTAATTTCAAGATTTACAGTAATCAAGTCAGGACCAGACAAACTGCAAATTGATATTCTGAGTCAAGTCAACAAGTCCAACCACCCAGTCCATATTGTCACCACCATATGTCAGGGCTGGACTGCTGGGGGTCTATTCTGACCCAGAATTCCCACAGGTAATCAAAATAACAAACAAAATCAAAATCATACTTTTGTTTGTTTGTTTGTTGTCTGACGCTGCACTCAGCAATAATCCAGCTATATAACAGGTTTGGACCAGACAATCCAGTGATTGACATCATGAGCATTGACCTACTCAGTTGGGATAGGACTGACAGGATTGCTGATGGTCAATTGTGAGCCAGAATCCCCACTGGCAATGAGAATAACAAACGAAATCAAAATCATTGATACAGAAAATAAAGGATGAGAATAATTGTAATTAAACCCTCATTTGTCATGGCAACAACAGTAAACAGCCACTTCCAGAGCAGTTCAACAGGAGAAGGCAGCCAGCTGCACATAACGTATACATTTCTTTGGCCAGAAGCTAACATCACAACGTCCGACACTTGACACAAGACGATAACAGACGATCCAAGATTTGTCATTGACACAATGTTCAATCGATGGCACTCAGAGCATCTAAAGTCCTCGTTACAGACCCCTAAGCCTTCCTGAAACCTCAATAATTGTTTCCCCCTGAAGGCGGATGAAGATAAATAGTGGCCAGTTCTTGGAGTTGAGGCTGCAGCTGTAAGGAAACACTTGGTGGAGAGGTGATATGCAGACTTTACATTGATTCCTGCCATCACTTATTGGTACAAGACGTGCCCTTTAAATGACACATGTCACATTCAAGTGTACTAGTGTGTGTTAACATGCTAATGTAGTATGTCAAACACTGAGTGAGTGAGTGAGTGAGTGAGTGAGTGAGTGAGTGAGTGAGTGAGTGAGTGAGAGAGAGTGTTTAATGTAATGTCCTTTTTTGTTTGTTTATTACTAACACAGCACTTAGCATAGTATTAGTAAGATTCCAACTGTATGACATCATTCATCAGCCTGTAAAGAATAGAATCTGGACAAGACAACCAGTGATTGATATTATGAGCTACATCCAACAGTGTCATGGTCCAATGACACACAATTAACTAAATAACCAAGCCTGACCATCCAATCACTTCAGTCACTTCATACAACAAGCACGGATTACTTGGGGTCAATTCCAACCAAGAATTACAACAGGTGTTTACCAATTGGGGGCAACCCATTCATGAAAGCATTGGCACCTACATGGAACATGACTAGTGACCCTCTCACACGGTATGGCGATGGTGTCTATATGCTTCACCCTATTAACACACAGATTTGTCCAAGTCTCGGTGAATGGTCTTTATAGGTACAGGCAGCCTTCAATAAAATACTATTTCGAGGCGTTTCTCTGTAAACCAGCTCCCCACAGCAGAGCTCTCTATGCCGGGAGGGCAACGAAGGTGTCAAGCCCTTGGACCGAGTTTGGACTGTAATCAGTGGACATTCTTATACAAGAACTGCCATGGGGTATCACCATTAAGGCCAACAGAACACATAAGATTTTATGAGTGCCTCATTCAAATTGCTGCCACTTAAAATCATCGGAAATAAAGTTATAATCGACACAGCCACATGGTAATCAGCAATAGAAACTAACAGTTTTACTCCACTAGTCCTTATAATGATAACATATAGCAAAACCCTTAATAATGGCAAAGTACTGTCCTTATATACCTTAACTATTGGGCAGTTTTGTAAGGACTATTGGACTAGACAATTTCTAATGCAAATAAAGGGAAGTGAGGCATCAGGTGACACAAGACAAGCGGATTATTGACTGATCTATTGACAACTGTGAATCAGTGTGTGACAGTGAACCAGCCATAACCACAAGGTCACATCATTGAAGTTCCAGTTAACATCACAATCTGAATGTCTAGTAATGACACGCATCACCAAAACCTGACTACAATTGAAATGTTATAAATCATTCAGGACTATCATGTTGCACTATTTGGAGGAGGTCAATAAAATCATGACAGGTACGCCATGTTGTTCAATGATATATTGATATATTGACTGTCTAAGGATATCGTTAAGACAAAGATTCAAGGACGATTTGTGAAGCCATTCATGGTGGCCCTGTTGCTGAGATGCCAAAAGTAACCTTATGAATCCCATACTGGTATTCAGACACTCAGATTGAGTATTCTATACAAATCCAAGTAAAAACCCTTAAACATTATGTTGAATTACAACTTTAAAGCATGTATATTGTACAGTCAGCAACAAACTGCAAGCTTCCCTGTACAGCCTCTAACATAACCAGACTACATCGGCTTCTATCATTCAATAAAGATATACTAGAATACAGCATGTATTAGTCGGTGCTGTCTATAAACAGATTATAAAAACACCCCACACAAGTAACACTGTGTCATTTTCCTGAAAACTGTTGTCTGTTGCTAGGCATATTTTTTCACACACAGTTTATGACACATTTTGGACTGATTGGTCATGGTGACTCAACATGCTAATTTTGGTACTAAACATAACATTAGACTATCACAGAAGTCAATTTACATGCTAAAAACCATGTTTAATTAAGATATTCATAGTCAAAATCATTATGGACAAAGAAGTTCATATTCAAAACCCTGTTTGACAAAGAGGTTCACATTCAAAATCATGTTGGACAAAGAGGTTTATATTCAAAATCATGTTGGACAAAGAGGTTTATATTCAAAACCATGTTGGACAAATGGGTTCATATTGAAAATCATGTTGGACAAATGGGTTCATATTGAAAATCATGTTGGATAAAGAGGTTCATATTGAAAATAATATGACTGTTCATATTCAAAACCATCTTTGACAAAGATGTTCACATTCAAAACCATCATTGTGCAAGAGGTTCATATTCAAATGCTGGACAAAGAGGTTCATATTCAAAGTGTTGGACAAAGAGGTTCATATTCAAAACCAATTTGAACAAAGATGTTCATATTCAAAACCATCTTTGACGAAGATGTTCATATTCAAAACCATCTTTGACAAAGATGTTCATATTCAAAACCATCTTTGACAAAGATGTTCATATTCAAAATCATCTTTAAGCAAGAGGTTCATATTCAAAACCATCTTTGACAAAGTGGTTCATATTCAAAACAACGTTGGACAAAGAGGTTCACATTCAAAACCATCTTTGAGCAAGAGGTTCATATTAAAATGCTGGACAAAGAGGTTCATATTCAAAGTGTTGGACAAAGAGGTTCATATTCAAAACCAATTTTGACAAAGATGTTCATATTCAAAACCATCTTTGACAAAGATGTTCATATTCAAAACCATCTTTGAGCAAGAGGTTCATATTCAAATGCTGGACAAAGAGGTTCATATTCAAAGTGTTGGACAAAGAGGTTCATATTCAAAACCAATTTTGACAAAGATGTTCATATTCAAAACCATCTTTGACGAAGATGTTCATATTCAAAACCATCTTTGACAAAGTGGTTCATATTCAAAACCACGTTGAATAAAGAGGTTCATATTCAAAACCACGTTGGACAAATGGGTTCATATTCAAAATCATGTTGGACAAAGAGGTTTATATTCAAAATCATGTTGGACAAAGAGGTTTATATTCAAAACCATGTTGGACAAATGGGTTCATATTGAAAATCATGTTGGACAAATGGGTTCATATTGAAAATCATGTTGGATAAAGAGGTTCATATTGAAAATAATATGACTGTTCATATTCAAAACCCTGTTTGACAAAGAGGTTCACATTCAAAACCATCTTTGAGCAAGAGGTTCATATTCAAATGCTGGACAAAGAGGTTCATATTCAAAGTGTTGGACAAAGAGGTTCATATTCAAAATCAATTTGGACAAAGATGTTCATATTCAAAACCATCTTTGACGAAGATGTTCATATTCAAAACCATCTTTGACAAAGTGGTTCATATTCAAAACCACGTTGGACAAAGAGGTTCATATTCAAAACCACGTTGGACAAATGGGTTCATATTCAAAATCATGTTGGACAAAGAGGTTTATATTCAAAACCATGTTGGACAAATGGGTTCATATTGAAAATCATGTTGGACAAATAGGTTCATATTGAAAATCATGTTGGATAAAGAGGTTCATATTGAAAATAATATGACTTTCAAACCAAGTTGGACTAAGACTTTGCTAGTCAAAACCATGCTGGACAAAGAGGTTCACATTCAAACAGTTTCAAACAATTTGCCTACCACAGGCACTTCATTAAAAAAATCTGAGAAAAATCCCAGAACATTTGAAAAAGGTACCGATGAGAAGCAACTGGTGATCACAATGGTTGTGTCAAAATAAAAAGATGGAGGGTACATAAACTACACTATTTACACCATAAGTACTTACCAAATAATGTTTCACTATGAAACATCATGAAAGATATTGCCATTAACCACACAGAAGAGAGGAGTGATCGATATTCAGGTGTTTAATTCCAATTACCATTTTCATTACAAGTGATGCTTTTCTTCCAGTGTGTTTTGTAATTATTGATGGGGACGTCCCTGTAGCTTGTCTGTGACGTATAATCAATAGCAAGTATTTCAGGGGACAAATTAGTCTTCACCATTCAGTCTGTATGATAATTCTGACCAGAAAGATGAGAATGAATACTGAAGGAGATTTTGTTACCTTCAGCTTCTAACAATGTCACCTGAAGATGCAAATGAGCCTTAAATATTCCCACACCCCTGTGCACAGATAAACCTACGGTGTTTTGAATATTGAGGTCTTATTATTATTTGTATGGAACCGAGTGTTTTATTTTATTTATTTTTTGTTTCAACATGTTAAATGAGAAAATTAGCGTACATGTCCCTAAAGTTTCATAAACATTATCACCTGAACACAAACAATATGCAGTGATAAGTCTTGTTATCTCATCATCAAAACAATTTCATTTTTATAAATAGATTTATTCATTTTATTAAAAAATTTAGAATAGTCTTCAGATACATAAAACATATGACATCTAGCACGCTTCTTCATGTTGCTTGAGAAGACCCCAATTAATGTCTACTTTTGACCTGTCTGCGTGATGGTTGTGGAGGTTCTTAAACTTAATTGGAATGTCATTCTTCGGGTTCAGAGTAGCTGGATGTCCACTGGCATGATCTAAACAATGGCGTGTCTTTGTGGCTGTTTTTGAGGTATATTGATAGTCAGCAGGAACCAATATTCTACCACCCCTAGTTTTGAGCTAACTGGGAAGACCCCATTGGTAAGAGTATCAGACTATGATTATGTAACGGCCATAAAATTTCCGAGTCCCGTGATGGGATTCGAACCACGGACCTTCTGATCCGAGGTCGGACGCCTTGTCCACATGACCAAAGAGGTTAACCCCGTCAGCAAGCTGACAAGGTAAGGATGCCATCTGTGGGAAGACTCCACGCCCAGCTACATACTCCCCCGTCAACAGAAGGCACGTCCCGGGCTGCATAGTAGGGAACTGAGGCTTATTTTGCTCAAATCTAATATGAACGTGCTCAGCCCCACGTGGGCGCCAATGTAGCGGCCATAAAATTTCCGAGTCCCATGATGGGATTCGAACCATGGACCTTCTGATCCGAGGTCGGACGCTTTGTCCACATGACCAAAGAGGTTAACCCCGTCAGCAAGCTGATAGGGTAAGGATGTCATCTGTGGGACGACTCCACGCCCTGCTACAATTACATGGACATAATAAAAAAATCTTTGTGATCAGAAACCCTAATTTGATAGAAAATTCAACACTGTCTGTTCCGAAAGTGAATAACTGATTCAGGGACACTGACCATGGTTATCATCTGCATGTTGATTTCAGCTTTGTGTCATTCACAGTATTAGCTTCCTCCAACTGCAGTATGTATGTAAATGTCAAGTAGATTACACATCACAGACTGTCACATTCCAGTGAAGAATTAGGACACTGAACCTGCTCAAAGGTTCAACTGTACGGATTGATTTTCAATGTGGGACAAATTGATGGCATGTGAATTTCTATATAGATTTATACATACAAACTGATGTTTAAGTTTGTTTGTTGTTTAATGCCACACTTAGCAAAGTTCCAGCTGTATGACGGCGGTCTGTAAATAATGAAGTCTGGACCAGACGATCCAGAGATTTACATCATCAGCATCGATCCACGCAATTGGGATACATGTACAATGACATACATCAACCAAGTCAGCGAGCCTGACCACCCGATCCCTTTAGTCGCCTCTTATGACAAGCATGGTCGCCTTTTACGGCAAGCATGGGTTGCTGAAGACCTATTCTATAAGACCACCTCTGATATTTAAGAGGTGATATGTACGGATACAGATGATGATGGCGAAGAAGACGACGAAGATGATGAATGAAACACTACAAAGGAATCGTTATCATGACTTAACTTTGTTCAATTACAACATGCATTGGGTTTTTACAGGTTCTTACTATACAGTTATGCGGATGAATATAGACAAGAGGCATACAGATAGTGTGTTGCAGCACCACATGAATATCACTGTAACCAAGCTGCAACAATGAATAGTTTTTTTTTCTGTTTTTATTTTATTTTATGTATAACACCACACTCAGTATTATTCCAGCTATATGAAGGGGGTCTGTAACAAATCGAATCTGGACCAGATGATGCAGTGATTGACATCATCAGCATTGATCCACGCAATTTGGATACAATAACATGCATCAACCAAGTCAGTGAGCCTGACCACCCGATCTGGTTAGTCACCTCTAAACAACAACCCAGGACATATTTTCATACTAAACAACACCCCAGGACATATTTTCATACTAAACAACACCCCAGAAGATATTTTTATACTAAACAACACCCCAGGACATATTTTCATACTAAACAACACCCCCGAACATATTTTCATACTAAACAACACCCCAGGACATATTTTCATTTTACTAACCAATACCCCAGAAAACCAGAACATATTTTCATACTAAACAACACCCCAGTACATATATTCATACTCAACAATACTCCAGAACATATTTTCATACTAACCAACACCCCAGGACATATATTCATACTAAACAACACCCCAGGACATATATTCATACTAAACAACACCCCAGGACATATTTTCATACTAAACAACACCCCAGGACATATTTTCATTTTACTAACCAATACCCCAGAAAACCAGAACATATTTTCATACTAAACAACACCCCAGTACATATATTCATACTCAACAATACTCCAGAACATATTTTCATACTAACCAACACCCCAGGACATATATTCATACTAAACAAAACCCCAGAAGATATTTTTATACTAAACAACACCCCAGGACATATTTTCATACTAAACAACACTCCAGAACAGATTTCATACTAAACAACCCTCCAGAACATATTTTCATACTCAGCAATACTCCAGAACATATTCTTATACTAACCAACTCCCCAGGACATATTTTCATACTAAACAACACCCCAGTACATATATTCATACTCAACAATACCCCAGAACATATTTTCATACTAACCAACTCCCCAGAACATATTTTCATACTAACCAACTCCACAGGACATATATTCATACTAAAGAACACCCCAGAACATATGTTCATACTCAGCAATACTCCAGAACATATTCTTATACTAACCAACTCCCCAGGACATATTTTCATACTAAACAACACCCCAGGACATATTTTCATACTAAACAACACCCCAGAACACCAGAACATATTTCCAAACTAAACATTTCCTTGCATAACAGCAACCTTCGTTTATTTTTCAACCCTGAGAAGCTGAAGGGCTAAGAATGAATGGTTACAATCAACTGTAAGCCACATAGTGTACATTATAACATTCAGATGCGTTAACCATGATTTGACACATAATACTTCATATTGTACCCCTGACCCTATCATACATCTGTCTACATGTGCAAATCTAGGTAGCAGAGGGAACAATATGGTGTGGGAGTATACACATCACACCACCATGACTCATCCACTAAATCCCCCATTCAAAAAAACACAAGCCCAGGTAAACAGTCTCCTACCTCTTGTGCCCAACACAAGTCCACCTCCTCCAATCAACACCCAGTATCCAAACTACAGCAAGCAGACGGCACCAGGTACAAGTTGACGTCTGCTCCAACAGTGATGCATTCAGCCACCCTCTAATGCTGGAACCTTCTCATGACTTATCTACAGGAAGTTAGCTCCAGACAACTGTGCAGCCCGGACTGATCACACGCTTTCGTCAATATGTTAGCAGTGTTTGGGCAACCATCCCATGGAAACACTGAACTTCCAACTGGATTGCTAATTACTGGCCATTACGTAGCAGCAAATTGTAGCCTGTTATTCTGTCTACAAGTCAGCACCAGCAAACGGTTAAGGTAGAATGTGGAACAATACTGTCCACTCCACATTATTGATCCAAAGCTTCATTCACTTGCAGGATGCTTACAAATGCAGAGGCATGAATATTTTATCCAACTTGTGCATCTGTTCATGCTATTGGAGCAACACGATTACCTTATTATGACTTTCACTGCCAAACCAATTTCTAATCATTTAGAACCTTTCCTATGGAATTTCATCAATGACAAACTGCAGAAGACCAACGGTTTTGATTTATTGGAAATGTAAACACGGACGGCAATGTAAACACGTCCAAAGCCATAACATTCCCAGGGGGACATGTTGAAGGCAAGCTGGGCTGAAACTGGGAGCCAGGGTAGACCCAGCATTTAATGAAACTAAGACCAAAGCTCCGGCTGGGACAACTGGATGGTTATCAGTAATCGATGACCTCCTCCTCTGAGAATTATTTTATCCATGTAAACAATTAGAACAAATAGTTTCGGCATTACTTCATTATTGGTTAGGTCACAATACCTGCGAACCCTCCCTTCAACAAAACACTAAAAATTCTTTATCCTGATTTCACACTTATTTGTTTCTGTCGACACATCACATGCAAAACTAACTGGTGATTACTCATTGTGAAAACACAGCAACAACACTAATATGATGCTCGGTTTGACATTCACTATTTTGTCAAATTGATCAACCGCATCTGATTTTGTGCATAATAATTGTAAGTTCTGTCCCTTGTCTGAACTTCTGAGATTCAATAAAAGGGTCTTTATAACTTGTTAGTAACCAAGCAATCACATTAAAAGTAATGTGCATCCGACTGATCACGTCAAAACAACCTTTCATGGTACCAATCAGTGCGTCACTTACGAGATCACGAAAATGAAAGTCCGAATGTGTTTTCAAATCATACAAGTTTGAAATGGTTAACCTGAGGCGTACGTTCCTAACTACAGTTACGGGCTGTGTGGCAGACTCCGTCAGAATCACTGTCTATTGGATCAACATTTGATAGGGAAGAGAGTTTTCATAGCCCATGGGAAGTACTGCCATACAATCTCGGCCATCTATTAGACATTCCAGAATTTTCTTTTGTTCAGTTTTCACAGTTTTCATAGCAGAATTTTCTGCTATATTAATTTAATCTACTTGTTACCCCCACATTTTTAATACTGAAACTGACTACTATTATATTTTTTAACAATGGTTAGTATTTGTATGATCCGCAATGGTTTCGATATGTTTTCAGTTAAATCAGCAAGCCTGGGACAGATGGGCCTCTACAATTAACATGCAATATCATTCACAGAGCTATTTCAATCAAATTCATTATAACCTTGTCCTTATACTTTCTGGTACTTGATCAATATTAATACATTCTACATACATGTGTGGGTTTCAGGGGAAAACAGTATAACAAACCACCTACTATCAAGTACAGATACTTTAATTTCATAACGATGAATCACATTATCATGACTATCCCAAATAGGTCAGATAGAGTGAGTGAGTGAGTATGGTTTTTAAGCCTCTTTTAGCAATATTCCAGCAATATCACGGCGGGGGACACCAGAAATGGGCTTCACACATTGTACCCATGTCGGGAATCGAACCTTGGTCTTTGGCGTGACGAGCAAACACTTCAACCACTAGGCTACCCGACCGCCCCAGGTGAGATAGAGACCAAGACATGTTCATAATCATACTACATATACCGGTACTCGGAATATGATTGATATTCTATCAGCAGAAATGTTTATTCACTTCATGTTATATCTGATGAGGTATAGCATAAATAAGGACACTAAAACAGAGATTGTCCTGATTAAAACCACCCAATCCACAACTTAATTGGCTCTTACAAAGTTCAAGGGGTAACCATGGTAACAGGAAGAGAAATCACTGACATCCCCATCAGTTAGCATGAGTGTGTGAATTTAGTTTGACACCTCTTGAGTAGTATTCCAGTTATATCAAGGCGTGTCAGCTTAATGTGGGCAGTGTTAGAAATTGGCACTAGTCCTGTAGTACTTGCCAAACTGCCCAATAGTTAAGGTATCGTAAGGACCAGTACAAAATTGCCCTTTTTAAACATGTTAAAGGTTTTGCTATATGTTATAATTATAAGGACTAGTGGACCAGAAGGGAAGCAGGTCTTAGATTTACTACCTTGGTGAAATGATTCAATGTGATGTCTACCCTGCAATTTGTTACTGAGTTGTGATGAGTGAAGTCAACAATTAGAGACAGTCAACGGGGTCAATAGATAATATACTTACCTTTTTTATTTTTATCTTTTCATATTTCATATACCTCTTTCTATAGTGTAGAGAATCAATGAAGGGTAGGATATAAATTGTATTTGTGTCTTTTTTTTTGAAAGATTAGCAGTTAAATAATTACGGTACAGCTGCACAAAATAATTTTTGTCCACTCATGTGCATATTTGAGTCTAGACAATGAGTGAGTGAGTGAGTGAGTGAGTGAGTGAGTGAGTGAGTGAGCGAGCGAGCGAGTGCGTGCGTGCGTGCGTGCGTGCGTGCGTGAGTGAGTGAGTGAGTGAGTGAGTATGGTTTTCGCAGCTTTTAGCAATATTCCAGCAATATCACGGCGGGGGACACCAGAAATGGGCTTCACATATTGTACCCATGTGTCTAGACAGTATCTAGACAGAGGTACAATACATCAAACTGTACAGATGTACAAAGTACATACATCCGGTCATCTCACACTTCAACATGACAAAGACATATTCAGGATGTCCTAGATAGATAATTTAATCAGGACTGTGAAGTAACTTTGCATGTTTTCAAATAGTCCAGACATTATTTGTTTTCAAAAAGTATTGTAGACATTAAGGAAGTGTAAATCAACATTTCATATCTAAATATTTAATAGGCTTGCCAATATTACATACAGTACTCCACTTCTTATGGGGATGTTTTTTATCTTTCCATGATACACAAAAGTGATGTCAAGTATATATTTAAATAGAATGACATATCTGATTATCCCTATCAAAATCTGAGCCACATACAGTCAAGTCTCATTAATCCGACACTCATTAATCCGACAATCAGCTTTATCCGACACTAATGATGGGAACCGATTAAATCAGTGCTATTTAGACCCGTTAATCTGACAGTCTCGCACTCCATCTCCGACACACCTAATTTGCAACGAATTACCGAAATCACTCATTAATCAGTCCTGTTAATCCTTCACAGTGATCAGCGTACTCCGTGGTCATCTGCCCGGGAGTTTGATGCGAGAAGAGTCGTAGTTTCCCTCCGTTGGCTGTCAAGTAACATTGAGATGGTTCCATTGCAATTACACACCAAGAATACTGACTGCCTCCAATCAGCCTTTAAATATTCAAAAGTACACTGAAACATGTATAGGACCTGTATTACGATACTTGGCAATACAAAATACACATTGTTTACTTACTTTATGAAAGAGTAAACCTATCTATCATACCTCCATGTGAGAATGATTGAAGATCTGATTGGTTCACATGATCTTGATATAATATCCACTTGGAGGGAAATACATTCCCCATTTATTAGTATAATCCCTATACCCCGCCATGAACAAGACAGGCTGCATGTGGATCTGAGAGGGAGAATAAATCCCTTATAACCCGCTTCAAAGCAAAAAGCTGCATGCATTTTCCAAGCCAATGAAAGTCACGTGACATAACACATGTTAATCTCAGCTCAATCGAACAGCTGTATTAAAAAAAATGTTGGTAAGATAAATTCATTGTAGCAGTATCACTTGGTGTACATGTGGTTTTATGCATCTTTCGTCTAAGGTTTTATACCACTTGCCTCCTAAAACCTAACATTGTACCCATGTCGGGAATCGAACCTGGGTCTTCGACGTGATGAGCGAACGCTTTAACCACTAGGCTACCCGACCGCCCCTGCCTCATATAAAGCTCAAACAGAAATTACCTGCACACAGCAGGTCAGTAGCCAATGAGAGCTGTATCTTACAGCAATACCTTGCAAGTGTTCGTCTCATGTTAAAACTCTATTTTCTGTATGGACACTATGGAATGAGATGAAGATTTTACGTACTTGATGTTCGGCAACTTTGTGAATGTACAGATAAATATAAATGTATGTTAAATATTGATAAACAGCTTGTCTAACTCATTCACATATCTATCCTTTGGCCTTTGCAATATTCAAATTTTGAGGACCGGCTTTTCACATTGTCAATTTCTGCAGTATTTGATGGATTCCATGGCAGAAAAAAAGCAAAATTCTGCACAAGCTCTGCTCAAATAGTGATTTTCTGCAAATTTGGTACATTTCTGCATGAACATGATCGAGAGGACAATCTCCATAACATTCCTCCATCGTGGGATACAGTGGGGGACTATTCAATCCAGCTTGTAGATTTACCGGTACAGACCAGATTATGCATGTGTTATTGTCTCATAAAAGAGGGGAATTTCAAGTTAGACTAGGTCCCTAGTAACCTGTACTTGTAGTACAAGGCTAGTACCGTATTTGCCATATTAAACCACCTGCTCCTATAAGTGGCCTCCAAGACAACTTCTAGACCAATCTGTAAGTTTTATAAGTGCCCCTTACTTAGAGGCAACCATTTATGTGAAGGTCTGTACTGTCCTATGTATATTAGAGATTTATTTTACTGAAAACTGAAGCATAAAAGGGGTATAGAATTGCCTAGTCAGCACACCAAGCTTAGACTTTTTCATGGGATCCATTTGGATCCACTAGGATCCACTAGGATAGCTTTCCAGGTGCTATTTCAAACTTAAGGATGCACATTAAAATTTAAGGAGCCACTTTGATTAAGGCCTTCGAACAAATTGATATTTTAGAAATTAAATAATAAGACAAGACAGGAATGAAAAAATTCCAATTGTCCTAATGTGTCTGAACAACAAACTTGCTGAAATAAAGACAAGTCATTGAACAATTACCCTTTTCGAAAGACCATCACTGGAATTCGCTGAGCCAATTAACGGGTACCTGAAACAATACTGCTGCTGCCTTTTCACTTTATTCCAATGTTTGTTTTATGAATTCGCTTGGATTTCCAGTTCATTTATTACTATCAGACATTCATAGCAAGTAATCTGTCGTCTCCCATCCCAATGCTGAATTCTCCAATTCCCCCATGCCCACCCACATCTGATGATCTGCATCTAATAAAATCAAAATGCCTTATATTAGGACATCTTCCTGAGGCAAGTGAGTTAACTGACTGAAAGTTCAGTTTCCACCCTTGCAGAACTAGGCTGGTATTATGGAGTTACATTTTGGCTGGACTAATGAGTCAATGCATAGTCGAATCACAATCACGCAACGAAATCAAAATCCGGTTCGTAAACTGTCATGCAGATTTTGGTTGATTGCAAAATTTGCAAAGCATGTGTACCGCAAACTCGTTGTCGACAGATATTTTCCAAATCTTTTCATGTTTTTAATCAAGGTGCTCACGTGATTTGTTGCACTTCGCGATGTAAGACCAGTTTTATGTCAATATAGATCTTCATTATCGATCAGATCGTCCTGTCTGGGAGCTGCCATTTTGTTTGGAGCAAAAGCAAGTGAAGGGACATAACTAGTAATAGCCACTGGTGGCGCTACGATCTAGCCCAGGTATTCCAGCCTAGTTTGGCAAGGTGGAAACTGGACTTTTTAAAGTCAGTTAACTCTCTTTCCTGGGGAAGTAATAGCCATAGGTAACTCATTCATGTCATCATTCTGTGATGGAGGGGCTGTCGGGTAGCTTAGTGGTTAAAGAGTTCGCTCGTCACACCGAAGTCCTCGGTTCGATTCCCTACATGGGTACAATGTGTGAAGCCCATTTGTGGTGTCCACCGCTGTGATGTTGCCTGAATATTGCTAAACGCGGTGTAAAACCTCACTCACTCACTCAATCTGTGATGGACAGGGTGGCTTACAGATGGCTTTTGAAAACATATCAAAATATTATATATCTGTGACTTAAACAAGACACTGTTGTGAAAGTAAACGGAGAATGTACACACGACCACAAATACATAAACTTGTAGCATTACAGACAGTAGCATCAGAAGCAAGACAGACTCCAGTATCACTGTAAGGAGTTACACTACACCCTAAACAGGGAAGTCATGATGTCGAAGCGATGATGTACTCCAGTTTCTTTCAATATGCGAAATATTTTAGTTGCCAAGCTAAATTTATTAATGGGAGTCAACTGGCAACCAAGCAATAAAAAAGGTCGCAAAATGGTAATTTAGGTTGAAATTGTGCCAACTTGGAGGGCAACTGGTAGCTATTATAAAACATGTCAAAGTTTCCCCGAGGTATGAACTAAGTTTGTTAACTTCTGCTCAATCTCTGCAAATATAGGTTCACTCGTTGCTTCTGGTTATAATAAGCGCCAACCCCCCCTTAGTCATGTTCCTAAGTTGCCAGGGTACGTATTACAGAGAATATGGTAAAGGGATTGGCAAGTTTATGTCGGTGACTTGGTAAGTTGTCTGTGTGTCATCGTATCCTGACAGCATTGGAATTTGCTCATAATAGCAATAACTGGTTTGCCTTGTCAGTGATTGATTGATTTGCACAACACTCAGAAATATTCCAGCTATTGTAAATAATAAAATCTGGACCACACAAGCCAGTGATTGACATCATGAGCATTGTTCTACGCAGTTGGGAAAAGATGTCATATATCAACAAAGTCAGCAAGCCTGACCACCTGATTCAAATAGTCGCCTCTCACTCTTGTCAAGAACAATTACACACTCAGAACATTGCTAAATGATGCTGACTGTGGCGATAGATTAAACAACAAACAAACAAATATCGTATTGGGAAGTATTCAATTATACATCAGTGACAAGACAGCAACAGCTTTGAAGTTATCATGATGCTAATCATGCTACCTATCTGAAGGAAATTGTATATTATCTCAGACACTGACAATCCTAAGTCTTGTTCGGTGATAGTATAAGCTTCCACAGCTATGACTCAAGGTAACTGATAGTCGAAGTGATACTTCATTGTGCATGATATTCAAGGCTAAGTCAGGAGGTTATCAACTCACAGGGATGAGCATAGGCTGAATCTAGTCCATAGTTGAACAAACGGAACAAATGAATCGCTGCAATAAGGGCATTTAAATACTGGAGACAAATACATTATTTATTATTCATATTTCATAACATTTCTAAATAAAGAAAGTTTACCTGATGACAGAGTCAGTACATACTCCGAAACGCTGTGTTCCTCATAACAAAGAAGCTGAGATCCATAAATAGTCTTCTTTATATGTATCACTTCTAAATGCCTTTCAAAGACTTAACATTTCTAGATGTTTCAAACAAGAAAGCTACAACATGTACAAGGCAACACAGCATGTCCAACATTATCTTCAGTTTCCCATACTGAATTTTTTATCAGTTTTATTGTTCAGGACAGATGTGGAAAAATAGGGTGTGTAGGATAATGAAAATATGTGTTTAACTGCTTGAATATTTATTATTTCTGATCAATGTTTGTTTGCTTATTTTAATAGCAATAAAACTAAAAAGATTCATATTGGAAGGTTATTGGTGTCCCTTGGTCAAATTGGTTAATAACACCAGAACAAAATTATCGAATATTTAATAAGTTTCATGTGCATATCAACTGGTCATGTGATCCTTGACCTACAAAGAGGAGAGGCCAGTTATCAGAAAAATAGTGTAAAAGGACCCATATTGATCAGTTATTTAGGCGATAAACCTATTCTGTTTGAAACTTTGAGGTAGTTTGTCATTGCTTCAGCCACTGCTCAATAATACTAAATGTTACTTACAACCAAACATGTTAGCATGAGGCTTTCAATTTTATGTTTAGCTGCGTTTTTGAGAGGCCGATGAATCTGTGCTATATGATGACAAAATTTGCTGATTTTTGTGGCCTGTGCTATTAACTACTTCCCTAGACTGAACCTAGCAAGAGTAACAGTTGTTGATCTAACACGTGATTGGTATAAATACTGCTCAAGCCACAATCTTGAAAGAGTTTAACCATAGTCCTAGTAGATCAGATGACATTTTTGTTTACAAATGCCGGGTTCATCATGTGCAAATTATTCCTATGTGAAGTGAAGTGGCCCTAAAATCCGAAGTGGTTATCGCTCATTAACCACTTCAGATATAGAAAAATTAACCAATCAAATTAGATCATCCTTCAATTAATCATTGTAGAAAAGTTATTATAAGTTATTAGCAAAGTGGGTTCTGATACCTGGCTTTTCCAGCCTTATATAAATGTTGCATTGTCACACAATAATACTTTATTGGAGTCTTGTTGTTATATGGTCACCCTGGTCCTAATATAAACCTAGTGAACCCGATGTAACAACCACTTTCAAATCTTATTAGCAAAGTGGGTTCGTGGAGACTGATACGTTTTTCTGATACCTGGCTTTTCCAGCCTTATATAAATGTTGCATTGTCACACAATAATACTTTATAGGAGTCTTGTTGTTATATGGTCACCCTGGTCCTAATGTAAACCTAGTGAACCCGATGTAACAACCACTTTCAATTCAAACACAGGCGACCCTGATGGTCCCTGACAACCGGAAACAAAATTCTCATAGTTGTTATCATAGGCATTGATGGGTATTACAACATACTGATATTTGCTTGGCATTCAGCAAACACAGTGAGGGATCTGAGAGAAACCACACATCTCTTCCATGAGCTTTTTAAATTGCAAACAGAAAATAAATGAACATTCTGAATCATATAGCCTTTGCATATGTTACAACATCTCAGATTCATGAATTATTTTGAGGAGGTTACAGAACGATGCCTGACGGAAATATTGACTTTTAGGCAATATCCATCTGCAGGTAACACAATACACAAGCAATCTGCTAAAAATACAAATAGATCTACATCGCGTCAATGTCATATTAGCCGAGCAAACGTTCCCGGATTTCCCATTGAAACATATATTATTATGCCCCAGAAAGAGGTATACCTTTTGTATGCATTTTGGTAAAGTTTAATGTATGTAGAATCAAAATAAATTTGTCGTAATGAATTTCACATGGACGTTAATCTAGAAATTTGGAACAAAATATGCATCGGAAAACGCCGACATGTCTGTATATATAAAAGTAGTTGTCCATACATCCTCAGCTGGGAGTGATCTCCCTTGTTGTCACTAAACGTAAAAACAAACGCACACGGTCACAGGAAATAATTAATGCGATAAATACTGCTCATGCAAGATATATCACACAGTTAACGTTGGTATTGTAGCGAATATAAATTCAAATTATAAAGATTTATTAAAATATACAGTGAACATGATTCGGGAAATGCCGACCCATACATTTCATTGATAGCAGTGTGCCACTTGCCATGTGTATCTGTATTAAATAGTAGGATAAATTGAATATTTTGGCTAAATGATCGTAATGACGACAAACGTTGTGTAATATATATTTTTTTCTGATTTAATAAGACCAAAAACAAAAGTGCTAGTGGTATGAATTAGGCCTAGACACGGCATACACCGTGCCTCACTGCCAAAGGTTAATACTGCTTTCCTCCTTGCTAATAATGATTACAAAGGCGTCTGTCGGTTTACACGTTCTAATAGCAGAAAACACAAAGAAAGCAAGTTGAATATTTTCTGTAAGAAAAACACAAGCAAAGACTTATGATTTATTTACAGATTAATAAAGGAACCTTGCAATTCAAGCGACCCCAACCCTCTAAAGCTGGCACCAGTAAGAAAAAACCTAAGTTCTCTTTTAATGATGTGTCTGATTTGTGGGCGACAGGACGGGGACATCACATTAGGAACAATCCTTGGTTCAAAAAGTGTAGTCTCAAGATGAAGTATTGCGTCGCATCATAAACATCAACATGATGATTCACTGACATTATCATACCTGGATCTGTCAAATCAATAAAGTGATCGTCTTGTTTAATCTGTGGCTTCAAAAAGCATCTTGGTAACAACAAACTACACACAATTCAGTCTTTTGAACGAGCTGTTGACCTAAATGCAGCAGCAATAGCAGTGGGGGACATGGGTGTAATTGGGAGGATAACAGGTGAAGTGAGTGAGTGAGTATGGTTTTACGCCGCTTTAAGCAATATTCCAGCAATATCACGGCGGGGGACACCAGAAATGGGCTAAAAGGTGAAGATTCAATTGCCAAAGAAGGTTTATATCAACGATTTCTGAGAGCAGCCAATCAAGTACAACATATAAATGACAATGAAGATGATCACACGATTTCTGAGAAATATGTGTATGATGAGGCATTTGCAAAACTAGTGGAGGAGATAGAAATCGATCTTTTCACAGAAGGAAAAGCTCTATCAATGGCAAAAATCACAGCAAGATATAATGAACTCATAAGAAGTCAGTCCTCAAACAACAGCAACTACAAAAGTGACAAACTTAAAACGAGACTGTGTTCCTTTTTCGACGACAGAATATCAGTGGAGAGGATTGCTGGCAAGGGGTCACCAAACATGTTACTCAGCAGTTCCATAACTCTGGCTGATGCAATCCACGCAGCGCACATACTCAAGGGGGAGCTACACTTGGCAAGGTTTGATGGTGATGATGATGATGATGGGGAGGCTTTCAATGAGGAAAACAAAATGTTAACTCTTAGAAATGCAGTCATGATTTTGAGACACAACATATTGCAAGTCAAAAAGAAGGATTCTTATCCAGCCTCCAGTGGAGTTTCCCGAGAGGCGTCCTAACAGGTTGTTCCTGACAGTTTGTTGCAGTTTGTACTATGGTTGATGGACAGAAAAGCTTTGAATGCAGTTTTATACACGCCGTCAGATGACATACATCGAAAGGCAGTTGCTCCTGCAGAGTGTTTAGTTTATGCCTCAACAAACACAACAACCCCTTTTCATTTGGGTCTAGCCATTCAAATGCACCATGAATTTGGATCTCGTAGCATAATAGATACGCTGCACGCCTATGGATTCTGTGTAAGTTACTCTGAATTGAGAATGTTCATGACAAGTTTAGCTAAGTTGGAGTTACACAGAATCAGAGATGGCATCTATAAACCAAGTGGCATTGTCTCACCTGCAGATGGTGGATTGCTTATACAAGAGGGTGATGACAATGTGAATATTAACTGTGAAACGGTGGATGGGAAGAATACTTTCCATTCAATGGCAAGGGTTGTGTTTCAATGTACAGATAAGTCAAAGACAGAAAGCACTGACGTACCGCGATGTAATGACAGATCTCTGAAGCACAATGATGAAATAAACTCTACATTGCATGTACTTCCTTTCCTTTCCTTTCTGTGCATACATTACTTTTCAAGCCTCACCAACGTTTGTGAGCTCTGGATTGAGGGTGGTATGGCCTCAAGAAGTACAAACAGACGAAGGTTGATCCCCGTTCATGATATATGCAGACAGGTCCAGCTCAGCTTTTGCAAAGCTCTGCCAGCAGTACATGCTCTTACTGGGTGTGACTCTACTTCAGCCTTCTACAGAATTGGGAAGAAGACTGTGTACAATGCTTTGAAGGCTAACCCTGACGTCTATTCAGAGATGCACCACCTTGGTGGGAATGAAATTACACCTGCTGCTAATGCTGCAAGACGCCTTACTGCACATCTGTATGACCCCAAAGAAAGCATGAAACCCATTCACCATGACCTCGACCTCATGAGAGCTAGGATGTGCATGAGAAAAAATACAGACCTCTCTTGCCTTCCTCCTTGTGAGTCCAGGTTTGAACAGCACGTAAAACGTGCGATGTGGCAAACACAAATTTGGATGAAGTCACATGAAGCACTGCCTGACCTTGGAAGTCCTTTAGACTTTGGGTGGACAAGAACTGTGAACATGTCGCTTGTACCGAACTTCTTTGAAGGGCAATCTGCATCAGAGCTGCTTGAGAGCCTTGTGTGCCACTGTGTAAGTGGTATCTGTCACACCAGATGCACATGCAGACAAAATAATTTGACATGCGTTGAATTATGTTCTTGTGGGGCTCAGGAGAAATGCACAAACAATGCTGATGGACTTGTCTGAACGCTGTGAACGACGCTGTGAACGTTGCGAATGCTGTGAACGCTGTGAAGGTATCTCGTTGAAACTGTTAAAATCTTTGTTTACACTGCGCGAAATTGTCTAACAATATAACATACCATAAAGGGTAGTAACTATAGCTACATGGATAAAGCCATGTTAGTAGTTAAGGAATTATTAACTTTTAACTGTCTTCGCACAGGCTTACACTGATACTTAAGTACAATATAAGTACAATACCTATTTGGATGACTTACTGTACAAGTTGTTCTTCAGAATCTATATTTGTAAAGTTTCTGTGGCCATCAAGTCATAATGACTCGCTATGAAATAATTTACAAGCAATGAAGTATGTATTGCCGTCATTTTATTTCGAAATAGCATAGAAAATTGACCGAAATTTACCTACATTCAAATGCCTGATATAAAAAACTGTCCACATCGTTTTTATTACGACATGCATTTTTGTAATCCATATGTTTCAAGCTTTCATTTGATATATAACATGACTATACCTCTTCCTGGGGCAAAATTATCATCACTTTCCGGTCTCGTTTCCTGCTCTATATCATATGGTTGAAAATCATCCCACACCAAGTGCTTAATATTCATTAGGCAGTAATATCACGTTTGATAGCGGAATCCGAACAAGAGCTCATTCTGCATAATGTAACTGTATTTCCATAAAGATTATTCAACATACTCGATCAAAGGTATACTTACAAAGAGAAATATGTTGTGTATTAGACCATGGCGTTACTTTCCAGATTCACGAGAATGAACGATGTTGACATTTTACGTCAAAGGGAAACTACTCTAAATAACAGAACATGGGGTCATACCACGAAAAAATGATTTGGTGAAATTATGTTAGTTGGATGCGTGTTGTACAACACTGCGAATGACTTAACTAAAATGTGTTTGTCAGGGCCATCTTTAGCAAGCCACCCTAAGTAGTATAGTCTCAGTCTCAGTCCGCAGGAACCTTTTGGTTGAGGGAGGTTGACACTCTCCTACCTCTGCCACAGGCCAGCGCCATGTGACGATTCGTCACATCTTTCACAGTCCATTCAAGATATTGCATATGCTTTTCATCCGTTTCATGTTTGACAAGTCTACACATTTTCAGAAACAAATGTCAAATAATGGTTAACTTTCATTGAGAAAGTATGCAAATACGTAAAAATCTACTTGTTTTTGCGTAGTTATCCTATGTTTACATTGGTTGTACGGCTCCACGTGCTGTCATCGAAGCCCAACGGAGAGCTAGCGACACGGTCACTTTGATGCATAAATATATATTGTCATGCAACTCACTGTCGCAGTTGTAGTAGCATATCTATTTAGTTATGCAAAACAATATGTAAAGCGCCCCCAAATACCTGCATTAGTCCGTTCTATACTGATTTCTGAAAAAGCGCGTTTGTTTACAAACAAGAGAAAAGTCCGGTCACGTGATATGCAAATTAGCCTGTGGCAGTGGTGTTATGCTGTGTTGTACATTTGTTATTTGAAAAGGGAGTTATTTCAGAGAGGATATATATGGGTATTCCCCTCATTAAACCTTTCTTTCGTTGGTGTCTATTAAACGTATCCGGTATTTAATACATTTGAATGATGTAGGAAAGTATGTGCGTTCATATTTATAAACACATCGTAAATGACAGGTTTCTGATGAATGAACTCGCCCGCACACATGTCTATAAGGGTTATGTTCGCCCGAACTGTAAACAGTGACACATTGATAACAGGAAGGGTGTGTGGAATGCACTCGTCCTTGGAAGGGTAAAATACGCGTTTAAACGCACCATTTAAATGATGACATTACTTTTTAGATGTATTGGTATCAGTGAGTGAGTGAATTTAGTTTTACGCCACACTCGGCATTATTCCAGCTCTAGGACGGTGGTCTGTCAATTAACGAGCTTGGACCAGACAATCCAGTGATCAACAGCATGAGCAGCGATCTGTGCAACTAGGAACCGATGGCACGTGTCATCCGAGTCGGCGAGACTGACCAACCGATCCCCGTCAGTCGCCGATAATCATGGGTTACTGAAGGTCGATTCTATAATCCGGACCTTCACGGGTGTAGTATGACGAAGACTATATACTAATATGATCGCTGTTTTAACATGCTCACAAGTGTGCTGTGAAGAAAAGAGTGTCTTCCAAGATTCCCTGCATGTGTAAGACAGTATAAACTCTACAGTAGTGTAGCCCGACAAACAGTTTTACTCTCGCCAGCAAACAGATTGGACGTGAACAACATGAAGAAAGCATGAGAGATTAGACTTGACCCTAGAGATATATTTAGGAAGACTACGTTGAGAAAATCACAACAGAGAAAGAAACCGCAAGCAGCCAAGAAGTCGACGCTGAAGACAAAGAAGAGACAGGTAACACCTAAAATGAAAACGATGACAACCCAACAGGGATCGAAGACAACACCCCAACCCGTGAAAATACAACATGTGTCGGAGGTGAAGGCTGTGGTGGAACGGGCACTTGCTGCCTTGAAGCGTCAACAGAGTCAAGGGTATAAAAGAAAGCTTCATACCCTCTAATCGCACACCGTATTGGATCACCATGGGGGTTGCCACCTGTCCGGACTGTGAAAAAATGTTTTCAAGGAGAGATGTCATGTTACGACACAGGAGAAATAAACATAGCATACCGCCGCCGTTACAAGCCCACCCGCCGCCGCAAGTCCACTGGCCAGCGGCGGCGGCGGCGGCGGGTGGGCTTGTAACGGCGGGTTGGCTTGACGCAGCGGCGGCGGCGGGTAGACTTGCGGCGGCGGCGGCGTTAGCGGGTGGGCTTGTAATGGCGGGTGGATTTGCGGCGAAAGAAAGGTTTAATGAGGGGAATACCCATATATATCCTCTCTGAAATAACTCCCTTTTAAAATAACAAATGTACAACACATCTTCCCTAAATAGCACGTTCTGGAGTAAAACTGTGCACATCATGTTACAGGTTAAAACTCAAACCGTAGGGCTTATTTGTCATCGCGTTAAATGGAAAAGCTAGCATTGAAACATCAACTATGCAAGTCGGGACAGGGCTGAACGCCTTCTATACAAATGGTTCACAATAGTACGCAGCGCGGGTGATTCGAAATCCGGCTGCCTTCAGCGTTATAGTCAATGCAGGGTGACGTGACTACCTCGTTCTTGCGCGCTAAATGTAATTAAACGACACTGCTAGCTTACTGATTGTATAGTCTTATCTATTTTTATCTATGTTTTTTTTCCATACAGGTTGTCTAACGTTCATGGTGTACAACGTGTAGACCGTACAAGATGAATTTGATCCAGCTAGACGTACATTTTTTTTTGCCTACATTATCCGGCATATATCATGTTGACACAACCCGTCTCTATTGCGGTATGATGTACTTTCAACAAACACCCTGTATTCATCAAACCAGGTCGCACGCTCTATAGCGAGCGCGGGTTATTTAAAACGACGAGTCCACGTGAGTTGTCAAGCGCGCTCAATTCAAACTGGGCTGACGGGTACGGTGTGTCTATTTAGGACAGCACGCTATACACATAGCTCTATTCATAACCCTTTACTTTTGTTTTCTTATGAATTCTTTTCTGCCTTATAAACACACACCTTTCATTCCCCCTCACCTGTGACGTGCTGTTGATGCATGAGTCATCCTATCCGATCACGTGACTTGGATCAACCAATCACCTTCCCTATTTTCACTCAACCTCCCTCAACCAAAAGGGGGTTCCTGCGGACTGAGACTATACTACTACCCTACTCTGCTGTAGCTAAAATATGAAATCTTTGTTGTACGCACACGTTTATCCACACATGGAGGATGGGGATGAGGGTGGGGATAAGGAGGGAGTATATAGTTTTACGCCGATTTTAGCAATATATCAGCAATTTCACGTCGGGGAACAGAAGACTAGCTAGGCTACCCCACCACCTAAAACATGGTACAAGTACGTGCTGGTGATCAGTTAGTGTTTGATTGTATCTTGTTTAACGCTGCACTCAGCAGTATTCCAGCTCACAGGAACTCGACATTGCTCTTTGTAAAAATATACGCCCCCTATACTACATAAAAGAAAAGGTCGGCGTATATTTTTACAAAGAGCAATATCGAGTTCCTGTGTTCCAGCTATATGATGGCGGTCTGTAAATAATGGAGTCTGGTCCAGACAATCCAGTGATTGACATAATGAGCCTCGATCCAGACAATGTGGGAAACGATGACATCCATCAACCAAGACAGCGAGCCTGACCACCCGATCCCGTTAGTCGCCTTTTACGACAGGCATAGTCGCCTTTTACGACAGGCATAGTCGCCTTTTACGGCAAGTATGGGTTGCTGAAGACCTATAGTCTCTTTCCCGGACCTTCACGGATCAGTTAATGATTCTACCATATTGATACTATTTCTTTGACATATATACAGCAAAAACCAAATATCACATTTTAGACTAGGGTGAGTTGCGAACAGTGTATTTGCAAAATTCTAGAAAATGCAAGGGGTTGAAATTCACTACTTGCCAAACCGCTGTGATCAAATATATTTATCTGAAAATATAACATCGAAATTCACTCTACCAGCAGAAACATCGACCCAGTTCAATAAAATATAAGTCTCAACCAGTCTCGATTATCCGCCGACGCATATTCCTTTGGGCGTAAAAGGCAAAATTATTTGCATGTATTACCATATTGAGAAACAACGTGTTATTCCACTGAGTGAAAAAAACACCTATTGAGGAACTACTTTCTGCATTTCAATGACTTTTGTATGACTTTATACTGATGTTTGTGATTTACCACAAAGTCGATACTCTTCACTTCTTCACTGATAAAGTAACGAGTTTTGAGTAAGAGAGTGAGTACGGTTTTGCGCCGCTTTTAGCAACATTACAGGAATATCACGGCGAGGTACACCAGAAATGGGCTTCACACTGTGTTCATATGTCGGGAATAGAATCCGGGTCTTCGACTACCCAAGCGCCGCCATTTAAGTAATGTGCTTCTGAAAAATAATGACAGAATAAGAACATGTAGACATTTATCTTTATTTTAAAATATTTTAGTTCACTAATGAAATTCCCGTAATTGAAATAACATTGAAATATAGGAAAATCTCAAAACCATTAACATTTACGGTCATGTAACTAAATAAGGACATTTTTATGCGGCAATCGTTTCAATAATTTTGATAGGGACTTTTGTACTGACAACTGTCCTCCCAAGACTGTAGAATCAGCAAATGAATGAACATGAAAAAACAAGTTTTTCAAGTGACAGCTAGAACTCTTCATCAAGTGATTGAAGCGCCCCATAAAGACACGACATCGGCCATTATTGAGATTGTCATGTTCAATACGACACACCAGGTGTATTGTTCAACATTGTGTATTTTAGCTCGTGGATGAAGATGTATCCGTGACAGTGTTGTCATTCAAAACATGCAGATGAAGACAACGATGAAGATGACGATGATCGGATAAAGAAAGTTGTTTAAATGTGTATGGAGTGCTGCACTCTTGAAAGCTCTTGGTTGCAGTTACATCATTGTGGTAGAGCAGAGTTTCATTCGCGATCAAACTGGAACAGCGGAACTTGCGTGTGTGTATATACCGTATTCAGTGCCGTAGCCAGCCATTTTTCCTTGTGAAAGTTAATTTGAATAAGAAATGAATAATCTTATTTCAGACATTTACCACTTCGGTGAAACCCACGAGCACGGGTATGGTGCTGACAAACCTAGAAACATAATCGGGGCGAACCGGGATTCGAACCCACAATCATAGGTTTCTGGCGTGCCTAAGGGACCCAACTCTGCAAAGCGAAAAGCGGCGCCTTAGACGACTGGGCCACCCGTGCCCCCAGAACATCAAAACATAAATGACTTTCAACAAGCTTAAACTGAGGAAATGATTGTTGGCACCTAAAATAATGCCCAGTCTGTTGACAAGAACACAATTCTGATTGGAATTTCCAATATACTATTTCCTCATCTGTAAAGAACCTCGGACTATACAATACATAGATTCAGATATGAAAATAGAAAGCCAGGTAGAAGGCCACATGTGTAAAACAGCAACATTAACAACAACAACAACAACAACAACAACAACAACCTCTCAATGTGTTGGACAGACTATAGTAATGCTTATGATTCTGTACCTCACGAATGAATTTTGAAGTCACTGGAATGAATTGACCTCCCCGAGCGGTTACTTGTTTTACTCAAGCCTTTAATGAATTGCTGGTCAACTCAACTTTAGGTGTATTCGCAGGGGCAGGTTGTGACTTCTGAACACATTTCTATAAGAAGTGGATATTTCAGGGCGATTCTTTTAGCCCTTTTCTCTTTTCATTTAAGGTTTTTGCTTAGCAAAGATGACTGTTGTCATCCTGGACCTCCTCAGCTGAGACACCCCTTACTCGCCTCCTGTACATGGATGACATTGCCAAAGGAGAACCCACTCTAAAAGCAGATTCACCTTTTCGAGTCCTTTTCTAATGATATTGGCATATCCTTTGGACTCAAGTCAAAGTCAAAGATGTTTATTGTATCAAAGGCCATCGGCCCATATACTCGAAAATGCAACATTCTTCATCTGAAACGTGGCAAGATAGAAGAGGGAGGATCAGTCAGTTTACTAGGGGGAGAAGTTATTGAACATCTCGTACTGAGGGATGCAGGTTAGGGACAATCTCCAGATCAAGGAAAAACTTCGGGCAGAGTACAAATGTAGACTTAAGAAAACCTGGAGTTCAGAGCTGAACTCTCGCAATAAAGTCGAAGCCACAAATACCTATGCTGTACCTGTCCTTTCGTTTTCTTTTGGTGTTGTTGATTGGACGAAACAAGAAATGCAGGGTATTCTTTCACCACTCACATGTTTCCGTAACCTACAACATTCGGCTTGTCCCGGAATGGGAAATATTGGTCACGAATGGAATGGGACTCAGTGAACTCGTCACCGAGTGATTGAAGCGCCCCATAAAGACACGATATGGGCGACTATTGAGATTGTCGTTTTCAATACGACACTCCAGCTACGTCAACCTTGTGTATTTAAGCTCGTGGTTGAAGATATCCGTGACAGTGATGTCATTCAAAACATGCAGATGAAGACAACAAAGAATCATGTCAGACAATAGATTACACCACCCTCGCTCTTCCCTCAATCGCGCATATTTACCGATTATATTGGGAAGACGTGGTTTGATTAACGTGGAGGCTCTTCATGATAGAATTGTTTAGAGCATTTTTGCGCACATTTATTTGTCGGATGATCCTCTTGTGAAGCATGTCAAGACTCATGATGAAAACAAGGCATTCCACAGTTTTCTCTCTTAAAAGAGCCAAGGATGTGGGACATAATCTCCGTGTCAATGTTGATTTTGTTGATGGTTCTGTACTGCTGTCAACCGAGCGAAGTGCCATATCAAATCAGCCGAGACTCAGATTTTCAAGGAGAGGCTATATGAACGACCACTGCATCGAGTATATGTGCAGTGTGTTGATAAGATCAGCAACCCTGCATAGTTCTTCGCTTGGATGTAGTCGGTTGACCTTCAAAGTGAAATAGAAGGATTTCTGCCTGCTGCTCAGGACTAGTTACTTCCCACTTCCACCGTCAATGTGTGATTTTGCATCAAAATGTAAATATGAGATTATGCAAAGAATTTAATGAGACTTCCCAAGACAGTGGATTCTCAGCTTTGGCAATAAACACAATATTTTAAGTGACATGGTGGAGTGGCTCGACCCCGAATATGTAGAGGGCGTCATGGAAAATGAAAAACAAAAAAATCTTTGGAATAGGCCCGTATACAGCCTTCGACCTAATCAGGTAAACAATCCTGATCTTGACTTTTTCATAAATCCAATGAAATCATTTATTATTAAATTTTCTGTCCTTATTGACATTAATGTGATTGACAAGATTCAGGAGAAACATGGCAATTGTCGAAATGTCACGCTTGCATCTCAAGTACCAAGTTGTCTGACTCCCCATTGTTCTGGGTGCCTTCGGTTTGGTACTTCCCAATCTGTTGCCTGACATTGGAATAGTACCCGAGTTTTACAGCCCTTCTGACAATCTGGGTAATGGAGAAGGCTGCAGTGTTGGGGAGTCTTCACATCTTGGAAAAGTTCTGGGTGGGTTTGACTAAGCAGTCCCATTCGCTGTGAGGGCTGCGTGTAGAGGGGAGCAAGGTCCCTGAGCTGATAATGAGCCTAACCAGCCTGACTGCCAAGATCACACAAACCCTCTTTGCTGCATTTATTCATATGTGAGATAAATTCGTTGTAACAGTATAACTGGGGGTTTTATGCGTGCCTCGTTAGGTTTCAGGAGCCGGCGGCGAGGGGTATAAAACCTAACGAGGTACCACGAGTGATACTGCTGTAACGAATTCATGTTCCCAACATGTTTTAATAAGACTGTATATGTATTAAAATAAATTCAAAAATGATAGAAAATCGCTGTTCGATTGAACTGAGGTTAGCTTGTACTATGTCATGTGTCTTTCCTTGACTCGGCCAAAGCCTGCGTCTCTCAGAAATCCACGTGCAGCCTGTCTTGTTCGTGGAGGGATGTAAGGTATTTATTCTCTCGCTGAGAAATTTATTTCCCTCCAAGGCGGGATACATTTTAAGTTGTAGCAGGATCACGAGGGGCACATTGGGTTTATTTGTCCCGCGTTAGGTTTTATACCTCGAGCCGGAGTGGTATAAAACCTAACGAGGGACGCATAAAATCCCATGTACCCCGAGTGATACGAATTTTTCTTACCGATATGTTTTAATATAAGTAGAGAGAAAGTAATAGTATTACTTTCTCTCTACTAATATACCATTCTCTGAAATCCACGTGCAGCCAGTCTTGTTCGTGGCGGCATATAAGGGATTTATTCATCCGCAGAGAAATATATTTCCCTCCAAGGCGGGAAACATAGATCTCTATCATAGCTCCATCAGAATGATGAGATCTGATTGGTCCACGTGATCTTGATAAAATATTTTGGATAGTCTATCTGCTGGAACTTATTTCTGCCATAGAGCGAAAGGTCCGCCGTTCAATCCCCTGGCCTGAACTACATCAAGCGTTGCAGACCTTTGCTAATAAAGACAGAACACGAGTTCAACAGACACGGATACATACCAGGTCTGACACAACTTAGAAAGCCCGCAGCCCGTGTACAGTAATATTTACGGACCAGGTCAGGTAGATTTAAGCTGGAACCGGCCACACTAACTCTAATAGAAATGAAATATTTCGAATTACTTCCACTGGTATAATATGTTAATGTTCACGACATCAGCTCAAGCGATAGTAAGACCGCAGTGTACATTGAATAGGATCAAAGGGATTTAAAATCGATACAATTAGAGCACGTGATTCACTCTTACCCTGGATCAAGTAACCTTTTACAGAATATTTAAACCTGTTATCATAATTTACAAAAGAAACGGTGGTTTGTCACCTGGCAACCTTTTTATACTTTAACCAGGTAGTCAACATAAATCAACGTAGGATTTAATACAAAAAAACGTTATACAATGCACCTGAGCACCCCGTGGCAACGTGACACAGTTCATTATTATCTGAAAACAAAAAGCAAGATATTGACCGTCTTTACACTGATGGTGAATTTCAATTACACATCCGTGATCTGAGAAGCTCGGCCTTAGCAGGAGATAAAAAAGTGGAGGGGATTCTGTTCGTCGTTTCAATGCCGATTTCAGACTCAAATATCGAATTACAAATGGTTAGAGTGATTTCTCACCGGGCGCTAACCGCTGAGTGAATGTATTCGTCTGGGAAAATATTCCTGCGAACATGTGTACGCAAGGTGAATAGGCTTAAGGTTGCCCCTTGATATGGCTCCGTTTAAAATAATGATTAAGTTTCAGAAAAAAAATCTTTAAAAACATATCGCCATAGTCATTTAATAAAAATGCGTTTTGAGGAGTCGTGAAATAGCAGGTCCGTTTTTTAAAAGTAAAAGTAACAAAGTAGTAGGCTATAAAACACCAAAACTAATCGACTATTTGAAAAAACAATTAAGTGTCAATCTCAGATATTTTTTTATCCTAATCTCCCCAATACCCATCGATAGTATGTCAGCCCTATACAGGAAGTCTACCTTTAACAAGCTAAAAAGTATGTCGTGTTATTATTCCATTTAAATGGGGTGGTTAGGTAGACTACTGGATAAGGCGTTCGCTCATCACACCGAAGGCCCGTGTTCGAATCCTACCATGGTTACAGTGTGTGTAACCCATTTCTGTTTACTCCGCCGTGATATTGCTGGAATAGTACCAAAAGCGGTGTAAAAAGCATATTCACTCACTCACTCATCTGTTACTTACCTGTATGAATCCTCTTTTTTTTAAAAATAATCTTGCAACGTGTTACAAGCTACTATTTACAATTAATTGGAAGGGTCTTTGGATAGATAATATCCCTTTTATTATTTGTTCGAATGCAAAGTTCTTAACAACATTTTCATCATTGAACCTTGGGAAAAAATAAATATTCATCAACCCGAACTAGGACAGTATAATAAATATGACAGCCTTACTTACAAAAACAAGACACGACAAATAATTCCAATTAATATTCATCAATTAAGTTGTCCCATAAAGACTAATCAAGGTAGACTAGCGTGCATTACACGTGACTGCCTAGTTTGCCGTCGTGATGTGCAAGTTAACGGTGGCAGTATACTTGTAGAGCCATTTAATGGGCTGGCTTCCGTACACAGTGGCTTAAGTTTCTTAAACTTACTCTCATGTGCTGACTCTGGATATGCTGAAAATATAAAGTGACAGTCTGAACGGGTGGTGACCAGCCATGACTACACACTCCTGTCACACTGGGAGAGATCGGGGTGGGATACACTCGTGTCACATTGGGAGAGATCGGGTGGGATACACTCCTGTCACTCTGGGAGAGATCGGGTGGGATACACGCCTGTCACTCTGGGAGAGATCGGGTGGGATACACGCCTGTCACACTGGGAGAGATCGGGGTGGGATACACTCGTGTCACATTGGGAGAGATGGGGTGGGATACACTCCTGTCACTCTGGGAGAGATCAGGGTGGGATACACTCATGTCACTCTGGGGAAGATCAGGGTGGGATACACTCGTGTCACACTGGGGGAGATCGGGGTGGGATATACTCGTGTCACTCTGGGGGAGATCAGGGTGGGATACACTCGTGTCACACTGGGGGAGATCGGTGTGGGATATACTCGTGTCACACTGGGGGAGATCGGTGTGGGATATACTCATGTCACACTGGGAGAGATCGGGGTGGGATATACTCATGTCACATTGGGGGAGATCGGTGTGGGATATACTCGTGTCACATTGGGGGAGATCGGGGTGGGATACACTCGTGTCATATTGGGGGAGATCGGGGTGGGATACAGTCATGTCATATTGGGGGAGATCGGGGTGGGATACACCCGTGTCACTCCTGGAGAGATCAGGGAGGGATACACCCGTGTCACTCTGGGGGAGATCGGGGTGGGATACACTCCTGTCACATTGGGAGAGTTCGGGGTTGGATACACCCGTGTCACTCTGGGAGAGATCAGGGAGGGATACACCCGTGTCACTCTGGGAGAGATCAGGGTGGGATACACTCATGTCACTCTGGGGGAGATCAGGGTGGGATACCCTCGTGTTACTCTGGGAGAGATCGGGGTGGGATACACTCGTGTCATATTGGGAGAGTTCGGGGTGGGATACACTCATGTCACTCTGGGGGGGATCAGGGTGGGATACACTCCTGTCACTCTGGGGGGAGATGGGGTGGGATACACTCCTGTCACTCTGGGAGAGATCAGGGAGGGATACACCCGTGTCACTCTGGGAGAGATCGGGTTGCGATACATTCGTGTCACATTAGGAGAGGTCAGGGTGGGATACCCTCGTGTCACTCTGGGAGAGATCAGGGTGGGATAGACTCATGTCACTCTGGGAGAGATCGGGTTGGGATACACTCATGTCACTCTGGGGGAGATCAGGGTGGGATACACTCCTGTCACTCTGGGGGAGATCGGGTCGGGATACACTCCTGTCACATTCGGAGAGTTCGGGGTGGGATACACTCATGTCACTCTGGGGGAGATCAGGGTGGGATACACTCCTGTCACTCTGGGGGGAGATCGGGTGGGATACACTCCTGTCACTCTGGGAGAGATCAGGGAGGGATACACCCGTGTCACTCTGGGAGAGATCGGGTTGCGATACACTCGTGTCACATTAGGAGAGGTCAGGGTGGGATACCCTCGTGTCACTCTGGGAGAGATCAGGGTGGGATAGACTCATGTCACTCTGGGAGAGATCGGGTTGGGATACACTCGTGTCACATTAGGAGAGGTCAGGGTGGGATACCCTCGTGTCACTCTGGGAGAGATCAGGGTGGGATTCACTCATGTCACTCTGGGAGAGATCGGGTCGGGATACACTCGTGTCACATTAGGAGAGGTCAGGGTGGGATACCCTCGTGTCACTCTGGGAGAGATCAGGGTGGGATACACTCATGTCACTCTGGGAGAGATCGGGTCGGGATACACTCGTGTCACATTAGGAGAGGTCAGGGTGGGATACCCTCGTGTCACTCTGGGAGAGATCAGGGTGGGATACACTCATGTCACTCTGGGAGAGATCGGGGTGGGATACCCTCGTGTTACTCTGGGAGAGATCAGGGTGGGATAAACTCATGTCACTCTGGGGGAGATCAGGGTGGGATACACTCGTGTCACTCTGGGAGAGATCGGGTCGGGAAACACTCGTGTCATATTGGGAGAGATAGGGGTGGGATATACTCATGTCACATTGGGAGAAGTCGGGGTGGGATACACTCATGTCATACTAGGAGAGGTCGGGGTGGGATACACACATGTCATACTGGGAGAGGTCGGGGTGGGATACACACATGTCATAGTGGGAGAAGTCGGGTGGGATACACTCATGTCATACTAGGAGAGGTCGGGGTGGGATACACACATGTCATAGTGGGAGAGGTCGGGGTGGGATACACTCATGTCATAGTGGGAGAGGTCGGGGTGGGATACACTCATGTCATAGTGGGAGAAGTCGGGTGGGATACACTCATGTCATACTAGGAGAGGTCGGGGTGGGATACACACATGTCATAGTGGGAGAGGTCGGGGTGGGATACACTCATGTCACACTGGGAGAGGTCGGGGTGGGATACACTCATGTCATACTAGGAGAGGTCGGGGTGGGATACACACATGTCATAGTGGGAGAGGTCGGGGTGGGATACACTCATGTCATAGTAGGAGAAGTCGGGGTGGGATACACTCATGTCATACTAGGAGAGGTCGGGGTGGGATACACTCATGTCATACTAGGAGAGGTCGGGGTGGGATACACTCATGTCATAGTGGGAGAGGTCGGGGTGGGATACACTCATGTCATAGTAGGAGAAGTCGGGGTGGGATACACTCATGTCATACTAGGAGAGGTCGGGGTGGGATACACTCATGTCATACTGGGAGAGGTCGGGGTGGGATACACACATGTCACGCGTACACATGGACTTTATAAACTGCCGGTGTGGGAGGATTAAATCTTTCGCCTCAAATTTCACTCTAAAGTGAGTCCTGGGATAGAATTACTCTGGAGTTACCTGATCCTAGAACTGACACACTCTGGAGTGACCTGATCCCAATGCTGACACACTCAAGAGTACAATTATCCTGGGATCAAATACTCCCCTTTCAGGATCACAACACTCCCTGCAGGGTATAGCCAATGTTAGGATCAAATCACTCCAACAGAAAAAAATGCAAAATACACAGTGTATATGAATGTATTTCGAAATAATATAAATCAAAATTGAAACAAAATGCCACAGAAATGTTACTACTGTGTGGTGCGTGTATGTGGTATAGATCTGAGTGGCATTCAATGTTTACGAATTATGTTTCCCTCATTTGAAACACATTGTTTGTAAGTTCTAATTTTCAAACTAACCGCGCATAATTATTGCAATGTCACATGTTTTTCTGGTAAAATAAAAAATACAATACATAGATTGTTTTGGTTATTTTTCCTTCTTGATATAAGGCGTGGGTATTGTTCGCGTAGGAAAATGTCTGTGTGGGTGATATCCGTGTGGGGAAGTGTCTGTGTGGGTGATATCCGTGTGGGGAATTGTCTGTGAGGGTGATATCCGTGTGGGGAATTGTCTGTGTGGGTGATATCCGTGTGGGGAATTGTCTGTGAGGGTGATATCCGTGTGGGGAATTGTCTGTGTGGGTGATATCCGTGTGGGGAATTGTCTGTGAGGGTGATATCCGTGTGGGGAAGTGTCTGTGTGGGTGATATCCGTGTGGGGAAATGTCTGTGTGGGTGATATCCGTGTGGGGAAGTGTCTGTGTGGGTGATATCCGTGTGGGGAATTGTCTGTGTGGGTGATATCCGTGTGGGGAATTGTCTGTGTGGGTGATATCCGTGTGGGGAATTGTCTGTGTGAGTGATATCCGTGTGGGGAAGTGTCTGTGTGGGTGATATCCGTGTGGGGAAGTGTCTGTGTGGGTGATATCCGTGTGGGGAATTGTCTGTGAGGGTGATATCCGTGTGGGGAAGTGTCTGTGTGGGTGATATCCGTGTGGGGAAGTGCCTGTGTGGGTGATATCCGTGTGGGGAATTGTCTGTGTGGGTGATATCCGTGTGGGGAATTGTCTGTGTGGGTGATATCCGTGTGGGGAATTGTCTGTGTGGGTGATATCCGTGTGGGGAATTGTCTGTGTGGGTGATATCCGTGTGGGGAATTGTCTGTGAGGGTGATATCCGTGTGGGGAATTGTCTATGTGGGTGATATCCGTGTGGGGAATTGTCTGTGTGGGTGATATCCGTGTGGGGAATTGTCTGTGTGGGTGATATCCGTGTGGGGAATTGTCTGTGTGGGTGATATCCGTGTGGGGAATTGTCTGTCTGGTATGATGTCCTGCACACTCAGTAGAGATGTTCTGAGCGGAGCAGATGTATTTGTGCTAAGAAAAATGGATTTTGTTAAATAAGGTTTTATTAACTATGTGTATTTTATATTGTTATATTGACATGCTGGTACGGAAAGTCTACCAATCAATAAATCAAGGGATAAATAATTCAGTCAAACATTACCAATTACATAAAATTCATTTTGACAAATAGGAGTTTACGACCAGTGGAAAATAAACATGCATATGGATTAAATAAAAAAAAGTTCATTGATAGTGGCCGTATAACAACAAGACAGAGTTGAGGCTCTTTTTATTCATCTTACAATTGTTTAGTACAATAAGCAATAGTGCGTGACTGGAATTACACTTAATTTTCATAGCATTGAATATTAATATATATACTTGAAGAATATACAGGTATATACAGGTGAGGGGCGTTATGTCCAACATTAGAAACTTTGGGAGAGTTGGAACAGTTCGGAGTAGTGATCATTGATAGAAAAGATTTGAAGCACATGTTGGTTGGTTGGTTTGTTGTTCAACGCTGCACACAGCAATATTCCAGCTATATGACGGCGGTCTGTAAATAATCGAGTCTGGACCAGACAATCTAGTGATTAATATCATGAGCATCGATCCCTGCAATTGGGACTGACGTACATGTATTTCAAGCCATCGCCATATTGTACATCTAAACGACTAACTGATTTGATTTGAACAATGTTTTATTAAACACTGGTATACATTTAATACATACAATTTATATGTATATGGATTAGATAACAAGCCGAAAGCTTATATAAAATGTCTATTCCTTCACGAAATTTTCATTTTTACCTTTTATTACTAAATATCTTCCAATGTATATTTTACCGCGCATAATATTCAATAGAACCTTTAATTTAGGATTTTTAAAATATTAACTCATGACATAAAAATGAAGCATTTAAACTGTATGTATAGCTAATGTATTGTTTGGATAAGTAAATAAGTCAGGTTCTGCTTATCGCCAATACAGTATGTAGAAGGGAGAGTTTTTATCCCGGGGGGTGTTTTCGTCCTGCGAAGGAGGAGTGTTATGATTGTAAACGGAGTGATTTGATCCCAGGATGAAATCACTCCAGAGTGACTTGACCTTGGGGAGTGATCTGATCCTCCTACACTGGACAAAAGAAAGTCTGCATCCATGTTTGATGATGGCTAAATATGAGACAAACAAAAAAATGTTTGTTATTCGATGGTGATGTATTTGATACGGGTATCAGAGCTGTGGACTTTAGGTTTGCAATGTTTTAGGTTGCAACCCTTTTCAGCCTAGTGAGTGATATCACGGCGGGGGACAGCAGAAAGGGGCTTCACAAATTGTACCCATGTAATAAACCTCGGTCGTCGGCGTGTCGAGAGCCCGCTGTAACCAGTAGGGTACCAGAACGCTACTTTTCCGCCTAGAAACATTTTGATAACGTTTGTAATATTGTTGTCAAATCAAATGTCTAATTGTATACTTTCTTTTTATCGCATGTCTTACTTTCGGGACCGCCTCCGTGGTCTAGTGGTAGAGCGTCCGCCCTGAGAGCGGGGTTCGATCCCCGGCCGCGTCATTCAAAAAGACGTTAAAAGATGGTACTTGTTGTTACCCTGTCTGGCGCTCGACATTAAGGGGCTAAAACAAGGACTGGTCAGCTCGGAGTCAGTATACTGTGTCTGAGTGGGGTATTCATGTTAAACTGCGGCATGGTATCTCAGTGAGCTAGCACTAAAGTACTCACGGAAATGAAAAAAAAAAGTTTTTTCGATCTCAGATTTTAAATAAATGCAGTTAATATACACAATATATAAATATTCAAACAACTCAATTAGTACTAATTGGGCCTTGGCACAAATACAGCGTATCAAAGGTTTTTATGTCTTTTTACATGTAAAAGTGTGTAAAAATATGAACAAAACAGCCCATTGTTAAACTGAGCATAACCAGGTGTTAGTAGATCAAGGTGAATGTCCATGACCTATGACACCTTGACGACAGGTGAAAACAGGTGCTTGAAACCCACGTGCATGTGAATTTTCAGTGGTTAGTGATTTGTGATTGGCATTGTGGGATAATGAATCATCGTCAAAATATCAGAACGTAAAAGTAACATACTCCCTTCTCAAACAACAACTTGCATGTCATTATTATTATGTACATCAACATAGCTGTTATTTTTATTGTTGTTTTGATAACTTTTTTCCAGGCTAATTTGCATAATGTCTATAGGCTGTTTCTGCCATGTCAATTTGGACTTAGTTTTATTTTTGAATGTTGAAAGTACCTACAAATTACCTCCTGTAAAGTACATTTTGTATTGAGCTCTGAGATAAACTAGCAACTCCAGATTAGTACTTTTCCACTTGTTTTGTAATTTCGTATTTACATCTACGTAATGCTTTGTGTCGATTATTAAATCCAGCAAAACAGTTTTTTTCATTTCCATGAGTACTTTATAAATCGGCATCAGTCCGGACTAGTACAAGCAGCCACACAAACAAACACAGGTACATGCACGTCGCTATATAAGTGCAATAATCTTGAACGCGACGTTAAACCCCATTTCACCCCACCTCTTACTTTCGAAAGATGTGTGCAGTAGCTATTATAAACATTGTAAAACTTCCTGATTGATGCTGTGACAGGAGGCTAAGCATATTATAACCATACACGTTCATATTGATTTGAAGCTAACGAATCCAATTACACAATACTGATTATGAAATAATGAAACAACCCCGATGAAACTGTATATGATTAAATCCCGTACTGTTTAATAACGTATCATCTTAAGAGCTAAAGTCCTATTGGTCAAGCAGGGGGAAAACCGATCCTAGTTGATTTCCATACCTTGTAAACAAATTAACATACACGCAAAGACATAAAATATCCAGTATCGGATATCTTACTTAAACAACATAATTGATTTGTCTAATTGAAAATCGTATTTGGCAAACAGTCGATGTCCAGAATAAATTCAAATGATGTGCTTAATGATTGTTACAAACATCACGACCATAATTAAGGTAAGGCAAATGGGAGTTCTTTGTTCACGAGATGTGAAGTTTCTAATAGGATTGAGATATACGTCTGTACTCTGATGTCGCAATAGGCGAATAGTGTGACCTCGTCATTGTCCAATGTTTCCTGATTGTGTGTGTATAATTACGTCTGTCTAGAATATTAGTAAATGACCTTTGGTCTACCCAATATTTGTTTTGTATGACAAACCAAATGAGACAGCTAATCTTTCAAATCTTTGAAATATATCATTCTTCATGTTGCTGTCTAAATTATATGTCAGACTGATTGCGGAATTGTATGTCGGTATACATTTATTTTGGATAAAAAAATCTTAAACACGATTTAAAAAAAATGCTTTTCAATAATGTTAATCCATTTTAACCAGTAATCACAATTTCAAAAATAGTTTTAAAAAAGAATTCAGTGACTTATGCATTTTTTCCTGATTTGGATGAACAAACATTTTAGAATGCATAAAGCATAATGGTACACATGGTGAAATGTTAGTTTGAACGAATTAAATAATTCTTTATTCTTGCAGATGCTACTCGTCCATGTTGCGTCTCCCGGAAGCTGAATTAAAAAAAAGTGTGTCGAACCAGACGCAGAATTTCCCAGCACCCCATAATCTATATTTTACACACCGCCCTGATATAGCTTGAATAATACCAACTATGGCGAATATATTATTCACACAGTAACACTGTTACAAACAGGTTTTATACAGTGAGTGCATGTTGTTTTGTGCCGATGCCAGCAATATTCCAGCTACAGTCAAGTCTCGTTAATCCGACATCGTTGGTTGCACATGATTGTGTCGGATTAACGAGTATGTCGGATTAACGAAATTAAGTGATTTGTGATCGAAAATCGGACGTCTTCACGATAGATAATAACCGTGTGTACCTTGTAATAAAATCATTAAAAACGAAATATTAATATTGTTATGTTGTTTATTCATTCATTCCTTAATTTATAATTAATGACTGTGCAAAAATAATAATAATTTTCCCTTTTATACATAACAATAGAGACATTACTCACTGAATTTATCACATGATCAACGACACACGTTTCCTCGTGTAAATGCAAGTGCTACTGTCTTAACAACTTGCTTCATCTACTTAAAATAGTCTGTCAGTGTTTTCTGTTTCTAACATTTTGAAGGCACATTTCTCAAAGTCCCCTGCTCGCTTGACGTCTAGGGCTTGTGGTTCTTCAGCATCAACATTGTCGAGGGGTAATTTCATTTGCTGTTTCTTATAATAAAGCTTGAAATGTGCGATGTGGTGTTTGGTGGCAAAAAGTGACATTACTGCGAATGGAAGCCAGTGATACTTTTTTTTCCATAACACAGTATTCATCTGGACATTTCTGTATATCCTGCGAACAATGTTTAGGATTTTTTTAAAGTACTTTCTGGTACAATTAAAAGATTAAAAGAAATGCCAGGAAATCATTGTTGTGTTTTAGAAATGAAAAAACAATAATAATGAACTGGACAATACCAAGGGACGTCTCGTTTTTATTTGCAACGTTTCAGCTAGCGTGGGTTACCGGAGCCCTATTCTACCCCGGATCCTCACGGGTCTAGTATATAAGTACACGGAACAACTGTGAACGGACCCTACCCAATAACCTGAGATTATATACACTCCATCGGATATCGAGTGAACTGTCGTTATGATATGCCAAAGCGAAATTTTCTAGTTTTGTTTGTTTGTTGTTTAACGCCGCACTCAGCAATATTCCAGCTTTAAGACGGCGGTCCGTAAATAATCGAGTCTGGACCAGACAATCCAGTGATTGACATCACGAACATCGATAAACACATTTTGTTAATGTCTATTCTGACAGCAAACGTGCTGCGATCGACAAGTATCTAATTCCATTTCTCTTTCAATGCCGCTCCACCAATTTCAATGTTTCAACAAGCTCTTCCAAGCACAGTATCGTTCCATACAAATGTGTCCGGATCTTGAATGAAGCAATATACGTGATGCAGTCTGTATTTGCGCTGCGGAAGCTTTATAACCTAGAGAGGAAATTCCCACCTGGGTCATGCATACATCTATAGAACTTTACAACTTCACCCGTGAAGATCCGAGGTAGAATAGGTCTTCAGCAACCCATGCTTGTCGTATAAGCGACTATGTTTGTCGGTAGAGGCGACTTACAGGATCTGGTGGTCAGGCTCGCTGACTTAGTTGATGCATGCCATCGTTTCCCAATTACGTGGATCGTGGCTCATGATATCAATCACTGGATTGTCTGGTCCTGACTCGATTATCTCCAGATCGCCGTCATAAAGCTGGAATATTGCTGAGTGCGGCGTTAAACAACAAACAAAGCAAAATACAACTTCACTATCTGCAAAACTTTCCATTCTCCATTTAATCTTGGGTGTGATGTTTTGGTATCAAATGTACCCTACACATGTCCTTTATAAACCAACAATTAGTTCATTGACAAATGTCCAGTTTCAACGTCACACGCATAACGATCTGACCAGGTAACTGCAATCAAACGGAACCCGATACACGGCCATAAAATGTTGCATATCTACTAAATCACGACGAGCACGTGCACATTGTGCCGTCCGTGCGGTTTGACACAATTTGCGTCACTGCAGTTCAGACAGTTCGTTCTGCGGAATTCATGCCTTTGTTTAATGTGATATTGTCGCCTCTGCCACCTGCAACTGTAACATAACCGCTGGAGTTGTGATCACATTTGCGAAATTCCACAGTCACGGTGTCGGTTTAAACAAGAACCATCTTTGTTATCTCTTCCACATGGAAGGAATTGTTAATAGTATAATCTACAAATTTTCCAAACTCTGCCAGCATTTTTAATTCGAGGTTGAAACGTGAATTCTATATTTAGACCGCGGCGTGATCAAAGACAGATGGTCACGTGACAACGGACTGCCGGCGAGCAGACGACGTCCGTGAAAGTTTATAAAAGTGGTTATCTGTTTGTGGGATTACATTTGCTCATGCATTCCTCGTGGCAAGCGGCAGCAGAAATGTAAGTATGATAATGGAGAATTATTATTCTCAGACTGGCTTGTAAGAGTTTGCAGAAAGTCTTGTGCAGTCTCCCGAAACGGCTGCAGATCTGACCAGTGCGTTGTCTATTATTGTTTTCGTTATTTTCACGCTACAGTAAATGGGAGAAATATTGTCGACGTGACATCAAATCTTAGCTCACTCATTGCTGTCTTAGATGGGTAAAATTTACGCCCCTATCCCTTTCCTCGAAATTTTAAAAATAATAACTTCTAACTTCAAATATTAAAATATATTTTATGCAGTGTTAGGGTTATTGATTTATTATGCAAGAAAGAGAACACTCAAAGATTACTTTTAAAACATGCAAATGGTATTGATAAATGCATCATCACTGTTTACATTTCCTGTCACATGTGTGAATATTAAGCTGTGTTGGGATATGCAGACTTTCCTTGCATTCGCTACATGCACTGTCTGGATTATTGAAACAACATAAGCTTTGAAATAGTATTATTTCTTGAACTTGAAACTTACAATGTAGTTATTGTAGCATGTCTGATTACTTTTGCTGTGTTGACAAAATTAATTATGCTTGATCAGGGATTAATCTAGACTGCTCAGAGGCCGATACTATTATTCGGCCCAAACTCTGCAGTTAATGTCGGTGCAAATTTCCAAATTGAATGTCTCAATTCAGGTAGCTATAGCAATGATAACCAATGTTCTGATTTTGTAGAGGTCACCTAATGAAAACGGGACCAAGAAAAGGGGACCGAAATGCTTTAGTTTTTCAGTTTTAGACCATTTCACAGAATTAAAACATACCTCCTATCTTGAGAAAATAAGCAGGGCACTTTACTTGGATTCCTTGATAAATCCCTGCCGGAAGGAAGTAATACCAGTTTACTCGACATTGACCAGTTTTGTAATCTCAGAAGTGTAAATACCAATTTTGGTTACGTCTATATGACACATACTGTTGAATAGGAACATACAAATGCATGTGTTGTGGCAAAAGTCTTATCATTTTCTCTACCGGCTTCACGAATGTGGTTTTCAAGAGTCGTGTCCCATCGAATCCAGATTGCGTAGATCAATGCTCATGATGTCAATCACTGGGTTGTCTGCTCTATACTCGATCATTTACAGACCGCCATCATGTAGCTGGAATATTACTGAGTTCAGGGTTAAACGACAAACAAATTAAAACGTGTTGATTTCGTGCACAACAAAAAGAAATAATGTTTACTGTTATCTTCAGTATTATTCTCCTTTAAAGGAAAGTTGTTAAATGTTCCAAGAAGCGGAAATACCAGTCAACTTTTATGTTAATTGGGTTATTTCTTGAAACTTGACGATACAGCATTTCTTGTAGTTCCTGATTTTTCTGTTACATCTATGATTCGATGTATAGTTAATATTCAAACTCCATTTATTCAAGTGTGTTGTCGAACATTTATGCTTTCGCTTTGTGAAATATTTAGTCTAATACCCCGTTCACATGCACAACATTTTCTAACGTAAGTAATTTTACTCATGTGTAACCATACATACGTGCGTATATGTAAATTTACTATGCGTTCACATGAAAAGCTTCTCAGGTGTGTAAGTAAAGTATGTAAATTGTGTAAGGCAGACATGTTCGTCAGTCTGTTCTGTCAGTCTGAATGAGAAGAGAGTTACTTTAATTTTCGCGAGAAACTACATGTGTTTGATTGAATTTGTATACACAGTTTTGACTCCTTGAAACCAAAAGAAAACACCGTCCGCTCAACTCTGTATATACGCATAAAAGTTGGCAACGGTTGACAATTTGTTTGGTGTTTGCAAAAGAACAGATACAAATTAGATCATCCTCTTACGTTGACATAAACGTTCACATTGCAACATATACACACAGTGCAAATTTACATTTAGATTTGCACCTGCTCCAGACATGATGCAAATTTGCTCCCGGTGTAAATATACACACATGAGTAGACGCGTTCACAGGCAAGTTTACTCACGTGTGTGTTTCTACACACGTATGCACATATACACACATGTGTATAGAGGTGCATGTGAACAGGGTATAAGAAAAGTTGAGCCCTGTATCTGAGCGCATCCTTGGTCCAGTTGATAGAGTGTCTGCCCGGAGAGCGGAATGTTGCGGTGTCATGAAAAAAAAGATATTAAAAGATGGTGATTGGTAATGGCAATTACGTTGTGGTAATCTACCTCTCCACATTGAGACAGGTCGCTATTACAAACCTCCCATGCCACTTAATGAGAGACTGTGCCCTTTTTGTAATCATCTAGAAACTAAATTTCATTTTCTTTTTTTTATGGTAGCTTTTATGATGATCTTAGGTTTGAACTTGTTAATCTTTTAGATTTTAAATCATCTGATAAGACTGTTACTATGTTAACTGATAAGACTTTTACTGTGTTAGGGGGCACAGGTGGCCCAGTCGTCTAAGGCGCCGCGATTCGCTGTGCAGAGTTGCATCCCTTGGGCACGCCAGAAACCTATGATTGTGGGTTCGAATCCCGGTTCGCCCCAATTATGTTTCTAGGTTTGTCAGCACCATACCCGTGCTCGTGGGTTTCACCGAAGTGGTAAACGTCTGAGACCTGCATCACTTCGGGCTTTCCTCCCACATTAAGCTGACACGCCGCGATATAACTGGAATGCTGTTAAAAGAGGCGTTAAACCCAACTCACTCACTCACTCAATTTACTGTGTTAACTGACGTCATGTCAAGCTCTGACGTCTCGTTAATCAAACTTTCAGTATCAACTATTAATGAAATGTGTGACAGGAGACAGCGTTTTACATAATATATGTCTTAGTCGATTGATATCTGTGTATTTTAATACATTTTAATCTATTTTATTTTTCTATTAGGTAAGAAATTACTAGTGTATATCTGTTTTAAAATAGTGTCTCATAAGCCTAGCTAGGCTGGATGGTATGATAAATTTAATAAGGTTGTATTCTTATTGTTTCATGCCATGTGACACTTTAATAAACTATGTCTGTCTGTCTGTCATGAAAAAAAAGATATTAAAAGATGGTGTTTGGTTTTACCCTGCCTGGCGCTCGGTATAAATTGCGATAAAAGGTCTGGTCGGCCCCGAGTCAGTAGGACTGTCTGAATGGGGTTCCCATGTTAAACCGGTCGGGGACACTAGTGGTAAAAAGCGTTCGCTCGTCACGCCGAAGACCAGGGTTCGATTCCCGACATGGGTACAATGTGTGAAGCCCATTTCTGGTGTCCCCCGCCGTGATATTGCTGGAATATTGCTAAAAGCGGCGTAAAACTATATTCACTCAATCACTCCCATTTTAAACTGCAGCAGGGCACCTCAGTGGACATTTCACATCACCAGTACCGCCAGGCGCCTCTTGTTAATTTAAGTACCACACACCATTTATGTATCATGTAGTGGTTTTGCTGAACATGTTATGTTAGGAATTCCACCCCACCAAATCGGTTTTATAGATCGTTCTTCGGTACGTCTCCGTGAACTGTTGCTAATAAGAGTAAATATACTGTGAACATTTATGTACCGGTCATTTCTAACTTGTTTTTATCCGTCAGTGATCGTGTAATCAGACGATATTTCAACAAATTGCAAACATCATTTCAGCGCAGCATTGTCCTATAATTCTCGAGTTAAAAGATTTTATATATTTAGATAAGCCATGGAATGGATTGCCTTAATCGCCAATATTAGCATTCCAAGTGTATTAGTGAGTGAGTGAATGAGTATGGTTTTACGCCGCTTTTAGCAATATTCCAGAAATGGGCTTCACACATTGTACCCATGTCGGGAATCGAACCCGGGTTTTCGGCGTGACGAGCGAACGCTTTAACCACTGGGCTACCCGATCGCCCCTCCATGTGTATTAAGAGGTTTATGAAGTATAAAGTTTCAATATTTAACAGTTATGAAATTATTAGCCCTGTAAGACCACCGCCCTAAACAACCCATTGAATGCATTTGTGGTAAGCGTGTATCATAAGACCGAGGGCAGTTATCGTTCAACGAAAATTTATGTAAGAACTAAACCTCTTTGAAAGAAGATTATCTAAACTTAAATGTTTAATGATTAGTATGCACTGTTTATATTTAACCATAACACATATTTGCAACACATTTCAGGGAATATTTAATCCGCAGACATTTAAAAGGGACAGTCATCTGTGATGATCACCGAATAATTTTGTTTATGCGTGTATGCGTGTGCCTCACTTTGCTTTTACAACATTGAAAAGGATTTTGGCATGAATGCGTAAAACTCGAGAAATGGAAAAATGCTACACTAAAACGGCGTTTGCAAACTTACCTCTCGCAGAATAAAAAGTTCCCTTGTCTAAAGGACCGCCTCCGTGGTCTAGTGGTAGAGCGTCCACCCGGAGAGCGGAAGGTCGAGCGGAGTTCGACCCCCGACCGTGTCATACCAAAAGGCGTTGATAGATGGTACATGCTGTTACCCTGTCTGGCGCTCGTCATTAAGGGGCTAAAACAAGAACCGGTCGGCTCGGAGTCGGTATACTGTGTCTGAGTGGGGTATTCATGTTAAACTGCGTCATGGTATCTCAGTGTGCTTGCACTGTAAATCGACATCAGTCCCGACTAACACAAGCAGCAACACGCACGCATGCATGTACACACGCACGTGCATGCGCGACGCTAAATAAGTGTAACAATCTTGGACGCGACGTTAACCCCCATTTCACCTCACCTCACCTCACCCGTGTCGAAAGATCGCCTGCCTACACGATCACTGGGGTTGTTAGTTTACGTGGGCAGTACTAGGCACCCCATGCATAGGACTGATACAGGTAAGGGTTCTTTTGTTGTAATTGTACGCTACGTTTGGACTTTCAAGATATCCCAATGCAGATTTTCATAAATCCTATGTTACGTTTTGCATGTGTGGCTTGGTTTGACATCATTGCATTGTATGTTAGAGTACGTCTGAATTTAAGAATATTAGAACCCAATAAGAAATTATCAAGTTTCACAAAAGCAATCCTTTTAACCCAGTTTACTTTTGATGGGCATTTGGTTGAACATCCCAGATAATTAAAAGCTAAAAAACCCTTTCCACAACCTTACGAAGTCTTTGCTAAAAGCAGGGTCAATTGTACGATACCAACTATAAGTCTGGTGGACAGCATGAGAGTACAATCAGCTTTGTAATGCACTGATGCTTTATTGAATCTTACAAGTATATGGGGTACTGGCGACCGCATAACCCGGAAACACTACTTGGTTTGTTTGTTTGTTGTTTAATCCCACACTCAGCAATATTCCAGCTAGATGACGGCGATCTGTAAATAGTCAACCAGACAATCCAGTGATTGACATAACGAGCATCGATCTACGCAGTTGTGATACGATGACATTTATCAACCATGTCACCGAGCCTGAGCACCCAATTCCGTCAGTCGCCTCTTACGACAAGCATAGTCGCCTTTTACAGCAAGAATGGGTTGCTGAAGACCTATTCTTCCCCGGATCTTCACGGGTGACTATTTCGGTGGATGGGTTGTTGTTGTTGAACAATGGTTTAACTTCTTGATGATAAGTGTAGCGACTCGTAGGTGTAGCCACTCGCCAAAGGTACTTAAACGCAATTGTGGGGCACGGGTGGCCCAGTCGTCTAAGGCACCGCGATTCGCTGCGCAGAGTTGCGCCCCTTGGACACGCCAGAAACCTATGATTGTGGGTTCGAATCCCGGTTCGCCCCGATTATGTTTCTAGGTTTGTCAGCACCATGCCCGTGCTCGTGGGTTTCACCGAAGTGGTAAACGTCTGAGACCTGCATCACTTCGGGCTTTCCTCCCACATTAAGCTGACACGCCGTGATATAACTGGAATACTGTTAAAAGCGGCGTTAAACCCAACTCACTCACTAAACGCAATTGTTTGGTTCCTGTTAAATGTTATAAAGGGCAACTCATCCTGATTTTATAGAAAGAACAACTGTGCAATATAAGATACATATAAATATGGACGTCAACAGAAATTTAGAGTTGATTACTCATAATGACATGTTTGGGGTAGACTGTGAGGTGTAGTGATTAAAGCGTTCGCTCGTTACACCGACGACCCGTGTTCGACTGTATGAATCCCACTTCTGGTGTCCCCGCCGTGATATTGCTGGAATATTCTAAAAGCGGCTTAAAACCAAACTCAGTCTTCTCCATATTGACTAATATATTCATCAGATGGAAGTCCTTTGTGGCATTATACCTTTATACAAGCCTTCATGTGGCAAAAATATGAGTTTGAACATCTCCTTTTGAAGGTTTATATTCATGATAATGTTCATGTGTCCGTTAACTATATACCATCATGTATACCATTGCGTATGTCACTTGCCACTGGTCAGTCAATGGATTGTCTGGTCCAGACCGCCGTCATATATTGCTGGAATACTGCTGAGTGCGGCGTTAAACAACCAACAAACACTTGCCACTTTTGGATGTCACTTACCCGGTAGTTCCATAGTGAAATACTCTACCAGTAGCACACAACATTTAACTTTCAATATTCAAAAACAACACATATAAACCCACAATTTTGCACGTATTTGCCTTGAAAAACATGTTGGCATCTTTTTGCACATGTACATTTCTTGTCAAGCGGTTGTGTCGCATGGATCATAATCTTCGGCATTCACCCTTGACTTCAAAATGTGTCACTGGTCTTAAGTGTGCGACTGTTATACTGTTAAAGAGATGCTTTGACATTCTCGCCCACGTTAGAAGATACTATGAAATCGTTTACAAAATCAGTCTAAATCAATATCTCGTCAAAATATACTTTACTTTTAAAGCCAAATGGGCAGAAAAGCCAAACGGCAGAAATGTATACCTCATTGCTGTTTTGAAATGGTCTATTTAATAAACCGATATTAATGTAGCAGCATTCGTTCACCCACGTGTACTGCCAACTTCCTGGATGAAGAACTATTTCGAGTACCTTTTTTTATAATTAAGATGAGATAAAAAATGGATTTAAAAACTGTTTAGTCCATTTGTGTTGTTTATAATTTCGGAAATCGCATTAACACAAGGTCCTCTCGGGATCAGTCAGTGTAATTGATAAAAGAGCTGTTTGAAGGAAAGAGGAGATGTTTTATTTTATTTTCGACACTGTAATACTTTGGATTATACCTACACCATATGCAGAGTTAAAGCTAGTAAATCCAAAAATATCATTTTTATGGCTTACCTAATAGCGTTTTACTAATAATTAAACCAAGGCAATTTCACAAAATCGGGTATTTCCGCTAATTACAGCCGTTCGTCTTATCTTCATTACGAAGAAGGCTTATATTTATGAAATAAAGCCAAGTTTCGGTTTAAAATGGATCGACTTTGCTATTTTTGTATAATTTGTTCTGTTAATGATCCAAGTTTGAAGGAATGGCACCATAACACTGGTGTGAATAGGTCCCCAGCACATCATACTTGTCTTTAGAGAGAATGTCAATATAACATGACTTAACTGTGTGCTTTTTCTGTTATATAGGAAGCGCATTCGCCTAACCTCAGATGATATTGATGATGGTCAGGACCAAAGGTTGGCACTCGCGGGACAGGCCAGTGATGTTCCTGCCCCGTCTGTTACGATCAGGTACTATTCCCCCTCAGTCCACCCGTGAAGATCAGGGGTTCCCGGTAGATCAGGGGTCTTTCAACAACCCACGCTTGCCCAAAAAGGCGACTATGCTTGTTTTGGGTCTTTTGGTTTGGTCTGTTGTTTTACGTAAGAGGCGACTTACGGGATCGGGTGGTCAGGCTTACTGACTTAGTTGATGCATGTCATCGTATCCCAATTGAATGGATCGATGCTCATGATATCGATCACTGGATTTTCTGGTCCAGACACGATTATTTACAGATCGCCGTTATACAACGGTTTATTTCGCAGTTTGTACCTTGCTTGTGGTGAGGGCCGTGTTATGAGGAACGATTGTTTACAATCAGTATGTGTGGCCTGACTGACCGTGTCATCGTACTCCGATCGATGTTCCTGCTATCTATTTGGTCGATTATTTACAGTTATATATAACTGAAATCTTGCTATCCGCTCTCACATAAATGAAATCCCACGCGACCACTGTACAACTGTCGGAAATGTGTTATCAACGTGTTCTTACAGGCCGATATTCGGCCCAAAGTCAAAGCAGTAATATTATTCCCAAAACAGGTTTTGTAACTATTAGTGATGCTTCAGCTTTGCAAGTATGATATATAAAGAAAAATAATACATCAACTTAGATATCGTTTTCACATTCAATGTGAAGATACATCCCAATTGGATTGTGCCAGTCTTAACTGAAAACCTTTGCATTATGTGTTTGTATTATAACAGGTATCCCCCAGTATTTGATGATGACGTGTCTTGTCAGCAGTTCCGGTACATGGGATGTAGACCGAGAAGACAGAGCTACCCCCCATTCTGCCCTTCCTCTCAAGGGCAACCCTATCCACCAGACCAACCATGGCAGGGCGACCAGGAAGCAGGTAGCTGCTATGAAGCCGTTGACTTTTCTATGAACAGAGATTCTTCACGTGGAGGCACACAAGTTCATTCCGTAGGACCAGCGCCGTCTGCGTCGTGTGTGCCTTCGGCATCATTTCATAGCATTGGGACGAACGCTAGTCCAAGTCATACGCCTGGGCGGTCAATTCAAGACAGTCTTGGAAGCACTCCAGCATTTCAACCTCGGGACCAGGTGCTTGGTCAAATGCCGCTGGTCCCAATGAGTCCCAATACAGAACCATTTTCGTTTACTCTTCTTCACGGCTCTAGTTTCCTGAGAAAAACCGAACCGTCCTTTTTTCCTGGGCCGAGTTACCAACATCAGTCCTATCCAGATCCAGCCGCTCCTCCCTTCCAGCGAGCTCCGGCTTTTCCAGCACATGTTCCCGATCTCTCAGCTGGATTAAGCAGTGCTGATGAAAAACCTTGTCACCAACCGGAGGAATCCCAGTAAGTGCATATGACTTCAGATTTGTAAGAGACTCTTTAAAGGTTACCGCTGGCATTTAAATTAAAAGCAAGTTAAATTATGATCAGTCAGTATTGAGGGGTCACGCAGCAAGAGATATAACGTCGCATTTGCAACTTCCAACAGTGCAGCTCAGTTGCATCTGGAATTAACCATTTTATACCCACATTGTCTGCGTTCAGGTATGCGTTTTAGGTAACCTTTTTCCACCACCTTCAATCTTACACCTTTCATTGTTTTTTCAAACTAGTTGTTGTCCATTTTTCCAGTTTCATTAAAACATTCAATCAGTAGGCATAAACAACATGCTCGTCAACTGTTAATTACATTGCCAACTTACTCAGACCTATTGTTAGTGTGTTTGTTTTTGCAATATTCCAGCTATTTGACGGCGGTCAGGCAATCCAATGGCTGATATCATGAGCATCAATCCACGCAATTGGGATACGATGACATGCATTGACCCAGTCAGTGAGTCTGACCACCCGACCCCCTTACTCGCATCTTACGATAAGCACAGTCGTCTTTAAGGGCAAGCATGGGTTGCTGAAGATCTATTCTAACCCGGATCTTTACTGGTGCTCAGACCTATTGACGCTTGATGGCATATGTTCATGTTTGACACTCTAAATTGCTTTTTCCTCAGTAATTGAATGACTTGTTTGATTTGATGATTTATATACTTTCTATTCAGACAACTGGTCTACTACAACCTTGACACACCCCAGAGCAGCCAGTCCGTGGAGAGAGATCTTGTGACGGCACATTATCAGATCGAAGACGGCAGTATTGGCGTCCCTCTTCACCTCAGACCTTTGTTATCGTAAGTCAATAAGTACATCTATATCTACTGACTTGCATAATAGTAAATGACAAAAAAAGAGCTGATCGTATGTTACATATTAGCATCTGTGCATAAAGATGCAGAGTGTCAATAAAATATCCACAACACCGTGTGCCAAGAGGGATGGTTTCCACTTTCCAATAGTAACTTTCTCATTTTGTCGACCAATATTGAGAAGAGTCGGACATTAATTAATCATGTTATGTCTATGCAATTGTACGAGCATGCTTTGTGGAGAGAAATACATATCGAGGTCGACACGTGGATTCATCCGTTTTATGAGGGTGCCTTCCCCCACCCTGTCTCCGCGTCAAGAATACTCTATGATTGGTCATCGCATCCAGTTTCTAGCGCCACCAGTGGTTATTACGAGTTATGTCCCTTCTAAGCCTCTCCTATGGACCAATCAGATTCCATCACTTGCATTTGTTTCAATCAAAATGGCGGCGCCTAGTCAAGACAATCTGATCGATAATCAAGATCTATATTGTGATAAAACGGGTCTTACATCTCGAGGTGCATCAAATCACCTTGATTAAAAACATGAAAAGGTTGGACAAATATCTGTTGACAACGAGTTGGCAGAGCACATGCTTTGCAAATCCATTAATCGACCGAAATCTACACGACAGTTTACGAACCGGATTTCGATTTCGTTGCGCGATTTTGATTGGACTATGCATAGACTCGTTAGTCCAGCCAAAATGTAACCCCATAATACCAGCCTAGTTCGGCAAGGGTGGAAACTGGACTTTTATAGTCAGTTAAACTCTCTTGCCTCGGGAAGATGTTCGCTTGTATGCCCATCCTATATCTCAATTCTACATTATCTATAGGGCACCACCACCATTCCCTTAGAGAAAAAGGCAATGTGTGTGGTTCAATGCAGTCATGCAGGTGTAAAGTGGATCGGGTACTTGGCTGAATAATCATCATCGTGTCCCGACAGAGTTAATCGTGGTTCATTCTTTCGAGAATGATACTCTCTGGCGTTGACGTTTAATATTAAGTCAACTGTTTGCCTGGATCAGAGCTAAAGCTGGAATACCTGACTGCAGCATTAAAACAATGTCCACTCAATCATTCACTGTTGTGGAGAGAGATGGCAGTATTTCAGGGTTCTCGTGCATTATAAAAACAGTCAGGCTACGGTTGATGGATTGTCTTCCCGTGCAGGTGGTCCCGTATATACATACACAAACATGCCACTACCTTGTGTCACTACCAATGCTAGGTATGTGATACAACTCAATTCTCTTCACCTTAGCATACCACAACTGGTAGCAGGAGCATGACAGCGAAATAAGAACCACGTAGGAAGGCGTTGAAGATAGAAAACATGACCTTTCGGCAAAATCCCACTTTCCATGTGCCTAGATTTATAAAGCAGCCCGGTGACGTTATGGTTCTGAAGGCGTGTTGTTAAACGAGAGCAATGCCACTTGAAGCACATGTATGTCAGGTGTCACGGCAATATGTCACGACTTGACTAAATGCAGGGCACCTTTTAGTATTATGAACCACTTATACCAGACAGACTGCTTCCCAGTGCAGGTGTAAATGACTTAACTTGATAATTAAAACATAGTTAAATTTTACTCAGCTTACAGCAGACTACCGTTTTAAGGAAGTGTGCTCTTTCCTCCTTGTACAAGGTATAGGTCTGATGAATGTAAAACTTGACTGCTTGATTGCTTGACACATTATTGTTATCACCCGCCACGAAGTGGGGTGGGGCGGGGGATATGGGAACGGTGTTCGTCCGTCCGTGATTCCTTCCGTCCGGTTCTCAAAGGAGACAAATTTTCTCCAAAATTTAAGTCGGAGAAAAGAAATTGAACACACGGATGTTACTGGTCTCAAATAAGTTCGAAAACTGGTCCCGTCATTTATTTTATAGAGAGTTATAGCTCTTGCTCCGTGCTCTTTAACTTGCTGAATACTGTGTGAAATGGGGACAAGCTTTCTCAGAAACTACTGAAGTTGCATGAAAGAAAGTTTGCATTTGCGCCGGAATTTGTTGCGTCCCTTGGGAACGCCAGAAACGCCCCGATTATATGTCAAGGTTTGTCAACACCGTACCTGTGCCCGTGGTATCACCTTTGACTTTCCTCCCACATTAAGCTGACACGCCGTGACATAACTGGAATATTGTTCAAAGCGGCGTTAAAAACCAACTCACTCACTCGATTATTCTATGATTTGGTTGGTTGGTTTGTTGTTTAACGCCGCACTCAGCAATATTCCAGCTATATGACGGCGGTCTGTAAATAATCGAGTCTGGACCAGACAATACAGTGATTAATATCGATCCACGCAATTGGGATCGATGACATGCATCAACCAAGTCAGCGAGCCTGACCACCCGATCCCGTTAGTTGCCTTTTACGACAAGCATAATCACCTTTTACGGTAGGCATGGGTTGCTGAAGACCTATTCTTTTCCGGAATCATCATGGGTCGCATATTCTATGAAGATTTCAAAGAGCGTTATATCATTTCGCCCCAAAGTTGCTTGATCAGGGTAAGGCATTTAAGGCCTTAATAAAGCTTTCAAAATGTTATTTGTAGACATGTGGGGAACATTTCCAAATTTGACACACCAGTGAGCAAACTGTCCGATGCAATGCCCTTGCATTTGGACTTATACCCCATGATTTTTGTGTTTTATCAGGTGCACAATTGACTCGCCTTTGTTTATGTGTGTGAATGTTGGGGCCGTATACGCTCATCTTTACGCGAACACCTGGTTTCATCACAGTTAAATTTGATGATGGAAAGTGTTTCGTCGTTTATATTCACATATATGTAATGTAAACATTTAATGGTATATTAGACCGATTGTATTAACCAGTGGGACTTTATTACACTAGATGGTATAAAGGGTAAAACAATACTTAAAAACGAAAGTACCAACAAAAGCTGTTTTGTTACTCAGTTTCTTTCAGAATATTGATTTAGGAAATGAGGGGACTAATATATCAATCTAATTAAAATCAGATCTTAGTTCTCGCGATCGCTAAACAAAGCTTTGTTTAGCGGCAGCGAGAACTAAGATCTGATTTTAATGAGATTGATAATGTATAAATGACTCATTCATATAACGTATTTGCTTTAGATTATGATGCGTCGGCGAGATTTTTGTGTGCAACTTGTATACAAACGAACGTATAGCCGGTAACTGACGTCAATAGACACTTTCTGATGCCTTCTATGCTTTCAGTCTGTGTAACCTTTACACCGCTTATATCCGAATTAGTGAGGAAAGTGTCCTTGTGGGTTTAATCACCAAGGTCAATCGATAGATAAATAGATACCAATTCCAACTGGAATATTGAAGAACATACACATATTTGGTATTTCATGTTGTATACGTACAATTACGAGCCTGAAATTATAGTTTTTGTAATTGGGACAAGGCATTTAATGTATGGGTAATGCCACAGACAAGGGTCAGTCATGTAATACTTTACGATTCTAGCCTATTTGAAAATAGCTTTGGACTATAAAGGATCGTGGGCGTATTGAAATAACGTGTAGGTGTATGGATGACGTCAATCGATTTCTCTCATATGGCTATGACAATTTGTATGATATTCTGGGAAATGTTATTATTTTGACCGCACAGCACTTGTTTATGTTACTGACGTTTTAAAGATATTTTCTGAACACATTAGGATCCCTGTAAACATGTTGATGCTTTGTATATATATATACGTTTTGCTCAGTTAGACCAAAGATCTAAGTGAGCTTTGTTCTTTGTGTGTGTGTAATCAACAATTAACTAATCACTAACCCTTTTGTTATCATCGAAACTTCTTGACGTATCGTATTGAGACTAAAATACCTTTACTCAATCCCAATGTATTTCTACCGAAGAGTATTTTTGTAATTCATGCGGTACACACCAGTGAATACCATGTACCCAATAATACCTGTTGTTTGTTATCTATTTTCCCATCACTGGAAAAAGATGTTTTAGAAACTATCATGTTGTCATGTGTACAAGTTGACATCTTGAACTGAGGGGGCACAACGGTAGGAGGAACAGCGCAATGACGTTCTGCACGTGCTACATAGTATATGTCGTTGTTGACTTTACTGACTGACAGCCGCTACTCGGCTGATGTTGATTTTTAAGGTGTAAGATTTATTTCAATGTGAAGCAGAAAGAGGAAAACCGTTGTATACCATTAATAAATACTTGGAACGAGCTTCTAAAATTATTGGTACGTCTCTTAACAAAAGCTGAAAAATGTTGTCCGTCGACGGAACTCCAGCAATCACGCGAGGCAGGTGGGGAACATATTAAAACCGTGGTGGGTTAATAAATTGGACAGTTTTCAGACGTGCAATTGTTCAACTGCATTCAGAAAATAAGTACACGTCACTAAGACTCTTGAAGAAAAACCTTGAAACTGAACATGATTTAATTGTTACAAAATACAAGCTTGGCAACTTTTGCAAATATAAGGACACAGATACAAAAAGATAAGAGGTGAAAAGAGGGCTATGTTATGTGAACGATCTGACATCCTTCGTCCCCGAAATCATAATCTTCGAACCATGAAGAAGGATGTGAGCCTGTTGATGAGACGTGGGTAAATGCCTCTCACACAGTCAGCAGTCAGTGGGTACCCGGTGGGGATTGTAAGCAGTCTGGGAGGACGTTACCAATGGGAAAAGGTGAAAGACTTATGGTTCTCCATGCTAGTTGTGCTAGGCAGGGTTATCTCCGAGCCAAGGACAACAGAAATGAATGACAAGGTATATCTGGAGTGGGAGAAAACTAAACTAAACTGCTTAACCTGCCAAGTCCCTTATCATGGACAATGCACCATATCACAGTTTGCAGGACCGAGACAGCGATTAAGACCCCTCCGTCTAATAGCTTTAAAGGAGATATGGTGGCGTGGCTGCACTGACGGGTGAACATGACCTGAGCCCATGTATATGGTTGGCACTTACATTAATGGTCAAGGTCACGCCGTGTTACGACTTACCCTTACTAATTAGATCTGAACCCAACAGAGTTGACATGGGGTATCGTCAAAGGTGATGTTTGACGATTGAATACACCGTATAAATTGCGGGATGTTGAAAAGGTAGTAAATGAATCCCTTGGTCGGATAACAGGGGAGACATGGCAGCGTTTTAACAGGGGAGACATGGCAGCGTTTAACAGGGGAGACATAGCAGCATTTAACAGGGGAGACATGGCAGCGTTTAACAGGGGAGACATGGCAGCATTTAACAGGGGAGACATGGCAGCGTTTAACAGGGGAGACATGGCAGCGTTGCGTTACCAAAGTCGTCAACGAGATAGTCAAGACACTGGTACCGTGATGGACTTTAGCAAGCAACAGTCCCACATACAATGGTGACCATCAGCAGTGCCACGAGCAATTCACACGACGAGGGGTGTGACATTGCGATTGAAATTATCATGAGATGACCCCTCTTACGCTGTCATTCCCTGATTCGTTGTGTAGTGCGTGCGTATTTGTGCTGTTTCTCCTACCGTTGTGTCCCCCTCCGTTCAAGATGTCAACTTGTACATATCACGACATGATATAGTTTGTTTATCAACTTTATCCAGTGATGGGAATAAAACAGCAGATGGTGTTACTTGTCCTTACCCTGCCCTGCGCTCGGCATTAAGGGGATAAAACAAAAAATGGGCTGCTCGGAGTCAGTATTGTGTCTTATTGTGGTATCCATGTTAAACTGCCGCATGGTATCTCATTTGGCTGGCGCTAAAGACCGTCATTAGTCCGAACTAGTACATCCAAATGGCACGCACTCACATGCACGTCACGTAACTTCTTTTCCCCCGGAGGTTGTCTTCATGGAAAATCACCACAAATGTGAATGGCTCTTATTTATAAGTGACAACTTATCTATTCTCAATCCTATCTATTCATGACATTTTAAACTAGTGCAGCAATTGTGAACAGACATGATGAAGTGTGCTACAGTGTCGTGATAATTAATTCCCCTCCTAGAAAAAAATCTTATAACCAACGAAAGTAAGTTTGGCGCCCACTGGCCTTTTTGATATATTGAAATGCCAAAAACGTCGCAGGAGACTTTTTCATGACCTGTAAACAGCGTGTCACATTGTGTGCTATTAACATAATGGGAACGGCAACCGCAACATTCCTAACCAACACAATACATTCACTGGCGTGTGACCTGCATTTTGCTGGATGCGTGGGGTATACCCCGAACCATCAGTTTTGTCACAAGTCGCGCACATGTCCCATTCAAGGGAAGCGCACTATAAATATTCGACCGAGCTTACAGACATTTTAAGTTCGATGTGGAAGCTAAACGTCGTTATTTACGTTATGCCACAATCATCATTAGGTATTCCAGTAACAAGACCGCTGAAGATCCGGGGTAGAATTGGTCTTCAGCAACCCATGCTTGCTGTAAAAGGTAACTATGCTTGTCGTAGGAGGCAACTAACGGGATCGGGTGTGTGAGTAACCGTTCCTTCCAGCAAATGGTCAGTAAAAATGATCTTACAAATTTAAGCTACCCTTTAAAAGATAATTACTCCTTGTGTAGGAACGGCATTTTTATTGGTTATTTAATTAGGTGCGCCATAAACGGTTTAAGTCTAAATTTTTTGACGATACACCAGTGAAGGGTCACGTAACGGTTTAATTTGTAAGGGAGGCAACTCGTACGTTACTGCCGAACCAATATTCCTGATCAACAATACTCAATACCTTAAGCAATTTTAAATCTCTCACATCGCAAATGCCGCTGATGAAATGGTACTAAGCTAATCGCTTAGTATTTAGATCAGTGAGACTTAAACGAGGAGAATGAGAAACTCTATAGTTATTATGTAAATGAAAAATAGTACTACACCATACCAATGTCTGACATGATTGTGAGGTACAAGGACTTGCGTTTGTAACAAGACGTCATTGATTCTAACTGTTAAAAGATAGGGATCCTAAGTTTCACAGTGTAAATCTCAAAGACGCGCCTGACGGTACCCATGGTTTTACGCGACGCTGAAAATCATACTGCGTTTCGAGAGACGCGCAATAACATTCATTGTACCTACAGCGCACCAAGAACAGTCACGGGTGTCTGTTATTTCATCCATCAATCATAACCACTGTCCACATGATCATTGATTCATTCCAGCCTCTAAAGTGATCACCTAAACGTACAGGACCCTCATATTGCCAGCAAGGACCCTTAAAATAATTATTGGGGGTCCCCCCAAAGTCCAAGTAAAACACTTCGGTACCTGTCCCGTAATGTTCGTCAATAACATTAAATGCAGTTTTACGTCGCTAATCATTAACACATTTCCGGATTAAGCCCTTTGCGAGTCCGTTTAAGAATATAGGTCGCCAGTAACCAAAGCTCGTAAGAGGTGACTAACGATTTGGTTTGGTTTAGTTTGTTGCTTTACGCCGCACTCAGCAATATTCCAGCTATATGGCGGCGGTCTGTAGATAATCGAGTCTTGACCAGACAATCCAGTGATTTACATCATGAACATCGATCAACGCAATTGGGATCGATGACATGCATCAACCAAGTCAGCGAGCCTGACCACCCGATCCCGTTAGTCGCCTTTTACGACAAACATAGTTGCCTTTTACGGAAAGCATGGTTGCTGAAGACCTAATCTATCCCGGATCGTCACGGGTCAGGTGACTAACGAAATCAGGTAGCCATGCTCGTTGACTTTGACTCGTTTGATGCATATCATTGCATCTCAATGACGTAGACCGCTGCTCATAATGTTAGTCACTGGATTGTCTGAGCAGGACTCTATCAGTTATATACCGCCGTTATATAACTGGAATATTGCTGAGTGCAGCGTTAAACAACAAACAAACTTGTCACTGTTGTCTTTGTCGTGACTCCAGCGAAACCGTTCCTTGTTAATTTAGCTGAATTCATACATTTCCGTATTAACGAATCGTGGGTACAAACAACAGTGACGAAAATCATTTCCATAATCGCAATTTCCATAAAAGGACATCTTTACTAAAGCAGAGTCCGTTGTACGAAGCCGACTAAGACCACCTCCATGGTCTAAGGGTAGAGCATCCGCCCGGAGAGTTGAAGGGGTTCGATCCCCGGCCGCGTCGTACCAAAAGACGTTAAAAGATGGTACTTCTTGTTACTCTTCCTGGCGCTCGGCATTAAGGGGCTAAAACACCGCCGTCATATAGCTGGAATGTTGCTGAGTGCGGCGTTAGACAACACACAAACAAAGTGTCACATTGACATGTGCTTTTCAGAAGCATTCAACGTCAACCGGTGTGCGACTGGATACTGTTTAAAGCGGCATTCAATACAACATCGCTCAATCGGTTGGACATCCCTGTAGCTTGAACAATAATTGATAATTGATTAATTGTTATGCATAACATGAAATTTAATTGACAAACTGTTATTAATAATCATACCTGTTTCTTTAGTATTATGGTCACATCTATACGCACGTGCCTCGTTGTGATTCAGGGTTTATGTTTGATGTTAGTATTTTCAGCTTAGTTCGGAGAGTCGAATAATAGGGATTGGGCGGTCAGGTTCGGTGTTTTATCGGTGTCATCTATCCCTAGCTGGAATATAGCCGAGTGCGGCGTTACACAACACTCACACACTCACTTTATACTTTCTGTAGCGCTGATCCATGTAACTTGTAAAGAATAGATGAGTAGGTGAAATGTGGTCTGCCTGCATACAGGACTTTCTTGATCATATAACACATTAACTTTCGGAGAGTTACGTGGGGATATTTCCAGGTTAAGCGCATCTATGTCCAGAGTGGTGTCCGGACCCGTGAAGATTCCGGGGTAGTACAGTCTTCAGCAACACATGCTTGTCGTAAGACGCGACTAACGGGATCGGGTGGTCAGGCTCGCTGACTTGGTTGATGCATGTCATCGATCCCAATTGCGTGGATCGATGCTCATGATATTAACCTCTCGATTGTCTGGTCCAGACTCGATTATTTACAGACCGCCGTCATATAGCTGGACTATTGCTGAGTGCGGCGTTAAACAACAAACTAACCAACCAAAGTGGTGTCTGATGCGGTTCCTTGTTTTTGTGTTTGCTCTCTAACCATTTGGACACTTCGTGTGGCCGTTCGTTAAAGATTGACATGTTATCTGAATGTTCAGTTCCATTAACTGACAAACTAACGAGGAAGGCCAAAAGGCGATTAGATTTTTTCCTTGAAACGCCTGGAGATTCCGTTTAACAAATAGCTTCCCAGCAACATATGCTTGTCCTAAGAGGTGACCTAAATGAATCGAGTGACCAGGCGACCCGTGAACATCCGGGTAAGAATCGGCCTTCCGCAACCTATGCTTGTGTAAAACCCGACTAACGGGATCAGGCTCACTGACGTGGTTGATGCATGTCGTATCCCAATTGCGTAGATCGATGCTTATGATATCAATCACTGGACTGTCTGGTCCAGACTCGATTATTTACAGACCGCCGTCATATACCAGTAGCTGGAACATTGCTGAGTGCGGCGTTAAAAAAACAAACAATGAAAGAGAAGACAGGCTTGTCGAATCAGTTGACTGAGTGCCATCGTACCCCGGCAGTGTGGGACGTGGCTCATATCAACCACTGAAAATCAGTGATGACACCCGGTGTTCGTAAAGGGTAAGCACGCCCTGCCCTACCCTACCCGCAGCAACCGCCACTAACACAATTTGCATAGAAAAGTATGTATATGTTGCCTAACGCCGGATCCGTGAAGATCTGGGGTTAAATAGGTCTTTAGCAACCCATTCTTGCCGTAAAAGGCGACTAACGGGATCGGGTGGTCAGGTCAGAAACCAGGTGTTCGCGTAAAGATGAGCGTATACGGCCCCAACATTCACACACATAAACAAAGGCGAGTCAATTGTGCACCTGATAAAACACAAAAATCATGGGGTATAAGTCCAAATGCAAGGGCATTGCATCGGACAGTTTGCTCACTGGTGTGTCAAATTTGGAAGTGTTCCCCACATGTCTATAAATAACATTTGGAAAGCTTTATTAAGGCCTTAAATGCCTTACCCTGATCAAGCAGCTTTGGGGCGAAATGATATAACGCTCTTTGAAATCTTCATAGAATATGCGACCCATGATGATTCCGGAATAGAACAGGTCATCAGCAACCCATGCTTGCCGTAAAAGGTGACTATCCTTGTCGTTAAAGGCGACTAACGAGATCGGGTGGTCAGGCTCGCTGACTTGGTTGATGCATGTCATCGACCCCAAAGGCGTAGATCCATGCTCATGAGGTCAATCACTGGATTGTCTGGTCCAGACTCGATTATTTACAGACCGCCGTCGTATAGCTGGAATATTGCTGAGTGCGGAATTAAACGACAAACAAACAAACAAACAAAGCCTAACGCCGCGCAGATGTACACAAGGAATATCATAAATTGAAAAACAATTCACATCTTCTGTTATGTGTAACCAGTCTGATGGTTATGCTAGACACTTGTTCTATTTACATCATCAAAGTTTCAACAGGAAACGCCCCTTGATGATGGCTGTTGTCTGACTCCACTGCAGGAAATGCGTATTTCCCATTCTCTGGCAACATCAGCTTTCGATGCTTAGAATCATGGTCATATACTATATATAGAACATATAATGTGAATGTGTTATACTTATTCATTTGTCAACATTTAGTGGGACCAGCGTGTTTACGTCACGTGATTGGAATAGTAAGTACTTGTGGGAGGAGGGAGATGCCACTTGCCTGTATTTGATTGGTTGGTCGTGTCATGTGATTGGCTGATTTAGAGTGTTACTGAACAGCGTTATGTAGTTGTCTGTAATGGCTCGACATCACAATTTACACACACGGATCCAGAAGGTGAGACAGTGCTGCGTACCCCCTTCTTTAAGCATACTAAATATTTACATTTCCGGAAATGTTATCGGTCATCAGGTGTACTTAACATTAACACTATGAGTCACCTACCTATCTGGTGATGTATTGTCTAGATTACACGATAAAAATGCGAATTGCATCGTCACAGAATACACCCTCATTTTCTAAAATGCTTCGGTACAACAAACCTGCTTTGCTTAATGGATATTCGTGAATAAATTATTTAGCGTTTTAAGAACGAATGACCAACATGTCAAGTGTTGTGACAGCAGGTATTTGCACGCACGTGCATTCTACAGTGAAAGAGGACAGAAGTCTTCTTTCACTGTAGAATGCACGTGCGTGCAAATACCTGCTCATGCTAAGTCCATAATATGTCACCATCATATGTGGAGCGGTGTGTGTTGAAGGAAGTACGGCCACAAATGAATTATGAACATGCTGCTTATTAACGAGCTCTTCTCGGGGAAGAAACAGTGGAAAAGAGGCAAGTCTGTATTTCAATTTCCCATTAACACGATGCAGCAGTAACAGTACGTTAATAGACCCGTGAAGATTCGGGGTAGAATAGATCACCAGCAACCCATGCTTGCCATAAAAGGCGACTAAGCTTTTCGTAAGAGGCCACTAACGGGATCGGGTAGTCAGGCTCGCTGACTTGGTTTGATGCATGTCATGTTTTACCGACTCCCAGATTTTCCCAGATTATGATCCTTGGTTGTAAGCACCATAGCCTTGCTCGTGTGTTTTCGCCATAGTGACAGACACCTGCTGCGCCCTAGGCTTCCATCCCACATTTAGTTAACCCGCCGTTATAAGCTGAAATGCTGTTCAAATTCAACCTTCGATGTTAAGTTGTCGAAAAAAATAAAATTAAAAATGGTGAAACCTTTCCCACCGACTGTGGGTTAGCGTGTACTTTCGTCACGCATAAGGCCCGGGATTATTTCAATCCTACTCTTGGTGTATTCTTTCCTTGTATCGTCATAACATCACTAACTCTGACTACAACCACCAACATTTGTGGGCTCACATGACAATACATTCAGTTGGAAACTACCTTGAAGACCTCGAGCTCAGATGGATTTATGGTTAATGAAAACTATTTTTTTCACTTGAGCATTACGTAATGCATTAGCCTTTGAAACATTATAACCCACTCAGCTTAACTGGCATGATGACTCAATGGACGTATGGTCTCCCACGTTTGGTCACTGCACTTGTTGGGCAGCCTGCAGTCCGTGTTCGTGTATTATGTTATTGTCAACTCGCAGTGGCACACGAGAATTTAGAAACAGGATACCTCCGCATCCATCACAATTAATGAACGGATTGCGTGGCACATTGACAAAATGACGTGGTTAAATGATCATTTATCGGTTGTTTATGCTCTGGGTATAAAATAACACCAGGTAAGAGCATTGACATACTTTTTGAGAATTGAATATATTAAGTTGCAGTTAGGGCGGACACGCAATGTGGGATGGGATAAGTGGGCAGAGTGTTCAGATTCTTTCGGAAACAGGCAAGCAAACCCATATAAAAGCATATTTTTTAAATATTTATTTTCATAGTCTTATCATAGTGAATGAAGGAATCTCGGCACTGTCTATCTACCTTCGACTTTGGTTGAACAGAGATCGAGTTAAGCACACTCAAAACACATCATACGATTTATCGAAGGCAGAGAGAATTTCAATAATCTTACCAACTTCAGTGTTCTCAGAATTATCACCCATCTTTCATATTATCCATCACTTCAAATTAAATTCGACATATTTCTACGTATCTCTGTAATATTTCAAATATCCTAATACACACCCAAGATGTACATAGTGAGTGAGTGAGTATGGGTTTAAGCCTTTTCTTTGCAATTTTACCACCAGGCGATACCAACAACGGGCTGAAACACATCATTTCAAGAAAAACGGTTTTCCAAGTTTTACTTTCATTGCGACCTTTATGTCGATAAGCCAGAATTTAAAAAATAGTTATTTGAGTTGATCTAACGTACACACACTGACGGAACAGTCGGCGTTCTGTTCTTAAGCGCGACCAGGATCCTGATAAAAGGATATCATTCTAACAGACGCTTCTAGTTGACACGCTTATCAGATGACTACAGTCAGCTAGTGTTCTGTGCTGGGTTGGTGAAGACCATTCACCCAAGCGTCCAACAATTTCATGGTTGAAAGGTATCACCTCTTCTTCGTGACTGATCTTACAGCTTGTAACTCTCATGAACTATTGAGAAATGAAGTCAAAATGTCCTTTTTTTCCGAGGGGAGTACGTCTCCGTATGCAATGACTTATAATTACATCATGTAGGTTAAACTTTCCTCGTATCGTTTGATAATGTCTACAACACCATTTGTACAAATTGTGTCCTCTTGGATGTAAGATGATGAAATCATTAACTGACAGCGATGGCGTACATATTGAATCTTTTTTCCTTCTGAAGTCAAGGTATGATATGTGTACGTAACACGGACATTGACCTAATTTTAGAAATAACCCTTGTCGTTTTGATTTTGGTAACATGACATTTTAACCATATACTAATTCTGTAGATAACGAAGTAGACATTTTTCTTCACTCGTCAGTTTCCAAGGCGCGTCCATAGAGTACGTGTTTCTTAGATGTACTGTATATAGCAAGTGCATTTTGCATTGTCATTTACATTATTTGCATCTGGCTAAGAACTATTGAAGGTTTTGATTAAGAAAGAATGAGAAGGGTTGAATGCTATAAGTGTTTCATTCTAGATCCACTTTACTAGGATCAGTTGCTCTTATAAGGAACTGTTTGCTTTTGCATGCATAGTCCTTAATTAGTTCATTCAGAAGACAATACGCCGTCGGGGATCTGACATACTGTTCAAAGCGGCGTGAAACTCACTCATTAATATGATAGGTCAGGGACCATGGTGTTTGGGTTACTGTGGGGAGTGGTAATAAGCAACATATTCACACGTCCACTTCAGTTCAGAAAGGAGGGATGCGAACCCTGAAGCACTTCCTCTTTCCCGAGGACGTATGACTGACAATATAACCTACATTACTATCTCACTGTTACAGGTCTGTCCCGTCCGGCGAATATTATGTTTCATTAAAACAGTCACATCAAAGCAATGTGTGTTTGTATCTCATCATCGCACGACACCAGAATCTTCTCCCGCGGGATTTGTAAGATTTGACTTATACGACGAGTGACCTGACTGAATGTGTACCATATCATTCCCATGTGCCACCAACCACCGGTATGCCAGATCTAGCTGGAACTGGACTGGCCTGGACATGTGCCTGAATGGCCTAACCACTTAACCATGTTAAACTGCGGCATGGTGTCTAGCACTATAAAACCGACAATGGTCCGTACTGGCACACGCACGCACGCACGCACGCCCATCCACCTATCTGGCTACCTCCCTAGCTACCTATCTGGCTACCTCACTAAAACACATTGCATTCACTGTCCGTCGACTTTTGACATCTTCCTTTGAAATGGATAAATGAATTAACCTGCATGTTTCGAACTGATTAATACGTATCACCGTGATTATTTAAAAACAAAAACAAATCGAATTGTGATAAACCTTTAATAATCCTCTTCTCAGAAGGCACAAGGCGCATCCACAAAGCTGAAGTTTGAGATGGTGAACATTGCTGAATGCAACACTTTGAATTGTTTGGTTCCAACTAATGCTGAATAACTGCACACCAGATGGCCTGAAATGGCATGTATTGTGCCCAAAGGACATAGATGGACATGCAACCTATGATAGTCGTTAAGGTGAGTGAGTGAGTATGGTTTTACGCCGCTTTAAGCAATATTCCAGCAATATCACGGCGGGGGACACCAGAAATGGGCTTTACTCATTGTACCAATCGAACCCGGGTTTTCGGCGTGACGAGCGAAAACTTTAACCATTAGGCTACCCGACCTCCCCGATGACCGTTAAAGGGGACCAAATGGATTGCAAGGCCAGGCCAGGTGACTTTGTTGATTGTGCGTCACCATGCCTCGACGGCGTGGATCGCTGCTCACAAATCGATCATTGGATTGTCTGGTCCAGACTCGATTACTTACAGGCGACCCTCATATAGCTTGAATGATGTGCTGAGTGCGGCGATAAACAACACATAGTTGTTGGTTATAACTCTCCCCACTAACAGCCAGAAAAACTGCCCAACTACCCAAACATGGAACCTGCATACTAAACGGCTTTTACATTTCTCGGACGCTGTGACAATCACAATCATGTCTTATACGTCTTGTCGCTATTTCCGTCCTGTGCACGAGATAAATCAGTTTCCCCTGCCTGATAATTACAATGTCAGTGATCACAGGATGTTTGTGGAAAACTTAGTTGTTTTTAGTTCCGCCTTTGGTATAACACAAGCCCTGTTTCAATGGCTACTACTGGTGTAACTAAAGCGTCAAACGCCCACAAACACATTCCTACACTTTATTATCACCTGTTTAATCTAATAACTATAAGTCCGTGCATACGGAGACTGATCAAAATATACTTCCTCATTCCGTCTTTACATACATGTACATACACTCTGCCCCTCACCGTCTTGTAAAAACATCCATTTAGACCATGTCTACTACGACTAGAAGAGAATCTATGCTATCTTACACAACAATCAGCAATATGCCAGCTATATCATGTGAACGGTAAATAATCGAGATTGGACCAGTGGTTGATATTATGAGCAACGTCCTACACCACTGGGTTACGATGGGGCACTGTCCACTAATTCACGGAGTCTGGCCACCGGAGTCATTTAGGTCGCCTCTTACTACAAGCATAGGTTAATGGGGATCAACCCCGAGGGGCTTTTGCATGGATTGATATGTAGGCGTCTTTGCACGCTTCCGAGCCTCGCATGACGGTTGTATAGTGCCATGCTTTATGCTTAAATTCAAAATGTCAACGCCGGAGATTAATCAGTCTCGAATTTCCACCGAAGGAGATTCCAACTGATGATGAAAATTATAAGAACGGATCTCTGAAAAACAGAGCTGACGCCACGTGTTCGCCAAAAGGATAAGCGTGTCCTGCTCAACCGGTAGTACCCGCCACCCACACGATTTCCATTAATAAAGTAAATGCCAGTGAAACATCCTTCCCTCTGCAGGGGCGGTCGGGTAGCCAAGTGGTTAAAGCGTTCGCTCGTCACGCCGAAGATCCGGGTTCGCTTCCCGACATGGGTACAATGTGTGAAGCCCATTTCTGGTGTTCCCCGCCGTGATATTGCTGGAATATAGCTAAAAGCGGCGTAAAACCATACCCACTCACTCACTCACCTCCCTCTACATACATCTTTGAAGTTCCGCGAAACTAGTGCCCTTCCGTGCGTGTTTGGTGAAGAGGTACATGCACCTTTTTGTTCCTTTAGACTTTACTAGCACCGGGCACATTACACCAGTGTATTCTGATAAGCATTGTTGAATTATGATTCTAGAATAATTAATAACAATTTACTATACTATTTTCAAGATGGAGCCTAGATACTCTCGACATCAAATTATTAGTTCTGCTGAGGGTGTGTACTTTTATCTAAGCAGTCAGTCGTAACCATTGTCCTCATATTCATTTGTTTCTCGAGAAACTTTATAATTTTCCTTGTTCCTGGATTTCCTACTGCAGCCCAACATAGGCTGTTATCTGCTATTGTACTAAACGAAGCTCATTTGCAGTTGAGTGCAGTCGTAATTGTTTTTACTTTAAAGTCACCCCGTATAAAATATGAAAGACAGTTTTATACGTTGTTTTACTTCATATTATGGCTCCCCTTTACAGTGATCGCAAGCTTGACTGCCTGCATGCATCTGTCAGCTCGATCTGTACGCTTTCATGTATAGTTCACGCCGCATCAATTTTGAGATAAGTGATTGTTTGTTTGTTTGTTTAAAGCCGTATTCCAGTATTCCAGTATTCCAGTATTCCAGTTATATGACGGCAGTCTGTGAATAATCGAGTCTGGACCAGACAATCCAGTGATTGACATAATGAGCCTCGATCCACGCAATTGAGATCGATGACATCCATCAATCAAGTCAGCGAGCCTGACCACCCGATCCCGTTAGTCACCTCTTACGACGAGTATAGTCGCCTTTTACGGCAAGCATGGTTTGCTGAAGACCTATTCTACCCCGGATCTTCACGGGTCGACAAGTGATTGAAAGTTATAACAATGACACAGATCTGACTTTCTGTTAAGGACGTTTCTTAGGAGTACTTAATACAACAGGGATGTACTACCCAACACGTAAAGTTGATTGTAGATTATGCACTTGGATGAGCTAATTCACACTCATCTGCAAGGTGTCGTTTTTAACGAATGATATGAATTGGGAGCCCCGCCATCCCTCGTGGTAGCAATCTTCCCCAGATGACTTTCAATCATGACCTTTTCCATCATGATGTCGATCACTGGATCGTCTGGTCCAGACTCGATTATTTACAGACCGCAGTCATATAACTGGAATGTGGAATAGTGCGGCGTTGAACAACAAACAAACATATTTACAGTTCCCAAACATCAATTATTGTCACACGGATAAATTTTAGCAGTGACTGTTGTAACTTGGCCCCTCATAATTGATAATGTGTTATCAATCATTATAAGGCAAACTTGCTACCCATGAGGACGCCAGAAACCTGTGGTCGTGGGTTCGAATTACGGTTCGCCCCGATTATGTTTCTAGGTTTGTCAGCACCATATCTGTGCTCGCGGGTTTCACCGAAGTGGTAACTGCCAGAGGCCACGTCGGGCTTTCCTCCCACATTGAGCTCACACGGCGTAATATAACTGTAATATTGTTCAGAGCGGCGTCATACTCAACTCACTCACTCACTCACGCATTATGCAGTGGGCTCAATGCGCTTTCGGATAATCTTATCTAGCGTTGAAGGAATAGAATTAGCATTCTAATTTAGGAAAGAAGAGGAAAAGAAGCTTGTGGTTTCCTTGTAAACCTTTCAACGCTGCAACCTCTTCCTATAACGATAACAAGGACAAGGAAACATTACAAACAGGATTCAGCAAAATGTGTAATAATATAATCTCTCACCAAACATGGCGACAACCGGAATATGCCGTTTACCAAGAAGATATATGCATGCGAGTAGTTTAAACGAAACAAGTATGGCTTCGTAAGCCCCGTTTGAGCGTTTCTCAGTGTGCGTTGGGGTGGAGGCGAAACATATGTTTTGTAGCTCAGTGGGGTTGGGTGAGGGAACATACGTGGTGAACAGCTCTTTCATCTACGCCTCGAGACACAAGTCAAATGATTAAGCAAAAAAGCATGTTACCTAAAAATATGTATATGTAACCATATTGATTCTAAATTTGGTTTCGCAGCTTATACTTTGTGTGTATCTTGGTGTTGGCCTATGGGGGAGAGGTTGAGCAAAATGCGCCTTGTGATAAGGAACTCTATGATCACAACGTGTTTATTTGTATCAATATCCTGACCACAAGCTCCCCTCTTGATATTTGCATGATTTTCATGAACATTTGGGTTAATCATATTGTCAGCGTTAAAACAATACATGTGCTTTCAGTATTTGCGAGAAATCAGATGCGTCGGCTACACGTTGTGACTGACTGAGTGAGTATGGTTTTACGCCGCTTATCAGCAATATTGCAGCATTATCACGACGGGGGACACCAGAGTTGGGCTTCACACACTGTACCCATGTGGGGAATCGAACCCGGGCTTTCGGCGTGACGAGCGAACGCTTTAACCACTAGGCTACTCGACCGCCCCGATTGTGACTGAAGCAGAACATGAAGACAGAAAAAAAGAGAAATTGCTCGGAAATGTTTCAAAATTGATATGAATATATTCAGCAGCAGGGTATATATATAGTTTACTCACTCTATAGAATACAGATTCCCTTAATAATGTGAAAGATGTTTCCTTTTTCGCTCATCATCAAATTCGTAGGGGTTCAGTTTAGGTCCCTTGTAATTTATGACTGTCGTAAGAGGCGACTAAATGGATTGGGGGGGCGGTCGGGTAGCCTAGTGGTTAAAGCGTTCGCTCGTCACGCCGAAGACCCTGGTTCGAATCCCGACATGGGTACAATGTGTGAAGCCCATTTCTGGTGTCCCCCGCCGTGATATTGCTGGAATATTGCTAAAAGTGGCGTAAAACCATACTCACTCACTCACTAAATGGATTGGTCAATATGGGTTGTTTGAGGAGTGTCGTCGTACCCCGAAGTTTCGGAAGGGTGTGCAACACAATGTCTTTCTTAGACATGGTGCCGTCGAGTCTAGTTCTCTAATTCTCCCTTGGAATACACGTATCTGTACTTTAGGATTGTTATGGTTTCATGAAAGAGAACGTCAGCCATGGGATAATCGACGAGGGGCTAATGTCACGTTTTCTGACGAATCGAGGTTCACACTCCCGAAGGGATCGAGTTTGGAGACGTCCTAATTAACGTTTTATGGACGTTAACGTCGTACTATATGTTCATTTTGGGGATGGGTCAATACTGGTATGGGGTGCTATCACAATGACTGGCCGAAATGAGCTCCATATTTTTCACGACGCGGTCACAGGTCAATACTATCAGGGTAACATCAATGCACCACTCGTGGTGGTGGTGTCACTTTGCACAACGTAATGGGCAACGTTTCATCTTTCAAGATGCACAAACTCAATTGTGACCTAATCAGCAAAACATCTATGTCATGCCATGGCCACATGACCTTTCCCCCATACGTATAAAACCCACTTACCACTCTCACTGAACTTGGTGTTGCTCTCACTGATGAATGGAACAACATGAGTCAAGGTGACATTGGTCGACTCATCAGAAGCATGCCTCGAAGAATTCGTGCATGTCTGGCCAACAGAGGTGGTTTTATCCGTATTTAGTGACGTTGGCTGCAAAATGCAAACTTCGAATAGACCCCTGGCCTCTTTGACGACTTAGTCCGCCACCATCGCTGGGTTGTCTGGTCCAGACTCGATTATTTACAAATGTCGTGCGGCGTTAAACGACAAATAAACAAACAAACATCACACCAATCATTAGAACCCATTAGGTCTGATCGCCCACTCCATTTGCTAATTCCATATAGATCCGAAGATACGTCTTGATGATTTCCACTGTCCCCTACTGCTTTGCATAGTATATTGACGTTCCTGTGGTCAAAACCGAAGCAGATATAATTCTATTTCGACACGTTATTCTTCTTACTAGGTGAAGGACGTTTCTGATATTGTTGATTGCAACTTTGCTCACTATTCGATGTTTTTGACTGGTGGTATTGAAAGCAATGTGGTAACTTTCCAATAGTCATTTCCCTTTATGGAAATATTCCAACAACAGTTTTATGGTAGACATTTGGAGGACATTTCCAAATTTAACTCGCCAGTGACCAAAATGATGTACGATGCAATTCCGTATTTTGACCGATTCAAAATGTTCCATGATTTGTCAGAAGAAAGCAATGTCATCACTTGTGTCGGAACACGCGTCATTGCCAAACGACCATCGCATCATTTACTCTCTTTGGCATTTGAGAAAAATCTGCGGCAGAGTTTAATAAATCTGAAATGCCATGTATGTGAAAAGCGTCATTTCTTGGAGGTAGTGCTTGTATAATGACGACGTCACTTAGAGACAGTCTACTGAGCAAAATACATTTCTTAATGTCAACGTTGATCACACACGTTTCTACCATCGGTGCTTACCTTTATAAGACATATTTCAAACGTCACAGTGTGAAGTGTAATAATTGTAACAAAACCATTTTAAGGGTTGATTTACAGGAACATTTTATTTATATAAATGACATTGTATTAGGTCATTGGTTATATTTAATCTAGAAAATGAATAACAATGACAATTATCACCGAATGCAGTAATAATTACTCGACTTTTTTTCTGTTTCATCAGAATATTCACTAAGGCCTAGGGGTGAAGGTCATCGGTTTCAATCCCCTATTAGTTTTGATAGACATGATAATGATCATCGGTTTGGGAGCACACTACCCGTGCCTGTGGGTTTTACCAAAGTGTTTAACGTCAAAGACATGCAACATATTGAACTTTAATCACACGTTCTGATAACACGGCATGATGTAACTAAATAAAGCGACAAAACCCTTTCCATATCCAGTAGAAATCTCTGCAAATCTCTGATTATGTGTTTATGAATCACTATCAAATAGTAATGACACCAGGTGTTCGCGAAAAGGTGCGCGTATCCTGCCCACTACTGTTCAAAGCCATGTCAAACCAAATTTACTCACTAACTCATATATGGCAGTCGCGTAGTTTGGTGGTTAAAGTGTTCGCTCGTCACGCCGAAAACCGGTGTTCTTTTTGTTCAGATACCTTCTTCATTCTCTCCTCCTATCTCTCGCATAAAACCAATATCGTATTGACATGTATGTATAAAACAGGTCTCCACTTTTCTGCATCATACTCATTATGATAATCATTTACTCATAGTAGGCTTTATAAGTTAAACCAACAGAGAAACAAAAAATGACGCTCGTGGAAATATTAATTTGTAAAAAGCGTTTCCCGAAACGTTTTCTTTCAAATAAGACAAAATCAAGAACATAAATGTTAAGCCCTAACCAAATCAATGCTGCTATACAACATTTAGATAACTTCATTTAAGGTATACATACACCTTCGAATTACATGTCCACACACACACACCTCTGATTTACGCTTCACTACATATTCCAACTCACGTCCTTCAACAAATGACTATACACGAAGATGTGACGTGACAGGTCAAAAGATGGGACGATGACTGATGCTTTTTTTTTCGATGACTGATTCACCACAGCTGAAAGGACATATTTTGAACGGGCTTGTTTCTATACATGCTAGTGTACCTATTCAGCTAAAGTCAGCAGTCCTCCATCATTCGTAAATTAAGTAAACCCGAAGAGCAAACTATCAATGTCTCACAGCCGGGTTATGCTTGATCACCTACTCGTCATATGCAATGTCAGTAATTGTTACTATGTCTTCATAGTCTGCGGGGGGCACGGGGGGCACGGGGGGCACGGGGGGCACGGGGGGCCCAGTCGTCTAAGGCGCCGCAATTCGCTGTGCAGAGTTGCGTCCCTTGGGCAAGCCAGAAACCTATGATTGTGGGTTCGAATCCCGGTTCGCCCCGATTATGTTTCTAGGTTTGTCAGCACCATACCCGTGCGCACCCCCCCCCCCCCCCCCCCCCCCCTTTTATTTCGAAAAAAATCTTTATTTCTGTATAAATTACCACCAAAGACAATAAAAAGATCTTTGTTGTTTAACGCCGCACTCAGCAATTTACCAGCTATATGTCGGCAGTCTGTAAATAATCGAGTCTAGACCAGACAATCCAGTGACTGATATCATGAGCATCGATCCACGCAATTGGGATATGATGACATGAATCAAGCAAGTCAGCGAGCCTGACCACCCGATCCCGTGAGTTGCTTCTTACAACAAGCATAGTCGCTTTTTACGACAAGCATGGTTTGCTTGAAGACCTCTTCTACCCCGGATCTTCACGGGTCGCGCGCTTGTACTACGCCAGACCATTTGCCGGTTTTTACAGCGCTCGCCAACTGAGATACTATGCCGTAGTTTAACAAAGATATCCAGCTAAGACTGAGTATAGTACTAGGGCTGGGACGGGTAACTCGGGTACTCGGGTCGAGTTGGTCCTGAGTAGGACCCGGGTACCCACAGTACTACCCGGACCCGTGGTTGGTCACGTGATATATTGTTTAATGACAAAAACTCACTGTAGCTCAGTGGTTACACTACAAGTAGCTAATGTTCGCATTTCTTTCGGGTGATGCACGCATTCCTTTTGACTTGTTTGGGTAAAGATAAAGCTTTAGTCAACTTCAGTGTACACATGATTCGATCGTTTCGTAAGAGACCATATATCTATTATAGGTCAGTGGTTAACGTGTACCTCTCTTACAGATATTTTATTACGAGCGTCTCACATAATAATTTACTGTATACCACTTGGAACCCCTGGTTACAATAGGTCCCATGCAACCTAATATAGTATACTTTTCGCAAGAGTGCACTGAATTAATCGGCGTAGTTGATTGCGTGTCATCGTGCTGCACTTGTTTGTTTGGTCAAAACTGGATATATTACAGGCAGCCGTCATGTAAATGGCAGATTACAGATTGCGTGCTTAATGAACTAACAATACAGAGTTTATGTCATTAACGTTGTTCACTGTGGGCTTTTTTAATAAAGCGCGGTCAAGTGGTAGAGTGTCCGCCTGGAAAGCGTAACGTCGCGTCATACCAAAAGATGTTAAAACATGGTATTTGTTGTTAGCTTGCCTGGCGTTTGGCATTGAGGGGCTAAAACAAGGACTGATCGGGTCGGAGTCAGTATACTGTGCATGAGGGGGTATTCATGTTAAACTGCAGCATGGTATCTCAATGTGCTAGCTCCATAAAATCGACGTTAGTTTGGACTAGTATAAGCAGCCGCTAAACAAGTGACTTTATAAGTGCAAATTCTGAACGCGACGTTAAACCACTCTTCATGTGACCTCTTCAGCTGATGCAACACCACACATACATGCCCTTCGAACCTTCGTGACGCCAATACATTAACTCTGTTGAAGGCAAATGAAAATTCCTTCGGCTGACACATGTCGCGTACACAGTTTCAACCTTGTTTATGAACACTTAATTCCGCCATATGTAGTCTTACTCTGTCCAAAATGACACTTTTTTCTACCGTATACACAAATTATTACTAAACGTCGGAACGTTTATGTGCAGGTTTACCTTAAAATTAAAATAGACTTGATGCCGTACATGCTGCATGTTTTATATAGGTCATGTCACGTGACATCTCGACACTCGCGTGTGGACTGTTTGGTTGACAACACATGAATGTCATTGAATGAGTTTTCCGTAATTGTCTTGTTGGTAAAAAGCATTCGACTCATATTATAAAAAACATGTTCAGAATTTTGGATTTTATGATCCAAAATATAATGTCTTATTCTTTTGAAAAAAAACTTTACAGGAAACTAAAACATTCGCAGTTAAAAACATTTTTGACATATAACTCGGACATATTTTACTACTCGAAAATCTATTTCGATGATTTTGAGAACAGATGATCTTTTTCTAGCCCAAACACTTTAGGCTGTGCATACACTATATACATGCATGTTTTTGGCAGCTGAATCCTTTTCTATGAATTTATACACAATGTAATTTACTCTGAATGACATATGCACGCTCCACGAAGTAGGATAATGTGACAGCGTCTTCTTGTCGCCACTAACGAAACTGCGCATTAACCGTCCTGGCTTCAGGTGACGCATTAAGCCCTTTATGACATGTTGATTGTTGCTGGGACGTCAACAGCCATGTGTTGTGACAGCAGGCTGTCACAGGAACCATATCGGTTTATTCGGGAAGACCTTCAAACATAACGTTAGACCTCGGACATCGAATACTGATGAAACCGTTCTTACTTGCATGTATAGTGACAACCCTTTTTATCCGGACAGGGCCGGTCGACAGAAATGTCCGAACTTTCGGATAAACGAATCACAGGTTAATAAGTAATGTCCTTTTGTTTGTTTGTTGACGGCGGTCTGTAAGTAATCGAGTCTGGACCTGACGATCCAGTGATTGACATGAACATCGATCCACACAATTAGGATACGATCACATGTGTCAACCATGTCAGGGGGCGGTCGGGTAGGCTACCCGACCGCCCCGCCTATTGGTTAAAGCTTCCGCTCGTCACGCCGAAGACCCGGGTTCGAATCCCGACATGGGTACAATATGTGAAGCCCATTCCTTGAGTCCCCCGCCGTGATATTGCTGGAATATTGCGGCGTAAAATTAAACTCACTCACTCACTCAACCATGTCAGCGAGCCTGACCACCCGATCCCGTTAGTCGCCTCTTACGACAAGCATAGTCGCTTTTACGGCAAGCATGTGTTGCTGAAGAACTATTCCGACCCGGATCTTCACGGGTCTAATGTCCTTTTTTAAATAATAGGTACTAACTACTCCACTGTTGATGAGGATATATTTTGTTTTAGCTTTTCATAATATGTCAAGTACATTAAAATGATATATCTGATTATCCCTATCAGTGAGGGAGTATGGTTTTACGCCACTTTAGCAATATTCCAGCAATATCACGACGGAGGACACCAGAAATGGGCTTCACACACTGTACCCATACCGTCATCGAACCCGGGTCTTCGGCATGACGAGCGAACACTTTAAACCACTAGGCTTCTCCACCGTCCCTTACCCCCTATCAAAAGTGGAGTCACATTCATACACAAGTTTCCAACGGACTGACGGGTTTGCACTTTACATTAGGAAAAAAATAATAAATGATCATTAGGCAAAGTGATTACCAGATTATTAGAAATGATGAATACCCAAGTAGACCCTTGTAGCTTAACTATATTTTGGCTATATATTTTATGAAATTAAGTATGGTTGGATTTATTATGACCTTCGCTTTGTCCAATTCACACAAGTTAAATTTCAAAGAGTGATTAGAGTAGAAACATTATAATGACAATGGATCAATTAAGAATGTCTGTATTACCGAGCCATTGCGGTTTCTGAAGCACCAGTAAAGTGTACGCGACCTGTGTAAGATAAATGTCGATTGCGATGTTGACGTATGACACTCTTTTGTCTCAGTTTAATTCTGTGCCCTGAAGAAATAAGTGAATGACCTTTTTGTCATAATGATTAACGAAGTTGGTACTTGGTGACACGGCTGTCATGTCATTGCATCCTATCGGGCTGTTAAATAGTACAGTGTCTGAAGTACATGTACTTGTCACATTGTGCTACTCAACTCAATGCAGCGTCAAACCTAGCTCACTCACTACTTAACTGCTGATAAACTACCAAATACTGCTCCTTTTTTACTTTTCGGCCTCGATATGGCTCGTTACAGTCTGTAATTGGTGATAGATTAAACGACATTCCCATCCCCAAGGGCACTAATTGTGCTCAGGTACATGTATATACAATTTAAAAAAAAATCCCTTTCACTAAGTGCCACGCACGCACGCACGCACGCACGCAGACAGACAGACAGACAGACAGACAGACAGACAGACAGACAGACAGACACACACACACACACACACACACACACACACACACACACACACGCGCGCGCGCAGCCACACCCATAACCAGAAATAGGGAGTTAACTGACTATACAAGTCCAGTTTCCATCCTTGCTGAATCATGGTTATGTTTTGGCTGGACTAACGAGTCTATACATAGTCCAATCAAAATCGCGTAAGGGAATCAACATCTGGTCGATTGCAGGATTTGAAAAGCATGTTTACTGTCAAAATGCCTTCAACAGAAATTCTCCAAATCTTTTTATGTTTTTTTATCAAGGTGCTCAAGTGATTCGATGCACTGCGCAAAGTAAGACCCGTTTTATTACAATATAGATCTCGATTATCGATCAGATCGTCTTCACTGACGCCGCCATTTTGTTTGAAGTTAATGCAAGTGATATGAGAGGTGGAAGCTGATTGGTCAACAGGAGGGACATAGAAGGTACATAACTCGTAATAGCCACTGGTGGCGCTACGACCGAGCCCAGAAATTCCAGCGAAGTTTGCCAGGGTGGAAAATAGTTTTTTTTCAGTCAGTTAACTCCCTTGCCTCGGGAAGATGGAAACCGTCTCATCTGTTTCATCGATGAATCAAGATTAAGAGTGTAAAAACATTTTAAACAAGACTATGACAAGAGAGATGACGTTTCTGCTTTATTTGGAGCAATATTCCATCAGCTGCAATCTTTGCTGGTACAATCGAGCATGCTCTTTCTACGAAGATTTCAAAGCTTTCAAAGCTAGTAACAGTTTTATGGAAGACATGTACAGGACATAGCCAAACCTGACGCATCAGGGGCTGCTAGGGAATTGTACAGTCAGGCTCTCTGTCTGAATCCTCAGTGTATCATGATCCATCAACTTATAAGTTGTTGTGTGAATGGGTTTCCCTATCTTCATCATTTCGTGTCAACGTCTCTCCTAGAACCATTTAACCTGAACTGGAATGGGTCTGTGTTGCCGTGATATCCGAATCTCTGATTCTTGTATGCTATTTTTTATGAAACATAGGCCATTTTAATTTGCAATTGAAATGAGTATGTTTGTTTATTTTGTTTGTTTGTTATTCAACGCCGCACTCAGCAATATTCCAGCTATATGATGGCGGTCTGTAACTAATTGTTGGAATGATCCAGGAATCGGATGGTTTTGAAATTGGCACTAAACCACGGTGTCATTTTCTCAGTCCCAATAACTCGTAACATAACATGTTTTAAGTTGTACACACGTGTGGGTTTCAAGTACGTTTTGCAATATTCCAGCGATATCATGGCAGGGGACACCAGTAGTTAGCTTCACACATTGCACCATCGTTGGAAAATCGAACGCAGGTCTAATTAGGGCATTGCAGTACGTACCGCATCGTGACAACTGTGGATTGTTTTCTCCCTAACGCTTCCCCCACAATCTCCCATCACACCGTCAATAACATGCCATGTGAATGTCCTCATCACCGTCATAGCGGATACCCAAAGCAATGCAATATTGTCAACGTGAATGAACATACTGAAATGTCTCTAAATGTCAGCAATAGTCTGTCAGAGACAAGGCTCGTGTTGAATGGAATGAAATCATCAAAGACTGTTGAACTAGGTTGCTGCAGAAGCTGCCTCGTTATTCTTATATGGTAGTATAGATTGAGTTATGAATAACAATTACAGATAGTTGGACAGGAATTGATTGATGTATCCATTATATTAAATGTACCACGTCCCCGTCACATAGTCATGCGTCTATTAGGGTGGGTGAGTGAGTGAATATGGTTTTACGCCGCTTTTAGCAACATTCCAGCAATATCACGGTGGGGTACACCAGAAATGGGCTTCACACATCGTACCCATGTGTGGAATCGAACCCGGGTCTTCGGCGTGACTAGCGAACGCTTTAACCACTAGGCTACCCGACCGCTCCTGCTTTTATTAGGGAACGGCTTAATTCTGTTAAGGGTAGATAAGGGGCGGAGGGGTAGCCAAGTGGTAGCCAAGTGGTTAAATCTTTCGCTCATCACACCGAAAACCCGGGTTCGATTCCACACATGGGTACGATGTGTGAAGCCCATTTCTGGTGTACCCCATCATGATATTGCTGGAATATTGGTAAAAAGGGCGTACTTACACTCACTCACAGATGATGGCTTACTTTCATTTTGTCTTGAAGTTTTCTACTACTCTAAGGGCCCAGTGTCAAAAGCTTTTGTACGCCAGGTCGAAGACCCAGGTTTTATTCCCCGTGTTGGTACATATTGAGAAACGGATCACGACCACTTTAGGATTTGCAGGAATATTGAAAGTAAATAATAAATAATAAATCGTTTGTCTTTAACATGTCCAACAGAGTACCGTTACAAAATTCCAAAATCGAATTTCTTTTTTTATTAAAATCAGGACGTCATCTCGATGTGCTCAGCGTAACAGGCATGTTGCTCAGCGCTTGAATACACCTGATATAACAACGTATACCTAAAATAGTGTAGACCCGTGAAGATCCGGGGTAGAATAGGTCTTCAGCAACCAATGGTTGCCGTAAAAGGCGACTATGCCTGTCGTATAAGGAGATTAACGGGATCGGGTGATCAGGCTCGCTGACTTGGTTGATGCATGTCATCGATTCCAATTGCGTGGGATGCTCATGATGTAATTCACTCGATTGTCTGGTCCAGACTCGATTATTTACAGATCGCCGTCATGTAGCTAGATATTGATGAGTGCGGAGATAAACAACAAACCAAACCAAGAATAGTGTACGTTAGACCCCGGACCGGATTAATGTTACATGGAACATAATTCTTCCCTGTTTATGAAACGTGCGGTTTGCTATGAATAAAATACGGCGCTGAATAGGGCTGCAATGATACAGGAAGGTCACGATACGATACGCATCTCGATATTCTGGTCACGATACGATACGTATCTCGATACGCAATGATACAAAAACAAGACTTAAATCATGTCAAGATTGAACCTTTCATGATTTTGGAACAGTCAACATTATTTTATAATAACAAAACTACTGAAGTTGTTAAGCTTCAAAGTGGAACTTTCTCTAACTTTCCTTCAAAACAATTCAAATTTCAAACACCAGAAAAAAATTAATGTACTTCACCAGTTATACAACTTCAAAGAATTTGTACGCCATGGTCGAAGAAATTGTATCTGAAATTATTGTTTTATCAGGAATAATATATTCCAATATCGTGTTACTTTAGTTGCAGCTTTTACTCTATATGTATTTAAAATTATAAAAACCGCAAGCGTAGCATTTTGTTACTGGTGATTGCTGTTGCAGGATATTTTTACGTATGGAACAATTTTTACCAGTCACCGTAGGGACTTCCCAACGACAGGTATTTCGATTGCGAAAATGTTATGTTGAAATATATTAGCCAAATTGCCACAAATATGACTTTTAACGAGTCAAAGTATGTCATTTTTAATATATGTATCCATTCTTTAGCAACTAAAGTTCGTTTAAATGCGTCAAAAGCGGTTATCTGACCGTGGTTGCTGTATCTCTTCACACACGATTTCACCTAACTTAATGAAAACAATATTAAACGAAAGTTTGAATAAAATTAATAAAATATATTACAAACACATGTCCAGATATACAATGAACACGTTTTAATAACAAGATAGTATAATGATGGCATTGAATTGTGTACTTCAGTTCGATTTTGCTGACTGGTATTTCCGGTGTTATGTGCTTGCGGTGATTAGCTTATAATGTTTTTTGTGATGGGAAAAAACCATCTGTTAGTGTAAAACCTGAGCTTATTAAAAATGTAAGTACGTTTTGGGGAGCCATTCGTTACCGCGCGCTATAACCAAGTTAGCGGTTGATTGAAAGGCACAATTTCGAGGAATAGCCGTACTTGAGATTTGCGTTCCGTATCGTGGCGAATCGATAAATGGGTCCACGTTTATCGTATATCGTACCGTGGGTCAAGTATCGCGATGCATCGGAATATCGGTGTATCGTTTCACCCTTAGCGCTGAACATTATAAATTACGTGAACATTGTGTTAATCAATGTGGAAATCATCCATATAGACTTATTTATGACATAATATATACAGGCGTCAAGGGAATAGTTCGTTGTCTGACACCTTTCTGTTTCGTTCGTGGAGGAGGGTCATGTTACGTTCAGTGGAAACATTCCTACAGATCAAATCATTGAGTTAAAACTCGCCTTCTGTTGTTCCAATTCATCAATCTCGTGTGAACTGAAACTAGCGCTACAACACATGAAGTCACATATTAAGTAAATATGAAAAAAAAAGTATTCTGAGAAAAGTGATACTTCAGCGGCATTTTACGTCATATTGCAGTAATACAGACTAGGTCTTGGGCAGAAATAGCATCTGTGTCTTAAGTGCTAGACATAGATGCATACGAGTTTGACATTTCTGGAATTTCGCTATGTAGTCTTGTTAAAATAAAAACGAACGCTCTGCTGCGGACACAAAATGAATGTACTGCAATTAAAATGTATCAGTATTGAGATATTATTTAAGGCTTTTTATTCCGTGGGTACCGAATTCCCATCACAAAAGTGTACACATATAATGGATACGTGCATCCATCCATCCATCCATCCATCCATCCATCCATACATACATACATACATACATACATACATACATACATACAAATGAAGCAGGTTTTCTCTTTTCGTATCATACTCATTCTAATGATCACTTACTAATATAGTTGCCACAGCAATAATCTTTAGGCTGGTGAATCGATTAAACGCAAACAACAATAATCTCTTGGCTGGGGAACAGATTGAACGCAGACATCAACAATCTATAGGCTGGGGAACGGAAACAGCTTTAATCTCTATGCTGGGGAACAGATTGAACGCAAACAGCTATAATCTCTATGCTGGGGAACAGATTGAACGCAAACAACAATTATCTATAGGCCGGGGAACAGATTGAACGCAAACAACAATAATCTATAAGATGGGGAACAGATTGAACGCAGACATCACAATCTATAGGCTTGGGAACGCAAACAGCTATAATCTCTAGGCCGGGGAACAGATTGACTGTAAACAACAACATATCTATAGGATGGGGAACAGTTTGAACGCAGACATCAGCAATCTATAGGCTGGGAAACGCAAACAGCGATAATCTCTAGGCTGGGGAAGCGATTGAACGCAGACAGCAGCAATCTATTGAGTTTGGAACACAAACAGCAATAATCTCTAGGCTGGGGAACGGATTGAACGCAAACAGTTGCAATCTACAGATTGAACGCAACAGTGAAGAGGTTAACAATTCCTTCACCAAAACGGTGAATTCTATGTCTCCCCCAACCCTCCACCCCCACCTAGCCCAACACAGACCGGAACCGACTCATGACAACATCATTTTCTGATGGGTCGAGATTCAACCTGATTGTCTCTGATGGTCGGCGAATGCCACGTGGATTGCCGCTTCATGGACGTGGATAGGTTCGTTGAAAGGGGTATACAGAATATATTTGCATGAATAACCTCCCTTTGAGGGTTGTGAAGCAACGTTGCTGAGTTGTGTTGCATACATTCTGTAGTCAGTGTACATTTGATGTAAAGTTGCTTTGATCATTTGAAGTTGTATCATTTATTTACGATACCTACTGAGATGTGATGTGAGCTCTTTAATCTTGAGCTGTTTAATGGTTTAAGCGTTGGTTCATTACGACAAAGAACCGAGCTCATGTGACAAGCCCTTCTTGAAGTATTAGTGTTGTAACTGTGTTATTACTAAAAGGGGCATACAACCACACTCTCGTTGATGAGCCTAGTTTTTTTTGATCGAACAGTCAACTGGGACGTCTCTGTTTAAATGTAAAACGTCAACGCCAGAGAATAACCAGTCTCGATTATCCGAAAAAACAGATTCCATTGGTCATAATAGTAAAAAAAGCAGGGGAAATTATATGATTGAAAATCAATGATGACACCAGGTGTTCGCGAAAAACATAAGCTTGGAATATTCTGATTACGAATACGACGAATGTCTGTAATTCAGTCGAAAGTCGACAGTCGACAGTCGACAACAAATTACACAACTGGTCGACATTCTGATATATATCGACGCTCCACAGTAATAACACTCACAGGTTTGATGAAGGTAATATGTTCCAAATTAATATGTTAGGATCTACGACAACACAGCATATGTCTGTTGTATTATTAGTATTTGAGCAATTTTAGATGCCTTTGCTATAACACATATTTGCATGATGTGCACTTAAGAAGATATATATTATCGACAAATCGTGTATGTAGAATAAATTCGATCGATATATTGCCCCTTAAAACGATTATATAGACATATACATGTACGTGATAAATAACCCTTTTCGGGAAAGGGGGCGGCTGAACTATTGAATTGTTATTCAGAATAGGCGGAGCTATGATGCCACCCATACAGCGTGGAAAACTGTGTCGCAGTGAATGTCGTACTGTGATTTACCGCTCCAGGGCTTATGCGGAGATGGCCATTAACATGTGGTATGCTGTTTGTTCCCTAGATAAATAGGACACCAGAAGGCAAACTTGTCAGTCTTCTGTAAAGAAGATATATGTGTGTTCCACTGTATTGACCTAGAAAACATATGCTTAAAGAATCAAGGATTGTTTCTCGCATCAGTTTATGCGTTGTTAATATGATTTACTGTTTATCGAACAAAGAATACTTTGATGTAACTGCCTGAATGATTGATCATAGCAGATTTTATTACGACCTTCATCAATATTTGTGTTGCCTCAAATCACTTCAAATACATTTAATGCACAATTACGGTGATTTACACATGCCTCGCGGGATAGTATATGTTATAACAAGGTAATGCTCATCAACTCCTCTTCTGTAAAGAGTTGCGGTAGTTTTGGCACACTGCACTGCACTGCACTGCACTGCACTGCACAAACGAAATGGGTTTTGACGCTCTTTAGGCAATATTGTGTCGGGAACAGTGACTTAAGTTAAGTATATAAAATTCGTATCGGACACGAGAGTAAGAGTGAGTGTGTTTAACGCCGTTTTGAACAGTATGTTAGTTATAATCACGGCGTGTCAGTTTAATGTGGAAGAAAGTCCACTTTGGTGAAACCTACGAGCACGGCAATGGTGCTGACAAATCTAGAAACATAATCGGAGCGAACAGGGATTCGAACCCTTAAGCTGAGTGAGTGAGTGAGTGAGTGAGTGAGTGAGTTTGGTTTTACGCCGCTTTTAGCAATATTCCAGCAATATCACGGCGGGGGTCACCAGAAATGGGCTTCACACATTGTACCCATGTCGGGAATCGAACCCGGGTCTTCGGCGTGACGAGCGAACGCTTTAACCACTAGGCTACCCGACCGCCCCTTAAGCTAAGGTTTCTGGCGTAGCCAAGGGACAGAAGTCTAGACGACAGCACCACCCGTGCCCTCCACGAGGGTAAGAACAAAACGAATACCTTCATACTTGCTGTCATGTCACAGAGATCACGAGTTTGCATCATGTTTAAATGCGCCCCACTTTACCGGGAGCACCGTTAACGTATTACGTCGAGACTGTCTCCAATGTATGGTCTTAATCCCCATATTCTGTGTAGTATAACATTACTACATATAAACAGTCATTTAGTTAAATAGGGTAAGGCGCGGCGGAGTAGCACTGTGTTTAAGGCGTTTCGCGTGTCACACCGAAAACCCGGGTTCGATTCCCCATATGAGTGCAATATGTGAAGCTCAGTATTGTTTTACACAGCTTTTAGCCATATTCCAGCAGCTGGGTTCGATTCCCGACATGGGTACAATGTGTGAAGCCCATTTCTGGTGTCCCCCGCCGTGATATTGCAGGAATATTGCTAAAAGCGGCGTAAAATCAAACTCACTCACTCACTCCTTAGTTTCGTTGCTTTTTGCTGGTTTTCTTTGGTAGGCGTATTGTAAAGTCATACACATGCTGGTTGATTATGTGTCCGTGTGCTCCGACTGTGATAACATTAATCACTAATTTGCCTTGTCCAGAGCCTCCTATTTACATGTGCTATAGCTTGAATTTTGATGCCACGTGAAAAAAATCAGTTCCCTCACTCATCATGTTGTGTTGAATAGAAACATACATACCTCATTTAGTCTTCAAGTTGTTGTTAAAAAATATAAATATGTACGTGGATGCAAGTTCCCTGCCTTCACACAAGGTAAGCTCTTCATCCATAAATTCCAGACGTGGGAAGATCCGGGTTAGAATAGGTCTTCAGCAACCCATACTTGCCGTAAAAGGTGATTATGATTGTCGTAAGAGGCGACTAACAGGATCGGGTGGTCAGGTTCGCTGACTTGGTTGATGCATGTCATCGTAGCCCAATTGCGTGGATCGATGCTCATGATGTCAGTCATTGGATTGTCTGGTCCAGACCGATTATTTACAGACCGCCGTCAATATTGCTGAGTGCGGCGTTAAACAACAAACAAACAACACCCATTACTTCCACGTGGATATAATCCACCAAGGAAAACATAGAGCAAGTCAGCAGTTCATGTACAAAGTGTGTCGATAATATTTTTCTCTAACAAGTAATGTTTGTGAAAGTAACGGTGTAATTGCAACATTGGTTTCAGAAAGGATGTATTTTCTAAGACGAGAACAGGAAATGAACGAAAAAGCATGGCAGTTGAGTGACTGCATGTTCTGAAGAGCTCGTTGGAGCTGCATCAGCAGAAAGGACACTTTCCTAGACCTACCTAAGCTATTACAACTACCCTCGACTCATGCATACTATCACTTCGGGCTTTAGACCCGTGAAGATCCGGGTAGGGAATAGGTTTTCGACAACCCATGCTTGCCGTAAGAGGCATTCATTTATAAGGACGCCCCATCAAGTCCTGCCAGGCACATGTCTCTTTGCAGAACGTGCGCAAAATGAATGATGTGTTTTCTCTTTATGGGCTTCTTTCAAGTATTAGTGATCTAAAGAATGAACATTCTGTGGCGTGGTATTTTTTCGAAAAAACAAAGATAATCTTCACGTGTTGGCGATTTAAATATACATGTAAAACTTCAACGCCTGAGAATATATTAACCAGTCTCGATTATATAAATGGCTCTGAAAATCAGTGATGACACCAGGTGTTCGGGAAAGGGTAAGAATAATCTCTATTGAATGATCAGCTATTTCAAAATAAGGTGCTGTCATATTATTTCCAAATTCTCTTGCCCCTTGCCAGACAAGCTGCCCGCCTTCCCATGTTGGAGATCCAACGAATGATATATGGAGTTTGAGACCGGCTATTTCACCATAAGGAGTCTGGTATTTCCTTCCAAATTCAGACCCGTGAAGATCCGAGGTAGAAAAGGTCTTCAGCAACCAATGCTTACCGTAACAGCGACTAACAGCGGGTGGTCAGACTCGCTGACTTGGTTGATGCATGTCATGGTATCCCAATTGCGTAGATCGGTGCACTGGATATCAGGCACTGGATTGACTGGTCCAGACTCGATTATTACAGACCGCCGTCATATACCTGGAACTAACAAATCAACAAAACTTCGGGCTTCCTCCCACATTAAGCTGACATGCTATGATATAACTGGAATACTGTTCAAAGCAACGTTAAACCCAACTCACTCACTCATACATACTGTTGCTGTTAGACCGAAAACCGTTGTTCTGGTCAGTAATGCTTAATCTAGTTGTCTTATAGAGACATTGATACGCCCTGATTTTATTGCAAAACTATTTATCAAAAGAACAAGTGCTCTAATCAAGGGTTAAGCATAGATATATGTATCTATACTCCAAACTAGACCTACATGCATTCATAAATGAAACAACTGTGAAAAAAAGATTATAGGCGCTTCACTTCTTATATTCATAGTAGTTAAAATTTAAGTTGTTTTACGTGTTGTATTTTGTTTTGTTATGCTTGTCTTCTTTGCGAACTCTTCTGGCAATATATTTTAAAAAATGTTCATGCTTTTTATAAATATATAACCCGTTCAAATATGCATTTTCTATGCAGTACGTAATTTTCACAATTTTTCATTCTACATCAAATGATTTTTGAAATGTGTTCAAGTACTAAATTCACATTTCCGCTCGTTAGAATTTACTATTTCTTATCAAATACAGCCATAACACCGATTCCGCAAGGAAGCAAAATTTCACTTAACCAATCTAGTTATTCTTGATATTTCAAAAGTAGCCAACAAGAAAACATCTGCTATACATTAGTGGCCTTCAGTTTACGTGTCCTAGATTCTGCCTCCTTGCAAACATTGTGACACAGTGAAAAAGGAGCGAACTTGCTCACAGCGATAAGGTCAGTTGCTGCCCTCTCAGCAGCCCTGTGTCGCCACCCAGCAAGACACACACCGCCTAAAGGTTCTAAAATCGTAAACTCTAGAACAGAACACCCTCCATTAAATTGTCTAGTCCTGCACCACTTATGAAATCAAAACCAATCTCTCTCTAGACTATATGTTCGTCTATCCATTCTACCCCAGAGTATGTATATTTCTTCATATCGAGATTCATCTGTATAGTCCTTTCATGGAACTCAGCTAGGGGTTACTTTTGTCGGTCTTGTATCATATTTAATTACAGAAAGTCTGATGTGTGTTGCATATCTTTCCCGTAAAAGGCGACTATGCTTGTCGTAAAAGTCGACTAACGGGATCGGGTGGTCAGGCTCGCTGACTTGGTTGATGCATGTCATCGATCCCAATTGCGTGGATCGATGCTCATGATATTAATCACTGGATTTTCTGGTCCAGACTCAATTATTTACAGACCGCCGTCATATGGCTGGAATATAATTGCTGTGTGCGGCGTTAAACAACAAACCAACCAACCAAGTATATCTTCCCTTTCGTCTGCATATCCGTTCTAAACATGCCTGCAGCCATATCATCCACAATGACAAGAGCTACGCCCGTGCGTGCGTGCGTGCGTTTATGTATGCGTGTGTGGCAGTGTTTTGTGATTATTTGAGCAGTTTGAAATGGAAGAACAAATTAAAACCGCAATTAAAACCGCATCATGCTACCTTTGTCTGTCATGACAAATGCTTTGTTGTGTACAAGATCAAAGGTACTTTTGTTTTTTGTTTATACATCCAAATATACCCAAATGACAATCATCCGAAAACCAAACGAACACATTCGTCTGTTTTATGCACACACACATGCATCGTTGAGTACGTTTGAACTTAATTTTCAAGATATTAATAATGAGTGAAGCCCGGAAAAACATCTCCTTTGTGATAAATCATCTCCGGTACATTTATCAGACCTTAAAGCCTTAAAGTAACGTAACTTTCAATAATGCATACCACAAGATAGTGAAAACACCATGCATGACAGCTATTTTAACTCTACAAGAATAAAACAACATCAAATACTTCCATGATAGAGGAAGTAATGGGACGTATTTAGTCTACCTATGTATTGTCATGCAAGTCCTTTAATTTAGCATACACTAATCGGTTTGCTTTAACGTTACGGTCCCCGCATGACGGGAAATGACATGAAGCTAAAATACGTGTACATTAGAAAATCGTTCTCGCAGTATCTACCATGCATCATTGATGCTGGTTAAATTTTACCCGTACATTTCCTCAATGTAAACACGCACTAAAGCGGATGAGAAAATAGCTCACACTATATGAGAAAGACTACATATGTAGTCACTTAATATGGTTGTAGGACCCGTGAAGATTCCGGGGTAGAATAGGTCTTCAGCAACCCATGCTTGCCGTAAAAGGTGACTATGCTTGTCGTAAAATGCGACTAACGGGATCGGGTGGTCAGGCTCGCTGACTTGGTTGATGGATGTCATCGATCCCAATTGCGTGGACCGATGTTCATGATATCAATCACTGGATTGTCTGGTCCAGATTCGATTATTTACAGACCGTCGTCATATAGCTGGAATATTGATGAGTGCGGCGTTAAACAACAAACCAACCAACCAACCAACTAATATGGTATAAAACTAGTATTTATTTATGTGATCTCATACCTTTACTTATACAACAAATAGCTGGAATATTGGAATAAAAACAAAGAACTTATACAAGAGAACCTATGATATGTTAAGCCACCCGAAACTATGTGTTTGAAGCTGGCTACCTTCATTGTCTCAGATGACCCTAAAACTTGTTACCATGTTTGGCGCTTGGCATTAAGGGGCTAAAACAAGGACGGGTCGGCTCGGAGTCAGTATACTGAGTCTGACTATAATGTTGACTGTTAAGTCATGTTACATGAGAGACACATACACGTCGCCATGTCTGTCTAAGATAGGATGTTATTTTGATTGCATTCTGATAAAGGCTCTTGCACAGTTGAACAGTGGGCATAATCTGTGTTATCAACACAGGAAAGGCGACGGAGTTGACGCCCATGTCACTTACTGTCATGTTTAAAAACGTATCATTCGCAGGGTGGCACATAAATCCCACTGGACATGTAAGTGTCCTGATAAAACAATACATGTCTGTGCCCGAATATAGTTGCTACATCTAATCTACTTAACACACGATAGTTCGCTTTCATGGACTGCATAGGAAAGCCATAGAACATGCTTGGACATACTGTTGTATAAATGGTACCAATTGACCATGTTGTTATATATGCTGTCAGTTTCACCGGACTTTAGAAGATCAGGGTTAGAATTGGTCTCAGCAACCTATGTTTCACGTAAAGGGCGACTTACGACATCGGGTGCTCAGGCTCGCTGACTTGATCTAAGCTCATGGTATCAGTCTCTGGATGGTCTGGTCCAGACTATGTACAGACCGCCGTCATATAACTGGAATATTGCTGAGTGCGGCGTTAAATAAATAAATAAATAAATAAATAAATAAATAAATAAACAAACAGTGTCACCGGCTTACATGTATATGGACATATTGTGAAGTAAAGTTTTAGGTAAAATAAAGGTAGAGCGGTTTTACGTATCAGTACGTCCATTCTGATTCTGTCTGCATCGGAGAAAGCATATGTATATATTTTTTTACTTACTTACTTACTTATTTACTTAAACGGTCTAATACATGTATATCAATGAACCAAATATATATAAACATAAATACTCAACGATCACAGGGCGTGAAGCAAATTGTTTATGTATTTCAAACATGTAACATATTCTAATTTATAGTGCTATCCTTGCTTTTAGTAATTGTCCATGAGATTATTTCAGGCATCAGGCAACTGACACTTACTATTTCAAGCAAATTGTGTGAGTGACGGGTGCTACCGTTAGGGCAGGACATGATTACCCATCTCATGAACACCCGGTGTCATCACTAATTTTCAGCGATCCATTCACATAATTTTCACCACTATTTGCCCTTTAATGCCCAAAGGAATCTGTTTCGGCAGATTAATAAGACTGGTCGTTCTATCGAGTGGAAGTTTATATTTCCTTGTCTCGGCTTTGTTGTGTGCGTGAACGTTACTATGATACCAGGATGCGTGTTTTTAACTTTCATAGAATACTATACTGATACGCTGAGAGGGTCAAACGACTATGACAGTTATCGCGAAGTGCGTCATTGTTCACAGTCCAAAATGCATCAGCAATGACAGGGATTGAAGTATTTATAACCAAGTATTTTAATAAATATGGCAAGTGAATGCCAATTATTTTACATTGTCGTTTTGTTGATCTCCGAATGAATATTACGCGATATTTGTAAATATAAGTTCAACTTTGTCTCATTTCGCGATTTCCTGTAGCAAAGTATTCAGTTTACTATACACAGGGACCGGGGCGGGGCGGGGCGGGACAGAATACTTTTAGGCCACTGCTTCTTGACATACAGTTTTACAGTTTGCGGTTATGTTGAGATGCCGAACAATTCATAAAACATTTTTGGGTTAAAATATGAGCCAAAATGGTTATTTTTCCATTTTTCTTCTGGAAAAAATTCTTATTTGCCTGCCCCACGAATATCAACTAGTTGTTCGCTTTACAAGGGGTATACATGTACATGTGGGTGCACACGAAGCATATGTTGTAATACTTTTCATTATTAGTCTTCATATGCTACTTATAAGTTCTTATCATGATCCACGTGTTGATGTGGGTTGATACATATTAGAAGAAAAGCATTACGGACAAATTGTACATCAAACTGATTCCGCACGCATTGTAGGCGAATTGTTTTTTTGTTTTTTTTGTCGATGGCGAAATATACTTGTGGGTTATGTTTGTATAGTTGTGGTGAATTTAAGCCTGAATTATACTGCTCGGATGTTGTAAGGAGGATGCCCAAACTGAAATATTTCATGAAGCTTCAGCCACGAATGCAATGTTCAGTCATGTAAACATATAGTAGGAAACAAACAAGAAAGTTTCATATACAGTGTGTAGCTTAAACTCCTACACTAACATCAGATGAAGCAACAAACTGTTTTCATTTTGCCTGTTGTCTATAAGTTCCTGTCTCCCGGAAATGAATCCATCGCTAAACACTTACTATAAGCCACACAGATGCCTGTAAAAGGGAATTGCTCGTGTCAAGGCCACTCGCCAGCTAACGCAAGCGAGTCCGCCATTCAGGCAGACGACACGGCTCAGCCAATCAGAATCGTCACGTGACTAGCGAGGAACTAAAATCGACAGGTATGATGTCACTGAGCTCAAAGCTTGTCCGGCTTCACGAGAAGGTAGAGCGAGAAAAGACGGCTGGTCCGTCTTAAGCCGAGTTCCTAGGATTTTTATTTTTTAATGTCTTAGAGTTTACACACACACACAATGGCTCCAAGTCCTGTAGAAGAGCTGGTTCTCTATGATCTTGATAGGTAAGTGTTGGTTGCTGTGGTGTGTGGGATGCGGGATTCTACGTTGTGTGAATGTGTGTATAGAGTGAGGAGCCTTCATCTCTACCACACGCCCACGGGTTTATAGTCGATACACGCGCTGGATACCTATTTGTCCATATACACGGGATGTTTGTTTTGACTATCGACGTGAGTCTACCCTTTTAACTCAACCTATTTGTCCATCCCAGGAGGTTAACTTGCACCACTCCTGAAATTAACTTTATCTTTTTTTCAGGTTGGCATAACGAACAGCTCAAAAGCTATAAACGTTTTACTCCCACGTTCTGAGCTGTTTCATATCGAGTGATATTTCACTGATTTAGTCGATCTGGATAGTCTCTATTGTCATCACAAATAGTTTAATAGTTTTTAAAATTTTGTTTAGATCCAACAAAGGGGCTTCAAAACAACGGCGGGATCAGATTAACGCTGAGATTGCCGTCATGAGAGACCTGTTGCCCCTTGCCGAGTCCGCCCGTCAACGCTTGTCCCAACTACAAATCATGTCCCTGAGTTGCGTTTATATTAGGAAATGCAACGTTCTTGATAAATGTAAGTTTAGTGGACAAAAATATTTTGTTTTGAAGCCAGAACGTATACGAAATGGCCATACGTGCCACTCATTTTCGAAAGTATTTTGAAATATATTTATGTGACATTATTTTCATTCGAATTTAAGTTAAAAATGTATATATATCTTTTAACTTTTGCGAAAGCCTGTACGTATGTTTCCGTACAACACTGTCCGGACATGTCTTGATAACTCATTTCAACTGACAGTGTTGGTAATGTATAAACGACGATTGGAAATTATATTGAAAGAAAAAAACAACATGATAGTAATAATTAAGACTATATGTATGGACTTTGGATTTGGACATCGTATTATGATGTTTGAAGGTGTTATTTCATGAGAACTCATTTTCATCTTTCAGTATTTCGATCCAGTGGCCAGTCTGGAAAAGACAACCTCAATGTTCCATCATGTGATTTTTTCCAGGTAAGTTTTGACCTTTGTTTTCCACATCTCCCCGGATTTCACACAACCTTGCCAATGTACCTTATATTTACGTTCGCTGTGCCACTCACTGCGAGTCCATGGCCCGAACAATCCCAGGTTGCGCTTAGTAATACCGCTATTTATACTCGACCGGTTTGGCGGGCGGCAACAGACCCCGCTTTCAGAAATCGGTCGGTCTGTGCCCGATCCATTTCCGAGTTATTCGCTTATTAAATATCACAATACGAAGGGACATTTGATGTTGATCAATTAATCGCGTAGTTACGTGGGTTTAGATCTCTTTTTGAAGCTAAAGTTGTCCATTGACTTTGACTAGATGTGTATGTTCTATTCTTAGATATTTGACGTCATGTGAGTATCAGGTTAGTGGCTTAGGTATACGGCCACGGTTTTAATTTCTTGTCGTCGGAATTTTTCACAAGTGAGCAATAAAAGCAGATGCCAGGGGTGGCTACGAGGAGGACCTTAGACACCGTGACGTCATTACTGCCATCTGACACGTCGACATAACCTTTTAATTACCATTTTTTGCCACTCACCAGCTTAATGAAATCGTTGAAATTTCAGTTTGGAAACTCTCCCCTTATTTACATCTAAACAAATATTAGTGTGTTATACAATCAACTTATAACATTATAAATTCAAATGACGTTTTAATGCATTTTTTAAAACTGCAATTTAACTGAATATTTGAATTTCGTTTTCGGCACTATGAACTCATGTTTAGTTGAAGTATGACACCTGTGTGAATGCCATTCTAATTTACCTACGTGAAGTAATTTTATCGATGTTTAAGTGTGGAAACCTTGTGAATTTCCCCTACCGAGCCATATCTTCCTGGTAAAAGTATTGATTTTTCTAGTTAGATAGATACTGGTCTTCATACGCAAAATAGGGTCGATTGACGAGCTCGCGGGGTATTTATGTATTTATCGACATACACATTGTGGCGCGATGACGCATCAATACCTAGATCGCCTGATATCTACAAGTGTCGATTTCCTGCAGTACGAACGTATGAAAGATATTGATTTTCTTTTAGCTATGGCTCATTGGGACATATATTGTGGTTTTATGCAATATGAATTCTATATTAACGCCTCAAATATAATTATTTCTATTTCATATAATATTTAACTCACTTTTTTACCTGGGCCTGGTTGACATTTCTCTTAAAGCAAATCTTAAAATACAGTCGGCAATTTTAGTATCTTTTAATTAAATGTAACATAAATTTAAACATTGCATTATTATAGATCTGTCAGAAGTATCAAGTTATAAAATTTGAAACATCTGATCTTTTAACAACTGCGAGATAATATTAATCGACCCCGTTGTGTCAGTAGTGTCATACTGATAGCAAGGGCAAACATTGTTGCTGGCTAGGGATGACCTTATTTGGGGAGTGGAAAAGTCAAATGTCATCACATCAGTGAGTTACCAAAATGTGGATCCCGTACGCTCCAGAACTCAACAAGGACCAGTAGATAACAACAAACACATGTAGGGAATCTCATAAAAGTGGGACCATAATCTCTTTGCTTTAAAGATAGGCCAACAGCGAACCGACATATGCAAGCAATTGTATATGACCTTTTCCACGTAGCTAGATAAACCCACCAATCTAGGAGGTCGAAGTTTAATGCGATAAAACCTGCACACAACGTGTCCCTGTTGCTGAGGTAGAGCTGTATTTTGAAAACGCCCCCTCTGCTTTCCATTAACACAAGCATTGTAGTCAGAGAAAGGAAACCTTGCTTGGTGTTAGGCATTGTACGTGAAATTCGGTTGGTGATGTAAAGTATCTATATATACCAAACTCTGACTCAAATATATGTTGGAGCTGGCTTTATCAAATGCACATGTGCACTTAAAAGGCGGACATAAAAACTGCCTGCACTATTTTACAGCTTATACCTAAATGTTGTGTTCACAGTAATAAATCATATGGATGCATTTATATTTAGATTTTTGTCTTGTGTTTATAATGTCACAGCATACAGCATACACATTATAGGGATCACTACAGAAACAAGGAAAATATTTTCAAAATACTTATTTCCTTCCAGGCTCTGACTGGCTTTTTGTTGATCGCAACCAGGGAAGGAAAACTGATTTATATCTCAGAAAATGTGACAGACTATCTGGGTCATTCAATGGTGAGTATCAAATTAGTACAGTTACCGATAGTTACTGAAAACATACGTTGTCAGTATTAGTGATCCTCGTACGATATATAAGTCACATTGATCTATATTATCAAAAAGTACAGTTTTTCAAAATTAAAGTCAGGGAAAGAGATGATTAAGAAAACAACAACCAAACATCAAGAAATAACCTGTATGTAAACAGTTATGTTTAACAAAAGATTGTGATATTTACCTTAGTCAGTATGAATCAGTTGAACCACTTTTACCTTCCAGGTTGATATGAAGACCCAGGGGGACAGTTTGTATGATATTGTGGACAAGCGTGACCACGGGACGGTACAGGCCCAACTTCTACAGGCAGGGACAGACGGCGAGAGGGACACGCGGGACGTGGCCTTCTTCTGTCGCATGAATATGTCCAGGAGTCTTAAACGCCAGGCTGGATTCGGGGATGTGAAGGTGAGCTTTAGTCCCTTCTTTTGGAGAGCATATTGAATGAACTTCGTGGAGTGTCTTTGTTTCTAATATATCGTAATAGATCTAATATTAGATTCATATATGTGAGAGTCAGGAATCGTATTGTTGGTTCTATTTCCGATAGTTCATATATATTTTCTCTTGGGTGAATCTTGTTTTACTTGAAAAAATGTCTCATTTTCTCGGTGACAATAGAAATGTTAAATAGGTGAACTACAAAGCTCACAGCCTGTATTTTTGGATGGGGAGCCGTGTTGCTTAGGGATCGATGTCCACGAAACGAGGAAAATGTTTAGTGTGAGAGTGAAGTTTCTTTGAGGCTGTTTCGGCAATAGCATGGTGTGTGTGTGTGTGTGTGTGTGCGTGCGTGCGTGCGTGCGTGTGTGTGTGTGTGTGTGTGTGTGTGTGTGTGTGTGTGTGTGTGTGCGTGCGCGCGTGTGTGTGTGTGTGTGAAGGGTGGTTCGAAGGTTATGATACTTCATTCAGTAAAGTTTAGACTTTTGGGTTTGCAGTTAGTAAATCTAATGTACTTACACAAATACATTGCATGAGATAGGTTACTCAGATCGACGAAATCGACCTGAATGAATCCGGCTTGTGAATGCTGGACATCTCTAGCTTGCATGTATGGCTTGCCGCTCATGAGAAATGGATGTTTATGTGTTGAAACGTGAAGCAGAATTTCGTTCTACTCCAGTAACGAGAATAATTGGGAGCAACATATTTTAAAGTCTCTCATGCGGAATTCAACGTGTCAGATTTCATGGTATTTGCTTTTCGGTAGGATAACATTCCGCAACAGGCCACATTTTCCCCACACCACCGTGTTTACTTAGGAATCCGAAACAAAGGTCATGTGAAAGTTCAGTGTAAGAAACGCTCAAACTGCACAGGAAACGTATTATGAAATAATACTTCAGCTCGATCAATTTATTCTGATAAATTAAATCACATGAATAATACTTATATTTTGTTTTAAACAAGACGAGTCACGACTTCACCTATTAAACTGACAATCAAAGTGAGCCTCTGTTTGATATGGGACTAGGCTTTCTGTTAATGCTGTAAGACAATATCTATCATAATTTGTGTCAGTCTAATGACATTGATGCATTGATTACAAGTAAGTGAGAAGAAGAAAGGGGTCGCGCACTGCAATACATAACGACAGCCCTGACATGTCGATCAGTATGACGGACTGAAGACGACTATAGACACACTCACAGCCTTTTGACGTAGTTCACAACAGGGGATACTGACACCTGCCTTCATCAACATCTCATATACAAGTCATACATATTATTCACTGCCGTAATAAATGTGGCAGCGTAATTACTCCAGTTTCCATTGACAATAGGCTACAGTTATATTAGAAGGAAATAAGGAGTCATGCGAAAGAAACTCACCATCCCGAAAAATACATACCGTATTCGACATAACAAGCGCCTAGGGCGCTCTCAAAATAAGAAATAGTGGGCTCTTATTTAAATAAAATTGTGGTGAAAAAAGAGTTAAAAGATCGTAAATTTCGTGGTTTATGCTGACAGCCTGAAATAATACAAAAGAAAAGTCTGTGCGTATTAGACACGACAGATATATTTTTCAAGAATTTAATTGCCCATGATATGGGGTGCATATAACACACGAGTGCGTATTATACACGAATAAATATGTGTTGTGTACGTTGACCAATTGGAAGAGATGCTAATTGGGATTGTTTACTGGCCAATATATTAGCAAATATCGCCGTGGGCGCTTATCAGCGGGGCGCTTCTTACGTCGAATACGGTACAATACTTTATTATTTACACGGGCATTTACATGTAGAGTCAGGGAAACCTCAGAACTTGTAACTCGATACATGTATGTTACTTGGGCTCTCTTTATTTCACCCTTTATAGCAGTATGTCTTTTAATTATGGTGGGTTATAGAAACACTGAAATGTGTAACTTGTTGCTGAATAACATTTCTGTTTCATAGTTTGGTTAATACGCTCTAATTGTGTACTTTTATTCAGTTTATGGTAAAATTATGCGAGTTGTCTTTTTCTTTTTAATTGTATGTTCAATATCGTTTGTCTCGAAACCAGCGCAACTTGATATATACTTGTTTTTCGTTTGAGTTTCAAGTGAAAATTTTCTTATGACAGTTTCTCATGAAATTGTCTACCCATTTGGAAGTCTACAAAACATAAAGCCTCTTGGATTTCGCATATATAATTGCTAAATGTATATGTCTGTACTAAAGTTTGACCTAAGTGTCGGTGATAAATGAAACTCGGTATGTTACCATGGCTACACTGACGTCATAACAACGAACAACTTCTTGATAGTCTGGCACAAGGGAGAATCATCGCCCATTTTTCTAAACTGACGCACTAAGTCGCTTGTGACACACATACGATATAAAAACGTTATATTTATTCAAAGTACCTGCGTCATTTGAAATCTAAATATGAATTTTAGTTTAAGGGGACATAATACTGCCATGTCATGCTCTACTTGACATCGAGACTATGATTTACGGCCATTCTTCGAAGAGGGAAACAATTTAAGCCATTGTCAAGCGCAGCGCTGCTTTCCTGGCGGAAGCAATATTTTATGTGTCATATCTCGTATGAGCAATCGCTTCACAACACTACGATGTAGAAAAGGAAATAGTGTTGACAAGCAACACTTAGTCAGCCATCACCTGGATGGGTCATACAGGGTAAACTAAATAAATAAAGTAAAACTTAAAAAGATAGACGACAGTGTATTGCACACCGTATAAAATCAAAATGAATAAATACATTGATATGTGCCTCTGGGCAATATCTTTTGTTGATTCTGTGAAGTAATATATAAGTTATAGGCGTTGCTCCACTATATTTACTTAGTACATATCAATGTGTGCACATGTTATTATCAGCGATCCCGCATACAGTAGGTTAACTGTTACATATATAATGCTGACACTGAAAACGTGGGGATCCAATCCATGTCAGCTTGGTAACAGCCTGTTCCGTCGTGGTTAGATGGAGCTGGTCCCTTAGCCTTAGGCGTGCTATCTATATCGCCCTTGTCAGAGTGATCGAGTATAACTAAACTAAGACGGGACTTTACTTCTCCCCACTTTATAGTTTGGATTGATGGATTTTATATGTGTCAAGATGCTGGCTTTTATGCAGCCATGGCCCCAGGAGTAACTTTATCCTCCGAGAAGCGATAACTAAGCATCTCTATATAAACGATATGATGTCAACTTGAGACGAGGGCTTCTTGTTTAACCGCTCAGCAGAGAAGGGAGTGTTTATGTAATAGCGGTCACATGAGCAGTTGTGCATGTGTAACGTGTTAGTGTTGTCTGTGAAAAAAATTCGTTGATGAAATACTGCCTGTCTACTCAGAACGCTTGATGGTGATGTGTTGATGCAGAAATAAAGCAAACACACCAATATGTTTAGTTGATAAATAATTGTTCCACAACACATACACACAAATTTACCAACCAAATATTTCATAGAAAGAGTTATATCAGTTATATTTTGGATTTAAATGATGACTACATTTTTTTCTTCTTTTACCAACCATGACCTGAAAGTTGCTATTTTTCCATTTCCAGGTGATGTATGTGAAGGGTCATTTTGTATCCCACCCCGGCCCGGAGTCTAGCAGTGAGCAACAGGTGGTATTCATGGGGACATGCACACCACTCATCACTCCCGACTTAAAAGAAAATCTTATCCAAAACAACACAATGGTCTTCAAGACAGTCCATCAGCTCGATCTCAGCTTCTTGGAAGTTTCACACACGTAAGTGTTCCACACGGAACTCCATTGTCGACTTGCCCTAGCTGACAATCAGTCTAATGATCGATTTTCGTTGTTCATGTGACAGCTCGCAGGTTCAGGTTCTGTGACACGGATACATAAGTTCACATTCAGACGTGCCAGGCGTTGTTGATAATTCAATTTCTACAGCCTACATGAACTATGTCGTCATGCGTCTGATAATCTAGGTTGGACTCATGCGTCGTCTTGAAGAATTACTAATCCGTGATCACAAGTTCCATTAATTAGGGCGGTCGGGTAGCCTAGTGGTTAAAGCGTTCGCTCGTCACGCCGAAGACCCGGGTTCGATTCCCGACATGGGTACAATGTGTGAAGCCCATTTCTGGTGTCCCCTGCCGTGATATTGCTGGAATATTGCTAAAAGCGGCGTAAAACCATACTCACTCACTCACTCCATTAATTACATACTTGATTCTTCATCTATTTGAATGATCTAAACATATCCAGTCAATAACTGTATCGATTATTTATTGACCGCCGTCATGTAGCGGGAATATTGCTGAATGCGGTGTTAAACAAACAACAAACGCAGCACGACTCCTGTAGCGCTCTAGTAAATATATATCTTGTGCTTTCAGGGCCGAGTACCATCTTGGCTACAGCAATGGCGAACTGTTCCGTCGATCTTGGTACAGTCTTCTTCATCCCGAGGACCTGCAGGAGGCCAGAGATAAACATGTGCAGTGTAAGTGGACCCAGCATTGCACTGTGCTCCGTTTTCCAGCTGTTTCTATTTCTATAAATACGATCAAGCGAATCAAACTATGGCTCATTCGGTTACTGTTATTTACACGATACGGAAATTAGAAAGAAAATTATCATTTTGCATTCTTTTTTTCAGTGATCCGCTCCAATCACGAGATGGGATGCATGATGATTGTGAGAATGATCAGGGCAGATAATTCCATCTTCTGGGTGAACGTTGTCATGCATATTAAGCAGGCATCTGTTTCCAACAGCGATGACCCAGTCATCGCGTGCGTCAACCAGGTTATCAGGTGCGTACAGTTATCTTTCTAATAGACCTCAATTACACCTCAAGCTGGTGGCCTCACGGGTTATTAATGATAGTTTACTACCAGATATGTACATATGATTAGCTGTTGATTAGTTCAGTTGATTGGCATTGCTTCAACAATAATGTATCTTGTTAAGCTAGAAGGTTTTGTGAGTTGAACATCATATGCCAAGTATGCCAGTCTTTTATGATTTTCTATGATTCCATTTCAGTGAGCAAGAGGCGTACCAATTCAAACTGCAGAGTCAGATGTTCCAGTTCTACCCCCCACGCGGTGAACCCTGGCAACAAACAGTGCCTTGTCCCACTATTGTTCAAGAACAGGACACCAGGTGGCTGCAACCCAGTTCTGGCTTCCAGGCTACAACCAGAATGAGGGCAACACAGGCTGGACCTGTTTACCCTTCTCAGAGTGGCTGCCAGACTGGACCTTTTATGCCTTACATCGACCCAAGACTGAGGCGAGGTGATCAGCTGAAAAACGGTGGATCTGGTCAGACTGAGCGATTGAAGGAGATGCTGAAGAGAAAGATCAAGGGACCCTGCAAACCAGCAGCTAAGGTTCCAAGACTCTCTCCTAGTGGGAATGATGACAAACTCTCTGGTCAAGGTTTCGATTTCGGTTCAAGTAGTTTCATGATTCCCAACTTGGATAACTTCCGTGATTCCTTCCCAGCACTCTCTGTCGCTCAGGGCGGATGGGCTGAGCATACACAGGTTATGTCTCAGAGCAACAGCGTTTTCTCTGCAGTGGCTCTCCAGCAAAAGAAAAACATCTTGATGGAACCAAGTTCACTCAGCCCAGGCTCTATGCTACAGGAACAAGTTGTACCTGATGTCAGTGCCCTGCCAGAATCGTATCTGACACCAGATCCATCCCCAGCCTCCTCGCCCGATCCAAACAGCAAGGTCTTCAAGGTTGATGTAATCACTCCATCTAAGTCAACACGGCCGTGTCCCAAGACTATCATTGAGGAACTTAAACAACTTGCCAACTGCGTCGGGCCCAAGATAAAATCTGAACCTCTTCCCCCAACACCAACCAAAAAGAGGAAAGAACTTCCAGTCATCGATCCATTTGAAGTTGAGTCTTTCTTTTGGGATTTTGACGTTTCTAAACCTAACCTACAGTGTCCGGAAGATGCCAAGGTCAACCTTCCATGTCATGAAGTGTCGAAAAAGGTTGCCAGCAGCCCTGTTAAAGCCAAGAAAAACCTTCCCCTAATCGACGCAACGGAGCTAGAGGAATTCTTCAACCACTTCAATGGGGAAAACAGTCCATATGTTGACGCCCAGATGTTGGTCGACTCAGCGGGGACCTTCTTTGAGCAGCAGGCTCTGGTCAAGGAAGAGGATTGCCCCCCAGTCATCAAAGTTGAATGCTCCAACAGCCCAGCTTCACAAAGTATGTCTCCTTTTTCAATGACGTCATGTGAATTGTCAGAGGAGGAGGAGCTTCTCGAGGAGCTGGCATCTACCCCCTTGGAGATGACTCTGTCTGTGACCGTCAAGGACGAATATCTGCCTCTCAGCACCCCAAAACCATGTGGGTCCTACGAAGAGGAGGATTTCTTTCAAATCCAGAAACTGCTGACATCCCTGGCTCCTAATAATGGTAAGTATCATTGCGGAGTTTGATTTGATTAAATTATAATAATACCAATAATAATCTTGATGATCATCTTCTTACTATTTTTAATCATTTATAGTAATAATAATGTCCAAGTTTTATGATAATCTGTGTTACTTGTGAAAGGAACAAAATACTCATGATAGTCTTTGTTTTCTTCCTCAGGCGCCATTGCTCTATCTGAAGAAACCCAGTAGGCCAAGTGTGTAAGCTTGACTTACAACTGTTATTTAGTGTATGGCATATTGCCATGTCAACAACACCCCGCTTGGACAGTTGTCCATTTGAGGTGTCGCTGCTGGTCAGCCATATATAATTGTTACATCCCGCTGGACGGGCCTTGTTGCCATGCCAACATATATGGACCCTGAATATGTCGCTGCTGGACAGTATCGTGTTGATTTGGCGCTGCTGAGCAGCCTTACTTCATGCTCCCCCTGCAGGCCAGGCAATGTGCTGAGTGCTTGAAGCACTGGACTTCTACGTGCTAGTCTAGATGGACTTGAGTAACTTGAGACAATACGTCTAAAAACAGCCCTGTGAAAAAATCGATGATTTAGTGCACTGACTTGAGTTTGCATTTTTGAAGACTACTGTTAGTAGAGATTTGGTTTTGTTGGGAAGATTGTATTTGTTACTAGTTACAAACGAAGCATCACTGCATTGAATGCACGATGGTACTCACTTTGTTAGCATTTTACTTGGTATATTGTTATTGTTTGTACCGGTTATTTGTCACCTGTCATGTTTTATACACAAACTGCTGGTCAGTCAAAATGCCCTGCAGGTCAGTGGTTAATAATCATTGCAGGTCATTGATTATTTTGTTAATTACCTTTATAATCACATTGTATTCATCTCATGTCATGCCCATATCGTATTATTTACTTGAATGTACATTATACATTTACCCGTTTGATATAAGAGCCACAACTAATTACCTGGATGTTTTTAGATGTACGCGCTGCATTATATCGTAATCGACAACTGATATAATGTTATAACACATCTCCATTTCTCATTACACATTAACCCAGACTCAGTCACCAACGTGTTGATACGTCGCGGGACGACAACAATGACATTATTGATTCCTATACAGTCATTTATCTTCTATAGAGGCAAAGGTTATTTATCAACTTTCCCATGAGATTAGGTATTTCCAATCAAGTGTACATGAGCTCCTCTGTTTAGGTCAACTTCATCAACTGTTTTCGCATTCCTGTGTTTTTGATTCGTAGCCATGTCGTTTAGTTCCCATGCATGCTATTTTTGTGTAGAAGATAAACTTTGTCTAAGGATGGCATTCCGAGAGGGACAATATCTTTGTCACAGAAAGAGGGTAGGGTGTAGTTCCCATGAACATAAGCTGGTCTCGTGTAGTGGGAAAAGCACCTTGCACGTTTCAAATTTGGATCTTTAGGGATTAACTCGAGACATCAAATTTCTTAATCACCGCCAATGTACCGAGCCGGTCTCGTACAGGGGTTGCCATTAGGAAATTTGAAGTGATCAGTCTGGCCCTCTGAACTCTAAAACAATAAGAGCAATATTTCATGTTTGTGTATTTCCTCATCAATTTACTGGAGAGTGCGTTTTGCTTGAACGTTGAAATATTCTCTTCTGTCCTGTGTTGATTAATACGGACTCATGTGTTTAAATGGCTGGCCCGTTTGAGCGTTGTGTCGTGTTGTTAATCAATACTGAAACTGCCCGATCATGGTACTAGGCTGGTTCTAGCTCCTACTGTTGAGTGTAAAAGGGCTTAAGTTTCTCTCGTGTTCACGCTTCATGCTTTTTCAAGATGGCGTCCTGATTTGTGAGTCTGGTTACTTCAAGCAGACGACGTTTTGAAAAGATGTTTTGTCGCGGCTGCAAACTCCCGCTGTTAAGTTGTCGCTTAATGTCTCAGAAAACAGCTGTTGAAGTTGACATTAGCACCAAAAAATGATTTGAAATGGCAGTGCCTTGGAATTTTTGCCAAAGTGCTTTTTTGAAGGAGATATATTTTTGAGATAATCTTCGTTGTAGAAAACACTTGTAGATTTGACAAGTGTAGATAGATGTGGTCGGGGCAACATGTCCGCAGACAAGGAAAGTGCCTTTTATCAGAAAGTTAATTTATCAGAATTATGATACTGATTTGTCATAATTCCCACGTCACGGAACAGGCTTTGTACTGTTATCATGTTTGTTTGCTATGAAATAAGCTTAAATAAATAATCTGTGTCATCATCGATCTTTTGTGTTATTTACAAAAATTGCCTGCCCACTTGATGACTCCCTATGTTGTCTGTGGAAGGGCTTAAAGGAGCTTTGATTCCCTCTGAAGTAATCACTTGTAGTATCATGGAGTTGAGGTCATACGTTTTCTCCATGTAAACCGCAGTCTCATGTTTGATGCCTTAGTGGCAAATCAATGACTAAGAGAAATGTGACAATTGCTCTTCAGAAATGCTTTCTAGATTATCCAATTTACAACTTTGACAGATACTTGTTTTTACGACAATGAACTTCAAACAAAGGCTTAGATTATGTGCCTATGAAGATAGTGACACGTGACAGGACACTATGAACGACAGATAATGATATACACAGATCTAAGTTACAAACGACGGATGTACACAGGACAAACCGTCAGTGACGAACGTCAGACAAGGACGTAAATGGAGAAAGACAGTTAAGGATGTACACATGACACCACAGAGGTGTCTACCGAACGACGGATAAGGATGTACAGAGGACCTCAAGAAGGTTACTAACAACGGATAAGGATGTACACATGACACCACTGAGGTGACTAACGACGGATAAGGATGTACACATGACACCATGGAGATGACTAACGACGGATAAGGATGTACAGAGGACCTCAAGTAGGTTACTAATTACAGATAAGGATGTACACATGACACCACGGAGGTTACTTAAGACAGATAAGGATGTACAAAGTACCTCAAGTAGGTTACTGATTACAGATAAGGATGTACACATGACACCACGGAGGTTACTAAAGACAGATAAGGATGTACAGAGGACATCACGTAGGTTACTAACGACGGATAAGGATGTACAGAGGACACCACATAGGTTACTAACGACGGATAAGGATGTACAGAGGACCTCACGTAGGTTACTAACGACGGATAAGGATGTACAGAGGACACCACATAGGTTACTAAAGACAGATAAGGATGTACAGAGGACCTCACGTAGGTTACTAACGACGGATAAGGATGTACACATGACACCACGTAGGTGACTAACGACGGATAAGGATGTACAGAGGACACCAAATAGGTTACTAACGACGGATAAGGATGTACACATGACACCACATAGGTTACTAAAGACAGATAAGGATGTACAGAGGACCTCACGTAGGTTACTAACGACGGATAAGGATGTACACATGACACCACGGAGGTGACTAACGACGGATAAGGATGTACAGAGGACACCACATAGGTTGCTAACGACGGATAAGGATGTACACAGGGCACCATGGAGGTTACGTAAGACAGATAGGGATGTACAGAGGACCTCACGTAGGTTACTAACGACGGATAAGGATGTACACATGACACCACGGAGGTGACTAACGACGGATAAGGATGTACAGAGGACACCACATAGGTTACTAACGACGGATAAGGATGTACAGAGGACCTCAAGAAGGTTACTAACGACGGATAAGGATGTACAGAGGACCTCAAGTAGGTTACTGATTACAGATAAGGATGTACACATGACACCACGGAGGTGACTAAAGACAGATAAGGATGTACAGAGGACCCCACGTAGGTTACTAACGATGGATAAGGATGTACACATGACACCACGGAGGTGACTAACGACGGATAAGGATGTACAGAGGACCTCAAGTAGGTTACTAACGACGGATAAGGATGTACACATGACACCACGGAGGTTACTCAAGACAGATAAGGATGAACAGAGGACCTCACGTAGGTTACTAACGACGAATAAGGATGTACACAGGACACCACGGAGGTGACTCACGACGGATAAGGATGTAAACAGGACACAACGTAGGTAACTAACGACGGATAAGGATGCACACTTGACACCACAAAAGTGACTTACGACAGACTAGGATGTACAGAGGATGCCGCGTAGGTGACTAACAAGGGATAAGGATGTACACATGACACCACGTAGGTGACTAACGACGGATGAGGATGTACAGAGGATACCACGTTACTACAGGTTACTATGTTTGTCGTAAAAGGCGACTAACGGGATCGGGTGGTCAAGCTCGCTTACTTGGTTGATGCATGTCATTGTATCCCAATTGCGTAGATCGATGCTCATTGATATCAATCACTGGATTGTCTGGTCCAGACGCGATTATTTACAGACCGCCGCTATTTGGCTGGTATATTGCTGAATGCGGCGTTAAACAACAAACAAAACTTTAACGAATTTCTTGTCTGAAATGGGATACAAAACTTTCCACACTGGATTCAGTACATTTATTTCTAAACAGTGTCACATATGTGGTCATTGAGTATGGCAATAAATCATTCCAGACAAGCCATGAATGGCTGGCACACACATGCTCCTGTGGAAACTGGGTGTGAAATAGACGGAAAACGACGCATATGTACAATATTCCTCCACATTATTGCATATGCCAATACCTACATGAATTACATTGATATTGATTACAGACGTACTTGGCCATGGGTTATGTTACTTGCCAGGGATATATACTGGTGTTAGCTCCTCCTAACGTCATGTGTGTTGTGTGACCATCTGCACTGGGCAGATTACGTCTCGATCATTTCAATTCCTTTGTTCCTACAGACTAGTTTATTGTTGACGGCTACATCTGAAACATTTAACAAGTATATTTAGCAGCGGTTCACTATTTTGACTTCAACTTCATGTTCCCGTGTATGTGTGGTGAATATTTAACTTGCCTTTGCATGTGTTTGTAACGGTTGCCACCGGTAGGGCAGGATACGCTCACCTCATCGCAAACATCTGGTATCATCCCTGTTTGATGGTGATTCATAAACACATGCTCATGATATAGTCGGAATGGACCAATGGCCTCTGCTTTTGGCAGAGATTTCTTATGATGATATTTTCTGATGATTATTTCCCCGCCTTTATTGTTAGTGTGTTAAAGATGCATGCTTCGTGATTTTAACTATCTTCAAGACTCAATTCAGAGATTTCTTTTGATTGTGGAAATTATGTTGATTTTATTTGTAAAATAAATTATGTCGTGCGTTTAAATAGAATGCAGTTTGAACATGACCAGTATTCAGCTTGATGTTACTATGACAACATATGTGTACTTATAACAGGAGTACGATACGCGCTATAACGTAAGTGGTACTGCCAAGGTAGCCTTGCTCCGAGGTTGTACTGAAAGAAAAGTCCATGGATGTGTGGTAATTCCATCCTCCTAATAGGTAAGTCTAGATATCTGGACAGTACTCCAGTCTCTGATAAGGACAACTTGTTCTTATTACTTACATAATCTAGAAATTATGATTTAAATTAATAATTATTGCCTATGAAACTTGTGCAAGTCTATGGCAAGTGTGTAACAGACATATCAGAGGTGTCATCAAGAAAGAAAGCAAACCAGTGTATGCAGTATGTGTGTATTGTCGGGATTTTGTAACAACACGTGTTCGACACTTAATGGGCTGATTTGTTTCAGCAGCACGATAAGAGTCGCAGATTCATACGTGGCGCAGGACACGCTCACCTCGTCGCGAACATCTGGTATTATCACTATTTGATAGTGATTCATAAACACATGCTTATGACATAGTCGGAATCGTACAATGAACTCTGATATTAGCAGAATTTTTTTATGATAAGGAAGGGATTTTGTCGGGTTTTTTTGTCCGTAGCTTTTTCTTACGATGTTATTGCAAATTATATTTTTCGTGAAAAGGTCAATAAAAGGTATATTAGTTACCACATTAATATTTTACATTAATCACAACAAATACACATAATTTGCACCATACGATGAAATCAGAAATATGCTACTATACGAATAGCTCGACGGTGATGATGATAATAATGATGATGACTTTGATTATAGAATAATGCTATCGAGCAGTATTCCGGGTAAACGGTTGGTTGGTTGGTTTGTTTGTTGTTTAACGCCGCACCCAGCAATATTCCAGATATATGACGGCGGTCTGTAAATAATCGAGTCTGACCAGACAATCCAGTGATTGACATCATCAGCATCGATCCACGCAATTGGGATCGATGACATGCATCAACCAAGTCAGCGAGCCTGACCACACGATCCCGTTAGTCGCCTCTTACAACAAGCATAGTCGCCTTTTATGGCAAGCATGGGTTGCTGAAGACCGATCCTACCCCGGATCTTCACGGGTCCCGGGTAAACGGGGTCATGGAAACCCGAACCGACTGTCCCTGCACCTAGAACTTTGATAAGTGAGTCGTGCGAAGATTATATACAATTAAGATTTATTGACAAAAACGAACTTTGTGTTCCGCAAATCAAATTTGATTGCGTACCTCGTGGGACGTTTATCATGCTGTCAACCAGTGGTTTACCTGGCCCAGACTCAACAGTTACTGTTCACAGCCCGCCGTGACACAGCTGGACTGCGGCGTAAAACAACACACATCCACAGGTAAACTTTAAACTCGTGGAACGCCCGGGTCATATAACGCAGCATCCACAGGCCCATAAGTATGTTGTCAGATCAGAATGCAATTGGGATCGGGTGGTCTCAATATGTTTCCTTCCTGGTTTGTGTGTCATCATACCCCGACGGTCTAGGCTTTGTTCATGCTATCAACCACCGCTTTGTTCTGCCAAGACTAAATTATCAACAGACCGACGTGATAAAGCTGGAAAAGGTCTGAAACCTACCTCACTTACTCTCATGGGACAGAAATACCGATACCAGTCCTGTTCTGCTTTCACAGTAATCACACACATAGATCTACTGGTTTACCTTCATGGCAAGATTATTATAGGCGGGTTGAAACCGAACATGAAACTTACTCAAAAGTCATAATAACTCAGGATTGTTCCTTTGAATTCTTGCAATATTTTTCAGAAAGTATGTCATGGGACAGGATTTGTGAGAAAACGCTTATATCAGGACACGATGATGGTTTTTACAGCTGTCGAGGTTCATTTTAGAGGCTTTAAACCCACATTCTGGAAATTGTAAGCCATGTGAACCGCGGGCCCTGTCTTCAAGAGCGCGTCTCATGGCATGTGAAGCTAAAATATCAAGGCTACCAGCTCAAGTTGTGCGAAGAGTTCCCAAACCACTTGTTCTGTCCTTTGAGTACATAAAGCTTTGGATAAATGAAAGTGTCAGTATCACTGGGATCTTTTTAGGATACAGGATACTGTTTCGGTCGCTGCATACACCACGAAATGTTTATCTGTGAAGGAGTGAGGCGTATTATCAAACAATTGTTTGAGAAAGGGAGAGAGAGAGTGAAAGACAGTGAGATAGAGAGAGTGAAAGAGAGATAGAGAGATAGAGTGAAAGAGAGATAGAGAGAGAGAAAGATAGAGAGATAGAGTGAACGAGAGAAAGAGAGATAGAGAGAGAGAAAGATAGAGAGATAGAGTGAACGAGAGAGAGTGTGAAAGCGAGATAGAGAGAGAAAGAAAGAGAGAGAGAGAGTGAAAGACAGTGAGATAGAGAGAGTGAAAGAGAGATAGAGTGAACGAGAGAAAGAGAGATAGAGAGAAAGAAAGATAGAGAGATAGAGTGAACGAGAGAGAGAGTGTGAAAGCGAGATAGAGAGAGAGAAAGAAAGAGAGAGAGAGTGAACGAGAGCGATAGAGAGAGAGAAAGAGTGAGTGAGAGTGTGAGAGATAGAGTGAACGAGAGCGATAGAGAGAGAGAGTGAGAGAGAGATAGAGTGAACGAGAGAGAGAGAGGGAGAGAGAGATAGAGTGAACGAGAGAGAGAGAGGGAGAGAGAGATGGTCATGCATACAATTAGTGAATCTAACTCCCACTAAGCCTGACCTTGTTTCAGATAACCACACACACGATTACTGATTACATATCATGATGCCTTGAGGGATGAGAGGTCGCCACCCTGTACAAGCTGTCAGCTGATAGTGTTATGCAGACTGTGAAACCTTATCGAAAATAGACTACAGCAACTTGATTAAATGTGATGAGAAAGTAAAAATAAACCACATCACCGGGTATTATGTATTTGTTTATGGCTAACTTCGGAAACATGGACATACAAACCCTTTCTTTTTTAAATAAAATGCACATCGTCTGCTATGTTACATATTCGTTTTGTGCGGATAATTCACAAACAAACGAACAAACACTTCCGTTTTAATGAAAATTGTGCGAATGGCGGATGCTACCATTAGAGCAGGACGTGCCTACCCACGTCAATAACACCTGGTGTTAGATTGTTTCCTTCTTAGGGAAGAGAATTTATGGACGTCAACGTCTTTATTATGAGGAACACAACGTTTCGGAGTATATACTTTCTCCTTCATCAGGTGAATCAGCGCGTTCACCTGATGCAGAAGTAAGTATATATACCGAAATGTTGTGTTCCTCATAATAAAGAAGTTGACATCCCTAAATTTTCTCCCTCATGTGTATCACCTCTAAATGCCCTTCAAAGACTCATTTCATTAGTATTGTAATTACTTGTAGACTTCTGGTTTGACGGAAACGTGAATTGATACAAAAAATGTAAATATCCTTGATCTTCTTTGCTAAAGTGTAAGTGGAAGCGATTATCTTGAAGAGAAAGTGGCAGATTGTCTGTCCTACTAACTCGAATATGTTAAAGAGTACACAAATGTAGCACATATCTTATCTTTCTATCGTGATTGCCTTGTGCATTTCTCGTGTTAACTTTCCCATGGATATATTTAAATCAGTTTGTACAAAAAATACACTTTACTCCAGATCAGAAGGCAAGCTTGCTGCACAATAAGGCTGGTGTGTGTGCGTGCGTGCGTGCGTGCGTGCGTGCGTGCGTGTGTGTGTGTGTGTGCGTGCGTGCGTGTGTGTGTGTGTGTCTAATATTTCCTTGAAGGCATGTGCTGTTACAAGAGATTGATATATTTTATTTACACTTATGTGTGTGTAGCTGATGTGTGTAACTGATGTGATTGAAACTGACGTGATTGTAACTACAGTCCGTTTGAGGTTGAACAACTCGTAAAGGAATCCCTTGGTCGGGTAACAGTAGAAACATGGAGGCGTTGTGTGGCCACAGTCGTTGACGAGATAGAGCCACGTTATTGGTCACGAGATGGACTACGGCCAGCAACAGGCCAACCTATAATAGTGGCAGTCGGTTCAGGCACCAGCAGTTCCGACGACGAGATCTATGGCATGAGCGAGTCAGATTGCGACTGAAATTATCATGAGACGGCCCCTCTAACGCTCTGTCATTTCCCCTACCACAGACCGTGCAGTGCATGCGTACTTGCGCTGTGCCTTCCACGGTTTGTCCCCCCTACGTGTCATGTACACATTTCTATACAAAATTACATGATAGTTTCTTAAAGAACTTCATCCGTCATGGGTCTTAAAATAAACAAAATTAAGATTTTGTTGGGTACAGGGTATTCATGGTCAATTACCGTATTGATGTTTCATACACTTTTCTGGATTTCGAGTTATTTTGCAATTCATCGTTCTCATTTGGAGTCAAACGGACTTGTAACATGTGTGTAACTGATGTGTGTGCAACTGATGTGTGTAGCTGATGTGTGTAACTGATGTGATTGAAACTGACGTGATTGTAACTAACGTGTGTAACTGATGTGTGTAGCTGATGTGTGTGTAACTGATGTGTGTAACTGATGTGTGTGTAGCTGATGTGTGTAACTGATGTGTGTGTAACTGATGTGTGTTACTGATGTGTGTGTAACTGATGTGTGTAGCTGATGTGTGTAACTGATGTGTGTGCAACTGATGTGTGTAGCCGATGTGTGTAACTGATGTGATTGAAACTGACGTGATTGTAACTAACATGTGTGTAACTGATGTGTGTAGCTGATGTGTGTAACTGATGTGTGTGCAACTGATGTGTGTTACTGATGTGTGTAACTGATATGTGTGTAACTGATGTGTGTAGCTGATGTGTGTAACTGATGTGTGTGCAACTGATGTGTGTAACTGATGTGTGTAACTGATGTGTGTAACTGACATGTGTGTAACTGATCTGTGTAACTGATGTGTGTGCAACTGATGTGTGTAACTGATGTGTGTAGCTGATGTGTGTAACTGATGTGTTTATAACTGATGTGTGTAACTGATGTGTGTAACTGACGTGATTGTAACTAACATGTGTGTAACTGATGTGTGTAGCTGATGTGTGTAACTGACATGTGTGTAACTGATGTGTGTGCAACTGATGTGTGTAACTGATGTGTGTAGCTGATGTGTGTAACTGATGTGTTTATAACTGATGTGTGTAACTGATGTGTGTAACTGATGTGTGTAACTGATGTGTGTAACTGACGTGATTGTAACTAACATGTGTGTAACTGATGTGTGTAGCTGATGTGTGTAACTGATGTGTGTGCAACTGATGTGTGTAGCTGATGTGTGTAACTGATGTGTTTATAACTGATATATGTAACTGATATGTGTGTAACTGATGTGATTGTAACTGATGTGAGTAACTGACATGTGTGTAACTGATATGTGTGTAACTGATGTGTTTATTACTGATATGTGTAACTGATATGTGTGTAACTGATGTGATTGTAACTGATGTGATTGTAACTGGTTTGAGTAAATGACATGTGTGTAACTGATATGTGTAAGTGACATGTGTGCAACTGATGTGTGTAGCTGATGTGTGTGGCTGGTGTGTGTGTAACTGATGTGTGTAACTAATGTGTAAGTAACTGGTGAGTGTGTAAATAATGTGATTGTAACTTATGTGTGTAACTGATGTGCGTGCAACTTAGTGATTGTAACTGATATGTGTGTAACTGATGTGTGTGTAACATATGTGTGTAAATGATGTGTGTAACTGATGTGTGTGAAACCGATGTGTGTAACTGATATGTGTATAACTGATGTGTGTAACTGATGTGTGTAACTGATGAGTGTGTAACCGATGTGTGTGTAACTGATATGTGTATAACTGATGTGTGTTACTGATGTGTGTGAAACCGATGTGTGAAACCGATGTGTGTAACTGATGTGTGTTTAACTGATATGTGTATTACTGATGTGTGTAACTGATGTGTGTGAAACCGATGTGTGTAACTGATGTGTGTGTAGCTGATGTGTGTGTAACTGATGTGTGTAACTGATTTATGTATAGCTTATGTGTGTGTAAGTGATTTGTATGCAACTGAGTTGTGTACAACTGATGTGTAACTGATTTGTGTATAACTGATGTGTGTGTAACGTATTTGTGTGTAAATGGTGTGTGTGCAACTGATGTGTGTGCAACTGATGAGTGTGTAACTGATGAGTGTGTAACTGATGAGTGTGTAACTGATGTAACTAGGAATTTGTAAATGAATTTCTAACTGATACGGAGACACAGATGTATTCATTATCGTTCAAGTCCTGACTTTCTATAGGTTCTGATAAATGGGTCGGGGTACAACGATCAGTTAACACCTTACAATCACACCATATTGATGGTATTACTGTTTTTCAGTATTACGTAGTTTGAATGCAGAAAAGACTCGGTGGTATACAAACACGACGTAATCGCCAATTGTCAAGCCACGGGAATAATAACGAGTGTTCAGCACAATAATTGGAGGTCATTAAGAGCTCGCAGGTTTAGCATTTTAACATTGGTGATTGCATTTCACCTATATGCTTGTGCGCAGTAGGGCAGTCGATCAATAATACACTCTATGGCTTACGATGGTCCGACCATACCTCGATCGATGACAGACTGATCTATGTGGTACGTTAATAATTGCCGTTCAGCTCACATTACACTGAAACATACATCAGCCCATTTGCAAAAAGGTTGATGATGTGTTTTTCAGTGGAATGGTGTGGGTTTTTATCGACCGAATACAGAATAAAAACGACTCAAATCTGTTCAGCTAATTTAGAGAGCTTTCGAAATGTGCCAGTTACTAGTACGTGTTGTTATAACACACGTTGGGACTTCAAACACAAGTAGATTGTCTATTGGCAGTATTAAATAAAAGATGAGTACATTTAACTCAATTTTAGAATGGAACCACGCCTCTAATGGGACACTCCCTGCACGGATAGCATAACGCCACTTTGATGCTCTGAATGTCTGGTTGAACACGTACATAGATAGAAATCTTTCTGTTTAGTGTCACGGGTGGCCCAATCGTCAAAACACTGCAATGGGTTCTGCATGGTTAAGTGTGTCAGAATCCTTTGATCTTGAGTTCGAATTCCATATTCACCCTGGTCATGAAGTTTGATTTGTCAGCACAATGCCCACGCTTGTAAAGGCTTGGTGCCTGTATCATATCTGGCTCTACTTCCGACATTAAGCTGACACCCCTATATAAAACTGAATATTAGTGCAAACGGCGTCAAACCCAACTCACTCACTCACTCACGCCAAAGAAGCGTAAAGTATGATAATGTTACTGATGGCAACTCATATAAACACCCAGTTATAATCGAATCTGGAACAAACATTACAATGGTTGACATCATGAGCATCGGTCAGATAAATGAGTCAACCGAGTCAGCGAGCCTGACCACTTGATCCAGTTAGTCGCCTCGTACAATACGCAGGCAATGGGTTTCTGGAAACCAATTCTAACCCGGATCTTCACGGGTTATAAGTATCTGAACATTGTTAGGTCTGATCACAAGATTCCAGATTAACTCAAAGCGTTCTGATATATTTATGTCTATTATGCTTATCCGGATTTAATTTAGCCTGATACATATTAATTACTCCTGTGCTAGACACAAGTCTGTAGGTGTGGTCGGGTAGCCCAGTGGTTAAAGCGTTCGCTCGTCACGCCGAAGACCCGGGTTCGATTCCCGACATAGGTACAATGTGTGAAGCCCATTTCTGGTGTCCCCCGCCGTGATATTGCTGGAATATTGCTAAAAGCGGCGTAAACCAATACTTACTCACTCACTCGCAAGTCTGTAGGGGGTAAGACACCACGGGCTGTCATACAGTCCAACCTTGCTTTGAAATCTGTTAAACATAAACATTGACTTTTCATTCATGCCAGTAGCGAATGTCAGCTATGAAGATAAAAGCTAGTACTCTACTTTAAAAAGTCCTATATTGCACTTTACATAATTACAATATAAATGTCCAGGTTAATACGGCACATAAGCACTATCTTTTGTGACAATGTAGATGTGTATCCACTTCAGTGTGTCATATCTTGCATGGATATGCTTATAACGAGCAATATACCGTGTTACAATGTACAAGTTTATCCAGTTCACTGTGTCATATCTTGCATGGATATGCTTATAACGAGCAACATACCGTGTTACAATGTACAAGTTTATCCAGTTCACTGTGTCATATCTTGCATGGATATGCTTATAAAGAGCAATATACCGTGTTACAATGTACAAGTTTATCCAGTTCACTGTGTCATATCTTGCATGGATATGCTTATAACGAGCAATATACCGTGTTACAATGTACAAGTTTATCCAGTTCACTGTGTCATATCTTGCATGAATATGCTATAACGAGCAATATACCGTGTTACAATGTACAAGTTTATCCAGTTCACTGTGTCATATCTTGCATGAATATGCTATAACGAGCAATATACCGTGTTACAATGTACAAGTTTATCAAGTTCACTGTGTCATATCTTGCATGGATATGCTTATAAAGAGCAATATACCGTGTTACAATGTACAAGTTTATCCAGTTCACTGTGTCATATCTTGCATGAATATGCTATAACGAGCAATATACCGTGTTACAATGTACAAGTTTATCAAGTTCACTGTGTCCTATCTTGCATGGATATGCTATAACGAGCAATATACCGTATTACAATGTACAAGTTTATCCAGTTCACTGTGTCATATCTTGGACTTCGTGTATACAGTATATCAACATCAATATGCTTTATAGAACAGAACAATCTGGTACAATGTAGATATTTATCCACTTCAGTGTGTCGAATCGTGCACCATTTGGGCTTTCAATGTAACATTGAAACTGTCAGCGTCGTTTTAGCATACTTTCCCCACTTCCATCTGTTCTCTTCAGGGACACAATGATGATTATGACTGTGACATCTGTATGTCAATAGTTCATGCAGTAGTGTATTTAGGAATATGCATATACATACACATTGATAAACTTGCTACGTCAGGAAACACAAAGCACATGCAGGCATAGCACCTATGCCGCGTTGATGGTGTTTTTACGAAATGTTTTGCATGTTATTTTTTCAACATTTGGCTGTCATGTGTCCTTTAATAACTAGGGAATATAGTTATAGAAAGGTCTTTGTTGCCTTTATTTCATTGGATGTTCAAAGGATGTTTTCAAGAATTCAGCCTCGGCCCTCAAACGGTTGTGATTCATTTCCAGAGAAAAGAAATCACCAAGTTCCTTTTTTTTTCATTTTAAAAAACGAAATTTATCTTACACAATTTCAAGCTCGGATAGTAATAATACATTTAAAATAAATGACGAATCAAAAATGGTTTTAATACATACCATTAGAAGCAATAAATAAATGGGTCAAACCTTTCTTCGCATTTCAAACCCCCCTAAGTATACCCAAGGCATGAAAACAGAATCATGAGAAGTAAAGAGACGGAAGTTTATGTGATCGTTTCATATTGAGAGGTAAATGTGTTGGCTAATGTACATTTAAGTGCTTATTGATTGTGTTGTATAATGTTTGATTTTCGTAACAATTAAATCAAATGCCATTACTATTTTCACTCGGAAACAAGCAAGATATCTCTGCGAGAGCAGGACATGATCCTAGTCCAAAAAACTGTTGACAAACTGACATGTTGTTTACAGTATTGAATGAGTGAGTGAATGGTGTGGGTTTACTGCCACTTTGAACAGTGTCTCTGTTAAAGGACACCCATTGGGATTCCGGGTTAGAATGGGTCCCCAACAACCTATACTGGTCGTATGAGTGAATGAGTATGGTTTTACGCCGCTTTTAGCAATATTCCAGCAATATCACGGCGGGGGATACAAGAAATGGGCTTCACACATTGTGCCCATGTCGGGAATCGAACCCGGACTGGTCGTGTGAGGCATCATAGTGGACCAGATTGGTAGGCCCGGTGATTTGGTAGATAGTATCGACGTCGTGGATAGTTGTTCATAATATCAATCACTTGTTTGACTGATCCAGACTAGATTTTATACAGCCGCCGTCATACAGCTGTAATGTTGCTATGTGCGGCGTTAAACAAAACAACCAAAGAAGCTGTAATCTCTAGTGACGCATACTGAGGCATATATGTACCTTTGTTGAAACTCGTGAACATATGCAGTGAACATATGAACATATGAACATATGCTAATGGGTATGAAGCTAAAAGGACAAGGATCATTATTCAGAGCGAATCTGGGATTCGAACTAATAGCCTACATTAGTATTAAGGCCATTTTTGTATATATATATAAAACCCGCAATAAATTGTAATGTAATTACTTAATAAAACTAATATTTTTGAAGTACCTTCTCATCTCCAGATACCTTTCACAGCTAACTTTATTGATCCCTTTTCCAGCCTATATCTATTTTATTCATTCCTTCTGTGTGAAAGTCGTGAACTATGGTAGTCTGTCATACAGAGAGTGAAATAAATATACCCAATACAGCCCATGCAAGTCTATAATGTTTGGCAAGTCTAGATTACTGCAGTATCTGAAAATGAAGAAAGTCTCTGGGCTCCTTTTTATTATATTTTATAACTATAATGTAACGACTGTTTTTTCTCTAAAATATGTTCATTTCAGAGACTAGATGTTAGTCTAGAAATATGGATGCAAGTGCTGTTATGCGCAAAGAAGAACACCCTCGCAGTCAACACTGTTAACCACCCAGCTGTATGTAATTAATATCCTGACCCACTTTCTAGCAACCATGTATAAACACACGCCCAGTGTGCATCTGTTTCAGCCCAACTGATTCCTTCCTTGTTGAAGGGACGATGTGTTTATCAGACACCAGCCTGTAGGTTACTATTGCGGAAGTCGACTTGCTACACAGGGTAGGATATCGGAGATACACGGCACCAGTGTGAAATGTTGTGTAGCAACCGTGAAGTCAGTCAGTATTTCCATGTCGACGTAAACCCCTGTCAAGTACTGTCCTAACTTGGACAAGAAGTAAATTATTGACATTAATGATACCAAATGTCGTTTAAAGGCAAACTGCTTCCTTGTCTGACGAAAGAGCCGTGCTAATGTAAAACAATAGATTCAGATGAACCATCACGAATGTAAATGATATTAAAAAGGTGTTATGAACTACTGTAGTTGTTGATTGTTGTTTCACGCCGCGCTTAGCAATATTACAGCGATATGACGGCGGTCTGTAAATAATCGAGTCTGGACCAGACAATCCAGTGATTGACATAATGAGCATTGGTCCACGCGATTGGGATACGATGACATGCATCAACCAAGTCAGCGAGCCTGACCACCCGATCCCGTTAGTCGCCTCTTACGACAAGCATAGTCGCCTTTTACAGCAAGCATGGGTTGCTGAAGATCTGTTCTACCCCGGATCTTCATGGGTCGAGCTACTGTAGCATTATATTGCAATAATAGTTGATGTTTAAGGCCAACAATTGGTCTCTGGAATAGAAATATACGTTTTGTTTTGATGAATTGTCTTTTAATATATAATACAAAGAAACCAATAGAATATATTTTTATCCGAACTGTAGACGTCTTCGTGAGTATTCAGATACTTTTGTCTCAAGATATGTAAGGACCCGTTAAGATCCGGGGTAGAATGGGTGTCAGCAACCAAAAAGGCAACTTAGATTGTCGTAAAAGGCGACTAATGGGATAGCGTGGTCACGCTCACTGACCTGGTTGATGCATGTCATCTTATCCCAATTGTGTGGATCGATGCTAATGATGCAAATCCCTGAATTCTCTGGTCCAGAGTCGATTATTTACACACCGTCTTATGGCTGGAATATTGCTTAGTGTGGCGTTAAACAACAAACAAAGAAACGAACGAACAAGGTCTGTATGAGAAAAGATGATGATTAGTTATAAACCGAAACTGGCTTCCACGGGAGGTATCGCCACTGTGGTGTCATCGGTTACCATGACATCACAAATCTCTCTGCCACCGAAATTGGTCAGCTGTACCATTTATACGCAAGACACTGCTTCTTACTGTGTTTAAACAGAATAAAATGGTAGAATGATTTTGGATGATAAATAGGATCTCACCCTCGTGTCTTTTTATATCAAATATATTAGCATTCATTGATAAAGTTTAAAACTCAAGTCGTGCTGATATATTTGCTAAAGACACTTTGGGATAATCTGCATAGTCATGAATTATGAGTGAGTGAGTGAGTGAGTGAGTTGGGTTTAACGCCGCTTTTGACAGTATTTAGGTCATATCACGGCGTAGCAGCTTAATGTGGGAGGAAAGCCCGAAGTGATGCAGGTCTCAGACGTTTACCACTTCGGTGAAACCCACGAGCACGGGTATGGTGCATGATTTATGACGTTGTGGTGAATAAGTAGCAAATGTCCTGAGTGCTACCAAGGTTGAAGTTGGATGACAAAGCTCAATAATTCACGTTGAGGCTCTCGACAAGAGCCATTTACTGGATCTAATGGGCCATAGCCGTGGAAGGATCCAGGTGTAGGGGCTTTGTCTTCCGATGACTTCAGCCATCGCAGTCACGCGGTAAATGGTTCATGACGTCAAATGGTTATTGGGTTATCGTTGTCACTACATACATATTTCGATTGTGTTTAAGTTCGGGTTTTTATTGATATCAAAATGTGTCCAGGAAATTAAAGACTTGAACCGAGTCTAGAACTGTTTGTAATAAATACCTACATAAAAAGTTATTTTTGTCGATCGTTGTGTACTTTTGAACTGACATAAGAACAACTTCACAATCATTGTGATAACGAGGACATTAGAGATGTACTTGAACGTTTTACGTCAGAGATGCTATTTTTGTAACACTTCCTGGATTTACGAGCCATTTATGGTTATTGTTGTCAAAGCCCCGACTTATTTTCCTTACTTGTTCACGTATAAAAAGTCCCTCACAGGACAATAATAATAAGTTTACTAACTTTATATTAACATTTGCATACATAATACTAACTATCAGAGTTGATATAGGCGATATATATATGAGACATATTAAAACATAAAATTTTATTAAAATGTTTTGACAATGTGTGCAACATACAAATGGCGTCCTGTGGTTTTAATTGTTATGCACATTTAGAGAATGAGCTTATCAATACCCCACCTTCTTCCTTGTGTTGAACAACATGGACTTTAACCCCTCTCTGATATCAGCGCAATTGCACTCTTGTACAGTACCGTGCGGATGTAGTAAGCATGATATAATAAACTTTACAATTTAGACCATACAGTAAACAACGTTTATAACGAACACGCTTATAACGAACTGACGGATATAACGAACTAATTCTGGTCCTGTTCATTTGCTGTATATATTCCGTACATTTGCTTATAACGAAATACGGTTTATAACGAATTAAATTTAGTGGTCCCTTTGAGTTCGTTATAACCGTAGTTTGCTGTATATGGGCCATTATCACCTATTCGCTATGGACGGATGGCTTTATTGCTCTTGATGTCCTTTAGAAAGTATTCAAGTAATGTATAGATGTGTTTTCTATTGGGGTAATACAGGCCGAGTATCATTTTAGAGAAAGCTATGTGACATTTAGTTGCCCGATATGAATCCATGAAATACACTGAATTTTGTAATTATAAGGGCATTGTGTGATCATGCATTTGTAGGTTAAATTGCTATAAGAACGTAAAACATTTTATGAAAAACTAGTCATGTGTGATGGAGATACAAGCAAATGCACTGTACTAGGAAGGGAAGTGGATTACATGATAAAATCTGTTCAACATTTAACTACATATTGATTTTCTGCCGGCCAAATACAGAAAACGTTTCCTTGTAAGGCATGCTAATCCTTGACTGACAGAAAATAGTTTTACTTCCCTAATAATCGCGACTGCATCCGGGTGGTACAACAAATTTCATTCTTTTAATCAACTGCATAGTTATTGTAATGATAAACTGCCAGGCGTATACACCACTTTAAGATGGCTGAAGAGAGTGAGTGAATATGGTTTTACGCCGCCTTTAGCAATATTCCAGCAATATCACGACGGGGGACACCAGGAATGGGCTTCACACATTGTACCCATGTCGGGAATCGAACCCGGGTCTTCGGCGTGACGAGCCAACGCTTTAACTACTAGGCTACCCGACCGCCTCTATGATGGCTAAAAATGATACAGACAAGAAATTGTTATTCAACGACGATGTAGTTTTGTCAAGCTTTAAAGTTGTTTTGGGGCCTTGCGTTTGCAGTGTTTCAGCGACTGTTTTCAGCCCAGTAACGTTTTGATAACGTTTGTAATTATTTGGTCAAATCTAATTTTCAGGGTATACTTTCTTTTGCCGGGCAGTCTATTTGAACACATGGAAGATCCTGGAGTCGTATGCGTCATATGCGGCTATGTTTTGATGAGGTTCATAATCAACTACCGCCTCCGTGGTCTGGGGCGGTCGGGTAGCCTAGTGGTTAAAGCGTTCGCTCGTCACGCCGAGGACCCGGCTTCGATTCCCGACATGGGTACAATGTGTGAAGCCCATTTCTGGTGTCCCCCGCCGTGATGTTGTTCAACTATTGCTAAAAGCGGCGTAAAACCATACTCACTCACCCACTCACCTCCGTGATCTAAAGGTAGAGCGTCCGCCCGGAGCGGAAGGGTTGGGGTTCGATCCCTGGCCGCGTCATACCAAAAGACGTTAAAAGATGGTACTTGTTGTTACCCTGTCTGGCGCTCGACATTAAGGGGCTAAAACAAGGAGTCAGTATACTGTGTCTGAGTGGGGTATTCATGTTAAACTACGGCATGGTATCTCAGTGGGCTAGCACTATAAATCGGCATCAGTCCGGACACATACGTGCCTGCACATCGCTATATAAATGCAATTCTCTTGGACGCGACGTTAAACCCCAACGCACCTCACCACCTTACCTCATAATCAACATCCTTTTTCATTTCATGGGCGTGGTCATCCTCATACATGGAGGGTACTGTAACATGTGTATTTGTTTTCACTCAATGAAACACCGTGTCATGATACGAATGAACACAGAGTTTACTGTTAGTTTTCAACTTACTTAGTCTTTCAGTGCGACGTTTCGATACAGATGCTAGTACCTCCAGCAAGCTTGTTTGATGAAGGCTCCACCATCTGTACATTAACGTTACATTTAAACGATACAGAAGTTGAAATCCATGTCTACTCCATCTTCATTGATACCACTAATATAGCACTTAAAGGTGTCATGATACTTTGTTACAGGGAAATTAACATCATTCCGAACACAACACACTGGACGAAAATATGGAGACATTTGTCATGGTGATAGTGGGGTCGTTCAAGGGAAACACGTGGCTTTCGTGTGATATCACTTGTGCGCTGCCCCTATAATGAAGATTAGTGTAGAAAACATAACATGCTATTTATTTGATTATTGAAACTTAAAACAAACCTAGATGTTTATCCTCGGCCTAATTGCTTCCATGTTTCTATTCCTGTGGCTTGTCGCGATATCACTGGCCAAACATATTGCCAGTGATCACGACAAACGGCAATCTGTTGACTTGGGCGGGACGCTATATTTTGTGTACAGTTAAGAAGTAAACTGATCATCAGTGAACGGTTGAAACATTGGTGTAAAGCGGTTGGTGATAATTTGTTGATTTCAGAATTTGTGCATGCTTGTCAATTATGTTTGTCTTCAATTTACTTCTATGTTGTATTTCCCGTTAAAGTAGTCTCGTCAATGCTCCCCATATTGCAATATTAGTGAGATAATTGACACTGTGGAACTTCTTTATTTGTTGTTTAACACCGCACTCAGCAATATTCCAGCTATTTGACCGAGGTCTGTAAATAATCGAGTCTGGACCAGACAATCCAGTGGTTGACATCACGAGCATCGATCTACGCCATTGAGATATGATGACATGCATCAACCGAGTCAGCGAGCCTGGCCACCCAATCCCGTTAGCTACCTCTTACGACAAGCATGGGTTACTGAAGATCAATTCTAACCCGGATCTTCACGTGTTATAATATAGCGTTTATGAATTTATACTATGGAATATTTAAATGAAATATCGATTATTTTTCTTATCCTGAATATTTATTATTTGATTATATTCGACTTAATCAAGACGCATGGAGGAAACATTTCTTGTTTGATCAGATATTATCCTTATTAGGATGTTCAGTGACACGTAACCATCCACAGTTGAATCTCGTTTAGTAGAAACCGGGAAAATATAACACCCGGACAAGTAACTACTTTATGTTGGTCCCGACATCCTCCTTCCGCCTCATCAGTGGAACCAGATAAGTAGAATGAAGAAGACCCGCTTAAGTAGATCATTTCATTGTGGTACCAGAGTAATTCTATAAGATATCTTTTTAATTTAACAGGAAAGCTATGCCAACATCGGTGGTGGATGTCAGTCGATAGCATAAATGGTTTTATAACATGCACATTTACCATGTATCTATTATTTCTGTTGCAATTTCACTTCGTGACTCTGTATTAAGGCAATATATGTGTTTGTTTGTTTGTGGTTTAACACCACACCCAGCAACATTCCAGCTGTACGACGGCAGTCTGGACGAGACATTCTAGTGACTGACACCATGAGCATCAATCTAGCAATTGGGATACAATGACATGCATCAACCAAGTCAGCGAGTCCGTCCACCAGATTCCGTTAGTCGCCTCTTAAGACATGCATGGTTGCTGAAGACCTATTCTAACCCGGATGTTGGCGGGGTTTTGTGTCTGTGTATTTAGATTATATGAGGTGTGTTGTTTGGAGAAACATTCTTGTAAACGTCGGAAACTTTCCTCACACACGAAACTGACACGTCGTGACATAACCGAAATACTGTTAAAGCCAACGGCGTTAAAGCCAACTCACTCACTCAGACCAACCCTACCTGAACATGATTAAATGTATAAAGCACCTGTCTGCACTTATTAACAACCGCACGCACGTATACATATTCAGAACTTATAGATGTCCCAGCGTCTAAGGCGTCGTAATTCACTGTGCACAGTTTTGTCCCTTATGCGTGCTAGGATCCTATGACGGTGAGTTCGAATAAAAAAATCGCCCTGATTATGAGACTTGGTTTGACAGCAATCAACCCGTACCGTATATTTCTTTTTGTTTATTTTGTTCTTCATTACACTTCGGTATTTGGTATTTAATATTCAAATAGATGTCAATTTTTTACTTCATACGTATATGACATCAAAATTAGGAAACCGATCAGCATATTGCACTTGTCAATGACAAGAAAGAAGAAAATCACCAGGATTCAAATTGCGACAATGTAATACCTTACACGAATAAACACAATCCCTGTAAAACAGACTGTGCGAGACCAGTGCTAGTTGCCCCAGAAAAATGACGACTTAATATCATTCAGACTACCACTGCATTGCACACAGTCATACACACAATATGTGGTCTGTTTAGTATTGATTGCCACATTTTCTCATTCTCACTGCTGTTACACTAAACTTCCGGGAAACATTTGCTTGGTGCATATCTCAAAGTCTGAAGCTTAGTCATAGCCGTACACGTTGCTGACACGATATCAACAAACCGACCCAGCTCGCTTTCTTGGTAATCTCGCGAAGCGACAAGTCCTTACATATGATGAGTTGACAATTTTATCGTATGATGACAATTGACATAAATAAGGTCGCCTGTGCATAACAACGATAAAGGCAACACACTGTATATCCTTGAGTTACAGACTCGCTAAGGTCAGCACACGTAGGAGTGTTTTCCTGGAAGGGAATTATCATACGATTGTGATGTTAAAGTTCCAGACAAAAACCGAATATGATTCACAGGATCTGAATTGACAAAAACTATGTATGAAGTTGTAGCATCCTCTATGTAGGCGTGAACATGCAGTTTTAAGTAGCGGAAGCGATGGATTCAAACACATTGTTGAGTATCATGGACATCTTGTATCGTGCTTCAGATCTTCTAGTCGTGTTTCTAGTCTTCCTGAAGGTAAAGCCGTAGACACAGGGGTTAAGGTATATGGGCGCATGGATATGACACATGTTAAGACATGTAACAGCTTGACATTTATTTGTATTGCCAACACGCTGTTGTTGCTATAGCAAATACGTTTATGTGTGTTTACTTACATATCTATCCTCACAGGTTCGGGAGAATTTGTTTACTGAGAAAACAAGATAAAAAGGAAGTCCCCACTGTTGAATTTGAGGACAGGACATTAAGACATAAGTGAGTGAGTGAGTGAGTGAGTGAGTTTGGTTTAACTCCGCTTTTAACAGTATTCCAGTTATATCACGGCGTTTAAGACATAAGTAGGCATATCGAGGGGCACCAATTATGTCCCTCCTTGCTGAGTTTCTGTATGTATATGAATCGGAATTTCTGCTCGGTTCCGCACAATCAAAACAAGGGAATAGTGCCATTAAGTTATTAATAAGTTTCGGGAATATCGATGATTTGATATCGTTCAGTAAAGGCAAAATAGCGAATTCCCTGCCACTGATTCCTCATCCCACCTGCTCCAGCCTTTGGTGTCTACATTTCACAGCTTCAGTAGACACTTGGTCAAACGTTTTGTAATCAGGCTTACAACATTCAAATCCCAAGTCAAGCTTTCAAAAGGTTTTCAAGGCGGCCTATGGAGGTCATTTCCGAAATTGGCGATACAATGACGTCCGATGTTATTCCATATTTTGACTTGTGGCATATGTTCCCGTGTTTGTTGTTGAACACTTGACTTGCCTTTGCTTGTGTTTGTGACGGATGTCACCGGTGGTTCAGGATACACTCACCTTTTCGCTCATGCTGATGATATAATCTGAATCGTCCAATCAACTGTGCGTTTTGAAGATATTTCTTACAATTATAGAGAGTGTTTTATTACCTACATTTACGCATATAACATTGTGGTATAAAATTCCGATATGTACATCTCAAATTCAACGTATATATTAAGGGTATTTATATTTGAAATAAGTGCATTAGGAGAATTATATTAACTAGATTATTATTAGAGTAAGTATTTATATATCTATAAAACATTTCTTGTGAACAGTCCTAAAATTATAGCTAATGACGTTCCCATGGAGAGAAAGCAGTACATACTTTTCAAGCATAACTGAATGCTGACAGAGTGTGTAACGAGGCAGTACAGATTTCAAGTACGATGTGCATATAGGGATCAGCGGATATAAGGCCGTGAAATAACAGGTGGACCTGGTATAAAATAAATGCTTTATTCATTGAACACATCAAGCTTATTTGACTGGCTGTCTAAACATCACTCTACATACAGTAAAGAACACAACGTCTCAAGATGTTTGCATGCATCTGTCTACACTATATCCATATCACAGGCCACATGTCACTACATGTCACTACTAACACTATTCCCACAATACACAACACAATGCCAACACACTGTACCCATAATACACAACACAATGCCTACACACTATACCCACAGTACACAACACAATGTCTACACACTGTACCAACAGTACACATAACACGTCTACACACCGTACCCACAGTACACAACACAATGTCTACACACTGTGCCAACAGTACACAAAAAAATGTGAACACATTGTACCCATAATGCACAACACAATGTCTACACACTGTACCCACAGTACACAACACAATGTCTACACACTGTACCCACAGTACACAACACAATGTCTACACACTGTGCCCACAGTACACAACACAATGTCTACACACTGTGCCCACAGTACACAACACAATATCTACACACTGTACCCACAGTACACAACACAATGTGAACACACTGTACCCACAGTACACAACACAATGTCTACACACTGTACCCATAGTACACAATACAATGTCTACACACTGTGCCCACAGTACACAAGACAATATCTACACACTGTACCCACACTACATAACACAATGTCTACACACTGTACTCATTATCAACAACACAATGTCTACACACTGTACCGATAATAAACAACACAATGTATACTTGTCACTACTAACACTATTCCCATAATACACAACACAATGTCTACACACTGTGCCCACAGTACACAACTAAATATCTACACACAGTACACAACATTATGTCTGCACGCTGTACCCATAATACACAACACAATGTCTACACACTGTACCCACAGTACACCACACATGTCTACACACTGTGCCCACAGTAAACAACACATGTCTACAAACTATTCCCATAATAAACAACACAATGTCTACACACTGCGCCCACAGTATACAACACATGTCTACACACTGTGCCAACAGTATACAAAACATGTCTACACACTGTGCCCACAGTACACAACACAATGTCTACACACTGTACCCACAGTACACAACACAATGTCTGCACGCTGTACCCATAATACACAACACAATGCCTACATACTGTACCCACAGTACACCACACAATGTCTACACGCTGTGCCCACAGTACACAACACAATGTCTACACGCTGTGCCCACAGTACACAACACAATGTCTACGCACTGTACTCATAATACACAACAAAATGTCTACACACTGTGCCCACAGTACACAACACAATGCCTACATACTGTGCCCTAAGTACACAACACAATGCCTACATACTGTGCTCTAAGTACACAACACATGTCTACACACTGTGCCCACAGTATCCAACACGTATCTACACACTGGACCCACAGTACACAACTCATGTCTAAACACTGTACCCACAGTACACAAAACATGTCTACACACTGTACCCACAGTACACAAAACATGTCTACACACTGTGCCCACAGTACACAACACATGTCTAAACACTGTACCCACAGTACACAACACAATGTCTTAACACTTTACCCACAGTACACAACACAATGTCTACACACTGTACTCATAATACACAAAACATGTCTACACACTGTACCCACAGTACACAAAACATGTCTACACACTGTACCCACAGTACACAAAACATGTCTACACACTGTGCCCACAGTACACAACTCAATGTCTACACACTGTACCCACAGTACAAAAAACATGTCTACACACTGTGCCCACAGTACACAACTCAATGTCTACACACTGTACCCACAGTACACAAAACATGTCTACACACTGTGCCCACAGTACACAACACAATGCCTACATACTGTGCCCTAAGTACACAACACAATGCCTACATACTGTGCCCTAAGTACACAACACAATGCCTACATACTGTGCTCTAAGTACACAACACATGTCTACACACTGTGCCCACAGTATCCAACACGTATCTACACACTGGACCCACAGTACACAACACATGTCTACACACTGTACCCACAGTACACAACACATGTCTACACACTGTACCCACAGTACACAAAACATGTCTAAACACTGTACCCACAGTACACAACACAATGTCTACACACTGTACCCACAGTACACAAAACATGTCTACACACTGTGCCCACAGTACACAACACATGTCTAAACACTGTACCCACAGTACACAACACAAAGTCTACACACTGTACCCACAGTACACAAAACATGTCTTCACACTGTGCCCACAGTACACAACACATGTCTAAACACTGTACCCACAGTACACAACACAAAGTCTACACACTGTACCCACAGTACACAAAACATGTCTTCACACTGTGCCCACAGTACACAACACATGTCTAAACACTGTACCCACAGTACACAACACAAAGTCTACACACTGTACCCACAGTACAGAAAACATGTCTACACACTGTGCCCAAAGTACACAACACAATGTCTACACACTGTACCCACAGTACACAAAACATGTCTACACACTGTGCCCACAGTACACAACTCAATGTCTACACACTGTGCCCACAGTACACAAAACATGTCTTCACACTGTGCCCACAGTACACAACACAATGCCTACATACTGTGCCCTTAGTACACAACACAATGCCTACATACTGTGCCCTAAGTACACAACACATGTCTACACACTGTACCCACAGTACACAACACAATGTCTACACCTTGTACCCACAGTACACAAAACATGTCTACACACTGTGCCCACAGTACACAACACAATGCCTACATACTGTGCCCTAAGTACACAACACAATGCCTACATACTGTGCTCTAAGTACACAACACATGTCTACACACTGTACCCACAGTATCCAACACGTATCTACACACTGGACCCACAGTACACAACTCATGTCTACACACTGTACCCACAGTACACAAAACATGTCTACACACTGTACCCACAGTACACAAAACATGTCTAAACACTGTACCCACAGTACACAACACAATGTCTACACCTTGTACCCACAGTACACAAAACATGTCTACACACTGTGCCCACAGTACACAACACATGTCTAAACACTGTGCCCACAGTACACAACACAATGTCTACACACTGTACTCATAATACACAAAACATGTCTACACACTGTGCCCACAGTACAGAAAACATGTCTACACACTGTACCCACAGTACACAACACAATGTCTACACACTGTACCCACAGTACAGAAAACATGTCTACACACTGTACCCACAGTACACAACACAATGTCTACACACTGTACTCATAATACACAAAACAATGTCTACACACTGTACCCACAGTACACAACACAATGCCTACACACTGTGCCCTAAGTACACAACACGTGTCTACACACTGTGCCCCAATTACACAACACATTGTATACACAATATTCCCATAATAAACAACACATTGTCTACACACTGTGCCCACAGTACACAACCCATGTCTACACACTGTGCCCACAGTACATAACACAATGTCTACACACTGTACCGATAATAAACAGCACAATGTCTACTTGTCACTACTAACACTATTCCTTTAATACACAACACAATGTCTACACACTATTCCCATAATACACAACACAATGTCTACACACTATTCCCATAATACACAACACATGTCTACACACTGTACCCATAATACCCAACACAAGGTCTATACACTATTCCAATAATACACAAGAAAATGTCTACAAACTGCACCCAGAATACACAACACGATGTCTACACATTGTATCCATAATACACAACACGATGTCTACACACTGTACTCATTATACACAACACAATTCTACACACTGTACCGATAATAAACAACACAATGTCTGCTTGTCACTACTAACACTATTCCCATAATACACAACACAATGTCTACACACTGTACCCATAATACACAACACAATGTCTACACCTTACTCCCATAATACACAACATAATGTCTGCACACCGTACCCATAATAAACAACACAATGTCTACACACCGTACCCCTAATACCCAACACAATATCTACAGACTCTGCCCACAGTACAAAACACAATGTCTACACACTGTACCCATAATACACAACACATTTCTACACACAGTAGCCACAGTACACAACACAATGTCTACACACTGTACCCATAATTCACAACACAATGTCTCAACACTGTACCCATAATACACAACACAATGTCTACAGATATCTACATGTCTCTATCTACACCATGTACCCAAAAAATACAACACAATGTCTACAGATATCTACATGTCTCCGTTTAAACCTTATTCCTTCAACAGACACCACAATGTGTACAGATATCTACATGTCTCCGTTTTAACAATATTCCTTCAACAGACACCACAATGTCTACAGATATCGTTACATCTCTGTACAATTCATGCACTGTGTGGTGTTATGTCGTGGATACCACACAATATCAGGCTGTGTCGTATGATATTTCATCTCATATATCTAGTCTGACTTCAAGACCCAAAAGAATATATTAAAAACTGAATCCTACTCAAATCTTGAATGATTTAGCACACCCAGATTGCCTCAGTTCTAAAAATCTTTTAAATTAAGCATTGTTCTGGGCCCATATGGATATTTCTATTTATTTTGTAGATATATATTTTTAAATAACAGAACTTCATTTCTGGGACCATGCCGCACCGCACCGCACCGCACCGCACCGCACCGCACCAGTCATAACTGACTGTTTCATTTACATTTGTGTGAACTAGGAGAAACGCTTCAGGCACAGCTTCAACATTCCCAAGTCTGTTTTGTTGTTGATGCTGGTAATCCTGAATAGCCCTATACATAATTCATAACGCTCTGGTGGTTTTAGAAAGTGAGTACTTTTACAACGGTTTCGCTTTATTAATAATTTAGCGGTGAAATGTCAAGCAGTTTGTAGTATTTTCAAAACAAGGTTATTCAGTCATGCTCCTCTGGTTGTTGTTAACGTCTTAGTAAATGTGGCGGAATATATATTCAGGAAAAACAAGATGACATTAGGAAACGACCCGAGGCCACATTTTGGCAATATTCTTGTAATATCAGGAATTCTTTACAGCGAATCGAACTCGGGTCTTCAACGTGACCTTGAACTACTGGACTAACTCCCCCCTCCCTTGTACATATACTTAGTGTTTGAGGGTTGTTTGTTTGTTGTTTAACACCATATAAGGCGATATGACGGCTGACTGTAAACCGACTCTCGACAAGACAATCCAGTGGTTGATATTATGAGCAACGTCCAACGCCATAGGCGTGATGTGAAACGCAAGCAACCAACAAGGTCATCAAATCTGACCACAACTCTATTTAGCTGCCTCATACAACAAGAGGTTGCAGTGGATCTTTTCTGACCCGATATTCCACAGGGATCATTCCGTGGACAACATGCATAATCATGCACAATATGACGCCCTCCCTCTCCTAATGAATAAACGATTTCGAATTTTTCGTCCATTCACAGATCATGCCAATTTAACGTCGTAAAAGGTTGAAAGAATAACTGATTTATTAAGTTTATTTTACCTGCCGTGGTAAGAATTGCGCATTATGTTTATAATTAACTTTTGGACTATATTTAAGTTCGTTGTAGTTTATTCCCCCTCGACATATGGACATTTATATCACGTCTCTTGCAGATATATCCCAACATACATGGACATTGGTACTGAACTTTGCGGAACATCTGAAGGTATGAAAAACCAAACGAGTTTGAAACTCTTTCAGAACACTGAAACAAACTTCTAAAAGCAATAGTCATTAGTCACCTCAGTGCTTTTGATATTCGTTACGAATTTTTTACATTTTTTCAGTCCTCGACAACAATGGATGTTATTATTTGAAACAAAACGGCACCACTGCAGCGAAAATAACACAGAAAACAAATAACGAATGTCGCATGATATAAATGTACTTATGTGCGAAATTGTCGGAAATATAATTACCAAACAATTCACAGGGGTAAAGGTCAAACTTACTATGACATATTGAAGGGGGTCTTGGTCGCAAAAATGAAACATCAACACCAGTAAGAATATTTGTGTTGACATTACTTTGAAATTTTTTTCAAGTAAGTGAGAATGCTTTCTTCCACATCGAAAGTCAAAGTTTGTGCAAATATAAAACCTCAACGCCAGAGAATAACCAGTCTCGATTATCCGACGTAAAAGATTTGACAAAATAGTGGTGTAAACTATATGAATGGGTCACAGAAAATCAGTGATGGCACCAGGTGTTCACGAAATGTGTGATCATGTCTGATACCAGCCGTCACTCACACAATGTACACAACAAACCAGCACGCTATTTTGGCGGGGATGCGGATATTTCATTGTAAGAATTATATACAGTAAACTACGGTTATAACGAACACGCTTATAACGAACTGACCGATACAACGAACTTATTTTTTAGTCCCGGCCATTTGTTGTATATATGCTGTATATATGCTTATAACGAACTAAGGTTATAACGAACTTAAATTAGTGGTCCCTTTGAGTTCGTTATAACCGTAGTTTATTGTATTTTCAACTCTTAACCCTAAGTGTGTGTCAGTTCTTAAGCAAACTGTCGCACTTCTCCACGAAATATCGCTCAATCGAATTATCTTTACGCGAGAGGTATACACTCCCCGTTCAGTTTCCAGCGAGCGGAGTTTGTATATGTCCTTGAATACGTTCGCTTATCTAGGTTGCCCGTTGAATAGAGCCGACGAAGCTTGAGGCGATCTCATATCTCTATACCATTGACGTCACATTCACGTGACATATTGTAATAAAACACAACCGGATCCAATCCACGGGTGAGCGGCTACAACCGTGTACACAATAAACCATTGCACTCCCGTGGAACTTTCGTATCAAGGGTAGAATCGCCCTACAGCTTAAATCCCGTCCCGGAGATCAAATAGCTACCGTAGACGTATCCTGCAATAGACATTGACAACCGCTTGTTAATTTCAATAAGCGGTCCACTCCAACTGTTGACGTCACCGGTAATTGACAACCTGAGTTGTATATTGCAGGTTAGAGTGAATAAGATCAGTGAGGCTAGTCAAGTGCACCCTAGGGATCCTGACACATTTATTCCCAAACTACAGATATGAAAGCTTGTCGTCATTGGGGTAGTCATCCGCTATTTTTACATCATGATGTAAACATTTCATATCCCAGTGACGCAAGTTGTTACACACCGCGCGCACAATTGAAGTAGCTCTACGCTTGAAGTCCCACAGGCAGTTTAAGCTCTTCACAGATCTTGTTCATATTGCTAAATTTACATCATAGTGTAAACTCATGAAGTTTATGCACGTATATTTGGATGTCCATGGACACACTATTACGTATGAAAATGGTTTTAATCTTCTGACTGAACATTAACATAGACAACATATAGAGTTGACCTCGTTAATCGGGATTCTGTTACTCCGACCATCTGATTATAACAAATAAGAAATTACACATTTGATACACCGTCAATGACGTAATCACCGAACCTCACTAATCCGGATTCTGAACATCTGATGTGTACAAATGTCCAAACAGTTTGAAACATATTTGACAAATACGAATGATGGCATCATCACTGAACCTCGTTAATCCGGATTCTGTTACTCCGGTAATCTGATACGTTCAATTGTCCAAACAGTTGAAATAAATTAAATATTTGATATACAATCAATGACGTCATCACTCAACCTCGCTAATCCGGATTCTGACCATCTGATGTGTTCAATTGTCCAAATAGTTTGAAACAAATTAGACATTTGACATACGGTCAAGGCCTTCATCATTGGACCTCGTTAATCCGGATTCTGTTACCCCTACCATGTGATGTGTTCAATTGCCCAAACAGTTTGAAATAAATTAGATATTTGACATACGATCAAAGGCGCCATCGCTGAACCTCGTTAATCCGGATTCTGTTACAACGACCACCTGATGTGTATATCACCTCCGATTTGATTATCTGATGTGTTAATCAGCAGTGATTTCTTATGAATATGAAAAGGGTTCTAGATTTGTTTCTTTTATGTATCATCGTTCATACCACGTGATCAACAATTGACCATGCCATCATCCATAGAGAACCTTCCAAAATTGTACAAACTACACAGAGTAATATATTTCCCATCCTTCTGCAGCTTCATATGACAGATGACACGTACATACAGCGTTGATATGGAGATAACAGTCAGTCGATATTTAATGTTATCCTGTATCTACATACCTGGTGCCTGTTCAGTAAGGCATGCTGATCCTTTAGGGACATCTGTGTCAGCGCTGCCATTGTAGTGATTTGTTTATCTGATTAAACCACAACACTCAGCTGTACTTATAGATATGTGTTGTGATATCTATTTACCACCTGACAAACATGATAATTGTTGGAAAACCCTCATCTATAGGTGTGAAGAGTGTTTTGGAGGGGGGTCATGATGTGTTACCGGAATTAGACTAACATATAGTCTCTGAAATGAACATATCGTACAGAAAAAACAGTTGCTCAGTTATTTTAATAAAAATATAATAAAAAGGGAGCCCAGTGATTCTCTTCATTTTCAGATACTGCAGTAATCTAGACTTGCCAAACATTATAGACTTGCATGGGCTGTAGTTGATATATTTGTATCAGGGTCTGTAAGACAGACTATACCGGAATGGGCATGCTCATAACATCGACCACCAGTTTAGGCGTGATTAAATATATATAAATACCACTTGGGTTGGTTTGAATAATTTCCAATTTTCTTCTCATTCGAATAATGAAAGCAAAAGCCAAATTTTCAAACTACAATCGAAACTTTGATCAATTAAATGACCTAATACATAAGGGTTCTCTGTAAATACGAAATGGGTGTAAAACTGGATTTACGTATACACGAGTACACATACAACTTTTGCCACAAGTATGCCTAAACCAACACTAGTTCTGAATACGCATTCACCATCATACAAGTGACTACATGTCTCGGTCTCCTTAGTGCTTGCTCTACTTGCATTGTAAGTGTTATGCTGGCGATTTTGACATGAAGTCATTTAACAGTGAACTGTGTACTTTACATACCTCAGCTGACACCATTGACAAACATTTCAGCCTTTCACAGCACACTTGCCAATGCTGTATACACACAGAGGAACCCGTACAGCACATTGAGTAAATGTACACCGTGAGCTTTGGAGTGGATCATGGAGTGGTGATTTGGAACAATGATTATGGCTGTTTGTGAACGAAGACGCTTGCTGCTTTTTGTTGTCTGCAACGGAGACAACTCGCTTAGAATTCTTACTTGTTGCGTCCAAGTTGGTTAGAGGTCACGGGTACGCCTAACACGGTTTCAGTTGAGATACAAATAGTTTCACATGGCTTGTCTGCATATTTCTGTTTTAGGCTCCTACTTGATTGAATCAGAAATTAATATTAACGCTTGCCACGAGTGGAGCTGACATTAAAGTGTGACTATGAATGACAACTATTTTGAGAGGCTCTTCAAATATTACGATTCGATATTAGACCTTTGTAGATGTAGTGATTCCCACATTGTGCCCATGGAGAGAATCGCGGCCGTGTCGTACCAAAAGACGTTATAATGGTACTATAATGGTTGTTTCCCCGCCTAGCGCTCGACATTACGTGGCTAAAACAAGGACTGGTCGTCTCGGAGTCCGTATGCTGTTTCTGAGGTGGGTATTTACTGGGGCATGGTATCTCAGTGGACTAGCAGACACACACACACACACACACACACACACACACACACACACACACACACACACACACACACACACACACACACACACACACACACACACACACACATACACGTGCAATAGTCTTCAACGCGACGTTAAAGAACATTTCACCTCACCTACCACTTTCGTTTGAGCGCCCACAGATTATTGTCATGTGCAGAGAAATCCACCAGTAATTCATGCTTGTCGGATTAATACGAGTAAAACTCACTCCCACAGTTGATATCATATGCTCTCCAATGTATTACTCTCTTTGTGAACTCAACTCCATGCATGACACGGAGCAACACATACGCTGTAAATGCAGGGCAGTTTGGATACACAGCAAACCTGAAACTGCAAGGCGGCATATAAATGATTTGCCGCACCGGTCTGAACTTGTTAAGCAAACAACTAATCCATACAAAGTGGGATAGTGTGCAATATGATGTGTTTCAGTTGTTGATCTCACCATGTTGTAACCGTATTTATACAGAGAAAACCTCTTTTGAGGGATCGGGGGGATACGTCTTAAAAAAAATCATCACTACGCTGACGTCAAACGAAAACTAACAACGCTGCAAATTATTGAACCCTAATTAATATATTATGCTTTAAGACCTTCACTAGTATTGTTTCATACACATCTCCAACCAGCATTCTCTGCTACAACCGGCATACTAGGCTACAACGAGCGAGCGTTAACGGCTACAACGAGCGTTCAAAGTTACAAAGAGCGTCAATGACTATAACGATTATCTATGGCCACAACGAGGGGCAACGACTACAACGAACAACAATTACGACGAGCGTCAACGACTACAACGAGCGTCAACGACTACAACGATCATCTATGGCTGCAACGAGCGCCCATGGCTACCACACATCGAACATCCACAGCTACAACGAGCGTCAACGTCTAAATGGAGCGTTTATGGTTACAACGAAAGTCAGCTTCAAAAAGCGCCTTCGGATCCGCTGGTAAAATGATCTTCTGCGGCTGCACCGAGAGTCAACAACAATAAGGCTACATCGAGTGTCCTAGCCTTTCTCCAAGTCTGTACTGAAAGAAAAGTCCATGGATATGTAGTAATGTTATCCTCCTAGGCAAGTCTAGATATGTGGACAGTACTCCAGTCTCTTGTAGGGACTACTTGTTCTCGTTATTTACATAATCTAGAAATGATTATTTAAACTAATAGTTATTGCCTTAGAGACTTGTGCAAGTCTACGAGTGTCCTTGATCTACGATAGACAAATAGACTGCGTTACATGGGTAGCACACAAAGCCTTGCGTTCATTCACATCAACAAATACTCTGTAAATTAGACCGGCATTTGTACCGGTGTGAGTTCAATGTTTGGATCTGACACATAGAGGTAACATTGAAACAATGGCAGAGGGACTTGGCGCTAAGATTGTATGGTTTGATATGAGCGACCAGAGTCTGTTTATTTGTACTTACAAACACAATTAGACATAGATTTAGCTTATGAAACATAGTTTGGTGTCAAAGTTGACTGTTGGTAAAGGTATTTTCTGTCAGCCACACTTCAGTTTATATCTGAACTAGACTGTGCCGGAGCGACATTTTGACAATTATGAGAAAGAATGAGACAACTTGGACGTGAGTATAGACCCCTGCTGTCACCACCGTCATCATTATTATTTGTTTGTTTGTTGTTTAACGCCACACTCAGCAATATTCCAGCTCTATGACCGCGGTCTGTAAATAATCGAGTCCAAACCAGACAATCCAGTGATTGATATCATGAGTATCTATCCACGCAATTTCGATACGATGACATGCATCAAACAAGTCAGCGAGCCTGACCACCCGATCCCGTTAGTCGCCTCTTACGACAAGCATAGTCGCCTTTTACAGCAAGCATGGGTTGCTGAAGACCTATTCTACCCTTGATCCTCACGGGTCTCATCATTATTTAAAAAATCATTGACCAATTAAATATGTTATTGTTTGTTCATAACATGGCCCTTTTGTTGTCATGGCAGACGGGTACATGGGAGTGGCTGATACTATTTTTAGACAACTAGCGCAAGAATGTGCACTGACACGAGGTCACGGGAGCCTCCATCAGAATATAGTTCCTGGTCTACGTCAGCCAATCAGTATCGATGAAGATGAGATGACGCAAACACTTTGACAGTTTTATTAATATATCCGCATTAAAACGTCCACTGGTATTGTTTCATAGATAAAATCTCGCCGGTAACTATTTCCTGTGACATATCTGACACATTTATAATGAGCGTCAACGACTACAACGAGTGGCTACAGCTACAACATAATCAGATTGTATGATGTGACATGGATGCCAGTAAAGACACCATTGTCATTTTGTTGTTGTTTGTGTGACGTGGATACCAATATAGACTGTCATCTGTCATCATTGTCATTATAAGATTGTATGGTGTGAATTGGAGGAGTCTATAGACGCCTTCTGTCGACATTGTCGTCATGAAATTGTTTGATTGTCAACATTGTCAGGATGCGGTTGTATGTGTGACTGGATGCCAATATAAACGCCTTCGTTCGCCATTGTCATTATGTTGGTTGTTATGTGACGTGGATGCCAATATAAACGCCTTCGTTCGCCATTGTCATTATGTTGGTTGTTATGTGACGTGGATGCCAATATAGACGCCCTCTGTCTCCATTGTCATGATGTCGTTGTATGTGTGACTGGATGCCAATATAGACGACTTCTGTCACCATTGTCATTGTGTTGGTTGTTATGTGACGTGGATGCCAATATAGACGCCTTCTGTCTCCATTGTCATGATGTGGTTGTATGTGTGACGTGGATGCCAATATAGATGCCCTCTGTCTCCATTGTCATGATGTCGTTGTATGTGTGACTGGATGCCAATATAGACGCCTTCTGTCACCATTGTCATTATGTTGGTTGTATGTGTGACTGGATGCCAATATAAACGCCTTCTGTCACCATTGTCATTATGTTGGTTGTTATGTGACGTTGATGCCAATAAAGACGCCTTCTGTTACCATTGTCATGATGTGATTGTATGTGTGATTGGATGCCAATATAGACGCCTTCTATCTCTATTGTCATTATGTGGGTTGTATGTGTGACGTGGATGCCAATACAGACGCCTTCTGTCACCATTGTCATTATATTGGTTGTATGTTGTGACATAAATACCAGAATAAACCCCTTTTGTCACTAATGTCATAATGAGCTTGTATGTTATAAGTATGGGTCCAGTGAAGACCCCTTCTGTCACCATTGCCATAATGAGCTTGTATGTAATGGTAAGTGTCCAGTGTAGACGCCTTCTGTCACCATTGTCATAATGAGCTTTTATGTTATGGTAAGTGTCCAGTGTGGACGCCTTCTGTCACCATTGTCATAATGAGCTTGTATGTAATGGTAAGTGTCCAGTGTAGACGCCTTCTGTCACCATTGCCATAATGAGCTTGTATGTAATGGTAAGTGTCCAGTGTAGTCGACTTTTGTCCCCATTGCCATAATGAGCTTGTATGTAATGGTAAGTGTCCAGTGTAGACGCCTCCTGTCACCATTGTCATAATGAGCTTGTATGTTTTGGTATGGGTCCAGTGTAGACGCCTTCTGTCACCATTGTCATAATGAGCTTGTATGTTATGGTATGGGTCCAGTGTAGACGCCTTCTGTCACCATTGTCATAATGAGCTTGTATGTAATGGTAAGTGTCCAGTGTAGACGCCTTCTGTCACCATTGTCATAATGAGCTTGTACGTTATGGTATGGGTCCAGTGTAGACGACTTCTGTCACCATTTTCATAATGAGCTTGTACATTATGGTATGGGCCCAGTGAAGACCCTTTCTGTCACCATTGTCATAATGAGCTTGTATTTTATGGTAAGTGTCCAGTGTAGACGCCTTCTGTCACCATTGTCACAATGAGCTTGTATGTTATGGTATGGGTCCAGTGTAGACGAGTTCTGTCACCATTTTCATAATGAGCTTGTACGTTTTGGTACGGGCCCAGTGAAGACCCTTTCTGTCACCATTGCCATAATGAGCTTGTACGTTATGGTACGGGCCCAGTGAAGACCCTTTCTGTCACCATTGTCATAATGAGCTTGTATGTCATGGTATGGGCCTAGTGAAGACACTTTCTGTCACCATTATCATCATGTGACTGGTAGTAATTAAATACATCCGATAAGGTCACGTTGGCTCTCAAACACGTGATAAAATGAATAACTGTTGACCCGTGTGCACCTACTACATTTCTCTTCACCCACATGACGCCATAAAGAGAAGTCATTCTGACAAGGATGTAATTCTTTAACGATGGCAACAGGACATAGTCTGACCTCCCCTACATTACAACATATTATTTTAATATCACAGGCATCAAAATGTCAACAGAGGGTAATTGCATGGAAATTATTAGCATCACAGACATAAGGTACATTAACCCGGAAGAAAGGTTATACAGCTCATTCTGGAGTAGTTGTCAAAGCTTTTTAAAATTAACTTATGCATAGCATTGCCTATAAAGGTCGGAAAATATAGAATACATTTGACGTTTCTGCTCACATTCAAACAATGTGTTTTGCTCATCGAGTGATCTGTTATGGCACAGCGAGTGATAATGTAACTTTTTCAGGTGAGGTGAGATAAACTTGTAATTTCAGACGAAAAGACGAGCACCTGGTGTCATTCCCGGCTTTCAGAGGTCCGTTCATATAAGTTTTATTGCTATTACGCATCTGTTTCGGTAGGTAATCTATACTTGTTATTCCCTTGCATTTTCAATATATATTTTATTATGTACGTGATCTAAGCATGAGAAACAGTGTGCCCACTGCAAGTGGTGACATATCGACTTTATATGTTTGCAGGTAAATACAGTATTTCATCACGAAATACATAATAAACGCCTTTATCAATATCTAGATTCCATTTTCGCCGATGCATTATTCCCGTGCATCAACAAAAAACCCTAGCCATCGGTGCTGTTTGTTATGACCAGGCGTAGCCACAGAGTACATTGCAACAGCTTTAGTTGAACCACGGTTCCAGTGCTATATGTATTGATGCGTGTACGCTCCACCGAAGCCTGTCATTGCATACACATCCGCTATTGTAATAGTATACTTGTGTACTATTGAAGGCTATTTTATATCTCATATGTATTCGAACAATTAGAGAAAGGACAGCACACGCCATATTGTTTCCATGAAACATAAGAGAGAACATATAGTTAATTCCTTCTTCTAAAGCAAAACATCATAGTGATAAATACTTAAATCTGAATCTTCTCCCCATAACGTACATATGTGCATACACCAATTAGACACCAAGTGTTCCATAAGCTCTTGTATGATCTAACATAAGTAGCATGGGTTATCGATCTTTAAGACACAGCTACTTCAGTGTGCCTCGCTTCCGTCTGAACTGCAAGCACAACACGAAATAGTCAATTAAACTATCTACAAACACACAGGTGTTCCTCAAAAGGCGCAACACCCACGTGTTTGTATTCATTTGGTATAACATACCGGCCGTAGTGAATTAGGCTGTAGGATGTCTAGGGTGTTGGAATATTGGCCTTGGGAATGTGTCATGACAAGAGTCACTGGAGTGCCCTTCAGATATACCTTGACTTACCACAGGCAAATTGAAAGGAATATAATCAATAAACCTCCATTCATAAGTGCGGAAATGTATCAAAACCGCAATGAATAAGAAAAAATGTATGTCTTGTTTTTAAACAAGTATCTAACATGAAAGCTTTCTGCTTTTAAAGGATGTTTGTCACATGAATGTGTAAATCACATATTCTTATGTTATAATGAGTTTTGTACAGATGAATGAAAAGATTGATGTAAAAAGGGATAAAAGGTTCTCCATGTTATCAACGTTGAATGCTTTCTTATTTACTCACCAACTTCTGGAATAACAATTAAACAGTTAAAAGTGGCGTGGTTATTAAAGTTTGTACATGCAATGTTTACCTTGGAATGTAGTAGATAACCAATAAGTGGATTCTTGTCATACCCATATTCAATATGTACACTGTTCAACAGTAATGTTTCAGAGGTAACTGTCCAACTGTATTGCACATGTCATGTGACAAATAATTATAAATAGATCTCGTGCTTGGCACTGTATTTCAGTATTGCCGGCGCTAGAATGACGTTGGATGGATATCATGTGGACGAAACAAAAACTGGTACAAACTGCCAAGGGTCACATTGACATTCACTGAAATGAATCACTCAAAGTAATACATGTCATTTGTATATTGACAACGTCAGCATTTTGGCAACTGTTTTTGTTTCTTGTTTGTTGTTTAACGCCGCACTCAGCAATATCCCAGGGGGGTCTGTAAATAATCGAATCTAGACCAGAGAATCCAGTATTTGACACCATGAGCATCGATTTACGCAATTGGTATACGAAGACCAAGTCAGCAAGCCCGGCCACCTGGTCCCGTTAGTCACCGCTTACCACACGCATGGGTTTCTGAAGACCAATTCTAACCCAATATTCTTGGGGGACAAGCATTGGTTTCCGAAGACCAGTTTTAACCTGGATCTTCATTAGATTGTACATTGGTACTTATATAAGAACAAACATAGCACCCTCCAACTTACCACTCTGATAAGCAAAGAACCAACGGGCAGTACAAGTTTGAGCACAAAACAAGTTGGTGAACTTCGCCAACCCGGCGAACCACTTGAAAAGTGCCTGCAGCTTAGGCACCTATTAAGATATTTACACTGAAGCAGGGGTGGCCTAGTCGTCTATGACGCCGCAATGCACAATGTAGAATTGCGTCCCATAGACCTATATAGAACTATTTTGTCTTCGTGAGTTTCTCTAAAGCAGTAAAAACGTCTAAAGTTTCGTCTTTTGTCCTACATCAAGCGGTCATGCCGTGATGGAGCTGAAATACGGCTCAAAACGGTGTTAATCTCCATAGAGATGAGTATTGAAGAGGAATTTATTTTCTCTCTTCTAAGTAATACTATAAGAATATCGGTAGTGTGTGAGGAAAGCTGCTTACACTTATCCTGACATGATCGGAACAGCTCGCACGTAGAGGGAGCATTCTCAAAACTCTGCTCACTGAAATTGGTTCAATGTGCCATTACGACCCTGACCCCGCGTCAAAGTCACACGGTACACTAATTACCATGTCAAGAACTGGTCTGGAAATGGCCACCAAATTGGCGTGTGCAATAGAGGGGAGTGTGTCTGTGTGTCAACTTTGTGAGTATATTCTGCTGTGGTATTTACCCTGCCTTCATATATGCATACGACTTTTCGCGCAACGTAGCTGATGGTAATTATCGTCCTCGTTCATTATTTATATATAAACATATATTTGTTGTTTAAGCGCGCTGTGTTTCACGTCTACTGCGACCGAGATCATACAACCGAGTGACCTATACTTTGAGCACCGTCCCACACCGTCTAGGTAGGACGCAATCAATCAACTCACTGCGCCTAACCATTCGATCGCTTTTGTCGCCTCTTAGGCCCAGCCTAGGTTGCCGGGGACCTATTCTAGCAAGGAATCTCCATGGGGGCTTCATGTTATGACTACATCATGTACATGTATGTATTATATACTTATGTATTGTCCACTGCGTGAATTTTCTCGCATACTTTCACGTTAATCCCATATGGAAAATCTTTGAGAACCAAGCTTTTGATAATATTGCCACCGTGTCTGGTGATGATTGAGCTTCGTCAGCTGCCAAGAACATGTAGTAATTGCAGAAACTGACGCCACGGACTCGATGCCCCTGACATGCTTTTCTCCAAGAATGATACGTGTGTGACATATTGACAGGTTTACGGCGTGCTCGAGGTCTGCACAATAACAATATCACGTCTGTAAGTAAACAAACGGGAACAATTAAAGCGTAACCGTTGTCACCAAAAACGGTAAAACATTTTTCTTATCACAAGTGTGACAAGATTGTAATGTATTTACGTAAAATTCCTCGGCAGTGTTACAGGGTGTCCTAATGTTAAAGTCAGCCCTCGTTCATAGGAACGACACATGTATACAAGGGCGGATCCAGCATTTTTATTCTCTACAACGAACTTCAATTGGATTTCAAAAAAAGGGGGGTGGGGGGTCCGGATCTGGCAGTTTCGATATTAGGATTGTTGAAAATATATTCTCGTCACAAACACATCAAATGATGTAATGTTACCAGTTTGATATATAAACATACAAATAAAATACAATGAAATAATACTTGCAAACCAATGCCTAGCCAATATAATATACAAGCGAGTTGAAGTCTTTCATATTCTGATTCATATGCGTCATCTGTAACCTACGCCGTAGATTGAAATAATAGATGATTGTCTAACCCTTTCTTTAATATTAGCTTAACCGGATACATGTATCAACTTATATGTGCATATGTATATCATACTGGAAACATTGGTCGCCATGTCTCGGATTGCGTTTAGGGATAACATCATAACAGACGTGATGAATGTTTCATAATTTGGCAATCTTTTTTAAATGAGTTATTATGAAAGGTTCTTTGTTCGTGTTTTCTGTTTGTTCACCAGAATCTATCCAATGTCATCTGTCTCGAGACTGAAACGCTGGAAGGAAGCGAGTGATGCGATATGAAGCTATGTAAAGAAACGTTCGTGAGTGGGTGTTATGAATGAAGAACATGAAACGGTGCTATCATAGTCTTCCCAGTATGTTCAATAATTCATAAATTCCTCATATTTGATTAAAATTAGAAATAGATTCTAAAAGATCCACACGTTAGATCATTTTTCAGCTCCGACAGGCAGACATGAGGTCTTTTTGTGTTGACTTGTGGACATGCGGTCTTTCAGCTCTGACTGACAGACATGCGGCCTTTCAGCTCTGACTGGTGGACATGCGGCCTTTCAGCTTTGACTGGTGGACATGCGGCCTTTCAGCTCTGACTGGTAGACATGCGACTTTACAACTCTGACTGGTAGACATGCGACCTTACACCTCTGACTGGTAGACACGCGACCTTACACCTCTGACTGGTAGACATGCGACCTTACACCTCTGACTGGTAGACACGCGACCTTACTGCTCTAACTGGTAGACACGCGACCTTACACCTCTGACTGGTAGACATGCGACCTTACACCTCTGACTGGCAGACACGCGACCTTACACCTCTGACTGGTGGACATGCGGCCTTTCAGCTCTGACTGGTGGACATGCGGCCTTTCAGCTCTGACTGGTAGACATACGACCTTGCAGCTCTGACTGGTAGACATGCGACCTTACACCTCTGACTGGCAGACACGCGACCTTACACCTCTGACTGGTGGACATGCGGCCTTTCAGCTCTGACTGGTGGACATGCGGCCTTTCAGCTCTGACTGGTAGACATACGACCTTGCAGCTCTGACTGGTAGACATGCGACCTTGCAGCTCTGACTGGTAGACATGCGACTTTACAGCTCTGATTGGTAGACATGCGGCCTTTCAGCTCTGATTGGTATACATGCGACCTTACAGCTCTGGCTGGTGGACATGCGGCCTTACAGCTCTGACTGGTAGACATGTGGACTTACAGCTCTGACTGGTAGACATGCGACCTTACAGCTCTGACCGGTAGACATGCGACCTTACAGCTCTGACTGGTGGACATGCGGTCTTACAGCTCTGACTGGCAGACATGCGGTCTTACCTACATCTCTAACTGCCACACCTATAATTCTTACAGCTCTACCTGGCATACCTTTTATTTGTTTGTTTGATTGATTGCATTACAGCTACATGACGGTGGTCTGTAAATAATCGAGTATGGACCAGACAATCCAGTGATTAAAATCATGAGCATCGATCCACGCAATTGGGATACGGTGGCATCCATCATCCAAGTCAGTGTCGGCAAGACCACCGGATCCCGTAAGTCGCCACTTAGGACAAGTATAGTCGCCTCTTACGTCAAGCATAGATCGCTGATAGCCTGTTCTAACCCGTATCTCCACTGGTCGCCTGGCATACCTATAGCCTTACAGCTCTGCCTGGCATACCTATAGCCTTACAGCTCTGACTGGCATACCTATAGCCTTACAGCTCTGACTGGCATACCTTGTCAGCCTTACAGTTCTGCCTGGCAAACATATCAGCCTTACAGTTCTGCCTGGCATACCTATAGCCTTACAGTTCTGCCTGGCAAACATATCAGCCTTACAGTTCTGCCTTGCATACATATCAGCCTTACAGCTCTGCCTGGCATACCTATAGCCTTACAGTGAGTGAGTGAGTGTGGTTTTACGCCGCTTTTAGCAATATTGCAGCAATATCACACACCAGGAATGGGCTTCACACATTGTACCCATGTCGGCAATCGAACCCGGGTCTTCGGCGTGACGAGCGAACGCTTTAACCACTAGGCTATCCGATCGCCCAATAGCCTTACAGTTCTGCCTAGCGTACCCATAGCCTTACAGCTCTGCCTGGCATACCTATAGCCTTACAGCTCTGCCTGACATACCTATAGCCTTACAGCTCTGCCTGACATACCTATCTTCCTTACAGCTCTGACTTGCATACCTATAAACCTTACAGCTCTGCCTGGCATACCTATAGCCTTATGGCTCTGCCTGGCATACCTATCTTCCTTACAGCTCTACCTGGCATACCTATCTTCCTTACAGCTTTGCCTGACATACCTATAGCCTTACGGCTCTGCCTGGCATACTTATAAACCTTACAGCTCTGCCTGGCATACCTATCTTCCTTACAGTTCTGCCTGGCATACCTACAAGCCTTACAGCTTTGACTGGCATACCTATAAACCTTACAGCTCTGCCTGACATACCTATAGCCTTACAGCTCTGCCTGGCATACATATCTTCCTTACAGCTCTGCCTGACATACCTATAGCCTTACAGTTCTGCCTGGCATACCTATAGCCTTACAGTTCTGCCTGGCATACCTATAGCCTTACAGCTCTGCCTGGCATACCTATAGCCTTACAGTTCTGCCTGGCATACCTATCTTCCTTACAGCTCTGCCTGGCATACCTATAGCATTACAGCTCTGCCTGGCATACCTATAGCCTTACAGTTCTGCCTGGCATACCTATAGCCTTACAGCTCTGCCTGGCATACCTATAGCCTTACAGCTCTGCCTGGCATACCTATCAGCCTTACAGCTCTGCCTGGCATACATATCAGCCGAAAGTATTTCCATAATCATAAGAAATACAAGTCCATTGTACGACTCCGACTATATCATGTTCATCTGTTTATTAATTACTATCAAATAGCGATGATACAGGTGTCCAATCTGTGTCATCCGTCATAAACACATGGATAGGCAAGTCAAATGTTAACCTGAACAAACATTGGAACATATGCTACAAGTCCAGAAGGAATTGCATTGGACGTCATTGTATCACTGATGCCTCACATTTGGAAATGTCCTCCAGGTGTTTAGCATTAATCGTTTTGAAAGCTTACTAAGAACTTGAATGCTGTAGCCCTGGGCTCTTTGAAATCTTCGTGGTAAGATCATGCTTGATTGTACCTCAAAATTTGTGAAATGTAGACACCTAATGCTGGATCTTCTGGAATGCTGCTCAACACAAAGTTAAATCCCTCTTGTCACACATTCATGTGAATAGTTTGTTGTCACTCTAAATCCAAATGCATATATCCAAAAATGATTTACTGGTCACTTCTGTTAACAGTTGTCGTAAACCAGTGGAAGGGAATTGTCTATTTGACCATTATTGAACGACAATATCAAATGATCGATATATTCAGTGAAACTTGGCCAAATGTCTTGTTTTCATTTGGACAATCCGACCAGATATCCCGATTTATATCCGCTAAGAAACAAATCAGCCAGAAGGGGAGCACATTTATTGATGTCCATGTCGGGAATCGAACCCGGGTCTTCGGTGTGACAAGCGAACACTTTAGCCACTAAGCTACCCGACCGCCCCTAAATCATTTACGAGGAAGTCCAGCATTTCACATATGTCACATCAACTTCAGTGTCATTTGCTTCTTTTTTTTACACATTGTACTGAATGCATGTCTGAGGGGGAGTAAAGTCAATTATTTGATATTTCAAAATCTTCAAATTTGCCAATTCCATAGAATGTATTCTTCAAGGCTTCAGAAATGCTTTCAAAACGTTTCATGGTAGACATGTGGACGACATTTCCAAATTTGACGCATCAGTGACAAAAATGATGTCCGATGCAATTCCCTATTTTGACTTTTACTATATGTTCCCGTGTTTTTTTCAGAGGGACAATTGGGTTTGTGACGGGTACAACCGGTGGGTCAGGATACGCTCCCCTTTTAGCGAACACCTGGTATCATTACCATTTGATAGTGATTTATAAACACATGCTCGTGATATAGTCGGATGCGTACAATCGACTCTGCTTTATGCAGAGATTTCTATTGGATATGGAAAGGGTTTTGTCGCTTTATTTACACAAAATTTGCCCCAGTCTTTTTGTATGGTTGTGAAATACCGGGTGTTCATGTAAAAACAGAAAATGAAAATGTACATTTGAAAACTAGAAAAGGGTTTCTCGGAGTGAAATCGGGAACCAAAAAATAATGAATGGGAATGTGCGTGATTCACATAATACGTTTATACGTATGTACAAAAAACGTATCCGGTATCTCTACTAGTCAACAACAGCAAAGGCTGCAAAAGATCCAAAACGCGAATTATCTGTCGGGCGAAATTAGTATCACATGTTAAACCAGTTTTGATGTCCCAGCAATGGTTATAAGTGCGTGAGAGATTTGATTTCAAGCTTCATTGGCGTACCAAGCAATGCATGGGACTGCTCCTTCATATCTCAAGACGTCGTAACGAGTCAAATCAAAGAGCGTAACGGTCAATCAACAATTCATGCTGCATGTTCCAAATCAAAGTTAAAGATTTTTTATCTTCAGATGCTGTGAAACTCACTGCCTCTCACACTGAAATCAGCTCCAACACTTCAGTTATCGAGTCTGGGCTTAAAACACATCTCTTCCAGCGCTATACCTATTGACTGCTCTGGTTGATAAGTCTTATTAGAGCAAACTGCTATCGCCAGTCCTGCAAGTTATGTGCGCTTTTGTGTTTGCGCATGATTTGTGTGGTGTGAAAATGTAGCTCAATATCTGTCATCTGTAACTACTACTACTACTACTACTACTACTACTACTACTACTACTACTACTACTACTTTATATTGACCCAATCATAATGGGAGGGCGTGGTTTGATTAACGTTGGAACTCTTCATGACAGAATTGATTTGTGGACATTTGCACACATTTAGTTGTCTGATGATCATCTCGTGAAGCATGTAAAGACTCATGATGAAAACAAGGCAATCCACAGTTTTCTAAAACGAGCCAAGGATGTGGGCCATAATCTCAATGTCAGTGTTGATTATGTTGGTGGTTCTGTAATTCTCTTACAGTAGACAAGACAAGATCCCGTGATACACCACATTACAACACTAGTTGATAGTGATTCATAAACACATGCTTATGATATAGTCGGAATCGTAAATGGACTCTGCTTTATGCAGATACTTCTCATTATTGAAATGGTTTTGCCGCTTGTGTTTTGTAGAAGTGGATAACGTCTACGTTCTGCATCTCTCACTCACTCACTCACTCACTCACTCACCCACCCACCCACCCACTCACTCACTCACTCACGCTCTCACTCACTCACTCACTCACTCACTCACTCACTCACTCACCCACCCACTCACTCAAACCCACTCACTCACTCACTCACTCACTCACTCACTCACTCACTCACCCACTCACTCAAACCCACTCACTCACTCACTCACTCACTCACTCACTCACTCATCCACTCACCCACCCATCCACTCACTCACTCACTCACTCCTAGCATTTTCACAATGTACATGCAAGAACTTGTGATCTACTGTGAATGAAAATAACAACATATTATTTTCCAAACAGTGAATGGTTGTGTCACTGGCCTGTCTTACCACCCACGTGTGTGGATCATGTTAAATTCTAGAATGATCTCCACAACCATCACGTGTTATAACGGTACGTGGAGACGTGGGTGGCGATTTGGCGATGCTTAAACGGTGTCATGTTGCTGAATGTCGTTGAGTATTTAAAAATGTCCTTGCTGTAAAACGTCGGTATTTATGTTCAATCTCATACTACTAATTTATTATCGACAGTCCAAGAGCCGAGGCGGTGAGGCAGCGTTATGTTAATATACGCGACTAAACCTGCAAACTTATTTTAGATAAATGTCAGCAATTCCTGTATCAAGACTAAAATTCTACGTTTATATTTATTGTATTAATATTTATTTTATTTCTGTCACCTGAACATACGACGTGCTGTATCATATCGATACATATTTATAGTACTGTCCCTCATAACCTCAAATGAAGTGGCTCATTTTTGTTCCTGTGAACTTAATCTTATCTATGTATACAATCATGTACATGGAAAAACGAGAGGAGACGTAAATATACTACGTCTGTCTGGTTAAGGCATGTGATTGTCACGCCGATGACCGGGTTTCCATTTTCATTACGAGTGTAATTACTTTTGTTATCCACGCTGGATCAACTCACTCGCTCGCTCACTCACTCACTCACTCACTCACTCACTCACTCACTCACTCACTCCAGATGATAGGTGAGGTGAAATGTGAAATGTGATGTAACGTCGCGTGTGTGTGTGTGCTTGCAAGTGTGTATGTGTGCTGTGTATGTGTGTGTGTGTGTGTGTGTGTGTGTGTGTGTGTGTGTGTGTGTGTGTGTGTGTGTGTGTGTGTGTGTGTGTGTGTGTGTGTGTGTGTGTGTGGCTGCTTGTACAAGTCCGGACTAATGCCGATTTATAGTGCTAGCTCATCGAGATACCATGCGCAGTTTAACATGGATACCCAACCCAGACACAATGTACTCACCAGTCCTTGTTTTAGCCCTTAATGCCGAGCGCCAGACAGGGTAACAACAAGTACCATCTTTTAACGTCGTTTGGTATGACGCGGACGGCGGACGATCTACCACATGGCCATAGAATCATAGAACTACTGCATGAAAGACAAATAAGTAACACGGTCGAAAACTGATAGTAAGCTTGAGTGTATATGACGATGTATATGTGACAGAACGACAGCTACCTAGATTGATACGGTGGCAGATTAAACAAAATCTAGAACGATTGAATAGGTGAGATGGGGTTAAACACTTATATAGCGATCTGCATGCACGTGTGTGTGTGTGTGTGTGTGTGTGTGTGTGTGTGTGTGCGTGCGTGCGTGCGTGCGTGAGTGCATGCGTGCGTGCGCGCGTGTGTGTGTTTCTGGGTGTCTGGGCGCGTGTCTGCTTCTACTATCCTGACTCACAACGGTTGTATAGTGATAGCCCACTGAGGTACCATGCCGCAGTTTAACTCACTCAAACACTCAAACTGACAGCCGAGACCAAAGACAATACAGAAGATGCACAACAGACAGACCACAAAAACCAAAAGGATACATAACGTGTAAAGTATTGATAGAACAATGCATAATATATAAAATGATGACCATGAAGATGACGTCATAGTACCAATGGTACCAATACCCATATAAAACAAATACAACCATTACAACATACGGTTTGTTTGTTGTTGAAAGCCGCATTCAATATTCCACCTGTATGACTGACGGTCCTCCTTAAATAATCTATTCACTGCACCTAACCACCCCATCCATTTAATCGCCAACAATAGTTTGCTGGAACGTATATTATTTTCAGGAAATTAAACATGTCCGAACGACAGACTGGAATATATAGGTTTATGTTTTTAAATCATTCAACGCCCCCTAGAGCATCATGCTTATATGCATATCTGGAGTACACTCCATGATGAAGGGCAAATGACCCAAACCCTCAGGATACCATGTACCCGTAATTTGACTGTGTAAACTTGAACTCAAACAGTTACGATACCAAAATACCACTTGGGTATTACGGTGCAGTATGAGTCACATATTGAACGCATTGAACTATATTAATAACTGTTGATACAGCGATGGAGCTATGGGACGAACAACACACACACACACACACACACACACACACACACACACACACACACACACACACACACACACACACACACACACACACACACACACACACACACACACACACACACTCTCTCTCTCTCTCTCTCTCTCTCTCTCTTTACACACACACTCTCTCTCACACACACACACTCACACACTCACACACACTAACACGCACACACACACACTCTCTCTCTCTCTCTCTCTCTCTCTCTCTCACACACACACACAAACAGAGGTATACTCTGTTTTGCTCCTCAAAAAATAAAGACGATACAGATGTTTAACCACGACAACGGCAACGATACAAGCCACAAGTCCTCTGTTTATCGTTGCTCGCTCAGAGCATCACTCGACCAAATTATAGCAACTCTAATACCAACTCATGGTCATTTCGAGACTCATATGTCGTGTAATCTTACTCTGAACACCCCTTCAGATCATTAAACAGATACATCAACTACAGAAACAGGTCGAACACACCTGGGCTAATTGACAACCACAATAACAAACACTGATAAACAATACCAGAAGGAAACGTGATCCCCATGTATGCTTCAAATAAGATACAAGAAACAGGTGAAGCGAAATAGCGGACACAGCCTGGGAAAATGCATGTACATAAAACACACCCTACTATCGCGACTCAATTTTGTTAGAAGTAAACTCCTCAGCAAGAATGTTGTCAACCATACACTTCCACCGGGCACCACCTTTCCCCTGCAATATAGGCCATGGGAACCATGCAGATTGTTCAGACGTATATCTGTGCTTGACAAAGTGTATGTTTACACCCTTATCTGTCTACAAGACTGTGCTCTGCCATGCTTTGTCAAAATAAGAGTCTCTCAGAGGAGACAATTGATTTACTTTGTCAAGGTCATTGTAAGAAAAAGGTCATTCTTTGGTTGATATTCCTTTGGAACATTGCTTTTGCTTTCAGACTAAAGGAATATTAGATTTAAAAATCAATAAAGTAATATAAGATGCAAACATGTACGTATGTAGCGATTGAATCCTATCAATAAATGCACGTGAGATGGAGATTTCGTACATCCACCTTGTGAATACAGTGTACTTCTTGTATTAAATGACTTGTTCGTATACTAGTATAACGCTGAATGTTCTTCAGTTTTCAAATTTTCCAAATAATACCAGTACTGCTTTATTCTTGAAAGATTTGAGTACTAGGAGACATTGATAACGACAAGGTATAACTATTCATGTTCATCATTGCATAAATGATTCTTTGAACTTAGACAAGTTGACGTTATATAATGAATAACTCTCGCTAGACGCTAAATCTTAAGTTAAGCTAAATTAATTCAAGCTATGTACGTCACCAATACAGCTCAATATGATACATCTTTGAATAAGTGTTTGTTATGTATATATGTGTGTATCACTTGTCATGTCAGTGCAACGTGAAGTTTGTGTTTTAGATCTGATAACGGAATGAGTTCTGTAGAAAGTAGATGACATGTGAAAAAACACCAGGTTGTAAATCTTTCAGAGCGCCAAAGATATACAAAGTAACAATAAGCTTGGCTTCAGACCTGTTTGTCTGTGTGCACTTTAAGATAAAACATTTGGCTTATAAACCAATTTCCCATTCTTATATATTGTTTATATAGACACACATTTGCACGAAATATGCACCTGCCAGTGTACACTAGAATTGGAACAAAGAGAAACAACGGAATCTGGCTATTTAGATTTAGACATCTATCTATCCACATGTATTTGTGATAGTTTGATTGTTTGTCTGTTGTTTAACGCCACACACAGCAATATTCAAATATTCAACGGTCTGTAAATAATCAAGTCTGAACCAGACAATCCAGTGATTCACATCATGAGCATCGATCCACGCAATTGGGATACAATGACATGCATCAATAAAGTCAGCGAGCCTGACCACCCGACCCGATTAGTTGCCTCTTACGACAAGCATAGTCGCCTTTTACTGCAAGACCTTTTCTACCCCGGATCTTCACGGGTCTTATTTGAGATAGTGGACATACAGATGTTCAAATAGTTATGGCAAAAGTGAGTGAGTGCATCAATGTTATTAATGCCTTGCCCAGCATTAGTCCAAGTATATCAAGGGCAACCTGAAAATAATCAAGTCTGCACCAGGTAAATATTGTCGTTAAGCAATGTGATCTACACAGCAAGGTATATAATGTGCGTTTCAAACTGGTCTTTATTCAATACGCCAACTCAAGACACCCACGCCCATAGGTCTATTGATTCGGACGTCGAAGCAGTAAAACGCAGTATTCATGCTAGGTGTCGGTGATGTGAACACAATCGAGACTGTACCAGGAAAAACAATGATTGAAAGCATGAACAACCATCCACGCCGTCGGGGTAAAACACCCCACGCAATCATCCAAGCGAAAGAGCCCGAACACCAATATAACATGCTGTCAAGGGAAGCATGGCGCACGGGAACCTATTCTGACCGAATGACTTCATGACAAGAATGATAACTTGAACTTTCCGATCGCCAACTACACAATAATATCATCAATAAGCAATATGTCCCATCAGTAGAGTGAGTGAGGGGTTATGCCTACTAGCAAAATATAGGCATTATATAATACCAGTGATGGGCTTAACGTGTTGTACCCGGTGGGGAATAGTTGTTTGTTTGTTGTTGTTTAACGCCGCACACAGCAAAATCCCGCTATATGGCGGCGGTCTGTATATAATCGAGTCTAGACCAGACAGTCCAGTCCTTGACATCATGAGCATCGATCCACGCAACTGGGATACGATGACATGCATCAACCAAGTCAGCGAGCCTGACCACCCGATCCCGTTAGTCGCCTTTTATGACAAGCATAGTCGCCTTTTACTGCATGCATGGGTTGCTGAAGACCTATTCTACCCCGGAACTTCACGGGTGGTATGGGGAACAATCAAATCCGCATGTTCAGCGTTTCGAGCAAATATTTAAATCTGTTGTAAGAACTTTACACTTTAATACTGTCTTAAGAAATGCCACAAACATGCTGGCTAGATACTGTATTTCCAACAGGAACATAGGTTCTCTGTAGCAAAAATTATAAATAGATAATGTGACAAACCCTTTCCATATCCAGTAGAAATATATCGATTGTACGATTCTGACTTTATCATAAGCATGTGTTTTAAAATCACTATCAAATAGTGATGACACCAGGTGTTGTGAAAAGGTGAGCGTACTGGTGGCACCCGTCAAAAACACTTGCTGAATATTTCAGCCGTTTCACTCACAAGGGACAGTTTGCAAAAAATCAACTATTGACTGAACAAGTGCATATCGGTGGTCCTATCTCCTGCCTATCTATAGAACTACTTGTACTTCTGACCCCCGACGACCCAAGGTAGCATGGGAAAACTTACCACACTTGCAATATGTCGTTTTCATTGACCTACATCAAGTGTATCATATCTCCATTCTGATATTATATCAAATACCAGGGCCCATTCGCGAACATATCTTCTTTTCTAACCCGATTCAATTACCACGACGCTAAACAAACCACCAAATCTAACTCTTCTCACGCCGACAGACAGGACCTATGACGGTGTTGACGTCACTTGCTAAATGAAGCTATGTGGCTGTGATTGGTCCAGGATATAACATGGAGACATGGTTTACTGGTTACTCGAGGGTGTGACCTAGATGTGTAAGGCCGACTCTAGAATCTTAACCTTGACGTTCACACGCGGCGAGCACTCACCCGTTTCACGAACATGACTGCAGACTCCTGAGTGCTTTCATTTTCTTTGAAGGTCTTTTGTATATTACAATGTGACAGACATACAAGTAAATATAAAACGCCTTCGACCTTGACTTGTTAATTCATAGTCGTCTAATAGACAGTGTAAGTTTATCTGCAAAGGCTTTATATATTTTATTGCAATATTATTACGTTATGCGGCAATATTCCCTACGCAGCAAAGTATTTGATGTGCATTTGAAACTGGAGTTATTTTCAATCCGCCTACTCAAGACACCCACGCCATATGTCCACTGAATCATCAGTCGAAGCACTTTAACAACCTTTTAACCGTTAGTTCCGGTTTTGGAAAACGTGAACTGAATTTAAATGAATGTCATCAATTATCTGCGTCTGGTCAGGAAATTTTAGGTCCGTTAAGTTGTCTCCTTGAAAATGCAGAGTACAGGAAACGATGTTAGTTGTGCGTCCTTATGACATGTTTCCCGCCTCGACACAGTACTCAAGAGCAAAATACGCAGGTTGACTTCACACTAGCATTTTGTTATGACTAATTCTAGTTGTTTTTTTTCTGATAGCGTGCTGAATTTCTGCTCGGGTTGGCAAATCCAAACCAAGTTATTTCGCTGAGACGTTTAACTTGACGTTTAATAATTATCACATAGCAAGTCCCTTACACAGGTTTATCCATCTGAGTTGGATATAAAGGATACGAGTGAAACCGCCGCAGCTGTTTCATATTTAGGTGTATGCGTAAATATTGACACTGACAAATTATGCAATTCAACTTTCCAAAAATCACCTTCTCGAGCAATATTCCTTTGGTCTACACTTCACAACTTTTGAGTTACAATCGAGCATACGCTCTCTACGAAGAGTTCAAAGAAAGTCATGACTCTTACTAAAAGTTGTTTGATCGTACAATGGATTTTGCTTTTAAAACAGAATTGTTTTTATGGTTGAGTCGCTTTTCTTTGCACATTAAATGAGTGAGTGAGTGAGTGAGTATGGTTTTACGCCGCTTTTAACAATATTCCAGAAATATCACGGCGGGGGACACCAGAAATGGGCTTCACACATAGGACCCATGTGGGGAATAGAACCCGGGTCTACGGTGTGACGAGGGAACACTTTAACCACTAGGCTACCCAACCGTCCCTATTTACACATTGATATCTTCGTGGTAGAAGTAGCAGTCGAGTTTATATCATTTATTGTATTCATTTAACAGTAGCTGTGTTGAATGAATCTAAAATCATTAGAATATATACCTACCAAATAAAAAACTTCACAATCCTAAAATTTTAACATTTTGATTAGTTATTATTGTGGGCCCTTATTGTGTATTTAAACAGTAATGGCCACGTATTGTCTTCAGATAACACTCGTTTTTGTGCAGGTGAATCGATCAAAATCATGTGCACAGCACTATAGTGGCAAAAGTGGTTTTTCACGTGCAACTGGTCACGTGGCCATAATACCGCACGTGTTTTCAGCCATACTTGTTAGCAGTCATTAAAAAAAAAAGAAAAACACAAGAAAACAAAAGTCTTTACGGCCATTTGTCATGCCACGCCTTTCAAATGTGCAACGTGAACGTGCCATTGGCATGTTGCAGACGGGATCGTCCGTAGCTGAAGTGGCAAGGACGATGGGTTGTAGTCGACGGACTGTTTATGATTTACAGACGCGTCTACAGCAAACGGGTACCACCGCTGATCGACCTCGGCTAGGTCGACCACGTGTGACGTCACATGCAGAGGATCGCCAGATTGTCTTACTTCACCTCCGTAACCGATTTTTGACGGCTACATCAACCAGAAATGAACTGTTTAGGAGTAGACTGAGTGCGCAAACTGTTCGAAACCGTCTGAGAACTGCTCACCTTCAAGCACGACGGCCATACTGCGGGCCGATTCTGACTCAATTACACAGACGTCAACGTCAATTGTGGGCACAGCGACACTTACGATGGACTCAGAGGAATTGGAATCAAGTCGTCTTCAGTGATGAATCGCGATTTAATCCTCGATTTGCTGAAGGTAGGGCGAGGGTGTGGGGCGCCGTCATGAACGTTACGCCCAGTGTTGTGTACAGGAAGTTGACAGATTTCGAAGCTGAAGTATCATGGTGTGGGGTGCTTTCTGTGGCAATGCACGTTACAGGCTTCTTGTCATCCGTGGCAACCTCAAGGCTAATGCTTACCGCGACCAGGTTCTAGCACCAGAACGTCTGCTTTTTCTGGCAGCACATGGACCCGGTTTCATCTTCCAACACGACAATGCCAGACCCCACACAGCAATTTTGACGAGGAATTTCCTTCAGAATGCGGGAGTCAACGTCATGGACTGACCGTCAAGGTCTCCCGACCTCAATCCCATCGAACACGTCTGGGATGCTCTTGCGCACTCTCCAGAACCAACCACAGAATTTGCAAGATCTTGGCACCATTTTGCAGCAACATTGGCGTCGTCTTCCCAATCATGTGTTCACAAGCATCACAAGGTCCATGCGGAGGCGTTGTGTGGCAGTTGTCAACGCACATGGTGGCCATACACACTACTGAACTTGTGTGCCATCAGATTCTCGTGCTTAGGACTTAAGATTTAAACTGTTGATGTTATTACCGGTTACCGTAGGTGCTTGGAACAAATTATGGTTACCACCGTTAATTAACATCCTTCTTTGGACATTAATTATTAAAAATTACCTTCTCTGATACATTTGTCCGTTGTATATCATATATGAGATTACTTTTAAAAATGTGAAGTTTTTAATTTGACTCAGTATATTTTCAAGACCTATTTTTGTTAATGCCACAGTCAGCATTTTTTTAGCTCTATTCCTGCGACCTTTAAATAATCGCGGCTGTGTCAGTCAAACTAGTGATTGAAAGAGTGAGCAGAGAACCATGCCGTCGGGGTAAAATAAAACGCAGTCATCCACGCTAAAGAGTCTGATCACCCGTTCCCCAATTTAATATGTCAATATTTTGAAATAACCAAATAATGACAAGAAACAATGGGTTGACAGTAAGAACATTGGTCAACCATGTCGTCGTAATTTCAACTAGGTAAGACACGGATAATCGAAAGCCGGCTCTATTCTCAAAAGACTTGAGAAGAAATACAACACAGATTGTGCAGATTGTCATCATGTATGTAACTGAGCCAGTGTTGTCATCTTCACATGCCGGACGTGAATCACATCAAACAAGGATGTTACACATTCTGTTTAAAGCGGATGCATAATAAATTTGCATTTATGAGACCACGTGCACACAAATACTTCATCTTAAAAAATGTATATATTACCATAGAGAACCATATAGTGTATGTATCACAATAGAGAAACATATAGAGTATATATTACAATATAGAACCATATAGAGTATATATTACAATATGGAACCACATTGTGTACACATTACAATACAAGGCCATATAGATTATTCATATTTCGGCACGTAGAGACATATATTACGTATAGTGTAGTGTAGTGTAGTGTAGTGTAGTGAACTGTAGGGTAATTTTAGTGTAGTGTAGTGTTGTGTAGGGTAATTTTAGTGTAGTGTAGTGTAGTGTAGTGTAGTGTAGTGTAGTGTAGTGTAGTGTAGTGTAGTGTAGTGTTAGTGAAGTGTAGTGTTAGTGTAATGTAGTGTAGTGTACGTAGTGTTAGTGTAGTGTAGTGTAGTGTAGTGCAATGTAGTGTAGTGTAGTGTAGTGTAGTATAGCGTAGTGTAGTGTAGTGTAGTGTAGTGTAGTGTAATGTAATGTAATGTAGTGTAGTGTAGTGTAGTGTAAAGTAGTGAAGTGTAGTGTTAATGTAGTGTAGTGTAGTGTAGTGTAGTGTAGTGCAGTGCAGTGTAGTGTACTGTAGTGTAGTGTAGTGTACTGTAGTGAAGTGTAGTGTAGTAAAGTGTAGGGTAGTGTTAGTGTTAGTGAAGTGTAGTGTAGTGTAGGGTAACTTAAGAGTAGTGTTAGTGCAGTGTAGCGTAGGGTAATTTTAGTGTAGCGTTAGTGTAGTGTAGTGCTGTGTAGTGTAGTGTAGTGATAGTGTAGTGTAGTGTAGTGTAGTGTAGTGTAGTGTAGTGTAGTGTAGTGTAGTGTTAGTGTAGTGTAGTGTAGTGAAGTGTAGTGTAGTGTTAGTGTAGTGTAGTGTAGTGTTAGTGCAGTGTAGTGTAGGGTAATTTAGTGTAGTGTAGTGTAGTGTAGTGTAGTGTAGTGTAGTGTAGTGTAGTGTAGTGATAGTGTAGTGTAGTGTAGTGTAATGTAGTGTAGTAAAGTGTAGGGTAGTGTTAGTGTTAGTGTAGTGTAGTGTTAGTGTAGTGTAGTGTAGTTTAATGTAATGTTAGTGCAGTGTAGTGTAGGGTAATTGTATTGTAGTGAAGTGTTAGTGTAGTGTAGTGTAGGGTAATTTTAGTGTTGTGTAGTGTAACTGTAGTGTAGTGTAGTGTAGTGTTGTGAAGTGTAGGGTAATTTTAGTGTAGTGTAGTGTAGTGTAGTGTTAGTGTAGTGTAGTGTAGTGTAGTGTAGTGTAGTGTAGTGTAGTGTAGTGTAGTGTAGTGTAGTGTAGGGTAGGGTAGGGTAGTGTTAGTGTAGTGTTTGTGCAGTGTAGTGTTAGTGTAGTGTAGTGTAGTGTAGTGTAGTGTAGTGTAGTGTAGTGTAGTGTAGTGTAGTGTAGTGTAGTTTAGTGTTAGTGTTAGTGTAGTGTTAGTGTAGTGTAGGGTAATTGTAGTGTAGTGTAGTGTAGTGTAGTGTGGTGTAGTGTAGTGGAAAATATTTATTTGCATCGACTAAAGACCTTGGCGCCATGGAGACATCAGCTGTACTGTTCACCGCGAATACCTATGGTCTCGTTGCTACGAGATACACTTTAAATAGTTTCCAAATATTGCTAAATAAACATTATTCACATACTACGGACCTGTAGCCTTGTATGAAGTAAATCCATGTAAATATAAAACGTCAACGCCAGAGAATAACCGTGGCTCGATTATCCACCGAACAGATTCCATTGGAAGCAGAAGGTAAAAGAGAGGTGAAAAAAATATGAATGGTTCACTGAAATAGTGATAACACCAGGTGTTTATGATAGAGTTAAGCACAAAATGTGTAACGATATCGCCGAGACAGCAATAACTAGTCAGTGGAACGGGAACCGCCATTCACTATTTATTAGAAACAAGTTCTGTGACTGAGAATGATTGGTTCTGGAGCTCCCCTTCGTAACAACCACGGTATCGAGTTTGGTTGACTATCGAGAGCATGTCATGGTTTTATTCCTATTATATCAGTATAGTTGTCATACCAATAAATTAAATGAAAAGTTTGGCAATGTTTGTAAAAAAGGTGTTGTTGAGGACGGATATCATTTCTTTGTATGCACGGTGTATGCCGAATTGCGGGAACAGTATATTCTAAGAAACTACGTACTCTGTATTTCCAACATTCCATAAATTCAATGTCTTGATGTCAAGTGATAAATTTAATATCATAAGAATTTAGCTATGAATATTTATAAGTCTAGGCAATTAAGGACAACACTGCAGATGCAAATTTCAATAACAATAATGGCTGCAGTACAACTGCTCTATATCCGTGAAGATCCGGGGTAGAATAGGTATTCAGCAACCCATGCTTGACGTGAAAAGCGACCATGCTTGTCGTAAGGGGCGACTGACGGGATCGGGTGGTCAGGCTCGCTGACTTGGTTGATGCATGTCATCGATCCCAATTGCATGGATCGATGCTCATGATAATAATAATTGGATTCTCTGGTCCAGACTCGATTATTTATAGCCGCCGTCATATTGCTGGAATATTGCTGAGTGCGGCGTTAAACAACAACAACAACAACAACTGCTGTAACATTGGACCGATGGCCAACGTAACTTTGCTGAATAAACAACAGCAATACATGTCAAAATAACATGTGAGTGGATAACTCGAAGGGTAGCAGGTTGTTTACCCACAAACATGGCGCTGGTACAGGGAGGACCATAGTGAGGCGAATCGTGCGATTCGAACCCGCAACCATCGGTTTCTGGCCGTCAAGGATACAACGGAAGAGGGGCGGCACTCAGACTCCCTCTGGACTTCAGGCTGCTAATAATATGCGTAGTGACTGCGTAAACTAATGTTTATCATCGTCTGTGAATGCTAAAATAGTTGCATTAACCCTCCTTGTGTTATTTGCCAGTTCATGTACTCCACTTAACAGCATCTGGATCAAATTGGAGGAAACTTCATGGCTGTCTCGGATCCCGTTTCTGGTGTTGATTTTCAAGTACAAACATCAGTCATGTTTTTACATCACGGCGTATATTGTATACGACAGGGAAACATAAGAGGGTAAGCGAAAGCGAAAAAGTAATAATGTGATTGCAGCTTTTATATTATGTTAGTTGACTGAAATACTTGTCGCTTGTCTCAATTTAAGCACATTTGCCTGTTTAGCAATGTCCACAAAAGCGTCCACCTCGTCCGTCCCTACATTCGTGACCTTAACCACAGAGCCCCGATAATGAGTTATAATACATATCTAACTACCAGCAATTGTCACTGTTATAACGAGACTTTGTTGACACTCATCCAATGTGGCCAATTGTTGTTTACAAGAACAAACATTAATTGGGCAATGTCCACCTCACATCCCCAAAGAACGTTGTGATCACCAACACGTGTTCAGTCATGTACCGAAAGCAACATGTAACACAATCCCATTACACAACGATGTTCTATACACCATGTAACTGTTGTTATACATGATGAGTGAGGTAGTGTTTAATGCTGTTTTGAACAGAAGAGGGTAGGGAAATGCTAAATACTCACACTCAACAAACGCTACAAAACCTGTTCCATTCTCATAACAATCTCTGCCAAAAGCAGTGTCGAATCCTCGATCCGACTATATCCTAAGCATGTGTTTACGAATTACTATCAAACAGTGATGACACCAGGTGTTTATATCATTCATCGGTTAACATGACTTTTACAGGGCAAAACAAGAGGCATTTTAGCACATTGAGGAGGTGGCATGTCCCGGTTGATACAGCGTTGATTCGTCTCACCAAAGACCCGGGTTCGATCCATTACATGGATAAAATGTGAAACCCATTGTTTTTGTCCCCTCGCCGCCATATGAAGTGACTATTTCTACACGCGGAGTAAAACCATATTCACTCATTCACTGACTCCGAGCCGACCAGTCCTTATTTTAGCCCCTTAATGCCAAGCGCCAGACTGGGCATCAACAAGTACCATCTTTTAACTTCGTTTGGTATGACGCGGCTGGGGATCGAACCCTGGACCTTCCGCTCTCTAGGCGGACGCTCTACCACTAGACCACGGAGGCGGTCGGTCACAGTGGGACAATTGCTGGCATATCAAAGCTAGACAAGTATTTGAATCATCTCCTCCCCCCACAAAGCTCCCTTTTTCATCTTCAAAACAACAAGATGTAAAGGACACCACGGGCAACTAACAATGAGCTTCGTAACACAATCTCCAGACCATAATCTGGTGAGGTAACGTTAGCCTGTCCGCTCACACCCTTCATTGTATGCAGACCATTCATCCCCACACCCACAATATACGCGGAGGAGACGCTTGTTGTACAGTCATGTAATTGATTCGCATTAAAGGTATGCGATACACATGTGAAACAATTGATATCGATTTGGGTAGTGATCGCAATATAACGTTTCACATTGTGTAATATTGAGTGAGTGAGTGAGTGAGTGAGTTGGGTTTAACGCTGCTAGTTAACAGTATTCCAGTTATATCGCGACGTGTCAGCTCAATGTGGGAGGAAAGCCCAAAGTGATGCAGGTCTCAGACATTTACCACTTTGGTGAAACCCACGACCACGGGTATGGTTACAAATTGGTCAATAAATAAATCAACATAGCCAACCCCTTGATAGAGCCAAACTTCTCCAAAGCCATACTTATATAACAAGTTTTTAACATCATAAGCCCACAATTTTTTCCTCATTTCGGCCCTACTGAACTCGAAGTGGTACGCATGCTTAAGAATACTATTTGATTTTGGCTCAGCAATCGCAACCAATAAGTGATTATTTTCTAATATTGAAAAACCTTCACAGAAAATCGCCCAACCTCCCCTCTCGCAGCTTTATTCGGGGTTTGACGTTTAAGACCCAATACTAATTTACAAAACCAGTCATGAATTATATCAACATCTGGGGATGGGTGGAAACTTGGCATGATTTTAATATCAAAGACATGAAGCTGTATACTTATAGGAAGTTTTTGAAACATAAAAGATTTACATTGCAATATCTGGATAACTTTCCAAGCTTGTTGCGCTAATGTTTTTTGGGTGAAGTACCATAAGGCAGATGAGGAAATATGAACACCCAGATATTTATAGCTAGATACTCTTTCAAGATAACACCGTAATGGTCCACCATTTCTAAAAACAATGATTTTACTTTTATCAATATTAACCTTCAATTTCCATTTGTTACAATAAATAGCAAATTTATCTAAACGCTTTTGTAGGCCAACTGGAGTGAAATCAAACATGACAATGTCGTCAGCAATCAGCAAACAGCAATATAAACAACTCTTATTGGTCCATGGTAATTCCTCTTTGTCCATCACAACTCGAAAAGTCTACAATATCATTGATAAAAAAAGAAAACAAAAAAGGTGACATTTGACACTCCTTCCTCAATCCATATTTACGTATGAAAAAGTCTGTGTAGCCAGCATCCATTGAAATACCAGCTTTAACGTGTTCGGACATATTCTTTGTTAACCTATACAGTCTACCTTTAACTCCAACATGCCAAAGTTTATACAATAAACCATTTCTGTAAACAGAGTCAAATGCAGCCTTCAGATCTATAAATACACAATAGAAACGACCACGTTTCTGAGACAAATACTTTTGGATTATACTATTTAAAATAAATATATTATCTGAAGTCTGAAATCCTCTCCGAAAACCCGCTTGTTCGTTTATTATTTTATCCTCAATATCAGCCCATAATGTTAATCTAGAGCAGATAAGTTTTGCAAATATTTTCCCTGCAACTTCCAGTCATGTGATAGGTCGATAATTTCCTGGATCATTTGGTCGTCCCTTCTTAAATATAGGCAAGATAACACCATATGTCCACTGGTCGGGATAAATTCCCGTCCACAGGACAACATGATATAGTTTTAATAACATTTCGATACAGGGTGGGGGTATATTTTTTAAAAATTCGATTGGCAAATCACAATATCCAGGTGATTTTCCAGATTTCATATAATGGATGGCTTCCAACAGTTCAGGTTTAGTGATATCAGAATCCATAAATGAATATTCATCAACCGAATTATTAATAAGTTCACCGGATAATTTATTTACCAAATTGTCGATAGTTGCATAGAAATCGATATGGTCATCAATATCACCCATGACTCCAAATAGAGTCTTAAAGTGACACATCCAGTCCTTGGGTGTAATTGAGTTTGTTTTATGATCTGGGGGACACGAAAGCATGGACAAGAACTGTTTACTGTCGTGTTCACAGAAGGCTATTTTCTAGTCCATTTATTAGTGTATTTGAAGTCATCTTTCCATATGAATCGTTGTTTAGGTGACAAATGTTCATCTGTATTATATTAGTATATGTAACATTTCTTTGGAGAGAAAAAGCAACTGGCGAATGTGAAGATTCTACTTGATCACAGAATGTAAACGATGTAAAGCATTGAAAGGAATGTTCTGTGGCCATGACGTAGTCGACTACACTCTTACTGTCGTTAGCTATACATGTTATCTTTCCACATCATGCGTCGTCACCAAGCCTACCATTGCAGATTCTCAAACCAATTGTTTCGCACAAATCATGGAATGAACTCACAATCTTCGATATAGTGAAGGTCATCATCTATAGGTAAATAGGAAATATCATCATTATCGATAAAATCATGGTAAGCACCATTCCCTGTCCTGGCGTTCAGATCTCACATTACAATGATATGACAACCAGGATGATCTGTTTTGATTTGTGTGGTGTCACTGTCCAACATGTCCAACACAGGTTCTGCTGAATGTACACTTGAATTGACTGGTGTATAATATACAAGTGCCAAAAACAAAAGGATGTCGTTTGTAGTATCCTTCACCTTTACACACATGATATTATCTGTTGTGCTGCAGTTTGTATGTAAATCACAAGATGGTGCAATCTTGTCTTTTATCAACATCAAAAGTTCTCCAGGGTTTCTAAAAGCACCAACGGGTTTTGGTCTGGTTTTGCTGTATTGTGTGTATCCAGGAAGACTCAATAGATCATTCTGACCTGCCCAAGTGTCCACCAGTCCTATGACATCATAAGAGATGACAAAGTCAATAAATAAGGGTATTTCGTTGTAGTATCCTTCACCTTTACCCACATGATATCATCTGTTGTGCTGCAGTTTGTATGTAAATCACAAGATGGTGCAAGCTTGTCTTTTATCAACATCAAAAGTTCTCCAGGGTTTCTAAAAGAACCAACGGGTTTTGGTCTGGTTTTGCTGTATTGTGTGTATCCAGGAAGACTCAATAGACCATTCTGACCTGCCCAAGTTTCCACAAGTCCTATGACATCAGAAGAGATGACAAAGTCAATAAATAAGGGTATTTCCTGTTTCTTCTTTAAACCTTCAATATTCCACATTGTACAGTTGATAGCAGTTGTGTCATTAGTATTGCTAGGGCGTTGACCTACTTGTTATTTTCTCTGTGCTCCTGTCGACTCTGGATTTCTAGGTTTAAAAGTTCTCACACATGAAAGTACCGGGTTGTCCACGTCAGTCGCATCTAGCTTGTAGAGTTTATTGTCTATCTGAAGTCTGTCATGTTTCAAAATAGAAAACTTGCCATCTTCCCTCGCTTCCTCCAAGAAGGGCTTGAGGGTTTGTCGAATACGTCTCACTGCATCTGTATAATCGTGGGAGATCCTATGTTATGACTATTCAGTTTTTGTACTTGGCTCATAATAGTGGCTTTCTGTTTTGGAGTCCTGAACGTAGCTAGAATGGGCCTTGGTCCACTTGATTTCGTTGGTAGCCGACTCACTCTATCAAATAGTATTTCTTCGTGTATTTCCATTTTATCAACAATCACACTAAGCAGTTTATTTTCTGTTTCTTCTGTTAACTCTCTAAATGTCTCCTCGACGTTAAAAACGATGACATTGTTCTTTCTCTGCTGGCTATCCAACATGTCCACTTTACGAGTTAAGTTAGTAAGTTGGTCCCGTAAGTCACTATTTTCACGGGTTAGAATCTGTACCTCTTTCTCTAGTTATCAAAGTGTTCATTTTCTCGAAATAAGTTGACATATCTCTCCTCATACATTGTATTTCAGCCATTACTTCTTTCAAGCTCGGTTCAAGTGAGCTGTCAAATGTAGCTTGTCTTGTAGTTCGTCCTGAGCCTGGGTTGCTCTCAACATCATTGCTTAATATAATAAGAGACCGCCTCCGTGGTCTAGTGGTAGAGCGTCCGCCCGGAGAGCGGAAGGTCCGGGGTTCGATCCCCAGCCGCGTCATACCAAAAGACGTTAAAAGATGGTACTTGTTGTTACCCTGTCTGGCGCTCGGCATTAAGGGGCTAAAACAAGGACTGGTCGGCTCGGAGTCAGTATACTGTGTCTGAGTGGGATATTCATGTTAAACTGTGGCATGGTATCTCAGTGAGCTAGCATCAGTCCGGACTAGTACAAGCAGCCACATCAGCACACACACGTGCATGCACGTCGCTATATAAGTGCAATAATCTTGGACGCGACGTTTAACCCCATTTCACCTCACCTCAATATAATAAGCAATAAGACGCACACAAAGACTCCTGTTCTCAGTGCCAGGCTTGAGCCTCGAGGCATGTGCAACATGGCGATACGCATGACTGACCGTCGTCTTGCTCTGTCACGCATAAATGCTTGTTACGTCGCCAGAAAACATCATACACGTCCTCTATACGTCTCCAAATCGCAGCCCATATTCTTCGTAATTACCACGGTCACTTACGAGGTATTGTTAGGAGTTTTACCAGCTCAAATCAGTAAATTCAACGGAGCTCGTTCATGTACGCGTTGTCACCCTCCCACCAGGTGGCACCCCCACTTGTATTTTAGTAAAATTCAGGAACTCCTGCATCCGCAGTGTTTGGACCTCGAAGGAGTTTATTTTTGAAACAGAATTAGCAACTAACTCAATCAACACATCCCGTGACAGCTAGCCTCAGACCAGTCACACCTCGTAGATATATGTAGAGGTGAAAAGAGTTATATTGAAGTGAAACGTCCAGAAAAGAATTATGGTGTTGTAAACAAGCAAAAAACTGTAAGTGTTGCTACAGGGATGACGTGTGTAGGTAGTCAGAGGTTGTAAATATGGCCGTAGTCTGGACGACATGTACGTTAAACGAAATTGACACAACTACCACAAAAAACGGTTCAATGGCCCGGAAATCCGGTGAAATGACGGTGAATCTCAATGACCAACAGTTCAAAGTACACGTTACTGTGTCGCACTTACGGGTCACCGACCACGCTAGATGGTGTTTGGTTTTGCTATTCACCACCCGTTTTTTTTTTTAACAGAAATGTGCATTATTACACATACATTTACTTTGCCGTACAAGTACCAGTTTATAATCAGTATCGAGCTGGCAGAGTTCCAGCCTTATCGACTCCCCGTGACTACATTGAACAGGTGTGGTATATAAAGTAGACAAGTTTAATCTTAATTCTCCAAAGACATTGTCACCAAATGAAGCAACACTTATCTTGGTCATGTTGGATAAACCAACATACCTGGACGATGAATCAGTTACATAAGTTTCGAAATGACTGAGTTAATCATGACAGTTCAAACGCGGTGAAATACTTTCGTTGTGATGTTAAACGTACTGGTTGTGCTTGTCGCATGTCACAAGAGTCAAAACCAATGCACCTTTGACAGTACAATACTTAATACTAAACGTTCAAAAGCTTTTAATAAAATCGTCAACGCCAGAGAATAACCAGTCTCGATTATCCCCCGAAATCTCATTTCATTGGGAGTAAAAGGAAAAAAAACAAAAAAAACGCTGAAAATTTTATGAATGGATCACCGATAATCAGTGAAGACAAGCACAAATATTTGTTTTATCAATTTGGATATTAATACTCTTTTATTTTGATATAATTACTAGTATTTCGAAAACGATACGTGAATATAATCTGAGTACCCCCGGTACAATGTCTTTTGCCCCAAAAGACGCCATGTTAATATTTTTCTGACCAGATATATCTGTAGGTGTATTTGCACATCATGTCTGAATATCGACAGTTAAAAAGGAAAAAAACGACATTATTAATTTAATGAAATTTAATTATTTGCAGAACAGGAATAGTATCAATGTAGTGATCATGTGTATCCAACGAGTCCTTTTATATGTCGTGATGTTCTGCTTGGGGAGGTAAAGTGTGAGGTGAGCTTCATGCATGTGTATCCAACGAGTCCTTTTATATGTCGTGATGTTCTGCTTTGGGAGGTAAAGTGTGAGGTGAGCTGCATGCATGTGTGTCCAACGAGTCCTTTTATATGTCGTGATGTTCTGCTTGGGGAGGTAAAGTGTGAGGTGAGCTGCATGCATGTGTGTCCAACGAGTCCTTTTATATGTCGTGATGTTCTGCTTGGGGAGGTAAAGTGTGAGGTGAGCTGCATGCACGTGTGTGGGTGTGTTTGTGATTGTCTGCTTGTACTGATGCAGTATCATGGTGTTCGCCGACTGAGATACCATGTCGCATTTAAACATGGATGCCAAATAAAGTATACTGACTCCGGGCTGACTTCTCCTTTTTTCACTTAATGCCGAGCACCAGCCTTGGCAAAAGTGAGTGAGTTGGGTTTAACGCCGCCTTTAACAGTATTCCAGTTACATCGCGGCGTGTCAGCTTAATGTGGGAGGAAAGCCCGATGTGAAGCATGTCTTAGACGTCTACCAATTTTGGTGAAACCCACGAGCACGGGTATGGTGCTGATAAACCTAACATATTCGGGGCGAACCGGGATTCGAACCCATAGTCATAGATCTCGACTGGGTCACCCGTGTCCACTGGCTGGGCAAAAGAACAAGTACCATATTTTAACGTCTTTTGGTATGACGCGGTCATGGGGTCGAATCACCGTCCTTCCGCTATCCGGCCAATATTTTAATAGACACTCTAAAGTCAAGGCCTAGATCTATGCCATGGCGCTAAAACACTTTGAACAAAACCTTGTAGTTTGTATCAATTTATTTAAGTTCGATAAAATGTCAACTCTCATTATAACGACCTAAGGGGTTTCCCAACAACCTATGCTTGTCGTATGAGGCGACAAGATGGATCGGGGGGTCAGGCTCCGTGACTTGGTTGATTGTGTGCCATCGTACCCCGTAGGTATGGAAGGTTTCTCATAATATCAATCATTGGGTTGCCTGGTCCGGACACGTGTATTTACGTTGCTGCTGTCATATAGCTGGAATAGTGCGGCTCAAAATAACAATCAAACAAACATCTTACAATTCAAATTACTGTTCACTTCAGCCTACTGGCCGGGGTAAACTAAACGTGCTCAGCATTACTCTGTTTAATTACTCATGTTCGTGAGGAAATCGGTTATTTTGCCGGGAGACGTGATTCGTGGGTCGAGTGTCTGAACAACGCTCTATCTTTCCTGGAGATAAATAAGTAAACACGGTGACTTTGTTGATAGCGGGCACGATTTCATATCATGTACAGTGTGAACATTGTCGTCCCATGGCGGTGTCTGATTCCACCTAAGGGGCACGGGTGTCACTCAATCCACCTTAATGGTCGAGTTCTATTCCTTCATGTACATGTGTATATTCATGTCTTAGCTGCACGGACATGTATACGTTATCGTGGGGAGATGGGTTAGAAGAGATCCACACCACACGATCATTTAGTTTTTTCTTCATTTGTTTTTACTGTTGATGGGCGACTAATTTGAACCGGGTGGTACGACTCTGTTACATAATTGTGAAAGATTTCGCTTGTTTTCAGTCACTGGTTTGCCTGATCCAGATGACCGCCTCCGTGGTCTAGTGGTAGAGCGTCCGCTCGGAGAGCGGAAGGTCCGGGGTTCGATCCCCGACCGCGTCATACCAAAAGACGTTAAAAGATGGTACTTGTTGTTACCCTGTCTGGCGCTCGGCATTAAGGGGCTAAAACAAGGACTGGTCGGCTCGGAGTCAGTATACTGTGTCTGAGTGGGATATTCGTGTTAAACTGCGGCATGGTATCTCAGTGAGCTAGCACTGTAAATCGGCATCAGTCCGGACTAGTACAAGCAGCCACACACACACACGTGCATGCACGTCGCTATATAAGTGCAATCTTGGACGCGACGTTAAACCCCATTTCACCTCACCTCACCTGATCCAGATGCTTTAAAGGCGGACGTGATATACATGTAACGGGGAGATAGTTGAAAGTGTCGTCAAGCTGCATACACTCATGAACTCTAATGTTACAATTAAAGCGAGAAAAAACATTGCCATTATCACATTACAACTCTACTGAAAACGTCCATTGTACGATTCCAACTATGTCAACGTGAGGATCAGGGGTAGAATAGGTTTTCAGCAGCCCAAGCTTGCCGTAATAGGCGACTAAAGGGACAAGTTCTGTACCAAAAATATGTGACAAGAGGGATGATTTTGATTTTCCGTTCGGGAATTGTCCCTGCATGTCGAGACCCGTGACGATCCGGGATAGAATAGGTCTTCACCAACACATGCTTGCCGTAAAAGGCGACTATGCTTGTCGTAATTATAAGAGGCGACGGGATCGGGTGGTCAGACTCGCTGACTTGGTTTATGCATGTCATCGTATCCTAATTGCGTGGATTGATGCTCATGATGTCAATCACTGGATTGTCTGGTCAGACTATTTTTTCAGACCGCCGCCATATAGCTGGAATATTGCTGAGTGCGGCGTTAAACAAAAAAGCTAAACAAACAAACAAACATAAGCATATGGTGTGTGTGTTGGGGGGGGTGAGGGGTGGCTCAGCTTGGGATGTTTGCTGAGAAAGACAGGTACTTCACCTTAATGATAGGTGAGACTGAAGTGATATACAGGATATAGGGCCAAGGGGAAGGCCAGAACTTGCGTGAAACACGTGAAGTCTAGATGAAGTCTAGATGATATTATCCCGAGATAGAAAGAGAGGGAGTGGAGAGAGAGAATCATCTCAACGATGTTTATAGCTTTCGGTGAGTTTATTCTGTGACACCATACACCAAGACAAAACTATTTCCCAGCCAGTGACTGAAGAGTTAGAAAAAGTTATAATCGTCATGATCTATTTTGAAATGCACATGAACGTAAAATGTGTAGGCTTTGTAGACGTGGGCGTCGAATAACGCTGATATACGCTATAGACATGAGAAATACAATACCTATGTATAACAAGCGACTTTCATATCAAGAAGATTATGTACGTAGTGATATTTGAGATTTAATGTCTTTTTCTACTCTGTTCTATTCTTAAAAGTCGTTCTCGTATCAAGGAACGTCATTCTGAGATTTATATACACGCGTGGAGTATAAGTCTATTATGGCCTTGTTGGAGAAAATAACCTTGATTCACAATGCTATGTATATGTCATCTAACGCTCATTGCAAGAAACCTATCTGTCTTATCTGCAAATGAGATGTTACGACATCCACAGTCAATACTGTTTTCGATTAGGATTTCTTTTCGTTTTTATTTCTTTAGACGATGTACCGACGTTGAAACGTTTCTTTCTAATGAGGCTTATAAGATACTGTGTCAGAGGTTTCATGAGCTACTGTATCATGGAATCACCTCATGTTTTATCATTCATTCAGTTCATAATATAGCTTGGAATAAGCTCCAAATGTAACCAGCGTATACAGCACGTATAAAAGGCTAACATAATTAAATAAATTTACAATGTAACGTGGTAGGGACATGCTTATCCTTTTTCCAGGTCCATTGAACAAAATCCACAGCTATTTGCCCTTAACGCCAAGTGGAATTCGTTTCTGTAGAAAATCTAGGATTGTTATTCTCTTGCATTGACTATATATATAATTTAATTGCAACACACTTGTAGAGGTATTTTGAATTATAACATTAAAAACAACAATACGGAGACACTATTTCCCAATATCTCAAACTGTATGGACACGCTATTTCTCAATATCTCCAACTGTACGGGTATTCTATTTCTCAATATCTCCAACTGTACGGGTATTCTATTTCTCAATATCATCAACTGTACGGACACACTATTTCTCAATATCATCAACTGTACGGACACACTATTTCTCAATATCATCAACTGTACGGACACACTATTTCTCAATATCATCAACTATATGGACACACTATTTCTCAATATCATCAACTGTACGAACACACTATTTCTCTATATCATCAACTATGTGAACACACTATTTCTCAATATCATCAACTATGTGAACACATTATTTCTCAATACCATCAACTGTACGGACACACTATTTCTCAATATCATCAACTGTACAGACACACTATTTCTCAATATCATCAACTATGTGGACACATTATTTCTCAATATCATCAACTGTACGGACACACTATTTCTCAATATCATCAACTGTACGAACACACTATTTCTCAATATCATCAACTATATGGACACATTATTTCTCAATATCATCAACTGTACGGACACACTATTTCTCAATATCATCAACTGTACGAACACACTATTTCTCAATAGCATCAACTGTACGAACACACTATTTCTCTATATCATCAACTATGTGAACACACTATTTCTCAATATCATCAACTATGTGAACACATTATTTCTCAATATCATCAACTGTACGGACACACTATTTCTCAATATCATCAACTGTACAGACACACTATTTCTCAATATCATCAACTATATGGACACATTATTTCTCAATATCATCAACTATATGGACACATTATTTCTCAATACCATCAACTGTACAGACACACTATTTCTCAATATCATCAACTATATGGACACATTATTTCTCAATATCATCAACTATGTGAACACATTATTTCTCAATATCATCAACTGTACGGACACACTATTTCTCAATATCATCAACTGTACGAACACACTATTTCTCAATATCATCAACTATGTGGACACGTTATTTCTCAATATCATCAACTGTACAGACACACTATTTCTCAATATCATCAACTGTACGAACACACTATTTCTCAATATCATCAACTATGTGGACACATTATTTCTCAATATCAACAACTATATGGACACACTATTTCTCAATATCATCAACTGTACAGACACACTATTTCTCAATATTATCAACTGTACGGACACATTATGTCTCAATATCATCAACTATGTGAACACACTATTTCTCAATACCATCAACTATAAGGACACATTATTTCTCAATATCATCAACTGTGTGGACACACTATTTCTCAATATCACCAACGGCGTGGACACACTATCAATATCATTAACTGTAGGGACACATTATTTCTCGATGGCAATATGTGAAGCCTATTTCTGTTGTCCCTCGCCGCGATATTGCTGGAATAGTGCTAAAAGCGGCGTAAAACAATACTCACTCGGTAATCTCACATATGTGGATATGCCATTTATGTCATAGAATTCACAGATTAGCAGATTTGAAAATCAGAAGATCGCCTTAAAATGATCAATACGATTGGAAATTGCTGAAATTATGCCAAATTACATTCATTCTCAATCTCTTACTACACATTAAAGATAAGAATAGTTACGCTCAAGATAGGGGGTGCAAGAGTACAAATGTACAAGAAATAAGAACTACAAGAGCATTTTGTCCCGGTGTCTGGCTTTACACAGTATCTCGGGTACTTGCAGTCGTTATAGAGGCACCGCACCCCTTAGTGACGAAAGACCAACAAACTGATTCATGGACTAAAAATATCTTTGGATTAACTATTCACGTTTAAACCTGCAGCTGAACTAGATCACAATATTTAAACAGGATCTGCGTGCGCAGACTATCAACGTACACCGTCTTGTCGCACAGGGTCAGGGGTCATGTCGGATCAGGGGTCAGATATACGTAGTGAGGGCGGTATATTAGTGTGTGCACATTGCGTGCCGTGGTAGAGTAAAACGCTGACCTGGTTAATTAATACCGTTTTGTGAATACATACCGTTATGTGCGCAAACATGAAACGTGAAGTAGTCAATGAAGATATTGACAATGGATCACTGAAACGATTACAAGAGTGAGTCTGCATTTAAGGTGTGTGTACCTTAGACTACTTGCGCAATGTTAAGTAAATAATCAACAATGCCAGCTATGGGGAGACGGGTGGTGGAAGAGAGAGAGGGGGGTGAAGGGGGGGGGGGGGGGGGGTGAAGGGGGGGGGGGGGGGTGAAGGGGGGGGGGGGGGGGCTCAGCTGGGTATGTTTGCTGAGAAAGACAGGTACTTCACCTTAATGATAGGTGAGACTGAAGTGATATACAGGATATAGGGCCAAGGGGAAGGCCAGAACTTGCGTGAAACACGTGAAGTCTAGATGAAGTCTAGATAATATTATCCCGAGATAGAAAGAGAGGGAGTGGAGAGAGACAAAAAGAGAGAGAGACTGAGAGAGAGAGAGGTGAAGGGGTGGGAGAGAGGGCGAGAGAGGGAATGAGAGGGAGAGGAGAGCGAGGTGAGGAAGTGGAAAGAGAGACCGAGAGAGGGAAAGAGAGGGAGAGGAGAGAGAGAGATAAAAAAGAGAGAGAGATGGAGAGAGAGGGAGAGAGAGAGGTGAGGAAGCGGGAGAGAGAGGGCGAGAGAGGAAAAGAGAGGGAGAGGAGAGACAAAAAGAGAGAGAGATGGAGAGAGAGGTGAGGAAGTGGGAGAGAGAGGGCGAGAGAGGAAAAGAGAGGCAGGGGCGAGAGAGAGAGAGAGAGAGAGAGAGAGAGAGAGAGAGAGAGAGTATATTAATACCGTTTTGTGAATACATACCGTTATGTGCGCAAACATGAAACGTGAAGTAGCCAATGAAGATATTGACAATGGATTCCTGAAACGATTACAAGAGTGAGTCTGCATGTACCGTACTGAGAAAGACAGGTACTTCACCTTAATGATAGGTGAGACTGAAGTGATATACAGGATATAGGGCCAAGGGGAAGGCCAGAACTTGCGTGAAACACGTGAAGTCTAGATGAAGTCTAGATAATATTATCCCGAGATAGAAAGAGAGGGAGTGGAGAGAGACAAAAAGAGAAAGAGATTGAGAGAGAGAGGTGAGGGGGTGGGAGAGAGGGCGAGAGAGGGTATGAGAGGGAGAGGAGAGCGAGGTGAGGAAGTGGAAAGAGAGACCGAGAGAGGGAAAGAGAGGGAGAGGAGAGAGAGAGATAAAAAAGAGAGAGAGAGATGGAGAGAGAGGGAGAGAGAGAGAGGTGAGGAAGCGGGAGAGAGAGGGCGAGAGAGGAAAAGAGAGGCAGGTGAAGGGGAGGGGGGGGGGGGGGGGGGCTCAGCTGAGGATGTTTGCTGAGGAAGACAGGTACATGACCTTAATGATAGGTGAGACTGAAGTGATATACAGGATATAGGGCCAAGGGGAAGGCCAGAACTTGCGTGAAACACGTGAAGTCTAGATGATATTTTTCCAAGATAGAAAGAGAGGGAGTGGAGAGAGACAAAAAGAGAGAGAGATTGACAGAGAAAGGTGAGGGAGTGGGAGAGAGAGGGAGGGAGAGAGAAGGAGAGAGAGGTGAGGAAGTGGGAGAGAGGGCGAGAGAGTAAAAGAGAGGGAGAGGAGAGAGACAAAAAGAGAGATAGAGGGAGAGAGAGAGAGAGAGAGAGGGGAAGAAGGAGAGAAGGAAAGGAGAGGCAATTAAAGACATATGGGAGGAGAAACATGAAGACGAGTATTGGAATGGAAGATGATAATAGGGAAAGAGAGTCAGCGATAGACAAAGACTGAGAGAAAAAGGAGACGGGGACAGGTCGAAAAAATAATCTGAGAGAGAATTCAAGAGGCAAAAGTAGAGAGAACACGGGACAGAGTACAGCAGACAAATGCATCAGAGAAAGGAAAATGATCGAGATGTATAGTGAGAGGAACTAGAATGGGGAAGTAGAAGCGATAAAGGCCGATTCGTTTGTAAAGCGATGTAGCGTGTCGGGTAAGCTTCCCGTTCAGCGACATTGCAGAAATATCACAACGAGGAATACAAACAAGACGTACGCTTCACAAATCAAACGCGGTTTACCCACGTGACGGGTGAACTGACAGGCCACCTGCAGGACGGCCTATCATCCCCGGAAAGTGAAGGGTGTGGTAGGTGACAGACAGCTAGAGGACGAGGCAGCCTATATACTTGTAGTGAAGGTGATAGCCACAGTGGTGAGTGGCTTGGTAAGAGTGAGAGTGAGATATATGGTGAGAGTGATAGTGTGATATAGCTGTGTAGTATATTGAGTGTAAGAGTGAGATATAGTTGTGTGGTATGGCGAGTGTAAGAGTGAGATATAGTTGTGTGGTATGGCGAGGGTGAGAGTGAGATACAGCTGTGTGGTATGGAAGGTGTGAGAGTGAGATACAGCTGTGTGGTATGGAAAGTGTGAGAGTGAGATACAGTTGTGTGGTATGGCGAGGGTGAGAGTGAGATATAGTTGTGTGGTATGGCGAGGGTGAGAGTGAGATACAGCTGTGTGGTATGGAAAGTGTGAGAGTGAGATACAGTTGTGTGGTATGGCGAGGGTGAGAGTGAGATATAGTTGTGTGGTATGGCGAGGGTGAGAGTGAGATACAGCTGTGTGGTATGGAAGGTGTGAGAGTGAGATACAGCTGTGTGGTATGGAGAGTGTGAGAGTGAGATATAGTTGTGTGGTATGGCGAGGGTGAGAGTGACATAGCTGTGTGGTATGGAAGGTGTGAGAGTGAGATTCAGTTGTGTGGTATGGCGAGGGTGAGAATGGGATACAGCTGTGTGGTATGGAAGGTATGAGAGTGAGATATAGGTATGTGGTATGGAGAGTGTGAGAGTGAGATATAGCTATGTGGTATGGAGAGTGTGAGAGTGAGATGTAGCTTTGTGGTATGGAGAGTGTGAGAGTGAGATATAGCTATGTGGTATGGAGAGTGTGAGAGTGAGAGTGATTTGGTTGGTTTGTTTGTTGTTTAACGCCGCACTCAGCAATATTCCAGCTATATGACGGCGGTCTGTAAATAATCGAGTCTGGACACCTTTTACGGCAAGCATGGGTTGCTGAAGACCTATTCTACTCCGGAAGCTTCACGGGTCGAGTAAGAGTGAGATATATGTATGTTGTATGGGGAGTGTGAGAGTGAGATATAGGTATGTGGTATGGAGAGTGTGAGAGTGAGATATAGCTATGTGGTATGGAGAGCGTGAGAGTAAGATATAGTTATGTGGTATGGAGAGTGTGAGAGTAAGATATAGCTATGTGGCATTGAGAGTGTGAGAGTGAAATATAGCTTTGTGGTATGGAGAGTGTGAGAGTGAGATATAGGTATGTGGTATGGAGAGTGTGAGAGTGAGATATAGGTATGTGGTATGGAGAGTGTGAGAGTGAGATATAGGTATGTGGTATGGAGAGTGTGAGAGTGAGATATAGCTGTGTGGTATGGAGAGTGTGAGAGTGAGATATAGTTATGTGGTATGGAGAGTGTGAGAGTAAGATATAGTTATGTGGCATGGAGAGTGTGAGAGTGAGATATAGCTATGTGGCAAAGCTAATGCTAATGCTAAACAGGATATTGTTACATGGCTTTGTAATATGTTAAGAACATTAAAAATAACAGATGCACGCGTACACTGAAACCCGTTAAACCGGGCGATTTGAATGGTAGATTGCCCTAATAGTAATGGCACAGATGGATGTGTATCCTGACCAGAAGCTTCGGGCATTGACTGTGTTACATAGTCGACGATAAGATACATCTATGTAGATGTTATTTGTCTATACATCACTGATAAATTGTTCGATTTTTTGTGTGTATGTGGATATGTATTTTCTAAGTTAATACCAGCGTTTGTTTCTATAACAATCATGTGCACTCTTCTGTACAGTGTCAGGCAAAAATACCGACCTTCGTAAGCAAATTGTTGGTTGGTTGGTTTGTTGTTTAACGCCGCACCCAGCAATATTCCAGCTATGTGACGGCGGTTGCAAATTGTGTGAATGGCGGGTGATAACGGCACAGGACATGTTTTCGCTTTTCACGAACAACTGGAGTCATCTCTGATTGTCAGTGATCCATTCACATAATTTTCACTGGTATGTTTCCTTCTACATCCAGTGATATCTGTTTCGGCGGATAATCTTCACTGGTATGTTTCCTTCTACATCCAGTGATATCTGTTTCGGCGGATAATCGAGACTGGTTATTTTCTGGCGTTGACATTTTATAATTTATACAAAGGGTAATATATTCCATTGTTGCTGACATTCTTTGAATGTGTGGAAGGTGTTTTATACGCGTGTTCGCCAACACCTGGAGTCAGCGTTACATGACAGTGATTCATAATCACTAAAGATTTAGTCCGAATCGTACAATGGACTCTGCTTTGAGGAAAGAAATCTTACGGAATTGGTTTTTCAGCATTTTTTTTCGCTAGTTAACTTGAAATATGACACTATGCATTGAAAAACGTTTTTGACATTTGAAATTCATTTTATTTTGCACCATGGGATACACTCTACACTGTTCTGTGAGAGTATGTCCGCGTGTAGCCGTCAAAGGGAAATAACTCTTTCTGAACCTTAGAATACGCCAAGCGTCCATAAAATACTCAAAAGAAGCTCCATAGCTGAACAGCCTATTCAATATTTTAACGGTTTGCGTACTTGTAGCTATAGCGACAGTGAGTAATAATGGTTAGCGGATAAAAGGAATGAATATAACAAAGATTTGATTACCATTGGGAATAGTATTGGTTAGTATGATAACGGCGTCTCTCAGTATCTAAGAGACACCCGATCTTGATTAAATTTTGGACAAGGATGTTGGGATATCCGTGTCTGAGATTGTTTTCAAGGCGAACCCGACACGCGAAAACACTAAGATGGCGATGCGTTATTGTGAAAATATTAATGTACACTTTACTAGATGCTACTTATACTGTCATCCTTAATTCACATTTTAAGCATAACTGATCCCTTCATCATTACCGCCTTTTATCGATTAAACGCCCGGGAGTATATTTCTTTCGGACACTCTTTAACCCCGGCGTTTTGTCGAGGCCCGGCGTTTATCATTTCAATTCGATTTCACGAAACGCTCAGATCCATCTTCGCTACTGTAATTTAAATAATTCTCTGTGTGTGTTGCACGCGTACAGTAATACTAATAATGTGTGTGTGTGTGTGTGTGTGTGTGTGTGTGTGTGTGTGTGTGTGTGTGTGTGTGTGTGTGTGTGTGTGTGTGTGTGTGTGTGTGTGTGTGTGTGGCTGCTTGTACTAGTCCGGACTAATGCCCGTTTTAAAAGGCTGACTAAGATACCATCTTTTAACGTCTTTTGGTTTAACGCGGCCGGGGATCGAACCAACGACCCTCCGCTTTCCGGGAAGCCGCTCTATCCAAAACACAACGGAGGAAGGTCTCGAGATAACGAGATAGTGGTCGATTTTTTTTATAGCAGATAACAAGTTCGGGATAAGCGTATGTATAGATAGAAATGCGACGTTAAAAGGCAGGTGTGCAGACACCAAGGAAGACAGCTTCGACACAACAGTAGTTATAAGATGGAAAAGTGATATCCATACATAGTGAGTGAGTTCGGTTTAACGCAACTTTGAACATCATGCCAGTAATATCACTGCATGTCATCTTAAGGTGGGAGGAGAGCCCGCAGTGAAGCAGGTCCCAGACGTTTACCACTTTGGTGGAACCCGCGAGCAAGGGTATGGTGCTGACAAACCTAACATAATAATTACAAATTTTGCCAGTTAAATAACAAAGATTGACTTAAATTACAATGCAGCTACGGATACTTTCGATATTTCCTCAACCCGATTTAATGTTATCTAACACAAATGCTTTCATTAATATCCGGTCTTTGACAATGAGCTTAACGGTTTAACACCTGTTACATTGGGGAAACAAAAGATAAGGTAAATTGCATTAGTTTATAAAAAACAATGTAATTAAAGGATATCCGATAGTTTTTACAGGCAAAATATAATTTGTTCCGTAATAGAAACTAATTCGGATGGAGGTTTCCTACAGTTTAAGAATTTTATATAATCCAAAAATTTCTTTGAAACATAAACCAAAACAATTGCTCCTTCTTTGTCAATACATTCAATTCTTGATAAAGCCAATGTAACATAATATATTGATAATATCATTACGACATATTGTTATTCCATGACGGTGATGTTATCATTTGATAGAAATCCGTAACTAAACAAACAACAAGAGTTTAACAATTTGAAAGTATTTGCGTCATACAACACGATATCTGTTAAACATATCGGATCATTACGGTTACATTTATAAATCATTAACATGTTTATAACCTTACAATTCGTATATAATTTACCACTGAGTCAAGAATTGTTTATATACTTTTCAATAAGTAAAGAAGAGAATTTTGAATAGAATTGCGCCATGACGACAAATAATTAAACACAGAGAGTACACTCATGATACGAAGCACCTGAAGACAGACATATAGATATATATGACCCCTATTGACCGCTTGTGCCCAGGTCCAAGGGAGCTAACCAGCCGGTGCCATAACTAACTGGAAAATATAGCCATCTCGAAAAATGTGTGTCATCTTTAAGCTTTTGTGGAAGAAATTTAGCATCCATATTTTTTGCTAAGTTTTGGAATAGTACCTGAGAAAGGTTTGATGAATAAGTAGATATTCGCGGAGTATATCTATGTATTATACTTAACAAGTGATACAGTGTCAAACTTTGTGATAAATCTGACAATTCTTCTTTCATTATGGTAACAGCAAAGCATAACAACCCTCTACATTCGTTTCAAGATGGAAGCCATTTACGTCCAAGTTAAAAATATATAGAAAAATTCTTTAGAAAGCTTACGGTAAGTAGAATACATATATAGGCTGGGAGATACTGTAACTTCTGTCTATTCTATTTTAAAAAATAAAAAAGAACCTAGTCCTTCTTTGCTATCATATATTGCACGCTCCGTTGAACAGGAGGCACAGCAGGCGACAGGCGTCCAATGCTTGCACATGTCGGGGCGAACCGGGATTCGAACCCACAGTCATAGATCTCGGGCGTGCCCATTGGACGCAACTCTGCACAGCGCATCTCGGCGCCTTAGACGACTGGGCCACCCGTGTCCCCTGGCTGGGCAAAAGAACAAGTACTATCTTTTAACGTCTTTTGGTATGACGCGGTTAGGGGGTCGAATCACCGTCCTTCCACTATCCGGCCAATATTTTAATAGACACTCTAGAGTCAAGGCCGAGATCTTTGCCATGGCGATAAAACACTTTGAGTGTGAGTGAGTGAGTTTGGTTTTACGCCGCTTTTAGCAATATTCCAGCAATATCACGGCGGGGGACACCAGAAATGGGCTTCACACATTGTACCCATGTCGGGAATCGAACCCGGGTCTTCGGCGTGACGAGCGAACGTTTCAACCACTAGGCTACCCGACCGCCCCTAAAACACTTTGAACAAAACCTTGTTGTTTGTATCAATTTTTTTAAGGTCGATAAAATGTCAACTCTCATTATAACGACCTATGGGGTTTCCAGGTCAGAATAAGTCTATGCCTGTCGTATGAGGCGACAACATGGATCGGGGGGTCAGGCTCCGTGACTTGGTTGATTGTGTGCCATCGTACCCCGTAGGTGAAACCCACGAGCATTGATATGAGATTCTAACACACTATGTTCACATATAAGGGTTCAGAGACCAAAGTTAGAGTTGCAGTCAGCATTACCTCAGTTAAACTGTGATGGTCTGTAAATAAGCCAGCCTTTGCAAGGCAAACCAGTGATTGATAACATGACAAACAATCCACTTGGTACAGAGGCACTTGATCACTCATTGTAACCACCCCATCCCAGGGATTGTCGGCTTTTTCGACAATCATGGAACATTATGTAGGGACCTAGTCTGTCCCGGAATCCCCACGATATGGTTACAGAGACCAAACAATGTGTAATAGTTTCTTATCTCATATTTTCCCCTTTCACTACAGAACGTTTAGGACATGCAGTATACTTCTGATTTACAAATATATCCAGTTTAGAGTTTAAAGTAACTTTAGAGGTAGGAGGACATCTATACGATGGCAGTCGGTAAAAAATCGAGTCTGGACCAGACACTCCAGTGATTGAAATCGTGAGGATCGAACTACAGTTAGGATACGATGACATGCATCAACTAAGTCAGCGAGCCTGACTACCCGATCCCGATAGTATCCTCTTACGCTAGGCATGGGTTTTCTGATGATAATTCTAACCAAGATCTTCACTGGGATCGTCCAGAGAAAATATTCAATTGCCTGCGACCCGTGAAGATCCGGGGTAGATTAGGTCTTCAGCAACCTACGCTTGTCGTAAAAGGCGACTAACGGGATCGGGTGGTCAGGCTCGCTGACTTGGTTGTTGCATGTCATCGGTCCCAATTGCGTGGATCGATGTTCATGATGTAAATCACTGGATTGTCTGGTCCAGACTCGATTATATACAGACCGCCGTCATATAGCTGGAATCTTGCCGAGTGCGGCGTAAAACAACAAACCAAACCAAAATCAATTGCCTGCACCCGACATGAGCATGGCATTTACAAAGGGTTGGGTGAGCTTACTGAAATATGGCATATGTATTTAGGCCTGTGTGTGTACGTGCAATGAACATGATGTAATTTTATTCTGTCGATATAATTGATGTAAAGTCAGTCTGTATGTGTTTAGTTTCATTTTGACTGTGCTTGGTAACGTGTGAATAAAACTGAAGTGTCATCCAGCTTTGTCATCAAGCTCTGATGTATATGTTTCAGTTAGTCTTCTGTAGTGGGTGGCACATTAACTATTCATTCACGCATACGATAACTAACAGACCATGATGCGTTTATTTAAGCGTGTACCCGAAGGAAGCTTGGAATGTGTGCGTTGGGAATATCGCACGTCATAATTAGGGCTAATTATGGGACAACACCCCCACCTTGTCTACTGGGACAACACCCCCGCCTTGTTTATTTGGACAACACCCCTGCCTTGTCTACTGGAACAACATCCCCGCCTTGTCTACTGGGGCAACACCCCCGCCTTGTCTCCTGGGAAAACACCCCCGCCTTGTCTACGTGAACAAATCTCCACCTTGTCTACTGGAACAACACCCCCTCCTTGTCTACTGGAACAAGACCCCACCTTGTCTACGTGAACAAATCTTCACCTTGTCTACTGGAACAACACCCCCGCCTTGTCTACTGGAACAACATACCCGCCTTGTCTACTGGAACAACACCCCGCCTTGTCTACTGGAACAACACCCCGCCTTGTCTACTGGAACAACACCCCTGCCTTGTCTTCTGGGACAACACCCCCGCCTTGTCTACTGGGACAACACCCCCGCCTTGTCTACTGGGACAACACCCCTGCCTTGAAAACTGGAATAGCACCCAACCTTGTTTGCGTGAACAAATCTCTACCTTGTCTACTTGGACAACATCCCCGCCTTGTCTACTTGGACAACACCCCCGCCTTGTCTAAGTGAACAAAACTCCACCTTGTCTACTTGGACAACACCCACTCCTTGTCTACTGGGACAACACCCCCTCCTTATCTACTGGGACAACAGCCCAACCTTGTCTACTTGGACAACACCCCGCCTTGTCTACTGGAACAACACCGTCGCCTTTTCTACTGGGGCAACACCCCCGCCTTGTCTACTGGGACAACACCCCCGCCATGTCTACTGAAACAAGACCCCCACCTTGTCTACGTGAACAAATCTTCACTTTGTCTACTGGTACAACACCACCGCCTTGTCTATTGGAACAACATACCCGCCTTTTCTACTGGAACAACACCCCGCCTTGTCTACTGGAACAACACCCCCGCCTTGTCTACTGGGACAACACCCCACCTTGTCTACTGGGACAACACCCCGCCTTGTCTACTGGGACAACACCCCACCTTGTCTACTGGGACAACACCCCACCTTGTCTACTGGGACAACACCCCTGCCTTGTCTACTGGGACAACACCCCTGCCTTGTCTACTGGGACAACACCCCCGCCTTGTAAACTGGAATAGCACCCAACCTTGTTTACGTGAACAAATCTCTACCTTGTCTACTTGGACAACACCACGGCCTTGTCTACTTGGACAACACCCCCGCCTTGTCTACGTGAACAAAACTCCACCTTGTCTACTTGGACAACACCCCCTCCTTGTCTACTTGGACAACACCCCCTCCTTATCTACTGGGACAACACCCCCACCTTGTCTACTTGGACAACACCCCGCCTTGTCTACTGTAACAACACCCTCGCCTTTTCTACTGGGACAACACCCCCGCCTTGTCTACTTGGATAACACCCCGCCTTGTAAACTGGAACAGCACCCAACCTTGTCTACGTGAAAAAATCCCCACCTTGTCTACTGGGGCAACACCCCCGCCTTGTCTACTCGGACAACATCCCCACCTTGTCTACTTGGACAAAACTCCACCTTGTCTACTGAAGAAAGGGAAGCAACCTTTTCAATGATCTTCACTGTCTATAACTTATGCAAACTGGACCGGAAAACCAGTGTTACTATATTCGTCTACACCCGAGTGTTATGTCCAGTTAACACGTGCTTCCCATGTCCATAGGCAATCAGCATCTAATTGTAACCGGGGTACGGGTGACCTGATCGTCTAAGGCGCCTTAATTCGCTCTGCAAAGTTAGATCTCATGGGCGAGCCAGACATTATCGTGGGTTGGAATCTCTGGTCAAACTGATTATGTTTCTAGGTTTGTCTGTGCTTACTTCGTAATGTAAAAGAAATGCCGTTCATAGCGGCGTTAAAACAGACACAATGTCTCATTCTAATTGTATTTAATGTATGTATATATGTACATCGTACTTAACTCTTAGTGTCTCACCTCCTGTGCAAAATAGGCTCCGTCGGAAGCGCTCGTTAAATCTCCAATATCAAAATCGCATGTTTCTAACATGCTGGAAAAGGTATCAAACCCTTCACAACACATCGCGAATGAAAGAAGTTGTCACATAACATTCTGCCTACCTGACCCCAAAGGGTAAAACTGCGTCTAGGAATGTTTAAATCTAATGTGTTTCTTTCCTCTCTGGCACAGACCAATTTTCCAAAAAGTCAATCTAATAACTTAGCGGCAAAATCTCTTTTTATAAAAAGGCACACATTACATATTCTAGGAAATGAACACAACACCATGGAGTGTCTGTGAGTAAGAACGAAGAAAAATGACCCTATCTATACTCGTTGATACATGGTGAACATACTCGCGTTTGATTCATTTCCTCTTAATGAAAGGTATATGGTGTTTGGTGTTTCATCTAGTAATATTTCAGTGACCACTTGCTGTGTATTTGATTCACGTATCTTAAGATAAATGACATGTTACTTAACTCCTAATGTAACATGACATATGCTCATTAACATGTAGAATGATTACATTGTCTCGGATGCTGTGTGATAGTACACTGTAGATAGGGTTCTCAGCTTATAACAATGGAGTCCGGATTCATCAACAGTATTCCTGCTGTTGTTTGGCAAATATTGCTCAAAGTAACAACAATAGGTCACACAGAGTTCAAGAGACGATCTGGCAGAGTTGGCAGTCGATCTCGAAGAACTTAAAATTTGTCAGTTTCTCTCATCTGTTTGCTTTCATGTTTTCTGTTTGCAATGAAACTTGTGAAAAAAACATGGCCACGACTGAAATTTTAATTTGACGCATGGGAAATAATAAAACCTTAACTCAGTTCTTCTTTGAAAATAAATGACTTTAGGTTTTGCATCGTTATTTTAACTTTTGATTTATTCCATGGGTCCTAAAATAACAAATTGAATAATATAAAATTGTCGTCCAAGGATTACGAGACAATAAATTACTAGACGCTTTGCATGAAGTGATTGGTATCAAACACGAGAAAAGTCCGTTGTAATCAAAAGAAACGTTCCTCCTTGATTTTCAAAAGACATTTCGCTGTTTTTGATTAAGATTGTGATTGATTTAGTGGTTCGATATTAGTCCCATCCAGCTGTATAATTCAAAGCATCTGATCAACACGTGCATGTTTTGACATACAGCTGAATAATGATGACCTTTGTGTTTCCAGTACTGAGACTGGTATTACGGTGCGTAAATAATAACTACGTAATAACATTTTAATTGCAGATTTTGAAATTATAGTTTTTAAAAAGCAACAAACACAATTTCTTAAAAGCACTGTAGCACCCAAAACTACGACATGTGTGTAAAAATCTGAAATTTACGTAAATGCTTTTCCATTGGTGAATTCCCTTAAGAATGTTTAGTAGTTATTTCGATCTGATATTTGTGGCCCATGAGTTTTCAGAAGGGTTTTGAGAATCAAATTGTTCGTAGTAAGCCCAATCGACATTCACACCGAGCTAATAACATTGAATATCTTCCTGGATCTAGTTTTTAGAAACGAAACTAGCCCTAAAATTATCGTACAGTTATCGTGTGGAAATCGTAGACTATCACAGCCTATTTTCGAAACTATCGTAGACCTAAGATTTCGTAAGAATGTCGTAAAGCCTAGGTAGCTCCATACCTTTCGTAAGTATGTTTTAACTTTATCCAAGATGGCAGTATACTTTGCCATAGGCATGTTTCATACAAAAAGTTTGCTTTACGTTCTCACACTGACATTTTATGTCTTAAACTGGGTGATCCAAATTGACATTTCGAAAACACGAAGAACGCATCAAAGATTTCACGTAAAAAATGTTGTTTATCGCGACAACTTGGATTTCTATCGAGATTAGATATGTTTTCAGCCACAAAACCAGATATTTATTATTTATTTTATTTTTCAACATTCTGAAGTACAATTATTTAAAAAAAAAGATTTTTTAAGGGGACAATATATCATTTCCGATAAAATCGCGTTCAAGATTTTAGAACGACGTGGATGCATGTGTTTGTGTGTGTGTGTGTTTGTGTGTGTGTGTGTGTGTTTGTGTGTGTGTGTGTGTGTGTGTGTCTTTATACACTGCAGCATTTCGCACAATAGTAAGGGGGAGATAATTTCTAACTAAAGGAATAATGGCAGTTACGTCTCCTGAAAGTTTGTACAACTATATATATTTTGCTCCAGCGATACATGTTTGGTCGTATCACCACTGGGAATTATATATATATTTTTAATTTAACATTTATTGTTCCGTAGTCTTGTATGCTTGGCATCTCTTTGAAAAGTGTGAATATATATACCCCCCTTGTACTTGTATTTTGTTTTCGTAAGGTACTTAGATCCGGCATATCTCCGATGCAGTGTCTGAGTTGGGTAATCATGTTAACCTGTGGCAAAGTATCTTATGGGGCTAGCAGTATAAAATCGGCATCAGTTCGTACTCGCCACACACACACACACACACACACACACACACACACACACACACACACACACACACACACACACACACACACACACACACACACACACACACACACACACACTCTCTCTCTCTCTCTCTCTCTCTCTCTCACTCACACACACACACACACTCTCTCTCTCTCTCTCTGTCCCCTACACACACACACACACTCTCTCTCTCTCTCTCACTCTCACACACACACACACACACACTCACACTCTCTCTCTCTCTCTCCCCTACACACACACACTCACACACAAGCACCACACACACAAGATTGATTTGCGTTGATTTACGCGCGGTCTCTTCGTTGCGCAGTTTTAACCGGCATTTATTCCAAGATTGACCGTTCGGGTTCGCTTTAGGTGAAGTTTGATGTTACACACACGCCAGTAAATTGGTGAAAGTGCCTTTTGATAGTCTGAATTTTAATAAGATATTTTTTAGTTCCCAACGCAGCAAGTGGAATTCATGTGGACATGAAGGCTTGGTTCATTTCCAGGGCCTAATGCATACGCTGCTCAATATCAAATATGAAAAGCTTTGTACACACGAGACCAGAGCTGAAGTCTTTTGTTATACAGGATGAAACTTGTCATAAATGTTTCATAAATATAGTAATGAACTGGCGCCGTTACTATTCATGATAGTTAACAGTTTCAGATATTTCCGAGCTCGGTACCAATTTGCCCTTTTGGGCCTTACGTAGAGAAAGTGACACTTTATGTCGGGTTTAGGACCTATTAGAAGTTGTTGGTTGGGTTATATCATAAAATATGTTTGTTTCTTGTTTTTGTATAATCATAAACTGAAATATGCAATCACATTTGAACCATTTCATTAAAAAAATGAATAATTGTCTTGTGACAGCACTCCTCCTCGGGGGGCGGTCGGGTAGCCTAGTGGTTAAAGCGTTCGCTCGTCACGCCGAAGACCCGGGTTCGATTCCCCACATGGGTATAATGTGTGAAGCCCATTTCTGGTGTCCCCCGCCGCGATATTGCTGGAATATTGCTAAAAGCGGCGTAAAAACATACTCACTCACTCACTCACTCCTCCTCGGATATGCTTGGAGATGTAAACGCTCGGTGAACGCTTCGCATCGGTCTGACATTTCATCTCTCCAACTCGCCTTGGGGCTCAAAGCATAACCCATGAGCCGTGCTTTATCCCACACGATGTTCTCGAGCACCTATAACACATCGTCGGAACATATGTGCACGAAATAGTCGGGCATCGACCCATTGCACGCGGAGACTATAATATAACGGATGACTCTCCGAACATGGCGCGTCCAAAACGACGCTCTTTCAATATGTACGCCTAACGTCTTTTGGTGATGTAGAAAGGGTTTTAAAGCAAATGCACTGGGTTTAGTTATGTATATATCGTGCGTGTTTGTGTTAAATATTAGAAAAATAGTTTCTTTTAAAGTACAAACAATCAAAACTCTTGAATTGAATTGAATTGTGCGTCGTATTGTGAGCTGCATTGTACGCTGGGTTGTGCGTCGTATCGTGGGCTGTGTTGTCCGTCGTGTTGTGAACTGGGTTGTGCATCGAGTTGTGAACGGTGGCGGTGTACGTCTTATTGTGCAGTTACCTGCGCCGTGTTTTTCTCCGTACAAAGAGATATACACATGTGTATTGCTGGGTCCAGCACGTCCCATCAAATCCCTGTCTCAAAGACTAACCATAACCCTTAATACAACCAAGGAAGGACATTCTTTATATTCACAAATAAGTATTTGAGACAAGTGGAATTAGTACCTCGTGGGTATTCAAAACTCAACGGATGTGCTTGGTCTTTTGCAATCTCAGAAAAGAACCAAGTTCCATTCTGTCAAAACATTTGATTTTTCAACTTTGTACAACGCTGTCCCACATGACAAACGTAAGGAAAAACGTTTGTCCTTGACCCATGAGGCTTCTGTTACAAAATTGTGCCATTTGAACTTTACTGAGGAAACACTATGTGAAATGCATTAATAACATCTATGTAAAATTTGGGGATAAGGTATTTAGTAAAAAAGTATGCATCTCCATGGGCACCAAATGTGCTCACCTTCTTGCTGATCTGTTTCCTTATGCATATGCATCGGAATTTCGGCTCGAACTGGCAAAGTCAAAACAAGGTACATGCCAAGATGTTTAACGTTAGCTTCAGGTATATCGATGATCTGATGTCGTTCAATGACCATTAAATAACCAATTCCGTTATGTGGAAGACATTTCCAAATTCACGCATTATGGCTACTCGAAAATACGTACACTGCATTGACATAACTAGCTATACATAATTACAGTTGAATAGTTACATATGAAAACTTCATACATGAAATATGAGAGTTTCAAAAGTATTTATGCATGGGATGGAATCTCTACAAAATGAGTAAGATATAGAAAGGAATCACTAAAGAACTGATTAATGCATGGAATATAGGACGCAAACAAAAGAATATATATTGGCATTTGATTTTCAGAATGGAAATGGAATGGAGTGAGATCACCAACAGAAGGAATTCAATACGGAATGGGATCACCTCATAAGGATTGAAACATGGAATGGGATTACCATTGAAGGATTGAAACATGGAATGGGATCACCTCAGAAGGATTTAAACATGGAATGCTATTACCACTGAAGGATTTCAACAAGGAATGGGTCACGTCAGCAGGATTTAAACACGGAATGGGATCACCTCAGAAGGATTTCACCATGGAATGGGGCCACCTCAAAAGGATTTCAATATGGAATGGGATCACCCCAGAAGGATGTCAACATGGAATGATATTACCACAAAATGATTTCAACATGGAACGATATTACCACAGAAGGAATGAAACATGGAATGATATTGCCCCTGAAGGATTGAAACATGGAATGATATTACCCCTGAAGGATTGAAACATGAAATGATATTACCACTTAGGGAATTCAACATGGAAGGGGTTCACGTCAGAAGGATTTCAATATGGAATGGGATCACCCCAGAAGGATGTCAACATGGAATTATATTACCACAAAATGATTTCAACATGGAAGGGGATTACCACAGAAGGAATGAAACATGGAATGATATTACCCCTGAAGGATTGAAACATGGAATGATATTACCACTTAAGGAATTCAACACGGAATGGGATCATCTCAGAAGGATTTCAACGTGGAACGGGATCACCCCAGAAGGATGTAAACATGGAATGATATTACCACAAAATGATTTCAACATGGAAGGGGATTACCACAGAAGGAATGAAACATGGAATGGTATTACCCCTGAAGGATTGAAACATGGAATGATATTACCACTTAAGGAATTCAACACGGAATGGGATCAACTCAGAAGGATTTCAACGTGGAATGGGATCACCCCAGAAGGATGTCAACATGGAATGGGATCACCCCAAAAGGATGTCAACATGGAACGATATTACCACAGAAGGAATGAAACATGGAATGATATTACCCCTGAAAGATTGAAACATTGAATGGTATTATCACTGAAGGATTGAAACATGGAATGATATTACCACTGAAGGATTGAAACATGGAATGATATTACCACTTAAGGAATTCAACACGGAATGGGATCACCTCAGAAGGATTTCAACATGGAATGGGATCACCCCAGAAGGATGTCAACATGGAATGGGATCACCTCAGAAGGATTGAAACATGGAATGATATTACCACTGAAGGATTTCACCATGGAATGATATTACAACAGAATGATTTCACCATGGAATGGGGCCACCTCGGAAGTATTTCAACATGGAATGGGATCACCCCAGAAGGATGTCAACATGGAGCGACATTACCACAGAAGGAATGAAACATGGATGATATTACCCCTGAAGGATTGAAACATGGAATGGTATTACCACTGAAGGATTGAAACATGGAATGATAATACCACAGAATGATTTCACCATGGAATGGGGCCACCTCAGAAGGATTTTAACATGGAATGATATTACCACAGAGGGAATGAAACATGGAATGATATTACCCCTGAAGGATTGAAACATGGTATGATATTACCACTGAAGGATTTCACCATGGAATGGGGCCACTTCAGGAGGATTTTAACATGGAAGGATATTACCACAGAGGGAATGAAACATGGAATGATATTACCCCTGAAGGATTGAAACATGGTATGATATTACCACTGAAGGATTTCAACATGGAATGGTATTACCACAGAAGGATTTACCATGGAATGGGGCCACCTCAGCAGGATTGAAACATGGAATGGGATCACCACAGATGGTATTATACATGGAGTTGGATTACTTTAGAAGGGTCTATGAACGGAATCTGATCACTTTAATTTTGACTATATTTGGAATGAGGCCACACTGAATCAGTACAAAAGAATTTATATCGGAATGGAATTACTTCAAAATGAATTATACATGAAATGGTATCACTTCAGAGTTATTTATACATAGGATATGAAAACTACATACTAATTTATGGTTGGCATGTGCACATGAACATGTTTGGCTAAACAGCCTTACACAAACATGTACCTCTGATTCAGCCTGGATACATGGTTATGGAATCAAACCATACGGATCAGTGATCATAGGTGGGCACAAGTCATGGAGGGGCGGCTGGGTAGCCTAGAGGTTAAAGCGTTCGCTCGTCACGCCGAAGACCCGGGTTCGATTCCCGACATGGGTACAATGTGTGAAGCCCATTTCTGGTGTCCCCCGCTGTGATATTGCTGTAATATCGCTAAAAGCGGCGTAAAACCATACTCACTCACTCACTCACAAGTCATGGAGCACTTCGAGACCGCTTCAGTCGGCGCATAATCAATATGCAAGTGGTCGTGTAACCTAGATTCGAAACCACAGCTGACTTGATCTATTGAGCAACCCGTTAAATGAATAATATCAGTGTCATGAGGCTACAGCTGTTATATGCAAATTAAATAGTCAAGTTTGTCTATCCTATCATTTAAAGCCCATAGCTTTTGGTGTCCCAGCGGCGCTCCATAAACCCGATAAAAACAAATGCGATCGATTGCAATACAAGAAAGAAGAAATATATAAATAAAAAGTACATAATTATGTATCTATTTTTGCGACCATTCCCAGTAATCCAACATCCCTTGGCATCGAAAGTAATTTAGCGTTTGTTGTTATTCACTGAAATATTCTAAAAACACAACATTTCTCATTTTCAACAAGGAAGACAATAGTATACTGGAATTGAAACCATCGATTTTATAATTGCCACTTTTGACATTACTCGTACTGTAGGGACTCGACAACATCAGCTGCGGGGGAACCTGTTTGCTGTAGCACTGGCAGCGAGTTGATCGCTTTGATGGCTGTTCAGTGGGTAATGCTTTGCGGGATCCTTTTCCGCGATGGCAACGAAATTAGCAACACGTGGTATCGATTTGGGCTCTTTTGGACACTTACTTCAAAATGCTGACACATCTGTTATTATCGTATCATAGGGTACTTTATCTGTGAACCATCTCTGAAATAATATAAAATCTATATTAAAATATTTAGATATTTCATTTTCCGAAAGTGTTATTTCGTTAGTATGTTTCATACGGTTAGCAAATAAATAAAGTTGCAATAGTTTTGGCAACTATTCTTGCTGTTCAAATTTCATAAAAGGAAACCAACGTTTGTATTCACAAGATTAATTAACATAGATACCTATTTAATTTAGACTATGTAATTTAGACGATTAGGTCGGTGGTAAGCGAAATCTTGTTCTCAAGATACTACAGTTACATTCATCCATGTTAGTTGTTGCCTAGTTATATCAATTATATCTAGCTCACGGGTTATAAAAGTACCTCGTGGTTACTAACTGGTTTAGTTAGTCTTCTCATCATTACCCTTTAACAGTTACGTATGCCTCTATATCTTTGTGAGTTCAAGTATTTATTTTCCTATTACTTATACCATATGTTCCCGTGTTTTTTCAGCTGAACAATTGACTTGACTTTGCATGTGTTTGTGACGGATGCCACTGGTGGGGCAGGATACAATCACCTTTTCGCGAACACCTGGTATCATTACTATTTGATAATGATTCATAAACACATGGTCATGATATAGTCGGAATCATACAATGGACACTGCTTTATGCAGAGATTTCTATTGGACATGGAAAGGGTCTTGTCGCTTATTATTATTCTCATCATGATAATAGCAACAAAAAGCCTTTCCATGATCTGATGAAATATCTGCTAAATTCTACGATTCCGTATCGTTGCTACATTTACCATGGTCTTCTTCAAGACTGCACCACTGCGGAGGTACATGTACATCTTCAGAAATTACGACCAGAAGGCCATTTAAAAATTGTCCTTTTATATATTAAACAAGTGTGGCAGTATGGAAGAACAGAGAGAATGATTACTAAACAAAAGTACTGCTTGACCCTTGATCCTCGTACTCTGATGTCATGATAACCTGAAACAATACGACTTACCTGTGAATCACGATGAAGTCATACTAGTGATGTTTTCTTAAGAACTCTAAGCTGTAACTCTCATTTCATCTCGGGTGGTCCGGCTAAACTATGTTGACCTTTCATCTGTGCTGGATGATTGATGTTAATGTCATATGTATTGATATTAGTTGAGTATATATTATGGTGAAAAAGTTTGTATAATTGTCAGGAACAATACACGGAAAAGCTGATTGACCGGTCCTTAAATTCCAACATTCAAATAACTTGAAGTATTACTCTTAAACAATATCACTCATTACTTCCAAACAGGTCATCACAAAATGGTTCATTAGAAGTTCTGAACACAATGTCATGGGGTTCACAAAGTACGTGATCTAGACTACCAGTTATCGGACTTTTCTATGTGGAAGCCTCGGTGGCTGAGTGGGTTAGATCGCTGACTTTGTGTGCTGGCGATTAGGTGCCCCACTCTAGCGTTGTGGGTTCGAATCCCGGACGGGATTCAACACACAAAAAGTACGAGAATCTGTACTTTACAAAGAAAGTGTTATCCCAAATATAAAATTTGTTACATTACACGTTCTTCATAAAATAGGACGTCGATGGAATTGAAGAAAGACAACAAAGGGTGTTTTTATTTACAGCTATCGGTTCTCGAAATTTGTAATTGAAAACACAGTAAATGTATCTCCTTATCTTCAGAATAGATACGTCAATTCACTTGAAATATGAATAATTTCAATCTCTTATGTTTACTAAAATTGAAATTGTGATGTAGAAATAGCAAGAGATACATAACGCAGCTCCGTCCTCATTTTTCAAAGGTTCGTATGCTTTTTTCGTTCACATTTAAGAGAATAATTGCTGTAAACAAGACACTTTCAAGTTATAATGATCAGCTTAATGCTATCAACCTACTTTTGAAAATAACCTGATTGTTTCAGATGGATGAAACTGTCCTTTTTTGCCACTGATGCGTCTGTTGGACTTCGATTACATTTATATTACGTTCTCTTCTCAAACGCAATTCTTCAAACGCCCTTTTGGATTTTCAATTTCTCTTTAGATAAATTAACTTAAGAAACAAAATGCTCTCATGTCACCCCATTTTTGAAACATTCTTTGGGATTACTGATATGTTTTGAATGTCTTTGAAATTCTTAAATAGATTTATTTGCTCCGCTATTATTGACTAGAATATACTACACTACGATAACTAGATAAATACACCCCTTTAAGCAGTGTTGGCGTGGCATTGTCAAAATGAGAATACTTGCTTGAGTGATACTGGATATAATGTGTCAAGCATTCCTTAAAACACCTTTATGTAATCTGTAAGTTATAGGTTATCAATGGCTTTTCCTTCACGTTACCCATGATAATCGTAAATGCCCTACATTTTCCCTTAAGTGAGTTTGTGAGCAAGTTTTACACCGCTTTTAGCAACATTCCAGCAATAACAAGAGGAGGGACACGAAATGTGGGCTTCACACATTGTACCTATGTGGGGAATCGAATCCAGACTACACTTAAAGTGCCCAATTGTTCACAATTGGATACAAATAAGCGTGTGTCCCACTTTTACCACAGGAGTGAGTGGGGAAATTGTTTAACTCAGGGATCAGCAATACCCAAGCTCTATCTCGACGGCCTGCACTCGATGAAGGAGTAGGCACACCGGTCACAGTAGCATACACACCTACCCACGACATCGAGACACAAGCATTCAGCATTCAGCATTCAGCATTCAGCTAAGTAGAAGAGCATGACCACCCGATCTCCCCAAGTCGACCAGTAAACCTACGACAGAGACAGTTACAGAGACAGGTTGTATCCCGGAACCCCTATGGTGTTTTACACCGTACATGTTTACCACATAAATAAGTCATACAAATGGCCCATGCTTATGCATACATCATTCATGTACCACCTCCGTTACCTGGCTTTAAAGAGACACTGGCGAATCGAGAGTGGATCACGTGCGTACCCCCTGATCCCACTGCATGTTAACTGCCCCCTCGACCATGTCACTTCTCGACATGAGTATGGTTGGCACCCCCATATTGACAATCATGGCTCCTCGTCTGTGGATGTGTTTTTGTGTTCAACCTCAGCGGGTTTATTCTCAGTGTAGCAAGCGATGGTTCATCTGTGTTGTGTATAGAGCGAATATTGTGTTTATGTCCCTCTTGATAGGGCAAGCTATGAAACGAATATGGTCTATTTGTTGCAGTGCGCTGATACATGGCGATACAGCTACACGTTTACACTTATGTTTAGTATTATGTTATAATTCTTTGTCCTCCCCATCCCCATCTTCAGCGGGTGGAAAGAAATAAAGAATACAAAACTGATTGTTGTCTATTACTCCATGGTCGAAGTGCACCAGTTGCTGCATTATTGCTGTAACTTCAAATGTAGAAAATGCCGAGGGATAAAAAAAGCATTCCCCCTTTTCGAATATATTTACAATATACAATAGTGCGGATGTTGTTATGAAACGGGAAATTCCAGGCAGGGATGATACATATTTAAGGGGGCGGTCGGGTAGCCTTGTGGTTAAAGCGTTCGCTCGTCACGCCGAAGACCCGGGTTCGTTTCCCGACATGGGTACAATGTGTGAAGCCCATTTCTGGTGTCTCCCGCCGTGATATTGCTAGAATATTGCCAAAAGCGGCGTAAAACCATACTCACTCACTCACTCACTCACATATTTAAGCGGGCAAATGAGGGCCCCTGATCCCCAAGCGTCCGATGAGATACACAAATAGATTTGGTGGCCTGTTTTATGAAAAGTGTTAGACAATGCTTAAATGTGTTTTGTTGTATCTATGATATGAATGTCGCGCATACCCCATCGGGCTTGATGAACTGGATACCACTTTAATTATATATTAAGTTAGATAATTATTTATCAGAACTTCGATTCAATTGTGTTTTCCACATTCTGCTGACCAGGCGTTTTCGGGTATAGGGGGCTTGTGACTTCACCCATTGCATCAAGACATCATCGCATTCCCCCCGTGATGACGTGTTTGTTTTAAAACTGTGGGAATTTATGTTGATGGAGAGCTTTTCAGCATATTACTGATAGTATTTGCATTTTACAATGTCTATACACATTGTGTGCGTTCATATTTGCTGGCATTATGGAGTATGCCCGGATATTTTATGTGTAATTGACGTTAGTGTTATGTTAGTCTGCTGAAAGACTATGTTGTGGAATCCGCTAAAAAAGAATAAAGATAGCTAATTACATATATAGGCAGACGGCGTCACGCAGTGTCAATAGACCAACTTGTCTCCTTTTAGGTACCATAAGAGATTATAACAACATTGTTGCACAATATATGAATGAATCTTCCATTCTATCCATCTTACATGCATGCATACATACATGCATGCATGCATCCATCCACATACATACATACATACATACATACATACATACATACATACATACATACATACATACATACATACATACATACATACATACATACATACATACATACATATAGACGTTAACAGCATCAAATACAACCAGTATACCTTCAATTCACGTTAGTGTACAACCACTCAATTCAATTTAAGCGGTCGTAAAAGAACTCTACAAAACTCACGGTGTTATCTGTGCCATCCTCCCCATGCTCTGTATCTGACCGCACTCCTCCACCATCACCCCGGCCCCAGCTGGACATCTCTTAAGGTCATGATATTTCCGCGCTCTCACATGCTGTGTCCTCAGTATCCCCATGTTGAGCATTGCCTCACGATGCTAATGCCAGCTACTAGGATGTCGGTCAGACAGGACTGGAACAAACTGTCACAGCCAAATCGCATTAAAGGATACAGTCTTAGAATATATATCCTTTAGGAGTGCTGTCAAGGTTCAATTCATTATTCCAATTACTTCATAACATATATAGATCGCGAAAGACGGATGCTTTGACGTGTAACGGTGCATGCACCATGTAATTATATACCAATTCCATGGTTGCCGTGATATTCCATGATAGTTCCCGTTTGAGATGCTACTGGGCTGACCATAGAGACAACACATGACAGGTGTTTCGGAATCTGCACAGTTGGAATACTATTTCTTGTTCTCTGTTTCAGAGCAAATATTTGTTGTAACTCTTCGCTCAGGTAATGTACCTTCCACAAAGGACACACTATTTGAAATTAGTGCCATGAGAAGCTTAGTTATCCCAGGACTGTTGTTGATGTTAATGCTGTTTCGAGAACACCTGGTGTCATTACTTTTTTCAGTGATGTATTCATACAATTTTAACCACTCGTTTGTCTTATATTCCTAGTGGAATCTGTTTCATCGGATGATTGAGACTCGTTATTCTCTGGTGTTACCCTTATATATGTAAAGGAATGGCGATTACTTTCTTGTAGACGCTCCGCTAACGTTACCGTCTTTGGACTGATGTATACAATTTCAATAGGTTTAGTTAATCGTTTGTGCTGGGTGAGTGGATCAGTTCCCTTTATGGCAATATAGCAGTTTCATATCACTCCGTATCTGTTCGATGTAGCAGGAGGACATCTAACACTGTGGTGCTGACAAACCAATACTCATAATCAATGCAAATCTCGGATTCGAACACGGCCAGCTCATCCTTGAACAACTAAGGTACGCAACTGTGCACAGCGAATTAATGCGCATTGGACCCCTCTGTTGCTTTGGGTGCAAGTTTGATAGGTTATAGAACGCGTACATTTGAAATAGAAGATTTAATCTGATAGTGCGATGTGTTGTTTTCATGACTGTCGTTATTACGCTGTTCCCAGAATAAGGCCCATTGAGATTCCAGGTTAGAATTTGTCCACTGCAAGCGACTAAGTTGCGACTAAATGGATCGGTTGGCTAGGATGGGTGACTTGGTTGATGGTGTGTCATTGTATATCGACGGCGTGGATCATTGTTCAAATTGGATTGTCTAGCCCAAATTCGAATATTTACAGACAGACGTCATATAGTAGGATTGCGGCTTTGAACAACAATCACACAACAAGAAGATGATAGCCTATATTGGTATTGTGGCAATGGACACAAGAAATAAGCCACAATTCCCTTTTGGAACTGGTCTTGTCCTAATATATGACTCTCTTTAATATATCAGCATATGCAATGCTGAAGGGAATCATGACTCAACGATTGTGATATCGAAATGCTATGAAAGACAATGAAAGTTTGAACAGATAAAAGTATATATTTGACGGTAAATACAAAGCTTAGTGAACAAGTCCTTAGGTATCTACCAGCCCGAAACATGTGGTAACATCTTGGTTTGAGGTGACAGGAGACCAGAAATGACTCATATTTTCTTTGGCATTCAGCATGCATTTCTTTCTGTCCGGTTCGAATAACATTCCACTGGCTAACGTTCCCAGGGTTCCCGCTCAAGCCTACTTCCCCTACATAAAAGAGTACAATCTTATTCTTAATGTCTTTATCCATAAGACATCAATTATAAAATCGAATATCTTATTCAATTCTACAATACTGAACCTATTTGTTCACGGAAACACCCTGGAACCTAAACATGAAACACTTCTAAAAATCGTTAGAATCTTTTTTATTGAATCAATTTTAACAACATGATATTGATTTTGTCTGTCTGTTTTAACTCTTTTTGAGCTATATTAAGCAATGATGGAACAAATGGCATTCATATGAGCTAATTTACCTATAGAGGATTGCTTTTGAAGTTTCTTAGTATCATGTGTTGCTCTTCTATTTTCACTCATTGTAATCTTTGCTCTCTGAAGTACTATGGAATTATCAATTATTTAAACCACTCTAAAATAAGAATCCTCGAAGCTAATGTAATTGCTAGAAAACACTTCTGACCATCATGTCTGTTCTCACATTACGCATCTTCCGCTACCAGCCATTGCATCACCTTGATGTTTGACTGATACGAATTCTTCACGATGTTATATTGCATATGTAAACCTTAAACAATAGCAAAACTTAACGTTGTTTCAATGGTGTTAGGGGTATTTGAACCACACTTTATTACATACATACAATTCAGTCATAGGGACAAACTCGTTTATATACTGAACCGCAAAAGAAACGTTATCCATGGATAGATATATGAGAAACCTTATTTGTCCAAACACTGTAAACATACTTTGAGACATATTAAAAAGATGAAACTTGGCAAAACTGATCATCAAGGTTGAAATTAAAGTGTCAAATGTTCTTAAAGTGAATCACAACACTAGTTTCTGAGAAAATGGAATCACAAGTCAGTATCTCGTGTGTCCACCATGCGCATTGATGACTGTCGTGCAACGTCGATACATGGAATGGTTGAGGCGGTTGATGAAGGCCATAGGCACTTGAGCCCACCCTCTGAGGAACGCCTGCCGCAGTTCAGCTGCAGTTGTCGGCCTCGGTCGGACGTCATTCAGCGGTCTTTGAATCTCGTCCCACAGGTGCTCAATTGGATTTTAATCGGGACTGAGGGCAGGCCACTGCATGGTTCTGATGACATTCTGCCTGAGGAAATCTCTTGCTCTCGCAGCGTGGGCACGGGCGTTATCATGCTGAAACTCATGGTTGCGGCGACGTGTCAAATGAATGAATGTAACGAGCTGCTGTGACACCATTGCCTCTCCCTGGACCGACCCTCTGTGCAAAACCAATTCCCTCCCACACCATGATGCTCGGATCACCCACGAGTCGCTCTCAACAACATCCGAATAACGTTCCTCACGGCGTCGCCAGACTCTCTCTCTCTCTGCCATCTGTTGTTGAGATACAGTAACGGCGCTCGTCTGAGAATAGGACTCTTCTCCACTGCTGGTGGTACCAATGCTGCTGCTGTGTTGCCCACTGAAGACGGTCCCAGCGATGACGTGTTGTCAGAATGGGTCCTGTGACAGTGGAGGTGTCTGCTCGTCAATCGTCGACGCACGGTGTCCGCACTAATGTGTCGCTGGTGTGTCCCCATTTTCTGTCGAGCAGTTTCCGCAGCTGTAACAAAGCGATCTTGAAGATGCTGTCGCACAATCTAACGATCCTGACGTCGGGTGGTGACCCTTGGTCTTTCACTACGTGGTCGGTCATCTGTAGTGTTGGTGGTCTGGTACCGTTGCTGGAGCCTGTATATGGTCCTTACGTGGTTTTGAAATGCATTGGCTACTTGCCGGGCGGTTTGTCCATCTTGCAATCGCCCAAGGGCTTGGTGTCGCTGATTTCATGTCAATCTTGGCATGTGGTAGCAATTCAATAACGAATGAATGTTATCCGATCTGGGACTTTTTATAGGGCAAGAAATGGAGGAACGCATTTCAATTTGCACGGAGCACACGTGCAACGGGTTACCATGGCCGTTCCCGTGATGCGTTTGGGCGATCGGTTTATTGTCATCTGCTTTGTTTTTTTATCATCAAATTTCATTTTTCCGGACAAAGTAATGTTAAATTTTAGAAACTTTAACAAAAATTACCCAGATAATTAAATGACAACTTTTCATGTAATGTTACATGGGGTGACGTTTCTTTTGCGGTTCAGTATATAATAATAGCAAGTATCCTCTCAAAGAAGTTGAGGTGAGGTGAAATGGTGTGTGTGTGTGTGTGTGTGTGTGTGTGTGTGTGTGTGTGTGTGTGTGTGTGTGTGTGTGTGTGTGTGCGTGTGTGTGTGTGCCGTACGAACTTTCCATCACGTCCTTTGGTATGACGCAACCAGGGGATCGAAACAACGACAATTCACTCTCCGGGAAAGCTCTGTCCTGTACGCCCGTGAAGATTCGGTCTTCAACAACCCATGCTTGCCGTAAAAGGCGACTATGATTGTCGTAAGATGCGACTAAAGGGATCGGGTGGTCAGGCTCGCTGACTTGGTTGATGCATATCATCAATTGCGTGGATCGATGCTCATGATGTCAATCACTGGATTGTATGTTTGGACTCGATTATTTACAGACCGCCGTCATGAAGCTAGAATATTGCTGAGTACGGTGTTAAACAACAAACAAACAAACTCTATCCTGTACACCACGTGTTCGGTTGCTTAAATCCGACTATATCAAAAGCATGTGTTCATGAATCCTTATCACATGGTGATGATACCAGGTATTCCCGAAACAGAAACATACAAAGGCAAGCCAATTGTTTATCTAAAAAAAAACACCACGGGAACATATCCAACAAATCGAAAATAGGGAATTGCATCTGATGTCATTGTGGTCACGGATTGTCTATAATTTGGTAATGTCCTCCACATGGCTATTTTGTCAAAGCTTTACTTTGCCGTGATCAAATAAGCCATTGTCTACGAACATATCAAGTCAAATGGGAATAATTAATTTCTTTTACCGTGTCTCCCTGCATTTCCGTAAAATCGTTCTGGCTATATGATAATCCCCTTTCAACTGAAGCATTATTCTCAATTATTACTTGCATTTATATTAGCGTTCGTGGGTTTTAGAACTTCCTACAACTGATGGCCCCGGGATGCTAATTCCAACACAATGACTCGCCACATCTTGAACATTCCTTCTTCCTCCGATTTTCGTGACTTAAATACCGTGGCCCACTGTATTGTCATTTTTGACATTTACGCATGACGGGGTGCTCGAGGTCACACTTAATCGTTTCACAAACACCTGGTGTCATCAACTTTACAATGATTCGTGAGTGCAGGATATTGAATTTGTCACTTCAAATTATTGTAAACTAAATTACTTCTCTTGTAAAATACGAATATCAATACCCATAAGGCGTTGGCGTTTTTAATGACTTTCCGTAGTGCTGGCTGTCTACGGGTAGTATTGCACAGTGAACGGGTGAGTGTGGTTATGTTGGTTAACGCGGCATTCAGCAATGATCCAGCAATATCACTATGGCCTGTTATTAATCGAGACTGAATCAGGCAAACGTGTGACTGAAGTATGAGTGAGTGAGTGAGTGAGTTGGGTTTAACATTTGTGAGAGAAAATGCTGAAAATCAAATTTGGTCTCGGGTTGGTCGCTGGATATCCTGGTTGCCTCAAGTGTAATGGTTCGAGTGCACTTATTCATGAATTGGTCTGGAATGTTCTAACCTAGGTCTAGCATGGGCATCCTGCATTTTTTTTGATACCATCATGTCTAATTTCACTCTTTAACCCTGAGTGAGTGAGTGAGTGAGTGAGTGAGTTGGGTTTAACGCCGTTTTTAACAGTATTCAAGTTATATCACGGTGTGTCAGCTTAATGTTGCAGGAAAGCCCGAAGTGATGTAGGCCTCAGACATTTACCACTAAGGTGAAACCCACGAGCACGGGTATGGTGCTGACAAACGTAGAAACAAAATCGGGGACGCAACTCTGCACAACGACCCGTGCCATCGACTGAAACATTAACGACGATTCACACCACTGGGTAATGAAGACATACAATAATGTTTACTATTTAGTTTGGCAATATAATTAGTACTTGTTCGTACATTATATGACAGCACCTATCCATTGAGAAGGGAAGGTGGAGTAAAATACGATAGTAAATGTAAAATTTAATTGTATAACATACATGTAGATAATATCATAGGAAAATTTTGTTCTATTTTTAGATGGAAATATACCAATGCTCTCATAATTAATTTAACCCCTATAGAAAGACGCATCTGGGGGTGACAATAATTATGAGAATGTGTATATTTTACATAAGGAAGAAAATTGTATACATCAGAAGACTATTTACAGAGACCAAACATGTTAAAATTTCAAGTACAATTTAACTGTACTAAATTCTCAGTAATGAAAAACAAATCGGTAAATATTGTAGATTAACAAAGAAAAAATCCCACATATGTCTGTCATATGCTGAAGATTTCGGACCAATAAGGTGATGTTGTGTTCCGCAATCTGTTAACGAGCCTGACCACTCAGTCTTGGGGTACAGGGGAATGCAGTTCTTTCTCGAAGTCCCAGTTGGACATTACACAGGTGGGCATGACGTTTAGATTGACAGGTTCATTGTGGGAGGTAGGTTGGCATCACGGATCAACACTGACAATTACGAGGTAAATCTAGTGTCAACACAATTCAGGGTTGATAGATTCTCTCACTTAATAACAGTTTGATTATCTCCGATACCTTTTCATCAGACTTATTCTCCAGCCATCAATGTTTCAATGAAGCATAAATCCCACGGCGTATACACATAAACATATATAAACATCGCACCTTCCTGATCCTTCGGCTCAATGAAACATACACCAGGAAACCAACGTCCTTTGATATCCCAACAGTCACTTACTTCATCGTTAATTTCACAATTTACTTTCGAACTTTGCGATATACGGCAACACACCATACGACGTACTCGTCGCTTACACAACCATAACCATAAACATATTTGCCTGAAGAGAGAGCCATCATTTGTTCCACCGAGAAGACTCTGATCTGACCATTAGCTCATGATTAACTCAAGCTCCTGGACTCGGCAACAGCCTACAAATCATCATTTGCCAACACTTGAGTCTGGCGACTTCGAGAGGCTAAGTGTTGCAGTGGACACTATGTCAGGCCCCAGTTGACAGCCTCTTTATCACCTCCTCACCTCACGCCGAGTCGGGAAGACGTTGTTCGTGAGGACATACGAAACGTTGGACTACATTCAGACACGTGCTGTCGTTAACATTGTATTGTGCTGCTAACACTTTGTAGTGTACAAGACTGCAATTGTGTCCTTCAACTCAATGCCATACAGGCAATCGGCAAACTGTTATTTAGAAACCGGGCTGTGCTAATGATTACTCACGTGGTGTTCATGCATTGCTGACCAAGTTGTCAAGTGTGTCGTTCTTGATGTGTGTATTTTAACCGTGCCAGGATCCGCTGCTTGTTGATTCAGCTCCGTACACCACTCGTGGTTTCAAAGTGGAAAACGAGTCACTTTGAGCTTTCATCACTTCACCAATCGCTATGTGTAGATGTTCGGGTTCTAATGACACTAGCTTTCGTTTCCACCAATATATTAACACATTTACACACTTGTGGTAAATCAACTAGCTGTATGTAGCACAGTAAACAGATGATTTATTGTTAGATTTCCATGCATAGGTTTGCTTAGAAAATGTGAGGCATTTCATTTATACATTTTTTATACAAACTGCTGAAGACTTTGTGTACATTAGTGAGTGAGTGAGTATTGTTTAACGCCGCTTTTAGCAATATTCCAGCAATATCGCGGCGGGGGACACCAGAAATGGGCTTCACATATTGTACCCATGTCGGGAATCGAGCCCGGGTCTTCGGCGTGACGGGCGAACACTTTAACCACTAGGCTACCCGACCGTCACCTTGTGTTACATTAACTGTCGTCGGATGCGATTCAAACGAAGCCTGAATGTTTGTATAGGGCTACGAACATGGTGTATTTCGTAAAGTACAAGCGAGGTAAGGAATCGTACAGCGAGTTTCTCTGTCTGTAGATGCTACAAGACAATACAATGCAGTGTGTCGGGATGTTTTGTAGTGAGGCGTGAATGAAAAATTAAAAAATTAAAAAGTATTTTTTTATGGATTAATACACCCTTCACCTATTTCCTAAGAATAATGATAACACAAAACAATGAATTCATGAAGTATTTTTAAAGATACCAATCAACTATCACAGCAAATTCGTTAAAATGGCACGGTCTTCAAAAATGTCACTTCCCACCAGAATCAATAAATGTGTAGTATCCATAACGCCTTTGACCAAGTTCATCGTCGCAATGGTCCAAAATCACTCCAAGCATCGGCACCATAAACTGAATTTCTCTACATCGCTGGCCACAAATTCAATTTTTATGGATATGGAGCAAAAAGTATGCAGGTACTCGTTAGTTTTTCTCTATGAACCAAGTGATCCCCATAAAAAACACACGATACTTGTCATGAGATCACCTGCTATGCTGTTCCTGATATACCTAAAAAGAAACTTGCAAGAAATTATTTTTTTTACCTCAGCGATGAAAGACAACAGCAAATGTTCTCAAGAGTAATTGCATCTTGAGATTATTATCAGTGTTCCTTCCCTTTCTTAATGCTACTTATGCTCTGTTTTATACTGACCCTACTGTTTATTGGCGCCATTTATCCCGTCCCCCGGGAGGGGCTCTGCTACAAATGTAGGTTACAACTGACTGGCTAAACCGTAAATGAGAATCCTTCCTTCAGGCACATTCCGTAACAATGGCAACATTTCATTACATTTTATATGCCCATTTTGGTCACCGGCTAAGTAAAGTGATTATCAACTAATTCTTCAAATTACTTTGCAATTCGGTCCAAAACGATTAAATGATACCCTCCACGATGTGCAGTCCTGTCTCGGCCCTCAAGAAATTCACTATCTGTCATTCTTTAATGATTTCCATCTTTTTAGATATCTTGCTATTTTGTTTTCATTCATATGGACGCCCCATCAAGTCCTGCCAGGCACATGTCCCTGTGCAGAACGTGCGCAAAATGAGTGATGTGTTTTCTGTTTATGGGCTTCCTTCCAGTGCTAGTGATCTAAAGAGTGAACATTCTGTGGTGTGGTATTTTTTCTAAATAACAAAGATAATCTTCCCGTGCTGGTGATTCAAATATATATGTAAAACTTCAACGCCAGAGAATATATTAACCAGTCTCGGTTATTCGCCCAAAACAGCTTCCAAAAGGCATAAAAGAAAAATAGCTGTGAATATTATATAAATGGCTCTGAAAATCAGTGATGACACCAGGTGTTCGCGAAAAGGGTAAGAATAATCTCTATTGAATGATCAGCTATTTCAAAATAAGGTGCTGTCATATTATTTCCAAATTCTCCCCTTGCCAGACAAGCTGCCCGCCTTCCCATGTTGGAGATCAAACGAATGATATATGGAGTTTGAGACCGGCTATTTCACCATAAGGAGTCTGGTATTTCCTTCCAAATTCAGACCCGTGAAGATCCGGGGTAGAATAGGTCTTCAGCAACCCATGCTTACCGTAAAAGGCGACTATGCTTTTCGTAAAAGGCGACTAACGGGATCGGGTGGTCAGGCTCGCTGACTTGGTTGATGCACGGTCATCGATCCCAATTGCGTGGATCGATGCTCATGTTATCAATCATTTTACAGACTGCCGTCATATAGCTGGAATATTGCTGAGTGCGGCGTAAAACAGCAAACCAACCAACCAATCTTCCAAATTCTCTGGCCCTGGAAAGATAAGATGTGCTCCATTTTTGTGACGAATCAATACATGTTCAAACGCAGGTGATAAAATACTACAGTTTAGTCCCAGCACCCAAAATTGAAGTAACCGATTTGTTATCTAAATACAACATGCCACTGTGACATAAATAGTTCATTAAAGTCCGCCACAGCACCATGTTTTCATTTTAAATACGCGATCGGTTCATATTTAACTCGTTTTATGGGGTCATTTTGCAAAACTATGACAGCTGCCTTTTAAAGCCAGATCACTATTAATGCACCAATTGAATCATTAACGCGAAAGCATTTGTGTTAATGAAATGGTTGCAAGAACAGATGCTTGTGTACTCAATATAAATCCATTAGATCCGTAAGCAGATTGATATTTAACGTAATGCAACAAAACCCGGAGATGTATATTACTCAAACGACGTTAAAGAACACCCGATTCTGACATCTGACTACAGTTAATCTGCTACCTTAAAATCAGTCGTGCCATTACAGATTAACTGTAGTCACGTGAAAGAATCGGTGTTCTTACACTTCTCGTCTCGTGAGTAGTCTATAGTGGGTCTTCAGAGCCCCAAGCCCCCCAAGTATGTTCATTGGACATTTAAACGGACATAACATTGTCCAGATTATTCTTTAATCTATTTGACGTTTGGGAAAATTCAACACTTGTAGTTCATTCTTAATGTTAGTGTGCGGGATCTCTTTTGAAACATGCAAATGAAGGATAACATGGAGCCAATGTTACCATATCGAATATATGTGATAAATGAGCTTTTGTCAGTTTGTTTGAATAATACACGCGAAAGTGAAATATATTACCCAAATATGCCATATAAGAAAACGTACAACAATACCAACTAATAGTTATTGCATTTAGCTAAATGCCAAATGCATCACATATAGCTAAATACTAAACGCAATAACCAGAAGTTGTTATCCATTAAGTTTTTCTTCACCAACTTCTAGAATGCCAATCAGATAGTTAAATATGATATTTACAGCAAATAAAGAAGGCGTTATCCATAACTTGTGTCTACTTTGTTATCCGACAACTTCTATGTAATGCCTGTCAATAGTTTAAATATGAAAAGGTAAAAATGATTTCCAACATTAAAAGAAATAAATACTGGCTAGTTTTACTAAAATATCTGACAACCATTTCCATTATATCTGTGTATGAAACCCACGTATCTGCTGAGAGGGACGTGCCAGACTCAGCCTATCCTTAACCTTTTCAGCTGCTTTCCGAGAAAGGCGAACGGCACCTTTAATTGATTTCAGTATCGAAACCTTGCCTTACAATGGTCAGCTGATTGTCTGCATGCGTCAAGCATCTCGCTAGAGTTCTAACCCATGGCCACTGATTGAGTGTGAGTTGGTGAAGTGATGAAGGGACTCTGGAGTGGTCTGGTTATTCACGTTCACCAACCAGCACTATGGGTGACCAATACCTTGCAAGGATGAAGCCCAGACGCCATTGCTCGCTTTGCACATGATCGCACGTTACGTTCTTCAACAGCTATTATACACAGGCTATTACCCAACCGGCATGCTCTTGCCTGTTGCCGGAAGGTACCACAATGGCAAGATGTTTCGCTTGTTGCGACGCGGCTTGTAGCAACATATGTGCAACACTCGTTGCTGGCAAAGATGTGCTGCTGTAGCCATTTCGTCAAGTATGATTCACATGTGACAGCTAAACACGAACGGTGTTTTTTTCTGATCTAGCTCTAACCTTTAAACTAAATCGCCATTAGAAGATAGAAATAAATGTGGATGATAAAATTCACTTGATAAAAATCGTGTGCCTTTGAAATAAACGGAAATATAAAAACGATATGGAGAAACCCCGAACTTTGGCCCCACTCCTGAACATTTATATGATGTTAAACCTTATAGCTGTTTTGATCTACAAGGTATACACGTTTGGTTGATATTTCCATACTAGTATGCAAGATAATTAATATAATGTCTCTTAGTTCCACCAGATGTCCACATACACATGACCATATTCATGTGTTTCGTGGTTATAGGGGGGCACGGGTGGCCCAATCGTCGAAGGCGCCGCGATTCGCTGTGCAGAGTTGAGTCCCTTGGGCACGCCAGAAACCTATGATTTATGGGTTCGAATCCCGGTTCGCCCCGATTATGTTTCTAGGTTTGTCAGCACCATACCTGTGCTCGTTTGGTTTCACCGAAGTGGTAAACGTCTTAGACCTGCATCACTTCGGGCTTTCATCCCACATTTAGCTGACACGCCGTGATATAATCTTGAATACTGTTAAAAGGGGCGTTAAACCCAACTCACTCACTCGTGGTTATAGAGTGACGTTATAAATGATGGTATCCAACAAAATGCAGGATGCCCAAGCTAGACCTAGGTTAGAACATTCCAGACCAATTTATAAATAAGTGCACCCGAGGAACCATTACACTCGAGGCAACCAGGATATCCAGCGACCAACCTGAGACCACATTTGATTTTCTGCATTTTCTCTCACAAATGTACCCCCACCCCCCCAATATCAAATGGCCTACCCATAACACAGCAAATATACGTATTGCAAATGTGTTGTCTCAGATGTAATACGATCGTTTTTAAAGGTTAACAGAATGGACAAAGATATTCATCCCTTATGCATTTGACGTCGTGAGCGTCGCCGCGACTCTCAGTCCTGTCATCTAGTAGCTGGAAATTCCCTTCACTCATCCCAAGCGTAGACTTAATATCTCAAGTCTCTCCAAATTTGTTTATTGCAGCTGGCAAGATCCGAGGATTATTCAGTGGACAAATCTGTCAGACTCTCCTCTGGTGAGAAAATGAGAAAGTTTCTGGGCTAAGAGTTACAAATGAAATGAAGCCCTCGGGACCTCGCATTGATGTTCATTTGAATCTCGATGATATGATGTCTTGAGGTAGTTGGGGTCTTTGTACGTTTTAACATAAAATTCCAGTATCGCCCTTTGTCTCGAATTTAGTACCTAGACGTATACGATGCAGTGTTTTAGGATATTGTGAATGTTCTAGTATTCGTATGTGTGTCGATGTCATGGTAACGGTCTTTGAGAAATATATGACGTGTGTTTGTAATGATCTCCGCGACCTCGGCGTGATTGTGGGTGTGGGCGTGTGTGTGAGGGTTGTGGGCGTGGGTGTGCTTGTGGATGTGCGTGTGGGTGTGGATAGTGGGTGGCGTTGGGTGTGGGCGTGGGCGTGGGCGTGGGCGTGGGGCGTAGCCGTGGGTTGTGGGCGTATGTTTGGGTGTGCTTGTGGATGTGCGTGTGGGTGTGGAGTGTAGGTGGGGTGATGGGTGTGAGCGTGGACTTGGGCGTGAGTGTAACTTCTGTGTGTGGGTGTGGGCGTGAGTGTAGGTTGTGGGCGTGGGCGTGGGCGTGAGTGTAGGTTGTGGGTGTGCGTGTGGGCGTGAGTGTAAGGTGTGGGTGTGCGTGTGGGCGAGAGTGTAGGTTGTGGGTGTGCGTGTGGGCGTGAGTGTAGGATGTGGGTTTGCGTGTGGGCGTGAGTGTAGGTTGTGGGTGTGCGTGTGGGCGTGGGTGAAGGTTGTGGGTGTGCGTGTGGGCGAGAGTGTAGGGTGTGGATGGGCGAGAGTGTAGGGTGTGGGTGTGCGCGTGAGTGTGCGTGTGCGTGTGCGTGTGGGCGAGAGTGTAGGTTGTGGGCGTGCGCGTGGGCGTTAGTGTAGGTTGTGGGCGTGCGTGTGGGCGAGAGTGTAGGTTGTGGGTGTGCGTGTGGGCGAGAGTGTAGGTTGTGGGTGTGCGTTTGGGCGTGAGTGTAGGTTGTGGGTGTGCGTGTGGGCGTGAGTGTAGGTTGTGGGTGTGCGTGTGGGCGTGAGTGTAGGTTGTGGGTGTGCGTGTGGGCGAGAGTGTAGGTTGTGGATGTAGCCGTGAGTGTGGGTGTGCGTGTGGGCGTGAGTATAGGTTGTGGGTGTGCGTGTGGGCGTGAGTGTAGGTTGTGGGTGTGCGTGTGGGCGTGAGTGTAGGCTGTGGGTGTGCGTGTGGGCGTGAGTGTAGGTTGTGGGTGTGCGTGTGGGCGTGAGTGTAGGTTGTGAGTGTGCGTGTGGGCGTGAGTGTAGGTTGTGCATGTAGATTGTGGGCGTGGGCGTGGGCGTGGGCGTGAGTGTAGCTTGTGCATGTTGGTTGGGATTGTGAGCGTGGGCGTAGGCGTGAGTGTAAGTTGTGCATATAGGTTGTGGGCGTGGGCGTGGGCGTGGGTGTGCTTGTGCTTTTGGGTGTGCGTTTGCGTTGGAGTGAGGGATGGATGTAGTGGGTGTCTGGAATTTAAAAAAAAATTAATTTGTTCCAGGAAATACTAGAAAAAAAAAAATTGTGGCAAAGATATTTCAACTACATAAAATATATTTCGGTGTCATATTGCAGAGAAGAAGAACCAGTGAAAATTCTGTCTCTACCTAAAAAGTCCAGCCCATCTCTCCTCCCACCCACCCTTTCCCTTCTGAAAAATATGATCTGACCCTAATTGAAATATATGTCGTGTGTTTGAAAATGTGTAAATGTTCTCCGCGGCGTGAGAACACAACGTTTCGGAATATATGCTTACTCCTTCACAAGCTGACATCCATAAATTCTCTTCCTTATGTGTATCACTTCTAAATGCCTTTCAAAAACTTGATCACTCTTTCATGTAAAAACGTTTGTTTTTCATTATATTCACATATTGCATAGCCCTTTTTTGCCTAACGAAAGTATGGACTTAGAAAACTGGCATGTTCTCATAATTAATTAAACGAACACAACACAAGATAAAACATACTAACGATGCTACGCCAGTACACAGATATTGATCTTAATGATTACGATCCTTGTTATTTGACAAATCCATTTTCATTCAATCCGGTAAATATAAGTCTAGACAAATCAAACCAATGACAAATAATGAATATTTCAATCTGAAAATATCTGTCAGTCATCTTAAAAATGTTTCAGCTAACTGATTGTGTCGATGCACATTTATTTGTGTATCTTACTGCATGTTTGTTTATTAATAAAACAGATTGAGATCAAAATACAATTAGTTAAGTTAAGGCTACTGCCACGCTCTTAACGACATTTTATATTTTTATCCAAATGAATAAACGTTGTTCAGTTGGCTAAATGTACCAAAATGGATGGAAATACATAAATATACAATTTTATGGATATGAATATACCGATTGCAGACGCACCCTGCGTGAAAGCATATTTTAGAGATGAGCGTCTGTATCAAACATTGGTAAATGAAAGATGAAGTATACACATGATCCTTTCAACAACAGATGCATACATGGATCTAGCCTACATACCCTAAACCTATTGACACCTACAAAACCTATATTATTTTTAAATGATAAATATGATCTTTTCAACATTAGGTATCTCCATAGCGTGTTCCTCTGATAACAAGGACAATAAATCTCCGCTCTTTAGGAAACAAAAGAAAGATTTCATCTTGGTTGTAACAATTCTACACTTGGCATCATGTAACAACATATATATGCTACGTTACCATGACAATTCATCATCGAGTAGCCAGCAATCTCCGGTTTCTTTCAATATCTCCTAATAAGGACTTGTGGGAATAGATAGGATTTCTTGATGAAACAGGTTTGATTAGATGCAGGGCGGTGTTTATAAAACCGTCATTCTCGCAATGAACATACTGCGCCTTTAGAAACAGTTAAATAGGAGTTCTATTATTCTATTTGATCATTCGAAAAAATCCCTTGACATTGATAAATATGCATCCGTCCAAACAATTTTTTTAATCTTTTCCGTCCTCTCGAAATTCTAATTGAACTTCACGGGAGTTTAAGTCGGCTATAGGTTGTAACATTACATGCATATGTCCTGTATTTAAATGGCAATGGTTGAAAAACGTCAAATATATCGTTTGATCGATGAGCAATATCCTTCTAAGGCACCGGTTAATTTTGTTTTAGCTGGCACCATATAAGGAAGGATTATTGTGAAACTATTCGTTATTGTCAGTTACATTTGAAGAATGCAGCCACCAGTGACAATTGAAATGCAGTGTGTAAGATACCTAGCTGAGGAAATGACACAAATAGTTATGTACGGTTGTCCATATAGATTAACATTTCTACTAATCTTTGAGTTTCCACTTGGCACCTCTTCATTGGATCTTTTAACATTGCACTTCCTTTGAGGAAGAGTTATGGTAAAACTCTCGCTCGTTTGTGAGTTAAGACAAATGTGACCGTTTACATGTTGTTGACTCTCTTTCGTACACCAACATTCGAAATGGACAAAAATGAAATGGCCTTCCAGCAAATGACTACCATTATAAGTCATGTTAAATGTTAGAAGTTAACAAGCCATATACATGCGTGATTCAACAGTTGGATGTTTCATATTTGGGAAAAAATAAATTTCAATAGCCGGATGTATAATTTTGTATGTCGTGTTCTTGAAATTATATTATTTTGGAAAATGTGAAAATGGTGGCATATCCATGTCTTGATTGATTATGTTTTTTGTCTCAGAAACATTTGCCAGTTTTATATATTGCTTAATATGCTGGCAGGTCAATGGATATTCTCCTGTAAAGTGATAACTTCTACAAAAGACTGACATACATCAACTGATAGTAAAATATAATGAATATAATACATGATATTACCTATTTAGTAGGACATATTTAATATTCAAGATGGCATTTAGGGATTTTTATACTGAAACGTAACATGAAAATATCGGCCTGTTGAGAAGATAACAAAGCCATGACAAAAAACATAATACAATGACAAAACAGTTAACAAGATATCACATGGTAATCTAAAAATCGTTCATTAAGTAACACAGATGAAGAATAGAAATTTAAAAATGAATATGAATACTAAATGAGACAATACACTAGCTCAAAACATGTATCTTTCAATACATTAATTAGATGGGGTTTGCGGCAATTCCAGCAGTAGTAATATTGATATTGATTTTGATTCACACATTTTACATTTGTGAGAAATCGAACCCGGGTTTCCGCGTAAACGAACGAACGCTTTTGACCGTTCCATACTGTTGAACGTGGAGAAACACGCAATACTTCATCTTAATTGTACGATACAGGTCACACTTGATTCACGAGATGTTTGTACTTTGAGGATACTTCACATACAAACTTGGCTTCCTGAAAGTTCACCGCGTCCATAACAATACCACGGCTTCAAGTTAAGATAGCAAGAGCGGAGTCTTCAATTTTCATCAAGCTTGGTGACCAAGTTAATTGTCAGATGGTGTCAGATTTTTGTCTGGTAGCTGCCATTAGTGTATCATTTGTCTGTGTTTGAAATTTTGATCAGGATCAATATCATCCTCACCGCCCGAATATGAATTATGAAAATAAAAAATAAAAGGGTGGATAGTTAAATGGAGTCATAATTATTGATGACTAACTAAAATTGTATGAAATATCCAGCGCTTAATGGTTACTAACCAGAGACAAAGTCTCAATTTTACACATAGCACAAGACGTGTAGACCTAGAATGGAGGCTTGATCGTGGAGCACGGTGCCCCTTTAAGTATTTTCCTTTTTGACCGTATACTTTTTGTTTGAATGTTTGTTTGTTTCAATTGTCGTTAAGCCCCGCACACATCCCTATTCCAGCTGTATGACGACATCCGTAAATAATCGATTTTTGACCAGATTATGTTGTGATTGATATTGCGATCAACGATGACACGCGATCAACCACAATACCGCTTTCGACCAGCCTGGGCCGTTTGGTACCAGTTCTAACCCGGAATCCCTATGGGATGACTGTATGTAATCTTCATCTACTAGAATCAATGCTATATTGATCCTTGTAAGCATAATATCTTCAGAACCTATATATATGAACAGCATTATGAATTGGAGGCTGTTGTCTGTGTTTTACACGGATGCCGAGCAGGTAAATATTGATTACAGTATTCTACAGCGAATGGGAAGATAACAAACGAGGCTCAGCATTCCCGCATTATCTTAAATGTATATTCCTTGCCACGGGATGCTGACTAGGGTCCTCACGCAAGCCTTATAAACATGGGATTCCCTTTAACTTGATCCAATACATGGTTGGTGGGTGTTGGTCGGGTTGGAAGCCGCCATCGATTTCTGATCACAATTTTGCCTAGGTCGACACCAGTGTGTTCAGTAGACGGATTAGACAGTAATAATGGATGTACTTAACAGTGTTTTCATTAGTTAGTCCATTTCTACGAACTGTTATTTATTCCGATATCATCTATCAACGACAGAAACACATTTATCGTGTATCTACATAATGTCGAACGTGCCTCTCTGAAATTAGACAGGAATGCATTATACTTCTCTGATCCGTCTGTAAGGAATTTCAGCCAGCCGAAGGATATTTGTCTGGCACTTGAGCATACACAGTTTGTTAATTGGCCGACAAGACACACGGTGCCTTCGCCACATGTTCTCTAAAACTCACTACTCTAGGACGAATGGTCTTTTACTTTTTAAATACTAGTATCATCAGATCATTGTTGTCACTGATTTCTATTCTGTTGAGCACTAACGTTGCCACAGAGGATTTGCTGCGTTTGCGTGACCGGGTCATGGTGCACCGTACCAACTTGCACCATGGCAGATGCAAAGATGTGAACACACTTTCAACTTACTTGCATCAATTATGGAACTTAGACATTGTTGTGTGATCATTTGTCTGTCCGCTACCTTAAGCGTGATGACCTAAGGAGAGGAATCGCATGCCAATCGTGACTTAATCATCAGGTGAAATTGCACTGTTGATGAGGCGAGAGACTCCACGTGCCTTCCGCGGACACTCCCCTGTGGGTTATACATTATACATCTTGCACAGTATCTTTTAGTGCATCTCCAAAACGCCATGACTGTCAATATAAAAAAAAGATATGCATTTTAAAGAAGTGATCATTGCTGGATATAGTCAATATTTATCTTTTGATATCAATCAGACTACTGTTTCGAAATGTCAGACTAAAGCGATTGATTTCACAAAAATAAATACCCTTTCACATCTTTCTAGGGGAAAATATTAATTGTTTGATGATCAACACGAGGATGGGGAGTTAAAAAAGCTTAACGAGTTAAAATTGGAGTAAAAACTTTCTTCAAATTGATGAGCTTTAGCTGTAACACCTAGAATACTCCTCCACCAACTCAGTGAGACAAGTTGAAATATACATGCATGTACGCGAGTGAATGTTGTTTCGCTTCAGTCAGAAATATCGCAGCTATATTATGGCCTCGATTAAATTCTTGAATATGAACATGACAAATCAATGACCACACCATTGGGGTACAATGACACGTGGCAGGAGAACCTGACCACCCGCCCATTTTAGTCCAATATTACGACAAGAATGAAGTATGGAAACCTATTCTGATCCGAAATCCGGACGTATATATCTACTCAGGCGTGTCTCATCTTTTCAGGCGTGTCTTTATGTCTTGTCTGAAGGAAAGGCATCTATCTGCTTTTGGCGTTATGTGGCATGTATCAAGTTCACATCTTTTTATAGCTCATTGATTGACACGAAATAAACCTGTTGATTAGTCACCTTCGCCTTCTGTTTGCTAAGGCTGGTGTTGTCCGACCTGGAGACCGGATTTCCTTCACGAAATTAGAAGCTTGGCATAAACAGGGCTGGACGTCCTGTCAAGACTGCAGACGCTAATCCGAAACGTTAACAATAGACAACTGCATGGCTGGAGATATGGAGGATGTCAAGACACTAGATAAACGAATACTTGACCCAATAATTAATCGCCAGGTTACAACTGATATCATTTTCAGGAGCGTCTCACCTTTGTAGAACCCTCTGCTAAGCTTTATGAATGAAGATGATTTGATGTTTAATAATTGATTCCTATCTATTAAAACGCGTTCTCTTATTTATTCTATATTTACAAAATGAATATTAAATGTGAATCAAAATCGCTCAGTTTTCTCAACACACCGGTGGAAAGTGAACCTCAGTGCTGCATCTCGTTGTGCAGAGTTGCGTCTCTTTGGCCTGTATGTTCATTGTTCCTGAGTTCGAATCCCAGATATAACTCGGTAATTAATCGTCGTCTGTCAGTGGCAGCACCCGTGCTCGTTCTCGTCCTCGTGAGATTCGCCAAATTGATAAACGTCTTTCGACACGTGTCACTGTGGGCTTTCTTCCCACATTACTCTGACATGACGTGAAACTACTGAAAAACTGTTGAAAGCGGCATTAGACCCCAAACGCACTGGAGGCACATCGCATTTGTACCATATTTTCCACTACAACTGTGAGAAATGAAAACTGTCTAGCGGTTTTCGCGTACCTATATTGGTAAGTGAATAGTCTGGCGATGTGTGAATAGCTATGTTATTGTGTTGACGTTCATGGTGATGACTGTAGAACAGGTAATTATTAACCCGAATGAAGATGCAAGGGCAAACAAACTACGCCACCGTGATTGTCTAACACAAACGTCAGTTGCAAATATGTTACAATCGGCCCCACATTTTTCCCAGTATAATTATAAATATATTTTCCAATCATTCATATCCATTTCCTTGGTTATATCGAAAGTCATTACATAGATTTGATATATAAATGATTTTTTTACAAGACACACACACACACACACACACACACACACACACACACACACACACACACACACACACACACGCCATATATACCATTAACAGCCGGTGCCTCATAGTTATAGAAATATGCAAGTTGTCTAATAAAATCATCGGTTTTCGATTATTTCATAAACATGCATGTTGACTCGTATCAATGCTATTTTGAAAACTCGTGGTGCTAGATAACAATGATGGAGATATTGATGTAAGATCATCTGCCATTAGAGCACCATCTGCAGCATCGGGATTCCTGAACGATTTTAAACAACAGGATCACGAATCATCTTTTACTCAAGTACATATCTGTATGAAAATTGCGTTCCCATAGCAACAGTATTACGCAAGTTGGAGTTTAGACCGTGGTCTCCAGGGACACGTGGGAACTTGCCCTGGACGTGTTTTTACCGGTTGTGTCATCGAAAACAAGTGATTATACTTCACCTCGCAATACACCATTTTCCTGTAAAAACAGTGCTGCTTGATTGAGACTAAGCGAACAGATCTACATGTAGTCGGAGGCTCTAGAACCCACTCTATCGACGAGCGTAGGACAATAGGTGTGTTTATCGACGGAAAATAACTTGACATGAGGCAGCAGTAATAGAAAACTGTCGATGTTTTGAGAGTCTCTGGAAACGATAAATATAGTTTGGCATAATGTAGTACACGTTGTGTCTATCCACGGAAATTGTTCGTACATGTCGTTGGAAGTGAAGTACGTTATTGTGAAATACAACAGTGCAGTCTACTTAATAGATGGCGTTTGCAATGATGAACGCAATGGTTTTTTGTACACATATGCATCTCTTTGTATACGGAAACAATTTCATGTGCTTTATAATCATCAGAACTGACATCTGGAAAATTGAATGTGTGTGGCATCGTATGACATTAGAAGGGGTTATAGAGCAATAATATGACAAAATTTGAGAACGGTTTTGCGCTTAACTGATTTTGAAAATTCTTTTATGCGTTATTGTCACACTTCCCAAATTCCCTTAACACTCCTAAAATACAATAAAATAATTATAACACATTCATATAAGAAAACGTGTTGTAAAAATTTATGAAAAAAACGTGAAAACAGGTTTTGTGGTATTAATGTAAAATAATCATTTGAATTTATTTTAGAACCGGGAAGGAGGGTTTGAGACGTGTGACAATAACTTATAACAAAAGCATTAATGTTTCATGTGTATGTGTTCTTCCTCCGAATTAAAGACTTGCAAATAACAAGGGCTGGTCAAAAAGGCCTAGTCTGACTATATTTCAACTATGGGTCATAACAAAGTGAACTAGTCAATGTAGCACATTGTTTGAGTAGTTCATTGCAAGTGCATTTGGTCTGTTGAGGCTGTATGTATATTAGTGACAGCCTGTTGAACGTGGTAGGGTCCAAATGGACACAGAAATGGAAAAAAACGTGGCCCGAGCAGTCATCAAGTTTTTGAGAAAAGTACACCCCAAGATATACATGACCGCATGTCACAAGTATTTGCTGATAAGTGCCCTAGCTATTCCACTGTTAAAGGTTGGGCAGCTATGTTTAAGGCTGGGAGAACAAGCTTTGATGATGACCCTAGGTATGGACGTCCCTCAAATTCCATCAATGAAGATTCAATCAAGGAGATAGAAAAACCTGTACTGTCAGATAGACGTATTAGGTTTGCTGAACTTGAGGAAGACACAGGCCCAAGCCACGGATCCATTGAAACTATTATTCATGATCATTTACAGATGAATGAGATATCTGGTCGTTGGGTGCCAAATTATAACCTTAAGGAAAAAGAACTGACATTTTCACAGAAGATAAGAGCTTATTGAGGAGGATTTCGTCAAATTAAAAAAAGATTAGTAACTGGTGATGAAACATGGGAGTACCATTATCATCCCTCGTCAAATCGTCAATCCATGGAATGGCACCATTCCACTTCTCCGGCACCAAAGAAATTCAAGTCTTCAATATCAGTGAAGAAAGTTATGGCCACTGTATTCTGGGATGCAAGTGGTGTGATCCTTGTTGATTACTTAGAAAGTCAAAAGACGACTACCGGTGTCTACTATGCTGATTTGCTTCATCGCCTGAGAAATTCTATAAAAGAAATTCGTCGAAGAATGCTGACTGCTGGAATTCTACTACTTCATAACAATGCCTTTTCTCATACTTCTCGACTTGCAAAGGCTGCTGTAAGACAATGTGGTTTCGAAGAACTTCCTCACCCTGCATACTCGCCAGACCTGGCACCAAGTGATTTCTACCTGTTTCATAAACTGAAAGAACACCTTCGTGTAAGGCGCTATGACGAAAACGATGACCTCAAAGCTGCCGTGGATGGGCTTTTCAGGGTGGCTTCAGAATACCTCTTCCTGACTGGTAATGAAAAGCTTCGCTGTCGATATGAGAAATGTATTGAAAACAAGTGAGATTATGTGGAAAAATAAAATTAAAAAAGCTTTTTTGACCAGCCCTCTTACTTACGCATAAATGGGTGCACGTTTCCGTATCATAATGTGTGCTTCCTCTTGAATGTGCATATAATTTTTTTTTACCTGTCACATTTTAATACAAAATGCGAACTTTCACAAGTTATGCCTTCCAGAAGAGTGTTCGAATCCTGATTTCACCCGATTGGTTTGTCTGCACCATAATCGTCTCGTGAGTTTCACTATAGTGGCAAATTTCCCCAACCTGGCCATGGGTAACTTCGTTTTCGTCACACATTTAACTTACACGCCGTGATATACCTGAATCCTACTTCACTCACTCATAACAATGTAAAGTTGCAATTAAACATGAGACTTCTGTATGTCATGATGATATAATTAATTTTGTTTAGAAGAACCTGTTTTCGGTTGGCTTCAAGTGTTTATCGTCAAAATGCTAAATTGATATTTTTGTTTTTATCCGAATGTAACCATGTAACCTCTTCAGTGAGATACCGACTCCGTTGCCCTGTATAACCATCGTGTTTGATGGTATGTCATGCTGAAATTAAAGTGCTCTAATCCGTTTGAATTTCACATAAGGACGACAAAAAAAACTGCCACAGCAAATCGTAAAATCTCAATCACCAAGACATGATAAATCAGCTCCTTGCGTTAAGATGGCAGTTTCGATCATCTGTTTTGTATTTTTTGCATCTTCCGGTTACAAGAGTTCGCCTTTGACGTTCATCAAAAGACGAATGAGTGATAAAGGTGGTAACGAAACCCATTTAACATCTTGTCGAGCGTCGCTCAGATCTTGCAAACGTTGGTAAGAGGAACAAGCTTCTGTCGTGCCTTTATTACGACCGTTGCAACTGAAGCAAGCACCGGGTTCAACTTTAAGCTTTGACGTGAGCAGGTCATGAAAGGAAGCTCAAAGTAATAATTGATTTCAAAATGTTCACTTATCTGGTTCAGTTTGATGACAGGACATATACACGAGGGCAAACCCAATCAAAAGGAAAATGAATGATTGGGAACTCTGAAACTATGTTAAAACGGTTCCCTAGACACTATCGGATCAGTTATGCATGTACATTTTCTGCAATCCTGTATACGCACCGTGATCGATATAAAGAATTCCTGCTTTATTATTCACTGTAGCTACGAGTAAACATTCATGAAGGTTACCTCGCCATAAGGAGACCATTGGGCAGGGATGATGCATGCTTTCTTTATATTGCTTCCCTCCATGCAGCACCGGATCAGTAGAGCTGTGAAGTAGTTAAGTTGGCCGCACTGTACATGCTCGAGCAAATTTAATTCAAACTTAATAATTTTGTCCTAATTGTAATTTCAAAACCCGAAAGAATACATGCATTAAAGTGAATTAACCTTTGCATATTTCCGTATATATACAGGTATACGGGTGGCTCAGCGCTTTATGGTTATGCAGACTTTTGTCCCTTCGCCGTGACAGGATCCGCTGACCACGAGTTCGAATCCCATTCTAAACCTGATAAAGATCCTACGTCTGTCAACAGCATATCGGTGCTCGTGGATTTCAACAATGTTTGATTGGTGGTTGTTTAATACAGTACTTAGTAATATTCCATCTTATGACATCTGTCTGTAAATAATTGAACCTGGACCAGACAATCCAGTGGTTGATATCATGAACAACGATCCACCCCTTTGGGGTACGATGATATGCTATCAACCAAATCACCGAGCCTGTAAAGCCACCGAGCCAAGTAAATCTCAATGATTGTGCATGCCAGGTGATGTTCCTTAGCAATTGAATGTGATTGCTTGATACTGCATTGAAACATTTAGCGACCAAATGTGTTTCAACAGCCTGGGCAAACGGTCACATAATCTCATTGGAATATACATGGGAAACAATCGACCTTTACAGACAGTTCATACCAAATGGATCCCAAGATAGAATAATTTAATAGATTATCCTGAAAGTCGGGCAAATTAGGAAGTTTAATTTTGACCGACATCGAGCAATAATGTCAGAAATAATTTAACACAAGTCTCTATAGCAGAATTTGACTCCCCTTTCAACATGGTTGAAAAAAAAATATATATACACAAATAAGGTATAACTGCAAAAGGCAAAATTTTAGAAGTAATATTTACAATATGCTTGTGACCTTCTGATGATACACTCTTCGAAATAGAACGCTTCCTTATCAATAGCTTGTGTAACACTAAACGGCCTTGCCCTTTAAATACAACGCAAACATTTGGTGGATATTTCAACATTTCGCCGTTTAAGGATTAATGGATGTCACCAATAGAGTCAGGCTACCAAAGACGTTTGAAATCTTGTTTCTAATACAAGAAAGATGGTGAATGCAGTTTGTGAGGATGTGCAAATACGTCTCTTGCAAAGGTTACACTTGTACTGTTTAAATGATTAGAAACATTTAAACAGTCACGCCGTCTCTTGATTGTAAGCCTCAATGCCAGCCGCCGCCATTACAAATGTCACTGTTGGCATCAGGAAACGCCTTCTCTGTGCTTCCCTCCCCGTGGGTCCGATCAACGACATAACGACGGCGTATAGGTGTTGTCGGCATCGTGGTCAATCCGCTGAGAGATGTACTAATCAATACAGCGACGACTGTGACTCTGCGATGAAGACGACGCACTCGATAATCTGTCGCTAGGCGCATTTCTATGGTGAAAATATAAGAAAGACGTGCAGTACTGTTATATGCCTGCATGTGAGATGATATGAATTGGGGTTTGCAATGCGTCCAAGATTACTGCACTTATATAGCGACGTGCATGCACGTGTGTGTGTGGCTGCTTGTATTTGTCTGGACTGATGTCGATTTTATAGTGCTAGCCCACTGAGATACCATGCCGCAGTTTAACATGAATACCCCACTCAGACACAGTATACTGACTCTGAGCTGACCAGTCCTTGTTTTGGCCCCTTAATACCGAGCGCCAGACAGGGTAACAAGTACCATCTTTTAACGTCTTTTGGTATGACGCAACCAGGGGATCGAACCCCGGACCTTCCGCTCTCCGGGTGGACGCTATATCACAAGACAATGGAGGCGGTCAACGTCTGCTTGTGCATATGTTTGAGACAATGACTAATTAACAGTCGTTGGGATAGCCAAGTGGTGATCACACGTTTACCATATGTGACATTCAATCTTCAGCTTCAGATGAAATACTGATGAAACGGTTCGCTTTACAGCGCACAGTGATAGGTAGGGGTATGTCTTCCATCCTTTCATTTGTAGCTTGTCCACAAGAAAAGTGACACAGCAATATATATATATATACCCAAAACAAGAAATGCTATAGAGAATTGCAATATAGGTATATATATTACAATTCTCTATAGCATTTCTTGCTTTGGGTGTCTTGAAATTTGGCATCAGTAATGTGCTTCGTGTTGAAACTGACATATAATTTTCCTGAGTTCGGTGAATTACATTGAAACTATAACACTCAATTACAATTTTACAAAGTTTTATATCACCACAAGAATTCAGATATATGGTAAATATTACATTACCTTCATGTATTGAAATAAAACGTTAACATTCTTCGTTTGTTGATGGAGCCAACCATCTTCACCATCCAAAGACACACAGTGAAGACGGGTACTGAAATGGTCTTCAGTTTCCTGCAGGAAACACACCGCCAATTTCAAGAATACTCGTTTTACATCGCCTTCCATTGATGTCGACGCCTTCGGTAATGAGCTTAATGAATCTTTCCATAAACGATAACGAACATACAACTTCATAACCTATGACATTTACAAATCATCTAATGAACATACCAGCAAAGCTGCGGAGAAGACAGTCAATTTCCGACGATGTGAAACCCCATTGACAGCGGATAAACTTAATTAGGCAAGACATTATCACTTCAAGTTACTTTTACCCTTGAATCGTGGAACTATGTGCTTCTACCACATTTAACCAGAATAGAAATGTGATTCGTAAAGTGTAAAGTGAAAATACATGATTAACTTTGTCTCCAGTCTTAAAGTTTTACCGAAAACTCATTTTAAACTTAAATGGTTCTCAATCAACTGTTAATTTTCTTTGGAATACTCTCAGTTTCAACATAAAGACATGTTCAAGATACAATTTAATTTCTTCTGTTTGCCTCAAGACAAAAACAGCGAACCTACATGATCATTACCAATCCTGTTTCTTTTGCCCACATACTGTCCTTTTTTAAATATGAACGCATGGAGTAACTATCGAATCGTTATCGATCTTCCTTAAGTCGCTGATATGTCATCATGTACACAAACCCGCCACGGTGGTGTAGTGGACAGAGCGTTTGCCGAAGAGCAGGAGGTCAGTGGTTCGACCAAAAGAGACGTTGAAAGATTACATTTGTTGCACTTTCTGATGATCGGCATTTACAGGATAAAACAAGGACTGGTCGGCTCAAAGTCAGTATACTATGTCTGAGTGTGGTTTCCATGTTTGTGGGATAGCTCTTTGAAACCGACATTAGTCCGTTACACACACCCACTCACGCACACACACGCACACACACGTCGCTACATAAGTGCAATAATCTTGAACACAACCTCTACTGACGTGCTTTGAAAAAATATCATCCTGGCATTGTTGTTTCATATCACAGTCAGAAATATTCCAGCTACATTATTACAATGTATAAACAAAAGCGTGAGCAACTATTCACACCCTCGGGTAGGATGACACGCAGTCTGGCCGTCCTACAGGTATCTATTTCAGTCGGGGCGGTCGGGTAGCTTGGTGGTTAAAGCGTTCACTCGTCACGACGAAGACCCGGGTTCGATTTCCGACATTGGTACAATGTTTGAAGCCCATTTCTGGTGTCCCCCGCCGCAATATTGCTGGAATATTGCTAAAAGCGGCGTAAAATCAACCTCGCTCACTCACTATTTCAGTCACGTCTGACGAATCCCCACGAGGGGATGTACCTAGCAACACCCCACCAACATAGACATGAATTAAATATGTACAATGATCATGGTTGTCTCATAGTATCTGAATTAACCATAGCTTTGCACGGTCTATCTGCAGTCTTGACGCGCATATTTGTTAATATGTTTCTTGACCAAGACACTGACAAAAAGCGATCTTAGCGATATGACGATCTTGGCTCAAATAGACCTATCGTAGTCGTACCGGTAAGAAAGATTTGTCCAAGTGAGCCTAGTCTATATGTTGAGAAATCACTGTGGGTGGTGCCCATATATAAGTTGACCAACGTTCATACTTTTAACTATCAGAGTTATTTCAGTTCTGGTCGATATAATTCACATGGTAGAGCAAAACGCAAGTTATGAAATATCGTAGATACATGTATCTGTTTTCAAATTGAATATGCATCAAGCCCTGGGCAGTTCCATACGTGTCAGAAAGATCAGCGACACATGGTCATCCTAGATCCACACAGCTCACAGTAATTACTCATTTACATGCAGACGCAATGTATTCAAAGCCGTACTGACAGAACGATGGAAACAAACAACATTGGGTGCTTCCGAGCATATAGAATGTATTGTCATAATTGAAAATAGCTATTATATTGTCTTTCGCAGGGAGAGATGAAACAGATAGTCATCTGCAAAACGAGAGAATAGAATAGGTGGTATTCTAGGACATTGATCAACTGGGCATCATCTTGTTTCATTGAAAACAGAACCTGAATCCCATTAAATTAAATTTTTGAATTTTCTGTAACTTAAACATTATTTTCCCCTTTATCCACATTAGAAATATTTGCCTCATGTACACAAATCTTAGGACGATTTATCTGCTAAAATATAATGCTCAGTCAGTTGAGCATGTAAGTATCTGTTAGTAGCCTTACATGTATTTAATTAGTTGAGTGATCTGCAGATTTACCAAATAGTGATGTACCCTTGGCTATATTGATACAACATATTGATCTTGTTGTGAGTGCTTGTTTGCATGAATGTTGAATCGTGTATATACATGAACAATAATATGTGCAAGCACTTATTTTGTGATTTGAATTTCCTTCCAAAGAGCGCCATACAACTCTTGCTCAGAAGTTGTTTGATCAAGGTTACAACATTTAAGGCCTCAGTAAAGTTTTATGGTAGACATGTGGAGGACATTTGGACATTTGACCAAAATGATGTCAGATGTAATTCCCTAGTTGGACTTGTACCCTATATCCCCGTACTTTTCAGATGATCAATTGACTTGCCTTTGCATGTGTTTGTGACGGATGCACGTTTTCGCGAAACAACCGGTATCAACACTTTTTGATAGTGATTCATAAACACATGCTCATGATATAGTCGGAATAGTACAATCGACTCTGCTTTTGGCAGAGATTTCTTATGATTATGGAAGAGCAGTTTCAGCAATACTACGGCGGTGACACCAGAAAATGTCTTCACATTTTGTTTCAATCGAACCCGGGCCTTCGGTGTGACAAGCGGACACTATAACCAATACGCAACCCCACCAACCCAGCATTAAGGAAAATCAATTGAAACTACCACAGCTCTTTGATATTCATTCATCTGCGAATTATATCGATATTGACTATCACATGCCCACCCCATCGTGACCAACAGGCCTTCAACGAGATACATAGTTCATGCATCCTAGCGCTCGCCATATGCTTGGTTACATTACGTACAAGGGTAATTGTGAATAGACGCTGTGATGTGACACTTTCCGGCTGTCGAGTTATTGACGTATTTGTACCACTATTGATACAAAGTCACCACATGTTATGCATTATGCATAGTGATGGAGATGGCACATATCAATTATGTAGACCTGTAGAGATGGCGATAAAGAGAGGCTTGCTGTTTAACGACACCGATGAAAGGTATGGCCAGAAGCTTCCCTTTCATGCAGGTTGAGTAACACCCCCACCACAAATGTGTAATTGCTTCCTTGGCAAAATTCATTCCATAACAATACGAGGTGAGGTGAGGTGAAATTGGGTTTAACGTCGCGTCTAAGATTATTGCACTTATATAGCGACGTGCATGCACGTGTGTGTGTGTGGCTGGTTGTACTAGTCCTGACTGATGCCGATTTATAGTGCTAGCCCACTGAGACACCATGCCGCAGTTTAACATGAATACCCCACTCAGACACAGTATATTGACTCCGAGCCGACCAGTCCTTGTTTTAGTCCCTTTATGCCGAGCGCCAGACAGGGTTACAACAAGTACCATCTTTTAACGTCTTTTGGTATGACGCGGCTGGGGATCAAACCCCGGACTTTCCGCTCTCCGGGCGGACGCTCTACCACTAGACCACGGAGGCGGTCCATAACCACACGAAATCTCTGCTAAATGCAGAGTCGATGTACGATTCCGACTATATAATGAGAATGTGTTTATGAACCACTTACTGACCTGTCCGGTGGTGTTACCTATATGTTATTGTTATAGCTACCGTTATTGTTTTTGTCCATTGAAGCAAGACTGGAGTCTTATTAATCGACAAGATTTATGAATGTCAAATTGCGAAGTGATCAGAAATCAATATACAATAACGATATGATAACGTTTTGGACATGGAACATAAGGACATTCATCAATACCGGTTGTATCTTTAAGTTTAACCCTGAAAATAATTCAATATAATGTTTTTAGACTTATTGATTAATTTATATGTTTCCTCTGTTCGTCAATTCTTTTTCTCCTCGTCTTTTCAATGACTAATCGTGTTGGCGTTTCTGTTTTGCCTTTTAACATCCATATCACCTGATTGATACCATCAAGAAGATTATCTTTCTAGAAACTACAAGAAGCAAATTTAACAATAGATGTCAAGAAATATTTATAAACCTTTAATATCATGATGTCTATGCACATGTCGTAGATGATAGGAGCCCTTTCGTGGTCTAGTGGATAGAGCGTCTACCCGGAGGTCGGCGGAAGGTCGATGGTTCGAACCTCTGGTCGTGTTATTACCTTGCCTTGCGCTCGGCATTAAGGAGATAAAACAAGGACAGATCGACTCGGAGTCTGTATAATGTGTGGCATACATGTAAAACTGTGACATGGTATCCCTGGCAGCTTGCTCTACAAAACCGACACGTCGCAGCTTTGTTTGTATAATCCCTAGGGAGCTGAGAATGATGCTTGAGGGCACACGGATCCATTGACCGGAGTAATAATAGTGTAGCGCTTTGAGCATGATATAGCGCAATATATTATTATTATTATTATTATTATTTACAGATTAAAATAAAAAATGCGACAAAGAGGGTTTGGGTGATCCTGGCACAGTGAGGCTGGTTAGGCTCGTCATCAGCTCAGGGCCCTTGCCCCCTCTACACCCAGCCCACCCAGACAGCAAATGGGACTTCTCACTGGAAGCGCTGGCAAGTCAAACCCACCCAGAACTTTTCGGAGAATGTGAAGTCTCCCCAACACTGCAGCCTTCTGCATTACCCAGAATGCCAGAAGGGCGGTATTCCTGGTAGCAAACCCGGGTATGTCAGTCAACAGATTGGGAGGTACCAAACTTAAGGCACCGAGAACAATGGGGAGTCGGACAACTTGGTATTTTGGATCCAAGCGTGACATTTTGAAAGCGAGGTCCGCATATTTGCCATGTTTTTTCGCAATCTTGTCAATCACATTAGTGTCAAAAGGGACAGAAAATACACTGACATAAATTATTTCATTGGATTTATCAAAAGGAAAAGATCAGGTTTGTTGGCCTGGATACGTCTGAGGCTGTAAATGGGCCTATTCCAAAGAATTTTGTATTTATCATTTTCCATGACGCCCTCTACATATTCCGGGTCGTACCACGGGTGGACCTCTTTGTCAAACCCACAAGCATGGCGAAGACGGTAGTAAAATGATCGAGCTACACCATCATGTCGCCTAAGATACTGTGTTTGTGCCAAAGCTGGGCATTCACTGACAATGTGCTGGACAATCTCATTAAATTCATTACATAATCTACATTTCATATTTACATTTTGATGCAAAATCACACATTGACGGTTTCGAGTGGGAAGTGACTGGTCCTAAGCAGCAAACAAAAAGCCTTCTGTTTCACTTTTCAGGCCAGACAACTTCATCCAAGCGGAGGACTCTACAGGACTGCTGATCTTCTCAACACACTGCACATAAACTCGACGCAGTGGTCGTTCAGATAGCCTCTCCTTGAAGAAGTCTGGGCCGGCTTGATATGGCACTTCACTTGGTTGACACTCATTTCAGTACAGTCCAGCAGTACAGAACCATCAACAAAATCAACACTGGCATTGAGATTAGGTCCCAAATTCTTGGCTCGTTCAAGAAAACTGTGGAATGCCTTGTTTTCATCATGAGTCTTGACATGCTTCACAAGAGGATCTTCAGGCAAAAAATTGTGTGCAAAAGTGCACAATACAGTTCTATCATGAAGAGCCTCCACATTAATCAAACCACGCCCTCCCATTATGATTGGTAACTATAAGCGATTGAGGGAAGGGCGAGGGTGGTGGGATCGTTCGTCTGTCATTATTCTTCGTGTGAGGGTGTCAATACCCTGAATTTCTTGTTTCGTCGAATCAACAACAAAAAAAGAGTACGAAAGGACGGGCACAGCATAAGTCTACATTTGTACTCTGCCCGAAGTATGTCCTTGACATGGGCATTCTTGTGTTTGTCCCTTACCTGCATTCCCAAGTGCGTATATGCCTGACCTTCCACGAGATTGTCAATAACTCCTCAACGTTGGAGATGAAGAATGCTACATTTGCCGAGTCCAAAGGCCATGCCAATATCATTAGAAAAGGACTCGACATTCAGAATCTGTTTTTTAGTGTGGCAATAAGTTCAAGGTCATCCATGTAAAGGAGGTGAGTAAGGGGTGTTGGGGATCTTTGCTGAGGAGGTCCCGGATGAGAACCTTCCTCTTTACTAACCAAGAAGCTTAAAGGTTTTAGTGACAAACAGAGAAGCAAAGGACTAAAAGAATCGCCCTGAAACATTCCTCTTCTATAAGAAAAGGGTTTCGAAGTCACCACCTGCTCCTGCAATTAGATCTCAAGTTGAGTTGACCAGCAATTCATTAAAGAATTGAGTAAAACAAGCAGTCGCTCGGGGAGGTCAATACATTCCAGTGACTTCAAAATCTATTCATGAGGTACAGGTTCATTAGCTTTTCCTGTAGGCCAGCCAACACATTGAGAGAAAACGGTGGTAAGTTTCAGCCTCTCTAAGGATCATTTTTTGAACCAGCAATTGATCCTTACAACACCAGCATCCCTTCCTGGCTCCTTTCTGTTCCATGTAAATGATGTCATTGGAAGCGCAGTGTGATGACACAAGATCTGTGAGACACCCTGTGAAGATTTTGTACTGTGTATTCAGACAAGTAATAGGGCGGAAGCTTTTAGGGTCAGTCAAATCACCTTTCTTTGGGAGAAGTTTTGTTCGACCTTTGCAGAACCGAGGCGGAACTTCCCCTGTATCCACAAGAGAATTTAAACAGTGAAGTAAATGTGTTTGGACACAAGGGAACAGTTTCCAAAACCGGTTTCGAAAATCATCAGGACCTTGCGCCGTATTAGATTTGGACTTTTGAATTACATTATTCAGGCAATCAGGTGTAATGAAACACAACAATGGTGATCTTATATTTTCGCGTACACAATCTTTGTAATCCTCTACCCATGGTTCCTCGAGGTTACAGTTGCCGGGTATAGACCACAACTGTTTCCAAAACCTTTCACTGGAATCCGTTATTATTAATAATAATAATATTATTATAATTATTATTATCATTATTATCATTATTAGTATTAGTATTAGTATTAGTAGTAGTAGTAGTGGCAGTAGTAGTATAGAAGATGAATAAAATATGTTACACACACGTGTACGTGTAGTAAACTAGCCATGTCCATGTAACTGTATGCATGCGAGTCGTCTTGTTAAAATATCCATCATCACCTGTAAGTCCATTGAGACAGCACGCTTCAGTTCTGTCAAGTTATAAATTATTCTGTGTTTTATTTAAATCTGGAAAGAAAAGAATTTACATAACCTCGGTGTAATAATGCACAGTTCAGAAAGCAATCCACGTTAACAATAGAAAAAGAAGACTAAGTTTCCAATCGGGAACACTAAATGTGTGTCTGTGCAAAAGAATTTTAAACTGAAATCAGCAGCGGCCATTACCAGGTAAATAAATCTTTATCCACTTGTTCAAAATGTTAGGCGTTTTCCTGACAAACAACATAAACGTCGTAAGCTAAAGATAGTTTTGGAAATGCACATCCTCTGAAGTTACAGGTACGGCAATTTGAGTGTGAATAATCTTTGTTAAACGTATAAATACTTTTACTGTACTTTTTACGACCTATGACATACAATACACATGGATAAAGCATAGTCAACATAGCTAAAACAAGTGTGAAAAAACAAGTGTGAAAAAACACCATTATGGCTACTTCGAAAGTAACAAACGTTTGTATTTTCTAATCAATAACCAAATGTGAACTTTGTTTAAAATCGAATGATTCATCCTGCTATGTTAGTTCATTGCCTAAAGCTATTCAATTTTCTTTTCTTCTGGCCAAACATTCGTGATTGAATACAAATGAAAGCCGGCACAGTTTGCGGTGGGTTAAAAATAATAATTGCTTTTTGGTCGATTAAGACTAAAAACAAGAAACTGAATTTTTAGACCTGTTCGAGAAGTGGCCATCATGTTGACGGAAGACCCTTCTGTTTCGTTCAGTGGTGACCAAGGTCTTCCTTCGTGTGCCTACAGCAGTAAGGATTCATGTTGATAATGATGGATCCTGTGTGATACACGAGCCCTGCATGTGTGGTCCAATGGGTTCAGATCATGTGTCTTGTGTTCGTATTACGAACAGTTTACTCCCAACTACCTCTCATAAAGTGATTTATCAGGCGCCAATTATGTCATATTGTAGCATAGGAAGTCACGGCAAACACACGTACAATGCATTGTGTATCCCTCTATGGAGCTTCAGAGTATTAGCTACTGAAACAGAAGGACAGTCAAGGCGCTGTACTCTCCTCTTATAAACTGTCCTGGTTTGATTCGGCATAGTGATATATTCCATAACAAGTTATTTTAAGAATTGATGGTCTGACTTCTTACTTCAATCGTGATGTGCTCGTCAGGTCATTACGCGTTAACAAACAGTGGGGCTTTATCTCCGTTTCATAACAATGTCGTTACAGATTATATTAGGTTAGTTAGGTTCGTCAAAAATAAACCCCCAACAAACTAAATAAAGCTGTATTTGTGTAAAGGACACAGGGTCAGATCAGTGTTCCACAGCACGGTGCGCAGTACTTGTCTTCTTGGCTTCTCAATTTGCCCCGATCAGAATCATGTTAGTAAGAAACCAACCCGTTCCGGTGAGTTTCCACCAAATTGTAAATGCCTATGATCTGTGTAACGTAGTGCCTCTGTCATTTATCCAGGATAATGTTAACCCCAAATGAATCACGCACATTTATATAAAAGAGGATTTGTAAAGCGTTTATGTTGAGGGTGCATGGTTGTCATACCCTGGTCAACGGGTCAGTGCACATGCGTATTGCTTTCTCAGCACTCAACGGGTACCTGAATGTCTAAACTGTATGGATCCAATGTCATGTACGGATACCTCGACACTCACTCGTGAGGCATCCACCATTGCATCCAGTGCCAGATTCCTGTATCATTGAACACCTCGTATCCGATTAGATCATTGGGGCCCCATACCCAGGATGTAAAATGCCTGGTACAGGCAAAGGTGTTAGGCAATCAGGAATTTCTTAATTTCTTGTCACCATAAGTTTGTTTTTATGTTTCTTAACATATAGAAATCAACAGTTACTGTTAACTTCTAAATGCCTAAAACGACTCTCAGTACTGATATATGTTAAACAAACTTACACAATCAGGGATCACTCCAATCCTTGTATCAAGTTTCATTTACACTTAAAATTACTGTTTGGCGTCACCATAACATGTTTTTATTTTTCTTCAAATATAGATTCAAAAGAAAGCAATCAACAGTTACTGTTGACACAACGGCATGAAATGATCCCAGGATACGAGTTCCTTGTATGCACTTGAGTCAGTGATGAAATGCTAATTCACTGTCACCGTAAGAATTCCTAAAGTTGAATCTATAATGATGATGAAACGTAACCCACTTTCAACTTAAAACTTTATGCAGTTGAGTCGCTGATTATTTGAACCTCACTTTAAACGAAAACATGAGTCAAAGATCAAAACGAATCAAACTTAATCTGGGATAGATAGTGCCATGTACCGACTTGAAGCTGGCACCATTACTTTACAGAAAATGAATGGATAACATCGGACTTAAGTTATTCATAAATGTCAGGTGAACTCATTTCCTTTAAATCTATATTTGATATACATTCTCAAGAAACAAATCAAATATACAGTTATGAATCTTAAATATCACAAATCTTGTCTTATCGCCACTTGGAACAGTATCTCAATCATCGACCTTGATGTGGGAGGAAACGATGCAGGTCTTGAACGTTAAACTCTTTGGTCAAACCAACCAGCACGCGCATGGAGCTGGCAAACCAAGACTCATAATCATGAACAATGTCGGACTTGAACCCACGATCATAGGTTAGCAGCACGTCCAAAGGTCGCAACTCTGGCACAACAAAGTGAGGCACCTCAGGCCACCATTGTTACTTAAAGTCATCAATAAATGAACTATAGATTGAGACACACCAATAGGAGATAGGCTTTGGTTTCACATGCAAACACTGCGTGACAGTTGACGCATCGTTTGATTAGTCGATCATCAGCCTTTGTTCGAGGGTGGCATGAGTTCATTAATAAGATATTTCGCCGCGCCTTACATACAATACATCGCAGGTTACACGGTTGCATTGCATGATAGGTCTCAGGATATGTCATCAAGCGCAAAGGAATATACATAAATAACACACACGCACGCTCATACGCAGGCATGCGCTCTTATTAATATTAAACGTGAGTAGTATGAATTTTGGAAGACCTGTAATCACTTTCTAGCCTAGCTCCTGATAAAATTCATTTGGTGATTTAAAATTTCACAATTTCGGTGGACCAAGGCTCTCGCTGGTGTGTTGACTTTTTGCATTCGAATTGAATTCCCGACATGGGTACAATGTGTGAAGCCCATTTCTGGTGTCCCCTGCCGTGATATTTTGGAATATTGCTAAAAAGTGGCGTAAAACCGTACTCACTCACTCACTATTGGAATTGATAATTTGATCATTTATCTTATTGGATTCTCCGGCCATGGTTAGAACATATTGTTTTGAAAAGCCGCAAGAAAATTTGAACAATATTTTAAAATTCTTACTGTTAGATTCAAATGTCAAAGCTGTGCTGCATCATTCATCCTATATTTTCAATATTTGTCAAAGAAGGCAAGCCGGATGTGTCCAGGCAGAGACAGTTATGTATTCCATCAAACCACTAAATGACCCTAAAACGTGTCACGTTTATTTCATTAATTAGTTCAGGATAGTGGGAAATCTCTGGTATCAAAAGTTTTCAAAAACATGCCTCATCATGTTTCAAATAGTTTTGTATCAAAATGAGTTCGTGTTTACCATTATCTGTTAAATGCATCCTGCAATGTATCAAAACTCGTGTCTCTTCACAAATAAATAGCCATCTGTGTCTCATTGTGTCGCTTAGTCTCCGACCTTAACAAAGCACAGATGCCGCCGCTCCATGTCCTGCCAATATTCCAGTGATTTGCCAAGTTAGCATAGATTCCAAACACAACTCGGGTGCCAAACTCACAATGTCCCGAAGGTAGACTAAAATTGATTATTTCACTGGAACCTGACCAATTCTTTTAATGGAGAGACGCATACAAACAAAGGATCGTAATGGAAAGGATTTAAAATAGTCCTATGAATAATTAACGACCGAAATCATTCTAAACTGACCACACGATAGTGGGTCCCACACCAACGGTAAAGATACCCCTTCGGGACTCCATAATGACGTTTTGGTGAGCGCAAATAGCGTTAGAAAGGTTGAACGGTTAGGTCTTATGGCTCTGAAATTTCGAGGTAGGCAGTATGGTATAGAATTGGTATAAAGAGTCTCGTTATATGCTTGATGGTGTGTGGGCGAGTCTAGCGAAGGTGTGACAGTTTCATCAGTTACGATCTGGTTGATGAATAAGAATTATTTGTTTGCGAGTGTATTGAACTCCTTTGTACATTTGTATCTTATATGAATGTCTTGGTGATTTGTTCGGGTGCCGTGATGGAATGTATGCACAGGGCCCATCTCATAATCTAAATACAAAATATTGAACCCTTAATCTACCTTACATTGTCTGTCTACTAATTAACTGCTTCTCGCCTAATTGTAGGTCTTTCTGTCTCGCCAATACTTAACTTCGTTTATCTCTGTTTGTGGAAACCTAAATGCGTGACTCTCTATCTGTCTACCAAATGCATGCGTGTCTTTTTGTCTCTAGCTATCCACTAAACACCTGCTTCTATCTTTGTCTAAGCAACCTAACTGTGTATGTCTCTCTCTATCTAAATATAAGCAACACAAACTTTCAATAATCATAAGAAATCTCCATCGCATGACTCCGATTGTGTCATTGACATGTGTTAATGAATCACTATCCAATAGTACTAATACCAGGCGTTCGCGGAAAGGTGAGCGTATATTGCCTCATCGGTGGAACCCGTCGCTAACACATCCAATGACATGTCAATTGTTCACTTGAAAACGAACACGGGATAATAAAGGTACAAGTCACAAGAGCAAATTGCATCAGCCATCATTTATGTCACGCGTGGAATTTGAAATATTCTCTGCCTTTGAAAGCTATTTTCCCTGATCAAACAACTTTTGACCGAGAGCCCTACGACGCTTTTTGAAATCCACGTGGAACGAGTGTACCTCAAAAGATGTGACACCAAAGGCTGAAGAGTTACTGGAATACTGCTCAGCTCGGAAAGTTGACTATTTTCAGTGGAAGAGAATGGACTATTTGAACATTATTGAATGAGGTCAGAACGTCGATATATACCAGAACCTTAAGTTAAACTTCATGGACTAAATTCACTTGTTATGATTTTGCCAATATCCCAACAGTTCTAAATTCCGACTCGTATGCAACAAGAAACAGATCAGCAAGAATTGGAAGCAAATTAGTGCCCATGGACATGCCCACTTCTTGCGTAAATGTCCTGTCCACAAGTTTCACGTCGATTTTATCGATGAAGAACTACAAAACACCAACGATAGACAATAACCCTATACACAACATAAGTGTGTGTCTCTGTTTCTGTCTGATACATAACTGCGTCTCCCTTTGTACAAACCTGAAAGTGTGTTTCTCTATCGCTCTGCCACATAAAAGCATATCTCTTTGTATATTGTCTATATATTAGCGTGAGATTGTGTTTTCGCAACGTATTTACTACTATCGGAAAACAGATTATCTGCATCAGTGACTATCTTGAGAATTGATAAATATACTTAAACAAAGAACGATGTTACAACAGAACAATTGATGTTAGTTCACAATTCAGCACGCTGTATGACCAGCATTAGCAGTGACACAAGCTTGACAACGGGGCTTCATTGACGACACAAGATTGTTGAGGAAGGCTTGTGGAATGGTAATCCAACACTGGACCAATGCCTATCGTAGCTGGACCAACTTCACCGGTTGGTTTGGAAGTAATTTCATTGCATCCCACACATGTTCGATTGACGACAGATCTGACGTTACAACAGGCCAAGGAATTGTGGGGATGGAAAGGCTTGAATTGTCCTGCTGCAAAGTGATTTTGACGTCAGTGGACGTCTGAAGGAACGGGTGGACGGATAACGTCGTCACGGTACCATACAAGTGTCAAATTGCCTTTGATGCCCACTAGAGGGGTCCTGCAATGTACAGTGATTCCTCCCACATCATTACGCTCCCACCACCGAATTCTTAACGTTGAACAACGCACACGTCAGCGCAGCGTTACACCTGACGTCGATAAACACGCTGACGCCCATGCAGTTGATGCAACAGAGTCGTGCAGTTGATGACGTGGCAGGAAAATCGGACGTACGTTGTGGTCTGATGATATGCTCTCGTAATCGATTCCTCACAGGTCTTGCACTAATCGGACGTAAATCAGAGATGCTGTGGGCTGTCAAATTCTGAAACCGATTTCGCAGGTGAACCAGACGGACATCATCATCTTGTCGACGTGACGTGTCCAGAACGTGGTCGGTCCCTGGTGTTGCCGACCCCAGTGTCACTGTATGGTGTTACGACGAACACCACGACGCTTGGCAACAACGTTTTTGCAATTCAGGTTTCAAACATTCCAACTGCACGCAACCGTTCACCTTCCGATAGGCGCGGCATAACGTTTACGACGTCTGGCCGTCAACAAAGTTGCTTTTCACGGATAAAATACTTCAATGTGTGACGAATGTCTTACTCATGGGATTTTATACATGCAATTTCAGGTGTAAGTTCAGGGTCATCTTGGGTAACCGTGGCAAAGTATTTGTACATGTGATCTCAGATAGGATGCTGAAACATCCATGGCAATTATATTGTATTGTGATTGTTTACGGTGCACATGAATTTCGTTCTGCAGGTTCACTTTTGGGAAGTGTAATTATTTAACCTTGTTGCAATGCGATGTTCTCTTGCTGACTGTTGAGTGCAAATCTACATCTATCAGTATAAACCCCTTTGAATCCCATATAACTACTTCCACCGTGTCTTCCAACAGAGGCTGAATGTTGTACGGCTCACATGCATCTTGTGCAAATGAGAAGCGAGGATCCAAAGCATTCGCCTGTGCACACATATGTCTTATAAGCCGTGTCAGGATCTGCTTATTGTGGATACTAATCCCATATTTGTCTTTTGGTCTGTCGCCACAATGCACGTTGCCGTGCTTTTTTAAACAAACGTAGTATCATTTAGGACTTTTCTTTCACTTTCACTTCACAGACTATGGTTTTACTGAGCTGCAGCCCTAGCTCGCTCACTTATTTGCTCCGTTCACTGTACATCTGCACATCTCTTTCAATAAGTAACGGAAACATGTTTGTAATGTGACTTTGACTGCCTTTGACATATCTGTTTGTAGCTGTGTCTTTTGTGAGACAATGCATCTCATTGTCTTTCTCAGACTTGTTTTGTGTACCACATTGTCATTTACGTGTCTCCTTATCTATTTGCTACACATATGAGTGTTTATTGATCTACTACATAACTTATTGTGTCTTTCCTACCTAATGGACACGCGTTTTGCTTCGTTTATCTCCGACCAAACTACTTTTGTTGTTTTGTCTTTTTGCAACATAACCACGTGTCTCTTTTCTATCTTCGACATATTTGTTTACCTACTATAAATCTCCGCGTCCCTTTGTCTACCTACCACAAAACATCCTATCTTTTGATACCTTCTACAAATAGTGCGTATCTTTGTCCAGCTGCTATACACTGCGTCCTTGTTTGCCTACTACATAGCAGCGTCTCTCTATTTATCTACTTCAAAAATGCGAGTATTTGTGTATCAAACCATGTGATTTTCTTTGTCTATTTGTCTTTCTCATACAGAGAAAACATACAACTTTATGTATAACAACTACTTGTGTATTGAAACGTCTCTCTGTGCAATAAGCCAGAAGTTGAATAAAGTTGTATGTTTTCTCATTTACCCACACCAAGAATGCCAATCTATTAGTTATCTCCTACCCAACTGTATGTTGTTAGCCAAAACACTAGTGCAGTGTTTATCGCTTTGACTGTGCATCACATAGCACCTGTACCACACCTCTTTGTCTCTCTGTTCTATACGTATTTGGTTACTACATGTCCCTCTGTCTGTCCAATGGTGGATATTAAGGTTCTGACTGTGAACAGAGCCGCGGTTTGTTGACAACCATAGACTTCTCGTTTCTCCTTTTTGGAAATAGTAATTAATCAGCCTTACTGCACTGCTTGTTTCCGTTGCTGGTGGCTGAGTAAAAATAACTTTATCAGTGTTAATCCTTCAGTATGTCATGTAGGTTCCTTCAATTTGTATGTAATCAGAGTCTTAGCGCTGCAAGGCTCATATATATCTTGTGTAAACGAGAGGTGGGATTAAAAGGCATCACATTCCAGAAAGAACGAGCTTAAACTAGTTGTAGTGTTTGAATGAGGATTAGCTGCCGCAATAAAAAGACACGAAGAACAGCGCTTCAATTGTAGATGTGACAAATGTGACTGCAACCACTTTGTTTCAAAGTGTTTTCGACATTAAGGTGGACCGTCACCGACATGGCTTCATTTGTCTGTAAACATTATGGAAAACAAAGCGGCCACATCGCTAGAAATTCTCAAAACAAACATTAATGCATCTGAAATTGACACTTGATCATGTATTAAGTCTTTACTCCAATGAGAAGTCTAAACTGAAAAAATGATTTATATAACCAACTTTCCTATTCCTGATTTGGTCCAAACTGCATTTGAGTATCCTGGAATCAGATTATCTTGGCTGTTTAATTAAATTATGAAAATACCTATTAGCGAAAAAATGGTCATTAATGTAGATAGGGATTATATTCTCTCGTAATCATCCAAGAAACTCCCAAGAGAAACCGCTCTGTGAAACCTTGTCCTTTTTTTATACCGATGCAGGGCATTAAAGTCATCAAAATCGCACAATTTATGAAACAGGCAATGAAGTAATTCTGCTTAAATGTCCTCTAACCGTTGTGGATAATTGTCACTAATGATGTCCAGCGAGGTACATAATTCAATTATAGAGGATTCTTCTGACACAGGTTCCCAGGGGAATTATGAAAGCCATGAATTCAAATGGGCCTGGGCCGGTTGAAAATAGACAGACCCAGTTAGCGAGATGCACAGTGATGAACATGTATGATACTTGTTGGACAACTAAAATTAGAAAGACAACCGGTGTTTGTTTTCTGTACCTCGCCTAAAATGGCGAAATAGCACGTATTATTTGTGTCGGTGTTTTTGAATGTAGTTACATAATTCAAACCAAATTTTGTTGTTGTTGTATAACAAATACACATATCAACGTATTTGCCTTTCAACAAATATCGGTGATGTGATGTGCAAAATATTGTTGGCATTGTCGTGGTCGTTTTAATTCTCTTCTGAACACCACCATTGTTATATATGTTCCCACACGTAATACACTTATTATCAATTATATATATTCGACAACTATTCTTCTCAATACCTAGAAGCTATAACTACACACCATCACTATCATTTGGATATCGTAAACTGTGGCCAGAGAAGGAATCATGTACCACTAGGTTAAGAAAGTGTTATAGACATTCCCAATATTCAATTCATCCACAAACTGTAGAAGTTTAAAAAGAAAGTGTGTTATTTCCCAATGGAATAAGTAAAAACCTGGCCGTATATTGTGGCGAAGAATAATGTCATTTGACAGAACGGAATAACGTCTGTTTGGCCGACACAAAAATGATTTATGCAAATGAAGCACATTTACAAGTAAATTAAATCCCCGGGGTTACCAATTATGGAAACCTATACCTCAAAGGAATTTGAAATGTGCACCGAGCCCGTGAATATCACACCGAAGCAGAACGAATAAAGTCGTTCAAATGCCAAAGGTGTTTTGCATCGGGGCTCATGGGTAATTGTTGTCTTGGCAACTGGAATTCTTTTTCAAATAGGACCATGAAGGATATAACACATTTCCTTGGTTTGTGGCAAGAGCTTGTGATTTTCTTCCTAAATATCTAAGATAATGTTCAAACTTATTTATAAAATTTGTATCGTCAACATAATGTGATTGAAGAATATGTAACCCTCTCAAAATTATGTCTGTTTCAAAGTGACATAATTGAAACACTCAGGCAAGATTATTTGAAATGTAAAGTTTCCAATTATCTAACTATTGACACTTTTGTTTTACAGTGTGTCTTGTAATGTCTGTAAATGGTAATCGTGTTGTATTAACACTTTATTTAACATTACTGATAACTGTTTAACGACACTCCGTGCAAAATCTCCAACCACCTCCACAGATTCAGATGTGTGTGCGGAACTATGGTCATGCTATTATGAAAACACAAGGAGCTTGAAAAATACAAAAGTTGCACCAATGATATGTCACAAGGAAATTGATATGTAGGCTTTACTTAAAGTACTGACATGTATGTTATTCGTGAAAACGTATATATAATATAATCATGATGGGTGTACGAACTGTAAATGTTGAAATTGCATTTGGACGGAGTTACATTGGTCCTAGTAAAACCCTTTGCAGTATGTATGAGCTCCAATCTTTCAAGTGCATCATGTGCAATCCGTATGACTTTGATATGTGTTTTCAAAGTCATTATTCCACGTTGTAACATGCCATAACGTTACCATTGTCTTTACCAGCATCGCGTTACATCAAAACGGACATGTTTAAGTGGCCATCTATTGGCACCTTGGTTCTATTTTTACTGCAGATCAAATTGACTAAAAACACTTTGTTATTACATCCCACCTACCAGTGAACAATTACGTACTATCCACAAGTCATATTATTTATTCATGTTAGTGTTCTGTTACTACTGATACTGTTCCCGGTCTTATACGTGAACTATAACACCACTGACTCCTAATTAGACAAATACATTAATGAACCTATTCATTAAAATTAATCGGGTCACTGATGACTATTTTGCCGAATGGCGATTAAACTGCACATCTGAAATATAACCCATGCTTTTCATGAATAATCCGATTATGTAAAATAAAATATTTTATTTGAAAATATCAATACGCCATGTATGTAACAGGCAGGTAAAGGAAGGATTTGAGACAAAAATAAAACTCTGAACTGAATTAACTAGAAATGCAAAGTACAAGGTTTTCACGCATTTGAAAGACGTTCTAAGAATCTAGGTGATGTTTTATTATATCATGAATATTTTACATCAGTCTGTCTATGATATACATAAGATAGCTATGAAACACAGAGAGAGATGATTTCTACTGATGCAATGACGTTGAGGACTTTATTGGTTAATTCATAGGTTTCACGAAAATAGCCAATTTCTTATGTTTGAAAACATTACACACCGTGCAAGAAGCATGTTCATAACAAACACTCTTTGATTTTACCGCGAACTGCTTACACAAAATGGCGACGTTGGGACAAGGGGTCTTTAACTGCAGGCGGGTCCGTTTCTCCATAAAGAAATTGAGCACTTTCCACCCTCTCCAAATATTATCCTTGACCTTCAAAGTTAATCGTCACTTTTCCGTTTCGTTTTAAAACGTAGATTTGTTAGCTTAGTCTTACATTACATACGAGCGACATGTTGGATAGTTATAGACCACAGACGCAATGATGAGACTTACTGTAATGATACACGAAAGACTAGGAATTGCATGACTGACATTTCACCAGAAATAAAGCCAGGCAAATGACCAAGGGAGATAACTGACCAGCGCTTTCCTGTCCTGTAGTTCCTTGCTGGAACTGTGATGACATCACGCTAAAAACGCTTTGCTTCATCAGCACAGTCAAAAATAAATCTTCATCAAACATAAGCATTTTATCCAAAAGAAGTATCTTCCTCTTTTCTGACGACAGTTATCTTTCCGTGGTCCTTTGTCTTTGGGAGTGTTAGCAGAGATAGGTTTCTCCTAGCGAAATGACAGATCGAGCCACCCCAATGTGCTCAATGTTCAGGCAGATGTTTTGTTTTGTTGACGGACTACAGGGAGATGCTATTTGCCCAGCAATTAGCAGCCAGTTTGTGGTCACGTGACCTGACCACGTGGCCTCAGACCTTGAAACCACTGTCAAGGAGCTGCTGGAGCATGTACTGCACCTCGTTCCAGGATCTTTCTGGCATGTCCATCTTCAGCAGGGGACGCTCGTCGCCTTCCATAGCCGCAGCGAAGGCTTTCCTGAGATTCTCAACATTCTCGTCTGTCAGTCCGAGCGTCAGTTGGAGGTCATCGATATCACTGGCCACTGAAAAACAAAGGCTTTACTCATGAGCAGTTATCATATTGTTAACCTTTACATAAGTGATAGCGTGAAAGATGATTTCACTTGATACATTATGAGAATAATATTTTAGTGTATCATGGAACGGTAAAATATATCAAAAAGGAGTTTTATGTTATGAAAGATTGTCATAGTTTCCAACAAAATGGCTGTCATTGTTGAAAAATGATTCATATTTTCAACAAATGAGTCAAGTAGTTTTCTTCACTCCGACAAACGTGTTGTAAACCTGTTTGATTGGCATTCTAGAGTGAGTGAGTGAGTGAGTATGGTTTTTCGCCGCTTTTAGCAATATTCCAGCAATATCACGGCGGGGGACACCAGCAATGGGCTTCACACATTGTACCCATGTCGGGAATCGAACCCGAGTCTTCGCGTGACGAGCGAACGCATTAACCACTAGGCTACCTGACCGCCCCTAGGCATTCCAGAAGTAGGTGAGATGTTGTAAACCGCCGATGTCAAATCACATGGACAACATGGTCTGACGCCCTTTTCCAGCGTGTCTAGATGCTCTTGTAAGAGTCACGTGTGAAACAAGCCAGTATTTCTGAGGCATGAGTGTTATCTTGCTTGCTATAATACTATGCAGCATAATATTTGTGTAAACAGAGAAAGAAGTGGTAACTATATGACGTAGTCAAACTTACCCGGTCAAGCTGTATATCATGATTAACAGATGAGTGTTTGTTAGCTGGTAGTGAGTATTTTCACTGGGGACTTTCTTCCCAGGATATCGGTACATGTGCAATCACAACACTCGATATGTAAAGAAACAGGCGTTTTGTTTTAAAAAAGGCCGACCATATCTTCTGAATATTTCATGCAATGTTACCACGTCAATGTTACATACCGGCTAGAGTGTGAGCCACAACTTCAGGTTCCACGCCGCCAAACAATTTGGGAATTATCCAGCTGTTCTCATTTTCCAAGAAGTCGTAAAGCTGCTCCACAGAGGGTCTTGACGCTGTAAGTAAAGATGACAATATGAGAAACGAGTCGCGAAGTTTGACTCTCCCCATTACACTTAAACGTATTCTTATATGAATTAAGACTAAAGGTGCACCGTCAGGTGAGTTATAATCAAGTTGATGTTCTCAAAAACGTCAACCAAAGTAATAATATGCCTGTTTGATCTGTTTCATCGGTTAAGTTAAGACACTGGAATACTAAAATAAATTATAACAATTGACAAACATTGTTTAACTTATTTAAAATGTAAAATATGTGTTATGAGAGGCCAGTATTGTCATCACCAAACCACAATGCATATTAAGCTATGCTTACGTTGACATAAGCTGAAACAACATAAAGATAAACTTAACGTGGAAGAACGCGTACTTCTATAGCAGATGCATGGCTGCTCCACAATCACAACGTCATTCCGTAACTTTGCAATATTCGTAATGCACTCTACATCACATAACTGGGTTACAATTATATCTGTCTTTGAAACTCTAACCCATCATACAATCAATTGATTGATGAAATATCTGATTAACGTCTATCAGCGTAGGGCGTGTGGCAGAACCCAATACATAGGGCACACAATATACATTCCCTTCAGCACGTTATGTACCTTCAAAAGTAACCGCTTGCTTCATTAAATTTAACTCCCCCTTACAGACTATCTAATCAAACATTGCCTGCATGGCATTAGCCATACAGCACGAAAATGTCCATCTTGGGATTGTCATATATATTCCTGAAATGGACGTGTAATGGAAGTGTGGAATCCACATGAAATGTATAGCCTTTAGCAAATCCCGGTAAGCCTAGACTTGGCCCATGGGAGCACTTGGCTTTTTGAAATCAAGTGCTCGGTCTGACCCGCTTTCAAGTGATATCGCACGTTTCACGTAATGAAATAATCGTGTTTGGTATTATTTATCTAGGTACCTTTAAGTACACAAGGGTATTTGAAACAGCGTAGCTAAACACATATGGTTATTTTAAGGAGGATGTATTGTATTGGCATTCATAAATATGAAAGTAGGAATTTGCTCCGTGAGTTTATGAAACAGCATTATATGTACTTTCTACTATCGTCATTTGTACATATTATAATAAACGTAATAATTTAATATCCCTTATTTAATATATCTCTCGCATCGCGGCTTGTATGCCGCGTACTTGTACTCTCAACACACGGCATCGATCTTCAATTGTAATTTGTAAGCACAATTGCCAAAAACAAAGACTAACATTTACAAAGCACTTTGTTTTCGGGCTGTTTTTGGACAGATAACCTACACCAGACAGACTATAAATGAAATTTGTCCAGCAAGTTCGACGTTCATTGTTTGAAAACCCCTGGGAACTACAGATCTGTCTTAATAACTCTCGACATCCTAGGACTTGGAAGGCATCAATTCCTCTTGGTAAGAGACCGATAATCCAAGGAAAGGAAGTTAGCATCGGAAATCTACTTTATCGAGGACATCAAGGTCACTCATAAGAGCAAATGTACATTGTCTGCCTTGACAAAATCTTTTTCATAATCATGCGCGAAATCTCCATTGTATGATTGTATATTATGCGTATGTGTTTATGAATCACTATCAAATAGTGATGATACCAGGTGTTCGCGAAAGGGTGAGTGTAACCTGTCCTATCGGTGGCACCCACCACAAACACATACAAGGGCAAGTCAAGTATTCACCTGAACAAGCATACATGTAGGGACATTATGACAGTGGTCACAATTGCGTCAAATTTGGAAGTGTCTTTAACATGCCTTCAATAAAACTCTTTGAAAAGTTTACTACGGCCTTGAATGTTCTTCTTACGTCAAGCAATAGATCCTGTGAGCCCATGCTGGCCCGGGTTCACCACGGAGCGTCTAAGAAAATGTAATATTATTTTCATATAATAGCTCAGTGACTAAGTGACAGCTAGTTGGCAGTTTCATACACCGTATGATGGTTCAGAATTGCAAACAGATAAGGAAATTCTGAACAAATGATCAATAAATTCCCTCGCATTAATACTCCTACAGCGTCCCTTGGGCACGCCAGAAACCTATGATTGGGGGTTCGAATCCCGGTTCGCCACGATTATGTTTCTAGGTTTGTCGATCAGCACCATACCCGTGCTCGTGGGTTTCACCGAAATGGTAAACGTCTGCGATGACCTGCATCACTTCGCGCTTTCCTCCCACATTAAGCTGTCATGCTGTGATACTTGGATACTGTTAAAAGCGGCATTAAACCAAACTCACTAACTCACTAATACTCCTCCACATGGTCAAATTCGATCTCCGTCATATCTTAGAATACGTTCATGCTTGTATACATATTACATGCGCTATTTTATTACTTGCCCGTGAAAGGATCACCCGTTTAATAAACATACAGCTGCATTACACATTGTGTAATACCAAAACGCGTGCTTCTGTACTGCGAGACGTTTCACGAACAAATATTGAAAGCTCTCAACGTCACTTGGCTAATTCAACGACATTGCATGTGGAGATGATAGATTACTGAGAGGAGTTTATGCACACTCGATGACCCCAGCAACCTTGTTTGCTTGGCTGACGTCACATAACATTGGATTGACGGTGGATCTTGCAACAAAATTCTACAAATTACGTCACAGGGTATTGTGACGTAATTTTAAATTTTGTGGTGCAGGGCTCCCTTCCACAAGGTGATCGTACTGTAGAGCAACGACAGTCGTAAGTCTATGTTAAAGTATGTGAGTTACGATAACCTTAAGTGCTACGAACACTTTGTGGAACGGACGCCTGATTTCTAAAGGTGCGCCGTTGTATGGTATTAAATTAAAACGTTTAAACTTTTGACGTGTTTGAGGTATTATTCTGTTAAACTCAATTGGGGAATGCCGTGGATCGTGTAGGTGGCTGACTATTTACACACAACAGTTACATTCTTAAAAAAGTTTGACATGGCAAGAAAGAAATAAAATACTAAACTCGCTCCCGTGTTATACCAATTTAATAAAACTCGTGAATAGTTTTGTATCTGACTCGTTTTTGCACGTCAGATACCAGAACTATTCACTCGTTTCATAAAATCGGTATTACACGGGAGTTCGTGAAGTATTCTATATATTTTACCGAATTCGCATGTCACAGTAAAATAAACGTTCAATGTTGAATGCCTTTCACGTTGAGACATTTTGCCTCCAGTAATAGCCTCCAAGTTTATTCTCGAGAGTGTTGATACTGTCACTTTCGTTGAAAAACACCAAGCAATAATCTAATTTCTGTGACACAAAAATTCAGTTTCTGGCCTAGTGGCAACAGACATCACCAACCGGCAGTTTATCCTACAGAAACTACTCGGCTAATGATGTCAACATTCATTTGGCCATATGTTATAAAGGCGTAGCATGTGCCGACAACGTCAACTTAAAGTCACAATCTAACACTAGACCTATACATCTATGTATGCTAGATACTCCAGGGGATGTATATTTCCGATATGTACGCTCCAGTGTAGGAGGATTAACAGTGACTGTTCAACGTTTTTTGTGGCTTATCTGTTAGCTTGGACATGTTAAGGTTTAGAAGACAGGGGCAAAGAAAAACGTGGTTACCTCCAGATTGACTATTCAAGTGATGGTGTGTGGCTATCAGTTCAGTACTAGTACTTAAAATTCTTACGCAAAGAGTGTGGTCCTTGCTTCTTAATCAAACAATGCTACAGATAAATTGATATTTGACTACGTCTTCAAATATGTTAAAATAATACCAGTATACCAATACAATTTCAATGTGGACAATTTCTCTTTCAGATAAAGTGAAAGATAAAATTAATCTCCTTAATAACAGGATCTTGACATTTCCTCTGGCATATCAATGACTTCAGGAGAGGACACGTATGCTTGTTCAGGTAAATACTTGACTTGCCCTTGTATGTGTTTGTGATGGGTGCCACCGATAGGACTGGTTACATTCACCCTTTCCGCGAACACCTGGTGTCATCACTGATTTTCAGTGATTCATTCATATTATCCATATGTTCACCTTTCGGCGGATAATCGAGACTGGATATTCTCAGGCGTTGACGTTATATAACCAGTATCTTTCATATTAATGTTATAACTCCAATTACGTATTCACTTATATCATCTGTAACAATTACCCACAACATACACAGTAATTATTCTCCCCAATAATCTACAATCCTACAATCCATCGTTATCTAGAAACACATTACATTTTCCTTTATAATTAGTTTGTCGGTATGAATCCCATACAATTATACACCTTGTACCGTGGACCGCGTCAACATAGGCACGAACCATTTAAGCGATAGGAAACATCAAAATAGAGAAGAGTACAATTTTAAACCCGATTTGTAGTGCAAAGAAGCATACTGATACTTGATTTCGAGTTTTTTCCCATACGAAGCTCCCGTTATATAAACGGTAAATGGATACAAACAATTCTTGATATGATGGCTAATGTTTGCTAATATCATGAATATATTTGTGACTTAAAACCAAAGATGTCACGTTATTTGTCAAAATATGTATATCTAACAGTTGGTCTCCATACAAAATAATAAATTGAAAACAAGATGACTCAAAAAATCGTTTTCGAGTTTTGTTCTGGAATATGTCTTCTATCCGAAATGAATAACAAATGGGGTTTTCAAGCTAAAAATAGTTTTAGTTTTCATTCAAATGAATATAAATGCATTAGCCCTACGTGTACTTCGGAAGCTAATTGTCATAAAGGTAGAAATTATAAAGCAAGTCAAACCGACAATCAATATGGATGGTAGTCCTATACTCTCCTGGACTACTGATGTTTCACTGTCCTTCCTACTAACTTAAGGTTATTGTACTGGAAACGTGTCAGTGCTGCCATTAGCGTCCTCCTCCGAAATTAGGCTCCTTGTCGGTCAGATTCATGACAGAGAGGTGTAACTAAAGAGGTACACGTCCACCAACTGCGTTATGTTGGGATTTCCTTCAAAGGGTATGTTAGGTGAGGTAACATCATGTAAAAGAGTATTGCACTTATATAGCGATGTGTATGAAGGCGCGCGCGTACGTGCGTGCGTGCGTGCGCGTGTGCGTGCGCGTGTGCGTGTGTGTGAGTGAGAGAGAGAGAGGCTGTTTGTACCGGACAATACCGGTTTTATACGGCTAACCCACTGAGATACCATATCGCAGCTTAACATGGAAAGCCCACAAAGACACAGTGTAATGACTCCGAGTCTACTAGTCCTTGTTTTACCCCCTTAATGCCGAGCGCCAGGCAGGCTAACAACAAGTACCATCTTTAAAAGTCTTTTGGCATGACGCGACCAGGATCGAAACACCGACCTTCCGCTCTCTGGGCAAACACTCTTTCCACAGAGGTTGTACCCTAACTAAGATGACTCAGCATGTTATTACTTGATATTGTTCGAAGCGTAATTATAGCCTAATGTATATCAGAATGAGAACTACACATCCACAACTATAATCACCACATCGACTACTTTATGTCGAAATTTGACTGAAGTCGCATGTGCTACATTGACCAATTATAGGTGCTGAAGATCATATAAGGGAGAAGCTTATATTTGGACCCACGATCGGCTTGGTCCAAGCACGACTAAGTTAGGCGAACCGACTCAGCGCCTTGCCAATCTTTAGGCAACTGGACCATCATCTTCCCTTGAATTCTCCGTACAATTAAAACAGTGTCTACTGCTATTACACTTATATCAGCTATTGCTTGTGTACCCCAACAGCCACCTCTACTTACCAGCATTGCACACAGCTTTATCTTCATCAAAACCGTCGTCACAGTCAAATGTTTCATCACAAACGAACTTAAGTGCTATGCAGGTGAAGGACTCTTTGCATAAAAACGGCTTATCAGGTGGGCATGGATTTCCTGAAACATAAGAGAAGAAACTGGCGATATTATATATTGTTAGAAAGCATGCAACGAGTGCGATGAATTGATAATTTATAGTTTCATAATGAATTACCCATGACTAAGCGTACATACACGCAGGAAAATGCACAAATCAAACCATGTTCATAAGAAAGACATGACGTTGTCATTCTTTAGATAGTTCTGCATTGTTACACAATCATATGGAAGCATGTGGAACAATGGAATGATGGACTTGTATTGCATTAGCTTTATCGTACTTAGGAAAATCAATTCTGAAGCTGTTCTGAAGCACGTTCAATGGACACACTGTGAATCAGTAGATCTGAATCAGTGTAAGTAGGGTTTTAACTGCTACATGTTTACACATGATAACATTTGAATTGGGAGGACAAGCTTTTTAAGAAACTGTTATTTTTGGGACGTTAATCAAATATGCATGGGCCGCTAATTAGCCAAGTCTAGTCCTTCTTTAAATGGGGAAAATGTAAAACTAACGGATCACGTATATGAGATATTTACATCAGCTTTTTTGTTATCCGGCAAGAGCGGAACATTTTACGTTGGCGTGAATCGTACATTCCAGTCAGTTCTCTTTTTTCACGGTTCTTCTTTGAGCAAATGACAATAACATTAGTAACACTCTTCGATTATTTGATTTGTGTTTAATCCAAGTTTTCGTCATCGTTGAGTTGATTTCAAATAAGCTTTTCTCAGCCGTTTCAACGACCGTAGCAATTTATATATTTGCAAATATGTTTTTTTGAACGTAAACTTATTTATGGCCTTTTATTAATCGTGGCGTTTACCTTAATTCTGGTGATATTATAAACTTTTTCATCCATTCACACATCACATCACGTCACATGAAATATTACTGAGCTTCGGGGATTGCAGGTCACTGCCAATTCTTTGGTTTCTACAATAGAGCTCAGTTTCCAAGTGTTCAAGTATTGTAATCTGCAATTCCTAGCCCAGTTGTGTACAGAGAATTGAAAATGCTAAACCGAACGGTATTTGACTCGACCATCAGTTAACTCCCTTTTCATTTCAAACAAAGAATCTGCATTTGCTAGGACGGTGCACACCATCATTATTCTGGTATACATTTTGATTAAATCCTGTATTACGGCACCCTTCTTGTGAAGATGTTATTAATTTCCTGCCCTACTTCATACACATTACAGATCGATCCATTACAAATGAACCCATGAGACTACAATAGTACCACCGCTCAGCACAATGTCTATCATTTCCTAGGCTCTCTGAAACATACCGGACTTTGATTTAAGGAAATTTTCGTTCATAAGAACTCCAGTGGATCCAGTGGATCAACATTATGATAATAAACATTTATCATTTATGACGATAGCAGTTTAGTCTAGTTAATAAGAGAGCGATATGGTGAGATAAGGGAATGTGTATGGTTTTCAGTTTTATCATGTGTACAGTGTATCTGGTTTCTGAAAAATTACTAAACGTGATAAAGTTCTTGAATGAATAATATGATCATGACGTCTTTCCATGTTCATCCACACCTTTGTGTTAAGAATAACTTATGACAAGGAGCGACTCCTTAACAGAGCCGTTTACCCAACACTCTCGGAAAAGGACATGTGTCATTGCCACTAATATCTTTTCTCCACTGCTTGCAATGAGTACTTCATTAACTCATTGATTTTTAACTCTGGCTGTGTCTCTAAATCCGATTAATTCTCCAGCAAGATGTAGCTATAAATGTATTATGATGTTAAAGATTCTCCTAAGCCAGAGCCAAAAATCAAAATTCACTCCCAATAGCCTCCTTAACCTGTTTCGCATCTCAGAACCTTCTCACACATCAGAAGCTACCAATTGTCATCGTCTTGCCTTGTGCCGAGGAGTCTTATGTATTAGCTATTCTGTTAGCATTCTTCTCCTCCTAACCCATAGCGGCATTAAACCGAACCCATCTTAGTTCCGACTTTGTTGCAGAGAAGAGATAAGCCTGAATAATTCGACAGACATAAGGGTAAATTTGAGGCTCGTTTTTATTGGTTTTCTCAATTAACGTTCGAAACATTGCGCTTGCTTTTTATTGAGTACATACAGATGAGAGTATGACCGTTCAACAATCTGAGGAAATCCCACGCCATATTGAATCATACAATTATCGCTTTAACACTGTTAAGATCAAACTGAAAAAACTAACACTGCCGACATTTTGATATGTCTGTGGCTGGTCATATCTCCGGTTTCTGACATGGGAATACTTGCAATGAATTTCATATCGACTTTTTTTTTAAAAACCCTCTCAATTTCGCAATCTTTTGCAATTTTCGGGATGGGAGTAAGATTAAAAAAGCCGATTGAAACGGTTTTATGATAAATCTACTTCTCTTAAAACGGCTTAACAAATATTTGACAGGAATATATCTATTTCTAAATCCATTCCATACATTTGAAAGTAAGGAGAGGTACACCACAGACTAATACAAGTTCAAAGTGCCTTTTATTGATTCAAACTCAAAGTGCATTTCATTTTCCCTTCATCCGGAATAGATTCCAGATAAAGAAAGTAACCTCTGTCACCCGTTCATGATAAAGTGTGCATTGGTTTACAGTTCGACATTTATCAATATATCAAATATTACGTTGTCATTGACACTGTGTCAAAGATGCTTATAAATCAAATACAAATGCTTCATTTGAATAATGCGAGTACATTTTAACACCGTTAGTTGCTCCTACAAACGGCTTCTTGAATTTATGAATCAGTCCCGATATCACTGTTATCTACACAACAGTTCCACTCTCGAGCATACCGAGTGAGATCTATGAATTGGTTGCACTCTCGTTGTATGCCGACTGTGATCTATACCATAGTTCCACTTTCATGCATACCGAGTGAGATCTATGAATTGGTTGCACTCTCGTTGTATGTCGACTGTGATCTGTACCACGGTTCAACTCTATTGCATACCGAGTGAGATCTATGAATTGGTTGCACTCTCGTTGCCTTTGTTACTGTTTGTGGTGTGTGAAGTAGTCCCTCCAGCTGCAGCCTGCTTGTGGTCCATGATATCAGTCCACTCTAACTGCATTATGATCTATAAAGTGGTTCAACTCTTATTGCATTCTGATTGTGGTCCATACAATAGTTCCACCTTCGTGTTATTCTGTAACGTACTTTTTCATTCATCCACATGTAATACTAGGGGCATTATATATAGACGAAACACGTGGGTACACCCTCATCGAATCAAATCAATATCCAAATGATATCTAATTTGACATTTACTTTACGCAAATTATCGATGCGTGCAAATGTCTTGAAAACAATGACAAGTTATACTTCTCTTCCTCGCAGGCCTGACTTAGTTCACCAAATTCTTTCATAAGAGATTTACATAGGTCAGACATGGAACAAGAAAGTTATCCCATATTGGTATCTCCACTGATGCATTGAGATGCCCGAGACTGTTTCAAAACGTATCTAACGAGAGAAAGCCAGATTGATACGTTTTGAAACAACTCGTTGTAAGATAAATGGGATGTGACAGGCACGAGTGCAAACATCTGTTTCTTACACACCCTAAATCGCATCATTTTAGCATCGAATCAGTGCATATTTTGGATTTTATCATAACAAAACGGCCACGAGTGACGTCTTCGGCTAACTGAGGACTATTCATACCTAGTGTGGTCCTCCACACACAAAACGTTTCAGCCATAGCTGTGAATTGTCAAGTTGATGGGGAAATGTTGAAGTAGATAGGATCAAAGAACATTAGTCAAGCACTCTAAGGCTATAAAGTTTTGACACAGACGTGGATGAATTTGGCTGAAGTTCGAGAAACGTATCAATGAAATACGATCAGGAGAGCCATAATCCGACCTTTGGTCATCACTGTGAAATCATGGACCCGGAATTTGATCTGACACGTTTGAAACCAGGGTTTCCAAAATTTGTTTCTCCCCCCCTTAGGTATGTAACTATACTAGCTTTGAAATCAGTATGGTCAAGTAAACATATATCCCATCACCAATTGATTTGACAATGGTGGCCATTAGTAAAGTGAAATGCAGCTCTAATATTCGCTCGATGTATACACAATGCCTGCCAGATATGCAAGTATGATGGGACAATGAACCAACTTAACAGCCACTTTAGTGTATATACACATAGCTACTGCACAGCAGGGTTATGTACTAATGGGAATAAATGGGGACAAACAGGTATTCTTCACAAGTTCGATATTGATCCCAAGGTACGTCCCATGTGTGTTTAAATTCGAAACACGGGTATCGTGTTGATTCCCATTGGCACGACTGGACGAAATGACCTCGACCAGATAGTAATTAAACATGGCCTATGCTGTGGTGTGCATATATGATCTGAGGATTCAGACATTAGGAGCCATGGAAACAACCTATTTCCGTGTGACATACTATTTAGTTGATTATATGGCAATGGAAGCAATATATATACATCTCTGATAATGAAAGAAACAGAACAATCCTGCTTGATGACTTTTAAATTTGAAATATTGAAGGTTGATGTTCATGTAATTGTAAAATGTAAAACAATATATGTCAAAGTGATACTAGCGTGTTACACAGTCATCTTTTCCCATCCATTTAGACATGATAACACGAACTAAATATATTACACAAAATAGCAATTAAGTTAATAGAATCAGCATGGATGACAGTCCAATATTGGTAATGGTTAGAAGGTAATTGTTAACTAGGAACCATATGCCAGTATCAGCACTAATATTCTTCCTTCAGTTCCGCCACACCGACTGAGTTGCTCGTGGCGGCTTGTCGTGAAATAACGTATTCTGCGAATCTATCAAATTAGGGCCAAATTTATCGCCTGGCCGAAGGCTCGTAGTACAATAGGGTATATATTGACCCATTCCTAAAAGGCATTTTGTGGATTCTACAAAGACGATACATTCATCTTTCCGTTTTGTTAAGGATATATACACACGTTGAATATGGTATGCTAAAACTCCAGCTTAAAGTTCTTTGTCACAAAATTACCTCTAATTGGAGATCAATACTCATAGTCGATAAATCGAGGGATAAACACGACTTCCTGTAAATCGAAACCCTCCGCGTGACTTTGGGCTCTAACTTCTGCCCGCTTGCACGAGAACAATCTTATTTCAAAGAGAACTTGTGATAATAAAAGGGAAATTGTGCCGCTTCAAAGACTACTACACTTGCATATTCCAATTTTGGCTAATTTGTTGATCTGTTCAGGTTTCAGCAGTAACCTTATCGGAATATAGGTAGCCGGTGCCCGTTTAAAGGTTGTTCTTAAATGTCAAACCGGCTTAGGATAATGGTTAAGCGGTGTTGCATTACAACAATTCACCACATGTTTTGAAGGTGATATCCATTTTTCTGCTCTTAATCTTAGCCTGGTGATAAGAAGGTGGAAACAGGTATTTTTTTTATCATATCAATTTTTGTGGGGATAATTTGACTCAGTAAATCATATCTAATTGCAGAAAGCAAACAGTGATTACAGCAAGTACTGCTGATTTGGAGCTTATAGACGCAAGTCATATTTCATATACTTCTACACTTTTGTTAAGGTAGATTGCTTTTCATAAATGTATAAAGATATGCTATCTATCGAATGTATTCATTGTTTCACACGGAATTGACATTGATATCTAAGACAAAATCATCATTAAAAGTAAATTGTTTTTCAGTTTTATTCTTTTTATGACTTCACAGAGAATAGTTTGATTCTGCTTGGTTTTAATTTTTCTTTCATTTTTTCTCATTCGAGGTGGAGGCTGTATGGTTCAGGTCATTGGTATGGAACGTATATTTTTCCTTTCTGTTGTTCTGTATAGACTGCATGTACCAGACACGGAACCTGTACTCTTTACACATAAAGTCCTGTATCAAGACATCAATTTATTGTGAAGAACTCGTTGGGCGTGTTTCCAGTAGCTAGAGTTGCATATGTTGTGCATCAATGTTTCATCTGCAGCAACACTTTTTGTCTGATAGCTTTAGTCTATCTTAATTTCAGGGTTTAATATCGATTTTGATACACTATTGATTTAAGACAGTCAAACACACTACCACGTAATTTTATTTGCAATCTAGAATGGACACTTTCAAGAAGGTTGAAACACAAGAACATTAGTCTTTGGCGTCTGGCAAATGTCAGGTAGACTCTGTTATTGTCACTATGGAGAAGGCCATCTGTCTTGATATAAAACAGTTCCTGTGAAATACATTTAGGCAAAATGCGTTTTTACGATAAAATGGACATAACTACGTAAACAGTGCCACATTTCAAACATAAAACAGAAGGGAAAGGATATTTTGTTATGTTTATACCAAGGACAACATACACTAGGATCTGCATACATTTAAACCTATGATCTGTTTTTAAGGGGGGAAACTATAAAACTATAAAAAGACCGATACCACCACCACTACTACTACTACTACTACTACTACAACTACTACTGCTGCTACTACTACTACTACTACTACTACTAACAATAATGGCCTGATGATGTACGCCTCTCCGTGGTTTGCCTAGATAGGGAGGATTAAATCCTCTGAACAAAAGGTACAACACCAAGTTACGAATAATCGCTCGAAGCTGGTTAACACTGGGTTACAGAACGCGATTAAGAAAATCGTCTTTCAACTCCGCCAAGTCAGCCTCCCTCCGGTATACAAACCATCCAAACTGGAGTGAGTGAGTGAGTGAGTGAGAGAGTGAGTATGGTTTCACGCCGCTTTTAGCAATATTCCAGCAATATTACGGCGGGGGGGGGGGGGGGGGGGGGGGGGGGGGGGGACACCAGAAATGGGCTTCACACATTGTACCCATGTCGGGAATCGAACCCGGGTCTTCGGCGTGACGAGCGAACGCTTTAACCACTAGGCTACCCGACCGCCCCCATCCAAACTGGAGATGTGACTTACCACAGAGTTAGGCACAGAACCCATCCAAGAGTATCTTGGACGCACCAACTAAGTTGGTTGCAACAGGATGGCCAGAAATACCACGAATAAATGGCATATTACCGAAGCAGCACTCGGACAAAGCCATGCCGATGTATGCCGACCTGACAGAGCAGAATATTCGCGACTAAAGCTGTACATGCGCCGTGAACCTGGTGTGAGCTTACTGCCAAGTCTCGTCAGGTGCCTGTGCATGAACCCCCAGGTCCACACGCAGTAGACCCGAAATTGCAAAGGAACGCTTGCATTATCCTCCCTAAATTACCTGTGGCAGTTGTCACCGATGGCCCACACGTAGGCTCACGAAATGAAATTTCAGATGGTGGCCTCGAAGATTTTGAGTTTTCTCCCGATTCCGACTCCACTTTTGTCAATTTGTGTCGTTGTTTGGACGAAGCGAGACATTCAGGATATTGACACCTTCACACGAAGAATCATGTCGACAATAAATCCCACCACCCTGCTCTTCCCTCAATCGCTTATATTTACCAATCATAAGGGGAGGGGGTGGTTTGGTGAACGTGGAGGTCCTTCATGTATAATTGTATTGTGCACTTTTGCACACATTTATTTGTCTGATAATCCTCTTGTGAAACATGCCAAGATTCATGATGAAAACAAGGCAATCCACAGTTTCCTGAAACGAGCCAAGGATGTGTGACATAATCTAAATGTCAATGTTGATTTTGTTGATGGTTCTGTACTGCCTGACGGTACAGAAATGAGTGTCAACCAAACGAAGTGCCATAAGAAACCGGCCCAGACTCAAGGAGAGGCTATCTAAACGACCACAGCATCGAGTTTATTTGTGTTGAAATTTCACGCTTGCACTCCAAGTACCATGTTGCTCGTTTCCCCATTGTTCTCGGTTTGGTACCTCCCAACCTACTGACTGACATTGGGAGAGTACCCGGGTTTTCTGCCAGGAACACAGCCCTTCTGACATTGTGGGTAATGCAGAAGGCTGCTGTGTTGGAGAGTCTTCACATTCTCCGAAAAACTGGTGGGTTGGACTAATTAGCGCATCGTTGGAGTCCCATTCGTTACTTGGGCTGCGTGTTGAGAGGGGCAAGGGCCCTGAGCGGATGATGGACCTAATTAGCCTGACTGTGCCAGGATCACCCAAACCCTGCATTTATGTATTGTTATCTGTATATAATAAAACAAAGGTATTCTTGAAGAATTTAATTATATTCAACCAGGAACTCTTGTTTTTCATTCATATTTTTACATATCTGTTCAAGTTCTGTGAAGATAGCATTGAATGTTTCTCTGTTTAAACAGACACGATAAGCTTTAGATGTGGTCAAAGAAGTGTAAATCCTAAAGCTTGGTTGATTTTTACAGTGTATTTTTTACAAAATCGTTCCAATAAGTAAATGAAAAGTCTCAAAAGATGGCCTAATAGCTTACCGAAATGGGCTTGATTTCCACAATTTTGAAAGGAATATGACCATATGTACTTAAACTGGCATCAGTCTTTGATGTTGGAGCCCTGACCTACTATTTGACTAATTGACATCAATAGTTAATGGTATTCTATATTAAGTTTGTTGATCTACGTGCGACTAATGTGGACATACATCAGCATGAGACAACATGAAGAATAACGACGAGGCACTCAAACTGGTTGCACTCTAGGTTTGCCTTTTCATGGATACATTGTACATTTAAGAAACGGATCAGTAATCAAACAGTTTGATCTCATTTCAATACTAAAATCGATAACATAAAAAGAATGTCTTTGTTTGTTTAAAGGGATATAAATATAGACACCGCGACGTTGGGGAATAGTAAGGGCAAATTTACCAATTAGCATCTTCATGATCAATTCAATGAACTGCTAAATGAGAAACATGATACAGTATTTCAATCAATCAAGACAGTCTACAGTGGATTGTGCGTGTATTAAGCTAATATGTTGACCTGACTGATACACGACACACACGCGCACTCATGACATTCAAATGATTCCTTATTAGCCTAGATCATATCTCATGTTTTGTAATGGAAGTTTCGTATCCTGACCCTTTTGAAGTCTAGACCCACAAATCTTCAAACGACGCGAACAATACATACAAATTAAGTAATTACTGTGTGAGTTGTTTGTTACGTAATCTATATCTTGTAATGGCTTATTATCAAGTTAACCTCCGTAGTTCCTTTCCAATAAATTCATTTTCTACTGATGAAACATTGTTTGCATAACATATATGATACCAGTATAATGTCAGCAACAGCAGAAGACGGTGATCAACCCGAATAATAATATTAATGCACACACACATCACTTAAACGACATGATGGTGTTGCTCGATCATTTTATTACCGTCTTCGCCATGCTTGTGGTTTTGACACAGAGGTCCATCCATGGTACGACCCGGAATATGTACAGGGGGTCATGGAAAATGATGAATACAATTTTTTTTCGAATAGGCCCATTTACAGCCTCAGACGTATCCAGGCCAACAAACCTGATCTTATCCTTTTTGATAAATCCAATGAAATCATTTATATCATTGAATTTTCTGTCACCTTTTGACACCAATGTGATTGACAAGTTTGCGGAAAAACATGGCAAATATGCCGACCTCGCTTTCGAAATGTCACGCTTCCATCCCAAGTACCAAGTTGTCCGACTTCCCATTGTTCTCGGTGCCTTAGGTTTGGTACCTCCCAATCTGTTGACTGACATTGGGAGAGTACCCGGGTTTGCTACCAGGAATACAGCCTTTCTGGCAATCTGGGTAATGCAGAAGGCTGCAGTGTTGGGGAGTCTTCACATTCTCCGAAGGTGGGTTTGGGTGATTCTGGGTGGGTTTGACTAGGCAGCGCTTCCTGGGAGAAGTCCCATTCGCTGTCCGGGCTGCGTGTAGAGGGAGCAAGGGCCCTGAGCTGATGATGAGCCTAAGTCAGGCTGACAGTGCCTGGATCACCCAAACCCTCTTTGAGTTATTTTTAATCACTACATAATTTCATTAATGGACTAAATGGGTAAATGTTCTTAATGTATTAATTAAATAAGTGGAGTCAGATTGAACACAGTTTTAATAGGCTAGCGCTTTCAACTCGTACCACGTACGAGTCTCATCAGGCCATAACTGAATAACGGACATGAATATGTATATATATGAATGTTTCATTATTCTAATATTGGTTATACAACATGAGCTTACAAGATAAGAAACTTGCATTTTATGGATTTGGTTATATGTGATTAAAACAGGGAGTTAAATCAGTGAAAATATGTTTATTACTATTTTTAGAGTTTTATCAAAATTGAAGCTCTATGTTAGCGGATTTTCTTTACATCAAGTAACTTTAAAACTTTAACAAATATTGATATTAATTCTGGCCGAAATAAGTCCATTCTTAAACATGTACGACTTTGTTCATTGTGCAAAGTTCCATGTTGAGGATGAGTATCATATTCTTTTTGTGTGTTTCTAGAAAAATGTATACTGCAAAATATTTGTATGGTAACAATAATGAATTCCCTTTTTTAACTCTGTAAACATCAATTTAGCGTTATCATTGAAACATTCATTGGAAACAAATAATGAGTCATTTCATTCACTAATATAAAGAATGTCGTGGATAGACGTTGGTGATCTATTGACGTACGAGATAAAGAAAACATATTTTGTGACGGACTCTCTACCTGTACATTCTGAGCCTCTTTTGTGTGCAATAAGGGGTGTCCGTCTAAGGTGTGTGAGTCGGGAAAAGTCTATTTTCATTCCATATGAACATGCGCACGCTAGGACTGCCACCACCACTGTCACTTCTAGCCTAAAGGGCACAGTCATCTGAAACAAAACAAAAGGATCGTCAAGTGATGCAAGACATCATCATTTTGCTATATGCTTAGGCAAGAAAACCCTTGAATATTTTGTTTTCCAGGCCCCATAGAACTTCACTCGTTCCCTTTCCAAAGAGTCCTTACTTTACTTTACGAATGTGGTCTGACCATCTGCATTCTATGAATTTAGTCTCAGAGAAGTAGAAGCAATTTCCTTTGGATATTTGCTAAAACACTACTTCATTTTCATTTTGAACTCTATAGAAACATGTTCTCTTATACAATGGTAAGGATACAACACATTTAAAGTTATGGTTTGCGTACAGAATTTAAGCTTACGTCCACAAATGACGTAATGAATTGATTTCAATATTGTTTGCGTTTGTGACGATATGATCATTAGCACCAGTGAGCACACTGTGTAAATCCATACCTACATAAACACGAAAACATATCGAAGTTAATTCTTATAGATAGATACGTCAAGAATAACTTCACACCTTGCTTATTTGATCATGAACATTGAGAACAACACATAGTGACATCGTTCAGCGCAGTACTGCAGCTAAAGGCCTGCCCACTGTACCATCGGGAAGCAGCAATCCGTTTATTGGTGTAAGCTAATTGTTTTCGGTTTATGGAAACATAACCGCAAATATACTTTGTTTGGTTAACAATGAATATATTGTCGCAAATTTGACGACTAGAATATAACGTCATGTTAATTACGTTGATAATGACACAATGCCTCATTAACAAGATGCTACGGCAGAAAATTAATTCAAACAAATTATAACTAACATCACTGCGCAGAATAGTAATTAGTTGAGACCACCTTGTACTGACACATCAATGTGAACCATGATAATGAGAATAAAACACAATTATCACCATGATCATTGAATAATACATATGTGAATTCGTACGTACACAAGAAAACAATGAAGGTCAATTATTTTAAGATGACACTGGTGTATAATCTACATAATTGAAAAATGACCATCCGCACCTGGGCCTCTAATGCACAGCTACAAATGGGCAATATACACTGTATGGTGCTTTCTGCAAGGGAACAATGGCTATCTATCCTTGTTCTTAAACCCTGCCTCCTGATTGTCAAGTTTTAATGGATTTGTAGTATCAATAGCAGAGTCTGTTAGTCACTCAGCAATGCTATCAACCTTTTATGGCATTGTACATTCTTGATCTATTAGCTTAACAGACCAGGACTGGTGGAACCACTGATCTCCAACTGTGCGATTTACGAAGTTTAAACTCCTTCCAACGATCAGTGATTAACCGAATGTGATGTCAAACACACACGTACACGCGCACACACATACGTACGCATACACCCCACACACGTCTGTGTTTACTTATATGGTAATATGTAAGAATACATACCAATGGCGGGAACATTAAACCATGACATTTTCTGTTTGAAGTATTTCAAATAACATGGAGGGTTTAAAGCAGGGTTCCGTTCTTATATTGATCATGTTTTATTTTCTGGTATCATTCTGATTGTTTGTACTATGTTTATCACCCAAATAAAGTAGGTTTAAATAGTTCCATTTCAGTCATATATCAGTTTGTGGTACCGTTGTTTCGTGACGTCACAGAATATTATGCCTTGACTAAACATAGTTTAGTTAACTCCATGAGTTGTCATTTTGATAAGAAGAGACAACTCAGTGTTTAGTGGCTTTTGTCACATGAATAAACACATGATTGTCGTTAAGAAACCACGAAGGACGAGGTGATATAGGAATATTCTGATTTGGCATTGACATATGCTACACATCTGACATATTTCTTAAACGAATTGCAGCCCTTGAGTTTTTGAACTAAATAGAGTTGTGACAATTATAATGGTACCAGCGTTTGGGTGGATATGTTCTTTTCCCCGAGGATATTCCAGGTTATAATTGGTGCCATGTTACCTATTCGTTTTCTAAGAGTGAGTGAGTGAGTATGGTTTTACGCCGCTTTTAGCAATATTCCAGCAATATCACGGCGGGGGACACCAGAAATGGGCTTCACACATTGTGCCCATGTCGGGAGTCGAACCCGGGTCTTCAGCGTGACGAGCGAACGCTTTAACCACTGGGCTACCCGACCGCCCCGTTTTCTAAGAGACGACTTAGAGGGATCGGATGGTAATGCTCTGAAACATAGCTGATTGCGAGTGATCGTGCCCCGATGATGTGTTTCGTTGCTCATGTTTTCAGGCATTGGTTTCCATACCACCGGAACAAAGCTTGAATACTAATAACCCGCAGCATTAAGTAGCTTTTACTAACTCACTAACTGAAAACAAGTAAATACTCATACGACATCAGCCTAATGCATTCTTATATACAATTAGTTCAGTGCTTTCTCATAAAACAGCAGTCCTTTCATTCTCATACAACAATAGTCAAGTACATTCTCATGTAACTTTAACATTAGTCTTTTCCTTTCTCGTACAACAATAGTCAAGTAAATTCTTATACAACATTAGTCCTGTTCATTTTCATACAATAGTCAATTACATTCTTATGCACCATTGGTCCTTTTCGTTCTCATACAACAATAATCAAGTACATTCCTATGCAACACTCGTCCTATGAATTCTCATACAACAATAGTCAAGTACATTCTTATGCAAAACAAGTCATATTTATTCTCAAGCAACAATGTTCTGGTACATTCTTTTGTAATACTAGTCCTTCTTTTCGTTCTCATACAACAATAGTCAATTACATTCTTATGCAAAACTAGTCATATTTATTCTCAAGCAACAATAATCAAGTACATTCCTATGCAACACTCGTCCTATGAATTCTCATACAACAATAGTCAGTACATTCTTATGCAAAACAAGTCATATTTATTCTCGAGCAACAATGTTCTGGTACATTCTTTTCCAATACTAGTCCTTCTTTTCGTTCTCATACAACAATAGTGCAATGCATGCAATAGCTCAGTGCATTCCCATAAAGAATTAATTCATTTTACTCTTCCATCGAACACAACATACATACAATTCAAAATCTACTGAACCATAAAGTCGCAGACTTTCTGTTCTGCTCACTCTCATAGCTTCCGGGGCGTCTCCTGGGGTATTCGGTTGTGAGATATATAGGCATTTGGCTTTGCCATGGCTTAAAACAACCACAAACATTCGGATATTAACATCAAACGGCGCAGTGCCTTTTCCTCGGGGTTCATTAGGATTAAGCCATGAACTATCCCCAAGCCGGCAGCTGATCAGATGCATTTATTACTTTCATTAGTATATCGATGTATCTTCATCTCTTGATTTGTTAGGACGATCGATTTTCAACAACAGAGGGAAATTATGTTCTGTCAATGGTCTGTGTATTTATTTACGTTTACACCGCAGAAGTCCGATATTGAGTGTTTTGTGCTGTTGAACGTTAGAGGAACAGCATTGCAAACGAGCCATGTGTAAAGATACAATGATCAAAAACCGCCATCAATACTCGACGTCTCGCAAACAAACAGCTACGGGGCGCCATGAGAATACCTTTCTCGCCCTTTATGTAATACAATGGTCTACAATGATCTAAAGTGGGAAACCAATATTAGGGTGATCCCTTTTGCAGCGACAGGCACACGAACATATCGAAACGGTATATGAGTTTGTTAATAGAAGCTTGATGTACGGTTAGATATAACGATTCGGAGAATTCATTATTAGTTCGGTGTCGTCTATCGATGGGGTAATGTGTCAAATATGCATAATGTTCAACTCTTAGATGTGTTGTGTCATGTTATATTACGTAAGAAAGCAATAACTTAACAACACTCTGCTTTTTCGTTTCTAGCAGAAAACACTTTGATACGTGAACTATTTTTATAGTAATTTCACTGTTGATATTTACGTACAGGAAAAGGAAATTGTTCTGCCTATACAACAATCAAGAGCTTTGAACCGATAAGGTACCATTGTAGTTTGAGTGGGAAAAGGCATATTCTCTAAAATCCTGAAAGAGTGTTGTTTCCTGGTATAAGGTAGTAATCACATTTTAACCCTATAACATATAATCCAAACCATTTCCATATTCATAAGAAATATCTGTCAAAAGCAGAGTCGATTGCACGATCCCGGCTACATCATGAGCATGTGTTCATGAATCATTATCAAATAGTGATGGTACCAGGTGTGAGCGTATCCTGCTCCACCGCATGCAAAGGCAAGTCAATTGTTCACCTAAAAATTGTTCACCCCTGAACACGGGAACTTGGTACAAGTCAAAATAGGGAATTGCATCGGACATCATTTTTGTCACTGATGTGTCATCCCTATTGTCATAAGTCTTGTGGAGAGTGTTTTGTCAATCTGATTCTTTATGCATAGATCTAAATCATTGATAAATGAAGACAGCTTCCTAGACTTTCATAGTGATATCCCCGGGGTAGTCAAAAGAGACGTTGATCGTAGACGTTTGTAATTTACTGGTACTGGAATACCGGTATGGCTATGGGGTTCGAACAGTACAGCTAGTTTTAACAACTTTGACCATCTTGTTCGACAAGAGAGGTAGCGACTTCTGGGAAATGTGATAACTGGTTTTGCCCATCTACTGCAAAATTCAAATCGTTGATACAACAACACGATTGGGATTTTTCATTTTTCGGATGTAATTGTGTTATAATCCCCTTGTGATATTCAGTTTACCACACTGTTTTAGCAGGATGAAGACTGCTTTTCCTCTATTCCCACACCTTGCAAGGATGGAATAGCTTTTAACCATTGCCCATAAAAAGGAGATCGCCATCTGTTTGATAATCCTATGTAAACCAAGACTGAAAGAGCAATCGCTTCATTGTTGATGTTTAAGGTTAAATAAATGTAAAAATAACTCTTGTACCTGGACTTTGATGTTAGCTTTCTTTAACAAATCAATCAGTTTCTGGTCATGTCATCGTATTTCACAAATAGAAAATAATCTTTATCGATGAATGACAGTATGGCACAAAATTAGATCAAATATGATGTTAGATATGAGATCAGGCAATAAAGGCGGAACATTCACACGGCCTGTCTTTGAAGAATAAAAGGTTTTATAATCAGAACATACAAAGGGACATAAATTTGATTTCCGTCAGCAAAGAAGTAGTCACACAGTCTTTTACGCATGTATTATCAGTTCTGTCACCCAACCTCCAGATGAGCCCAACGATGTTTTAGAATTGCTATTCGTCACGTGGGGAGATGGCATGGACGGGATGAAAGCTGATGTTAAACCAAATACAAAATAAAGGCCGCACAAACAGCGTGTGTCCTTAGCGACAATAAATCTTAATGGTTTGATCACTTTTTTACGTACTAATACGCCTTTGAATTTATTAACAAAACATTTTCGTGCAATTCATGATTAAGGTTACTACCATAAAGTACATGACGAGAAAATATTCACTATAAATAAGCCACAATTCCCTTTTTCAACTGGTATTGTCCTTATATATCACTCTCCTTCATATATCAGAATATGCAATGCTGAAGGGAATCATGACATCAACTTCAAAGATTGTGATATCGAAATGCCATGAAAGACAAATGAAAGTTTGAACAGATAAAAGGTTTTATTTGACGGTAAATACAAAGCTTAGTGAACAAGTCCTTAGGTATCTACCAGCCCGAAACATGTGGTAAAATAGATATTTTTAATCAAATAACACCGCAATTGTTAACTGAAGTAGAATCAATGGTCTCCATTCACCTGTCATTGCCATATTGGGAATTACTTGGGTATGAGGGAGCTGAAGGCGTAAAGTAAGCTTGTGTAACCGACAAGGACTACTGAAGCGTGTGTGTTCAGGATGGGGACAATTGGGAAGGGTCGGGGGTCTTGAAAGCAGGAACATGTCACTGATGCACCGGAATGCCCCAGACGTTGGTCTTTGCCACTACTCCATATAATACCAGTGTTTAATTTCCGCTACACGTTTATACTCACTGGACTATTGCACGCGGAATTCAATGGAACATCGTACCAATCGAAACAATCAATACGAAACACATTTCTAGACGTTTCACAAAATTAAAATGAACAAGTTAGGTCGAAAAGTGTGACGGTGATAGCACCTTGCTTTGTGCATACAAAACGTCGGCTAATGGACGGTCAAATCTAGATTACAGCTATGATGTTTTCACTGAAACTGTCAGTCTTCTGTTTGTGCTGGCTGATGTCTGTTGACCAAGCAATCAGTGGTGTCTCTTGTAAAGTTCCCGTGACATTAATGTTAATTAAGCCATATCCACTCCTCCAACAGAACTTCTGTACTTTCGGTCTCGTTGGGATCAATTGTAGAACCGTTTGAAATAATTGATTGGGTCAGAATTGAAGCTAGGAGTTCATCTGTTTACTACTCACTCAATTACTGGGCAGGTTACCGGTTAACGTGTCCGTTTCTCACTTCCATAGTGTTTTCACATTTTTGCCATTCGCATGGATTTTATCAGCGTCAACGTTTCTATACTGCTAATGAATGTAGTAAACATGGAATGTAGTAAACATGGAAATGATGAATGGGAACAAAACTGCCGGGCTAAAAATTAAACAAACAAGAATTTTTTTATTTGATGGTGATGCGTTTCGGCGACTGTTTTCAGCCTCGTGACGTTTTGATGTTCAGTTAAAATTTTCACTGTGTATAGTATCTAGTGACAAAGGTGTCACAGTGGTTTATGACGCTGCATCTGGATTTGCAGAGTGGTGTCCCTTATCTGTTCCAGGCACTGCTTCTCTTGGATTCGAATGATTTGTTCCGAATAGGATCCTCGGTCTATCAGCAACAAGCCCGTGTTTGTGAAATTGCATCTACCAGATGAGGATTACACGTCCTGATTAAACTAAACTTCTGCAATAAACTAAACTCACTCAACTAGTATACTCACTAGTACTGTCTTTTGGGTATATTAGATAGTCTCCACGAAAGGAAACGGTTTTATGACAGACTTTCGTAGAACAGGAACAAGAGTATACGACGAATATAATTACGTTAACAATGATTAATCAATCACAAAAAAATACACTTCAAACATCATTTTCGTGCTACCACGACCGTCAAAATGCCAAACATCTCTCCAACGATGACAACCGGAATGACAGATTAACAGTTGTGAAACATTATACGTGGTAATATTTATTCTCTAATGTAACTAAACGAACCAAAGTTCCGAGACAGGATTCTTGAGAACAATTCATCAATCTAAAGTACCACTCTTTGCAGATTTTTTATATTGTGTTGTTTAATAATTCCTTGAATCGGCCACTTTCATTACACTTCTTGCTCGTCTGAGACATAGGAGTGGGAAGTTAAGATTGAAATTGCATAATTGATAAAGATTAGTTCTTGCTTGATATACTGAATAACGTCTAGAGTACGTTTACCTTGTCATGGGCTTTCTGTCAATGTGAGCGTTATTATTTCTGAGCAGTAGGCGCATATGTTAATGTTGTGATTTACAGTGACATAATTATGTCAGTATCAACACCCGCTCACACCCATCATTCTAAGAAATCAATGATTATGTTTGCGGTGTACATTGTTCTTTCACACATGAGTATATATCGGACTAAATGCATGCTGATTTCATTCCTGAGCGTGCGTGCCATCATGATATTATTCTATACAACACTGATGATCAGGAAGATGAAATTCTATATGTCATTGTCGTTATACACATCGGTAATTCATTTTACCCATTGTGATCTCCACATCAAACTGTGAAGATGCGAACACAAACTAATCAATATAATGGCCATGTTGGAAACTCTGCCTAGAAAATATAATTAACATCCACAGTGAAATGCATTTTAAATTCGTCTTGATGGCTAGTATGGTAGAACGTTGTTTAAACTTTCACTCACAAAATTGTAATGTAAAATTGTCGGTGATCTCTCTCTTTGGGTAATCAAGTTTTGTTTGAAGGACAAGCTCAGTGGCACTTGATGGTTATTTGCATGCGCAGAATGGACACTAGACATGGACACATGCCAAACCTAAAGTAATGGTAGCCTTCGGCGTTACACACGGTTCGTTACACATCTCGGCCAGTGTCTGAGAGGTGCTCTTTTCACTGCCAATTGGTCGACATAAAGGTATAGATATGATACTTGGAAAGTCTGAAACAATAGGACTATAACCTTTTCTATTTCCGCTTTTCGGTACCCCAAAATATATCCTAGATGAAGTAATAGCCCATGCAGTTTCATTTTGGTTATGGTGGTAAAGGTTTTAAGCAAAATGTTTTTCAAGTTCACAGAAGCTTGTTTTTTTTCATTTTAGGAAAACATTAACGGAATATTTGCTTTTATCATAACTAATTGAGAGGTGAGAGAAATTTTGTTTTACGCCGCAGTTGGAATATCAAGGCGAATAGACACCCAATAGACACGTCCAGTACAGCAATCAAGTATAACTCATAATCAGCAAAGTGATACACTCGCAAGTCTGAGGTGCCACTACTGTCACTTAAGAAATTTAGTAAAGGGTTTCATTCACGTAGCCTAAAGATTAAACTATACTAATTACGCAAATAAATCAAATCGATTACTGTGATCGAATTCTTATAACAGCGATGCCTAAAAAGTGATTCATCATCTGAAGAGTGTTGGGTGTCGAAGGAAACTAAAGTGATTGCCACGAAGTAAGTCATCTCCGAAAATCGTCATCATCTCATATTACTTCATGATGATAAGCATATCTGAATAAAGGACCCGTGGATAAATACAGTTGTCTACCAACACAATCAGTAATATTGTTATTTCTTTAACAGGAAAATATTTTAAATGTGCTATGTCAATGCCAATTACTTTGGATGTGTTCAGATATGTACATATTGAAAAGGATGATTTCCATGCTGTTGCTGTCATGTAGTCTTCAGATGCTGTAGGTAGAACACTTCTTGGCAGTTCTCAGACACTTCGTCATGGCAAACCTTCATTGTTCTCTTACAAAGTACCCGACGATAAGCTTGAGCGTCATTTGACTTTGACGCCACATTGAGCAGTATCTCATCCACATCCAAGCATGTCGGGCTTGTAATGATATTGAAACTCAAAGTGATCCAGGTTGTAAACGGTTACTGGTGGAACAGATCAGGACGGGTATGTCGCCTAATGTGGGATTCAAACCCGTCACAAAACGATTCTGATGTAGAGCGCTATTGTACGCAACTCTGATTCTGTAACCAGACGCTCCACTATTCTATTAACATTACGTATACCAGAATGCTTTTCACACGGTAATTTGAAGAATTGCTGTGTTTAAAGTGGCAATTTTGGTCCTGTGTCAGATTTGAACAAAGGTGTTTTATCCCAAGGCTTTACTTTTTGGATGTGAACTTCAGTGTTTGATATAACGCCGTGGTCATAACCAGACGGCCAACTTGTGTGGCTAACATCACACTTAAAACTGTTGCACCCGACGTAACAGGAAAGATAATAACCAAGTAATTCAAATGAACACTAAAGTCAGCCATTACACGTGTGCATGATGTGCGGCAAACGCCAGAGCAGACAATTCCGTATCTCCACGCACTGTTTCACATCGGACCGCCGCCACTGAATAACACGTTTGGCACTGAACCAAAATCAGTTGTTGAAGCAGAATGATATTTACTTACTCTGTTCTTGAGAGGAAACAAGATTAAGAACTGGTCAGCGAGGACAGTATTCGGGGAGGTTTGGAGATGTAATATCACCCTACAATCCTAGGCTCATTTCTCCAAGGTTACTGAAAACATAATATGATTTACGTCTTCATGACGAAATTACTCTGCACAGAGTCACGACTAAATAAAACCTAGACACAGCTTTCGGAAACTGGTCACCGCGTCGCTTCTGTATATTACATAACTAGGATTTGGGCAAAGGTAAGTGGCACATTAAATGTTAGTTTGTCGTGTAGAAACTTTAAACAATTTGGTCATTGGTGAGGTGAGGTGAAATGGGGTTTAACGTCGCGCTCAAGATTATTGCACTTATATGCGTGCGTGCGTGCGTGCGTGCGTGCATGTGTTGTACTAGCCCGAACTAAGGGAAACAGTTAGTACCATCTTTCAACGTCTTTTTATATGGCGCGGCCGGGGATCGAACCACCGACCTTCCGCTCTCCGAGAAGACACTGTATCCACGAGACCACAGAGTTGGTCGCTCAATGGTGTTATTCCACGTCTGCATACTCGTGTAAAATAGCACAAAGAGACGATTGTATCTGATGAATCAAGCTTTAGATCTATAACACTGATTGCGTGTCATGTGCCCCGAGGGAGTGGGACGTTGTTCGTTGTTTCCGTCACTGTTACAGGTCGTGGGTATATTGCTATCTGCGGTGATTAACAAGAAAGGAAAAATAAATTTTGTTTATTTTTATTCTATGATTCTACCTTTAATGGCAGGGTTACTTGTGACGCACACATGACTGCACAAAGCTGTGTCCCTCACTGTCAAGATCCGGTGGTCGTGGGGTAAAACCAAGATAAAGATTCCTGTAAGCACCACGCGAGTGCTTCAAAACGTTGTATGGTAGCCATGTGGAGAACATTGCCAAATTGGACGAATCAGTGACGAAAAAGGTGACCGATGCAAGTTCAGTTTTGACGTGTACGATAGGTACCCTCTTTCAGGTGAACACTTGATTTGCCTGTGCATGTGTTTGTGGTGGTGCATCCGGTGGGGCAGGATACGGTCACCTTCTCGCAAACACCTGGTACAACCACTATTTGATAGTCATTCATAAACACATACTTATTATATAGTCAGAATCGAACATTGGACTCTTCTTTAGTAGAAATTTCTTATGATTATAGATAAGGTTTGTGTCTATGTATACCCGGAAGGTAATGTGTTACCTTACTAATACAATAACATATGTATATATCTCCATAACCATGTGGTTTATCCATGTCCATCGAGAACATTCGAACCTTAAATCTCTAACAATAGATACTATAAATAGCTCAGACGAAATAAATCCCAATCAATGGAACATTTATCAACATTACGAGTATGCTCCGTCCTTTATAAATATTTGAGTTACCTAGATGTCGACGATAAAGTATTCACAGACTGCTCACTGGAGATGTAATATGTTCTGGTAGAGAGGCTCGCCTATATCACCGAGAAGACCAAGATGGAATTAGATGTCCTACCGCGTACAGAAACAATAAATCCCGGGTCGTACAACATGTCCCCAGAGGTCACCAACGTTGTACTCATGACGTCATAGTCTCTGAACCGACTTCCGACACTCATTGCACAAGGTTTCAGAGCCTGTTTTCGACGTGGAAATATAGTTATGAGTTGCTTTTCCCATCATGGTTGTGTACGTCCTGAGATAAAAATGATAAAGTGACAAGGCTGGGACTCCAGAGGGTTTTCAATAACCTCCTTGCCCTGGGGTTAATAGAGCCCCGGATCCAGACAGTGGTCCTCAGTCATGTGTGAAAGTGAACCATGTATCATCCGATAGATGATGATTAATCCGACACGTCATCCATGTAACCACCCAGACCCAAACTTCAGACTACCTTTAATATCAGTTGGTTTTAAGGTCTGTCTGTTTAACTGTCCATGTACACGTGCAGTACAGTACATGGCACTGTTATTTAGAAGCTAGTGAATGAGCAGGATTTTACGCCGATTTTTCAAAAGCCGAAGACACCAATAACGGGATTAACATGAACCATTGAACTGATGTAACGTTTAAACCATGGATCTACCAAATCACCTGTTCTTTAAAACATATATGTTAATTTGCGTTTTCAAAAATCAAGTGTGGATTTAATTTCTAAATAACTGTCTTTAGTATTAAAATGGGTGTATCTGTACAGAACGAACCCCAATAAATATTCATTGGTTGGGAAAAGATGTTTTGACATCACTGCCAAGGCATACCCTTATTGCCACTTGCTGGGACTTAGAATTCACTCAATCATACTTTTTAAAAAACCTCACACAGCAACGTATTCTCAAAGCGACACATCAGAATACTAAATACGCGCAAGAAAAGTTCCAAGCCTCAAATCAATGGTCTAAAGCTCATGACATGAGATGAGTAATCGCGCTGCTGATGTTAACAATTTCCATTCCTAAATGGAAGGCTTTTCGTTCACAGTATAAAGAGTTCATCATACATCATATTTTAGACGCATTCCAATAATACCCCACGAATAATATTCATTTCAACATTATATACTGCTTCAAGAACTACTCAAAATGTAAAATTTTAAAATCGTGTAAAATAGTTGTTCCATCAGAGCACGCGCACACATTGGACATAATTACACATGTTTGTTGCTGCTTGTTCTATCCCAGTTAATGGATAGTTACAATGTCGATAGTCAGAAACGTTCATTGACTGAAATATGTCAACAATTAGTTTTGTCCTGAGCCTCCACACAGATAGGCATGAATCAACCCCATGAAGATGACAAACGGAGTTAACAGATAACGCTGTTGACACACCAGTCGTTGGTGGGAAGGCACGGAGTAGGGAAGAGGATAGTCATGCACGTGGGTAGATCCGTGGACACAAAACACACATACTTACTGAAGTAAAATTTTTTTTTAATTCAGTCATTACGTGGGATGCCATGGTGATGAGTCAGAGACATGCAGGCGTATGAGTGTTGAAACATCCTTGTGAGTGGTGGATAGATCGTTAAATGGTTGGTAGGTGGTGGGTAGGTGGCCACGGAGGAAGTATGTGGGTGTCAAGGTTAGCATTAAGTTAGATAAGCATATGAACATATGTAAATATTGTAATTTATACGACGTTTCGTGAAGCTGTCTTTCTGCGTGCGATTCATACATGACGACACTATTGAATGCTATGACATCATAAAACAGCGGCTGGGTGATATGCGACAACATGACCTGCCTGTTTTGAAGAATGAACAGACAATCAACTAAATCGAAGTTTTTCTTGTAGATTTCTGATTATTCCTGATAACCATACGCTATATATCATGTTAAGGATAATTGTGTAACAATTTCGAATACATTTGTTTTCGAATTAAGGCATGTTACTTGTCCAAAAATCTATTCAGGATACAATTCGACCCCCTTTAATCGGGTTTTTTAATGCATCAGATCGCCGCACACACTCCCATTCGTTTTGTATGACCTATCAACACACGTATGAAGAGGCACGGATACAACCCGGTGCTTAGGACGTAGTGTTGTAATGCTTTACTGTAAGGTACGTGTAACTGTTTTAGTCTGAGAGGCTCCACTAGTGTTGCTCCATGATGACATCACCACCAAAGCACGCGGATAAGTAGCGATTAAGAAACATTTGGCCGTTCAATAGTTTGTGGTACATTGCTTTGTAATTGCTCCTAAGGGAATCGGTGCACGTTTTAACCTGAATAAAGGTCTTCTCAAAGTATAGAATGAATATAAAAATGTCTGTAAACTGAGACACCGTCCCTATGGTACCCTATCGAAGCGGACCGATGCATGCGATCATCTGGAACTGCATTTAATATGCTGGTCCCTCTGAGAATCCGCATTTGGACGTACTTCTAATTTGGTGCGTTGTGCATTAAGGAAAATCAATGCAGCCGCGTTAAAATAGGAATATAGGCTGCGGAACGCCCTTGTTTTATTATCTTGTTTCATGTAACAAAATACAAACACTTAATTCAAGTGAAGAATATAGTAAAAGGAAAACAACCTGCTATTTGTGACACAATCTGGCTCATGATTATTGTATTTAACATTTGTTTCGCATAGGCCCTTATATGCATATATATGGATGTAAGCTCGCTGCTGAATATATGAATCAACTTTGTCTGCACTACGTGGTGAACTAGATGATGTGCCAGTGAAACTTTTCTGTTCATGCTTATTTCCATGCTGCTGACGACAACCGATGTTATTTCAAAATAAAATCTTTGCGAAGGTGTCAGGGAATACACCTTGACGTTACAGAGGCAGACTTGCAATAATCCTACACACTGCCAGAATATCATATATCTAATTAACATTTTCAACACAAGAGAATGGATGCATTTAAAACACGCATTAGCACTGAAGCAGTGAATTTACCTGGAGATGACATTATCTGAAGGAGCACGTAAACACATAAACATGAAGTTCACTGTATATACATAGTGATGGAAAGAACCCTACATCACTACACGATGGTTGTGTTTCAACTTTGGAATTAGATATCTGCAAGGCTTCAAAGAATTAGGAGTCCAAGATCAATACGATGTGAGGAGGTTTTACGATTTATTAGTTCAATATGAGGATATATAAAACCATAAGCGCCATTATGTGGTCATCGGGCTAGCTTATAGGCATCGCTGTCGAGCGGCGGTGTATGGAACTATCGATCTGGCTTTAAGATGATGAAATACAATCCAAATCAGATGGGACAAGTCCTTTGGCGACCCAATCTCCATTGTTGGAGCTGGAGAAGCGATAAACGCTGCTGTAGAGATTGAGGTGTGATTATAGAGAGATATGTTGCGAACCAATGGTCCCAAAGCAGAATTGTTTTTCAGAGAATGTCGACGGTTGGCTCTTGGCTATTGCTGTCCTAGGCATCTGGTACATCGTCCACCATCACAGAGCCGGCAGCATGAACTGTTAATTTGCTGGTTGTATTTCTATCTGGACAATTATTTGGAGCCAGTAGATACACACCATGGGTAATCCTATTGTCCCGTTGTAGAAGTGTTATAAGTTATTTTCTACATATAATCAATGGGTCACATGGATAAAATTCTATATTTACGAAGCAAACCCAATTGTCACTTCTCCCAGTGAAAGAATACATCATCGTTACGTGTCAGCAGAATCTATAATGCAGCATGTCCCGAACCCCAAAACAAACTGCTCGCGGGGAATGCTAAATATAACTAATTATTCAGCATTGGAAACACACATGGACGGATGGCCATACTAAATGTTCATATCGTTTTACATGTAACTGTACATGCAATTTTTGTACCGCTTTCTCCTGTCGGATACTAAAAACTGTACACAGTTACTCGTCGCCTATGAGCTGCTGGTTGCGTTATTCCGGTTGACAAAGCGTGCAATATATAGGATAGTATAGCCACAGAGTCGGAGCAATGTGTTTGATGTTCGCCGTGCTTACTTTACTGGTACATCACACTGGAAGGACAAACCCTCTTACACCAATACGCCACACAGTGCCAGACATATATTTACATTGATTATTTGACGTGCACCCATGCATCTTTCACGTAATACATGCATAGAATACCGTGGCAAACAGTATTTTGCTCGACAGATAAGGATTTGTTAAATACTTTACGACAAAAGTTTTTTCGATCAATAAGTCAAACTGAATTTGCAGATTGTTCTTTTCAGAATAAACGTGTTAAGTCTAGAGGTGCCAGATTAAAGTTATTTGTGAAAACAATTCGAGGTGTTCTTAAAGTTGATTTAATCGGAGGTGCTTTGTAATCAAAATATATTGCACTCACCATTTACAATTGAAATAGATACCATTTGCTCGCATGTCTGTGAGACTTTGCTTGAGACGTGATCGCATTGAGATGTAAATGTATTAATATGTCTGGATGCGACACCTTCCACACTTTACCACCTTCTTTGTATGTTATCATTAGGCGCAACACAACCCCAACCGTACGTGTGTTGTCCTTATACCTAGGAATTAAATGGTATAATGAAATGAATGTCTTTATTATTTTATAGAAGTTCAATCGCAATAAAAACTTTTTTTATATTCTTCACCACACCTGTGCGTATTCCTCTTTGTGGAAAACTTTTGGGCAGTTGAAAAGACAACGTCCTAAGTGCTACGAACGCACGTGTACCAAATATGCAAAATATAGTTTTATGAATAACGTATTTCTTCCTTCAGCGCAAGCTTAAAAACATTGCAAAAATGACATTGAACAGGGAATGGAATTCAACGATCGTGTTGATGACAAACAAGAACATGACAGAGGAAAGCTTAGGCTTCCCAACAATGTGTAAAATGATCAAAGGCATTGCTCTATTCTAGGCGTAATACATCAATTGAGGAATTATGAACGATGGACAAACATTAACTTATGTTTATGTGGCTCTGAACTATATCGGGGATATCCAATTAGGTCCCTGTCAGAATGCTGCAAGCTCCAGATAGCATTTAGTCGTCAGCACAAGTCAAACATAGGTTACGACTTTGTCGAGATCTGTTGTCGAGGCATGGTTAAGAATGTAATTGTTGTAATATAAAGATATGTTTGAATAGCAAGAGGTCGCGCTTCCTAGGCCAGACCCTAGAGATAGCGGCAGAGACGGTAGCGTCAAGTAATAAAGGAACCACAAGGAAGCGAGGTAGTTTTGTTTCTCAACTTATGATATCAAATTGCAGATTGCTTCAAATGGAAGAGCCCCGTGAGGATGCCGGTATAGAATTTGTCCCCAGCAACCTATGAGTGTAGTAAGAGTAGACGTAATGGATAGAGTGGTCACTGACAGGCTCAATGACTTGCTTGATAGCGTGTCATCGTACCCCGTATGGATTGTTGTTCACGATATCACTGGATTGTCTGACCCAGATTTCGATTATTACACACCGCCATCACATAGTTGGAATATTGCTAAGTGTGGCAATAAATAACAAACAAAACTTCAAAAAATCATTATTACCTTTCATTCCAGTACATCAAATTAAAACTAAATAACGGATTTCCAAAATACTCATTGATTTTAAACTTTTTCAATGTACAATATATATTAATAGGTGTTTGCTAGTTGCCGAGAAAGCTCTTTCAACTCTCTACCTTGCTGGGCCATAGAAAGGTGATGTCAAGCAGAAAGCGGAAGGTCGGTGGTTGGATCCCAAGGCCGCGTCATACATAAGGACGTTCAACGACGGTACTTGTTGTTACCCTGCCTGGCACCCGGCATTAAGGGCATAAAACAAGGACTGGTCGGCGGCTCGGAGTCCGTATACTGTGTCTGTCTGGGGTGTCTATGTTACACTTCGACATGATATATACGACACGTCTCTATATGATTGCAACAACACTGAAAGCGCTGTGAACCCAAACGTCAGTGATGGTACAGGGTTTCACCACCTAATCAGTAATCATGTAAGTATATTAGGTCAGGAACGAGCTGAAATAAGTACATCAGTGGTCAGCAGTGTTCGCATCCATCCCCACCGTCAGGATACAATTGTACTCATCGCGGAACGACAAAGTAGCACATTGAAGAAAGTATGTTTGCTTTGTTTTTCTGGTTATAATTGTACGTAGTATGTTGTGTTTAACTTAAAGACTGAACTGGTTTTACAGTTTGATCACTCTTCTTGTGGGAGATTGCATTGTTGCAAATGTGGAATTATTATTAATGAAAACAAACGCCATTGTGGACAATTATTGTGGACGTTATTTAGGTAACATGGTGAGATGAGTGTGAGTGAGTTTGATTTTACGCCGCTTTTAGCAATATTCCAACAATATCACGGCGGGGGACACCAGGAATGGGCTTCACACATTGTACCCATTTCGGGAATCGAGCCCGGGTCTTCGGCGTGACGAGCAAACACTTTAACCACTAGGCCACCCGACCGCCCACATGGTGAGATGAGCTGAGTGCTCTTCTGCGCATTTACTTCCATATTCCAGATTATGCCTTTTTACGCCCAGTGAAATCTGTTTCACATAATCGAGACATATGTTTCTCTGATGTAAACCTTATATTATTACCATTATTTAACTCCCCTCAGTTCCGACGGTTAAACACAGAAAAAAATCAATTTTTTTGTTCCTTTGAACCTCATTTGATACTGCATAAATCCCACCCACCGATAGAGTAACGCTACGATGAAATTGCTTACAGTAGCTTTGTTCATGTTTGCTCTGTCCCAAACAGTTATTTGAAGTCTGTAAGATTATCAGTTGTCCACTGTACCATTGTCTATAGGAAAAAGGCACGTTCCAGGGCGGTTTAGTGGTATAATTACCCTGGTAGCTCTGATTGTTGCCGGATGGAACTACCCTGCAGCTACCAATTGAGCGCCAGATGCCTCTCCATCGACTAAACACAAGTGTGTGGAGTGAATGATTATTGCCGATCGTTCCGGGGATAGTCTAAACTGTCGGTGAATGAGCTGCTTTCTGTATGATTTCACTTCCAGCTGATCAAATTGAAATGGGCAGAGAGGAGTGATTGCCTCTTCGTTATCCCAAATCTTCGTTGCCGAAGGCAGTGTCTAGATGACCAGACTATCTCTTTCTGATTCAGAAAGGCTATGCTCATTGTTTACGGTAACTGCACAAGACACATCAGGCCGTTGTGATAGAAGTAGCAGAAAAATGGGGGTTCGGCGTAGGGATCTGTCGATTAGGACACTGCCAAATGTTGTTTTTTTTCAAGGGAAACTGTGTATCGCTATCCATGAACAACGAACATATCAATTCCTGTACATTTTTTTAATTACCTAAGCAGTGTCAAATATTATCATATATATTATTATGTAATTAGAATAAACTATTTCTAATGAAGGATATGTTTGTGGGAAAATATTCTATTTTTTCCACATTATTGCACACTTCACTTATCGACAGTAACTAATCAGAAGATAAAGGCATGCAAATATCGCTTGTGATACAACCAGGTGCAGTTGCGAGTTGATGCTTCTGAGAGTTTCTAGATTACGTGAATTGATACAACTGATATTCTTTACGTCCTCGAAGTACACACGTAGGCGGACACGCAGCACGGAGCACGGTCAAGCTACATGGAGGGCCTATCTTATAAATCGCTCCAGCACCACCAGTGATTACGATACCAGTGGATGAATTAATTATGATACAAGCATTTCTGCTTTAGTACGACCTGCCAGAAGAAAATTAATTATTGATATATAGCATTTCTATCGTCACCAAACTATCCCTTGAGCAAGGTTGTTGCGGCCGGCTCAGGTTTGCTTTGGGGTTAGAAATTTTCGAGATTAGCATCACTGATATTCTGTTGAAATCAACAACATATAGTCAATACAGCATTAGCCAACGCACATACGGGATTTAACTGTCCAGGGAGTAGAGTGTTGATGTGTTGCCATATTACCTTTTCGCAGGAACATAATACAAAATGACGCCAATGGTGATAAGCACACACATACTGAACACACATATAAACTAAAACCATTCTAATGCTATTCAAATCTTCGTGTACATGTAAAGACAGGAAAACTACTAATATTAGTTCGTTATAACCGTAGTTCGTTATAAGCATATATATATACAGCAAATATACAGCAAATGGACGGGATCAAAAGACATTTCGTTATATCCGTCAGTTCGTAATAAGCGTGGTCGTTATAAACGTAGTTTACTGTATCTGTCAACTTCATTCATGAAGTATTGATACGTCGATGTATTAACATGTGTCTTAAGTTTGATTGTATGTGCAGACAAAGTATTAAAATGAAGCCATTTTGAATTAATAGGGCATGCATCCTAACTGAAAACGATGTTAGCTGCACTCAAATAAGGTCTAGTGTATTCAATATGTGTAATGAATTGTAATCGACAATGAACCAATTACATACAGAACCAACTAAGGATTCTGCTAATGGTATCTTTGAGAGAATTTGGGTCCTGTGAAATATTGGCACTGATATTGATTTACTCTAAGTGAAATACACTAACCTAAATAAGAATCAATTTAAACAATTTCCGCTAATGATAACATGCGTTTCAATTATCAACGCTTGACTGCTTACATAACATTAAAAACACTACATCTTTACATAAATCAAAAAGAGTAACATCAGCTGATGATTAAAAGCAAAACGTATTCAGTGATAAACAGAGGTAAATTGAATATTTTATTTGGATTGTTCACGGTCGTGTTGCCGTCAAGCAAGCAGTGGATCCATATGGAATCTGATGTATTGACTCAAAGAATAATGTGACATGTATTTTACATAAGCTTTTCTTTTGTGACAATGTGTAATTAAATTACATTTAAAATGATGACGATATGTTTTTGTTGCAATGTGTATTTTCAGAAATATTAAGTGCTGTGAAAACGAAACTATACGACATAATTACACATCTGACGGTGTGCTCTCCCTACAGATTCCTATCAAGTTTAATCTGATATCTTTTACATGCTTAATGTGTGAAATAAACATGTTTTCCTGCACAATAGTTCATTAAAAGCTCTTAACAGATAAAAACCATAGTCACCATAAGTGAAAATACACAATGACACTTTTTCGTCAATATCCCACAAGTACAGAAGTACATAAACATGCAATAAACTGACAGTAAGTGCTCATAGCGTGGCTGTGAGCAATAGCAACCATATTGTTCCCGTTGTAAATCATGCTTTGTACATCTGATTAATTACTTAGGTGCGAATATTATATTGATTGAAGTTACTCAACTATCAATGACTGACATAGCTCTTCATATGGAGTTTAAATCAAAGCGAAACTGGTTTAGAAAAATGTTATATTATGAGGTAGATGACGTATTTACTGAATATAATATTTTGTAAAGAATTTGCAGGCGTGCTGTTCACGGGGAGGCTTCAAAGCAAGTCGATATTCTTGATGCAGAGACTTATGCATAAATGTATGAAACAGGTCCACACTAGGCTACTGTTAATGGGCAAAACGTTCTTTGTTTGACAGCAGAGGGACCTAACACTAGTACTCAATACCGTAAGAGTATTCCTCCATTGAAATGTACGTCCTTGCAGATATAATCATTCGGAGTTGTTTCATACTGATCTTGTACTCCACCTGAACATGAAACTCTACACACTGAATAAGAAGGTTTTTTGAATGCATAATGCGTCACATATTTTAACGAAAAAAGAACACAAACTTTTAAACTTTCAAACTGACAAACGTGTTCTATCATTGTATAACTGGAATACTAATCACTCACTCACTCTTCTGCCATTGTATGAATTAATTTGTCACAAAAATATGTACACCTTCAGAAACTACTTGTCTATGCATTGATGGTAACTGTTTTAGTGTGGTTATTTAACATTTTAACATCTATACACAGTGTTCCCTTTCTGTCGGATGTAGCCGTCTCAATTCCCCAATATACTCCCGACTGGTGGCATTTCGTTTGACTGAATATCAGTTGACGTATCAATATAACACAAGGTTTTTCTGAGTGAATCCAACAAACAGAGAATTGCAGACATATCTGTTAATCCTTTGTAATACTTACAAACACCATCATTACTACTGTTACACGGCACCAAGGATTGTTCATTGTTAGAGCAATATTCCTAATGTCTCCAGAATAGTTAATCTCGGTACATTGTCTGCGCACCCGTAAGATCAATCAAGCAACTAATCACCCCAGAGTGACAAGTCTCGCTTAATCCAAATCTAATTGCACATTACCACGGACAAGGGCCCACATGTTGTGATATTACTTTGCAAATGGTACATGTAGATCATTAGCAACGTATTGTTATCTTTGATATTAATGGACTACTGCTACTGAGAAGCCATCAGGTTCCCGGGTAACGTCCATCGACCTGTCCAATCCGTTGTCAGTTGCATGTAACTGTCGAATGTATATGTGCCGAGCATCACATATGGCAGGACGAGCATGTATAAATTATTGTTCCGCATAAGGACATTGATATGGGTAAATGAACTTCTGATAATACGTGCCTACTCCTGTGCGTCTTGCCAAAGGAAAGTTTATGGCACATTGTTCACCAGACAGCAACTGTGTCTGGTCTGTTGAACACGTGCTGTTATAATTTGATATATTTGTGTAATGTGCCTTTTCTTGTGTGACCATTCTAATCGACTTCTGGTACATCGTATTGGTTCCTTTGTGAATCATATCGATATAAATACATGTTTGCTTTCCCGAGAAAACCCTATCCGCTCAGTCATAGTATACCATACCCCCTGGAGGGCAACACATGCTCAGATATAATGAAGCCCAGGGATTTATTTTTAATGACTTCATTGTTATTATCCCTTAAGTTATCCTCGCTTTTTCAATAAATAAATCCTCATGTATCCCTTTGTTACTAAAAGTACAACCGTTTAATAACTCACATAGTTCAAGAAGAATTACGATGATATTATCCATTTTGGGAAAGAATATAATTTAACGCAAGTACTTATATTCTAGGAGACTTCCAGGTGAATGTTGTTTCATTTTGGACCACAGAAAGACCATGGTAGCTTGGACGCGGATGTTGGCCAGATCAGCTAGTCATTACGTCTTACCGATATAGTGATTACACACGTCCCCGGGGGAAGTGTATTGTCTTCTAATGACTGGCAGACAGTGCTGCTCCTAAATCCCGAGGATACGTCCTTCTGAGTTCAGGTGTTTCCTGAACAACAACACCAGGTACTTGCGCCTGGGCTGATGGAGGGCCAGCTTCATATCCGAGGGGAAGCATCTAATTAGGGCCGACGTCGCGACTTTTGTAGGAGCAGGCTTGTTCAGATAAAAGAAAAATGTGCATACACATTTCTCCCTTTAGTGAGGCATGGTGCCACTTTTCGTAATTGGTGTCAGCTCTCATGTTGTCACCTTTGAGAAATCAGCCTGGAAAGGTTCACGGCATATGTTCTTAGGAGATTTACACGGCTTCCCCTGGTCATGTTTATGAAGAAATAATCATCTGACCCAATACCGACACAAGTGCAGTCGCCGGCGATCTGATTAAGGAATTCGTCTGCCCGTTGTATTAAATGTGCATTATTAATTAATCAGTTATATAACTTGATATTACATTTAAAAAGGCCGATCTGAAGGTCATATGGGTTGTTCGTACACATGAATTTAACCGTTAATGACACAGTGGGGAGTTGTATGTGTGCTATGTATTTAATACAATTACACTTGATAAACTTATATTGAATCCTTGTGAAATTCAAGGATTCGTCGTCATTCTGAAATGTGTCTCAGTTGAGACATTTTGTCGGTTTTATGTCAAATGTAACTGTGAATAGTCCGCGTTCTGAATAAAAGACAAACCTCTGAAGAATTATATATGTATCAATGAAGAATTAATCTACATCATAATACGGGGCGCCTGCTGGTGAGAGGTCACTTGGGCTTTTACCAGTCCGCAATATTTTACAACGCTGACTTTCGAGGAAGCGGTCGTGTCCTGGGAGAATATTTGATGGATATGTCTCGACCAGGCATGCCCTAACCAAGAACAGTAGAGTGTATCTGGTTCCTAAGCTGAAATATGTGATAGAAATTATGATATGCCATGAAGTACTACAGTATTGTACTCAAATCTCGCAAAAAGAGATGGGGCTTTGCTATAAAGCTTGGTTCGTCTTGATTGAATGGAAAGCAAGGATGATTTACGGCTGCACCAAGAATAATCTCTTGAAGGAGAGAATTACACCGTTGATATGTATTTAACAAAGAAGATTGTGACATTTATTCTGACATTTAGGTAAAATACTTTTCACATCGATTTATTAATGCGTTACATCTCAGCATTATTTTCGCATTCTCTTTTCATCATGCTCTACACACAAATCAGATTACACGTACCAGCAGTCTGTCATTTTACATCACCTTGACATAATGCTTCTGAATATTTGGACGTGTTAATCAAAATTGTATTCTCGTCTAAAAGTGTTGATCTGATGTGGACATCTTCTGATTTGTCAGAACAGCTGCTATCTTAATTATGTCGTAATAAGGACAACATGAAAACTGTGGAAGATGGTCGATAAAATGTCCACATATTACTTCCAAAGGTGAAACCTTTTCAAAAACAAATGTTACAAAGCTATCAAAGTTAACACACTTTGAGTGAACATTACCGCAAAACATTACTCTCCTCAGAGACTCGAAGACTTCGGAAAAAAGAGGTTTAATTCTGAAAGACTTTCAAGAAGAGTAATACATTCAGAGAGTCAAGTCATCAATTCACCGTCTAAGGAAATCTCTTGGAGCATCCGTCAAGAATGCTGACATAGGTGCCAAGTGTTCTGGAAAGGGCGAATAAGTCGCGTTCCGATCTGAGGGCCCGCGTCCCCTCTGACGTCCCAATGCTAGGGAGTGTCAGGCAGTAATCGTCCACGACAGCGGGACACGGCAGCCCGGGGCGCAGAGGTGCTAACTCCCACTTTCTGCGCACAGAATTCGCCGAATAATTTAATTATTCAAATTTGATTTGGTTTAAAGCATGTCTAGTACTGATGCCTGACTCCAAACCCCTTACAAAGAAGATCAATTCTTTAGCGCCATATTTTCAAAACCGGCAATGAGTAATTCCTGTTTTGAGTAATGTGTGTTAATAGTTCAATAATGTCTCAATCAGCTGTGTAAAACATCATAAACCTTCATGTGCAGGAGTTGGTTTTACATAAAATAATGTATCTTTTCAAACACAAAACTAAAATACGCGAATGGGAACTCAAGCTATGTAGGATGTCAGTTATGAAACACTACGAATGGCACTTGCGATTATAAATATTCATACTGGTTATGTAACATGATGGACCCAGCGCAAATTGTTCCAGTGGTTGGAGCTATTTGATAAAACGGCGAACCCGATGCGAGTGTGTTTTAAGTGACCATTTTCAAAAGCGCAAGTGTTCCCATCACATGTACAATCTATTGTCAAGTACAGAGCGTTGCAGAGTTGTGAATCCGGCATAGCGAATGTTGAGTATGTTCCAACTTCTTGAAAACGAGTAATCAATTATTCCGCATTGCTATTCCTCGGAGGAATTCCTCCATCTAACAGTAGGTCTGTCAATAAAAGCTCTCGTTGCAAATGTAATGGAGAAAGGGGAACATTGCAGGCTTCATTACTTGCTACTAAATTTCTTACCCATAATTTCTAGCGTTGCCTTAGAGATGCTTTATAATGAAATTCTTCTTGATTGCTTTCTCTCCATAAAACTCGTATTCTTTTGAGACAAAACTGCGAAAGCAGGGTGAATTAATTCCAAATTAGTCCGACCGTAGGAGCTAGTCTCTCGCTTACTTATCGACAAACAGATCCATTCTATATTATGATTTAACTGCTCATAATTAAAATACAGTAATTCAAGAACATTACTAAATAATCAACTGTCAGATCGTGTACTTTGAATCTCAAAATGAAACTTTACAGGTTCGTTAATCGCCGTAGAAAAGTTCTAACCAAATATTCTTACCTCTGTTACCTTCGGCCTCAGTCCTTGAACGGTAAACACGTAAATTCAGTTCCTTAGTTTCTTCACTTAGGGTTTGTTCTGTTTCTTTTAAAATTTAGCTGTGAGGATTTATAGAAACCAGCTTTCGACTATCCTTCCCGACGCACACACGCGCTCTGCTTGTCTGGCGCCTATATATGATGATCCTCTATCGCCTATGTCCTGCCTCAACGAATGTCATTATAAGCTCGCCCACGACCTCATGAATTATATAGCACGCACGGGATGACGACGAACAACCGATCCAACGGCATAATAACAGTTTGGATTGTTTGCTTTTTCTCTGCACGAATCTGATTCTGTTCTGTGGAGATTAACTCGTCGCCCACCGTTTGTGAAACAATATTACGTGTACAGTCGGTCTATGTGTATGTGGCATATAGGTCTCTGGTGCAATTGATTAACTTTGCGAGACTGACGGATTTCCTACAGCGAAGAACTTATACGAAGACTCGTCTTGATGCTTGCTTCTGCATAGGTCTCTATGATCATATTATTACCTCCCCTAACCAATAAGCACGCTTGTCTGCAAATCTCCTGAGAAGCTCTCATATATGCAGTAACGCTTGTCTTGACAGGATGTTTCCCTAGAGGTGGAATTGAGTTATTGTTCCACGTCATTAGTGAAAATTGAAATCAAAATGTACATTGATTTGCTTTGAACTTGACGATTTCGCAAGATCTCGTTTCGAGGCGTCTGTCAATGTAAAATGGGATTCTCAATGTTACCTATCTTTGCTGAATAAAAGTTTGTAAACTGGTATGAAGGTTTAGGTTTGGGTGTGAACTGCGTAGTCATTTTTACATATACGTATATTATACACACTCTGATCTTGTATAATCACGCAAGTTTGATATAATGATGATTTTATTATACACGTCTGGGAGTTCACAGATCCTTCACCGTCTTTTCATAGACAATTCAATGACGTATCTTCTGTTTTGCATATGTATTGTCCCTACGAACAAGACACAAAATTACCAACACCCACATCCGTCTAGGAATAAGTCTGGTAAGTTAGATTTTACCGGAAAATATCATATTATCAGTACGTGTATGGTTGAACTTGATTCTTCACACTTTCCACGCGTGTTTTCATATGTAGATGGTCTTTACAAGCGAATCTTGTCCTTTTGTCCTACGGGAATGCCCACACGATAGGAAATAAAAGACTCATTTAAGATTCACCAGTAAATATGATAGTTATATTTATGTCTATACTCGATGGTGTAGGAAGTTAGCATATAATGTCTGGTATTTTAGATAAAAAATTCTGTTAAGCGCTGCCTTACTAAGATATTTTCGGTATCATTTAGACATCAAAAACAAAAGTATGTACAATTATTTCACTTTTGCTATTTGACATTTGTGTATTTGTATATTAGTATCGTGTATATACTTTAAATGTCAGAAAATATTTAAATATAACATGAGTAACGATACATTGAAATGGTCATCTGAAAAGTCACATTTGATAGTGATTCATAAACACTCATGATAAAGTCGGAATCGTACATTGGACAGTTTTATACGCTATATTTATCACAGGTTATTATTTGAATAATTTATGATTGTCTGTCTATTAAGGCAGTTCAAAATACAATTTTCAACAAAATGAATTTTATTTTCAAATTTAATTATTTGAACACTGAATATCCCAATTTTCAGCTCATTTTAATCTGAGTGAGTGAGTGAGTTAATGCTTTACGTCACATCGGCAATATTTCAGCCATATCGTGATTTTACATCTGAACGTTAGTAACTATTACAGTGATTACCTCATAGATTATCATATGCTATTGTTACCTAAACCTGTTACCTGTTAACAAATAAAAGGAAATTACCATATATTCTTACTATGATTGAAGACGTTGCCAGGTAATTAACCGGGAAACTAGAAAATCGAAAGTCTAACAACTGAGAAATATATACATGTTATATGCATCTTTGACTCATTGCCACATTACAGAAATGTATAACTATGAAGGATATTCGTCAGTATACAGAAAGGTCCAAACCTTTGCCTATGGTTGTGTATCTTAGGAATGCCAGAACTGGCATGTGGGTTCGAACCCCAATTCGACATGATTATGTTTCTAGGTTTGTCAGCACCATACCCATGTCCGTGGGTTTCATTGAAGTGGTAAACAACTCATACCTGCACTTCGGGCCTTCCTCCCACATCAAACTGACACGCAGTGATATAACCAAAATACTGTTGAAAGCGGCTCACTCACGCATTACTCGGTAGTATTTCACTCGACCATGCGATGTAGCCAATACGGTATGTTTCATTGGAGTAGATAATCGGACCAATGATTTATGGTACAGTGGTTTAGGGTTTTGCCTTACGCCAAGAACGGGCTCAAAATAGACCCTGCGGAGTTCTAACCAGGGTGTTCGGGGGGCGACAAGCACTTCAACCACTACGATACACCACTAACCCCAATTCATGTTCGGAAAATTAAACATTGCAGTCGAACTCAATATATGTGGGCGTGGTCAGGTGTCATCGAGATAGGATGGGTAGGGATTGACCACATGCTTGTCTGAGGTCTCTCTTCATGACTTCAGTGCACCTTCTCTACAGATTAATGAAAACATTGTCAAACATGACAATGCGTCGATAACACGATGTATTACATGACACGTAAATGTGTTTGTTAAGTGAATGGCAACTGTTGTTGATGTCACTATGGTGCGCTGGCAAAGGTGAGGGTAGTTAGCTACCACCTAATGGTTATATTACAACATAGTCCATGTTTGTATGACGGAGAGACACATGGGAATACAAAGAATACATCAGTCACGACAGAAAACGATTGATTGGGATTTAACGGGTGGCCCAGTTGCGGATGACTCTGCAGTTCGCTGTGTGAGACAGGATTCACTGATCGTTGGAGTGTCCATACCAAAATTAGTTAGGGAGCATCCATTTCATTTCTATGGGGGAGGAGGGTGATTTTTGAAATGACCAGTTTGTTCAGAGATATGCTCACGATGAACAGTTTGTTGGCAGTGGTGATATAAATGAATAGTTTGTTTGCGTAAATAGTTGAAATGAAAAGATTGGTTGATGGTGCTCAGTAAATAAATAGTTTGTTGAACAAGCTGGGGGAAAATGGATTGTTCTTAAAAACATTTTCCGCACAACCTTCCATTTGATTTTATGAGGATGTGCTTGAAATGTTATGAACATAATGGGATAATGGACAATCACAGGTTTTATTGTTTTAATTGTTCTCCGGCGTTGACTCTTTATATTTAAAGAAAGACAAATTGATATATTTGAAAGTTGTAGGGTCATGAATTATCACATTATATCCACTTGACAGTTTAAAATTGTTCTTTTCTTTCCCGCAGATGTTAAAACATCACTGGGAAAGTATCATACAATCTGTTGCAACATATGTTACAAATATATCAATATGGAGTTTCTTTGTTTGATCGGGTTGGGCGTTTACACCTGCTGCGTTTATAATCAGCGTTTGTTCAGCATTGATGATATCCCACATTAAAGAATGTTTTTCCCCCCAGTCATTCATGTAGCCAGGAATTATTCAAAACTTGGACTTTACATGGGAACAAATATGCACGTTTGTTTCAAACGGATCGATGTTAAAGCATTCCATGTGTGTCAAGTGCATATGGTCACTGGTTGTTGTATGAGTTCTTTAAGGAAGAGTTGATTAATCGAAACCTTTAGCTGATAACCCAATGAAGTGTTTCGTTTACTATAACCTTGGTCATGAAGTTGTCATATGATATTAAAGATAAAATGAAGTGTGTGTTACTCGTGTGGTATTGATTGATGATGCAATGCATATGAGTCAATTCGGAAAGGTCGGGCGTTGGTTATCGTCTTTACACTAATAAATGCCTTAAATGAATAGGCGTCTGCTTAGAGAAGAGTGAGTGAGTGGGTTGTGTTTGAACAGCTTTATGTCACGGATTGACGTCGGCGGTGCTGCAGGTCTCAGACGTTTACCACTTTGATAATACAGGTTAGGTCTGCCCAATATATTCATGGCGCATTCGGTATTCGAACCCACGACTAAACGTAGGTGAAACAACCCGTTTTAGTCTGTGATGTTCTAGTGACACTGAACTGTTCTAGCACTGTGTGGAAAGTGTTGTAAGCTAGTTAGACTATATCAGTGGAGCGGGCGCGTGCCTGTTATCTCACATTTCATCTGACATTACATCAAGACCAGCTTTTCACCCTGTTGTTCACCCTAGGCCTATATATCTCGAAAGCTTGACCATGGTTGCGGCAAGGTGATTATTTTTCTTGTCATGGTCATTTCCACTGCTCTCACATTTTATACTGCCATTCAATATGGTACTACTACCCTATAGGGTACTGCGATTGTAATTGCTGGGCAGTATTTTGTATTGATTTGAAAACCTAGTTAATTTTGTAATACAACTGCTGATTGTATTCATTGTGTTTGTTTTTTGTAGGTTTCACACTAAATTCGTTTACGAACAGATTTTTGGGTTGACATATTATTTCAATTTGGAAATCGACACGTGACACCGAATTAAGGCGCCTTAGATGACTGGGCCACACGTGTCTGCTCAGAGAAGCAGGATATACAGAATACATATCTAGATGATCTATCAAAACATACAATATCGGACATATGAAGGTAACTACACATCTCATCTCATATGTATATACCTGCTAGAAATATATAGATAGAAGTACAAGGGTTGCAGTGGATTTAAATTGAAAGTGTATCTGATCAATTGAAGTAAGTCGATAGGAGAGTCTTCGCTATTTAAGGCACTTTGTGCTCAGTGAGCCAAAGCGCGACAACTCCAGTCGGTTCTCAGTGTTTTGTCCGATATGATGCGATTACCAGCTGGGTGTTGGTTCGAATCCTAACTTATATCATTTTGTCTCCATGTAAACTAAATGGTAGGCGTCTTTAGCGTGTTTAATATTGGGATTTCTACACACAATAGCCTGTCTGCTGTCTGAACCAATCTGACATTGGTGAAAATGTTTTGTTATGTAACAGATTCTAACTAACTGACTCGCCTCGATCTACCCTTCAGTCATCGACACATATTTTAGAGGTAATCAGCTTGGTTGTAAAGTGGCCTAAAATTCAAGATTGCCATTCTTGCTTCGTTATTACATCAGAAAAAATATACAATCCATATGTGTTTGCTTTTTGTTTGACAAACAAACCAGTGATTGATGTTATGAGCAACAACCCATACCTCAAACAATGATAACAATATAATGACGAAACCCATGAGATAGGATCAATGTACAATGATAACAATATAATGACGAAACCCATGATATATGATTAATGTACAATGATAACAATATAATGACGAAATCCAAGAGATAGGATTAATGTACATTGATTACAATATAATGACGAAACCCATGAGATAGGATTAATGTACAATGATAACAATATAATGACGAAACCCATGAGATAGGATTAATGTAAAATGATAACAATATAATGACGAAACCCATGAGATAGGATTAATGTACAATGATAACAATATAATGACGAAACCCATGAGATAGGATTAATGTATAAAGATAACAATATAATGACGGAACCCAAGAGATGGGATTAATGTACAATGATAACAATATAATGACGGAACCCAAGAGATGGGATTAATGTACAATGATAACAATATAATGACGGAACCCAAGAGATGGGATTAATGTACAATGATAACAATATAATGACGGAACCCAAGAGATGGGATTAATGTACAATGATAACAATATAATGACGGAACCCAAGAGATGGGATTAATGTACAATGATAACAATATAATGACGGAACCCAAGAGATGGGATTAATGTACAATGATAACAATATAATGACGAAGCCAGTGAGATAAACAGGAATGATTACCTTATTGCTTGTGTCACAATAGCCAGCACCTTGTCATCAGTACACCATTGTACTTAATTGAATCATCCCCTTTAAATCCCGCTGGCTTTGTCATTATATTGTTATCTTTGTACATTCATCCCACCTTGTGTTGTGTAAACATATCATATCATATATATTAACTCTATGCACTTACTCAGCGTTCACCTGATGAACGAGCAAGAAGTAGTTCTGAAACGCCGTATAAAAGAATACAAGAAGTTTCTATCCATAAAAAAGTGTCATGTGTACATGTTCTTCAAACTTCTAAATACCTAGCAAAAGGCTTTAAAACAACATAGTTTTACTTTCGTATGTATACATCTTTAACATTTAAACAATTGAATGCATGGTGTTTTATCATTTCTATCATCATCGATCAAAACCATAAACGGGAAAAATAGCTCAAAAATTAATTCGAGCGTTTGCTCCAGCTGTACCTGGTCCATTAAATTTGATTTTTCCATAATCAAAATGTTCCGTCTGTTTGATATCATACCAGGATTCGTTTGATTCCTTGAATCAATACGAAATACAAATTACAGTTACAACAAACGTTGTTGGTGAAATAATTACTCCCTCAGCGTAGAACTTATCCCAGACGAAGGCCGAATGATAAGACCCCGGGCGCTTATCTTGGCAATAAACAAGTTAAATGATATGGCAAATGTATTTGACTTGATAATCTTAACGTTGTTCTGAATCAATACAACGATTAAATGTTGTGTTATTTCATAACTATTCTGAAGCATTTTAGAATATGTTTAATACATGTTTACAATATTGTCGAATCAAACATATTGTGGTTGTGAAAAATAGTATTGTTTCCACACTTGACAAAACCTAACAAACGTTTCTGCAGGCATATGTATTGGTGAAGGTTTATAATCAATTATATCCACACAAAAATGCATACAAATTCCGTAAATGTTAAACATCCCGAGGGAAAACACTCATACAATCTGTTTTGGAAACACGTTTTACAAATTTATCAATATCGAGTTTTATTGTTTGAACGGTTGAGATGTTTACACCTGCTGTGCAGAAAATCTGTGATTGAAACGTTGGTTATGTCCAACCTCCAGTCATTGACATGTACAAGAATTGTTCAAATATAAGCGACAAAAACATTTCCATTATCATAAGAAATCTCTGCTGAAAGGAGAGTCCAATGTACGATTCCCACTATATCGTAAACACGTATTTATGAATCACTGAAAAAAGTGATGATACCAGGTGTTCGCGAATAAGACGGTGGCATTCGTCAGAAACACATGCAAAGTTAGTCAAGTGTTAACCTCAACAAACACAGGGACATGGGGTACACGTCAAAATAGAGAATTTCATCATTTTGGTCACTGGTGCGTCAACTCTTCTAATTATATAATAATGTCCTCCACGTGTCTATATGTCGTGACGGGGGATATTAGAACGGAGTTCGTCCGTCCGGTTCTCAAAGGGTATACATTTCTTGAAAAAACTATTTAAGTCAGAGAAAAGAAATTTTGCGCATTGGTGTCTCTGGTTATGATCTCAAATGAGTTCGAAAATTGATGTCATAAATTCAATTTTTACAGAGTTATGGCCCTTGCTCCGTGATTTTCAACTTGTGAAACGGGGACAAGTTTTCTCAGAAACTACTGAATGAAACTTTGCATGCGTATCGAAGAGATACTTGTCAAGACTGAGTTAAAATATTGGTCTCGTCAATTATTTCTTTAAGTTATGGACCTTGCTCCGTGATTTTTAACTACTGAAGTTTTCATGCTTATCTAAGAGATACTTGTCAAGAAGATTTTTTTCGGAAATAGGTTCCGTAAATTATTTGTGAACAGAGTTATGGCCCTTGACCCATGTTATTTTATTCATGCATACTGTGTGCAATGGGGACAAGTTGTCTCAGAAACTACTGAAGCTACAAGGATCAAAGTTTGCATGGTAATCTAAGAGATACTTGTCAAGTTCGAAAATTGGTTCTGTGAATTATTTGTGTACAGAGTTATGGCCTTCGAACTATGTTATTTGTGCAATGGGGGCATGTTTTCTCAGAAACAACTGAAGTTAGCTTATCTAAGTGAGTGAGTGAATATGGTTTTACGCCGCGTTTAGCAATATTCCAGCAATATCACGGCAGGGGAGACCAGAAATGGGCCTCACACATTTTACTCATGTCGGTAATCGAACCCGGGTCTTCGGCGTGATGAGCAAACGCTTTAACCACTAAGCTACCCGACCGCCAAAGCTTATCTAAGAGACAGTTTTTTTTCCAGAGAAAGGACCTTTGTGTGTAATAATTTCACATTTAGTCATTTTTTCGAATGACAAACAGCGGCTCAAGTGCCTATCTCTTCTTAAGACTTACTAATGTTCACTACTATATGAACAAACAAACTTCTAATGTGCCTCATGGCGGGGGATAGTGATAGCGCTATTTTCTTGTTCTAAAAGGTATTATATTTAGGCCTTCATGGCTATAATCCTTATCAAACAACGTTTGAGCCAGAGTCGTATGATTATGATTGAAATCTTGGTTGAAATAAGCCATGTTTTTCAATACCACACCAGTACTGGTAACCACGTTGCAGAAAATGTCTTTCACTCGAGACTCCTCCATTAAGCAGGTAACTATAATGTGTTGAATATATAACATCAACGCCAGTCAGTCAACAACAGTCAGTCTCAAAGATCTGCCGAAACAGATCCCATTGGGCGTAAAAGGCAAACTATTGGTGACCATTTTACGAATGGATCACTAAAAAGTCAGTGATGGCAACAGGTATTCATGAAAAGGGTAAGAATGCCCTCCGTACTGGTAGCACCCGTCACTGTATATTATCACATTTTAATATATAGACAAGCTATTCGTGTGAAAAAGAGATGTAATTTTACAAGAATATATTAGTAATGAAATGTATTTCAATCCTCAAACTACAATAAATGTGAAACCAGTTTCAAGTATATGTACGCAATACAACTGAGATTAATGTTTGACGTTTACAGATTACATCTGTGGAAGGTTAAAAAAGGAAATTACCCAAGAATAACATTTGTCACATTATTAATGGGTATGTGTCTTATTCAATTAGTATGTATGTCAATGCGTGATGTATCAGGTACCAAGATGTAGGTTATGAACACAATGTCGATATTAGATATGTTTTTCTCCTTCGTAATATCTGACAGTTTTTTTTCTATTTTTTTCTGGACATAATTCACAATCTTATTCTGGCATACCCACATCAATAATGTCAAAGGGTAAGAAGCTACTGTTTTTAGAATCACCATCCTTTGGACGTCAACGTAAAGGATTGAATAAATATATAACGTCAACGCCAGGATATAACTGATAATGACCATATTGGTTTGAATATATAACACCAACGCTTGACTTTGTTTCGGCGAAACAGATTCCATCGAATGTACAAGGAAAATTAGCGGTGACAATTTGTCACTGATAATCAGGAATGACATCAGGTGTTCGCGAAACGATTAGGCCAATACGGAGAGTTTTGTGGCAGAACTTCGATTTGGCAGCACCTAAGCCGATCCGTATAGTTTGAGGTCTTAAAGTAAAAAAAAAAAATGACGAAGCCCATACACTTTGGGATCTGAAAGTAAATGAACATAATGAAGACCGTACCCTTTGGGGCCTGGAATTAAATGAATAATATGAAGACTGTACACGTTGGGGCCTGAAATTAAATGAAACAATATGAAGACTGCACACTTTGGGGACTTAAAGTAAATAAATACAATGAAGCCTAAACTGAACTGACAAAATGGAGCGCTGATAATTGGTTCTACTCTTCCCAGCTGTGTTTCACTGGCTCACACACGAACGCTATAACCAAGCCCTCCGACTTCTATGTTGGTCAATTGTGAACTTGACCGTGTGATGTAACATGTTTCTCTTTCACATCAAATAGGCCAAGTGAGTGGTTAATGGATTTCCTGAGATATCACAGTAAGAGAACAATGCAAGTGCTCAACATGGTGTACCCGTGTGGGATATCGAGTGGACGAGTCAATGCTCCCAACCGCCTTAACTGTTTGGATTGGTGCTCCAGATGAGTAGGCCCTTTGGCCATAATTTGATGACGTGTTTCTTCCACTCTCAATAGTCGCTGGCTTCCTTCTCTATTAACTGCTTAATTAAGGAAACGACTTTCGGGACTTGGCCATAGTCAACTCTGTGACATATCACCTTACAACTGTGCCTGTGGGACAATTACAAACCAAAGCCTGGAGGAATACGGGTGTAAAGACGTTACCACTTCCATATATGGTGCTAACAAATCAACATTCATAATCAGGGCGGAACGGGGACTCGAATCTCCTTTCATAGAATCTTTGCACTCCTCAGGAATGACTCTGCACAAAGAATTCGACTTTATACGGCCATCTACCTTTGAGTATGAAAGGGTTAACTTTAAGTTATAATCAGAGTTTGCAGTGTTTCCTCTTGGCGGGTCAACGTGGGTAGAGGCTAGTTTTTAGGTATCCTTAGAACAGTAATATTAAATAGTATATGTAGACTTTTAATCAGGGGGAAGTGGACTTCGTTTTGAAATATTTAAATCAAAATAATGGGACATCACTGTTGTATTATTCAGACATTTTGCACACACGAACACCGATCGCTGTGAGGGATGAGTTGGTACAGTGTACAACCTCTAGCCTGAAGTACACAAAATGATAATTTGCAGAGTATATGCATCTATCCACCAGATGTACTTCAAACTTTCATTTCTACATTTTGCTGCTTGTGAATATACTTATTATAGTGTAGAGAAACATGCACGCAATGTGCCCATAAAGAGAGCTCTCGGAATAGACCACGACACATTAAATTACATTTTTGTAGCTATGACGTACACACATGCAAGTTACCAAGCTGTACATTACACAGTTCTTGCCAAACACGTAACAGTGTACTTAACGTGTAAATTTAGGTTTTAAGCAGCCTGAAACATAATGACGTGATATTTCACGCAATACGCTTGGAAAAAACTTTAGTACTGACAAGGTAATGCTTATATATGTTCTGAGGTGTTAAAGCATAGTGACTGTATCATCGTTACAGACAGCACAATACCCGAAGGCATCCGGAGAGTTCAACAGGCAGATCAAATATTCGCGAATGTTGACATCGACGACGTATTAATCAAAGGTCGATAACCCGGGTTCAGGTTTTATCGTTTGCCACAATATACTCTCTAAAGAAAGTAGGGGATCATGAAATATAAATTTCAGATAAAAGATCAGCTTTCAAAAAAGACTGCTTAAGACTGAACGGTTTTAGAACCAAATCCTAACTCTCCATCACATCCAAAACATTGCACGTGCACCCGTGCGATTGGGTAAGGGGGCATTCTCAATTTTGACACTTCTGTGAAGGGTCGTCACATCGCTCTCAGTCATTGGTATTGTAGATTTTCATTTTCCACACTAACACTGTGATTTGCAGACTTTCGAACAGGTTTCTTCAGACACAAAATGCAAATGAGTGGCCCCGCACAGTCCAAAACCTATTAATAAGAAATCAAGCTTTGAAACACCAAGTCAAACATCAGCCAGTCAAATCGCTGTTCACTTGCGCCAGGCCACCGCAGTTTAAGTTACTGACTAGACGAAATCGTCTACAAGCTAGACGACCACGTGCCGTACCACCGTTTACAAATCGACACATTCTAGCCAGAAATTGGGGGAGAATCTCCGATGATCTCGGGAAATGTCGAGCTTCACGCTTGACTTTCTGGATAGGCGTGGACGTGTCTTGAGATGTCCAAACGAACGAAAGTAACGCGAACATCAGCGTAAGGCAACATGGCAGCCTTGGGGGTGAGTCTGTAATAATATTTGGCCGGATCACAATGACTGCCAGAACGCCATTGCAAATTGTCCACGGAAAGGTGACGGGACGGAAGATCTGAGACGTCTGAGACATGATTGGGAGACAGGTTAGCCGAAGTGGACCAGACTCTACAAGTAGAGTGGACAAGGCTCCCTCAAATTGTCATTGGGACATTTTCTTACTACACGTCCCTGTCGCCTTGGTTGTCCTTGGTTGTTTTCACCCATATAAGACACACCCAACATGTTCTGCTGATTGTCATATTACACCTACTTGTTCCTTTTTCTTATCCGCTCTTTTCCACAACTCGATACCTCTTTCTGTTATTTTCGAATTTTACCTTCTTGTTTTCATAGTATATATCGTTATCAAATCAAATCACCGATTTCTCGATTACATGTAAACATATGTGCAGAATGTTGGAGTATATTAAACATCCAACATAAAAAACAACAATTATTATTATCACGTTTTCATTTTCATTGAAGAAACCTACCATGAACCTGGAATTCAAGATCGCTCGGGCAGGATATCATGAATAGGAGGCTTGTTCAATCTAAGTTATGACGTAACAAAAAGGTAAAAGAGGTACACAAAGGCAACTCCATTGAATAGATCTAAAGAACCGAGCTGTAACTTGACCTAAGGATCATAGCTTTCATTTCGTTTGACCTCACTGTTTCTAAAACGACAGGGGGCGGTCGGGTAGCCTAGTGGTTAAAGCGTTCGCTCGTCACGCCGAAGACCCGGGTTCGAATCCCGACATGGGTACAATGTGTGAAGCCCATTTCTGGTGTCCCCCGCCGTGATATTGCTGGAATATTGCTAAAAGCGGCGTAAAACCAAACTCACTCACTCACTCTCTCTTAAACGACAGCGAGTGCCAGCGGCCCAACTGAATGCAGCTCTGTGAAAACGACCAAGGAACATTCTTTCATTTATGACAGATATTGAATGAAGTTTAGAGCCACATTGATTCATGACAAACTGCTACTGTAAGATTACTTACAAACAGTCAAAAACTATCACAAGAGGAATACTGATTTCGTATAATATCTTAAGTTACATATTTCAAATTTCAAGAAGCAACAGTTTCTTTCACCTTTCATCCATGTTGTTCAATTCAAGACTCTTCATACCAACCTGTTGGTCATATAATCACAGGTGACTTCTCTACTATAGACAATACCATATTCGTCCGTTATTCAAGTATGGAGCAGAATATCACGTACAGCCTGATGTCATTTGCGAGAACAGCATAAACGTAATAATGGATTCTCTCGGATCATATGCCAAACAATATGCCAATAAAGAAGATGTAGCTGTTGAATGTCTTTCAGTGTGGGTTAAATCAGTGTTTGATGATGTCATTGGTAGAATGCACAGACTGACATAGAATAAACCCATTCTGTCCCCTCCAGCTGCCATCCGAAGTCTCGCTGCCCTGCATGAAAAACCTGAAGATATTCCCACCGACAAGGCATCATATATCATAACTATTATGTGGAAGCATCACTACACCAATTGTTTGATCAAAGAAATTGGTATAAGTGACATATCAAATACTGGTAATGCAACATAAAAGGCCAGAAGGACAAACGAGGAAAAGGTCTGAACACCTACGCATTAGTACCATTAACTGTTGGCTCGAGTTCCGTGGCATTTATCCATTATGCAGAGTCAACTACAAAACAAATGTTGGGGTCAAGACATTAAACTGCTCCTAATCTGTGTTGCAAAACGAACCTACTCTTTAAACGCTTATCTTTAATAGTAGCAATAATCAGCAGACATAAAAGAAAAATGACATATCGCTTCGAGTCTCAGCAAAATTATAATGCGCTGTTGCGTCACTGCATTGTCTGCTCCATCATTTGATTGTCCGGTCAAGACTCGATTGTTTATAAACCGTAAACCGTAAACTTTTTTATGATTTTTTTGTTTGGGACGGGTGCTACCTGTAGGGCAGGGCATGTGTACCCTTTTCGCGAACACTTGGTGTCATTACAGATTTTCAGTGATCCATTCATATAATTTTCACCGCTGTTTAGCCTCGAGAGCAAAAATGTTTCGGCAGATAATCGAGATTGATTGTCCTCTGGCGTTGACGTTTTATTTATCTAAAAATTAAAGATACGTTCATTCCTCTTTTGAACTGGGTTCTAAAACTCCAGAAAAATCCGTACACTAAGAGAGATATTACTGGGTTCATCAAATGTACATCCAAATCCCTGTCTTAAAGTTTTACCATAATCCTTTTTTACAACAATCCAATATGATATAATCACAAAAGGTATTTTGGACAAGTGGAAGTGATACGATGTGGATTCTCAAAAATTTGAATTTTGCAATCTCAGAAAAGAACCCAGTTTAATTATGTCAAAACATTAAATATTTCAACTTTGAACAATCCCACACGCCAGTCTTCATTCCTTGAGCTGTTGGGGCATTCATAACTAAACTTTGCAGCTATGGATATACTTACATTTCTACTTACAAAGGTTTGGGACAGTTTGTCAAAAATGCAAGCCAATGTTATCTGAAGTTTACCGGGAAAACATGTTTTGGAAATGTTGGACCTCCTAATAGATAACATCATTTGGGAATAGGACATTCAGGCAATGCATTCCCATAGGCATCAATTGTCTCACCTTCCTGCTGATGAGTTACTTAATGAAACACGAGTCGGAATGTCTGCTCGTCAAAGCAAAACAAAAGCAATGGAATTTGCCTGAGAAGTTTAACTTAAGCTTCAGGTATATCGATCATAAAATATCGTTTAATAACGAGCGTCATACGACTCTTGCTCAAAAGTTGTTTGATCTGGGTTACAACATTCAAAGCCTCAGTAAAGCTTCCAAAACATTTCGTGGTTGACATGTGGAGAGCATTTTCAAATTTGACGCACCTGTGACAAAATTTATGTCCAATGCAATTACTTATTTTGACCGCCAAAGTGAACACTTGATTTGCCTTTGCAGGATACGCTAATTTTTACGTGAACATCTGATATCATAACTATTTGATAGTGATTCATTAACACAACCTTACGATTTTTACTCTAATGGACTGCTTTTTACAGAAAGTTCTTATGATCATTGGAAGGGTATTGTCGCTTTTATTTAAAAAGGATATGTTTTTTTCATAATTTGACATAACGTTCGGCAATACAAACTTATCAATTCAGTTAACGTAACCATGAGTGAGTGAGTGAGTATGGTTTTACACCGCTTTTAGCAAGATTCCAGCAATACACAAGAAATGGGCTTCACACATTGTACCCATGTCGGGAATCGAACCCGGGTCTTCGGCGTGACGAGCGAACGCTTTAACCACGAGGCTACCCGACCGCCCCACGTAACCATGATGCATGTATCATGTGTGTGTACATCATATAGCAACAATGCAACATGTAATCATTTATTGACCTTTAACTTTAAATTTGCTTTATATTAAGGAGTCACTGACGATGTAGATGTGTGGGTTTTTTTGTTATCTGTGTCTTCATTGTATTCTCTGTTCTAAATGTGTATGTTCAAATGTATCATAATGTAATTGGTAAATATACACATGTATATGTGAAGTCAGGATGTAAATATTAACTTACCAAAGCATGTGCAATGTAGATATATTGTTGAAATGTGAAGTCTGTCATTTCCTGTTGACTTTGACGTATACAACCATGAGGAAATTGCTGATAAATCATACATTTGCATGAATAAATAGAAGACTAAGAGTAAACCTGTATTTATCATTCTCCACAAATGTTTTCTATTGCCAAAGAGAAAACATAATGCAGCCTTACATTCATATGTCAAAAGCTTTACGAAACATCTAAACACAGCATTTATGATAGTTCATAATTTCTATCATCATCAGTATAAAACAAAACATACGGGGAGAAAAATAGCTAAAACTTAATGCCAATGTTCATTTCAGAGAAGCCAAAAGTGTCCAATAAATTGTTCAAAATCAAAATACTCCCTCTGTTTGCCATCACATCAGAATTTTTTTGAATTGTGCAAACAATGCGAAATAAAAATTATCTCAGCAACGAAAGTTGCCAGTGAAATGATGACTACCTCAGTGTAGAGCGTATTCCCGATGAAGGCGGACGATAAGACCTTGGGGGCTTATCTCGGTAATACAAGATACATAAAACGGTTCAGTATTAAACTCGATTATCTGAACGTCCTTCAACAGTTATTATTCTGCAGTCAGTACACTCATGTAATGGAACCACATTACAACCAATTACTGTTCAGTAGTGTGTAGTTTACTTGATCGTTTGGGATATACTGGCGATAGTCCATGTAAACTTCTATTTTGTTTCTAATGGTTACAGTTGTTATTGTTTGCGATATTATTATCATTATCATCATCATCATCATCATCATTGTTATTATAGGGGGCACGGGTGGCCCAGTCGTCTAAGGCGCCGCGATCCGCTGTGCAGAGTTGCGTCCCTTGGGCACGCCAGAAACCTATGATTGTGGGTTCGAATCCCGGTTCGCCCCGATTATGTTTCTAGGTTTGTCAGCACCATACCCGTGCTCGTGGGTTTCACCGAAGTGGTAAACGTCTGAGACCTGCGACATTAAGCTGACACGCCGTGATATAACTGGAATAATGTTAAAAGCAGCGTTTAACCCACATCACTCACTCGCTGTTGTTATTATTATTATTATTATTATTATTATTGTGATTACGATTCTATTGCCTATAAAGGATGTACATGAGTAAATACTTGTATCAACCGCTTATATACCACCACATGTTTATAGTAGAACCTTTAGTTTCTCTGGTTAAGTGTCACCTATGTTCCCGAACATGTTGTTGTATTTACTTACACTTACATGCATTTCGTGTATGGACGACAACCATTACTCGTTAACGAAGCTAGGTAGCTGATCGTAAAATCCCAGACCAGTTGGTTGGCCGGATTTGTAGCTGTCACTTTGAGTTACCATATTGAGAATCCGTTGGCAGGGTACACAGTACAAATATTTTCACATTGAAATATTTTACTGAAAATAGCCTTTGTATCTTTCGACCTCGTAATGATGAATTCGCTACATGTGTCAATGGCGGCGTGAACGGCTACATCCATGTACACCACTCGACCATCGGTTTCGAGTTGAACAGCTCGTAAAACCTCGTACACCCAGCTGTTGACACATGTAACTCATATTTGATAATGCCCCTGGCTATATTACCAGGGCAGATTTCGCTTTATTTGTTATTTCCGCCGAGCAATAGCCAGTGTAGGTATAACACAGACCTGAGTATAAATTTTTCATGTGGCAAGGTCATTTGGGAAGTCAAATATAGTTATCATCCGGCTAGTGGATGTGTATAGGCAAACTGGCGGCGTTTAGAGGATGCTGCAGCAACATGTCCGCGGTAGATATAGACTCATTCCAAGGACCACCATTAGTTACACTCTCAGAAGCGTACTCGCGAAATGCCAAGCTTCCATCAATAAACCCGGTGGACATAATCTGTATTGACTGTAAAACGTATCTCTGGGGCCTAATGAATTAACACGAAAAGACGGATACCTGTGACCTGCATTGGTTCATTTGTTGTCGGTTCGTAGTATAAGTAAAAGTTTGATCTGATCTGAAATTCATGTATGTTCTATCTTGCAAGTACTAAACACCTTAATGGATATCTACAGTTCTGCCATGGATATCATTGATGGTGTCAGTTTAACCTGTTTCAACTGCTAATACCGTTCACTCCACTTTTACAATTAAAAAAAATTATAAAAAAATAAGGACTAATACACATTATTCTTGAGCTTTAGTTTTACACATAGTGTCTACTGTCGCACATACGGGGGGACGGGTGGCCCAGTCGTCTAAAGCGACGCGATTCGCTGTGCAGAGTTGCGTCCCTTGGGCACGCCAGAAACCTATGATTGTGGGTTCGAATCCCGGTTCGCCCCGATTATATTTCTAGGTTTGTCAGCACCATACCCGTGCTCTTGGGTTTCAACGAACTTGTAAACGGCTAAGACCTGCATCACTTCGGGCTTTCCTCCCACATTAAGCTGACACGCCGCAATATAACTGGAATACTGTTAAAAGCGGCGTTAAACCCAACTCACTCACTCACTCACTGTCGCACATACAATATTGCGCTCAATGGTTTCAAATGTATTTACTTAACCTAAACACCATACCCAGGAGAGCGAGTGAATCGGGTTAAATTGCACTGTGTGGAGATGTGCAGGTCATACATCAAGCGGTTTACCCTGTCAATGAAACCTACATGTACGAAATCTGACAGACCAAGGATTTAAAATGTGTGTGAATCTTGAATTCGAACGAACGATTAACATATCCTGTCAGGACGGACGACTGACTGAGTTGAGGTGCTCCAGATCAATCACCACCGGTACCATCTGCAAAAGAGGAAACACCAATTCAATCTTAAGTGTCATGGAAACAATGCCATATGACTCGGGCATCACTGCTCTAATGAAAAGGGACAAAATACTTCCTTACGTCAACCCAATTTCACCCTTGTAAAACACAAAATCAGGCCACAAATATGAGTAAGGTTCTATTTCTCATTTGGAACCTTATCAATCCGTTTAGTCTTTATATTAGTCTGTCTCCCAGACCCTAGAAAATAAATTAAAAAAGGAGTCCAACTCAAGTTTAGAAGCATGTGACAAGTCTAGATTACCTCAGACTGCAATTAAGAAATTGTTATGGGCTCCATTTGGATTTTATTTCTTATATATTTTATTGATAAATGTTTTTAATAAGATAACTTTATTTCTGGGACTAAAGGTCAGTTTATCTTTATACTTGTAGCATCTCTATTTGTGCTCGATTATATGAGTACCTACTCTAATAATCTAGAAGCAAATAGTTTTCGACCGTAGCTTCTTCAGGCGCAGGACATGTAAATACCATAGGTGATTATTTTGCCATGTACGTTGGCCATTTTTTATGTGTATTTTGCAGCGGAGTTTACAAAACTTGTGCTTTGAACTGAATATTAGATTTTCCATTAGATCAGAATGTTGAATAAATGTTCAAGAATTATGTTATTTCTGTTTAAAACGTTTAAAAAAAGAGATCAAGGTCTCAACCGGCAAATCTGACTCCGCCCTTTACAACAGCTACAGGCATGTCAGTATAAAGTTTATACTAGCTCCTGTTGTCCCCGAGGATCACGTTGTATGACATTGTCATGGTAGTGCACTGTTGTGCTTTTGTGTATGTTTGCCAAAGAGCGGCAATTCGTTCAAGTTAGTTTCATGATTCACATTGTACACATTGGCACTGTTGAACGGAAGCTCCATATTGAAAGGGTTCTGAGTCATTATTCACGCTTATTCTATACATACCATATCCATTTCAGTGGCACTGTGTACACTATCTGATCATGTCGATAGATAGTTCACATTGTACGCGGGAGGGCGTAATTACACATAGTGTTCATTGTGTACATTACAGTCACAAAGCGCGGTATAATAAACATCGATCAGACTTACTCATTGCATCTGTTTCGCGGCTTTTCCATCGGGAGCTCTGGTCGCCTTGACTTCATCTGTCAGAGACAGAGAGTATATCTTTTGAATTCGGCGGAATATACACGATCGATTTTTCTGTAAGTCTTTTGTCCTTTCATCCTTGGTGTTTTGCTCCGTTTTAAGCCGATCAACGCTTTCATATGAATAGCATCTACTTGTGTGCTTTATACTTGTCATCCTTGGATAGTTTTATGTTAATAAACGAATAAAAGCTTCTAAACAAAGGCTTTTCATTCGTATGCACTGACTGTAACTAATATATAGTTAGAATTCTAAATAACTTAATATACATCTTATTGTCATTAAGAAAAGATATTATGAGTACATATATACATATATATATAAAATAATAAAGTCCACGTTAGTCCATCATCTTCTTTATATGAGTTTCATACATAGTACTTTCGCTGTCTCATGACAGCTCTTCAGTGTAACTGGCAATGACATATAATGACGTCATACTTATGATGACGTCATAAATTACAACTGTGACGTCATAATGTATTTACACTGAAGAGCTGTCATGAGACAGCGAAAGTACTATGTATGAAACTGATATAAAGAAGATGATGGACAAACGTGGACTTTATTATTTTATTATATATTACATGTACACCGAGTGAAAATTTACCTCATTTTTGTATATATATATATATATATATATATATATATATATATATATATATATTAAACTACGGTTATAACGAACTCAAAAGGATCACTAATTTTAGTTCGTTATAACCGTAGTTCATTTTAAACATATATACAGCATATATACAGCCAATGGCTAAAAGGAATCGGTGGTCATGCTCGGTGATTGTGTGTCATTGTGACTGTGAGGGACATTGATACTGCTATTGACTTTATTTTGCCTCGCCTGAGCTCGATTGCGTTCAGATCGCCGTGATACAGCTGGAATTATGTGGTGTAAATCAACAGACACGTACTATAATTATCATTGAGTTTTCTTTCTTTACACGGAACACATTAACATGCATATCAGAACCAGTACATATAATGACGATGCAAGTACGCTAGGACCGTACGTTTCACTGTATGTGTCCCGAGTGATCAGGAGTTTCCCACAAAGGTGTGTGTTGAATCACTAATTAATCCTGGAAAGGTATCCCACGACCGTATCCGCACTCATGAGTTTCAAACACGCCTGCAACTGCGTAAAAACTGAACATTCTTCTCGTATTAAGCCGCAATGTCGTGATATTACCGACCTACTGTTTAAAGCGGAGCGTTCGCTCACTCAATTACGTTTATCACTCTTTTTAGCGTAGTGTACACGGCATGTACAGGTAAACATATATACTTTTGCAGTTAACGTCTTCAATTCCATTAAGAAGATAGGAACAAAAACGCCGCGTATGCGCTAAGAACCAACCATGATCCATTGTTAGCTTAAAGGGGAAGTGTACACGCAAAAATCACTTTCTATCTTTTTCTAAACAAAACGCAATTTTAGAATTAATTAGTATCTGTGTTTGAAAATATACACTCATTTTTTTCACAGTGAAAGTAGGAAACTCACAATAGTGTGAAAATGATATGCCGTTATGAGGCCTTCGTTTTTCGAGCTAAACAGGCCTGAGTTATCCCCCTTAGATTATGACGTAATTGGTGCCAATTCAACTGGGTCCCTGTCTATTCTCAACGCAAAAGATATCAAGTACCAGTTTGCGTTAAAACAACATGGCCTACGACACATTCCGGCGCAGTGGTGACTCAGCATAACACTATGCTGGCTGGCATCTGAGACGCTAGAATCACACACCTGTACCTACACCACGTGAAGCGGCTCTAACAAAGCATGATGACGTCATAATGTTTATCAATTGGCACCAATGACGTCATATTGCAAGGGGCATAAGCCATGGTGTTTTTGTTGTGGAAAAAGAACACTTGGTAAATGTGAAAAATATAAATCGTTTTAATGCGAAAAATATGTTAATTAATTGTGATATTTTTATATTTTTGTCTATGACACTTCTAGGTTAACACTTTTAATGTGGAAAAAGTACAAGAAAAATAGGTTCATTTCCGTGTGAACTTGCCCTTTAAACCATTCGTTTTCTCGTTAGAACTATTTGCACCAATAGCAAGGTGATGTATGAGTTCATTTCTGCATAAGTGGCTGGCTGTTCGGTTTTGTTAATGTCTTCAGCAAAATAGGAAAAGTAATACCTACGATTAAGCGGGTAGATGGTCTAATGTCATGATACCTACTTCGTGTTCGTGTATTTCTTGGTCGTTAGATAGTACCTTCAAAGTTGTAGAACTGTCCTTGTTTACCATACAATTAGTATTTCTTGAATGGGGACTTAATTAAAGGAGTGCTGGGCCAGAATCAATATAGTTGCATGTTGTGAATGTGTTTTCCAGAGTTCGACGGTACCTCTACAGGGGATGCACATTATTTAGATCTCCATATAACGTGCAGCGTCCGGTGACCCTTCTCTTGATCGGTATATTTTCAATACCATCACTGCTAAAATCAGACTATTGGAAGACAACGACAAGCGTCATCATTTATTCAGGTTACGCACCTTAAAGTCCTGTGATCAGGCTATAAATGTCACAACTGTTAAAAATCTTCCCACTCACGTCAAGTTCGTAGAGTCATAACATGTGAGAAAGTCATGTGCATCAATCCTTTATCTTTATACAGCATGGTATTACAACCGAATTACTCAGACTATTTCACTACTGTTGGTATAAATATAGATTTATACAGCATAAAGATCTTGTCATGGTTAATTCTAGTGTTATTGTGCAGTAACCCACAGGGACGCTTGGAGATAATCTGTTTAATCGCGGATTACGAATGAGGGTATCAGTGCCTTGGTGCCAGGAATCTTAACCAACATTAACATCTCTAGTTGAGTGCGTGAGTGGCTACGGGAGTCTATACATTTTATATATGCACATCGTAGACTTTACTTGTCACTGTCACCTTTTTGTATTTTCGTGTATTTATGTATTCTGGCATCGCTATTTGGCCTTTCCCAGTGGAATCTGTTTCGGCGAATATGCGAGACTGATTATTCTCTGGCATTGACGTTTTGAATTTCCAACCGATTAATGTCATTTGTCCTATGTTCTAGCTACCGTACGCGTCCATCTCATGTCATTGACTGTGTGTTCTTCTTGCCGCCTTGACAATGGCCAAGTGGCCTGGCTACATCCCTCGTAATGGCACCAGCCATACGTTCTGGACACATGTCTTCTAATTTTAAAGAATGTTCTAATTATAGTCCAACTCATGTCATCGACCCCCATGGTCTGGCGCCCATGCTACCAATGACATGGACCAATGTTCTGGCTGTATTCTTCCCAATGACATTGGGCATGCGTTCTAGAGGAGACAGTTCCTTCTATTGCCAAACATAGCCTATTTAAAGAATAACTAAGGAACTGGTGATAACGGATTAACTGTCCAGGCCCAGAAGATTATTCTATTTATTATCCGTACGTTCTATTTGTTAGACAAATCAGTATAAGAACGGCTCTAGTCACGCAAGGGGACGTCACCTCACCCAAAGTAGCGTCTTATCGACGTCTAATACAATTCAGCGTGATTCCATAAACATTCATTTGGATTACGTCTTCTTCAATTATCCACGACATGTAGCATCTCGTTGTAGGGGACGCTTCGCTAACAATCAAAACAATTGACCAAGAGGCGTGAAGTAGGCAGTTAACGTGCACTCTCATTAGGAACAGCTGATAATATGTTACTAGTATTCCAAAATAGTAGGGGATAGTGGGAATCATTAAGGCAAAATATCTGATCTATATAGTAAATGGAAATGATATGATCATATCTGCTGCGTGTAGGCGATCAGATCTAATTGGTTCTATTGGTTGGTGTGATGAGATGGTGGCGCACTAGGTCGTTAAAGAAGGCGGGGGTCAAATTCGAAATTTGCATTCTGCAGCTAACGTCACTGATATCGAGTAAGACCATCTCTGTTGGCCAGACATGCACGAGGCATGCTTCTGATGAGTCGATCAATGTCACCTTGACTCAACAGTGAGAGTAATACCCAGTTCGTTGGGAGTGGTAGATAGATTATTACGTTGTCGTACACGTCTGCAAATGACATTCCAGACGTGTTCAAAGGGGGACAGGTCAGGACTGGGTGCTGGCCATGGCATGACATGGATGTTTTGCTGTTGGAGGAATTGGGTCACACTCCTGCCACGACGAGTACGTGCATTATCATGTAGAAAGATGAAACGTTGCCCAACACGTTGTGCAAATGGCACCACGAATGGTGCAATGATGTTGTCCCGATACTATTGACCTGTCACTCTACCAAGGTCAATATGGAGCGCAGTTCGGCCAGTCACTGTGGGCCTACCCCAAACCGATCATGCTGTACGACGTTAACGTCCATAAAACGCTCATCAGGACGTCTCGAAACTCGATTCCTTCTGTCATGGAAGTCGAGAGTGTACCACAACGTCGATTATGCCAGTGTTGACGTTCCCTACAACACTGACGCCTCTGATTCAAATGACGTGCAGTAAGTTGTGGGGATGCCCCGAGGACGTCGTGCACGTAAACCTGTGCAGATGATTTCGCACCATCTGGGCATGTACTTTAACACTAGTTTCCTTTTGCAACTGGCCCCTTATCTGAGTGGCAGTGTGCAACCGATTTCTTAGTTCCATCGTTCTTTATGATTAATTGTGTTTAATAAAGTGTCTTTGAGTGTTTGGTTCCAAGAAAACAACATGCGTCTGCTGGCAACCGAGTATGAGTGACATACACTTGCTGTCCAAGGTCACGTGCTTCAAGACTGTCAGAATGTTGTGGTTGGCTTGCTTTCTTTGGAAATGTTCTTGCTACATAAATCACTTACTTTCATTGTCAGACACTGGTCTAATTTCCTGTAGTTTCACCTCAAAGCAAAATATGCATAACATATTAATAACCCTGCTAACGGGTAATCTGGAGTTTATAGGTAGGATATCAAATCACACAAATAGGACCGATTAAGGCACACGTGATATGTTTAATAGAGTACTAATTCTGTCAGATATTATCAAGACGATTACAAGGGGGCACGGTTGGCCGACTGGTCTACTTCTCTCAAGACGCCGCGATTTGCTCCGAAGACAAGTGTCCCTTATAACCAGAAACCTGATGTGGTTTGTGTGTCCGAATCCCAGTTCGCCCAAATTATGTTTCTAGGTTTGTCAACACCATACCCGTTCTTGCGGGTTTCACCAAAGTTGCAGATGTCTAAGATATGCATCACTTTTGGCTTTCCTTCCACATTAAGCTGAAACGCCGTGATATTATTGATATGCTGATCAACACAAACCCCTTGCTCAAGGGAGATCATGGCCAGGGTTGGAACAACACGATACAACATTAAGCTACTTTCTAAAGTGTTCAAGCCAGTGGATTAAACTTGGTGGTTAAAGCCTTTCTCGTATATAATATATATTCAATACACAATGTGAGAAACCAATTTTAGTGCCTCCGCCTTGCCTAGCTATTTTTGGAGTTGTGGCGTACAACCATACACTTTGAAACGTGCTAGATAATTGTTTTATATCCAAGCTGACATGATCCATTTTATTCGTTTCATTGATGGCACTACAATGACGTTCACAACTTAATGGTTGGTAATATCTTTGTCATAGCTAGAACACTTCATCTAGTTAGAAAGCGTGTACTGCTCTGATATAATGTCATCATTCCTTTGATAAGACAGAATCCATAGTTCTCATGTTTTAAGCATCTGTACTTAAATATTGCATTCATACCAAAATATACTCAAGGCTTTAGAAGAAAAGAAATGAAGAAGGTTTCATTATGTGAGAGTGTCACATCAAAGTCTTGATTGTCGGATAATTTGTGCAAGTAGTTCAGTATAATCAATAATGCATTCTATTTATTTCCATTCTATTTCAATTTCACTTTAAAGGTTGTTGGTATGGAATGATAATTCTTGTGGTACAAATATTTAATGTTATTTCTAGGCTGAAACCAGGGGCTACGCAAGCTGCTTCACCGGCGTCATGCAAGGTTTGCACCTCATGACTGCTGCTTTCTGCACAACAATATACGTCGTGCACGTCGACATGCAATTATTATAATGTGACCGCAAAAGATAACTCAACATGTCGGCGACATGACCCGAGTGAATGAATTTAGGTTAAACGCCTCTTTGACAAGTGTTTCAGACACAAAGAAAGATAAACGAAGGCATTTTCCACTTTTGTGCAACCCACAGATCATATTATGTTAATCGAACAAACGATCACCGGATACTGGCAATGTTACGGGAAAGAGTCAATAATATTCTTTCGAGATATGTTTTGCATTATACGGGAAACATAAGGCTACCTTCATATGCTAGTAAATTGGGTTCAACTCTCATTTAGTCTCTGAAAAGAACATATTTTAACATTTCTTTTGTTAAATTGTGTTTAGTATAAAACAGAATGTAGCCTATGGAATCTTTTTATTTTCTGAAATTAATTTAAAGAATCTAGTCTTGGTGAGGTGAAATGAGTTTTACGTAACGTTCAAGATTATTGCACTTACATAGCGACGTGCATGAAGGTAAAGTGTGTGGCTCTTGCACTACTGCGGACTCTGTAGTGCGATCCCACTGATATAATACAATGCCGCCAAGTGGCTGGTTATTCTCGTGCATTGACTGGGTCGATGTTTCTGCTGGTGGACCAAAGTTCCCGAATATCATCATAAGCTCAGTAGCATTTATCTATCCTGAGTCAACTACAAAAGAAATGTATGGGCCGAGACTTAAAAACTGCGCCCCACTGTGTTGCAAATGGAATATAGTTCAGAACGTTTTCGTTTACATTTAAGGAGCAAATCTCTGCACTTGGACACAGCAGACGTAATTCAAAATTAACAACCCGTTTTTATTAGTTTCAACAAATCAGTAATGGTACTCTCGTGTCACTGGATTTTCTGGTTCATCGATCTTTTGATTGTCTGGGTTGTTTACAGGCTGACGTCGCATGTCAGGAGTACTGCTGTGCTGTGTCAGGCAATAAATACTTACCTTTTAATGCAAATTGTATGAATGACGGGTGCTACAGGTAGGGCAGGACATGCTGACCCTTTTCGCGAACACCTGGAGTCACCAATGATTTTCAGTGGTCCATTCGTATAATTTCTACAGCTATTTGCCCTTTACGCCAAGTTGAATCTGTTTCAGCAGAAAATCTATTATGGTTATTCTCTTGCATTAACAACTTTTATTTATACTTACATGGATATCCCAATCAGACACAGTATACTGACTCCGATTCGACTAATCCTTGTTTTATCCACTTAATGCCGAACGTAAGGCAGGGTAATAACAAGTGTCATATTATTACGTCTGTTGGTATGACGCGGGTTGGGATCCAACTACCGACCTTGACCACGGATACGGCCAAATCTAATCTGATGTAGACTGGCTTGAGAGTTTTCGGATATTTCTATTTCAGACAGTGTGTTTATTAATCTGGTAAGCTGTATCGGAGTCGGGTAAGACCAATTTGGAAGGGGTCTAATTATCAACATGCCCTTTATGTTGCATACTATTCCAGTAGCTCTAGTCTTTGGTGTCATTTCATTTCAAAACTTTATAGTATATGCACAACCGAGCATGCACTATCTACAAATATTTTAAAGTCATACGACTCTTGTTTAAAAGTAATTTGATCAGGGTTTGATATTTTTTTCAGCTACAGCAGCAAAACCGGATGTTTCAAACAAAACCCTGCAACAATGTATTTTTTTCGGCTGGCAATTTCAGCTGTTTTCAACAGTCGGAAGCATACTTATTTTTTTCTGAATGTTTTGGACAATTATATTTTTTTTATATTAAATCCCAGCCCAAACTGATAATAGTTTAAAGTGTATCATGATTCTAACTTCTTACAGTATACAAACTTCGTGAAACACACAGTATCTATATACTAATTATCACAATTTCATGAACTGTACATACGAAACACATACAACCAGAGATCTGTCTTTCATTTGATAAAACATTGACACGAAAGTGTAAATGCTGCCGTGATGACTGTAGTCTTTCTTCAGTCCATGGTTTGCTGATTAGGAAAGTCTGCAATGTCAAGCCATTCACGATTAATAGTAAATATTCCATTTATTCACAATTAATTTGTTTTTCACTTTCTTATAAAATTACCCAATGCTCATATGCGCTCTGATCTTATTAATTCTGAACATATACTCTCTTTTATACCACATTGGTTGACAGAACCAAAGGTTTCAATTTACAATTTAGAACAAAACCCACATGGTTCGTATACCTTTGTTTAGGTTGCATAGGTGATACGTTTCTGGTAATCATCCTTAAGTGGTCACCGTATCTACACAGAACAGTCCAATAATCATACCTACGATGTTATCATATATTATTCAGATGATAAAGTACGGTGTTTATTATCAGAACGGCCCTCAAGCAGTGAGTAGAGACCTGGATGTCAGCGGTATGAAGGATCATGTCAAAGGTGACAATGGCAACCATTGTCCTGGAAGCCGATACCCACAATAATAATGGCATGTATCCGCCCACGACTGTTGCACATATTCCCTGATCAATTCCGATATTCATTTTTGAGTGAATCTTATGCCGTGATATATGTCAGCGGGGGGGATTTGGGTAATAAACAAACTGTCCTTTCTCTGGCAACTCGATCACTGTGTACCATTATCATCAGCAAGCAAAGACATTGTCAAAATATCACTATTTAACATTTGATTTTTTAATCTCATGGCATTTCGTCACACGGACTAATATTTAGGATGGATCAGCTAGTTGAAATAACATCTTTTTTGCCATAAATTATGCAAACTACAGTCAGATGATTGCATTTGAAAAATATTCATGTATTTTTTTAACATCTGAATCGAAAAACCATGACAACATCAACTTACAGTGCATGTTTTGTCTTCTTCATTCATGCATATGTAAGTACTCATTTGTATGAATTTCAGGAACGACAAGAAAAGACATTGTAGAAACGTATATATCAAAGGATCTCCATTTGTATTGATACTTGTACCCATGGTTACAAGTTTATTTAGTATTTAGAGACAATGATATGTACGACGAAATGATATTGAACAAAGAAAGCGATTTCGATTGTATATACATTGCTATTCATGAAGACAAATAATATACAAGTGGCCATCCGTCTTTAAGTTGGGTATGACGTAAACGCTGACATTGCTTGTTTATGCAAAGAACAAAACACTACCCTTGATTCGTGCAGAAAAACAGCGTCGACTAGGAGAACAACAAAAGAAGTCTCTAAAGAAAGCAATCTGTTGGGAATAGTCCTTAAATTGTTGTCTGACGTCTTCAATGCGGAAGCAACGTAAATATTCTGAAGCATTAAGAAAACATAGACATTCATCGGTTCCGCCATAGTTCAATAAGAACAAAGTCTTGAATGTTGAAAGTCTGGGCACTGCGGAGTTGACGCAATTTGATGTCTGGAGTAAAAGTGGACGAGTACATTACACTTCGCAATCACTCGCCTGGTATCGATAATACAACCCTTTGTCTCAACCGTTTATTCCCTGTTCTCCTGGGGAATGGCACATTTTTTGTTTGGTGGTTTAGCAAATAACGTGAATTGATACAGCATTGTATTTATTCAATATACCACGTGCCATAAAAAGACCCTTTTTGTGTAGGCTTCTCAAAGCCACACGTACAAAGAGCATTTTAAGCAAAACAAATAACGTAAAATAGTTATGATAAATATCTGAATGTAGGAATGGATGAGAGATCATGTGCATCCTGTTTTACTGTCCCTTGGGAATTTCATAAAGAGTTCATCAACGATCGTATTTGTCCTGCACATATACGTATGTACTATCTCTTTAGGTATCTTACTATCAGTTTCTTATGACATTGTACTTACTTTTCTCGGTTTGCAATATATTATCCTTGATTTAAATGCAATCTACATATCACCACTTATTTTTGCAACAGATTGGTTATATTACTGAAAGAAGGGAAATGTAAGACCGGGTATCTATTTTTATGTTTCAAATGATTCTGAAGCTTACAATGTACTCGACAGTATCTAAGTTATCTTCTGTTGTCATGTATGATCTGAAGAACAGTTAATTTATGCAAATAATATGATACATGGAACATAGATATGCAACATGAAGATAGTATTATTCATGAAATATGTCACCACACGATCCAACAATTCAGTTAACCAGTTCAAAGTTGAAATGAACCGTTTCAACTCAAAGCTTGCTAATGTACATTTTAGCGACATGTAATTACACTTTGCGAAAACATGTTATTGTTTCAGCGTTATACAGTCAATGACTACCTAGCCTCCTATACATAAAGGTCAATTGTTGAAAAACAAGAACGTAATAACAGACGTTCCTGCATTCTTAAAGAGTGCGGAGAAACACGCGTAGAAACAATGCCTCAACGGCATACCTTTTGTTCTTCATCCATATGAATGGTCAATATCTAACTACAGCAGAGGCATGTTTATGAAGGGTATGGGCGGAACCGGGTATCTTATGACAACAAGAAAAAAGTATCGATCACTGCAAACAGTAAATGAATGTGGGAGTGCCAGTCACCATATTAAGGGGGCGAAGTATGAGCTTTATATTGATGTTATCAACCATCAGAGGGGAAAATGGTGATAACACCCACACTTTTGAATGTTATTCACATAATGTACTCTTTTACGTAATGTACATAAAGTAGGTTTGATGGTGTTCGTGTGTCATTAGTGTGTGTAAGTGCGTATGTGTAAACAAATATACCCTAATGCAGGGAGTGTCTTGTAATATTAAGTGCTTTAAAGTGTGTTGAATTTAAACTTCAACCTCGATTTTGAGTTGAAAAGCGGCCGCGACGGTTTCAATAATAAACAATTCACATTCATAAGATTGACTACATACAAGTATTCCTTTCGTATCGTTTCGAGAATCTTCCATTGCTACAGAGGTTTTCTCTGTTCCGACAGGTTGAAACAAGTATAGAGTAGTTGGCTATGTTGCATCCTGCTCTTTCTGAATTAGTATATTGAGGGAAGAATAGTCATTGAACCGGATTATTCATTGTTTCTTTGGAAATGAAATAAGGGACGACCAGTTATGAAACAAAATATTGTCAAAGTTCATAAAACCGCTTGACAAAATGGAGAAAAACGGCATATTCATTCACGACACATTTGAATATCTGTGAGAATGACATTAAAACCAATATCCATGAAAATTGTTTGTTTCATTTGGGCTTGAGGTTAAAAGTCGAAAATAATATGAAACTGAAATGACACAACATGCGCCAATAGGACTCACAAGCATAAGCTTTCATATAAGAAACAGATGTACCCATATGAAGGCCACACTCAATCAACTCTTTAATTAATGACACGTAGAAAGCATGTGTTGTAAAGCAGCCCTGCAACAGCAGCCCCGTCACTAGTTTGGAATAAACTGCCCAATTTCGTGACGATGTCCATCAAGACAAACACACATAAACCGAGTGTTCAGAATGCATCGAAATACCTGAAAACCCTTTTCCACTTAATTGTTCGAGGTATGCTAATGAATGTCGATTTCAAAGACGTCAGATTCGTGGACATTACTCTCTAAAAGTTTGTTGAGTGAAGGTCCAGACTTACGTGGCTCGCGGGCACTTCTATTTAACAAAGTGTGCTATAACAATATCGATTGCGCTCATTTATCGTATTTAGTTCCGTAAATTGTCCCCAAATGGTAAATAGAATACCAATTTAAAGCTTTGAGAATAAGCTTTGCACTTTCAAAGACAATTGTGAGTTTCTCATGAATCATGGTCGTGGATAACGTTCACGTTAGGTGGAATTTAGCTTCTCAACCCGAACGAACCTTAATCGATTTTATGCGAATGACACAGCCTACCTCCATTTCATCATTATTGATATTATTAATTCATAATAGTATAACGCAAATGACGAAAAACATGATATTCATCTGCAGGTTTTCTAACGCATGCTTAATCGAGATCGCTAATTGTTTATCTGAAAATATTTTCATGAACTACTTGTCGGAAATGATCAATGATATTACACAATATTCATATGGACAACGAAGGTGAAATAAATAGCATATCTAATTGCCAACTCAAATGATCGATAGGAAAAAAACCAATTCTACATTTCGTGGTAATGTATTGCGTTAATTAGTCACTATGCTTGTACACAATCGATGAAGTTTGTAAGCCCTTGAAAGAATCATGAGCTATATCATAATCATTATACTCCATGCTGCGTGAATTATCTTTTCTGTTATGGAGTAATACTTTACACATTCTCATTCATGGTAAACAACGCTGACTGTTCGCAAATCCATAACATCCATCTATTATTATTATTTTCAGATTAAAATGAATAAACGCAGACAAGAGGGTTTGGGTGATCCTGGTAGTCAGGTTGGTTAGGCTCATCACCAGCTCAGGGCCCTTGCCCCCTCTTCACGTAGCCCAGACAGTGAATGGAACATCTCCCATCTCTGCCTAGTCGAACCCACCGCCAACTTTTCGGAGAATGTTAAGACTCCCCAACACTTGTCAGATTGTCAGAAGGGCTGTAATCCTGGTAGCAAATACGGGTACTCTCCCAATGTCAGAAGGTACGTCAGAAGAGCCTGTCAATAGGTACAGAGAATTCAGTGATATAAATGATTTCATTGGGTTTATCAAAAAGGATAAGATAAGGTTGGTTGGCCTCGATAGGTCTGAGGCTGAATAAGGGCCTATTTAAAATAATTATGTATTTATCATTTTCCATGACGCCCTCCATATGTTCTGGGTCGTACCGTGGATGGACCTCTGTGTCAAAACCACAAGCATGCCGCAGCCGGTAATAAAATATCGAGCCACTCCATCATGTAGCATAAGATACTGTGTTTGTGCCAAAGCTGGACATCCACTGACAATGTGTTGGTCAGTCTCATTGAATTCATTGCATAATCTACATTTCATATTCACATTTTGATGCAAAATCAAACACTGACGGTTTCGAATTGGAAGTGACTGGTCCTGAGCAGCAAACAGAAAGCCCTCTGTTTCACCTTTCAGGCCAGGCGACATCAAAGCAAAGGACTCGACAGGATTGCTGATCTTCTCAACACACTGTACATAAACTCGATGTAGTGGTCGTTCAGAAAGCCTCTCCTTTAAAAACTGCGTCTGGGCCGATTTGATATGGCACTTCGCTTCGTCGAGCAGTACAGAACTATCAACAAAATCAACACCGACATTGAGATTATGTCCCACATTCTTGGCTCGTTTTAGAAAACTGTGGAATGCCTTGTTTTCATTATGAGTCTTGACATGCTACACACGAGAGGATCATCAGACAAATAAATGTGTGCAAAAGTGCACAAAACAATGCTATCATGAAGAGCCCAAACGGTAATCAAACCACGTCCTCCCATAATGATTGGTAAATATTATTATTATTATTTACAGATTAAAATTTAAAAAATGCAGCAAAGAGGGTTTGGTTGATCCTGGCAGTCAGTCTGGTTAGGCTCATCATCAGCTCAGGGCCCTTGCCCCCTCTACACGCAGCCCAGACAGCGAATGGGACTTCTCCCAGGAAGCGCTGCCTAGTCAAACCCACCCAAAACTTTTCGGAGAATGTGAAAACTCCCTAACACTGCAGCCTTCTGCATTACCCAGATTGCCAGAAAGGCTGTATTCCTGGTAGCAAACCCGGGTACTCTCCCGATGTCAGTCAACAGATTGGGAGGTACCAAACCTAAGGCACCGGGAACAATGGGGAGTCGGACAACTTGGTACTTGGGATGCAAGCGTGGCATTTCGAAAGCGAGGTCCGCATCCTTGCCATGTTTTTCCTCAATCTTGTCAATCACATTATTATTATTATTATTATTATCATTATTATTATTATTATTATTATTATTATTATTATTATTATTATCGACATTATAGCTTAAATTCAGCGTTTTGCAATCAGTTTGATAGGCAGCTATGCAACTTTGGAATGCACCCTCATTTGTTCATCAGCCCATAAATGACTAAATTTGAAACCGCTCTCATATTACCCTGGCAGTTTAAAGGGATACAACTCTGCACAGTGCCACCTTTTCATAGTTACCTTTTCAAGTTACCAATAAAGGTATACATGCATGTATATAACTACATGTACATTATATGACATTAAATGAGGCACAGTGAATATTCTCGTATGATCTAAGCCTCCTCCTCTGAAACAAAACGTTTCTGCATGAGCCTTGACGATTTGTGTTCTGAAGGCAAATGATTACATGCTGTGGTTGGTTTCCTGGCTTTACTCGGGGCTATATTACATCGTTACATTGACTGTCCCTCGCCCGTTCTATGAGCCTATCACTGTAGGTGAGAGAATATGTTCGATAATATTACGGTCAGGGCACTACGATTCATTCATACATCGACATCTTGATATTTTTGGCGATTGTTGCATCTATATGTAATGGACGTATACCAACGTATAATCCTGTTTAGTTGGCTGTCTGGTTATTGGCTTCCGCGTAACGTGTTCTCTGTCCATCATGTTCTTGCAGTAGAATCTGTTGTCATTATTTAACCTGCTCATCTTAATCGCTCTCATATACGCAATTGTTGTTGTTAATCCTCCACCTACCAAATATATTCTGTACCATGTTCATTTTTTAGCCCCGCTTGGCAACGGTATAAAGATCTACATCGAAACGTCGCCATAACAGTAACATAAAGAAGTTGTTTCTTCTTGTGTCTTCTTTGTGTACCAACGTTGTCCTACATCTGAGGTCAGCCACTGCTCTGTATCAAATAGGCGTGTCGAGCCTTGTTCGTGAGGGATATGTTTAAGGTGAAATTCAGGATTATTATACTTATACATTGTATAGCGTGTGTGTGTGAGAGAGAGTGCGTGCGTGCGTTCGTGCGTGCGTGCGTGCGTGCGTGCGTATCTCTGCTTATACTAGTCCGTACTGATGCCAGTATTATAGTTCCAGCACACTCAGACACAGTATACTATGAGCCGACCAGTCCTTGTTTGCCCCTTAATGCCGAGCGCCAGGCAAGGTAACACGTACCATTTTATAACGTCTTAATCGAACAGTATAGGATAGGAGGATGTAGGATATGAGCCCGTTTTTCACGCTGGAAATGTCGAAGGGAAAGGAACACTTTGGCATATTGGTGTGAGAATTATCAGACATGGTGAAATAGCTTACAACCAGTCCGTTTGCCCTTCTAACCTTTGAAAGTTTTATGAACCTCCTTACCAGATGCGTGTGCAAATGTTTTTATCGAATATGTTTTCAGAAAATCATCTTGGGTCAAAGACTTTATGTTCAAGTTTTAAAACAGAGCCTCAAGAAACCTAATAACCTGTTAATCCATACCCAGGAAGTGTCAAATGAACAAATCTAATTCTAATTCACATAAACACTTTTCATAACTTTCTTGGTGATTTATTTAAAAGATAATTATTAAACTGCTTTCTCTTTGCGCGTAAATGTTGATAAAGATTTGAAAATCTACGCATTCGGTGTCAAATGTATGGCTAAAACGCCCCTTGTAGAATGTTCATCTAACACGCACAACAAGCTTCAGGACATGCAAAACATCAATATACATAAAAGTAATTTTATTAGCTACTCATTGGCCCGAAATGGTTTTAAATATCAGCTATAATTGATAACTGGTAGAGTGCATGGTTTGGTGAAGTTTGCTTTAACGCAGCTGTTCTCAAATGAAAATAGTTGGGTCACGACATGCCAACTTAACATGGGAAACAAGCCCAATGTTATGCAGATCGTACAAGTTAACAAGCGACATCCGGGCGACCAGGTAGTGGAACTGTAACGGCTAGAAATCATATAGGCAAATACAAATCATGTGTTGACACGTACATCATATTGTCTGGACATAAAATACACAAATGTTAGACACTTATATAATTCTAAACAGAAAATTCCCCCGACATGAAACATGATTAAAGATAGTAATATTTCTGCTCCGTTAGCATTTCAATACCACATCGCAAACAACAGATAAAAGTGACACTTTTAATATAGTTTTACCTAATGGTCTTTACATCTAATAGCATTATTACATGGATGAACCGTGCATAAAACCATAGTGGTAACAGACCAAATGTAAAAAAAGTTTTAGAGAGTCATGAAAGTGAACGTTTCTGACGGAAGTCAGGCACTATGGCATGGCTAGGTCAGACTAACCTTCGCTTGTAACGACCCAACACACCAAATGACTCTGTCTATGACGTAGGGTCTTCAATGGATTTTTTCACTTCACAAGCCATTCACACAATGGTGGTGAGTATGTCATGCACTGCAAACATTCAAAACCCCGTGAGCAACAGCACAAACATTCCACTCAAATATCCTTCTTAACGCAGTTCAATTTCAGCAACAATTACCAACGTCATCTTCTAAAGACCACTCAACGACTTTGCTCAAAGTGCGTTGTCACGTGTTAAGTACGTTGACGAGTTTGAAGAAAAGACGCCTTCTGGAAGTATGTTCAGATTGATCGATTAAATAGTATCCTGCTGACATTACCTGAGCTGCACTGAGCAACGTGGTTATATTTTCATAGTTCTCCTCCCTCATCCCGATGTCTGGTGTAGAATAGTGTTAAAGGACGTCCGGTGACCTCATCTTGTTTGTCTGCTGCAAACAGGCACTGAACAAGAACCAACGCAATAAATTTCACCATGAAAAAAAAGCTGAAATGCACTTTATTTTTGCTTTAATTTCCTGAACAATTTCGTCACGCCCATCTGTTATGAGTAAGTGAGTGCCATCTGGTATCAACTTGCACGAGCATGTGATGAGTGAAACGACTTTTTTGGCAAATTATAGTGACTGAACCAAAGCAGTGTCACTCCAAAATCAAAGACGGATTTGTTACTTAATGTCTGGTGATATCATTATGTATATTGCTTAGACATATAACTCCTCTCAAGAGGATAATTGGACCTCGATCTTTGGTGGGTAAATGCTAGCTAATCCCATATGTGTACATGCAATGTGGTTTGAGAATTATTGGTCGCGAACCTAGTTCCTAACTTCATGTTCAGCCAATAAAACCAAGGCAATTTTAAAGAGAATGTCATTCAACCAGAAGTCTGTTATTCGTCCTTCGTCATTCGAGATACGGCAATAAATTATTTCTACATTTGTCTTTTGAGCCATTGAATGACGATGGCGATCAGAGATTTTTCGTAACTCAACTTTTAAATATCACCACCGAAAGGCGAGTTACTCCGTTTTTCGCCCTTTAACATACCCCTTTTTCCAAATTGAGACAAAACGTTCTTATCCTTATCATATCGGAGCAACGTCAGATATTATTCGGAACATCACCATCAGATATTAGTATACGTTTTAAAGAGGAAAACCATTCCTTTTTTACACTCCAGAGAACGATTAACGAACAATCTCGTCATACGGTAATATATATCACAATTCATAATGACTAATGACTTCGTTTATGGCCCCCCAACCTACACTCACACTGAGTCATATACTATGATGTAGCTTAACATATATTTGATAGGGAAATTGAAGTATACATCTCATGTATATTCTAACTGACGTCTTCTCATCATCTGTTCCGGTATCATAATTTCCAGGGTTCTACATGTATGTTTTCAATGTTCAATGGCCAATGTGCACAAGGAATCATTGTCCCGGACAGTACCACATAGTTTGCATAGTCCCTGGATAGTGATAACTAGAGGCAATAGTCCACAGACAATCATTCCCGAGGAACCATTGTCCCGGACAGTACCACATAGTTTGCATAGTCCCTGGATAGTGATAACTAGAGGCAATAGTCCACAGACAATCATTCCCGAGGAACCATTGTCCCGGACAGTACCAAATAGTTTACATAGTCCCTGGGCAGTGATAACTAGAGGCAATAGTCCACAGACAATCATTCCCGAGGAACCATTGTCCCGGACAGTACCAAATAGTTTATATAGTCCCTGGGCAGTGATAACTAGAGGCAATAGTCCACAGACAATCATTCCCGAGGAACCATTGTCCCGGACAGTACCACATAGTTTGCATAGTCCCTGGATAGTGATAACTAGAGGCAATAGTCCACAGACAATCATTCCCGAGGAACCATTGTCCGGGGTTAGGTTTCAATGTCTAACTTTTCTATTCGTGCTCAATGCCCTACATGCCAGAATTCACTGTCCGTTTTCGAAAAATTGTGAATATTATGCTTTACAGAGTCACTTATACACGTGTAGATATTCGTCTAATTATATACGCATGTATGACTTATATGCATGCGATGTATGTATGCGTGTTAAGAACAACACTTTTAATTTCTGAAAACAAAACAGAAACAACTGTGACAAACGATATGTTTCGGTAATATTTATTGTTCATGGTTCATTTCGGGCGTTTTGTATTCACCAGGTGACAATGCAACAGTTTTTCATAAATTTCATCACATCATCCACAAGAATAGAAATAGAAAGAGTTAGATTGTATTTTAGTAAATAGTCACGGGTTAGAAAAGAGTCAATTGCACGATAACGGAAAGTACAATGTCATACAGATTAATTCCAGAAAAGTGAATTCAAGTGCTTTGTAATACTTTCGTTGTAGACTTGAGTAAGATATGTGACACTGTTTACCCATCTATGCTGGAAATAGCGAGGCTAGTGAAACCGCCTCATCTGTTTCATATTTAGACAAGACGGAATACATCCTCGAATAGCAAACTTTCCCTTATATCGAGCAATATTCCAGCAGCTCCAACCTTTGGTGTCTACAGTTCATGTGTTCCATACTATTCTTGCTCAAAAGGCGTTTGATCAGGGTTACAACATTCAAGGCATCAGTAAAACTTTCAAAACGTTTTATAGTAGGCGTGTGAAGGACATTTCCAAATTTGACGCATCAGTGACCAACATGATGTCCGTGATGTACCATGCTCAGCTTTTGTATTACCATAATGTGTACCTTTTTTCAGGTGAACAGTTGACTTGCCTTTGCATGTGTTTGTGGCGGGTGCCACTGCTCGGGCAGGATACGCTTATCTATTCGCGAACACCTGGCTGATCACTAGAAGATAGTGATTCATAAACACGTGTTTTTGATGTTGTCGCAATTATACAATGGACTGTGCTAATTTCTTGGGGCAGGATACGCTTATCTTTTCGCGAACACCTGGTTGATCACTATAAGATATATACAATGGAATGTCCTTATTTCTTGATTGGTTTAGTGGATTATGGTTAATGTTTGAGACATGAACCTGAAATACGAAATTTCGTATAATTCGTGCGAAAAGTTTTGTTGAGCTATGAAGTCCGGTAAAATAGAGGAATGGACATGTTATCAGATTTCAGAGTCAAACACATATCAGCTTAAACAAATACATTTTGTAAATGAAAAACATCTACCAATACAATTATTCAATGTAGTATATGCGTGGAATATGAGACAATGAAATGCTATATCATCGGAGCCATGATACACTTCAGTCATGAATCTTTAACTGACTATCGTCATGGTCTTGTAAGAAAAAAATAGGAAGCAACATCTTATGTTTATATTATCTGAAACAAATCGTCCCTTCAGATTCGAGAATGAATATTATTTGGCGTTGAACAAATTTCATTTCAACGGCTGAAAAACGGCTTAATACTCGTTACAAATGACTCTTTTGAGAAAGCCGCCACAATGAGCTTTTTTTAAATGCTGGGCCTTCTCTGTGTCTGCATAACAATGTGCAGCTTCGATTGATAAACATAATATAGTCATCGATAAAGACTGGCGTGATGTACCGTGCTTAACTTTTGTATTACTATTACTATTATAAAAAACAAACAAAGTTAACCAAACTCAAACCCAACCCTCTTCAAAATGTGTAATTGACATTAGAAATAGATTTGTGAAAGAATGCTATAATATGTTAAAGTCATACGATAATGTTGGGAAGTGCATCTTCAGGTCAGAAAACAATGTAATCACGGATTCATGGATTCTTGATTAAATCAAGAAGAAACTGTACATATGGTTTGCATACAATTCTCACTGAGACTAAAGGATACTTTTTTGCGGAATAGAATATGTAAAACTATTAACAATTTTAAGGTTTTTAAGAACTTTAGAATGTATTTATGCACAGTGGTGGAGCCTTCTTTCTTACACACCTGTGGGTGGGAAACCCGTTTGAGATAATTGGTATCAAACATGTGTGTGAGATCGAATTCCAGGCCCGTGATTGGCTACTCCATGGTGATGACCTGAGGTCAGATAATGACGGACTACTTTCCTGAGTGTAAGTCATTCATAAGTTGCTCGTGCTTCAGTCGAATGTTCACCTACGTGTTGAACGACGGGATCGTGTAATTAGTAATAGAAATAAACCAAGTCGTTTGTTTTATTGTAATTGTTATCAGTTACATTATCTGTTGTTATGTCAACGTTATGGTTTTTTTTAGTGTAACCCCCCCTGGATGCCACAGCGACACATATGTCCCTCCTCTTCAACCCTCACTTCGAAGTCGAATAAAAGTCAAAATACATCACGCAAACTAATACACCTCACAGTTTTGAATCCCCCCCCCCCCCCCCCCGCCCCCTTCTGTTTGTCATTTACTGTCATTATAAGCAAAGCAAAATTTCGGAAAGTGACTTCTGAAAATTAGGCACATCGTAAATCTCGCCAAATCACAATTAACGGCGTTATTTACTGTGTGTTTAGAAATCTAAATATTGGATATTAGTGATCACGGGTATCAAATCACTACTGATAATTCCGAAACGTCGCTGATAAGCCTAGAATCGTTTAGTATGTTTTGAAAAATACGCATACACGAACGTCGAAGTGTACGTTCCGCCATATTGGATTGTGTTTACAAAATGCCGGTTATGAGACGCCTATTCGATCCTAAGGTATATTTCAAACGCAGCTGCTATAGATGCATCCCTGAATTCCTCATGTATTTTAGAAAAAAAATGACAAATGGTCTTTGTCAAATATACAAATTATCTAGATGAAATCATGCGAAGTAAATTAGGTGTGGAAACGAACACTGTGCTCGGAAAACTGTACTTGTTGAAATGTAAACAAAGCAAAATTCAGATTTTACACTGTGTAGCATTTTTAGAGGTACTTTCGTGAAACTGTTGCATACATTGGCTCGATCACGCGTTTGACAATATTCCTGGGAAGAATATCGTTGCACGAATTATGAAATTTCAAATATATACATTACAATGATGTGGCAAATTCAACAGAAACCGTAAAAGTTTCCGTTCTGTGTTACGCCATCTAAATCACGCACAACGACTAGGGTAGTTATCTGCATTTCTGACTAATTCTCTTTGTTACATTGGAAAACACGGTAAACAAATAACAGTACGCAGACTGTCAGAATGTTTCTGATTACTTACGTGACACATTTATGTAAATATGATCCCTCAATTAACGAAAATCCTCCTCTGGAAATCCCGCGTAAAGTTGTCAGTGAACACGCCATTTTGTAAAAGTAGGTCACCGGTAGTGATGCCATACGGAAGTAAACATTGTTGTACATATTTGGTAACTTCTTTAAGGTGTAAACTTTTAACTCGGCACCCAGTCTGTTCTTTGTTTTTGTCTAGTTTGCATTATCATCATCGCCTTAATAATCCTCAGATATGGCGAAATCTTTTTGTGTAGGGTCACATTATTGATGAGAAGTAAGCAGTCCATAGGATGACGTCACTTATGACAGTGGTGTTATGTATTAATGCGCAAATGCGATCATCAGAATAGACAAAATACATCGATTCGTTGCTAAAAGGGTGCGTACGAAACAGATTACTGCATTCGTGCCTGACAGATACCATTGATATTACAACTCGTTGTTACAAAGCGTATCTAAATCGCTTTCGCTCGTTAGATACGCTTTGAAACAAGTCGTTGTAAGATCAATGGTATCTGACGAACACTCGTGTAGTAATCTCTATTTCTACTACATTTTATAAATTTCTACTGATGTGCCATGTATAATATATGTAGTTACATAAGTATGGTGGCCAGTGGCCTACATCAACTGAAGTCAAGTTTTATTCAAATTGATCAATTAAATGATGTTCACAACACGCACGCACACACACACACACACACACACACAGACACACACGCACGCTCGCACGCACGCACGCACGCACGCACGCACGCACGCACGCACGCACGCACACACACACACAGATACATACATACGCATTAAAACGCGTTCATGTATTGACCAACAAATTATGCTAATCTTTTTTCCCTTAGGTAAGATTACATTTGATTAATGTTCACCCTTTACGGTTTTCTAACAGGCCCGAATTATTGGCCTTAAAGAAAAGAACTTAATTATGATATCAATCACGCAGTCCCGCCATCGCCATCTTCCCAAGGCAAGGTCGTTAACTGACTAAAACAAGTGGAAACTGAACTTTCATAGTACGGTGTTAAGCAACAAACAACAATTAATTTTTTTAATTGACAATTGTGTGATTGACGGGTGTTACCGGTAGAGCAGGACATGCATACCCTTTTCGCGAACACCTGGAGTCACCAATGATTTTCAGTGGTCCATTCATTTATAATTTCCACAGTTATTTGCTCTTTACGCCATGTTGAATCTGTTTCAGCAGAAAATCTAGGCCGGTTATTCTCTTGTATTGGCAATTTTTATTTATACTAACACTGATTTTGAGTGATTCATTTATTTAAATTTCAATGCTTTATGGTCATGTTATGAAACATTTAACATAGGTCCGCATTGCGTAAAGCCGCAAACGTAACGTCACTAAGTTGAATGTCGTCCAACTCAATGGCGAATTACTTTACATGTTTTCCTGAAATTGTCAATAAAATATGGACAAGCCAAAAATGAAAATATGAAACATATATATGTCAATATAGACATAAATGTTAAAGATATTAATAACACATCATAATAGGATTAACCACCAGAAACCATTGGGACTGGTGGTCACACGACATTTTACAGGATGGACTATGTTCAGTGTAATGTTATTTATATTTGGGGGTCTAAAGTATTTTCGATGTTGATCTTTCTGGGGTGAAGAAAACCCAAAACGATCATAATTTAGTTATTCAGTCATTAAAACGCGAATCATGATTAACGAAATAATTCGTTAAAAGTTATTCGAATCTACAATGACGAATGATTTGTAATCCATCTGTCTCAAACTAAGAGTGGTTACTTAAATAATATAGGACAAATTCTAGAAATATGTAATTCAAGTATGTACGCAAATGTCTCAACTTTCCTTCGATAGATTCAACAATGAACCATCAGCAAGTCTTCACACGAGCTCTTTTGAATTTGAATATTCCTGATGATGTAAATACACGGAGTGTCGTGTTTGGGCCAAATGAACATTTCTCCCAAATGAATCAGGGCGAAATGTCATGTACAGCACACTTACAAGCCCTTGAGAATTAAATATTTATTTAAAATCTTCTCCCACAGAAACAACACGCAACGTCTTTGCCCAGAAATTTTTGTGATAAGATAATAATTGGCTTGATGGATGTCAGGAAACCCTTTCATGTAGATGAAAGTATCTTCTGATTTATCTGCCTTTAATAGCTTCCTACTGGCACTGAATAAGCTGCATTTGGCAATCAATAAGGTATTCACGGTATTTCTCACTTCTCCCAAAATATGTGATGTAAGTGTGTATAATGAAAGCATCTGACACTACACGCCTTACAGTGAAGCAAACGATCTGTGGTAAGCAAATATAATGTGAGAAATAAGATGCCACTTTCGATACTTAAATTCTTTATTTCAGTCTCATCATTTCCTGGATGATCTCGTCGTGGTCATCCGTTCCACAGGAAACCATACGACCCGGTAACGTGGTATAAACATTATGCTGGTTCAGACTGATCGGGCGTTTTCTTTTACCACTGAAACAAGATGTCATGTTACAGAAGCTCTGAATAATCGACAAACAGTCCTTGACTTCATATCAACTGATCTCACACGATTTCTCCTCCATTCTCTGCTGTCGTACTGATGGTACATGCAGATGTTGGTGTATTATAGTTAAGGAAAACAATAAGTACTTGCAGTCAGAAGAAGTATATAAATGCACACTTTACGTTGTATTCGGCTATCTGTAAGACCATATTTTCATATTCGTCACCAGATTTAGCAATGTTCTATTTCAGCAACAAAAAGCTGCAGATGCGGCATGTTATCCTAAAAGTAAAACGCATATTATATGAGGTAAAAAGAACCTTTTAGTAATGGTATCTTGTCCACATGTACAAAGGATAATTATATAGCATTTGATGGTATTGCTAAAGGCTCGTCATGTTTACTTACATCTTTAAATTGCATACATAATATATACAACATGTGGGTACAAAAGGATACTTGAAAAGAATCATGCTTGGTTCAAATTCGTTTCAGATAGATGACATTAACAATTTCTAATTCGTTGAGATGCTTCAAATGCCAGGGAGATGGGTTTTTTCTCTCTTTCTCTTTGTATGTGATTTCTATTTTCAGTTTTCTCTGTCGATCGACTAACCTAGCAACCAACCATTTTTGCGAGAAAAAAACATTTTGAACAAATAAGTAAACATGTTTTAGGTGAAATAATGTATTCGTGTTACAGTTATATCATGTTCTTGAAACATTCAATATTGCAATGTTGCCAGAATATAATACTTTCAATTGAATTCGTGTTGTAAATCTATATTCCACGACGGAATATTGTCATTAGGTAAAACCACACCTGTATGATCAATGTTCACATAATGACGAAGTCAGTTTACCCTTAACATCAAAAATCACACCATACATCTGCCTGTTTTGAGTTCCATAGAACCCGTCAGAAAATTAGTCAATATAACTCCACAGGAAACACATCTCGCGTCTCATGACAAGAGGGATGACTTCAACGTTCCAATGTTAAACTTTTCCTTGATGTGGAGCAGTATTCCAGCAGCTACAGTCTTATAGTTTGGTGTCAACATTTCCCAACTTTGGAGGTTCAATCGAGGATGCTCTTTCTACAACGATGTAATAGAGCGTAATATGATTCTTGCTCAGAAGTTGTTTGATCAGGGTTACAACATTCAAGGCCTCAGTAAAGCCTTCAAAAAGGTTTATGGTAGACATGCGGAGAACATTTACCAAATTGACGCATCAGTGGTCTGATACAATTTCCTAATTTGGCTTGTACCGATATGTTCCCCTGTTTGTAAATGGTGCCACCCGTGGAGCAGGTTACGCGCACCTGCTATCATCACTATTTGATAGTGATTCATTAACATGCTTATTATATAGTTACAATCGTAGAATGGATTAATTATGATTACGGAAAGGGTTTTGTCGCTTTTATATAGATAAACTACATGTATATCTAAAGGTATACGTATTAATTACGACTATAATCATGCTTGTTTACAATTGTGTAACCTACACATATTACTGATTTCACTCTTGGAGATGCCAGACTTATTAAGCTTACATTGAAGATCTGGTATTATTTAAATGTCAAATGATGATCCTTAGAATATTACATTCCAAGTTTTGCATACCTATTTCATTATCAAACTATGTTTTCTGCATCAACCCACAGCACAGCTCAAAATACACATTGTTTTTATTAACACATTGAGCTTCTATATAAGTCAATGGTATAGTCGTGGCGAATCCAGAAAACCTGCCCACTCCGCGTTTGATCCTTTGATACAGAGCTGAAGACGTGACAGTTTCAACCTGCTGTTCGTGTAAAACTGAAAACGTGAGTGATCCTGTTTGATACATACATGACAACGCATCAAAGCTTTATGCTTGCGTAATGCAGCATGTAATTCTTTGATGTACTGAAGTGTTGATTTTTACACCCGAAAAAGTTTTTGTCCATAAAGCACCGCCAGTATGTATGAATGATATATGTTACGTGTCACGTTTATCACTTTGTGTGCATTTGATGGTGATAATGAGTCTATATGAGGCATAGCATATGTTTAAAGAGGTGTGTTGCATTCTCTTTGATATATTACACTAAATACAAAACTTAACTTAACTTACACGTCTTGAGCTACCTATCGGATTGTCTCTGAAATAACTGGCTACACGATGCAATTTACAGCCATATATAAGTTTTAAAAACTTTCTAAAGCAGATTGTTAAAATGTATGAAGACGTTTATCAAGTTTTGTTGGCATGTGCTGATTCTTAACCCCACTGTTAGCAAGAGGCTTTAACCATCGTGCCGCAAACATGCCGTAAGTGACATTGCATGGTAGAAATATCTGGTCATGCAGACAGGGCACGATGACACACTGGATCTAAACATCACGGCTGAGGGTTGGTCTTCTTAGCTTGTTTTAGTGTTGTTTAACGTCACACGCAGCAATATTTCAGATATATGACGGAGGCATGTGAATAATCGAGCCTGAACCAGACATATAAGTGACTCATATGATGTTCCACGTCCACGGCCTTCGGGTTACGATGAGTCAACGAGCGTGACCACCTGATTCGGTTTACAATTGGTCTTCAGCAACGCATGCTTGTCGTAAGAGATGATTAACGGTATCGGTTGGTCCGGCTCGCTGAATTGTTTGATGCATGTCAAAGTATCCCAATTGCGTAGATCGATGCACATGATTATCTATTCTTTACAGACTACCAAAATGATTAAATATTGCTGACTGCGGCGTCAAACTACAAACAAACAAACCTGATTCATTTTATCTTATTACCACAAACAAAGGTCTCTTGGGACCTATTCTAAGTCGGATTTCCAAGATGCAGGAGGTAAATATACGTTGGTCTTGAGATGCATTCAACCTGCTGAGGTCAACTAGTACATATAATCTAACACTAACTCTGCAATATGCACCTTTTCATTTTCTTAAGATAGGTGCTTCTGTTAAACAAGGTGTGTCTGATCTCACTGAATTATTTAAATAATTGTAACTAATTTCACTTTATTCACGACATTCATCTCTTCCATCAAGTCCAAGCCATAGACACACCGACCTTTCAAACATTATAAAGAAACGTGCCATGTTCTCTGAATATTCCAAATCCCAGAGAGAGCAACCGCCTGACCATCCAACCAACGGCAGCAGCAACAGCTATCTACAAAACACGTTCTGGCAACCTATCGGGCAACATGCTAAATAGTTCGACTGGCGTCTTCTGAAAGAACATTCTGATTGATCTCGACTCTGAAGATCCGGAACTGAAGTGAGTGTTTCGGTTAGTTGTGATGGTTTCCCCCAATATTCCCAAAATATCTGATATGTTGAAGGAAGTTCTGTGACATTCTGAGTGTCTTTATGTCGCAGATAGCCTCTAAATAGGAACAAAAATATACATCTTGGCTGTGGTAAACAGTTCGATATAAACGTAGGAATGGCAGTCCTAGCTTTTCAGTTTTTAACCTCTTCATTCACTTCCGAAAATCAACGGACCTATATAGTCCATAAAAACTTTTTAATCAAAGTTTGTTCGTGCTTGTAGATTGAGAACATACGCAAAATGTGCTACGTTGACAGAAATGTCCTGTCAGAAAAAACATGATCTGCGATGAACTAGTAAATGTATCTTTATACATCATTCTGTAAATACTAAACTGGATGAGCGTCTTGATAGTGTACGTATCTTTATACATCACTCTGTAAATACAAAACTAGATAAGCGTCTTGATAGGTGTACGTATCGTTATACATCATTCTGTAAATACTAAACTAGATGAGCGTCTCGATAGTGTACGTATCTTTATACATCATTCTGTAAATACTAAACTGGATGAGCGTCTTAATAGGTGTACGTATCATTATACATCATTCTGTAAATACAAAACTAGATGAGCGTCTTGATAGATGTACGTATCTTTATACATCATTCTGTAAATACAAAACTAGATGAGCGTCTTGATAGGTGTACGTATCTTTATACATCATTCTGTAAATACTAAACTAGATGAGCGTCTTGATAGGTGTACGTATCTTTATACATCATTCTGTAAATACAAAACTAGATGAGCGTCTCGATAGTGTACGTATCTTTATACATCATTCTGTAAATACTAAACTGGATGAGCGTCTTGATAGGTGTACGTATCTTTATACACCATTCTGTAAATACTAAACTGGATGAGCGTTTTGATAGGTGTACGTATCTTTATACATCATTCTGTAAATACTAAACTGGATGAGCGTCTTGATAGGTGTACGTATCGTTATACATCATTCTGTAAATACAAAACTAGATAGCGTCTTGATAGGTGTACGTATCTTTATACACCATTCTGTAAATACTAAACTGGATGAGCGCCTTGATAGGTGTACGTATCTTTATACATCATTCTGTAAATACTACACTGGATGAGCGTCTTGATAGATGTACGTATCTTTATACATCATTCTGTAAATACTAAACTGGATGAGCGTCTTGATAGGTGTACGTATCTTTATACATCATTCTGTAAATACTAAACTAGATAGCGTCTTGATAGGTGTACGTATCTTTATACATCATTCTGTAAATACTAAACTGGATGAGCGTCTTGATAGGTGTACGTATCGTTATACATCATTCTGTAAATACAAAACTAGATAGCGTCTTGATAGGTGTGCGTATCTTTATACACCATTCTGTAAATACTAAACTGGATGAGCGTCTTGATAGGTGTACGTATCTTTATACATCATTCTGTAAATACTAAACTGGATGAGCGTCTTGATAGATGTACGTATCTTTATACATCATTCTGTAAATACTAAACTGGATGAGCGTCTTGATAGGTGTACGTATCTTTATACATCATTCTGTAAATACTAAACTAGATAGCGTCTTGATAGGTGTACGTATCTTTATGCACCATTCTGTAAATACTAAACTGGATGAGCGTCTTGGTAGGTGTACGTATCTTTATACATCATTCTGTAAATACTAAACTAGATGAGCGTCTTGATCGGTGTACGTATCATTATACATCATTCTGTAAATACAAAAAAATTAGATGAGCGTCTTGATAGGTGTACGTATCGTTATACATCATTCTGTCAATACTAAACTGGATGAGCGTTTTGATAGGTGTACGTATCTTTATACATCATTCTGTAAATACTAAACTAGATGAGCGTCTTGATAGATGTACGTATCTTTATACATCATTCTGTAAATACTAAACTAGATGAGCGTCTTGATAGGTGTACGTATCATTATACATCATTCTGTAAATACTAAACTGGATGAGCGTCTTGATAGGTGTACGTATCTTTATACACCATTCTGTAAATACTAAACTGGATGAGCGTCTTGGTAGGTGTACGTATCTTTATACATCATTCTGTAAATACTAAACTAGATGAGCGTCTTGATCGGTGTACGTATCATTATACATCATTCTGTAAATACAAAAAATTAGATGAGCGTCTTGATAGGTGTCACGTATCGTTATACATCATTCTGTCAATACTAAACTGGATGAGCGTTTTGATAGGTGTACGTATCTTTATACATCATTCTGTAAATACTAAACTAGATGAGCGTCTTGATAGATGTACGTATCTTTATACATCATTCTGTAAATACTAAACTAGATGAGCGTCTTGATAGGTGTACGTATCATTATACATCATTCTGTAAATACTAAACTGGATGAGCGTCTTGGTAGGTGTACGTATCATTATACATCATTCTGTAAATACTAAACTAGATGAGCGTCTTGATAGGTGTACGTATCATTATACATCATTCTGTAAATACTAAACTGGATGAGCGTCTTGGTAGGTGTACGTATCATTATACATCATTCTGTAAATACTAAACTAGATGAGCGTCTTGATAGGTGTACGTATCATTATACATCATTCTGTAAATACTAAACTGGATGAGCGTCTTGGTAGGTGTACGTATCTTTATACATCATTCTGTAAATACTAAACTAGATGAGCGTATTGATAGATGTACGTATCTTTATACATCATTCTGTAAATACTAGACTAGATGAGCGTCTTGATAGGTATACGTATCATTATACATCATTCTGTAAATACTAAACTGGATGAGCGTCTTGATAGATGTAAGTATCTTTATACATCATTCTGTAAATACTAAACTAGATGAGCGTCTTGATAGATGTACGTATCTTTATACATCATTCTGTCAATACTAAACTAGATAGCGTCTTGATAGATGTACGTATCATTATACATCATTCTGTAAATACTAAACTGGATGAGCGTCTTGGTAGGTGTACGTATCTTTATACATCATTCTGTAAATACTAAACTGGATGAGCGTCTTGATAGGTGTACGTATCATTATACATCATTCTGTAAATACTAAACTGGATGAGCGTCTTGATAGATGTACGTATCTTTATACATCATTCTGTAAATACTAAACTGGATGAGCGTCTTGATAGGTGTACGTATCATTATACATCATTCTGTAAATACTAAACTGGATGAGCGTCTTGATAGATGTACGTATCGTTATACATCATTCTGTAAATACTAAACTGGATGAGCGTCTTGATAGGTGTACGTATCATTATACATCATTCTGTAAATACTAAACTGGATGAGCGTCTTGATAGGTGTACGTATCATTATACATCATTCTGTAAATACTAAACTAGATGAGCGTCTTGATAGATGTACGTATCTTTATACATCATTCTGTAAATACTAAACTAGATAGCGTCTTGATAGATGTACGTATATTTATACATCATTCTGTAAATACTAAACTGGATGAGCGTCTTGGTAGGTGTACGTATCTTTATACATCATTCTGTAAATACTAAACTAGATGAACGTCTTGATAGGTATACGTATCTTTATACATCATTCTGTAAATACTAAACTAGATGAGCGTCTTGATAGGTGTACGTATCTTTATACATCATTCTGTAAATACTAAACTAGATGAGCGTCTTGATAGGTGTACGTATCTTTATACATCATTCTGTAAATAGTACACTGGATGAGCGTCTTGATAGATGTACGTATCTTTATACATCATTCTGTAAATACTAAACTGGATGAGCGTCTTGATAGGTGTACGTATCTTTATACATCATTCTGTAAATACAAAACTAGATAGCGTCTTGATAGGTGTGCGTATCTTTATACACCATTCTGTAAATACTAAACTGGATGAGCGTCTTGATAGGTGTACGTATCTTTATACATCATTCTGTAAATACTAAACTGGATGAGCGTCTTGATAGATGTACGTATCTTTATACATCATTCTGTAAATACTAAACTGGATGAGCGTCTTGATAGGTGTACGTATCATTATACATCATTCTGTAAATACAAACTAGAAAGCGTCTTGATAGATGTACGTATCGTTATACATCATTCTGTAAATACTAAACTAGATGAGCGTCTTGATAGGTGTACGTATCTTTATACACCATTCTGTAAATACAAAACTAGAAAGCGTCTTGATAGATGTACGTATCATTATACATCATTCTGTAAATACAAAACTAGATGAGCGTCTTGATAGATGTACGTATCATTATACATCATTCTGTAAATACTAAACTGGATGAGCGTCTTGATAGGTGTACGTATCTTTATACATCATTCTGTAAATACAAAACTAGATAGCGTCTTGATAGATGTACGTATCGTTATACATCATTCTGTAAATACAAAACTAGATGAGCGTCTTGATAGATGTACGTATCGTTATACATCATTCTGTCAATACTAAACTGGATGAGCGTCTTGATAGGTGTACGTATCTTTATACATCATTCTGTAAATACTAAACTGGATGAGCGTCTTGACAGGTGTACGTATCATTATACATCATTCTGTAAATACTAAACTGGATGAGCGTCTTGACAGGTGTACGTATCATTATACATCATTCTGTAAATACTAAACTGGATGAGCGTCTTGATAGGTGAACATTTATGACATGAACAGAGAATGGTTTTGTATGTGTAACTTTAGGTGGACCTTTGGCCTACTTAAATATCACATATAAAGGTGAGAGGGCTTAAAATATATACCGTGTTTGAAAACGTACCCTCCATTTCCCACAATCTGATGTTAGCCCGTAAGAAGTTATCACACACGTCCACTGTTACCATAGACCTTTGGTGGAAACGCCTGTTGTGAAACGTGTATCTACTTAACAGTGACAAAAGCCTGTCCATAATCATAAGAAATATCTGCTGAAGGCAGATTACGTTATACGATTCCGACTGTAGCATTTGTTTATGAATCACTATTAAATAGTTATGATACCAGTTCTTTATTAAATACGAGCTGTCAAAAAAAACATGCAAAGGAAAGGCAAGTGTTAACCTGCAAAATGCCCTCCACATGTCCACATGTCCACCATAAATTCTTTTTGAAAGCTTTACTAAGGCCTTGAATAAATTATGAACAACAATCTATAAAGCTCTTCAAAATCTTTGTGGAATGTGCATCCTCGATTGTCGCTAAAATGTTGTGAAATGTAGACACCAAAGACTGGAGCTGTTATTGAAGGTACTAAAGGGATATTTGACTACTGAACGTCGTCCCTCTTGTCATATCAGTATTCTATATTCTCTTGTTTTGATTTTGCCAATCAGAGCAAACATTCCGATTCATATGTATACTGAATCCCAAAAGAAACGTCACCATGGATAGATATATGAGAAACCTTATTTGTCCAAACACTGTAAACATACTTTGAGACATATTAAAAAGATGAAACTTGGCAAAACTGATCATCAAGGTTGAAATTAAAGTGTCAAATGTTCTTAACGTGAAACACAACACTAGTCTCTGAGAAAATGGAATCACAAGTTAGTATCTCGTGTGTCCGCTATGTGCATTGATGACTGCCTTGCAACGTCGATACATGGAATGGATGAGGCGATTGATGAAGGCCAGAGGCACTTGAGCCAACATTCTAAGGAACGCCCGACGCAGTTCAGCTGCAGTTGTCGGCCTTGGTCGGACACCAGTCAGCCGCCTTTGAATCTCGTCCCACAGGTGCTCAATGGGATTAAATCGGGACTGAAGGCAGGCCTGCATGGTTCTGATGCCATTCTGCTGGAGGAAGTCTCTTGATGCTCTCGCAGTGTGGGCACGGGCGTTATCATGCTGAAACTCGTGGTTGCAGCGACGTGCCAAAAGAGGTATGGCGTGTGGTCTCAAGACTTGATCAATGTACTGAGCTGCTGTGACAGCATTGCCTCTCCCTGGACCGATGTTCTGGAAGACCACAGGGCCGACCACACCATGATGCTCGGACCACCCCACGAATCTCTCTCAACAGCACAATCATCCGAATAACTTTCCCCACGGCGTCGCCAGACTGTCTGTCTGCCATCTGCTGTTGAAATACAGTAACGGCTCTCGTCTGAGAAGTGGACTTCCCAGCGAAGACGGTCCCAGCGATGACGTGGTGTCAGAATGGGTCCACGGTGTGGCCTGTGACAGTGGAGGTATCTGCTCGTCAATTGTCGACGCACGGTGTCCACACTAATGTGTCGCTGGTGTGTCCCCATGGTCTGTCGAGCAGTTTCCGAAGCAGTAAAAGAGCGATCTTGAAGTTGCTGTCGCACAATCTGATGATCCTGACATCGGGTGGTGACCCTTGGTCTTCCACTACGTGGTCGGTTATCTGTAGTGTTGGTGGTCTGGTACCGTTGCTGGAGCCTGTATATGGTACTTACGTGGACTTGAAATGCATTGGCTACTTGTCGGGCGGTTTGTCCAGCTTGCAATCGTCCAAGGGCTTGGTGTCGCTGATTTCTTGTCAATCTTGGCATGTCGTAGCAATTCAATAACGAATGAATGTTATCCGATCTGGGTGGATTTTTATAGGGCAAGAAATGGGGGAACGCATGTGCATTTCAATTTGCACGGAACTCACGTGCATCGGATTACCATGGCCGTTGCCGTGATGCGTTTGGGCGATTGGTTTTATTGTCATCTGCTTTTTATGCAGTGTCATTATTTCATTATTGTCATCAACTTTTTATGCAGTGTTACTTGGTGTGACGTTCAGTATATAAATAAATAAACCAGCAAGGAGGCAGCACAATTTGTGTCCATTTGTGAACAATGCATTACAACTTAAACTACCCTAATCAATGTACTTACGTCCTATTGACCTTAACATTCTATCTCAAAAATAAACTGTAAATGGTAATGAAAAATACTCAAGATATTGTGGACATAAGCTTTGTTGACGTCCACTTCAAATTGTGTGTCAACCCTTTTGATATAACCATGACATATGACAGATGATGATGTTATTATTTATGGTGCATCTTCAATGATTTTGCATGCATTAAACCAAACATTTGAGTCATGTTTTACAATGTGACCTCAGACGATCAGACCGTATACAAAGGTCAACCAACTGATGATACGATCGTGACCCCATCCTGTAGAGCATGACTATCATGTTTTGTCAAATTCATATAATAAAACATTCAATTTATCGTGTACAGAAGCTTTACTGACATCATTCTGAGTGACTTTGACCTTCAATGTCATCCAATCAAAGGCAATATACATATATGAATTCCCCACATGATACTGACAATACATTTACGTTCTGACTGAAACTATTGACTTCAAAGGGACCATGACAGGCTAACAGCCAAGCCCCTCCCCTGAAAATCAAATGTCTGCATGTTATGCAATGTTGGTGTCGTAACCAGTTTGTTTGCAAAATACCTATATATCGAGAAATGGTACAGTAAAGAGTACAATGCTCATATGAGTATGTTTTTTCTTGATGATGATATTCTTACATAGTAGAGCAAAACCACTGTCTATGAGTATCACGATATGCAATGGACTGTTGCAAATGGTTTGAACGAGTTATTGTGTGCAGTTGTGTGACTGTAATTGTGACTGTAAGCTGAATCCTATAACTATAATAATTTCAATCTTGCTACTGTACTCATGTATTATGGTGAAAAAAATCCAAGTCCTCACCGGAGTTCCAAAACTAACACAATTTCAGGGTATGTCACATTAGACAGGCCGCAGGTTCGATGAAGGCACAACACAACGTATCTAAAATATCAATTGGGTGATGGTGGCAAGAAAAGCGACAGAACGTGGCAAATCAGATACTATTTCATAACATACGACATGTGCTCTGGGACATTTCAGCTCAAATGGATATGTTGTTTGTCAATGAGCAAATGAACGAGTTTTCAAAATTCACAACTCAGGTTTATAGAAACAAACATTAAACAGGCATGTCTTTGAACTGAAGTAATGGGTTCCTGAACAATTTCAGTAAACTATCAGGTGGTTCAGAGATGTACATTAAAGAGTGGATGTATGAACGTACATGAAGGTTCATCAAACTTATAAGGATATATGTTTGTTTTATGGTTGAATAACCGTGTATGATTTCTGTACTATTAGTGTAGAAATGGCATATTCAAATTGCTACTCTTTCAGACAATGAAAGGTGTATTAGTTTACAAGAAAACCATTCGCAACCAGATTCTACATTTTATAAGAATGATCAGTCGTTATTGTCGTTATTTATAAGTTTTGATAATAAGGAAATAGTTATTACAAGTTGCATTACACATTTCTCCGGGAACTCTTCAATTTGTAATTATAACCATTCCCGAAAGTATGATACGTCCCTTCGGTATGTATTGACACAATAATCCATCTGATGTCTGCCTAATTTAGAATATATCCAATAACTGTCTGGTACAAGCCATATATCATGTGGAATTATCTGTCACGTTAACTTAAATTGATAATTCGATGTTTCAAACGTGGCGATGCAAGATTAACAAAGCAATCAGCAAAATGCCAGACAGAATGTTTCGAAACTTTAAGCCTTCTTGAAGTCTTGAACTATGCTATTTTCTGAAATCATATTGGAATCGTAGTTAAAATGTAATCAAATACCGGTTACTTGTCAACTCTATGTGTATGATTGTGTGAAATATATGACCATCACTTATTTTGGGCGAAAAATGCCTTCGAGTTATTACTGGGACTGACTAGGATTAAAGGAAAATTGAATAAGCAAGCTTTTTGAACGGAGTATCTTAATACTTAATTGTATTTGAAGATATATATATATTAGGCAAATATGTTACATTGTATTTATGCAACTAAGCAAGGACGGATCCATTAAAGATAAACCCATAATTAATATATATCAACATGAAATTAATACACACATTGGTGATTGTAGGCAAGCCGTAACTGTTCATGCAGCAGGCGTAGGGTTTATTTGAAAGCAGTATCATTGTGTAAGTATTTAGGTTAATAATCGGTTTAAATCATGTGAAAAATAAGTGAGAACACGGTTATCGTTTCACGAAAATGCTTCTTTAAAGTGAATAAAAGTAGTCTGTCATTGACTAATAGTTTTAATTTAAAGGCTGGTTTTAATACGTGCAATCAAGGTCATTGGATGTAACGAATATTAACACCTGTAATTGTTTATGTCTCATTTGCATTGAACCATAACCGCAAATACACTTTACCGTGTTTCATAAACCATGACAGGGTAGCAGGGGAGTCCGATTTAGAATTAAAAGGAGAAGTTTTGCTGGTCGTATGTAGCGACATAATGCTTCCAGTGGTAAGTGGCACGCACGCACGCACGCACGCACGCACGCACCTTAGATCTGCCACACATTCAACGACCTACGAGTCATAGGAATACTTCTCTGTAAAGTTTTTGGGCGTTGAAGGTTAGGCGTTATTCTTGGGCAATGGATTGTTTAAAGTTGTTCTTAAGACCCCAAAAAGTTCGAAAATGACACTGATGCGGTGTAGGTGTAGGTCCCCTGGAAAGCAGTCGTAGATGGAAGCGCAGGTGTACACTTCCCATGGTATTCAAATTGATGAAACTTTAAAAGGGAAATTTCCCTGGGAAGTGCAGTTTATAATGTAAATTTGTCACAACCTAGAAAATTTGTTTCAGAATTAGAAGTAGAGGATGACGTTCATCCCCGTCCTTCTCTCAGACGTGTCAGCAGAATGTCTAAGAGCATTTACCATTACGGGGTTAGGAGCGACAATAATATCCTGGATTGATTATTTTAACCAGCAAAACATGTCTGCATAAAAGGAACTTTCTCAATACTTTTACTTGAATATATACGATTGGAAAATATAAAGATATCCCAAATGTTAGAATTATTTATGCTGACATGTACGTAGATTTTAGTACTACGATTTTAGCGCATAAACAACGGCCCTCACCGTCAGCATACGACGATACACAATCGTCTGTCTACAGTCTATGTTTGCGACAGTTTAACTTTTTTCCTTGTTTTGACCTTTGCATTCTTGACATATAGTTAACGTCTTCAGTGGTTTTAATACTTCTCAAAATATATACAGAATATATTTGCATTGTCAGTGCAGACAGCAATTGTTTTAACATTTTACATTGTTGACTACAAATCCAGGTGAGGCACAATGCCGTTGTACAGTTTTTATATTTGCAACATTACCAGTTAAACTAAAGAGCAAGGCCAATGGATTTGCAGAAATTCTGCAAAATCAGTGTTTTCTGGTTCGAACATTTATTAGTATTTGAACATGTTTTCTTCCATTTGTGCACACTGGTAGGGACAGATGCCTCTTTCACGTCGTCTCGTATAGGATACTATATGTAGGTCCGTTCTACTTACCAGCAATATAGACAACATGCTGAACCACCATTATGTACAAGATCCACATCAGTCGCTCAGCAGAGTTGTGTCGCGTAGCTACTCAAGAACCTGCTTGTCGTGAGATGAAAACCCAATGGGATAAGGATAAATATCCGTGCTCTTGCATTTTACCAACAGGGTAAACATTTACGTCACCTACGTCCCACATGTCACTTTGAGTTTCCTCCCCCGTTACAATAACTGCTATAACTAAACAAAAGCGGCAAAACCATTTCCATGGTCATAAGAAATGTCTGTTAAAAGAAAAGTGCCTTGTACGATCCCGACTATAGCATAATGATGTGTTTGTGAATCACTATGAAATGGTGATGATATCACGTTTTCGCGAAAAGGGGAACGTATCCTGCTCCACGGGTGCCCCCTGTCACACACACATAAAAGGTTAGTGTCCATCTGAAAAAAATAAACGGGAACATGAAGTGCAAGTCAAAATAGAGTTAGATCAAATTTGATTTAGATTTAGAAATGGCCTGCACATGTCTACCATAAAACCTTTTTCAAACCTATGTGGATAAAGAATAACTAGAAATGTTGAAATTTACGTATGATGTCCCTAATCGCCGTACGAGATGTTTATGTCGAAAGAAAAGTCATCTTGATACTGTTATAAGTTAGGTAATTGTGGCGGATACGAGTTTCATTTCTGAACACATCATTAGAATGTAAAAACTTTTGATATTACCAATTATGTAATGATATTGATATACTTAAAACTGAAAATGTGGCAATTATTTCACATAAACCATTTTGTAATGAGGATACTAATGCTATTGGGAATGCGATCGTCTTGTTGATGGCGTTTTCCTGAGAGCCTGATTATTATTCATGATATGAGAACTGAAGATGATAAGGAAATTGAAGTGTCCATCAATCCTTTACATGAAAGATTTGTTCTCAATTCCTCTAGGCGAATAATGTGATTAATAGTTCCAAGGCCAAACTTGAAAATCTGCACTAATTTGGGGAAAAAACACTATTGGGGCACAAGAAATCCAAAACGTGTTGGTCGTCCATGGTTGAAGAGCAGAATAAACATTATAAACACACCTCAGAATGTTCTCATCCAGGTATAGAAAATCCTTATTGATAGAAAAGAGGTCTGATTTGATGAGGTAATATGAATCTCAGTCTTGAAAACAACAGATGTCCATAAGTATCACTTTGCTTTTGACTCTAACATGACATTCTTAACAAAACACGTGGAATAAAATAGTATTACTTTCATTTCTGCATCCAAATATACATTAAGCCTTAAACATTCGGTGGGTAATTATCTTTGCGTTGGATAATATATTAAGATAAGTATTGGCATTATATGAACCCTTTCCACATTCATAAGAAATATCTGTCCATTGTACGAGTTCTGACTTTATCAAAGCATGTGGTTATGAATTACTATCAAATAGTGATGATACCAGGTTTTCGCGAACAGGTGAGCGTATTCTGCCTCTCCCCACACACCCGCCCCCTCCCCCTTCACACATTAACAAACATGTGCAAAGGCAAGTCAGCATATGGTAAAAGTCAAAATCGACATCCGCATGTGCACCATAAACCTTTTGAAAGCTTTACATAAATAGGGATGATACCAGGTGTTCGCCAAAATGTGAGCGTATCCTGCCCTGTCACAAACACATGCAAGGGGCCGTCAAGTGTTCCCCTGTAAGATTTCCTCCACATGTTGAACAAGAGTCGCATGGCGCTCTTTGAAATATTGTTAGGTAGAAACTTTAAGAATCATTTTTGAAATGTAGACACCAAAGGCTGAGGCTGCTGGATCATTGCTCGACATAAATTCTGATTCATATGCAAGTGATCAGCAAGGAAGGAAGCATAATTGGTGCCTATGGGTGGATGGGTGGGTTGACGGGTGGGGGCGGGGGGATGGGGCTACTCCTTGCCTAAATGACCTATCCCGAAATTTCACATGAATGTCAATTGTGAGGAATTTGATATATTGCTTCCTTAAATAAACTTTGAACAATTTATAATGTCCCGTTGTGTAGACAAATGCCCAATGGAACAAGTTTTCCCTTAAGTTTGTCGTGTGGGTTAGTGGTGTATAGCTTGGAAAAGGCAAAATTGATTGCAAAATTTTGAGATTTTATTACTGTTGCGTGGTTTCGGCAGGCTTCTCTCTCAGTTAACATTCTGGCTTTACATATGATATTAACTGATATGTCACATATTATCTGAGGCCTTGTCACTAGAAACAGCAAAACGTTTCATGTCGGGCAGCAAGACACTGGATGGCAGCTGTCTGGGACAAGGATATGTTTTAACTCACTGCTCTTTTATCATTGCTAAATAATGATATTCATGTATAATATACCTTTTCTTACCCCATCACGCCCAGACAAAACGTATTATCTTAAAACGACATTTCAAGGAATTTGAATACTAGGTATAAAGTATTTGTTCTATAGAAAAAGATTAATTGTCTTGGTATTTCTTTCTGCGTATGTTCATCTACTAATCGACATTTGTATTCAGGCAGTGTATAATTCATATTCTACATCATATTTCTTTTATAAAACACGTATCGCTTTTACGAGGCAAACAAGTTTGCAGCACAATAAGTTTCTAAAGTAACATGAGTTTTTATGTTCATGTTGACGTATTATGGTAGACAAGGTAAATATCAATTTTGGCATAAAACATGAACGCCTGCATGGTTCCTACAAACACTTGCAAGGCGATACTGACTAATGTCCTAAGCATAATATCCCAGGTTTAATATATAGTATTTTAGATATCAACATATTGGAGCATATTGCTAAATCATGTAGAACAGTAGTCGGGAAGGGGGGGGGGGGGGGGGGGGTGGTGTGTGTGTGATTGATTGAGAGTAACACTGTATATCGTTGGAATGCAAGAATCATGTTCACACATTGTGCTCATGTGAGAAATTGAATATGCGTTGACGATATGACGAGCGAACACTTTGCCCATTCGACCACAACGTCCTACACACATGAATGTCACATATTATTTTCAAGGAAATTATTGTTTTTGGCATAAAACACACCTTTGTGTTCTGACAAAGACTTCACGAAATGAGTCTTAATCGCCGATGATATCCGTAGTGTTTTCGGGTTTAGTAGATTAGCTAGCTCATTGTCTTTATCGCTGTATGTGGCACTAGTATCCAGTTCATTATGTGTCTAGACCTACCAAGTTTCACGTTCGCAAGGATTAATCATAGGTGTTTATATTTACAATAGCCATATACGGCAACGAGAGGCTGGTGTGCAGAGATCCGTCTGACCACCCATGCAAGGGACATTAGACAATAAGATGACTCCAGGTAGAGCTTTAAAGTACTTTGGGCTCATAATATAAGTTGTGAAAAGTAATAAAGTATTTACTCTCTTTATATGCACGGCCAGAATCTATTATGAAAATGTGGAACCCTATTTGTTTTCTGTGACTACATGTATGATACGTACGTTACTAGTGCGAAATATTATCATGATTTTCTTTTAAAATTCAAATTTAATTATGGTATAGCATTGGCTCCTCGTGTTACTACTACTACACAGTCTAAAGTAGAAACAGCTAATTCGTTTGCTAGTTTGAGAAAGCTGATCTTCTTCCTTCACTTTAACGCATCGGGCTGTATTGTGTATACCCGTAACATAATTTGAAAAAAATAGAACGAGTGTTAGACAGAGTTTGTTTCCTTTAAACAGTTTCATTGAAATGAACATAGTTCAACATTATGTGGCTTTTTTGTCGACTTGGATAAACCATTATACATCAAATGAAATTGATTTCACAGTTTCTGGATTATTCATACTGATTCCCTTGATATTTTCCAGAGAGGTAATATCGACTAATTAGTTTACAATATGAAACGACACACAAATGATAGGCATATGTCCCTGAACATCACAACGCACTACAGTGAAATCTAATCTCTTTGATATAATCGGGAAAAATTGGCATTTGATTGCTACTAGTCAATCAAATTTATTTGTCAACTTCCTACATGTAACATATTGTTTTCCCATCGCAATCACATATGTATGACATCAATCAAAACCAAGGAAATCCGAATTTGTCCAAACTCAGCACTTCACACACCGATAAGGACCTAACAATCTATCATAATGGTTCCATTCTATTGACTTACAAAAGACTCGACACTTGTGACATTGAATACCTTTTTAGTCCTTTCAGTTTTACATGCTTTTGGCCAAAATATTATATAATTGCAGATTCATAATATATAGACAGAAAGAAAATATTGTCTGTCCGTTATACGTTTAAGAAACAATCGCAATGCATTCAAACCCTTTTTATTATGAAAACATCCATATATGCAGTAGCAATCATGAATGCTATATTCCATATTCACACTTTGTTTTAGCGAGGATGGCATGTGTCTGCGCTTACAGTATAAGTGAATATATTCCAACGGCATACAAGCAAGAATGAATTTACTCTTTGATGCGTCACAGTGTTAAACCAGGTATTATCTGAGTAAAAAGAAATTGATATCAATTTAAAATATCTTAATTAAGATATTTAAACAATATCAAGGTGTATTGCATTATCTGGCGACATTTGGATGTTAGAATGGCTATTGTTACAATCAATGGCACTCTGTGACGCAACAATTACTTTAAACTGAATCGCGCTTACTGAAACAAATCATGACCAATAATGTATGCCACCCATAAGAAAATGCTTATGCGACATTAAGCAGGTTTACCTTCTGAGTATTTAAGTTTCATTATTAACTTCCGTTTCCGCGTTCACAGCAGTAATAACTATCAATGTGATAAATACATAATTCTAAAAATACAATTGAAGACTGTTGTGAGAGAGTATGGCTTTACGTCGCTTTTCGCAATATTCCAGCAATATCACGGCGGGGAACACCAGAAATGGGCTTCACACATTGTACCCATATCGGGAATCGAACCCGGGTCTTTGGCGTGACGAGTGAACGCTTTAACCACTAGGCTACCCGACCGCCTCTACTGTTGTGATAAAGCAATGTGACACGGTATGCCTTTATTAGCAATTATGTATACGTTTAAAGGTGAAATATCATATAATACACAAACCTTGTTTGTAAGAGGATGCTTTGTGCTCTTAACCACTAATAGTATTATTGCTTAAAGTTTATTCACGAGCGTGCTGTATGACCTACCGTCACTATGACGTTGAGGTAGTTCAAAAAGACCATCACTCCAGCATGGAGAGATTACAATCTGAAAACGAATGATTTTTTCATAAAACGTAGTTGCAGCTAATAGCTATTTGACAATACAATGCGAACGACAAATTGCGTCTTTGTTTGTCGCGCTCTGAACATTACACTAACCCCCCACAATTACTTAGCTGATGTTAAAAGCATTTTGTAAATGGAAACGTCTATGGTAGTTTCGCGCACCTTCCCCATAGCCCTTAACAATACTAACCGCATGAGCCAGCTACTGAAGTGTCATTGCAAAGCAGTTGGAAAACACGCTGATGTTGCCAATACCAGTACATTAATGGTACACGTGTTCTTGTAATGACACATCGAAGCAATGAGATGACAGTGTGCGCGGTTACGCAAGCAGTTCCTCGACAAGCATTCATTCGTGTACAGACTACTACACCGACAATCATGGATAGTATCGGCACTGTTGGGACTGGATTTCAGAGGCCTCGAGTGTAACATTTAATGTACAACTCCCCACTATGACATTAATATTCTTGGGAACGATCGATGTATTATTGCTCCAGAGAATCACGTCAAACATCGACTCGGGGATTCTGCATCACAATGACTGATTCGTGCGTTTCCGATTTACGATCATATTCATCGACTGACAATGTTTTAGAGTCGTATTGCATGTCATGTCCCCAAACTAAAGAGATACCTCAATTTGACAAGTGGGTTTCGGATATTACTATTTTGTTTTTGTCATATCCATTTGGAATTTTAAACACGTTTTTTTTAATGAAATTTCTATAATTGTGCGTTGATGCCAAGAAAGACGTTATATTACATGGGCTTAGTGTGCTGAAATGTTGCAACACTATAAGCTTTAAATGTGTCTGTCACATGTTCGTTAACTTTACAATTTAAGTTGGGGATTTAGTGAAACGTTTTAAAAACACACGAAGCTGTCGGACAGTTGTCATTTGGATCCATTTTCTGAAACAAGTGATCAAGTTTTATAATACTTGCCATATTTTTATGACAGAAACAACATGGTCAGCCGAAATGTATGCACAAAATTATATTGACTCATTTCAATAATTATTAATTTCTACTTCAAAATAGAAGTTTTTCGAAGGCCATGAATGATTACACCACAATTGGGATCTTTCTCGTCACATCACTCAATAATTTTAATCATACCATTCCATAGGTTGCATAAAAAATGCTTCTGAGGCACATTCACTGAAAAGAGAGAGGCGTAAGGCAGGACATTGTTTTATTTTCTATTTCAAAAAAATGTTAAGAGGAGGGAACAACTTTTCACACACTGAACCCGGCTAATCAATACAATGTCAGTCTTGAATGTCATTTCATGGAGTATGCTCATATCAGAATGTGAATTAAGACATATTTTGCCCCAATGGGGAAAAAATGACAGACGTGCAGGATTAAAAGTGACGCACTGATGTGAATGGCTTCCTTCTTGATGTCATTACAATACCGTTGTTAAATAACGACTAATTCCACAATGTCAATACTGCCTGATTAATTGACTTCATTCGAGAAGATTGCTTTCATGTTAAAAGGTTCATAATTAACGACTATGCACATCTAAGTAAACATATGCCAGAATAAAGTTGAAGATATTAAAGTACATGCTACAATAACTCTTCGAAATACTGATTTTCCCCGTGCTTCATTAATACGCTTTTAAGTCAAGTCATAACACATATTTGTTGAATTCCGAATAAAAGGCTTTTTGGTATGATCTATCTGCTTAAATATGGTCTAATACCAATGCTGGAGCAAAGGACAGATACTGTTTTTGATAAATGTAACCGTTAAAATCATACAGTTTGGACATCATATTATATTTGATGATGTAATATTGATTTGTTTTCTCTCTCATTTGTCAAATGTAAATTACGATGTATGCTTTCAGCCTCAACATTAATTAAGTTTTTGCTTGTGTGATTTCAGGATAAATACAGTATTGTACAGTGATACGTAAGCAAACAGCACTAATTTATCACAACAGCATTCCATGTATACGTAAGAGATTGGTTTCAGATTGTTTCGGGGAACATTCCTTTAATGATATTATTAAAGCGCTACCGAGTGGTAACATTTCAATCATATAACACTTATAGACCTCACATTCTGCTTTAGGGAGTAACTTTTCATGTTACTAACACAATATAGACACGAAGCTTCCACTTACTTTATTAATTATATGATACAATTGTGTAAAATGCTGTCTTAAACAATCACCAATTCGTCTCCCTTTCACCACTGAAATCACAAAGTTAACAAAACATTTATTTACGTTTGCGTTTTGTGTCATTGTGAGGTGTCCTGTAACACTGAAACACGAATTCATATGTGTAGTTATATACCTCATGGACGAACATCACCGTATTCGGTTTATATGATCTGCACACCTGTACGTGTGTTGCCTGGCGAGCCAAAATGTATGAAGACATGAAGAGGATGTTCACAGCGTCGAGAAATATAAAATTAAAATTGCAAAAATATTTGTACCAATGAGGCTCATATGTGCCGGTCGAGCTTCCCATGCGTCTTGCGTGATTCACTCGCCTTACACCAGCAACGTAGCCATCAATATAATTAGAGCTCGCTAACATGGTTTGATCTTCAGAGTCAGTCAAAGCGCAACTGCGTAACTGCTTGATTCTATAGTGGTTAGAATCAAATTATGAGTTTCAATGCATGACATCTCGGCTCATATTGAGATCAAACTGTGAGTTAAGATTGAAGGGATGTAGCTCAGTTGATGTTTCTATCAAACTGTGCTACATTTTTCGTTATGTATTAACGTATTGCGTGTGTCGCATCAGTGAATCATATTATGGGCTGACAAATGGTCGAAATGACTATGAAAGCTGATGATTCCATCTGCAGGCGGAATTGTGAATGTTGTTTCTGAAGCTTCAAACTGATGGGGATTTGATCTGAAGCTATTCAAATTGCATCACCGTCCATGGGTATTTAGGCTGGTCTTCAATGTAAATTGCCAAACCTGTCAACTATTGCTGCCAACGCCTGTATTCATAAATACATGAATGTAGCCTTGTGCTCACTTGACACGTGCGGCTGAAGCAGGATGGCTGTGCGTCAGTTTTAGTCATGTTGTAGGGCGACGGGAACACGAGGAGACAGACTTGTTCCTTTGATAGTGTTCAATCTGCGAGCCCACTTGCTACTCGGCTGTCCAACAAGCCGAAGATCCTTGGTATTTTGATGAATGTTGTATTTGATCAGAACATAGCCAACTGTGTACAATGTCCAGATCCACAATTAGCATTGGTGACCTCTTCAAGGTGTTCTTAAGTTTTCAAGTAAAGATGTATGGTGAAATGGGTCTGAACGTCTACGTGTGTGTTTGTGTGTGTGTATGTTTGTGTGTTTGTCTGTCTGTCTGTGTGTGTGCGTGCGTGCGTGCGTGCGCGTGTGTGTGTGTGTGTGTTTGTCTGTGTGTGTGCGTGCGTGCGTGCGCGTGTGTGTGTGTGTTTGTCTGTGTGTGTGCGTGCGTGCGTGCGTGCGTGCGTGCGTGTGTGTTTGTGTGTGTGTGTGTGTGTGTAGTCCGGACTAATGCCGGTTTCATAATGCTAGCCCACTGAGATACCATGTCGCAATGTAACGTAGACACCCATTGAGACCATGTATACTGACTTTGAGGCATCTGGTCCTTGTTTGATCCCTATACTGGCGAGCGTCAGGCAACCAGTACCATCTTTTAACGTCTGCGATGAAACCATAGACATTCAGCTTTTCGGCCAACGCTCTATCCACTACACCACGAAGGCGATATTCCGAGAAAGGATAAATTACTTATGATGATGCATGGAAACAGTTAATGTTTATATCCCGAAGAACTTAGGACTTCAACTTTTATTTGTAAAAAGGTGTTATTGAAATAGGCTTACAAAACAGAAGGACGAAATACTTGAATAAAAATGGTAGTCTTTTTGGATGATTGTGATATATTTCATTTGAAATTGTGAATGTAAATAAACCACGTTAAAATTGAAGTTATGTGATGGCTTTGTCATTTTTATGTTCATGAAGTAATAACGACCATTCGTTACAAGTAACCAAAGTAAACGATTGAAACAATTAATTGAACTGTCACATATAGTTTTGTTAGACAAAAGCTTTGACATAAACATCGATGTGGTTGAATAGTTATGTCAATGATAAAGGTCATGACGATCTGATAGTTTAACAGTCTAAATGTCCTTAATGTCTTGCCAAACACTTTCTCTGCACATACATCAGGAATTTAGTTTACTTCTTTATAATTTCAGTGCCGTAGCCAGCCGGGGAGCAGGGCGGGCAGTTGCCCCCCTCCCCCCCCCCCTTGATTTTTTTTATAGAAAAAAGTTTCATTTGAATGAAGAAAATGCAAGTTTGGGACAAGTCATACTTGTACAAATATTTGCCCCTCCTCAAAAAGTTAACTACGGTCTTGAATTTGATACAGGAGACAATGGAGATAATATATTGTGAAGAATCTGCTTTAGATGTAGAATATATATACATGTTACCCATAACGGCAACGAGAGACAACAGTTACGGCACACGAGCCGAGCAAATGGCGATTGGTTGAGGGAAAGACTTTGTCGCTTTTATTTACAGCAGTCGTTCTCGAGGGACGGATTCCGTAATTCCGAATTTTGAAGATATTTTATGCATTGCTCATTGAAGACAATGGCATCACTCAAAGAAATTTCATTGACGTCAGCATATTGTTTTCATGACATATATGAATTTCTGCCGTAATGTGCATATGGCTGGCGTTTAGTATTCATCAATGTATCAGTAAAGCACCATATTGTTTCCGCTGGCCTATCGACTCTGAGAAGTGCATTACTGCACTTATGCAGTTATCGGAAAGTTCTAACACGAGATCTCCTAACCCTTATGAGTAATATTTCAAAGAGAAATCTTGGTAAAACCTACAATTTCTCAAGATATCCTGCGACCGCCTCCGTGGTCTAGTGGTAGAGCGTCCGCCTGGGGTTCAATCCCCAGCAGCGTCATACAACAAGACGTTAAAAGATGGTACTTGTTGTTACCCTGTCTGGCGCTCTGCGTTTAGGGGCTCAAATAAGGACTGATCGGCTCGGAGTCAGTATACTGTGTGTGACTGGAGTATTCATGTTAAATTGCGACATGGTATCTCAGTGAGCTAGCACTATTAATCGGCATCAGCCCGGACTGGCACAGCAGCCACACGCACACGCACACGCACACGCACACGCACACACACACTTGCATGCACGTTGCTATATAGGTGCAATAATCTTGGACGCGACGTTAAACCCAATATCTCCTCACCTCACCTCAAGATATCCTGATGTTCGTAGTTTCCCTCAAAACTTATAAAGGACCTTTAAAAAAGAGCAAGCTTCACAAATTTGACACATGTCACATCGCATTAGAAAATGACTTCACAAACAGTATACGATTACGAGGAGTACGTGAGTGAGCTGGATTTAACGCCGCTTTTAACAGTATTCCAGTTATATCACGGCGTGTCAGCTTAATGTGGGAGGAAAGCCCGAAGTGATGCAGGTCTCAGACGTTTACCACTTCGGTGAAACCCACGAGCACGGGTATGGTGCTGACAAACCTACATGTAGAAACATAATCGGGGCGAACCGGGATTCGTACCCACAACCATAGGTTTCTGGCGTGCCCAAGGGACGCAACTCTGCACAGCGAATCGCGGCGCCTTAGACGACTGGGCCACCCGTGCCCCCACGATTACGAGGATCATGTATATACGTTCCATATGGCCCATGTCTGACGTTATGGTCGGCACTGGCCTATAGAGAGGTAATTGAGATTCTAGAAAATTCAGCTGCAGGTATAACTATCTTGTTTACAGGTTCAGATGACTTGAGGCTTCATCTCCTATATAAGCTGCTACTTCATCTGCCACCCTTCATTGATCGAGGAACGGGTAACCCAGGTGTCAAACAACTGGGCAGAGTGACAGGATCCGATTGCTACTGGTTCCAATTCAAACTCCGCCCCCGATTGGCCTGTCCGCACCCATGATGTTGGTTTCACCGAAATGGTAATTTGAACGACCTGCGTTACTTTAGGCTTTCTTCATTGTGTTGGCATGCCATTAACTGAATACCATTACAGGGAGCCATAGTCAAATATCACCTCGTCACTAATTCATAGACAGCGCTTTTTAATTATAGTTCTTGCAGTGTAACCAACTTGTTGATATGCATGTGCAGTCAGCTCAACTCATTTGCAGGATTATTTAATTGCAGGAAGTTTTTAATTATTTCAGACTGACAGGGATAATGTTGACCATTTTTCTAAGATACGTGTACACATCATTTTAAATACTTGAAGTTTGTAGGTCAGTTGTATAACTCGCTTGGAATAGATTATGTTTGTATTTAATGCGGGATGGGTGCAACCACCACGGCAGGACATCTTCGCAGATTATAACGATGTATGAGTGATTCTATTTGAATATGTGATTTACATATTGACTTGTCATATACTATTTGTTTCTTCAAATGGGAAATATTCTTCTTGAATACAAAATATTTCTTCTGTTTTTCAAGTTTCTACGGATCTATGAAATGAAAACGTGTGGGAAATTTAGGACTAGGACAATTTTATTGTGTACTTATGTTATTTCAAGAGTGAAAGGTTTACACACGTGTAACAATGTAACATGTAATGTATCCACGTTTAACAGTGTGGACGCATATCGCTATGAAGGACATTCGTGTATCCACGATGTAGTCAAAACCATGCAAACAGTCAATATTTTCGATGCATCACCGTTCTTAGATGATGAATGAATCAGCCATGACTTGTTCAAATCACAAATCACATCGCCCCCAACACGCACTTGCCACTCCCATATCGTGGTGCGCCGCCATGACAGTTGGACAACGCACACGCCTTGTATGGTGCGCTTCTTGCACTGCGCACAACGATGCTGCAAAGCAGTAACAGTCAAGCCCATGTGTACATGATCTTAAGATTATGACAATTTATCAAGATTTATGTGATCGAAATTTGACCGGAGTGTTTGGAGTTCAACCGTTCCGAGAACATAATCCTCGTAAGTCCGCTCCATCGTTCCCCCACCTCTTGTCTACAATTCCCAAGACAGCCGTTCAGACAATGTAAATTGGTGGTTGTCTCTAGCATTGATAGGCTGACAATTCCAACAGGTCCTGGCGTTGCAGGAATTCTGTTGAGATTTCATATTAGAACCTTTCTACCCTTGATGACCGCGCTATTGACTTGACGTGAGACAAAAAAAATGGTTTGGTTTGTATAGCAAACAATCCATCTAAATCATATATACACAGTTGTGTTTTGCGTTGGGTTCCAATGAAGAGAGTGGTACAATGTTTGTTGTATCGATGTATATGGTATGAATATGATATTAAACAAAAGTAAACTCGATCTCATGCCAGGGCTTTGCTACCTGTGGTGGCTCATCTTTGGTGTGCCAACATATATTTTGTTTAGTTCGCAATAAACTTTATTTGATGAATATTAGAGTTTATAGACAATATGAATCTATATTGTTCTGGACACTTTATGGTGCATTCATCAGTATATGTGATCACATAACAGCATTAATTGTAGGGATCACGTTGTGGTACATACCCACCCAGTGACACTGCATTTCACCCACGCGTCTGCAGACTTGTATCTAGATCACCTTTCCTCTTTTATTGTATTGTTGACAATGTTAAATGTCAAGATGTCTAAACGCCAAAATGATTTGAGAAACGTTGTGGACGCTAAAGCGGTAAAAATGTACTAGCTAAAGGCAGATATTGAAAACGACAAATGTGATTTAATGCGGCGTTTCTTCAGATAAAGAGGAGTTTCTCAAACGCCAGGAAAAGACGAAGACTTCAGAATGCAATCGCAGATAGGAACCCAAGGTGATTCTCATATTTATATACGACCAGACATGGTAGGGCCTCTTAAGTAAGAATAGGCGACAAGACACTAAAGGATGGACACCCCAGGCGACCATACATTTGGTAGATCTTCGTTGACCAGACAACCAGGTATGGTAGATGTTCGGTTGACCAGACAGCCAGGTATGGGAGATGTTGGGTAGGTCAGACAAGAAGACATTGTAGATGTTCGATTGGCCAGACAACCAGGTATGGTAGATGTCGGGTATGCCAGACAGCCAGACATGGTAGATTTTGAGTAGGTGAGACAACCTGACATGGTAGATGTTGAGCCGGTCACGTAACAAAACGTTGTAGCTGTTCGGTTGACCAGACAGCGAGGTATGGGAGATGTTGGGTAGGTCAGGAAATAAGACATAGTAGATGTTGGGTAGGCAAGACAAGTAGACAAGTTAGATGTTGGGTAGGCCACACAACTAGACGTGGTAGGATTGGGTAAGTTCTGGCACCAAGACGTTGTAGGACTTAGATATTCCAAGTGACAAGACGGGGTAGGATTCATGTATCTAGACGATATGGGTCGGGAATTTCGGGTGACAAAACGTGGAAGGGGTCCGGCATCCCAGAAAACAAGACGTGTATCTCAGAGGCACAGACGTTGAAGGGGTCATGACAACCTGGCGTGGAAGGGGTCAGGTACCTGAGATGTCCTGACGTGATGGGGGTCGGGTACCTCAGATGACCAGACGTGGTGTGGGTCGGGTATCTGAGATGACCAGACGTGGTGGGGGTCGGGTATCTCAGATGACCAGACGTGGAAGGGGTCAGGTACCTCAGATGACCAGACGTGGCGGGGGTCGGGTACCTCAGATGATCAGACGTGGTGGGGGTCGGGTATCTCAGACGATCAGACGTGGAAGGGGTCAGGTACCTCAGACGACCAGACGTGGAAGGGTTGAGGTACCTCAGACGACCAGACGGGGAAGGGTTGAGGTACCTCAGACGACCAGACGTGGTGGGGGTCGGGTATCTCAGATGACCAGACGGGTAAGGGTTGAGGTACCTCAGACGACCAGACGTGGCGGGGGTCGGGTACCTCAGACGACCAGACGTGGAAGGGGTCAGGTACCTCAGACGACCAGACGGGGAAGGGTTGAGGTACCTCAGACGACCAGACGTGGTTGGGGTCGGGTATCTCAGATGACCAGATGTGGTGGGGAGTTGGGTATCTCTGACGACCAGACGTGGTAGGGGTCAGATACCTCAGATGACCAGACGTGGTGGGGGTGCGGTACCTCATGAGACCAGACGTAAGGTTAGGTTATCTCAGATGACATGTAGTGGTATCTCAGAGTGAAGGACATGTTTTAGTCTCAATGACACATTATGACACGAGGACGACGAGGCGTTATACCATTCGTGCTTTGCATAGTAATGTGGTGAAAGAAAAAAGTAACAGTCAAAACCTAATATAACCAAATCTTGCCTAAACCATTTTGAACAGTTTTTCTTGTTTCATTTTAAAGATTTGAACGTTGACCGCTCTCTCACATAAAACTAACTGTTTTTAGCAGACGCAGAACATTGTTTCTTCCCCATCCATGTTTGCATTCAGAATGCAATTGCATTCTTTTGCCTGAAAAAAATTAGATGCTCGCCATGGTCTTAAAATGTTTAAATGAATAATCAATTTTTAACAAAACTTGCCAAGAAAGTTCCGTTTTGGTGTATTTTGTTGATTTATATGTACTGGGGACGCCTTTCCAAAAACGTTCTGTAAATATTTCATCTCTAATCCGCACATTTTACACCTTTTAAGGAAACTTTCGCCTAAATATTTACAATTCTCTTCAAATGATGTAACTTATAAGTGCTGTTAGGTTCACATTAACTTCACGTCCGAAAGCGTCTTGTAAGATAAACATAACGATGTTATAAAAGCGTTATGTAAACGACGTATATGCACGATAATTGATCCCTTGGTTTGCTCTACATTGATACCATTGTCTATCTTTTTGACAAATTGGTACTGACACAGACATGGTTGTTTGGTTCGTCTTTGACTGTATGGGATCTGCAAATACATTCACCAGCAGTATATAAAATTAAAAGCCAGCAATGGTTTTCTTCTACTAAACGCATCATTTTGTGATAAACACTTTGTCAGTCTATTTTGGGAGAGTTTTGTGAAAAGCATGTGGAGCTAAATGGTTACTACGTGGTTGCCCACTTGAACCTTTTCATTCATATTTAGATATATGCATAAAGATTCAGGGTGGAAAAAATAATACCCACAGGACTGAATGATTTACGGAATGACTTCAACTTTCAAATATTTAACATTCCCTTTATGTTGAGAAATAGCCCAGCAGTTCAAGCCTTTGGTATTTGAGGTACAATTCAGCATGCTTTTTCTATGAAGATTTCAAAGAGCGTCATACGACTCTTGCTCAAACGGTGTTTGATCAGGGTTACTACATACAAGGCCTACGTAAAGCTTTTTAACAATAATGTGGTAAAAATGTGGAGGATGTTTTGAATTTGGCGCATTTGTGACCAACATGCTGTCCGATGTAGTTCCTTATTTTGACTTGTGGCATTTTTGTTAAATAAACACTTCTCTTGCTTTTGAATGTGTTTGTGACGTATGCAACCAGTTGACAGGATACGCTCACTTTTTCGCGAACACCTAGCATTATTGATAGTTAACCATAAACACACGTTCATGATGCAGTCGGAATCATACAATGTTTGGGTCAAAGAATTTTGTCTCTTTAATTGGCTTTGCAGAAAAGCAACATTAACTCCGATTTAAATCAATTTAATGGATCCTTGTGTCGATCACTGCTACAATCTGCATCCCTACATTTCAGTAGAAACTCCGTTATAGTAGAAGTCGAGTTTTGACATGACGCTTTGCAGTTTCGAGATCGTACCAGCGATCATATTCAGAAAGTTAAATATGATCGATGTACCTGAAAAATGGACTGCGAATCATTCCACAGCATTTGATTGGCAAACCAAGCAATTAAGCTACGTCCACTAGCGGACTACTGTTGCCTGATTGGCTGATTATTTTTGAAAGTTAATATGACTGATATACCTGCTAATTGATTAATTGGAAGTGATTCCACGGCATTTGATTGGTTAACCAAGCAATTTAGCCTGCCCTCTAGCGGACTATTGGTCCCTGATTTGCTGATAATGAGGTGAGCGGGGCTCAAATTGCATTAATGTTGTCTATTTTTTGTGTTAATGATTAAATACACAGACTTTGAAGTTAGTATTGTTGACTTAAATTATAACAACTCACTTCAATATGTTTTTGCATTTATTGAGGTTTACTCAGGTTCACCGCAGCGGTTGTTACGTTTTTACCTCCAGTAAAAAATAACGAACAGTAGCTTCCATCTTTGAAAAAGGAGAGGTTTCATTTTTTTAAATAGACGCACATGTGTATTCCAAATGGTCACAACTCTTAAATATGAATCGGAAACGATACGACTACAACCTTACCGTTTATGTGTTTCATTTTCTCAGGAAGAAAATTATTTCAAACGTTTGTCAGTTAGTCACCTCCTAAACAAACTTTTCTCAAGTTTGAAACTTGAAAGAAAAACGAGGGCTGTATTTGATATGATACTCTACAGGTGTGACGAAAAACCATTAACAGTAACTGTTTCAAGGTTACTGCCACAAGCTAATGTGCCAGATGGTAAAGTGTGGTATTATAGATGAGTAAAGGGTGTTGATTCCTCTGTTGCTTCTGAAAACACTGTAACCCACGATAACAACCAGATAAGTGACATCCCTATGTGTTGTTTAAAAGCAAGTCCATTCCATCCTATCTCCTTTATCAAAACCTCTATTATGGCATCGCAGTCCAAACATCCCTGTCTTTGTGCCACCAGGCGGCGTTATCGATTCTAAGCCGATTCAAATTTGAAGCCCTCTCGTTTTCCAGCTTTTGAATTAGAGTCAGTGATCTCTGACGAGACTCGTTTCAACTCTTCCATTTTACGACAAAAACGCAAATGCAATCCCAGTTCAGGACTGTACGATCACAAAGCGTTTCTGAGAGTGTCAGAGGAATATCTATCATAATGAATATCCTTCATATAAGCTGACATTGTCACTGAACAATGTCCGCCTCCTGCATGCGTAAGACATACAGATTATAAGACCTGATGGCTTTTCTGCAGATTCCTCAGAGCAGGCTAGAAACTGTCACTTTATTGATAAAGACATCCTTTCGTTTTAAATCGTCATAAACAACATGCCAGATCGACGTTTACCAAGGATTCATGACGCTGGTCCACAAATTACGGCCGCTCCGATCTTATCAACAACCTTATGGGAATGTCAGTCCCAAGTGCCAGTCAAAGTAATTATTGATATATTCACTACGGCTTTGGGAGAAGCATTTGCACTCAAAGTTTCAAAATATGGATATTTTATTACACACAGTGCTCGGATGAATAGTCTATTTATGATAGGTACTCGCTAATGCTAGCAAACGGTCGATATCTAGGTAACCTTGTTTCCATCAAGTCAGTAGAATAACATTTTGGACAACGTATAATCGATGGTGTCAGATTGCGTACAAATTTTATGCACTTAGTTGTTCATTAATGATAAACTTCGACAACCGGTTTACTAATAAAAGGGTAATATTCATCGGACATCTTTGCTTGTGTGATGGAACTGTGTGAATACCATTTGCAACCCGCTCGCAGGCATTTATTTAAGTGTAACGATTTCGTTTCGTTAAGATACAACACTGAATGCATTTTAATGGCGCGACAATGTAATCTTTTTAAATGAGTATTGACAAGATTAAAAACAAATTAGTTCACTGGTTAGTTGCAAATTTGACGCATCAGTGACAACAATCATGTCCGATGATATGGTATGACCTTTACCATTGTGTGTTTTGTTCACTATTTGATAGTGATTCATAAACACATTCTCATGCTATTGTCGGAATCGTACAATCGACTCTGCCTTTAGTAGGTATTTCTTTTAAAGAAATGAAAAGGTTATGTCGCTTTAGTGAGTGAGTTGGTTTTAACGCCACTTTTAACAGTATTACAGTTATATCGCGGCGTGTCAGCAAAATGTGGGAGGAAAGCCCGAAGTGATGCAGGTCTCAGACGTTTACCACTTCGGTGAAACCCATGATCACGGGTATGGTTCTGACAAACTATGTCGCTTTAATTCATAATGAGTGTGTGTACCTATATTGCATAGTCATCACATCGGCCTGGAAAAAGTTAGTCTGGACCAGACAAACCAGTCATGAACATGAACCAGGCATGTACAACGATATTCACAACGTTGGTTAACAACGAGGAAACATATTTTAAGCAACCGATCCCCATTATATTCGGCTCAGTAAAGAGTACTTGACTTTCACTACATCTAAGAATTAGCTATGTGTAAACTTTGCTACGTGTTGGATGTATATTTTAGTTAAGTTTTTTTGTGTTGGAAATGCAAACTTTATTACCCATATTCATATTAAATGTATTGGTGAAATTATATGCAATTACTTATTTTACGATTCGTGCAGTAGAGGTGATTTATGATGTATTGATCGCAATATATGTGATATTGGATGATGTAATGTACCGTTACTTCTCTGTGAAAGTTATATCTCATACAAAGCAAAGAAAAACAATTCTAAATCAATCTCACACACCCACATGGTAGAAAAAACATAAAGTGATCGTTACTCTTCAACTGTATTTTGTAGGAAGAGCATAATTAACACATTATTTATCAATGATCTTTTTTTTTTTTTCAAAACCGTCTACAATTATAATATATTCCCTGGACAGTATATGAGGAAAATGACCATATTATTATCTTTAATGGCTTTCTTATGACACAGTATGGAAAGCGACAATAAAACATGAAAAGAAATTATATTTACTTCAATTAGTTCAAACAGATTTGAAATATTTCATAAATATACCAATGAATGTGTTGAAATGAAAGTTTCAAGGATTATACAGAATATTTATAATGGTTCTGTTCGAGACTCATGTATTTAATTTTCATTTTCTAATCGCAGGTGCATGGTTACATCCTTCATAGACATTCTATGTAAGTTGGTTTGTGAACCTGCTGATTTCATCAATTAAAACTCGGGATGTAATTTAATATTTTTTTCCACAAAGCAGACATGTTTTCCAGGTTGGCATTAGATATGCAATTCCAAGATAGGTGAAAATAGAAGACGGTAATCTGTTCTCCACAGTGGAGACTTTGCACATAATTTCCTTAGGGCTTATTTCTTTTACTATGTAGCATAATTGGTAACTTAAAATCTCATCGAACGTTATCTCTTAATCCCTAAATTAGAACAGCAATGCTATATCCAGGCTGTTATCAACGCTTCTAAGCACTCGAGGTATTACACTACTTCTAACATGTGAGTCTGTCGTCGCTCCCTGTTGGGCAACTAGTGTGTACGATGTGAATAAGCTAGCACTCATCCCCGCAGCAGCATATTGTCTGCAGCAGTTACATCTACCTCTTTCCGATAAAGGTTGTCATCCTCAGAAATATATATGCGTTGTTATGTTCCACATGCTGCACCGATGAAATTTGTAACCATATTGAATATAAGTACCCGTTACCGGTATTATAAACTTATAAGTTGTTATCCATATACATTTCTGTTGATATCGATTTGATAATAATCGTCACTCTCACAAAATATGACGTATATGTAAATTTCCAAGGGTGACAATTTGCATTGGCGGGAAATTGTAATATTTATCTTGAATTCTTTCACATAAAGTGCCCAAGGAAAGGTATCACCTAATGGAACGTGGTACCGGATAACGGCATTACATTCTTGCTTAAAAAAGGTAAGAATCCATTCGAATAAATATATATATGTTACTTTATTACGAAAATAAATGATACCCCACCCATCCCCAACCCCAACCCCACCCGCACCTTAAAACATTGACATATTTGGTCATTGTTTTTCCTGTCATTAAATGTTGTTGTCCTTATTAAATCAATATCCGATAACTGTATTATAACCTCTTGTCAACACAATTTGTCGTCCTTAGAAATATGTAACAGGATCGGGTGGTCAGGCTTGCTGACTTGGTTGATGCATGTCATCGTATCCCAATTGCCTGGATCGATGCTCACGACGTCAAACACTGGATTGTCTGGTCCAGACTCGATTGCTTACAGACCGCCGCCATATAGCTGTAATATTGTTGAGCGCGGCGTTAAACAACAAACAAACAACATTATCACGAATTCTTGCCAAGGGGTACACATGTATAAAAAAAATGGGCCATAGACATAATTAACACTGACATAGAAGCAGACTGTGCTGAAATGGAAAGCCTATTACTTCCTTGGAACACTGAAAGGACGTAATTGTGGATTTTCTATATGTCAAATCCTGATATAACAAATACCTTTACAGTATTCTCATCAACAGTGCGCTGGTTGCGTTGGTTGAAACTATTGTTGTAATACAATTAATTTGGGGATTTCATGTTGTTACAAATTACTGTAAAATTCCATAATATATATATATATATATATATATATATATATATATATATATATATATATATATATATATATGACGATAAAATTCCCACAATGAGAAAATTAACATTTCTTATTGTCATACCCAAAAATGAAAGATGCCTACTTTTGAATTTAGAAATTGATAACTAAAAAATCTGCAAATAACAACTGCAATTAATGAAGGTTGTTTCAATTCACAAACTGGTATCCTTACATGTTAAATTTATTTAAAATTATTACTCATTCATACTAAACACATGATATATTCACAATTATACAGTATACATTAAACACATTTTTTAATGTTTTGTTTCATTATCTTACAGATTACAAATTCATTCTTCAACCATGAATTCAACACCAACTTGCCATTTGTATTACAACTACTTCAAATGCTGATAGCTGTAGTGACTGCAATATGGAAGACATTGTCACCGATGAACCATGCAAAAAGCCCAGGAGTAGTACATCCTGCATCATTCATTATGAGTGAGTGAGTGAGTGAGTGTGGTTTTACGCCGCTTTTAGCAATATTCCAGCAATATCACGGCGGGGGACGCCAGAAATGGGCTTCACATATTGTACCCATGTCGGGAATCGATCCCGGGTCTTCGGCGTGACGAACGAACGCTTTAACCACTAGGCTACCCGACCGCCCCTCATTCATTATGAAGGTGAATATATGGAAAGCCACTTGGTTCAACCTAATAACTTTGAATCAAGGGAAGCTCTGCTGAAACCAGCACACGAACCTCTTCTGGAGTTTGCAAAGAGTACATCTGAGATACCAAACATTTTCTACCATCTGAAATGTCGTTGTAGATTTACAGGAATTACAGTCACTACGGTCAAGCAAAACAGAAGAAAGTAGCCATGCTAATGTTAAAACCAGAGAACAGGCAATCACCAACTTCATCAAGGGTTTATGAAAAGCAATGCTTATTTTGCCGGAGGGTAAAACATAAGAAGGGCCAGAAAAGTCGAGAACTCCATATACAGTGTGTTGATCTCCGTGCAGATAGGACAGTACGGAACATGCCCATACAAAACAAGATGAAGCTGTACTTAGTCTTATAGCACGTGATATTGTTGCAGCAGAGGCCCACTACCATCGCTCATGTTAGAAAAAGTACACAAAGGCACCTGGCTGCACTCCCTGTTCTATTCCAGAAGTTGATAGGTGTGACATCCAGAACCAGGAAGCAGAAGCTGATGCATATTTTAATCTGTTTAGCTATATCAGAAACACCCTGTTTTCAAACCCAAAGACCGTTAAAATAGTAGACCTCACAACAGTCCCGGTGGATCACATGAATATGGCTGGAATTAATAACATCAGGGAATCTACAAAGAAGCACATTCGGAGAAAACTTGAAGCTGAGTTCTGCCAAGCAATTCACATATTCCCAGATGATATAGGCAAACTTCTTGTTATTCCAGACAACCTGAGTATCTATGAACTTGCCTAGGAGAATATAAAACTCACAGATGATATTCATTCCAAGCAGAGTCAGTCATCAGAAGACAAGGGTGTTATAACCTCTGATACCATATTGCTGCGCTCAAGGATCAAGGAGCAATATGATGTTTTGGAATGGCCGCACGTACCAGAATCACTTAACATAGCTGCAATAAAACTGCCTTTGTCACCGAAACAATTTCTTTTTGGACTACTACTAACTGGTGACATTTCTCCAAAGCAACGCTCAGAGAGGGTAATCTGGTTTGTGAACTCATTTGGGCAGGACCTCCTCTATGCTCTGAGCTGTGGCAAACAGAAACCACCAAAACACATCCTTTTGCCAGCTGTTGTCAAGAATCTCACTGGAAATGCTGAACTGATTCAAGCACTCAATAGGCTCGGCCATGGGGTATCTTTTAGTTTGTCTCACAATGGTGGACGTACTCGGGGACATATTTTTTATATAAAGCTACAAGTTACAAACTGCTATCATGCATTTTTATGAAGCAGGGATATATCCCTTTTAAAAAAAAACAGGTTAGAATTTGCCCCCTTGAATGGTACCGATAAGTCAAATTTGGGTCCCCGGCTGACCGACTATAGGTCCCTTCGGTCAATATGGGTGACATAGTGCAAACACTTTCTCCCGACCCCATTTATCCGGTAACCCAACAAACCGGACGATTAGTACTCTTATGGAACGGTACCGTCCGGATTGACGGGGTCTAACTGTACATTGTATTAAATATGATTGATTTTCACCATGCCCTGTCGATGCTGATGGGAAATTGTTTATTTTATATGCAGCATTTATTTCAGCATATACACAAACCTTTTATCATATCTACGAATATAATCTGAGGTTGTTTACACGAACCACGCAGTTGTTATTCTTTTCATTTCTAAGGGAGTTCTTGTTTCTCGTAAAGACGGCTTTCAAAAGGATGCTCTGAGACACAGCTTCATCAACGTGTTGACCTAGGTAGCCCTTCACCGGTTTATTGTGTTTGGCACTGGCTGTTTAAAAATGTATCTTTTAATATTGTTATGATTTGTTTGTATTGGAGAGAATGGTAAGATTTGTTGAAAGAGCTTGTATGGAAATATCATGTTATGCCAAATTTAAAAATGTAAACCTTATGAACTTGACTACAAAAACGCACAATGACGATTTAAATGAGCATATTTATATGCATCGTGCATTTGCTTCACAAAATTCTGAAGGTTAAATTCCATGTTGCAATTCGGTTCCTATGACGGTTGCTGCGACCGTTCACTTACTATTGAATAATTTATAGTACCCCTGGGATCGGAAAAATGCACTTAAAACGTGTATAATGTACACAATACATTCATCTATTGACACAGGGCATAACACACATCTTAGCACATTATAACATTTTGTCAGTGTTAGAAACAGCAATCCTTTCGGGTTTGGGCACAAATGAGAAATGAGAGTAAACTGGATCTATACATGGGTGAGTGAGTCAGGTTTTACGTTGCCTTTAGTAAATATTCCAGCAGTATGGCGACAGGTAAAATCAAGAATGGGCTTCACATCTTGTAGAAATTGAAAGGCGAACACGTTTACTACTGGGTGCTAGGCAAGCCATAATATCTTTGTGTACATGGATTTCAAAGCGATACGCCTATAAGGGCTGGAGGTGAGGTGAAATGGGGTTTAACATCGCGTCCAAGAATATTGCACTTATATAGCGACGTGCATGCAAGTGTGAGCGAAGCTGCTTGTACTAGTCCGGACTGATGCCGACTTATAGTGCTAGCGCAATGAGAAACCATGCCGCAGTTTGATATGAATACCCCGCTCACTCACAGTATACTGACTCCGAGTCGACAAGTCCTTGTTTTAGCAACTTAATGCCGAGCAGCAGACAGGGTAACAACAAGTACCATCTTTCAACGTCTTTTGGTATGACGCGGCCGGGGATCGAACCCCTGACCTTCTGCTCTCCGGGTGGACGCTCTACCACTAGACCACGGAGGCGGTGTTATAAGAGCTGGATCCTTAGCAACTGCTTGTATGATAACTGTCCATTCTGTATTATTGTCATCAAGAAGCTATAGGTTGTAAGCAAATGGTCCGAACTTTGTTCGGAAATATGTTGAATGTGTTGTGCAGTTACTCATTATAATGACTATAAGCTATTTCAAGATTTAGGGACAAGACACTTCAAATGGATGTGTAAATAAAAAAATCGATTTGAAGAGTTTTTTTTCTGGATTTCTATCCAGATGATTCGCCGAGTAACTCGCAAGGGAGGAAATCACTGAAGATGTTGTGAGGGTAAACAAAGGAAAACAAGACGACGCACATTATAATCAATCATTGTGTAACAATTCGTGAAAGAAACTGCGATCAAAGTCACAGCACTCGGAACTGATGTTGCCAATGACAAATGAACATACATGATGCCCATCAATCATTTATATACAACGAACATAAAATGCCCCATGATGTGCTGTTCATTTCTGTTTGATAACAAATTGATCCACGAAAATATAGTAATTGGATTAATGATGAATCGTAATTCCGGGTCTTTATTAGATGTCTTCAGAGAAATCATTGGAGGAAACAGATGAACTGGTTGTGACTGTCGCAGCTAGAACACTCCCAGTAGTCACGTATGAATGTGTGTCAGAATGCCCTGTGGGGATTCTATGTAATTCTTGCAGGAACAATTTGGCGTTGTCGCATTGTCGCCCTTACAAAATCAAGTAAGAAGTGTCAAAATTAACCTAAAGCGCGACAATGCGACAACGCGACATTTTGACCATTTGTCGCATTTCAATAATCTTCTTTATTTTACCAAAAGGCGACAAAGCGACAACGCGATATTTTTCAAGGCTTTGTCGCGCATTTTAACGCCTTTTTACACATTTTTTATGTAATGACTAAATGAGTCGGATGGTCATGATCAGGCGCGTGACTTGGATGATCACAATATCAATCACTGGATTGTCTTGTCCAGACTCAATTATATACTGCTCGCTCTCATATAGCTGAAATATTGTTCTGTTGAACAGCAAACAGAGCATGTGAGTGTGAATTGAAAGGTTTGTCAGTAATGTGGGAGGAAAGTCTGAACTCACGAATGCACGTATAAAGCTGACAAACCAAACATTCTTGTATTGGCGAATCAGGGATTCGAGCCCACGACCGCAGAATTCAGACAGATGTCTGTGACGCAACTCTGCTTCTTGAGCCCCCCGTGTCCCCCTGTCAGTGGATGTCAAATGTAAGTGTAAATGAGCTGTCGTTATGGTACGTATCAACTTATAATAACAAATATACTCAACAACAAAAGTTCCTGTGACACCAGTATTTTAGTGTATTTTTGGTTTTCAATATTGTAGGACATGTATGGAATCAAGCCACAAAAACGCAACTGCTACAGAAAAGCATGCATTCGATGCAAAAGTTGACTTTTATGCAAGCCCCATGAATTACACTACTCAAGAATGGGTATAAAAACATGTGCGTTAACGGGATGCCATATGCATTGTTTAGCATCGTGCTGACGACAACCACTCAGAAAAACAACAAAATGACGCAACTATGCAACATTACGAAATGCCACGCCTGTCCGAAAATGAGCGTCTGCGAGCCATTGGTATGCTTGAAGCAGGATCGAGTCAACGTGATGTTGCAAGACAATTTAACGTCCACAGAAACACCATTTGGTGTTAATGGCAACGTTGGCAACAGACGAATGCAATCAGAGACCATCATCGGAGTGGCAGGCCACGCGTAACCAATAATCGACAAGACAACTGGATTCGAACAACACACCTACGAAATCGATTCCAGCCAGCAACAGTGACTGCAGAAGCATCCCTGGCCTTCGACGAATATCTTCACAAACCGTACGTCGTCGCCTCAGATGTTCAGGGATTGTCGCCAGACGTTCCATTTGGACAGGAAACCACCGTCGAGCACGCCTACAGTGGTGCAGACAGCGTCTACGCAGGACGGCCATGCAGTGGGGACAAGTTCTATTCACTGACGAGTCTCGTTTTCACTTCAGCCACAGCGATGGACGGATTCGAGTGTACCGACGTCGAGGCGAACGTTACGTCAATCATTGTGTCATGGAAGAAGATCGGTTCGGGGGCGGCAGCGTTATGGTATGGGGTTGGATTACAGCAAGACAGAGGACCCGTTTGATAATGGTAGAGGGAAATCTCAATGGACAGCGCTACCGCGACGAGATCATCGGCCCTGTTGTTCTACCGTTTTTGCGTCGTCATGGCCCAGGCATTACCTTTCAACATGACAACGCCCGGCTTCAGGAATCTCTTCAACAAAACAACGTGAACGTCATCCCCTGGCCGGCTCGCTCCTCTGATCTCTCACCAATCGAGCACATGTGGGATGAGATGGATCGGTGCCTTCGACGTGAACCACGTGTTCCACAGACACTCCAGGAACTTCGAAACATGCTCCAGCAGATATGGACAGATATCCCACAGGACTTTGTGCGACGCCTGGTCCATTCCATGAGACGAAGATGTGTTGCTTGCATCGCAACCAGAGGTGGACACACACGCTATTGATTTGCAAATGACATTTTGGCATGTTCATGTTTTGTTCAGTATAAATAATGTGTGTACATATATTCTGTTCATGTGTTGTTCAGTATAAATAATGTGTGTACATATATTCTGTTCATGTGTTGTTCAGTATAAATAATGTGTGAACATATATTCTGTTCATGTGTTGTTCAGTATAAATAATGTGTGTACATATATTCTGTTCATGTGTTGTTCAGTATAAATAATGTGTGCACATATATTCTGTTCATGTGTTGTTCAGTATAAATAATGAGTGTACATATATTCTGTTCATGTGTTGTTCAGTATAAATAATGAGTGTACATATATTCTGTTCATGTGTTGTTCAGTATAAATAATGTGTGTACATATATTCTGTTCATGTGTTGTTCAGTATAAATAATGTGTGTACATATATTCTGTTCATGTGTTGTTCAGTATAAATAATGTGTGTACATATATTCTGTTCATGTGTTGTTCAGTATAAATAATGTGTGTACATATATTCTGTTCATGTGTTGTTCAGTATAAATAATGTGTGTACATATATTCCGTTCATGTTTTGTTCAGTATAAAAAAATGTGTGTACATATATTCTGTTCATGTGTTGTTCAGTATAAATAATGTGTGTACATATATTCTGTTCATGTGTTGTTCAGTATAAATAATGTGTGTACATATATTCCGTTAAATTCAATTCACAACGTGCATGCTCAAACCTCTAAAATTATTGCCCCTGTCAATGGATCATTGCACATTTTCTTTTCATTCTCATCTCCCTGGGGAGTATACAACTTATGGCTAAGGGTTATTGTTTCTCTCTCACCTTAATGAGATGATATACCGACAAAAGGGTCAATCCATTAAAATACATACGAAAAGTATATTTTCGCATTTGACTAACTGCTTTGAGATTGAAAGCCGTCCAACAGTAACCTTTTTTTCAAATTCACTTTGAGTATTTGTTGTTAAATAATTATTGAATTTCAAGTCTAGTTAAAAAATATCGGCGCCAGAAAAAAATAATTGGCAAACGATCGTGTCGGTACAGTCGGCAGAGTTGGAAGTGAGAAGCGTTCAAGATTTTTGCATCTACATAGCGACACACATGCACGAGAATGATGATGGACGCTATCCTCTACTTCAAATTCTGAAACATTTATTCTATGTTGTGACAACTTTACATTATAAACTGCAAATCCCAAGAATATTTCCTTTCGAAAGTTTCATCAATTAGATTACCATGAGAAGCGTACACCTACGCTTCCATCTGCGGCTGCCTTCCTGGGAACATTTACTATGTCAGTGTCATTTTCGAATTTTTAGAACAACTTTCAATCATCCACGGCGAAACGTTGAATTTGACGTCAATGTTAATCTACTTTACAGATAAATATTTCCATGACTGGTACGGTCGTAGAATGTGTAACAGATCTACCGTCGCCAGTACAGTGACTCCGAGGTGCGAAACTTGTCACAACAATCTATGGACGAGGACGCACACGAGGATAAGCACCAGGACAGGAACCAAGACAGGCTTTAAGGCGTGGATCAGGGCTGGCACCAGAACGGGCACAGTGTTGGTACAAGGACGTTGCTATAGGGCGGGGATCAGGGCTGGCACCAGAACGGGCAAAGTTGTGGTACAAGGACGTTGCTATAAGGCTGGCACCAGAACGGGCACAGTGTTGGTACAAGGACGTTGCTATAGGGCGGGGATCAAGGCTGGCACCAGAACGGGTAGAGTGTTGGTACAAGGACAGGCCATAGGGCGGGGAACAGGGCTGGCACCAGAACGGGCACAGTTGTGGTACAAGGACGTTGCTATAGGGCGGGGAACAGGGCTGGCACCAGAACGGGCACAGTGTTGGTACAAGGACAGGCCATAGGGCGGGGATCAGGGCTGGCAACAGAACGGGCACAGTGTTGGTACAAGGACGTTGCTATAGGGCGGGGATCAGGGCTGGCACCAGAACGGGCACAGTTGTGGTACAAGGACGTTGCTATAAGGCTGGCACCAGATCGGGCACAGTGTTGGTACAAGGACGTTGCTATAGGGCGGGGATCAAGGCTGGCACCAGAACGGGCACAGTGTTGGTACAAGGACGTTGCTATAGGGCGGGGATCAAGGCTGGCACCAGAACGGGTAGAGTGTTGGTACAAGGACAGGCCATAGGGCGGGGAACAGGGCTGGCAACAGAACGGGCACAGTGTTGGTACAAGGACGTTGCTATAGGGCGGGGATCAGGGCTGGCACCAGAACGGGCACAGTTGTGGTACAAGGACGTTGCTATAGGGCGGGGAACAGGGCTGGCACCAGAACGGGCACAGTGTTGGTACAAGGACAGGCCATAGGGCGGGGATCAGGGCTGGCAAAAGAACGGGCACCATGTTGGTACAAGTACAGGCTATAGAGCGGACACCAGGGTAGGCACCAGGACTGACATCAAAACAAACGCCAATATTTGGATATTAAAACGAGGTTGGGATGGGCTTTACTTATTTCTGTATTTTGTTATTTAACGCCGCACTCAGCAACTTTCCAGCTCCATGGCGGCGGCCTGTCAATAATTAGACTTTTCAGCGATTGATTTTAATGAGTAACGATCCATACAACCGAGGTACGTTGACAGACTGTCAGACAGTTTTCCTCTTACGACATGCAAAGATTGCTGGGAACCAATTCAAACCCACAATTCCCACGGGGTCTATCGGAATATGGACACCAGAACAGACACCAGAAAAGTAGCAAAACAAGCCCAAGAATTTCCGAAGGTCCTGAACAAGATTTGGCACCAGAAAATGTACCTTGTACGGTACCAGGACGGGCACCAGAATATGCTGCAGGAAGGGCACCAGTACAGGTGATGTACCATGATGGACGCAAGGTCGGGCACAAGGACGGTCATCTGGACACACATCAACATGAGTATAAGCCAGGGCAAAGGTCGTACGCTGGAAAGAATATATGGACATAATCATCACTATTACCAGCGAATGCACAGGTCGGACACATGGACGGATATCTGATCAGGCAATAATACATGCACCAGCAAGGGCCCAAGAACAGGCACTGTGTAGAATTCAAGATTAACCAAGAAACCAAGGTGGACAATCTGGGAGCTATTTATAACATGTATCAGTAAATTACACTCTGACGTCAACTTTGCTCCAGGTATAAGTTTTTTAAATGAAAAATCGGTTAATAATTGATTTGTATACCACAAAACCAATATTTCAATCTAACTAAATTCCGACGAAATACAATCTACGCTTATGTTTTTAACAGTAATGAAATATCTCGTAGATTATTGACATGAAAGAAAAGAAAAACCAAATTAACAATCCAATGTCTAATAAATCAAGACTATTGAACAAACACAAATGCAATTATAACAACTTTGACATATACGTAAGACAGGGTAAGTAATATGTTATGAAATATTTTAAGATAGATATAACATATATCATTTGATAAAAATAACAAAGAAACTATAGTAAATCTATATAGTATAGAAAATATAATCTCAGTCATACATGATATTCCATCTCTGTTTGCTGCAGTTCCGATTAAAAATGCCGTATATGCATTGTCCAAATATTGCATCTTTACAATTCTTTACAAATGGCACAGCACTCATTAGAATACGTCGGAGCTTCAAATTATTTGTCTATAACATCTATTGGTATGCATGCATTTCATTTGAGCGTCTTCATCTTATAATAGTACACGCACATTTCGGAGAACTGAAGTGTTTAATAATATTTATTTCAGTGTCACCTTAAAGGGTTTGAGTTTAGGTGAATGAATAAATTCGCCAATATGACCTCATGAAAGACATTTAAAATGCTAATTGGTGAAATAAGAAAACATATGAAAGAAAATACTGACCGTTTGAATTTCCAGTAATTTTATAAGTTAAGGCACGTTACTTGTCGTTTTCTACAACATGCTCATGATATACAACAACACTAATAAATCCCTTTCAACAGCGATATATGTATATTTATTATCGCAATAGGCATTTTCAAATTCAACCCAACTGTAATTTTATATTTGTTTTGCGGAGTAAATATATGATTAATACCAACCTAGTAGTACTCTTGGTGAACTCATAATTTTTAAAAAAAAATAACGAATTGACTTCTTGTTGAATGCGTTCACAGTTTTCAAGTTGCTAGACTAAATATGAGCTTATTTGCAAGGTGATTTCGTCGTAACGTGAAGTACTGTAAATATCAAGACTCCAGACGTTCCAGAATAGCCAGTTACATCCAGACTGGTGTCCGGTATCTAATATGCGTAGGACAAAAATATTCTTCAGAACAATTTCTTTGATTGTGAGGAGTATATGTCTTGGAAGTATATCAAACTCAGACACAATGCTTCCCCTCGAGTTTAAAACTGATATTGGCTCAACAACAAAACGTCACTGACTAATCGCTTGCTTTCATGTTCGAGCAATCTGAAGGGCCAGACGATTTGTAGGGTTGCAAAAGGATACCTGCTGTTCCCGAATGTACCCAAGATAGATTACCCAACGCAAATGTCAAACCGGTCAACATGTAATTATGTATTCTTAAACGGGAATAACTGGATGACTGAACGTATATCAACTATAACCCATAATGTCTTTCTACACTGTAATCAGGGACTTATAACCTAGCCCAGAACCTTGAGTCATTTTACAGCAAATTACTGTCAGTACCATGAGTGTGATCATGCATGTGCCAAATATTTGTAAAGTTACATCCATATATAACAGAATGATTTTTATGTTTGGTTATTCCTTTCTTAATCAAATAACGAATAGGCCGAAGACTTGGAAATCATATTTCCTTGAAGAATAGAGGAAATTCACTTGGTGTCATTTCTTAAAACAAGTTCAGAAACATACAGCACATTTTTGTACTTTACACATTTAAACATTTATAATGAATCATAAATTATTATGAATGTTTATCTTTTTATCATTTGTCTTTTGCATCAAACAGTTTAGCTGTAAAAACACACAGTTTTAATGTGTAGCTCAACTGTGTGCAGCTGGTTTTTATATTCAGTTCCATTGAAAATGTACATTTATCTTTTTTAAGAAAACTATTTCCTGTAAAGAAAAGCACACCTTTATATATGATATACGGCGAAACAGGCCGAAAACCTCTGTATATTACTGTCATGACAAGCATCATCACTTTTTGGGGAAGATTGCTATCTGGAAAAGCCACCAAACTTTCATTAATTGTGTATAAAAAAATTGTATTATAACTACACAGTAAATAATCAACATCAAAATTGGCTAAAGTTTGTTAAACATATTCTTGTTACGACAGGTAATAACAATGTTTGGATAAATCAGTCATTTTCATCAGTTGATTGGCTTACATGTGTGATTAGAACTTGTTTGGAAGATCAGTTTATACAACGGTGGAATTCTGAAGTCACAAATTCAAGTAAAGGAAAATTTTATTAAGTCATTAAAGATAATATCTCACTGGAAACATATCTGTGTAATTTACCAAAACGAGTGTACATACCACTACTACTTTTCAGAACTTCTTGCCATTATTTACCGATTGAATGTGGAAGATGGAATCACGCCCCTTTATTAGATAGAAAGTGTACTGTTTGTAAAAGCCAAGACATTGCGGATGAATATCATTATATTTTTAAATGTGAATATTTTAAAGAAGTAAGACAATTATACATACCAAAGACTCTTATTGTACATCCATCTATGTTTAGACTTCAACAGTTGTTTCATTGTAAAAATAATATCTTCCTGAAAAAAAGTATCAAAATATTGTAAAATAGTAATGGCTACATTTAAATAACTATTATAGCTGCCATCACTATTATACGTCACATCTCCTGTTAAACCTCAACATGCTACTTTTTGTAGCCTTGTGCGTAATAAAGTTCTGTTCTGTTCTGTCCAAATCTGAGAAACATTTATTGTGAGAGATCAAATTATGCGCAGATGTTTAATAGAAAGCTAAGTCGGAACTCCGGTTTCCTGAACGTTGCTACATCGAATCCTGCTGTGAAACCGGAAAGCTTCCACACAAAATGGCGAACAAATGAAATAAAGTGTGAAACACATAAAATGTCTGAAAATTACTAAGACATTTGAAGGTAGCTTAAGCTATCCGGATGCACACTTTCTCTTGTTCTGTTTCTATTTAAAATGTTAATCAGGATATATATCACAACTGCAGTAATATCCTCAGTAATAAGCGAGTGAGTGGCCACACATCTTATTGTACCCATATGAACAGCCATAGTGTTTTCCCTCTGCCCTTCACAAAGTTTAACGTCATTCGGTACTCTGGTTCATTAGATGAATCAATCTGACATGGAAGATTTGTCACACTTTCATTGCCATTATTGCCAATGTGGACATTTGTATCCCATAAACATATTTGGTGAGTTCTTTTTTCGCAAAACATCTTACACATGAAAACAAAGTAGAACATATTGCAATAATAAAGCACTATGACGATACATTAACGTTCCAAATTATTGATACGATAAATAGATCAATATTTTATAGTGGAATTTAAGAACCTGTAATATCAATCAAAGAAATATGACAATTTCAAGAAAAATTACAACTTATGGATGTCAACCTGTACTGAAACGTCGGATTAACATAAAGAATTTGCAATTCATATCTTCGTTCATATATTCTAAGTTTGAAAGTAATCAGACTTGTGCGGAAGCTATTCCATCAATGTACACTAGCCTGTGTGTGTATGTGTTAAACCCTACAGACTGGCGTGATTGAAGTTAAAAAAAGATAACTAGTTTTGTGTGAACATCTGCTTCCTTGTTTAGTCTGACGCTTCCAGACCCTCAATAAACTTGCATAGTATCGTTTTATGATTTACAACACATCTGATGACATTTCAACCAGGGGTGTATATGTGCCCTCATAAACTAGGATGCCCCAGCTTATGTCATGTCTATCGATGCCGCAATCTCAAGACTGTCGCCCACAAACAGAACACCATAGGCCTACAGGGAGGTAAGGACCTTTCATTTCCGGCATATACGCAATGGGACAAGTCTATTTCAAAGACTTCAATGAAGGACCAGGTATAATTGAATAAGTCTCTTCTTTCGTGTTGGGTAGTTGTCTGCAGCTTGTTTGGTTATGTTTCTACGGATGCAGCAGTGACTTAAAAATCGAAATCCGTATTTCAGTCATTGGGATGAGATATGGAACTACTGTTAAATGCTTACACATGTGGTGGTTTTCGTTTTGAAAGTAAGTGAGTGCCAGCAATATCAAGTCAGGGGACACTGAAAATGGGCTTCACATATTGTACCCATTTTAACCACAAGGTTACGCCACCGCCCCTGTTTTGGAAGTATTAATATCTAGTATTAGTATAGCAGTATTACTGTAACGTCGAAATATGTAGGAGTGAGTTTGTAAGTTAGTGAAGTTTCGGGATAGAACAGTTCTTAAAAGTCTGGACATTCGTGGGTGCACATACATTAATTCTAGGTAATATTAAATAGGAAGGAAAATGTGACACATATGGAATATGATTATGTTGACAGGTGACGTGTCCTGTTGCTAAGTGACACTGAATGTCTATCATACATTTTCTGGAATTTCTTTACTAGTTCTTTGATTGTGAAATCTTGATTAAAAAGCTTCGTTGTGAGCAAAATGTGTCATTCCGTGACAGATTTACTAAACTGTACATGCTCTGAAGTACTAAGGTAACTGACAAATGTAGATGTCACTAACTGGGTCTGATGGTGCACAGAAAGACAATGAATGTGGTTTCTCAGATGTTTCTTAAATTTTCAAATCTGGTGGAGACATGAGGTGAGGTGAAGCAAACATCACCTCTCCACCCTTTGTATTTCTATCTCCATGCTGAAGTACTTATTTAATTCATTTGACCCGTGAAGACCAGGGATAGAATATGTCTTCAACAACCCATGCTTGCCGTAAAAGGCGACTATGGTTGTCGTGAGAGGCGACTAACGGGATCGGATGGTCAGGCGCGCTGACTTGGTTGATGCATGTCATCGTATCGTAATTGCGTGGATCGATGCTCATGATGTCAATCACTGGATTGTCTGGTCCAGACTCGATTATTTACAGACCGCCCTCACGAGTGCCGCGTTAAACAACAAACAAACATTATTTATTTAAATTACATATTGAACAAGACATAAAACAGTCACTACACATCACTTATCACAAAAGAAGGCTCCTTGCACATCCAATATATCACAAAGTGATTTACCTATGACGTTAAATCAGCCTAAAAATAATGTCATTTAAGCAACTACACCACATCGTTTCGGGGCAGAGCACTTAAGCCTGGTAATTAAGAAATCACCCAAGGTTCTAATGGAGTGCAAGTGGAGACTGTTTGTTAAGATAATCCCGAACAGTCAAGATTTTCGACCTTTCATTCCGCCAATCCTATCACAATCAAAGTGATCCCAGCCATTAGGGATGTGAGAGGAGATTCTCCGCATCTTGTTGATCGATCAACGGTTTCAATACGGATTACGCTTCCATGGCCTCTCGCAGGGGAGATAAACCTGGCTTCAACACCACGGTTCTTGTGTTCTCGGCTTCTAATTCCTCAAAACCTGTGTAGGTGTAGAGTGATGTCAACATGACATCATTAACTTCAATTGTTACTTTTGTTTCAAACATAAATGTCCAGTGATAGCTTGTGTAGTGTGTTAACATTTAAACATTTCTGAGGTGACACTATGCTTGATATCTAAGGGAAGATTGTGTATTTTTCATAATAAATTTCATATAAACTAGAATTTTATAGAATTTAGAGCTAGTTTTAGTTAGGAAATAAACATACTATGTTTTCAGTGTAGACCTAGGTTACCTGTAGATTTAACCGACAACAGCCTTTAAACAAAATATGGCGTTCTATATGCTCAAGCAGTTTGTTTACACCGTAATACATCACACGAACTTATGACAGGCACTAAAAGCAAGTAAGCAGGGCATATTCGTAAGTTAACATGAGGTGGGCATCCCTAAAGAAAACTGAGCAAGCCTTGCAAAGATTTCGTTCTCCACCGCACTATTATGACGTCATATCGCTCATTGTAAATGCAAACTATATGACGTCACATTTGTACAAAGAAAAGCGCTTTTGTTCTCAAAGCTCGAAATACATACTCTTTGTGGATTTCTATCATGTTTTCTGCATGAAAATATTATCACACATCCTTTGAATATTGTAGAAACCACAACTTTGCATTTTGTAGCAAACATTGTAATATAAATATTCATATAAGCCTACCGACAATGACTGTAAAATAAGTACTATTCTAAACATATTAACTTCCGCGGTGATGCTGCCGTCAAATCGGCTATTTCAACCAGGGTGATTATTGTGATTTGATACCTCTGATTGACCAATCAAAATCGAGTATTTACCAAATTCATGGTAGAATTGCTAATATTACTTAAATTAGTTTGAACTGCTTTTTGTTCTGGAATTTATGCTTATTAGGAAGCAATGTGTATCTGAGATGAATCAACACAGTGTCTTTGGGAATTGTGGCGATATTATCAGGCTAACGTCTTGGCCAGCGATGCTTTCCGCTAACTTCAGTTTCCACTGCTGAGATGTTCTTCGCCGTGAACACCCACGGCGACTAATTGTTAATCAGTTGATTAAAGTTGCGTCCCATGACAAATTACATGGAAATATATTGCACAAGTTGGAAGCCCAATCTGTATTTGTGTGAACTTGTTTGATTGAAAGGTCAATTGGCTCTCAATGATTAAGCCCATAGGGACGGGAACAAAACATCGTCACATAAAATACCTGCAATTGACAAATCATGTCTTTTTTTCCACTCAAGATGAAGTGTTATCGAACAAGTATTCTTCACAGACATGGACTTTTTGTCAAGGGGGAAAACCTTCTCTTCAATTACCACTGTAGTAGGTTTAGTTACAAGCTTAGAGAAATTGATTACATTAAAAACGCATCGCGTACACGATAATTGTTGATTTATTTACTGATCATCGGACGTGACAAATTAAACTATTCGCTTGTGTGTTCTAGCTCATTTACCATCCGCCGTTATCAGTGTTTAGCCTATATTTCACAGCATATATATCTAAAAACACGTTATCTTCTAGTCTATATTTTTTTCAAGACTAAGATGACAAATGTATATTTTGGCCATTATGGAAGATTTTTCCTGCAAGAAATATACAGAACGTTATGTTTATACATTTGTTCAAGGTTTTATTCCACTCACCAAGTGGTTGGTCCCTGAGAAGTAGAACTTTAATCAGCAATGGCTACCGGTAACTATCACATAGTATTTTACTGTAGTTGATCTATGCCCGTGGCCGTAATCTAAGGCGCAGCCCAGAGTCGCGTCCTCAGCAATGTCGGTATCTACTGATCACACGTTCGATTTCCACAGTGTCCGACCAAAGTGGTATTCTGATCTTTGGTATATCAATACTATATCAGTAGTCATGTGTCCGACCAAAGGGGTATTCTGATTTTTGGTATATCAATACTTTATCAGTAGCAATGTGTCCGACCAAAGTGGCATTCTGATCGTTGGTATATCAATATTATATGAGTAGTCATGTGTCCGACCAAAGGGGTATTCTGATCTTTGGTATACCAATACTATATCAGGAGCAATGTGTCCGCCCAAAGGGGTATTCTGATCTTTGGTTTATCACATTATATGAGTAGTCATGTGTCCGACCAAAGGGGTATTCTGATCTTTGGTATATCAATACTATATCAGTAGTCATGTGTCCGACCAAGGTGGCGTTCTGATCTTTGGTATATCAATACTATATCAGTAGCCATGTGTCCGACCAAGGTGGCGTTCTGATCTTTGGTATATCAATACTTTATCGGTAGTCATGTGTCCGACCAAGGTGGCATTCTGATCTTTGGTATATCAATACTATATCAGTGGTCATGTGTCCGACCAAAGTGGTATTCTGATCTTTGGTATATCAATACTATATCAGTAGTCATGTGTCCGACCAAAGTGGTATTCTGTTCTTTAGTATATCAATACCACATCAGTAGTCATGTGTTCCGCCAAAATGGTATTCTGATCTTTGGTATACCAATACTATATCAGTAGTCATGTGTTCCACCAAAGTGGTAAAGGTCTAAATACTGGACAGTTTAATTTGGTTTTCTTCCACTTTAAACGGACGTACTGATAATACTAAAATATGTTCTTTGAAGAGTTAAAAACCCCATTTCATTCATTCTTTATAGTCATATAATTATGTGTACATTTGTCCGTGTCAGCGAGGTGCTTCTCCACCAAAGCCCGCTGTACTGTACTGTACTGTGTGTGTCCTCTTTGACATTGTTTGAACTCGCTCGATGCACGTTCTGTATTTAACAATGTGTTGGGGAATAGAAGACCCGCACGTTTCTAATCTGCATTGGAAATACCTCATCTATGCATTATGCTGTGAGCACACAAACTACAAACAGAGCTTCCTGTAGGTGTTATTGGCATATAATACCGACATTGATGAAATCAATTGCCTCAACTTTAGCATTTTTATGAATATGGCCTTTCAACAATGAACCTCTGAGTGTCAGTTTATATTACGATAGATAATTGTGTATGCAGTTTTCTAACCTACGCGAATCCCAATGTCTGACAAGTTCTAACAACCCACACTTGATTACCAACACATTCATTTATGAAACTACGTACACAGACATCGTTTCAGAAAGTAATTGTACTTAAATATCAATGAAGCCACACGTATTGAACACGCATCAGCCTCGCCATAAGAAACCGTCGGGAAGACAACGAGTTTGCATCTAATTTTCGAAACGCTTGATAAAGTTCGTTTATCGTTGACGCAATAGCGTTCTGTGTAAAGGTTTGCACAAGACCAAGCTTCAAATTATACACATCCATATGATAATGTCATATATTGTCAACAAGCGGTAAATATTTACATGGGTTCATATGCTGTCCATGAATGCTAACTAGGCTTTTGGGCAAACATATATCTGAATACCACCTCTTAACGACACCGCTCAAATTGCATAGAATTAACATCTTTACAACAGATATGGACATAAATCAAATATTTCAAACAATGTTGGACTGCATATTGACCAGATGGGATTCACTTAGCACGACCACGCAAAGTAATCACCAACGTCTTTTCATCTCAACACGATGAGTATACTTGTATTATATTGGGTAAAAATGTCGAGGTTCACGAGAACAAGGTGCAGAATTAAGATCCTCTTTCAGGCGCTTTAGGCCCACTGTACTAAGTGCATGTTGTAGTCCCAGCAAAGCGGTGCGATACAGATCTTAAGAAAACTTCATGACGAAGGAGGCGATGTAATGTTAATGTTTTGTGTACATGTTGGGTAACACCACTTTGAGGTACAGTACTATATGACTCAGTGGGGATTGTTAAGAACAGATTACCTTCAAATCAGTTACATTGCATGTTTACATGGACGTGGTTTAAGGAGTATGAGTACTTTATTTAGCCTCGCTAGTTTTTCATTGATTGTGGGTTTAGATAAAATCGTCATTAAAGAAGTGTACTTAAGTCGGTCAGGAATGTATTTTGCACGTACACTTTGTATTGTATAAATTGTTCATTCTGTTTTCTTATTTTGTGATTGGTGTAATGAAAGTATAAACTGAACTATTCTAAAGTTCAATTCAGATACGTTTCGCTGCTATAACTAAATTACATCAGCCTCGGGGACCATCCGAAAGTACACTTTCTGCTGAAGACTACGCTATGGATCGGACTGCTGATACGAGTGAGGCTCTCCCGACAGACAGTGCGTGCTATATTGGTGATACTAAAGAGTGATAAATTTAGCTCGCATAGTACGGTTAGTGATTTCACAGCTCCTTCCATTCAACAAATACAGTTACATCTAACAACAGATAACAAACTTCCTACGTTGACAAACCAATTCTCCAAGAGATTTGAAAAAAATGCATTGCATTATTTACACCTGATAAGATTCTTCTGTTCTTTCTCGAATAAAAACAATCCTGTCTGAAAAAAGTGAACACGTCGTCCCAAAAGACCCAACCTTGACAAAAGAGCAGTATTAATGACTTTTCTGTCCTCATTTCAACCTTGGAGAGATTTAAGCAAATGAACATTTAATCCCAGACTAAAGTTCGATAGCTTTTAAAGCCTACTATTTCTGTTGGTGTAAATCTTTCATTCGATTTGCTGGGATTGGGGATGGATTTTTTATCTAATCACTGAACAGGCATATAGTGGAGGTCTCCCTGTATCGCCAGCCGAGTCTATTTAAATTCAACGTACGGACATTCTGCCCGTATTTCAGTCTAACATGTGACACCGTGTAATTACCATTGGACTGATACTCCTATAGTGTCGAATCATTAAGATGTAGTGGGATAGGATTTAGAACTCAAAGAGACAGCTGTAGTGTTGAAGTGATTGTCAAACTGGTTGAGGTTGCTTTGTAGTTAGACTCAACGACACCGTTTTCTCTTTTGATTAGGTTAAATTAAAACCTCATGGTGACATGGTGATATGGTATAAAATAGTTACATTTTAACAATGATTTACAATAGCGCATTGTCAAATAAACATGACAAATGTTATATAAAAAAGCTGATTCAGGTTTACTGATGCGGGTTTCCCTATGTATTGATTACATTTCTAACTTGGAATCAATACTAGTTAGTTAAGAGTTTATTTTCGCCGTAGTCATCAATATCGAACAGCCTGTAAATAATCGAATTTTGACCAGGCGGACCAGTGGTTGATCTGCACCGTCGCAATACAATGACACACAATCTCACACCAAGTAAGCGACAGGCTGTTAAGTGACTGGGACCTTTATATATTTTGTTCCAGAAAATACTAAAAACTGAACAGGGTCCCATAAACTATTGTGTTTCTCCTTATAAAGAAGGAAATGTTATTTTTGAAGAAAAAATCAAACCCAACCCGATCCTCATTAACCAACTCTGAAGTCAAGTCTTCTTCGGTACACCCACGGGATGGAAGATCAAAACTAAGTCAAATGTGATGGACACCTAAATCCCTTTTATCAATCACTGTCAACACTGCGTCGAGAAGGAAAAGCATTTTCTCCCACGTAGGGCCCCTTGATACAGGGTTACCGGGATCTGGAGACAATGCTCTTTCGTCGGACAATACATAATGGAAAATATGAGAAATATCAAGTATCGTTTATGAAATCATTTTTAAAAATAATTTGTATCGCTGAGAAAGGAAAATCTACAAACCCTACAAACAAATACGAAAGATTTCACAATGTTGAAATTTGAATATCGTCCCTTTTGAGTATATTTATTTGTTATAATGATCTGTTACAAAAGTGCTCCTCTAGGGTTTCATTAAGTGTCACAGGGATCAGATCAAATGATATCAGTCTCAATGAAAATAGTTTCTGGGTGTTTTTAAATGTAATTCCTAAAGGTAGGATTGTTTTGATATCTCGGCTGACATTTAGGAGTCGACGGTAAATTCGTCAAATGATATGTAACGAAATATGACAGTAGGTGTAACTTGTGACAATCCAGAATTCCTGGATTGAACTTTTTAGATACAAAATAACATAGCTGTAAAGATAAAAAAAATAGGATGACAGACGTGTTCTTTACGTTGCCCTGGGGAATTCTTTTAATTAGACAAGAAGTATTTGTGGGTGAATGATGCGTGTACTCGAAGGCGAAGTTTATTGCCTATGTTTGTCTTGTTATTGATTTTGTATTTATAGCAAATATTTAGTTGCAATATATATGAAACGACAGAGATGAACGAAACCAAACAGGTGTGTGTGATTTTAAATGGACATTTTGGTTTTCCTTAAAATAACCAAAACGTCCATAGCGGAGAATGAGTATTTAAGAGGCGTCGTTGTACTGCATTCGCATCAAGCATTGCTGTCATTATAGCACAGGTCAGGATAACATTATATTTAGCTCCATTTTTATGTTGAAAACAATGCGATGCCTAATTGATAGTTGCCGATATCGTGTCATCGGAGGCATTTAAACGACACGTTGCGCTACCTTTTCTTGTGGACAAACACATAGCATTGAACCGGCTGATGTTGTGTCACCGAGCCAAACTCGAAATGATTCGTCTTGGTGGTCAAATATGACGTCTGATAAGCTGAACGTAAGACGTCTGAGGATTGAGGTGAAATCGGGTTAAACGTCACGTCCAAGATTATTATTGCACTTATATAGCGACGTGCATACAAGTGTGTGTGTGTGTGTGTGTGTGTGTGTGTGTGTGTGTGTGTGTGTGTGGCTGCTTGTACTAGTCCGGACTGATGCCGATTTATAGTGCTACCATGCCGCAGTTTAACATGAATACCCCACTCAGACACAGTATACTGACTCCGAGCCGACCAGTCCTTGCTTAAGCCCCTAATGCCGAGCGCCAGACAGGGTAACAACAAATACAATCTTTTAACGTCTTTTGGTATGACGCACCCGGGGATCGAACCCCGGACCTTCCGCTCTCCGGGCGGACGCTCTACCACAAGACCAAGGAGGAGGTCTTGACGATTGAAGTGAGCATCATTATAGATCGTAACATTATAATTTACGAAGCTTCCTGATTGTGATAACAGAACATACCATGGCTCCTCTATACAGCATAGGGAACCTTATCATGGTTCAAAGACGACGCTCAAAAACATAGGAATCGACCTGATAAATGCTACATTGTAATGCTATTGGATCAAACAGTTTATTCGAAAAGAAGCTACATTAATCAATAATTCAGTTATCAAAACAAGGTAACGTTTCAACAGAATACGACTTTTGAGTTATTATGGTACTGATAGAAATACAAGGGTTTTCAAATCGATTGTTTTTCTGACAGTAGTTTCGGGAAACATTTTACTATTCATAGTTAATTGGATTGGACCCCGGACTTTACATTGCGTATAAATATTTTTCTTGACAGGTATCATTGAAATTGATACCACGTTAATTAAGTAAAGGTTTGTTGAACGTTTTTCAGAACTTCATGTACTTTGATTTTGTCATTACCGCATTCTGTTTACCAAGCGATTATTTGTCACGAAAGCATGTGACGTCATCCATCGGATACCCCAGTGACGCCATGTCTGTCTCACACCTGTGTGAGCTCACTTAGAGGCAGACTGTTTCCGATAATTACTTATTTCTTTCTATTTTACAATTTCGGTAAAATTTATATTTTCAGATTTGCTGACGCTGTTGTTCCAAGGTAAATGTTCGTGCATTGAATATTTAACAACACCCACAAATCTGAAATGTTTCACTACTAAATGTCGCCAGGATAACTTGGAACTCCGTGTAAATAAAAAAGATTAAATACTAAATAAAGCAACAAAACCATTTCCACATTCATATGAAATCTTTTCCCCAAGCAGAGTCGATTGTACGATTCCGACAATATCATGAGCATGTGTTTATGAATCACTATCAAATAGTGATCATACCAGGTGTTCTAGAAAAGGTGAGCGTATCCTACCCCACAGGTGGCATCCGTCACAAACGCATGCAAAGGCAAGTCAATTGTTCACCTGAAAAAAAACACGGGAACATATGGTCCAGATCAAAATAAGGAATTGCATCTGACATCATTATTGTCACTGATGCTTCAGCATTGGAAATATCCTTAACATGGCTACCTTAAAACCTTTTGAGAGTTTTACTGAGTCCTTCAATGGTGGAACCTTGATCAGACAACTTCTGAGCAAGAGTCGTATGACTCATGGTAAATGATGGTAAAAAGAGCATGCTCGATTGTACCTCAAACGTTGTGCAATGTAGACACCATGGCTGGAGCTGTAGGACTATTACTTATAGGAGAAACTGACTATTCTAAAGTTGAAGTCATCCCTCTTGTCATGCAGTCGTGTGGAGATTATTTTGTCGTTTTACCAAAGATCTAAAATATGAAACAGATGAGGTGATCTCATTGATCTCCTTTATCTCTACTTCGACAACAATTTAAGACAGAATGGGTAAATATTTTAGGTTAGTTAATTTCTATCAGTCCAAATTCGCCACATTCGTCACAAATTGGTTTTCTTAACATTATTTGATTGCCCTTTGTTGAATAGTATTATATTCTAAGTGTGTCTGTCAGTGAAAGATCAGATATTTTATTTAATTGCTGGAAATGTCAACAATGCACCGTCTTGTAACTGAGACATTTGACCAAACCAGACAAGTGTAGCCAACATAAAGAAGAAAAATAATATTAAAAACATATAAGAAAATATAAGTTAGGAAAACATATTGTGGACAACTGTGTACTTTTGTGTAGTTATATTCTTTCAGTATCATCTATAGGTAAATTATTATGAATAAGAACTAACTTTGCAGCTGTTTTAATTTGCAAATATACATTAATGTAACAACCATGTATGTAAAATCATGGCTTCTGTCACAGTAAAAGGCGTGTGTATTGCATTATCCCACTATGTTCGCATTGATGCGTGTGTTAAAGATGCATGAAGATTCAGAGTGATCCATCTACTGCCACGGGCAAGACACGTATCTTAGCTCATTATAACAATTTGTATTTTTAGAACTTGGAATCATTTGGGGTTTATGCACAACTTTGGCAATGTGTTTTACTTTTCAATCACCATATATCTTGATTCGAGTAGAGCGAATTTGTTAATGGGTGATTGAGTTAGAGATTTTAGTAATATCACGACAGGTGAAACGAAGAACAGGCTTCACTTCCAGTACGAGAACACCTACACTACTTTATACTTGGCAAACCTATCTTACCTTCTGTATATTGCTTAATGAGCATATGCATATGCATCGTGCATGGTCGCATTTTAAGTTATTCTGATGTTATGTTTAAATTCCATTTAAATTAACTTCCACCGATTTACCACCTGAGCTAGGATAAAAAGAGACCAGTGAAATGGCCTCATCTGTTTCACATTTAGATCTATGCATGAAGATTCAGAATGATAAAAATATTCCCAAGGCTGTACGACAAGAGGAATGACTTTAACGTTCCGATAATCAACTTTCCGTGGATTTCGCGAAATATTCATAACACATGCTTTTCATATATTCGAAATCGTTCAATCAGCTCTGCTTTCAGAAGAGATTTCGTATGATCATGGAAATGATCTTGTATTTACAAGAATGTTTTGCTTTGTATTGGCACAACTTCCATTATTCTCCTAAAACAGCTTGCCTGTTCATTTTGCTAAGCCGCCTTGTCTTAAACGAGGTTAGATATCGCTTGGTGTATAATTTAATCAAATCTCGATGTGGCATTTCTGTCTCTAGATTGGACTTCTTTTACACGTCAGACTAATAGTAACCAATAATGCAATTATAGTACCAATGCCAAAATGGTACATAATTCTTCAACTCCTACGCAGTGACCTTCACTACCTTTCATTCCGATCAAACAACGAACTCATTGAAAAGAGATCAAGTGTAATCTGCATAAAATTCACAAACGATGATTTAAGCAAATCATGATCTTTGCTATTTAGTCAATAAATCCAATTCCGTGACAAGCTTTTCAAACTGCAAACAATCGTCGGGATGAAGCATGGAATAATCCCATCATTAAAGACTGACTATGAGATTGAGACTCTCACTTGCTCCACTATTGACAGTCGGTCTAGACTTAGAAAGATGTGTGGTAATCACGTTGGCACACTCTTGGATTAGGTTTCTCAGGAAATCAAGGTTATTGCATGCAATGACAGAACAACTGATCTGACCCGAGTCAGTAGGCGTTTACTCTGAGATATATGTATATACGACAGACATTGTGGGATTATATGGTCATGACTTTGTCCACATTCGAGGTGAGGTGAAATTGGTTTTAACGTCGCGTCAAAGATTATTGCACTTATATAGCGACGTGCATGCGCGTGTGTATGTGGCTGCTTGAACTTGTCCGGACTGTCTACATTCGAACACAAAACTGTTCATGTAGAAGTTTTGCAACCACATCGACACTTCGTTCATATCGAGTTGTAGAGGACAGATTCTGATTATGACCATTTCAACAACCATGCCATATTTTCCTGTCAGTAATGTGTGTTTGTGAGTTTGGTTTAACGACGCTTTATCTCTTTGCGTGTCAGCGTGATGAACGAGGAAATTCCGAAATGATGCAGGACTTACACGTTTGGTGAAACCTACGAGCATAGGTATGGAGCTGATAAACCAGTAAGAATAATAAGAGCGTTCAGGGATTTCAGTCGAAGATTATAGGTCTCTGGAATCCCTCCGGGACGCAACTCCGCACATCGAATTTCGGCGCCTGAGACACGACTACTCCAAAGGCAACGTAATACGCTGTGCGGAATTGTGCCACTAAGCTGTCGCGATCCACTGGTCATGGTGTCGACATATAATACCATAGGTGCCGCAATCGTGTGTTCGAGTGATTTAGTGTGTGAGTGTGTTTTGACGCCGCTTTTAGCAATATTCCAGCAATATCCCGAACCGGGCCTTAATCGTGACGAGCGAACGCTTTAACCACTAGGCTACCGTACCGCCCCTCGTGTGTTCGAATATCGCGGGTTTCCTTGGTAGAGAAGCCTCATACTTGTTTTCGTGGGTTTCACCAAAGTGGTAACCCTTGAAGATCCGAGTTAGAATTGATCTTCAGCAAAACATGGACTAACATGGTCAAGATCGCTGACAAGGTTGATGCATGTCATCGTATCCAATTTGCGTTCATCGAAGGTCATGATGTCAATCACTGGACTGTCTAGTCCCGACTCGATTGTTTACAGACCGCCGTCATACAGCTTAAATGTCACTGAGTGCGGCGTTAAGCATGAAACACACAAAACCAAAGTGGTAACAGCTTTGGATCACCCAGTCAGGTTACACTACCAGCACGTATCGGTGACAGGATCTACATCATTAGAAGATCATGTGCTTGGTTTTTTTGTTACGGTGTTGTCAGCAATATTTCAGCTAATTACAGTTGTACTGTAAACAAACGAATTTGGGTCATATGATGACCCACTGATTGGTATTATTCGCAACATTCAACGTTGTCCATGCACGATGAAACGCATGCAATCAACTTCAGCCTTTTCAGGTACTACTAGGTATCACCATTATTTGATTGTGATTTATAAATACATGTTGATGATATAGTTGGAATCGTGCAATCGATTCTTCTTTATAAGTAGAAAGTTCCTGTCTGCCTGTTTCTTGTGGCCTATGAAACGGAAGTCAAAACAAAGTAATTTGGCCAAGAAGTTTAACTTAAGCTTCAGGTGTATTGATGATCTCATATCGTCCAATAACCATCTAATAGCCAATCCCCTTCCACTGATGTACCCACCTGAACTATAAACAAAGGAGACCAATGAGACCGCCTTGTCTGTTTCATATTTAGATCAATGCATAAAGATTCAGAGTGACAAAACACACTGACTCAACAAGACTGTTTGCCAACGTGCCCTTTTTGCCGAGCAATATTTATGCAGCTGTAGACTTTGGTTTTTACATTTCACAACTTTTGAGACTCTTGCTCTTGCTCTTGCAGAGAGAATGCTCTTACTGCAACGATTTCAAAGAGCATTGGACACGTGCTCAGAAGTTGTTTCACAAAGGTTACATAAAGGCCTCGGTAAAGCTGTCAAAACGATTGAAGGTAGACATGTTAAGGACATTTCCAAATTGGACGTATCAGTGACCAAAATGATGTCTAATGTAATTCCTTACTTATACCATATTATGTTCCCATGTTTTTTCGGGTAACAAATTGACTTGCCTCAGCATGTGTTTGGGATGGGTGCCACCGTTGGGGCAGGACACGTTCACCTTTTTGCGAACATCTACTACATGTGTTTGATATAGTCGGAGTCGCACAATCGACTCGGTTTTGGGCAGAAAATTATCATGACTGTGGCAATGGTTTTGTGTACAGATTAAAATTAAAAAAACAGCAAAGAGGGTTTTGGTGATCCTGGCACAGTCAGACTGGTTAGGCTCATCATCAGCTCAGGGCCCTTGACCCATCAACACACAGCCCATACAGCGAATGAGACTTCTCCCAGGAAGCGGTGGCTGGTCAAGAGGATCATCGGAAAAATACATGTGTGCTATAGTGCACAATACAATTCTATCATGAAGAGTATCCACGTTAACCAAACCGCGCCCTCCCATTATAACTGGTAAATATAAGCGATTGGGGGAAGTGCGAGGGTGTTGGGATCTAGTGTCTGACACAATTCTGACATATTCTCTTTACGAACTGAAAAGTAAAAGGCAGTCTTCTAATATCATCTATTCATAGATAATGCATTGTAGAAGGTAATAAGGAACAATAAGTATAAGATGCATAACTCAAAAGTTGTTGCAAGGATTAGTTGTTTTTTTTAAAAATAATTCTTTCGACAAAAAAATAGAAAAAGATCCTCGGGTATTACCAAAAAATAAAATGTACGTTGGATATGATTGGTGTATTGAGAAAATATAGGTTAATTTGTTCGGCTCCACCTGTCACAGAAAAATGCCTCTCAGTGACCTAAAATATATTATGTTTCTAACACAAATCCCAGGCCCCGAGCCTGGAATATTAAATGGTCGGTCCCTAAGGATCAATGTACTAAATACAGCTTGCATCCTTTAAACATGGGCTACAACCCACGATAATGGCGTCGGGTCATGGCCTCATGTTTACCATCAAGCAGGAAGAAATCCGCCAAGTGGTTTAACTTGAGCAGCAACCATTTAGCAGGTGCACTGTAGAAATGTGAAGAGGTATCTGAGGTAATGAGAAACTTGGACTGGTCATTACCGGTCACAGACAGGCCAGGGGAACCTACAGTCACAAAATACTTCTGCACTTTGTTGGCTGTCTATTTGTCCACCGATATCCATGGTTACCACTCAAGAGGAGGCACTTCTGAACGTTTTCACCAGCAGTTTCAATCTAACATCGATCTCGTATGTTTCACACAGGAACTTATGTGTTGCTTAAGGATGTTTTAGCTATGAATGCCAGCGATTCAATGTAAGAGCTATTGTGGTCGATCCTTATGATATTAATCCTACCCGATAGCCATTAGTCTAGTGTAAAAGGATCATGTATTTTTTCCTTAAGATGGTATACGGTGGTCAATGGTTGGTGTGTTTGCTCTTCTCTCACAATAACCAGGTTGTTCTCCCACAATATTTATTACAAATTGAGATCACTTTTGGGAAACGTGTTTGATTGTAATCGCATTGCTATCCGGACGTTTTACTTTTGCGAACCGGATCGGACTTCTGTATGTGCATTGACCGCCTCCGTGGTATAGTGGTAGAGCGTCCGCCCGCGTCATACCAAAATACGTTTAAAGACGGTACTTGTTGTTACCCTGTCTGGCGCTCGGCATGACGGGACTAAATCAAGGACTGGTCGGCTCGGAGTCAGTATACTGTGTATGAGTGGGGTATTCATGTTAAACTGGGGCATGGTATCTCAGTGAGTTATCACTATATAATCGGCATTAGCCCGGACTAGTGCAAGCAGCCACACACACACACACACACACACACGCACACGCACACGCACGCGCACGTGCACACACGCACACATGCACGCACATAAAACCATATTTTGAATGCCAAAAGATAGAATTTTAAAGTAAACTTGACAAATTATGTTCAATTACGTTTTAGTTTAAACCACATTAAGTTAACGTACAATAAACACACACACACACAAATCAGCTAATCCTATATCCAATCACGAAGATCATCATTGTTCAAACGTTGTGTCTGTTCCAGAAGTGATTTCGTCGACTATAAAATTATTTACAGTGACATATGAGAAAGGGTTCTAATACATCAATTAACGTCATGTGATTCGTTCTGACTGGAAATTAGAACTGTTCTGTTTTGTGATCACAGCCCTTGTTACACATCAGTTACCAACTATCAATCATGCTCTGTTTGTCCATAGTTCCATGGAGTGACATCGGCAGTTCTCACTTGTGTAGTCATTGTGTTGTCACCGGCTGTCGATCCAATTCTAAACATGTGTTATCGTTGTACATGTTTTACTTGAACAGAAATGTCAATTCGACACTCACCAAATCACATGCTAAACAACATAGCATCTGAGTTGGATTGCAAACCGCCTTGCTTGGGTACACATTATGCTCCCCTCCTTGTTGATCTATTCCTTTATGCATATGAATCGAAATGGCAAAATCAAAACTGGGGAATTTGGCAAATTGGTTTAACTTAAGCCTCAGGTATATCGATGATCTGATATCGTTCAATAATAGTTTCAAGAGAATCACGTGAATCGTGCTCAGCATTCGTTTCATCAAGGTTACATTCAAGGTCTCAGTAAAACTTTCAAACAGTTTCATGGGAGACACGTGGAGAAGATTACAAAATTTGACGCATAAGTGACCAATATAATATCCGATACAAGTTCCCCTTTTGCTTTCCCGTTTGTTTCCATGTTGTTGTTTTTCGGGTGAACAATTGACTTGTGACTGGTGGGGCTTTAAACGCTCACCTTTTTGCGAACACCTGGTATATCATCACCATTTGATAGTGATTTATAAATACATGTTTATGATATAGATGGAATCGTACGATATTTCTTATGATTATGGACCGCCTCCGTGGTCTAATGGTAGAGCGTCCGCCAAGAGAGCGGAAGGTCCGGGGTTCGATCCCCGGTCGCGTCATTCCAAAAGACGTTAAAAGATAGTTCTTGTTGTTACCCTGTCTGGCGCTCGGCATTAAGGGGCTTAAACAAGGACTGGTCGGCTCAGAGTCAGTATACTGTGTCTGAGTGGGGTATCCATGATAAACTGCGGCATTGTATGTCAGTGGGCTGGCACTATAAATCGGCATCAGTCCGGACTAGCACAAGCGCTTTAGAACACTGGACTACCCTACCGCTACTATTGTGTACGTTTTAAGACCTATATATAACATGCCTTGTGCCTTTCCTCAGCACATAAACATTCGCCACCTTCTATATTTTTCCTTAAATTGATAAAAGTTGGTGGTACTAGTATGCTATGAATCTTTATCATCATTCTATATTAACGTTAAATACAAGAAGACGTGCACTGAAGTTCACCCCTTTTAAACTATGATCACATTACGGCTTTATTATTTGTGTCTTTCATTATCAAAATCTAAAATCAGCCCGGTTAGGCAGGAAGTGAAACACGTTTCGTCACAGAACATCCCAAGAAGCTATATAATGCCAATCAGTATTCGCAAGCAAATGATGTCACTAATATTTTCACAAAGCTGATATGAAGAGGTTTTATGGCTACGGCCTCAAGGAAAGGAAACATCTCCATCCTGAATGTTTTACTCACTTTGTGAAAATGTGATTAGGATTTGTTTAGACTGACGCATTTATCTTGAATCGTTATATCACATGACATTATAAGTAGTATCAGGATCACGAGGGGTCCATGGGGTTGTATCAAGATCACGTGGACCAATCGGATCTCATCATTCTGACATATAGGTATGGTAAGAGGCTATGTATGTATGTACACATGTTAGAGCTATGTTACATTAAACCACAGCCGAAGGTGTTGACAGTCAACTTACATCTTTTTAAAGACTCTGTTGTATCTGAGATTTCGAAAAGCACGTGTATTCGGTTTAGGCCTAATCGCTTTGAGGTTGAATATCCTTCCAAATTAATGAGTACACTACTAAAATGGTGTCAGAGCATAAATAACTGCTTGCTTTATAATCCCCCAATCGTTGATTTAAGATTTCATTAACAGTTACCAAAGCAAGTCTGTTGGATCCCCCAAATAAATGTATTGTTTTAAGCAGATTCTTTGTGGATACCTGACAAGGTCGTAATTTGTCACGCCGTTTCATTTTTTTCCTTAAGTTCATTTGGATGCAATTTGTTTCCTAGCTTAAAGTGCCTAAGCTGGATTGATCAGTTCTTACGTTACTACACGTACATGTGCTTTAGCGACACAATTGAATGTTCAAGGTGTGTGTACTGCTATTTGGGCTATAATCCTGTTATGATTAATATCTCCTGAGATTCAGAGTCTGACAAACTTCCGGGGAAACATTAGTTTGATGTTTGCGGATGTAACGCAGGTGAAGATAAAAATCGGAATATTTAATAGAGTTAACAAACAAGAAGTTAAAAGCCTACAAGTAGAACCTGACATCCAAGGTAGGGTCCCTTGGTGCTAACATCTTATTTTTGTATTTATGCAGTGTCCCATGACGATGTTATGACGGTTCTTTGGGCACCTACAAGCACTTGATACATATTAATAATGTAGAGATTTCTTGTCAGTGGTTTGCAATTAAACTTTAGTTGTAGTGGAGTCATGCTTAGAGGATCATAAAGTGTACATAATAATTAAGGCTTCTTCAATTTTCGCAGTATTAAGGGTATTGCATTCTTTTCTACAGTAGTCTGTACAATATGGCTTAGGGATGTCAGGCCGAACTCAAACCAGAGAATGCGCGAACATCTGGGTGTCATCACCGTTTGATAGTGATTCATAAGCACATGATCATGACATAGTCGTTATCATACAATCGACTCTGATTTCAGTAGATATTTTTGTATGGTTACGGAAAGGGTTTTGTCGCTCTGTCACACAAAATACAGAGTATTTAACGGGCTACTTAGGTCATATACCTTATCATTAGAGGTTCATGCATATACGTGTACGGAAGCAATATGTACAGAATATATTCATACCAGTGACATAATAAATAGTTATTCATACATCAATTATACAGGTATTTATAAAAGTTCCAGTTATATTGTTACGTTAACTTAATGTGGTTTAAACTAAACCGTAATTGAACATAATTTGTCAAGTTTACTTTAAATTCTATCTTTTGGCATTCAAAATATGGTTTTATGTGCGTGCATCTGTGCGTGCGTGTTCGCGTGCGTGTGTGTGTGTGTGTGTGTGTGTGTTAAAAATGGACATATAAAAGAAACTCATCACTGATATCAGTATGGTAACAAAACCTCCATTTCATTAGTAACAAATGGGGGTAAATCGAAAAGCAGGTGGCCTCACACAGGGAAGCTTTTAGAATCAAAATTATTCACACATCATTTTTCAATATTAACTCCTTTTGCTCTACTGCTTCTCCATCCAGCGATACTCCAACTTTGTTACCATTGTCCTTTAAAGGATTTCATCTTTGTCCCCCTAAAAAGTCTCGAAGGAGGCAAATACCTCGTCGTAATTCGTAAAAATTCTACCATGCCACAGTGATTTGAGCACAAGCAACAGAGGTACTAGATCAGAAGAGTTAAGACGTAATTCATTCAACATATGCAAACAGCATTAAATAATTCGTAGCGATATGTGTTATTTCCTCTGTTCTACAAAGTCACTACAGGTCATATTTATGAAACCTGATTATTAACGGAAACATATGGATTAATTAATGTCTACCTAGTCACCACACTGAAACGCACGACATTGGTATGGAATATCCGGTCCTATTCTCATTTAGATAGCCAATTAAGAAATAAACGGTTAAAAATGTGTTTATTTCTTGAGCAAAATAATCAGGTATAAATAAAAAGTTTCTAAATGTAAATGCTTTTTAGTTGTAGGGCAGAATACATTTGGAAAGGGTCAACTTACTGCCACCTTTATCCCTTATCCCATTTGCATAAAAGGTACAGGGACACCTTAGGGAGAAAACAGATATGCTAACAAATATTATTGTGGTAATGCCAACCAGATGAAGAGGTTATCAGTGAAGCAAATATGTATAAAATCCAAATAAATCAAATGATATTTGTGAACATGAATGTGATACCATTCTCATGTTAACTGCAAGGGGTCTCCAAGGTTTTTTAACACTACCTTCCTACCTTGTTTGAATATAATCTATAAAGATATATTAAGAAATTAACACCACATTCAATCATTTTAAGTGAACTTCAATTGGAAACATTTCGATACAATTTGAATAAAATCAATTTTGTGTATTGCGTCATCTCGCTGATAAACTGTATATTGGTCAGATCCTTTTCTAATGACCTTGTCATCATCAACTACTGTGGTTTCCAAACACACCTTTGACCCGGTGACACCAAATTTGTACCAAGTTTATGCACAGCTTCTGATGATATCCTGCTAACAGAGAGTAAATTGGCCAAACGCTTCCATTGGTCTTCAATAAAAATTCGTGAATATTATCCACATCGGTCTACAAACACCTTGGTACCAAATTACAAACAAAAGATGGGAAAAATGATGATATTTGATGATAAAAAAACAAAGCAGATGACAATATAACCGATCGCCCAAACGAATCAGGTCAACGGCCATGGTAACCCGATACACGTGAGCTCCGTGTAAAATGAAATGCACATGCGTTCCCCCATTTCTTGCCCTATAAAAATCCACCAAGATCGGAAAACATTCATGCAAAATTGAATTGCTACGACATGCCAAGATTGACAAGAAATCAGCGATACCAAGCCCTTGGACGATTGCAAGCTGGACAAACCGCCCAGCAAGTAGCCAATGCATTTCAAGTCCACGTAAGTACCATATACAGGCTCCAGCAACGGAACCAGACCACCAACACTACAGATGACCGACAATGTAATGGAAGACCAAGGGTCACCACCCGACGTCAGGATTGTCAGATTGTGCGACAGCATCTTCAAGATCGCTTTGTTACAGCTGCGGTAACTGCTCGACAGTGAGTGAGTATGTTTTACGCCGCTTTTAGCAATATTCCAGCAATATCACAGAAATGGTCTTCACACGTTGTACCCATGTCGGGATTCGAGTCCGGGTCTTCGGCGTGACGAGCGAACGCTTTAACCTTTAACCACTAGGCTACCCGACCCCCCCCCCCCCCCCCCCCCCCCCAACTGCTCGACAGACCATGGGGACCAGCGACACATTAGTGCGGACACCGTGCGTCGACGATTGACGAGCAGATACCTATACTGTCACAGGCCACACCTAGGACCCATTCATCGCCGGGACCGTCTTCAGTGGGCAACACAGCACCAGCATTGGCGCCACCAGCAGTGGAGAAGAGTCCTCTTCTCAGACGAGAGCCGTTACTGTATCTCAACAGCAGATGGCAGATATATATATATATAGAGAGAGAGAGAGAGAGAGAGTCTGGCGACGCCGTGGGGAACGTTATTCGGATGTTTGTGTTGTTGAGAGAGACTCGTGAGGTGGTCCGAGCATCATGGTGTGGGTAGGAATTGGTCTTCCAGGGAAAGGTAATGGTGCCACGGCAGCTCGGTACATTGATCAAGTCTTGAGAACACACGCCTTACCTCATTTGGCTCGTCGCCGCAACCACGAGTTTCATTATGATAACGCCCGTGCCCACACTGCGAGAGCAATAAGAGACTTCCTCCAGCAGAATGGCATCAGAACCATGCAGTGACCTGCCCTAGGTCCCGATTTAAATCCCATTGAGCACCTATGGGACGAGATTGAAAGACGGCTGAATGACCAAGGCAGTTGAACTGCGTCAGGCGTTCCTCAGAATATGGGCTCAAGTGCCTATGGCCTTCATCAACCACCTAATCCATTCCAAGTATCGACGTTGCACGGCAGTCATCAATGCACATGGTGGACACACAAGATACCGACTTGTGATGCCATTTTCTCAGAGACTAGTGTTGTGTTTCACTTTATGAACATTTGACACTTAAATTTCAAACTTGAAGATCAGTTTTGCCAAGTTTCATCTTTTTAATATGTCTCAAAGGATGTTTACAGGGTTTGGAAAAATAAGGTTTCTCATATATCTATCCATGGTGACGTTTCTTTCTGCGGTTCAGGATAGTTTATATGGATGTAGCAAAATACATGTCATATGTAACTAATTGAAGAATACATTTTGATGGCTTCTATCTAAAACACTAAACACAATCATCATCAAAAGGTTTTCTGGCCTGAAATAGTCCATGTAGAGTCTTAAAGCTTCAAAATAGCAAGGGCGGTCGGGTAGCCTAGTGATTAAAGCATTCGCTCGTCACGCCGAAGACCCGGGTTCGATTCCCGACATAGGTTCAATGTGTGAAGCCCATTCCTGGTGTCCCCCGCCGTGATATTGCTGGAATATTGCCAAATGCGACGTAAAACCGTACTCACTCACTCACGCAAAATATCAAATCTTCACACTCTGAAATTCCATTTCAATTCCAATGTTTGGGTTTCTACTAACTGAATGTGCAATATAGAGTCACAGCGGTGTAGTCAGCATTATGTCCATATCGTCGAGAATGAAGAGTGAATATCGATATTCCACAGTCACGAATAAATGTTGCAACATGTACAGCTTTCAAGATAAATTTGCTGTTGCATTTTTACTCATTTTCTCAGTATTTTCTATGTGACTGGCTTGCAATCCATCGACGGAAACCCCGTGGGAACACCGGGTAGAATGTGTCCTCAAGAACCCTTCGCTCGTGGTTAGAGGCGACACAAATGGGAAACCTATTTACCATGAGTTGCATATATGTGGGAGTGGTTGAAGGCAATCGCCCACCTTTTGTTTCAGCTGAATAGTTTTGTGACGTTTGCCTAGAGCTAAATACCCACGAGGCATTAGCTCAGGGAACAATCTGATGTCTCGCATCTCTTTTATGTTTCTGCTTGAGTATACCCTTCTAACATCTTTGGTGTCCCCAAATGATCCTGGTAACGACCTTGTTGACACTCCGTGGTGGGTGAGGAGCCAGGAGGGTGAAATCCACTTCGTGGTCCAGCAACACACTCAAACAAAAGACAATTACAATTACATGGAGGTTGGTGGACATATTCCACGGTCATCATTCCCCAGCACACAATAGCTGGAGAATTTAGAATTGGGAAAACCGACATTAATTCTGTGATATTAGTGACAACAGGCTCAAGCTTTCAGTCAATTTAATACAGGACATAATTCTCAGTAGGCAAGAACCATGGATGGTTCAAAATCCATAATCTGGGATACACTGACTTTGTGGGCAGCTTATAATTGTGTATGTGAGTCAAATTAACGTTTGCTTTAAACGTGAACTTTAATCTGTGTGCCTACAGCAGATCACAGACAGAGATAGAAAAAGGATGACTAAAAAGACATCCGTTATAGGAAATACAACGTTAACTCTGTCGATCTCCACACTACATACACCTCGAATACATCTGCCACCCAAACTCAAACGTTTTCCGCATAAGTTCACGCATATCACTATGGAAGTCAGAAAACCATCGATCTCCAATGAGTGTTTGTCTGTTGTTTACGGTCACCCTCAAGGAATACTCCAGCTATATGACGGCGGGCTGTGAGTAATCGAATCTGGATAGACAAACCAGTGATTGATATTAAGAGCCCCGTTCCATGCTGTCTGAGTACGATGATACGGAATCAACCCAGTCAACGAGCCTGATCAACCGATCAATTCAGTCGCTTTTATGACAAGAATAGGTTGCTTGGGACCAATTCGAACCAAGCATCTTTCGTAGACGCTAATGAAGATTTGAAATAACCTATCAAATGTACGCCACTAGGTACCTAAAAAAAACAAATCAGATCTGCCCTTTGAGACCTTCTCGGATTTGTTATTGCAAGTCACCTAGTCCAAGTACAGCAATGTGGCTAGGAAAACACACTTTAACTTACATTAATGTCGCGAAAATCGGTGTCTGAACCCAAAAGACGGGAACCAATATTCCCAATGCTTGAATTCTATCCACTCCAAAAAATACAGACAGGCCATTCAATGAAAACTTTCCTCGTGTAACTGAAGTTTTATTATCTTGTCTGGTCTAGCTAGCAATTACCAGAAAGAGTGTCCTCGCAGTGCGCTTACTTCCTCTTCACCTTCAGTTTTACAACATGGTATGGTTATGGTCTGGTGGTTGAAAATTGCAGCATGTCCTAAACCACCTTGAATGATGAGATGTTCTCGGCCAATAAAATGACAAAAAATACTCAATTCTGGGGTTATATTAATTTCACGCTACATGCATACATCATAGGATGTTACATATAATGTAATATACATCAAGAGATGTATGCATATAACAGGAGTATACGCCTGGTTCTTTTTTCTTAAGTGTTTCCAGTTTAGTTGTGTTCTTAATTATCATATTAATTAAGCATGTTTTTTTCTGTGTTAGATGGAATAAGTTATGAATACCTATGACAAGATTAATAGAGTCTGAAAACGACAATTACTATCATGACATCACAGAATAATCAGGCATTTCATAGTTATCAGTTCGGGTTTCATATTGTACTAATAAATACTACACAATTTTGAGTTTTTATTATTTGAGTTTAGAAACTACTCATTTTCAGTACTTTACTTTATTGATGTGTGTAAGTATATTCTAAAAAGACAAAAAGAATTCAACACTCTGAAACAATGTTTACCTTGTTGGTTTGTTCTCGATTAATTTTTAACAACTAGCAAAATAACTAATGGGAAAATCGAATTTAAAAAGTAATACTTCATGTACATATAGTGGGACATGGGAAGTCCAGTCGTCAAAGGCGCCACAATTCGATGTGCAGAGTTGCGTCTCTTGGGAACGCCAGAAACGTGTTAATGCGTTTCACCAAAGTAGTAAACGTCTGAGACCTGCTTTCCTCCCAAATAAAGCTGACACTCTTAATTAGGCTGACTCACTCATGTACAAACCGCACATTTGGATTATACAAAATGTCATGGTGGAACAGTTGTGGGATTGTTCATGACAAGTGCATCTTTTTATCTGTACATTCAATTCAGTGATTTATATAATTCCTTGACATTCTTCAGTCAAACAACCTAAGCATACCGAAGCCCCCTATAGGTGTGCATCGAGTCTACACTTCTTTCTATATATATGCAGATTTCGACGTTGGCAAATTGGAGTAAAGGCAGAATGGCCAGTAACCAACTGACTACCCTATTAAAGGAGATACAGTGCCTCGGTTCATGCAGGGCACACACCACAATGTCTAGACTTAAGACTAAAACTGGAGATCAGATCGTTGTGAAGTGTACGTCGCTTAGCATGAAAGAAACACTCCATTTCAAGATGCTATACATATGTCCTAGTCAAGGTAAATGTACAAGTATTTACACTTTTGTTTCCCATTGTTTTTCATGGGACCAGTAGCAAACAAACATGAGACACACATGAGAAACACGACAGGGCAAATTTCAACTCGCACATAAAGTATTACATCCGACTAAATAATATTACATCGTTAGCTACTAAAATTAAGCAAATGGATCGGACCGTCCCGTGAAGATATCAGGACGTTAGGGGATTTTCACAACGAAACAGTTTTAAGTAGGAAGTCCCAGGACGATCCTCGTCGATAACTCCTCCATAATCACTTAAAATGTTTTTTTACGAAAAAGGTCTGAAATCTAAGGAAGCGTAGTAGGGCCACGGTGAATTTGTTTTTGTCTACGTCTTACTATCTCCTACGTAGGACTTACTATCTCCTACGTAGGACTTACTATCTCCTACGTAGGAGTTGTGATTCAAGGCCACACTAAGTCCTACTTAAGAGATAGTAAGTCCTACGTAGGAGATAGTAGTTCTAGGCCATACAAAGTCCTACGTAAGAGAATGTAAGTCCTACGTAGGAGATACTAAGTCGCTACGTAGGAGATACTTAGACAACAACAAAAATTCACCGTGGCCCCACTACGCTTCCGTAGAAATCCGATGGCGTTTCTTCTTTGGAAATCCTAACTTACCTCGACGAAATTTACAATTCCTATGCACAGATTGTATAGGGTTAGTTTGGTTGTTGTTTTATGCCGTATTCAGCAACATTCCCGACGATGATGGCGTCATATACATTTGCTTCATATGTTCATGTAGATATCAAATCTATTTGTAGATTCTGATGAATAAATCAACAATAAGTTTTACGTGTTGTGTATGAACTATTCGATATTATTTGGTATATTTTGACAATTTGAGAAAGAAGCAGTGGTTTTACTTCAAGCGGACTGTTCAGTGGGTATTACTTCTCATGTGACATTGGCGGTTGTCTAGGTTCAGCAAGCCCTTTGGAGGCGCAACGGTGACTTTTGAGTTGTTCTCACGCTACAAGGTCAGGCGGGTACAAACGTCTCGAAACCACTGCCACGCGAACTCAAAACAGTAGTGTAAACGTTGCACTGTGACGGAACTTATGAAGGCAGTTGTAAAATCAGCATCGGACTTCCGCGAACGCTTGGTGTCTTAAATGATTTTCAGTGATCCATTCATATAATGTTCACCCAGGTTAGCCTTTTATGCCCAGTGGAATCTGTTTCGGCGGCTAATAGAGACTTGTTATTCTCTGGCAGTGCCATTATATATTTAGGAGGTCGTTATGAAGGCGCGAATCGTATATGTGTTATTGAGAATGACTGAGTGACAGAGTATGCAATGTTTACATGTATAATGGGCAGCAAACAATATTTGTATACTCTGCTTTTATAAGTTGTCTTATCAATACTTCCTCCGTATCTGAAAAACGGCTGACTGAATAACGGCTCATTTGATTATGTGCTTTCAAAATGAATTTAGAATGACATTTCTGAAATCCTTAGCCCACATGCATAATAATGGTCATGATCACACATGGGTCTTACTGCATAGTTATGCAAAATCAACCTCCACTAGGATACCTCAAACGAAAGACATTTAGCGTTTTCAGTGAGGTTACAATATCTGTCATTACCTCAGTTTTAACCTTGACCATGGTCGGGCCTAACTGTCCTGAATCGGTTGTTCATCTATGCAACACTAAGAGAACCATCATTTGATTTTCTTGGTAGACCTGGGATATAAAAAAGATTTAAATATATTGTCCTCGGGATATGCTTGGTGCCTTGAAAAAAACATTGTTCGTTTCCTCCTTTCAGAGAAACCTATTGTATGTTTAAGTAATATGTATACAGAGACGATACGCCTTTCCCCAAACACCCGTGAAGATCCGGGGTAGAATAGGTCTTCAGCAAACCATGCTTGCCGTAAAAGGCGACTATGCTTGTCGTAAGAGGCGACTAAGGGGATCGGGTGGTCAGGCTCGCTGACTTGGTTGATACATGTCATCGATCCCAAATGCGTGGATCGATGCTTATGATATTAATCAATGGATTGTCTGGTCCAGACTCGATTATTTACAGACCGTCGTCATATAAGCTGGAATATTGCTGAGTGCGGCGTTAAATAACAAACCAACCAACCAACCTTTCCCCAAAGATGTAAACTACCATCATGGACACATCGTTCTGAATATGCTAGGCAGCCAAATGCAACTATCACAGCCACTTTGTTCCAGGCGTATGTGGCCATTGATCAATAATTTGCGTGAAGTGACCATCGTTGGATGGAATGAAATTTCCGGCCTGGCCGGAAGACATTTTGTGGAGTTATAAATTGAAGCACCTTCATTTGTGATATTGACCCAGCATGTGTTAACAGATCCTGAGGACACTAAAGTGTTTCTTTACCTTTCACATATGTAGGTGTAAGTATCATGTGGTAGAAGGTCATGACAGAATCAAGTTGGGAAAGGGCTAAAAAGTGAATTAACTTAACATTATACATATTTAAAAATATCTCGAGCTTAAGCTTAGCCATCATAACTTAACATGATACATATTTAACAATATATCGAGCTTAAGCTTAGCCATCATAACTTAACATGATACATATTAAACAATATCTCTAGCTTAAGCTTAGCCATCATACCTTAACATGGTACATATTTAACAATATCTCGAGCTTAAGCTTAGCTTTCATAACTTAACATGGTACATATTTAAAAATATCTCGAGCTTAAGCTTAGCCATCATAACTTAACATTATACATATTTAAAAATATCTCGAGCTTAAGCTTAGCCATCATAACTTAACATGATACATATTGAACAATATATCGAGCTTAAGCTTAGCCATCATAACTTAACATAATACATATTTAACAATATCTCGAGCTTAAGCTTAGCCATCATACCTTAACATGGTACATATTTAACAATATCTCGAGCTTAAGCTTAGCCATCATAACTTAACATTATACATATTTAACAATATCTCGAGCTTAAGCTTAGCCATCATAACTTAACATGATACATATTGAACAATATATCGAGCTTAAGCTTAGCCATCATAACCAAACATGATACATATTGAACAATATATCGAACTTAAGCTTAGCCATCATAACTTAACATGATACATATTTAACAATATCTCGAGCTTAAGCTTAGCCATCATAACTTAACATGATACATATTTAACAATATCTCGAGCTTAAGCTTAGCCATCATAACCAAACATGATACATATTGAACAATATATCGAACTTAAGCTTAGCCATCATAACTTAACATGATACATATTTAACAATATCTCGAGCTTAAGCTTAGCCATCATAACTTAACATGATACATATTGAACAATATCTCGAGCTTAAGCTTAGCCATCATAACTTAACATTATACATATTTAACAATATCTCGAGCTTAAGCTTAGCCATCATAACTTAACATGATACATATTGAACAATATATCGAGCTTAAAGGGCAAGTTCACACGGAAATGAACCTATTTTTCTTGTACTTTTTCCACATTAAAAGTGTTAACATAGAAGTGTCATAGACAAAAATATAAAAATATCACAATTCATTAACATATTTTTCGCATTAAAACGATTTATATTTTTCACATTTACCAAGTGTTCTATTTCCACAACAAAAACACCATGGCTTATGCCCCTTGCAATATGACGTCATTGGTGCCAATTGATAAACATTATGACGTCATCATGCTTTGTTAGAGCCGCTTCACGTGGTGTAGGTCCAGGTATGTGATTCTAGCGTCTCAGATGCCAGCCAGCATAGTGTTATGCTGAGTCACCACTGCGCCGGAGTGTGTCGTAGGCCATGTTGTTTTACCGCAAACTGGTACTTGATATCTTTTGCGTTGAGAATAGACAGGGACCCAATTGAATTGGCACCAATTACGTCATAATCTAAGGGGGATAACTCAGGCCTGTTTAGCTCGAAAAACGAAGGCCTCACAACGGCATATCATTTTCACACTATTGTGAGATTCCTACGTTCACTGTGAAAAAAATGAGTGTCTATTTTCAAACACAGATACTAATTAATTCTAAAATTGCGTTTTGTTTAGAAAAAGAAAGAAAGTGATTTTTGCGTGTACACTTCCCCTTTAAGCTTAGCCATCATAACTTAACATGATACATATTGAACAATATATCGAGCTTAAGCTTAGCCATCATAACTTAACATAATACATATTTAACAATATCTCCAGCTAAAGCTTAGCCATCATAACTTAACATGATACATATTTAACAATATCTCCAGCTAAAGCTTAGCCATCATAACTTAACATAATACATATTTAACAATATCTCCAGCTAAAGCTTAGCCATCATAACTTAACATAATACATATTTAACAATATCTCCAGCTAAAGCTTAGCCATCATAACTTAACATAATACATATTTAACAATATCTCCAGCTAAAGCTTAGCCATCATAACTTAGCATTATATATATTTAACAATATCTCCAGCTAAAGCTTAGCCATCATAACTTAACATTTTACATATTTAGCAATGCCTTGGGCCTTCAAGCCATGAGCATTATGCTGAAACAACAGTGGCATTATCGGTTCGGTGTCGGTTCGGAAATTGACCACCAAACGTTATAGATACACACAATCATGTTATTTCAATCCAATGAGTTACTTTTAATCCTAAAGGAAGTTTGAATTGGGGCGATATTGTAATTTGTCTTTATTCCTATTACGATATGTAAAAATTTCAAAAACTTGATACGCTGCTTCTGCATGAAACAAATGGAGTCTTGGATCTCTGACGTCACATGTGATGCGTTCATAAGCGTCGGTTTACACAACATAACAGTATGTTCGCTTGTGCATCGATACGTTCAAATACCTCTTGAATATGAGTAATTCTTCACATATTAACCAACATGTATGGTATTTGCGTTTCTTTTGTCGGTGAGTATACTTGGGGGTCTTGGAAAGGCAAAGAACAATGTACAAGTATGTAAGAGGTTCCATGCATGTGTGTATTTGTTGTTACTGCTATTCCTCTACTGTTACCTGTACTGTCCCTCATTCAGTCTTGCTTGACAACGGTATAAGGTTCTATAAGGAAACGTCACTTTTTACGTTACTTAAACTTGTTGTCATCCGTCAACTTCTAAGTAATGCCTATCAAACAATTTAGGTTCCATACAGTGTGCAATATTAATATGCTAGCCTTAGTCCAATACGTACACTGTAAGTGCTATGTGATGAATATGAACAATGGTTGTATTTTCAAATGATGGCTCGAACGATGGTGCCGTCGTTGTAAATATTGTTGTCATGTGCCCTGTCTGGGAACGAGTGATGTGTAAAAGCATTTCCAAATTAAATGTCGCATAAGAAAGAACATTTCAGATTACATTAATCCCCAAATCAACAATGGAAAATATTACTCTTACATTTTTTATTTTAGAATTTGGTAAATCCTTTAGCGTGAATTCATCGTAAATCCACCGCGCTTAGATAATATTAACATGTGCCGTTTCAAAGCAAAAAACATAATGACATACTCTCTAAAATCAACAGTAATTTAGTAGTGTATAATCATATGTCGAACACCAGCATTGATTATTCACCTCAAAATTACGTAACACTCACTGTGCGTGTTGTTCATATTGATTTAGAACGACAATTAGTAATTTGATTTCACAATTTCATAATGTTTACATGTGAGAACAAAAGTGTCATAATGCCAACATCCCAGTGATGTTCGATGAAAATATGTGATACTCGTTGGATTATTTGTATCTTTTAGCAAAATTATCTATCACCTTGCCATGTAGCGGATGAACGAAAACGTGCTCATGTCCCAAGGGTCTCATTTGAAATTCACAGGTAATGTATTTTAAATTAGTTTTAAGAGCTCCTTAAAGAAAATGTGGTCGTTTTATAACATTTGGGTTAATACTGTAGTTGTGTTCATACTCTCTAGTTTCAATGTCACCTTTTAAATGTAATAGTTGGACAAAACAATAGTTTGATTTAAAATGTCAGTCCCAGCAATCATGTTCCGAAGGTAGCCATGCTTTGGTTCGTCATGTGCTGATTTCCTTTAGGTTGATGGTACTTCCTTTCCCACGTGGCTTGTTTATTGGTTGACTTTGACCTTTCTGACGCATGTTCTTCCTTGTGGCGAAACTTAACAGGCTAGGCTATATCCATGATATATCCCACTGCTGTATTCGCAGGTGAACGTCTGGGCTCTTGGCTTGGTCTCTTCCTGCGCTTACAGCTAGCTATCTTGCCTGGGCACCGGGTCAACTCACCAATGGACGTTTTCGATATATGGGATATTTCTTTTGTGTTCACTTGAGTTTAAGAGTTGTCTTTTGTCCTTTACGACCCAATGATACAGCTGTCTTGAGTTGCTAATAACTTGTTTGCCGATAACTATGTCCACGATGGACTTATTACTCCTCTTTCACAACATATTGTTTCCTACGGATAGGACAAAACAAATAAACCAGATAGTATAAAGGTAACTAATTAATCGAATGTGGTGATGCTTATTCCTTTCCCTTTAATGATCATAATCTTTTTGTTTTCTTAATCTGGCTATGTCCTTTGAAGCAAATCCTAAATTATATTTTCCAAATATATAGTTTCTAATGAAAGACATGTGATCGGGGTTCTATTCTTCACAAATGAAAAATTGGTCAGTGTTAATTCCTTTCTCATTTGTGTCTGTATAAGATGATAGTTTGAGCTCAAATGTCTCCTTTTGATATCTACGTAATTTCTTTTTCAGACTTAAAGAGGTAGTTAAGTCGATCTTTCCTGACGTCCCGCATCCATAACCACCCAGGCTTTCCCTTACAGTAGACATCTTGTAACAGTTCAAAAGGAAACTACAAATGTAACTTTACAACGATACCAGAGCAAATTCTTTGATAGTTTTTTTTAAAGTAATTATTTCATCTGAAGCAAGGAACATGACTGTTTATACTCGAACAGCATGTGTTGGACTTTACAAAAAAACATTAATGTTTTATCAGCTGATATACACCGATTTTGATCATATTTTTTCATAGATCCAACGGTAGGCATATCTTGAAAACGACAGTGTGATATCTTCTTTATTACCCTTTCCAGATCAATGCGTTTTGTAGCGTTTCATGTTATGATGGCTGAACAGTACTATTTGAAGAATGTGTTTTAACGATGTCATTTTCAATGTGGTCTTCCAGCGATGTCAGGTGCAGATAATTTCATTTGATTTCTAACATAGCATGGGACTGAACAACTCTTCCGCAGAGAAACCAAACACGAGTAAAGTAGATACGTCATTTACAGTAAACCTTGTAGATATGGTATGTGCTTTTGTTTGACAAAACGGTATGATAATCTTATTTCGTCATGAATATTTTTCCTATAATAGCCAAAGGTTGACTTACCATGCACTCGTGTTATTGGTTTGCACACATGTACATCTATTTCTAATGCCGCAGGGGCGGTCGGGTAGCCTAGTGGTTAAAGCGTTCGCTCGTCACGCCGAAGACCCGGGTTCGATTCCCGACATGGGTACAATGTGTGAAGCCCATTTCTGGTGTCCCCCGCCGTGATATTGCTGGAATATTGCTAAAAGCGGCGTAAAACCATATTCACTCACTCACTCTAATGCCGCAAGTGTTACAATATAGGCCTCTTTCTCAATTTGTGTTTGATCATTCGAGGCCTCAGTACAACTTTCAAACTGTTTTAATTGTACATATATGGGGACATTTCCACATTTGACGCATTTGTCACCAAAATGTTGCACGATGCAATTCCCTATTTTGACCTGTACCGTATGTTACCGTGTTAGTTCAAGTTTATACTTGACTTTCCTATGCATGTATTTGACTTTAATGACGGATGAAACCAGTGTGGCAGGATACGCTGACCTTTCACCAACATCTGATATCATCACAAGAGGGCTTCTTCAATTTTCGCAATCTTACGGTAAATGCAATGAATTCCGCAGCAGTCTGTTGAATGACCACGTTATTCCACATCGTAATAAATGGCTTACGGACTACAGGCTATAAAACTCAAATCATAGAATGCGCGAACATGTGGTATCGTCACCATTTGCTAGTGATTCATAAACAAATGCTGATGACATAATCGGATCGTACACATGGACACTGCTTTGAGCAGAGATTTTTCATGATTATGGTTTTGTCTCTCTTCTTTATTTCTTGTATATGTCTTGCAATTACAGGAGACGTAAGACTTGTTCAATAATGAACCAACCATTAATTCTATCGTTGAATCTCATTATTGTCACGGAACTGAAGTGAGGACAAAGCAAATTAACCTCCAGCTGTCTATGTGTGAGAATATGAATAATATGAACCAACAGTATGTAATATTAGCATACCCCAAGATATTATGTAGATTATTGCGTGAGTGAATGTACGTTCTGTTTTTATTACGCAAGCGTCAGCATCTGCGTATTTCCTTAAAGAGAGAGGAAAACATAAATTCTGACATTCGTTTCATAAACTCCGTTTGATTCATGAGTGAATGTGTAATATGGTCCTAAAGACATTAACAATGAGAACTGCGAAATGGTTCTTTAGTGCATTTGTTTGAAGAGAACCATCCATTACACATGAATACATATGGGATAATAATGCGGCTATTGCAGTGGGATTAGCTGGTACACAAATGTAATATATTATTTACCATTTCTTTACTACTTAACTTCCGTTATCTCCATAAAAGGCAAAGTCAGTTTAAACTATGGCAGCATGTAGAGGAGTTCAAAATGCCGATAATGATCAACAGGTGAATCATTTTCTCGTTCGCGATCGCTTGAATATATTAACTTTAATTAAATGGAGGATACGCTCAACGTTTCGCGGACAAATTGTATCATCACTATTAGATGATTATAATTATGAAAAGGGTTTCGTCGCTTTAATCTTATTGAACAAATCTGAGAAAAATTGGTTGGCAATATTGCATCAAAACGATTATACTATGTGCTGAATAGTGGGTTTTCACAAGGTTTTCAATATTTTGTGCCGATAGGTCTTTGCTACACAGTTGGATAATCATCGATGGCAGAATATAAGTGTTATGACGTCACAATGCCCAATATGAAGTTATTACCTTGCAAAGTTGCGACATAGCACGTATCAATGTTGCAGTTAGAAAGTTATATATCCCAAAGGACGTATTTCTTTCCCCATTCCTTCTTACACATACAATTACCTTAAAGGTATTGTACGTCTTACTGACCTTATGAGGACTCATGTAAAAGTTTGATTCAAATTTTTCAAAATTGAATAAAATTCATTGTTTTCTAATTATTTTTTAGTAATTAACAAAACCAAAATATCGAATTCTCGTGAACATTCAAAGCGCCGTTTTACTCAACTCACTTCCTCACCCACTCTCTAAAACCGGCTTGTGTACTGAATTAAAAACTGTTGTTTCAGCCGGGAAGACACCATCCCCAAATACCATTTTAACCAGTTCTTAGGAATATTTTGGCGAAGAGGCGTCTTAATTGAATATTTTATCTTTTCACAAGGACGCGAAAGCTGCCCCGGCGGCCTGACTGTGCCAGACTGGGTAAGACTGGGTAACAACAACTCCCGTCATTTAACGTTGATGTTTTTTGGTTTGACGCGGCCTGGGATCAAACCCCGGACCTTCCGCTCTCCGGGCGGACGTTCTACCATTAGACCACGGAAGCGGTCTCCCACATTTCCAGAAGCCACAACTCACCACAGAAGTAATGTTTGGTATGCATGAACTGTAATTCCAACAAGGTATATTTGATTCGATGGTCCCTTTAAAATATTTTAACTCCAGAAAATAAATAAATTGCAATTTATCACCAAGCAGCTTGACAGAATATCCGCAAAGGAGTAATATTAATGGGATGTTTGACATGTAATATTTGTTTCGGTAAGCGTTACGTGATTATTACTCTGGACTGACTTTGATACGGTCGAATTGTTACTCTGGTACAACAATTAGTATAAAAACCAGCAATTAGTCATAAATAATTTACATCTTAGACAGGAAATCCTGCCTGTGTAATTACGGTGCGGATGGTTGGAAGTAAAGGACGTGTTTTGTAAGAATTGGAAGAGGAACATGGCAAGGGTCAATTATGTAACACTACGATTTCCGGGACTGTTATAACAGGATGGATTCCCCACTTTCCATTGCATGTCATTAAAATAAAACGTATCCACAGAGACCAACTCAGGATCCGGTTTAGACATAAACGTGTCCTGTTTTATCAACTGAAACGAACACGTTTCACGTCCAATGATTTAATATCAATAGATTCATTATTATGAAATGTTAAATGGTTTGGCTATTACATGGCATGTTGAAGCCTTAATGTTTAATATCCTATCTGAGATATCAGACAGAATTTCAAAGATCCTTCATTCCCATGGGGAACGTTAAGCGCTCTGTGCACATGAAGTTTATGCCATTATGGCAATCCTTTAATCAATAGCTACTTGTCGGGCAAAATAACCTTCCTATTATCTGTTTTTTGTACTGCCATTTGTATGTTATCTTGCTTAAAGAATATCAGAATGATTCCAATTCCAAATCACGGGCGCGAGACCCAGTGTAGAACCTTTTAACCCTACCCCTCAGCCAACCCCAGCCGACACGCAATTGAACATACAAATTGAATATAATCATTTTTAAACAATGGTGTTTTGTGAGTGGTGACCTCTGTTCTAACATAGTCGACCATTAAATTTTAAAACATATTCTGTTGTCGTCCATTTTTAAGGCCATCTAGTCAGATTAATAAAACATGCAATATATTATTTCGTGAAGATAATTTATGTCGCGAATACCTGCTGTCATCACTGATTTTCAGTGCTACATTTATATAATTTTCAACACTATTTTGCCTTTTGCGCCAAATAGAGTCGAGACTGGTTATTCTCTGGCGTTTGTGTTATAAGTGACGACTTCAAATATTCTGATATGTAAGTTAATAACAGGCATCTCGAGTCGGAATGGGAAATGAGAATTCTGTAAACACCATATAATGTATTGAGCACAAGGAATTCTCCATCTGTGACAAACGTGGCTCCAACTCGCGGAGCATCGATTAAAACCCGTAAAAACACATGGCAACGTTTTCCGAACAGATTCAGCACGTCCTACAAAACCTTAAAGAGTGAACATCACCTCTTGAGTTCGTTCCCTAAGCCCGAGCACCTGCCGCTGATGTCATTCAATAATAAGGTCGATTGTGACGGATGCGCTAGACAAGATGCACAGGCAACAACGACTCGTAAATGTTTCCTTTTACGCCCAGAGACAATGAATGACACACGGTCATTAAAGTGGCTTGTGTATGGGAGGCACGCCGTCACAATTGCTAGGGTCAAGTCTTCCTCTTATTATTAAGACCAAACTCTAACGTACGATAACGCCATTTCGCTTGTGGGCATTGTACTTTGAACTGACATGTGTAGCTTAAGCGATCATCAAATTAGATCAGCAGGATTGGGTACTTATATTATAGGAATTAACAATTTGTTGTTTTGTTTTCATTTTCGAAAATAACAATAGTACACATCTGCAGGTATTAACGGTATAGGATTGTAGACGTGATAGTTTATCTATTTCAACATGAACAAATCTCGTAATACGACTCCCGCTCAAGTCCTCGGGGTTACCACATCCAAGGCCTCAGTAAAGCTTTCAAGTAGTTTTTGGTAAGTCACGCGTAAGTCACAATTCCAAATTTTACGCACCAGTTATAAAAATGATGTTCGAAGCAATTCCCTATTTCGACTTGAACCATATGTTCCCGTGAGTGTTTTTGGTCAACAATTGACGTGCATGTGTTGGTGACGTGTGCCACCGCTAGCCTTTCGCGAAAACCTTGTGGCATCACTATTTGATAGTGATTCATATACATATGCTCATGATATGGTTGGAATCGTACAACGGACCCTGGTTTTAGTGGAGATTACCTATGATTATGGTTTCTGTCGGTTTTATTGTCATCAACGATACTGGAAGAGGAAGAACCGGCCATTTTCGTACATGTTACTTCATCTATATATCTGCACTTCATGTAGTTATCATAACTTACGCGTTTTAGTGAGTGAGTGAGTGAGTTTGGTTTTACGCCGCTTTTAGCAATATTCCAGCAATATCACGGCGGGGGACACCAGAAATGGGCTTCACACATTGTACCCATGTCGGGATTCGAAGACGGGTCTTCGGCGTGACGAGCGAACGCTTTAACCACTAGGCTACCCGACGGCCCCCTACGCGTTTTAGACACAAATTAGTATAATTTGTTTTATATTAACCGTAAATTATAACAAGTGTACAGTTCTGAAATGTTGTTGACCGTTAATGAGTCCTTGATGTGCCACAATCTATGCAGTTTTTAAAATTAATGATTAATGTGGGCGTGGGCTTGCGTGCTTTCGTGCGTCCGTTTGTTTGTATGTGGCTCAGACACAGTATACTGACTCCGAGCCCATTAATCCTTGTTGTATCCCCTCGATACCAGGCAGGATAACAACAAGTACCATCTTTTAACGTCTTTTGATATGAGGCAGACAGGGGATCGAACCACCGTCCTTCCGCTGTCTGGGCGGAAGAACGTTTATGAAAATATTATCATATGACACAATTCACAGTTCAATTACACGAAAGCGAGTAGGAATGTTTTCGTTCAACAGAGCACAGCATCCGAGGTCTATAGCTTTTGATGCAGATTATTTAGGTATTCTGGCAACGTATATGGGTTATCTAATCGTTCCTAGACAAAGTTTACGTTGTGTTTTCATTAACAGTTTAGTACCGTAAAACGCAGACAGAAGCTTTTCAGGGGCTAATTCGTGAGTAAAACTTATATGAAGAGATTGCCTGTCTAGTCGCGAAAATAAAGGTGTCATTCACCCCTTGTATATTCACTCATGACTTCCTGGGTTCCTGCGGTTACTTGCTTACAAGGAAATGCCGAGAAAAAAATCTTCAATCTGGTTCATAAAACGTTACCATTTAAGTTACTGTTTATTGCCCACTTTACTTTATAATTGAACACGATCTTGAAATTAATCATGTGAATTCATTAATATGTATCCAGCTGACTTTCGTCATCACATTTAACCGTGCAATAAAATTAAAAGTTGGTATTTAAATAGGAAAATAGTACTAGCAGCTACACTCGAGTCACTCAGTTGGGATTCAGGGTTAGAAAAGCTCCCTACCGATTTAAGGTAATCGTTAAAGGCGTCTAAATGCATTGAGTGGTCAGGCTCTGTGACTGATTGGTACCTGGGGGCAAGGGAAGTTGCCCTTAATAACATCAACTGGTTTGCCTGGTCCGTTCTCAGTTATTTCCTGGCTGTTGTGATATAGGTGGTATGTTGCTGATTGTGGTGTTAAACAGCACACAAACAGCACAATGCTTGAATGGAGTAGTGCCAGTGTGTGACCAGACTGATTGTGTCTCAGCCTGACGTCGTTCATCATTCCTATGCCATCATCCACCACGCGTCTGTCTGTGGCAGACTCCGTTATATACAGGTCGCTGTGATATAGGTGGTATGTTGCTGAACGTGGCGTCAAACAGCACACAAACAGCACAATGCTTGAATGGAGTAGTGCCAGTGTGTGACCAGACTGATTGTGTCTCAGCCTGACGTCGTTCATCATTCCTATGCCATCAGCCACCACGCGTCTGTCTGTCGCAGACTCCATTATATACAGGTCGCTGTGATATAGCTGTACATTTAATAGCTTCGACGTAAAATAATATTCACTCACATACGAATTATTGAAGTGGCAGCTACACAATCAACAAATACCACCACGGACGATAAGCAGGAAAGGAACAGAGAACACCAATTCGCTATTCATCAACACGAATCGTGCAGCAAAAAAGAGCAAAGGTCTGTCTGTCCTTCCCAGATGCGCGAAGTCTAATCCGATAAGTCTACACCTGTGGCCCCTTTTATTCAAGGATGTTCTCATTTACTCGACTGTTGGTGCAGAGAGTGGCATCTTAAATGCGCCACAAAGGCAATCATTTTCCATCAGGTCGTGTGCTGTTAATATAATTTGCGAGGTTAACTATGCTTAGCTTGCATGTTGCCTCGCTGTACTCTACCTTATGCTTGTTACTACGTTAGTTGGATATATGTCAACTTGACTAATCACATTTTCTTTGTCTGGAGGAAGCGAGAAAGTCAATGAAACAAATATATTCATCCTTTTACTTTTGGACAAATTGAGGCTCTTTGCGTACTTACAACAAAGCTTACAGACTTCAACAGTGACACTGATATTGAAGTTTTTCAGAATGTATTCTTTAGGCATTTGCGTCACTTTAGATGCACTCTTTGTCTGAAATGACAGCATTCGGCCAACCTCTCGATTAATATTATTCAAAACTTCAATTTAAACGTCCGGTTTTATGAACGATGATTTGTGCAAAGATAACCTTCATATATGGGTGCATTGAACATATGGTATGAAATGACACGTTGCTCTGGATGTGGATATTGGTTTTGTTCCTTTGAGTAGAATATATGGTTCACATTTGCGTATTTCCCTAGGGGGTCTCCAGTTGTAAGTAGAAGTTAGTAGCGTCTTTGTGCTACACTCAGCTATGAAATGGTGACCACTTGAACTGCGAAGTAACATGCTGAATGTACAGCAGGTATCCTATTGTCACGAATACACATCTGAATAATGATGGCAAAGGTTCTTATTAATGTTGAAACCCAAATTTGCTAGAAGTAAATAACCACGAAAGCCTGACTCCTTCTTGATGGAAAGGGTCGTATTACAAATTAAAGTGATCGAATAAATTCAATTCTTCCCAGAAGGTAATGCCAGTCTTGTCTTTCACCTGATATAGCCCCGACAGGAAGGTAATGTTAAACTAAGTGTGGTATATATCACAGCGTCAAGTGTGTAATATCATGTCCCTTGAATCGCATAGTAATGGCTAAAACGTGTAAGGAAACACCTCTAAAGACGTCAATCTGCCAAAACAAAATCTTCTTTTTAATCACATATCGATTTCTGGTTCCATATAAACGCCAGTGAATGAAAGCAAAACGCCTATCCATTATCATGCTCTTGTTAAGGGCAAAAACCTCGATGGCGCTTGATGTGAAACCAAAGCTAAACATAATCCGAGGGTATTGAAAATATTAGTGCAAGGGATGACACGGATACTGTCTGTTTAGAGGATACAATAAACAGCAATGGCAATCCCGTGTAATTGTAACTAAATTACAAGATATGCTGGAGAAATGCGAGACAGCTTCTAGTGACAGGCATGTCAATTTCACTTAGCACATAACACATTTACTTTAGATCTCTGCCAATCATTCTTTATTACAGTCCTGGGGGAAAATTACATTTGTATATCCTCGCGGTCTTTTTATTCTGGATCGAAAAATGATGATACTTATATAGAAGTTCGCGTTATTAAAAGTGTTACATGACAGTTTCTTGTGTGACATATAAGTTCCATGCCTTCCGTTTTCATTCCAGATATGCGAAATGCGGACATGAATGTACTGTTATAAGTTATCACCAGCTGTGGGTATGGACTTCTATCCGAGGACCATACTTGTTCCCTTTGAGCTAAATATAATCGACAAAAAAAATTGATAATCATTATCATAAGAAATGTCTGCTAAAAGCAAAGAAATCTCATCCGTTCGATCTGGATTCTGCATCACCAGGAACACTACAAGGTCCCCCCCCCCCCCCCCCCCCCCCCCCCCCCCCCCCCCCGCCTTGCCTGCTTGTGGAGTTCTTTCATCGAAAGATGTGTATTCAAACCATACCAGACCACAAGCAAGATCCATGCGAGAACCGCGGTAATCCGAAGTTATGACACAAATGTCTGTAAATAAATAACAAGTAACAGTAATGCCTTTATAAAGGATGGATTGGATATATCTCTAAATATAATTAATACAAACCTTTCCATAATCAATAAGAAGTATTTGCTGAAAGCAGCGTCATTATACGATTCCGATAGTATCAGCACGTGCTGATGAATCAATATCAAATAGTGATGATACCAGGTGTTCATGAAATGTCACTTAAATATGCTCAGTACTGTAACTACAATGAACCAAGGACCTGACTCTAGGTATAAATAACCACAAATATTTATCTCCCAATTCCAGGCAAGCAAATACAATTTAATGGCAATAAATTAACGTGCATCGATTAGGCATAGCTGATCGGTCTCACGAAGAGTTTTACTTCCGTAGGGATTACGACAACCGACAACAACGGCCACTTTCGGGACCGTTCCCCGCCATGGGAACGCTAAACTACGCAACTCAATTTGAATTTGTGAAAAAAGGAACATAAAACGGAATACGAAACTCCCTTGTCACGATTTCATTAGGAGAGTGGTTATCAGTGCGAGCGAGCGACGCCCTATGTGGTCGGGACCCTTCTTAACGGAACTACCAGATCTATAAATATATATCCCAAGCAACACTTGATACGATGAGCTCTTCAGGACTTTACTGCCATGATATTGATTTCGAAACAAATATTTTAAGGCATACACAAATATACAATAACGTATATGCTTATGCACTGATAACCAAGGTTACTTGTCTATCACCAATCCGGGAAAGGACATTCAAACATACACATACCCATATCTACTTATCGGCATAATATTGTACATAGGATTGCTGGGGCGGTGGGGTAGCCGACGACCCGGGTTCGATGGGTACAATGTGTGAAGCCCATTTTCCGGTGTCCCCCTCCGTGATATTGCTGTAATATTGCTAAAAGCGGCGATATTCACTCACACATGATTGCTACGTTCTTCAGCCAACAGCCTAGCTCAGTTAACAGGGCTGGAACGATACGCTGCAATCACGGTACGAGCTTTATTGCGATGTTTTCTTCAAGGAGAGAGGGGGTAATCTAATGTTAAGGCTTTGGTAAAGCACGGTTCGATTCCCTACATCTGGAGTCCCGCTCTGTCACATGACTTGTATATTGCTAAAGGCGGGGTCAAACCCTACACACTCACTCACTTTTTTCATCGTTTCACGATACACTATTTCGTATAACTGCACCAACATACTCTTATTTAGATGTAACAGAGGTAAGCAAAAGCCTGCATCACCAACCCACCATTCGCAATCCAACCACCATCCTCCCAGTAACCAATCAACTATGAATCTACTCCCCAATCCCACAATTCACAAGCTCACCATCATCCTCCCATTAACCAATTACCTATCAGCCTGCACCTAAATCCCACAATTCAGATGCCCATCACCACTCCATTATTACCTAATCACCTATCAAACTACACCCCAATCCCACTATACACAGCCATCACCATCATTCCCTTAACCAAATCGCCAATCATCCTACATCCCGATCCAACCATCCACAAGCTCATCGCCATCCTGCCATTAACCTATCACCTATTCACCTACACCCCAATACCACAATTCACAAGCCCATCTCCATCTAACTAATCAATCACCTATAAACCTTTATTCCCACAAACCCACCAACCATCACCACCCCTTCATTAACCAATCACTTATCAAACTACACCCCAATACCACAATTCACAAGCCAATCACCATCCAGCTAATCCATCACCTATAAACCTTTATTCCCACAAACAAACCCACCAGCCAACTAACAACAATCGAAAAACACATAATCTATTATGCGACTTTCACGTTCAAACCCAACCAGCCCACACAACACCGAGCTACAAGAGAAGACGTGGGTTTTCTGTGTAGTTTTATGATGCAGCGTGACACAGTCTCCGTTTCTTTATACAGTATGAATTATAGTTTTCTGCACTTGATGTTTTTGAGAGAGAAAAATATCTTTAAAGTGGCCATGTGCTAGCAATAAATAGCATCAGCATTCAAACATTCAATATCTAAACAACCTCCAGGGTAACTAATCCGTCCGATATAAACAACCTTCTTTATATGGGTCACATGTTACACTTTCTATACACGTCCACTCGTTTTCATAGAACACATTCTGTTGTCTCATTAAACTATTTCTGGTCAATTAATGTCATCTTAAACAGAAACTCAACTCCACAGGGGAGCACGTATTCATTACCGCAGCATCACGTTCAGATATTTAAAAAAAAAAGAAAAATGCTGTTATTTCATATATATTACAAGGTCTGATTCTGTATTGATGTTGACAGGTACTTTTTCTCATCTTCGGTGAAGGTATGTAGTTCACGAGAACTGAAAATAAAAGAAAACTCTTATAGACCTTCATCCACAGTTCATCTCACCATGACAGCCTACCTTCATCCACATGTTTATCTACACAAGATAAGACACTAAACATGCTTCTTACGAATTATGATATAAAGAAGGACATAAAACTTACATAACAGGACCCCAAATGGTGACAATGAGAATGTATATGTTGATTACATCTGAAGATAAAGCGTAATTTATCTTATACTTTTATTGCATGTTTGGTATCGTATATAAGAAATTCATTTAAGAAGTATTCATATGGGAATATAGGCCATAAGGAGTGGAAAGCAGATTGAACTACGTGAATATCACTGCACATTGTGGACTGCTGGGGTCTTTATGAGGACGAAACACATGGGAACCAATGCCACATCTTTAAGTGGGGTATATGCTCCATTGGCCTTAATGTCTCCACATTTTTCATCTCACGAGCTGGATGCTGCAATAAAAAGATATGCAAGAGTGAAACGGTAAAGAAGTGTATTTATTTGATTTACAATCAAATAGGGTTCTCTCTTTACAGTCGTTAAATGTAAGTGCTGGAGACATTAAAAGATGGTCACCATGGCAACGTGCCTACGGGAATGGAAATAATGGCATTGTAATCTTTTTAGAAAATATAGACTTAATTTGTTGAACAGCATCAGATGTTTCCCAGGTCTATTGCAAGATCCCTTGATATTACAACTAATTTTTGTATCTTCCACGGAATCCTGAAACTAACGGGACTGATCCTCTGTAACACCCGGACTATATGGATTGTGTGTGTCATATTTCGGAGCTTTCCGTTTATCCCATTTTCCATTGTATTTATCGCTGTTCTTAACGTTGTGCAATATGTTTGTGATAATGCGATCACGCTTTACAAGACTTTGCGAGGACTAATTGATTTCGTGTGTTCAAATCGGTTTTAGACAATACGTGCAGTCATGTTTTGTTGATGATGGAATTTAAGGTGTCAGTCGAGGAAGCCCTTAAACAACTCTGATTTTGTCGATAACATGTTTGCTTGTCCACTGACGGACAACAGTGTTTTTCACAACCATAGAAAAGGCATATTGCCCGCTGGTATGACGGGGGCGTTTTTTTATTTAATTTGTTCTCCAAGTACAAAGATAAGGATGGACTTCAGTTTTCTAATAGTCAACTTTCCCTTTATGTAGAGCAATATTCCAGCAGCTCCAGCCTTTGGCGTCTACGTTTCACAAGTTCTAAGGAACAATCCAGCATGCTCTTTCTACGGAGATTTCAAAAAGCGTCGTACGATTCTTGCTCAAACTTGTTTGATCTGGTTTACGACATTCAAGGCATCAGTAAAGCTTTCAATTTTTTATGGTAGACATGTGAAAGACACTTAGAATTTAAAGCTCAATCTACAAAATTGCATATTTGTTACTTCTACCTTATGTTTCAGTGGGTTTTATTTCAGGAAAACATTTGGCTTGCCCTCACATGAGTTTGTGACGGGTGCCAAGGGTGGGGCTGGATACGCTTCTGTTTTCACCAACACTTGGTATCACCACTATCACTAGTTGTGAGTGCTTCATAAACACACGCCTTTGACATAGTCGGAAACGTAACAGTGGACTTCAAGGCTTCAGTAAAACATATGGAAGACAGGTGGAGGACATTTCGCTATTTTGACATGTACTTCAGGTGCCTGTGATTTCTTTCAGTCGGCACAATTGACCTGCCTTTCCATGTGTTTGTGACATGCGGAAAAGCTGGTAACATCTCTATGTGATAGTGATTCATGAACACATGATCGTGATTTAGTCGGAATCGTACAATGAACTCTGCTTTTAGCAGATATTTCTTATGATTATGAAATTAGTTCTGGCCGCTTTTATTAAAGTGACCTTCTTGACCGAACTATGTTTTAACAGACATGATTATATGTAGGTTCTATGAGACATGTACTTTCTAAGAACAGAAGCGAGATTATTAGGGTTGTGAAGTACATCTTATCTTTCACTGAAGTATGGTTGTACAACATCTCGTTAATGTCAATGTTTAATCAACTGTTTGTCAGAAATTCGTACAACTGACCCTGCTTTTGACCAAATTTCTTATGAATATGGTGAGGGTTTGTCGATCTTACTTAACATATTTAAACGATTGCAAGCAACTGTGACTGTCTACTTTTATGAGTAAATACAGAAATGGACATTCAAACACGGAATATGGAAAGTGTTTTGTCGCTTTTATTATCTAAATATTCCAGGTTATTTCAAATGTTAAATTGACAGAAAAATATTGGAGGCAAGGTATTTTAGACTCACCCGGTCAGAGGAAAAATAAGAACTAGCGAACACTACTCATCTTCGTCTGTCCTTGAGTGGATTCCGACTTATAATACGTCCCCAGCTGTCTGTGCTCTCATACAGGGAGACTTAATGGATCGGGAGGTCAGGCTATCTTTTGGCCCAAAGTGACTTGGTTGATTGCGTGTCTTTGTACCCCGACGGTATGGGATGTTTGCTCGTAATACCAATCCCTGGTTTGTCTGGCCCAAATACGATGTTAACAGATTGCCGTCATATAGCTCGAACATTATTGAGTGTGACTTTAAACAACAACAACAACAAAAATATTTCGTATCCACATGGTTGAATAATTCTGTATATAAAACTATTGTGACCTATTAAGACGCGATCACTCCAGTGCCTTACATGTTCATCTTCCTTCATTCATTTAAATATTCGATATAGTGGTGGAGGGGGTGGGGGTATATGAAACAGTGGTTCAGTATTCGACGAAAATCTACATCAATGATGAAGATATTCCGTGCATGACATTCAGTAAGTGCGTCAATATGCCTGATCAACAGCATTACGGACTTCGTGTTAAATCGTAGGCTTCGTAACAACTCGACTTCATAGTCCTGCTTGTTGTTAATATGTTGCATAAAAGCTTAATTACATGTACCTTATACTAAGGTTCAGACAATCATGCAACATCGCCACATTATACACAGGTTAAGTAACTAAACTTGCCAGTTCATTGTTAAGAATTCTCTGGATATAATCATTACAGACGGGAAGCGTACCAATAGAAATCCAATTATTCACTATTGAATTTTACCATTTTATACTTCATCCACGGTACATTAGTCTCCTTCATTTAAGGGTGATGGATTTGAGAGAAGTGTTGTTTTCCGTTTCTCTCTTACTACTAAGACCAAATAATTAATTAGTCGACCAAGAGTATAATAGTTAACGGGCGAGGGATTTACATGGTATGTTCAGTGTAAGATGGACATGAGCTGGTCATGTAATTGATTCAAAAGATACAGGTCATGCAATTGAATAAAAAAAAGTAGTCGTATTTGAATGGATGTAACTTTTTGTCTATGGTTAACGAAAGCACATGTTTCCACAGAGCTTTCATTATTTCTGAACATGAAGACACCAAGGTAATTCTTCACTTTTAAAGTGCTGTGTTATGCTAGAAGAACGGGATCTCTTTGTGACTCAAGTATTATTGTTTTGGCCCTGTATGACGTCTGATAAACCTTCAGTGAAGTCATATAAAGTTGTGTAATCTGCGTGAAGCAGTCCTCATGTGTTGCATGATTTTGGTGTTTGGCAAAAGGTTATTAAATGATTCGAGAGAAATCCAAACATATCGTGACCTCTTCGGGGGTTATTTGTGTGTTGAGTGCAGGCGGTTCATGGCAAGGTATATTTAACACCGCACGTGGTGATGTGGGCGAGTACTGTCTGGCGAACAATAAACTTGTTTGCCACAGGATTTAATAATGTTTCATAGCTGCCTAAAAGGCCATCAAATAATGGAAATTGACAATTGAAGCTATGATTGACACACATAGCACTGTGTATTGGGTAGAATTAATCTTGATCAAATTATGAATGATCTTTGTATAGTGTTTCTGGGCCCATGTCAAAATGTGAACAGGCAGATAGCGTAAAGGTCATTAAAGCCCCAAATGGTTAAAACTGCAACCGTTATGGCTTCACATGCCGTCACTCTATAGTCCCGATGGATTATTTACAACTCCGCCAGGTACTAGTATTTATCAAGCAATTTGAATCAGTAACGAGCTGTCATTTCTTGCTGAGCTATACAAAAAAAGGCTTAAAAATTATCGAGCAAAAAGGTTTTCCCCAAAATGCCCATGTCCATGGGTTTTCCTAAGAAGCATAAAAACTATTCCTGCTTTTTCACAATGGTCATTTCTGGAAATTTATACCTTGGTGAAAGATTAAATGGATTAAGTGATTTGTAAAAAGTCTAGAAAGCATTCCCAAATCGTGCTGCAATTATACAATTATCCGTGCCTCCATTTCACCTTCACAGGTCGTTTAAAATGTTGCGTCTCACAAAGGAACAGACATAATCCATATAAAACATATTAGGACACTAATTACCCTCAATCAAAAGCGTTCAACTTAATGCATTTCTGTCAAGTTTAATTTCTAATCAATACATGCACTAGCCGAGATGGGCGAAACGAAAGGTAACACCAGATTAGATAATCAAATCTCGCGAGAGCTATCTGTCGCGAGACTTACGATATTATCCTCAATACCAAGGGTGATATCCCTGAATACATCCATTAAACGATTACTTTTATCGACTTTTGTGTCAGGGTGAATTCGAAATTTTAGTTTTGTATATTACCACATATATAAGGGAGAGATTGGATTTCTGGTCCAAACGATTGGCCGCATTATTGGGAGCAACTGATTCCAGTGTGCCATTATCTACTTTTAAAAGTTAAAAAGTTGCAGATGTCATCATGCAAGTAATCGTCAGTATTGCAGAACATGTCCGTCAGATAGCCCAACCCTATTTTTCCATCATTTAACAATCGTTATATTCTTCATTTGATACTCCCAACGTTGCTAATTAATCCAGCAGCATGTTGAGTATGAGGTGTGATAAAGCCTGTTTTTGGCCCTTTCCATTCTAACGCTTTCATGTGTGGGCATAATGTCGATAAAGAACAGAAGCTTGGCTAATAACAGAGAAAATACTTACAAGCAAGTCGCTGACGAAAGATAAATTGTTCACCTTTTGTGTCCACTGTCTGAATCTACACCTTGGGCGAAACACTTGATCATGATCACGTATTGGATATTTATCCTTCCTGAAAACGACTAACATCAGCGTTCAGATAACTTTATCCTTCCTTCTACATTTGGTGTTGCTTAACGTGACATGAAGCAAGTGTTGAAGAGAACAAAGACTAAAACAGATTCACATGAGCTCATGTGATAACTATCAAAATGATTTCAAACTGTTTTCCTCAATTCATAAATTACTGAAATCCCATGGACCGAGAAAAGCCCTGATCATAGTAATGACCTTGTCCTTTGGAGAAAAAACAATAAAATATCACGTAGTAACTGTTACAATCCGTATTAAAATAACATTTTATAACATTATATTATATATGTTGAATAGACAACTCAGTGAACACAGTTATATCACGAGACCCGTGAGGGTCCGGGGTAGAATAGGTCTTCAGCAACCCATGCTTGCCGTAAAAGGCGACTATATATGCTTGTGGTAAGAGGCGACTAACGGGGTCGGGCGGTTAGGCTCGTTGACTTGGTTGCTGCATGTCATCGTATTCCAATTAAAAAAAAGAAGGAAAAAGTTATATCACTTCGGCCTGTCTAAATCTCAATCACACGAACACTTCTGATAACTTTCGGTTACTGAATTATTACGACGTCTTTGTCCGGTAGTTGAAATAGCGTATGAAACAAAACCAATGAGATATTAAAAGTTACAATAAATGAACACGATATATATGGGAAAAGATATCATTTTCATAATCAAATTTCTCCAGAACCATCCAATGACACATGAATGGATCTTTGCCAGAATTTAATCTAATTAGCATAAACATTAGTCCTTTAATCACGGTTTTATTGACATTCTGACAATTAACTCATGTGGGAAATGTATGTTTATATGTATTTTAAGGTTTGTAACTCATCATATTGGATCACATTTGTGAAAATATGATTAAATGAATATCACTGTGAAGTGAAACACACACACAGACACACAGACACACACAGACACAGACACACACAGACACACACACACACACGCGCGCGCGCGCACGCACGCACACACACACACACACACACACACACACACACACACACACACCCTCCCCCTCCCTGCAAGTCTCCCCTGAATTCAATTTTTTCGGACGAACCTCGAATTCAAACTGACACACACATCAATGACAGTGTCGACTGGTTCATAGAGTTACAGTGCAGGTTTCGTATGAGTATTTTAAAGGCTATCCTTTCAGCTACAGTACGAGTGTACCTAAGGTTACACGGATCAATAGCGGTGCAGTTAAAAGGATAGAACGTAATTTGAAATTGGCTGCCATGAATGAAACTACACACCGTGATCTGTGACAATTATTAGATTTCATGGTTTTCGAGCAATGAGTGCTGATGGCAAGATCCAACGATTTCATGTATTGATAAATAAGAGCGCAATGCCGTTTCCATAATCATGGGAAAGCCATTGCACAATACCGACTATACCACAAGCACGTGAACCCCTATGAAATAGCGACGATACCAAGACCTTAGTGTTCGCGAAAAGGTGACCGTGTCCTGCCAAACCGATTGCACACCATTAGAGTCAATATATATATTCAAGCGATCGCGAGCGAGTAAATGATTCAGACATATTTGCATAATACGGGTAAATACTATTAGCAGCCATTAGGTGCAAGTCACAGACATTGCGGACAATCCCCAGTAATATTTCCACACATGAACTAATGGTGATCATTCAAGATCCACCATTCACCGATTATCCTGGTTTCACGGGTAAAAATTCATATATTGTATGAGTAGCACGTTATAAAATGGCGTTTAAATTAGTTGGGTCTCTTAGCTGCAATCCACTCTTATTGAGTCGAATTCAAACTTGATGGACACGAAATAAAACGAAAACACTTAATAATAATCCCTGTGAGGTGAGGTGAAATGGGGTTTAACGTCGCGTCCAAGATTATTGCACTTATATAGCGACGTGCATGCACGTGTGTGTGTGTGTGTGTGTGTGTTGCTGTTTGTACTAGTCCGGACTGATGCCGATTTATAGTGCTAGCACACTGAGATACCATGCCGCAGTTTAACATGAATACCCCACTCAGACACAGTATACTGACTTCGAGCCGACCAGTCCTTGTTTTATCCACTAAATGCCGACCCCCCAGACAGGGTAACAACAAGTACCATTTTTTAACGTCTTTTGGTATGACGCGGTCGGGGATCGAACCCCGGACCTTCCGCTCTCCGGACGGACGCTCTACCATGAGACTACCCTTGCTATGTCAGCACTCTTTCATACCCATGTACCGTTACACACACTAATCCTGAGCTGAGCTAATTAAGCTGAGCGACCAGTTTATGACGTATTTTCTTAGATTTCACCTACGCAATAGTTGTGATAGGTTTATTATTTGTCAAATCGGGCAAACATTTCAACTGTAAAGCATTTCAACTGTAAACCTTTTCCCCGGCAAATGAGATTAAAGTTGTGTGTGGCGAAGCTAAGTCGTGATAAGATACTACAAGACCTTATCCACGTAATGCTCATACATCACATATAGCTATCTAAACACAAGAGTTTGAGTTCTATCCTAAGTAGAAAAATCACACAAGTATATATCTAAGTCGAAATGATCATTATTTCCCACATGCGTTATATTCCAAACATGATTTGCGTTTCCTGATGGCTTGCCAACTTGTCAAAAGCAGGGCCAAAGTCTCAAAAGCACGACCGTCAGCGCATGCGCAAGCGTCAACGCCAGTTCCCAAATGACTTGAATACAATTTAACTTATCCCCTTCCTGAAAGGTTGAAATACACCAAGTCCGTTTCACCAAACTGCATTTGTCATGTTTCTGCTGAGCGAAACCAGTGGGAGACATGACGGTGTCCAATATTTGTTAATAACATCGGAATCGCCCAGGCGTTGAGTAACCCTCATCACGACTTTCGTCCACCGTCAACTCGAGCTCTCTGCAGGGAGCTACTACCAAAGACTTCATTGTATTCAGTGTGCCGATTGGTTGCTACAAACTGGGCTCTTGATCCTAGGGGACTTTGGGCGGGCATGGGTCATACTCCCATCATAAGAAGAATATAGGATTTGTCAAGGTTCTACGCAGTTGGGAAGCAGGGTACATATGATCTATATGAACGATTAGCTCTGGTATGATAATGTCACAACAGTTTATTGATTAGGTTGTGGAGTGTATTGACTCTGAGGTCATTGCAATGTTCTCTGTGACTCCTGGCATATACTAACGTTTATTTGATACAAACCAAGAAACTGTTTAACCTTCTTTGATTTCTCTATTTTACCATTCTATTAGTAAATTGTTGTTCTACTAACATGCAGTGGCAACTTCATGGATGAATTGTACGCTCTGAAGAACCATCGAGAAGAGAGCTCAAGTACTCAAGTTAAATAGATTACTCTGTTTTCATCAACTGCGATGCTAATGTAACCGTCTGCAGCAGAAACATATTTTAACTATTTATTAAGTACATTCACCACGGTAATGACAAAATATAACATGTCAGTTACTAAGGGAACATTGATCAATTGTCAATTACCCAATAGGCCATACATCATAGTGTTTCCCGAAGCAGGCGTATGTGTGTCAGTATACCTTAAGTGTCAAAGCTCTCATAACCATCCAGGCCAGAAAGGAAACCCTTCGAAAGAGTCCTTAGGGAAAGTTGTTTCACACACGCCCGCTTCCCCATGCAATGTCCGCGATGGACTGTCGTATTAATTAGTTCCATCGTGTTGCGATGTGTCCATGACGTGTTGCCTGACGTACAGTCAAAGAGTGATAGGGTGCACTTGATTTTACGCAGGTTTCAGCAATCAGCCAGCCATGAACCAACTGCATTACTTCAGTAAAGCTCTCAAAATCGCCTCTAAACCATGACTGGTAGGGTAACCACATTACTGCTTACGATGTGCACGTCAGTTATCACAGAGAAACTATCAACTTCAAGCAATCTGTGGGTGGTAGAAAATGAATGCAATTTGACATCTAATAAATTCCGACAATTAAAAAGATGAAACGTAAATTCCACATCAACTTTACCTCTTATGAATTCTACATGTATAATGTATAATAAGAGCTGACGTAAATTTACAAATATGGATTCATCGATGTTTGATGTTTGAAAGTTGTTATCATCTTTGACAGCATCCAAGCGGAAAGTAGGTATCTGTTTACCATACCCACTACAAATCATTCAGAATTATTCAATTGTCCCAGCACATGTCAATCATTCTTTGTACATAAGGGCTGCATAACCTCAAGTGTTGTCAATTCCCTGTCACTGCCTAAAACGAGATACATGTACTTTCATCGCTTTCGCGATCTTGTGACATTTGTTAATGATGCCTATTCATCATATGGACAGATTGCTAAATACCATATTGACATAAAATAGAATTTTAACTTGGCCGTATTTCACCCGTGATATTCACTAAGAGTACAAAAACACGTTTTAAATAATACTTTATTTTCATCGTCTTGTCTTAAGACTCTGCATCACTTCAAGATTAAGCTGACACTATGTGATATACCTAAAATACTGTTCAAAGAAGCGTCAAATTCAACTTATTTATTGACATGCCCGCCATACTGTCTTCAAACCTACCGAAAACTCTTCTTGGTCAGGATCATATTGAGACGCACCTTTGCGCCCTTGTCTGCATTTATCAAGTTTCCCAATCCACCATTTCTATTTTACTAAACGACGTGCTGGGCCTCGAGTAGACAAAATCGAATGGAGTGATTAAGCATTGATGTAATCGCTGACATGGAATTCAGTCTTGTTCCGAAGTAATCGAAAAAGTCATGTTGACCGTCCAATTCAGTAAGACGTTCTTCTGTTTGAAACACGCAGAGATGAGGATGCTTTTTTTCTGTAATGGTATAAACCCGTGAATGTTGCTCTTAAACAGGTGTGTCCCCAGGCTGGTTGTTTTCGTGGCCGTTAAGTATATTAATGTAAATATGATTTTTCTGTAAAACATGAGTTTAAATACCAAACGTCATTTATGGTTTCTGAAATCGACTAAACTAATGAATTAGTTTTTTTGCCTTTATTGACCTCTCCACATGAGGTGCCCTACAGCGGTCGAGCTTCACTTGAGTTGTTGCATTACCAGAAAGAATCATTCGACCTTCTGGCATTTCAGATGCAATTAAAAAGCATATATGGCATTTTAATTTCATGAATCGAGTAAAATCAAATCAACATCCCATTTCAGTTCTTTGATCACAATATGTTCTGGAAAAGTAAATGATTCATACGTTTCTATCCCATCTTTTATGTCATCTATATATTTTTCTATAGGTATTCGCATTAGCTCCAAATAAACCAGAGTGATGTAGAGAGCTCAGAAAGAAAAGCATGACAAATTATTCTTGAGAATAAACTTGATTACGCAAAGTGTATCATATGGAATTCAATTTAACGACCGGTGAAGATAAAAACGAACGTTAAGTGTACATCGAGCTATTTCAAGTATCAAAGATTGTCTTTGGTCATAGACCTCTCTTGGGAAAACTCAAACAGCAACGTTTTAATTACATTCTTCATGCTAACAGAAAGGCAGATTTTGCTCTGGCTATCGTGTCCTATTGTCGTAAATGTGTCATGCCGGCTATGTATTCTTGGACGTATGCCAGGAACTGACTACCAGGCGTTTGCAAATGCCTGCAGCCGTTTCTAATGTCAGCGTACACAGAAGACGGGGCCACATGCCTATGGCTGGTACACTAAAGGAGAAAATGCATGTAAGTAAGCATGTGCGGAGTCTTAGATAATATATACTTGACAGAGGGTGGGTAAGGAAGTGGGTGAGTTTAGTTTAATGCCGCTTTGAACAATGTTTCAGTTTAATCACCTTTACTCTTTATGTGGAAGGAAAGGGTGGGGTTGGGTGCAAACTTGTCATCATTATGTGATTGAAGGCCAGTGTATGATGTGTGTGTGTGTGTGTGTGTAGGGGGAGGGCAAGGGTGTCATCTTTCTGTGGGGGCAAGCCAGTGATTCCAGATTTACGCAGTAAGATTAACGTATCCTGCAGCCCCGGTGGCACCCGTTACAAAAAGTAGCAAATACAAGTCATGTGTTCACCTAAAAAAAAGGAGATACAAGTCAAAATAGGGAATAACATCATCTAGGCGGATGCCATGAGATATTTTTCCTCTTTTTTAAAACAAAAATTGAACCATGTCAATTTGTGTCCTATTATTCATTGAACTATCTACATTTTACAAATTGAAGTTGAGAGTTCTTCTTTTTTTTATCATATATTCCATTTCATGGTTGGTTATCGCGAATCATCTACGGTCGATATAATGAAGTTTGAGATATGTCAGTCTCTATTTTGTAAGATCTTTGCATGAATAAACATGCTTCCCAAACTACTATATCAACAACTAAAAGCAATGATCACATGTGGGTTACGGGAGGGGATTAAATCCACTTAACTAATTTTCTAATAATCTAAAATGTAAATTTACCATGATTGCCTGTTAACGCTTGAGTTGTCTTCAACTTAGATGAACTACTAACTGAGATTATAATAAAAAATAAAAGGGACAAAACCCTTTCCATATTAAAAATCGATTGTACGATTTCGACTACATCACGAGCATGTGTTTATGAATCACTATCAAATAGTGATTAGACCAGGTGTTCGCGAAAAGATGAGCGTATCCTGCCCCACCTGTGGTTCCCGACACACGCAAAGGCAAGTGAATTGTTCACCTGAAAAAATACACGGGAACATGAGGTACAAGTGAAAGTAGGGAATAGCATCGGCCATCACTTTTTGTCACCTATGTGTCAAATTTTGAAATGTCCACAATAATCTTTTGAAAGCGTTATTGAGGCCTTGAGTGCAATCTTGATGAAACAGGTTCTGAGCAACAGTTGTATGACGCTTTTAGAAATCTTGGGGGAAAGAACGGGATCTATTGTTCCTTAAAAGTTGTGAAATGTAGACACCAAGGGCTGTAGTGGAGTTGCAGGAATCGTGCTCGACATAAAGGGAAAGTTGGCTATTGGAAAGTTGAAGTCATCCCTCTTGTCGAACAGTCTCGTGGAGAGAGTTTTTTGTCACTCTGAATCTTTATGCATAGATCTAAATTTGAAACAAATGAAGCGGTCTCAGTGGTCTCCTATATGTATATTCCTGTTCAGGTGGGTAATCAGTGGCGGGAATTGGCTATTTGATAATTATTGAACGATATCAGATCATCAATATACTTGAACCTGGAGTTAAACTTCTTGGCAAAATTACCTTATTATGACTTTGTCAATCCGAGCAGAAATTCTGATCCATATGCATGAAGAAACAGGTCAGCAAGAAGGGGTGGACAAATGGTACCTAAATGTCTTACCCCCACATTTTACAAAGGTGTCTATGAGGAAATCCAGCATTTCACATATTGCTTTCTCAGTAAACTTCAGATGCCATTTGCTTTCATTTTCGACAAATTGAACCTCTGAAGATTAATATTTATCTATATCTATTGTCATCACGTTTTGTAACGAAAGCCCCATGGATCAAGGAATGAAGATTGTCTTTAAGTTTGTCATGTGTGAAAGTGGTGTACAAAGTTGAAAAATGAAATGGTTTAACAGAATTGAACCTGGTTCTTTTCTGAGATTGTAAAAAGTCAATCAAATCCTTTGGGTTTTAGAGAATAAACTTTTCATGTAAAGCAGCCAGACTTTGAATGACAGATGGCTGGGACAGAATAGTTGTGATCCCAATTAGTAGGAGGCTGCTGACGATATTTTTGTCAATATTTGAATAACTGGCTAAGGTTGTTATTGTCAATTATAGACAGGTCACTTGTGATTGATTATATGACCTACAGGTAAGTAGCAGTATTATGAATCCTGACAGCCACATGTAGTGGAATTCACCATGAGTGAGTGAGTGAGTATGGTTTTACGCCGCTTTTAGCAATATTCCAGCAACATCACGACGGGGGAATTCACCATGAGCTTGATGGAGGATGAACAACTTGGATGAAATGGTGGTCGTATAGGTGTATAGGGCTGGGACGAGTCCAAATTTACCCACCCCCCTATTACCCGACCCTACTCGGGTATCCACTGTAGGTCTACGGAGATGTCTCAAAATGTCCGAATGGGAACATTTTTAGCATAACGTATTAAGATACATGTATTAAACAGTCTGGTCATTCATACACCGAAGTTGAATTAAGTTATATCTTTATTCAACCATATGAAAAATCAGAAGGAATGGGTGCATAGTCATAAAGAAATACGAACATTTGTGACTTGTAATGTAACCGTAGAGTTCTAGATAAATTTTGCCATTTTTCCCCAGCCGTGATATGTGAGGACAAGCCAATTGTCTGAAAAAAACCACGGAAACATTTTCAAGCAGTTACAAATATACATCGGACATAATTTTTGTACCTGATGCGTCAAGTCTATAAGTGTCCTCCACATATGGACCATAGAAATTGAGAGCTTTATTGAAGCCTTGAACGTTGTAAACCTGATTAAACAACTTAATAATCGTAAGACGCTCTTTGTAATCGTGGAAAGGTTGGAACTTTAGTTGAAGTAAAAGTGACAAAAACTTTTTCCATATTCATAAGAATTCTTTCTCGAAAGCAGAGTTAAACTTCTAAGACGGTCGTAAGTCCATGTTAAAGTATAGGAGTTACGGTAGTCGTAGCGCTACGATCGCTTTGTGAAACGGGCCCCAGGGCCTTTAGTTTTATTTGTCAATCCAGACTCGTCACGCAGAAGGCCTGGGTTAGATTCCCTACATGGGTACAATGTATGAAGTACACATTTATGGTGTCTCCGTCATGATATTGTAGGTATATTGATAAAACTATACTCACTACCTCACTCACTCTATTTAAAATACCACCCAGAACACCATTATCACACAACCAAGTTGTATGGCTTAACAGTGCACGATTGGTAAACTGATGCGAAAATGAAATCTCCCCAATCGCTTTGAAATAAAAGACACGGAAATGTAAAAATATAAAACATGTGTCTCATTTCCTAATAAGTGTTTTAATACACACGAACACGTTGCCTAAACAAAAAAACATCACCATCAGCGACGAAGTTAACGTTATCTGTCGCTTTTGTGATTTCAAGGTCAATTATCTTGGTCTGGTTTGGGCGCAGACAAACCCTTTGATTTTACTGTTACGTACATATTACATATATCATGAACAAGACGCCAATTACAGCTCACGAGGAACCTTTTGTTCACCCAATTCGCAAACGCATGGTGTCGTCACTGATTTTGCAGTGATCAATTCCAATAATCGCAATATGATCTATAACTTTCATTTTATAACCACGTTTACACCAATTTGAGCAGGAACTGTCGTCAATGAATAGGTATCAAAATAGTAATTAAAACATAATATTCGCGACCACAGTCTCATCACTATTTGAAAGTGTTGTAAAACAAATGCATGTGATTGAGTCGGAATCGTACAATTGACAATACTTTTGGAGGTTTCTTATGATTTTGGAAAGGCTTCTGTCGCTATAATGTACAGTTTAATCGCCATAACGACGCATGTGATAATATAAAGAGGCTATCGACAACAGTGTGTTAACCTAACAACGAATTGAACTGCCAATACAAAACTAAGGGACGCGATGGCGTCGAAAATTCGAAATGGTTTTGGGTAGGAATGTCTACAGTGACACATGCATACCGAAGTTGATGTAATGTACACTTTTGTGGTCACTGTAAGCGTTAATGTACGGTGGCCAATACCCGCCACTGGTGAGATCATTTTTCACTGTATGCCTCTATATTTTACCTGGCGGCCGCCATATACTTCCACGGGTTAGATCATTTTTCACTGTATGCCTCTATATTTTATCTGGCGGCCGCCATATACTTCCACGGGTTAGATCATTTTTCACTGTATGCCTCTATATTTTATCTGGCGGCCGCCATATACTTCCACGGGTGAGATCATCTTTCACTGAATGCCTCTATATTTTATCTGGCGGCCGCCATATACTTCCACTGGTGAGATCATCTTTCACTGAATGCCTCTATATTTTATCTGGCGGCCGCCATATACTTCCACTGGTGAGATCATTTTTCACTGTATGCCTCTATATTTTATCTGGCGGCCGCCATATACTTCCACTGGTGAAATCATTTTTCACTGTATGCCTCTATATTTTATCTGGCTGCCGCCATATACTTCCACTAATTAGATCATTTTTCACTGTATGCCTCTGTATTTTATCTGGCGGCCGCCATATACTTCCACGGGTTAGATCATTTTTCACGGTATGCCTCTATATTTTATCTGGCGGCCGCCATATACTTCCACGGGTGAGATCATTTTTCACTGTATACCTCTATATTTTATCTGGCGGCCGCCATATACTTCCACTGGTGAGATCATTTTTCACTGTATGCCTCTATATTTTACCTGGCTGCCGCCATATACTTCCACGGGTTAGATCATTTTTCACTGTATGCCTCTATATTTTATCTGGCGGCCGCCATATACTTCCACGGGTTAGATCATTTTTCACTGTATGCCTCTATATTTTATCTCGCGGCCGCCATATACTTCCACTGGTGAGATCATTTTTCACTGTATGCCTCTATATTTTATCTGGCGGCCGCCATATACTTCCACTGGTTAGATCATTTTTCACTGTATGCCTCTATATTTTATCTGGCGGCCGCCATATACTTCCACTGGTGAGATCATTTTTCACTGTATGCCTCTATATTTTATCTGGCGGCCGCCATATACTTCCACGGGTTAGATCATTTTTCACTGTATGCCTCTATATTTTATCTGGCGGCCGCCATATACTTCCACGGGTGAGATCATCTTTCACTGAATGCCTCTATATTTTATCTGGCGGCCGCCATATACTTCCACTGGTGAGATCATTTTTCACTGTATGCCTCTATATTTTATCTGGCGGCCGCCATATACTTCAACTGGTGAGATTATTTTTCACTGTATGCCTCTATATTTTATCTGGCGGCCGCCATATACTTTCACGGGTTAGATCATTTTTCACTGTATGCCTCTATATTTTATCTGGCGGCCGCCATATACTTCCACGGGTGAGATTATTTTTCACTGTATGCCTCTATATTTTATCTAGCGGCCGCCATATACTTCCACTGGTGAGATCATTTTTCACTGTATGCCTCTATATTTTATCTGGCGGCCGCCATATACTTCCACCGGTGAGATTATTTTTCACTGTATGCCTCTATATTTTATCTGGCGGCCGCCATATACTTCCACGGGTGAGATCACTTCTCACTGAATGCCTCGATATTTTATCTGGCGGCCGCCATATACTTCCACTGGTGAGATCATTTTTCACTGTATGCCTCTATATTTTATCTGGCGGCCGCCATATACTTCCACTGGTGAGATCACTGGTGATACTGCAGTAATCTAGACTTGCCAAACATTATAGACTTGCATGGGCTGTATTTGATATATATTTGTATCAGGGTCAGTAAGACAGACTAGGGACCGGAGACACCGATGAGGCGGTTCGTTAAAGTAGAAAGCACCGAAAGAAGTATATAGTAAGCTCGCTTCAAATCGTTGAAACCTTGACATGTAGTGTCATCACTATTTGATAGTGATTCATGAACACATGCTCATGATAAAGTCGGAATCGTACAATTAATTCTGCTTTTAGCAGATATTTCTTATGATTATGGAAATAGTTCTGGTCGCTTTTATTAAAGTGACCTTCTTGACAGAACTATGTTTGAAAAGACATCATTATCTGTATGTTCTATGAGACATGTACTTTATAAGAACAAAAGCGAGATTGTTAGGGTTGTGAAGTACATCTTATCTCTCATTGAAGTATGGTTGTACAACATCTCGTTAATGTTAAATTAAATGTATAATCAACTGTTTGTCAGAAATTCGTACAATTGACCCTGCTTTTGGCCAAAATTTCTTATGAATATGGTGAGGGTTTGTCGATCTTATTTAACATATTTAAACGATTGCAAGCACCTGTGGCTGTCTACTTTTATGAGTAAATACAGAAATGGACATTCACACACGGCGTGTCAGCGTAATTGGGGAAAAGACAACTAGCAAGAGTAAACATTATGATCGGGTAAATATGAGATTCGAACCACGGTCGGTGATCCCCGACCGAGGGACGGAAGCACTGAGCACATGTGTCCCGACTTACAAAGAGTCATTTCTTTTCGATTGGTTTCGCGTGTCATGTTTTTATCCCCCGCCCAACAAAGTTGGCGGGGGATATAGAAACGGGCTCCGTTCGTCCGTCCGTCCGTCCGTCCGTCACGTTTCGTTTCCGGAGCATAACTCATAAACCGTTCAATATTTTTTCATCAAACTTTGCAGGTTTGCCAGGTACATGCTGACCTGGTGCCTTTTACTATTTAGAAATTTTAGAAATATTTATTTTTTTACGTTTCCATGGCAGCAAGATGGATTTCTAAACTCTTCTTTTTTTGACAATTTCCATGACAAGTTTCAACCGGGTTAAAAAAGGTTAGGGTTTGTTTAGATTTAATTATGTCATAAATTCTGCAACAGGGGCGGGGGATATAGCCAAGTATAGCTCTTCATGTAAATAAAAAAGATACATCATCGATAGCTGTACATTTTATCTATTGGTTTGTCAGATTCCCATCATAACAAAGAATCCACCATGTAATGTCTGAACAGTCATGAAATGAAAGCCGGAATGGGTCTCTGGTTGTAGCCATGGTTATTGGTTTAAAACCCACTCCTCATGCGTCATAACACCAGGTAACTTCCTGGTAAACATCATATGAGCCGACATGTGTTCATTTTGCACAAAAGCATCACGACGTGAGGCGCTTACTTCTTACATTAATTCTATCCTTACCTGAAGTTGGTAATCGGTTTACAGTCATCGCGTGTCGTACATTCTTTACATATATATACATATTTAACCATACTGATCTTTGTCTGCATTGGTACATACCGAGGAAAAACAGGCAGGCCATGTCAAATTCATTTTTCGCTTTTCGGATTTTCTCGCCAGAATGAAAACACGCAGGGTCCGTTGGAAAACTAAACTAAACATCGAGGTACTAATGGCGGGATACAATTTGATTGGATATTTCCTCCTTTGATCCTTAGCAACCAACCCATCCCGAACGTTTCAGCAAGCTTTTAAAATTGGTTGTTAAGTAACAGATTAGACCCGTGAAGATACGGGGTAGAATAGGTCTTCAGCAACCAATACTTGCCGTAAAAGGCGACTATGCTTGTCCTAAAAGTGCGACTAACGGGATCGGCTGGTCAGGCTCGCTGACATTGTTGATGCATGTCATCGTATCCCAATTACATGGATCGATGCTCATGATGTCAATCACTGGATTGTCTGGTCCAGACTCGATTATTTACAGACCGCCGTCATATAGCTGGAATATTGCTTAGTGAGGAGTTAAACAACAACAAACAAACAAATAAGCAAACAAAGTAACAGATTATATCACTATAAAAGAGGATCAATCTATTTTGGTAGCATTATGATGAACACTTTCCTCAAATTGAACAACCTGTATGAGATGGTGTTCGTATAGGAAAATGAAATTGTTTGTGGTGCCTGAAATTTGAAATATTGTGGCACATTAAAATTTACTTCTTTATGCACATTTTGAGAATGGCGGGTACTACCGTGAGGGCAGGACACATATACCCTTCTCGGTGTCACCGCTGTTTTTCAGTGGACCATTCATAAAATGTTCACAACTAGTTTGCCCTTTTTAATCTGTTTCGATGGATAATTTGACCGGTTACGCTTGCATTGACAATTTATATTTCACTATATTTGGAGATTCGTGCATGTACATAAATATAATCGTATTACATAGTTTAGTTTGACTTTTGCAATCGAAATATTTTTATGTATGTAACAATTTCTTTAACACTGTAAACATGTTTTCTGGAAATAGGTGTGTGACCATTACATCGAGCAGGTTTTACTTCCATTGTTTATATATCTTAACAACATCTCATCATTGATATTATACTGAGATTCATTTAATAGTTTACAGACTTTAATTCTAAAATGATTATATTTGAATAAACTCATTTCCATGATACGTATTAACCCATGCATTATTTCATATTCTAGCCCCAGTTTAACAAATAACAGTTCTATAATTATAGTTACATATTTAAAGTGTTCATAAAGTATCATGATAAATGAACCTCACACACTTACAAAGGCGGAAGTAGGAGAAGGGCCTTCCTTGGCCTACTGGGAAATGTCAAATTATATTATTACGGAAGAGTTCATAAACATGGTATGATATGTATAAGACATGATGAAATGGTTTACAAATGGCCTTTTTTCATTCTTACACTTGCACGTTTTCTACTTCTGGCATACTTTACACATGTACTACATGTTCCCATGTATGGTGACCTGAACACTGGACTTGCCTTTGCATGTGTTTATGACAATGTCACTGGTGGTGCAGGATACATGTACTTTCATCTTTTCGCGAACACCTGGCATCGTCGCTATTTGAGAGCGAATCATAAACACATGCTCGTACAATTGACTTAGCTTTCAGGAGAGATGTCTTAAGATTATGGCACCATATCTTTTATTCACAGATACGCACAAATATTTAATTTCTAGTATTCTGAGTGACTAAAACACACATTATATGCATGGACATCTTACAACGCATTTTCACTAATCAATGTAATAAATGTGACTTTATCGGAATCAGTGAACAGGAGGGCTATAGTAGTTTTACACGGACTTCGGGAGTTTTTAGCTCCATCTCAGCGATGAGAAAACGTAGTGAGAATCGGATGAGGCAAACGTGTGTGAGACAGTGTGAAAACCCAGCCAAGCCGACACAGTACGATGGTCGACTACAACGACATCTTGACACTAGGGACGAATGCAGCCCAGACTCTCTTCAATAGTAGGACTAACTTGTCAAAAGCTGGAAATGATGTAATCTCATTGACGACACAGGTGACCAACTGGTCAAAGACGCCACGACTCACTGTCAGGATATGTGGTCGTGTGTTCGAATCACAGATTCGCCCTGAGTATTAAGCATGGTCTGTCTATGCCTAGGACTATCCAAGGCAAACGTCTATGACCTGCGTCACACACTTGAGCAAGAGTCCCCCCCCCCCCCTCCAACACACACACACACACACACACACACACACACACACACACACACACACACACACACACACACACACACATGGAAAACAACAATACCCTAGGTTCCAGAGGACTCATACTGGTTTCTTTGAACAAAGTTTCAAACTCTTCTTAGCAGTTTTATCACGACGTGTCATTTTAATATGGGATGAAAGTTCTCGTTTAAACTGATATCCAAGATACAAAAAATAACAAGAATATCAAAGTGAATTTTCTTGTCTGTTTCCAATTATGGAGATTTGCTGCTACAGTCACTGCGGGGTTGTTCTTGGCGCATATATCCCTCGTTGATAAACTCAATTCCGCTGATATTAAATTTCTGTACATTGGCGTGTTTCATTCGATGAAATTTACATATACTGTAAAGAGGTAATATCTTTTTTTATAACAAGTGAATTTTTCCTGAGTCTGAAACACGATGTCATTCTAAAGATACCGAATATTTTTCGATCGTGTTGTATCACCTCACAATAAGTCTCCAATGCGTAATACCAAACTGTCTCTACATGTAGCCAGAATGACTTCCAGGTCATATAATTCCATGAAGGTTTACGCCCCCGATGTTGTTCTGGAGGAAGTATTGCCTTCTACAATATTTGTTTCGTTCGGATCACTGATCATTCTTGATCTCCGATCCACAAGGTGATCTTAACGCTACTGCTATCGTGATTTATAATAAAGTCTAGTACTTTAACGCTATCATGTCCTTATGAATCGCGGGCCCAGATTCCAACAACTCGTTTAAAGTAACCGGAATTAACACAAAGTAATGTCAAAGCATCAACATCGATCGTCATCAATCATTGTTCTCTTGTTGACCATCGGATGGAACACCATGAATTTACACAATAATTCTATTATTTCTCTTTTTTCCGTTTTGCAACATTAGATTTCCTCAATCCTCCCGTGGCTTGCCCATATCGATAAAGAAACATTAATTCGCCGTGTTCAACCGCGTGAAATGATTTGGCCTTGGTACATGAAAACCTGAAGTGAAACTCGTTCAACGAAAAACACGCGTTTCAACAAAACGTGACACGATCATATGTCTAATTCTCCAGGTAAGATCGTTCAACCTTTAACAGTGGAATGTATATCGGTTTGAACGATGACTCACAGCTGCCAGGTAAACAGGCACATCAGCCATATCAGAGTTCCCCTACATTTGCCAGCAGCTGCTATCCTTTGTCAAGAGAAACAAGATATTCGTCTGGCCTATATGAAGGTTGTATAGAAGTTCAACCCGTGCATTATGATTCATGGTAATAGTTAATTTGTGGTCGTGATTCCAAGTGAACGCTAAAAAGTCTTAAAACTACAAAACACTTAACGGGGTTGAGATACAGTGTCAAATCCTTATTTATCATACCAAACAAATTTGTAAACCTTTAGGATCACTAAACAATTTCAACAGCCTCAGGCGGCGATAGTTGCAGGTCATAATTTTTCATATTTAGCGAATCAAATACTCAATAATACCCGCAAATCGTGAAATACAATATGTCTATCGACATTGCACATGTAAAGCACTAAACTTAGCAATTGCCCGTAGCGCTCTCTATATCCGTGGCCCCGTGAAGATCCGGACTAGAATTTTTTTCATCAGTAACCCATGCTTGTCTTAAGAGGCGACTAACGGGATCGGGTGGTCAGGCTCGCTGACTAGGTCGATGCTGTGCCATCATGATACAATGGATGAGGTCATGTCCTTTCGCAGAATTCGACAAAAATATTAAACTTGTGTTTTGCTTATAATAGTCACTGAACTTAAATCAGAGTGAATTCGGCATTTATTCCGTGGAAGAGAAATCCTTATAAAAATAAATTCATACGCATATTTCCTGGTTTCGAATACCATTTAACAAGTTGAACGTTTACCGGCAAGTAGAAGTGCAGCACACACTCCTATTCGATTTTACAATTTGAGGTAAAAAAATCAATATGAAATATATCAAGTTTTCAAAAAATAAATTTTAAGTTTTCATATGGCTAAAAATAACGACAAAATCAAATTTCGAGATAAAGAATAATACAATTTTTGAACAGACAGTGACAAACGCTCATCTTCCAGATAAGTTTTTTTTTTTGTCTCGAAGGAACTCATACGAGGAAATATTATTCACACTGATTATAATGTGGCGTGGTCGGGGAGAGGGTTCCTGTGGGATGACCATGCTTGACGAGATCGATGAGATTCGATTCCCCGCATTGTGTCATGTTCCTAGAGGGGAAAATGAATACAACCAAAGTACAAAGTTCATTACCATTAGATAATGGGTTTACCCCTAACTGTCAGGCAAACGACAATGATTCATATCAACGACGTATCCCCATTATGTGGTGTTGTTTGAGATAATGGTTTTCCAGTGTGACTGGTATACGCAATTGAATTGATGGTTGTAGATCAGCGTCAAAGCATGTGACCAATGTATGTCCCGACTATGTCCTGAGTATATCCTTGATATATCCAAAAATGTCCTTGATATGTCCTGGGTATATCCAGGTATGTCCTGAATATATCATGGGTTTGTCCTTGGTATAGCCTTGGTATGTCCTGGGTTTGTCCTTGGTATAGCCTTGGTATGTCCTGGGTTTGTCCTTGGTATAGCCTTGGTATGTCCTTGGTATAGCCTTGGTATGTCCTTGGTATAGCCTTGGTATGTCCTGGGTTTGTCCTTGGTATAGCCTTGGTACGTCTTGGGTTTGTCCTTGGTATGTCCTTGGTTTGTCCTTGGTATAGCCTTGGTACATCCTGGGTTTGTCCTTGGTACGTCCTGGGTTTCTCCTTGGTATAGCCTTGGTACGTCCTGTGTTTGTCCTTGATATAGCCTTGGTATGTCCTGGGATTGTCCTTGGTATAGCCTTGGTATGTCCTGAGTTTGCCTTTGGTATAGCCTTGGTATGTCCTGAGTTTGTCCTTGGTATAGCCTTGGTATGTCCTGGGTTTGTCCTTGGTATAGCCTTGGTATGTCCATGGTTTGTACTTGGTATAACCTTGGTATGTCCTGGGTTTGTCCTTGGTATAGCCTTGGTATGTCCTGGGTTTGTCCTTGGTTTGTGCTGGGTAAGTTCTGGGATGTCCATACTGCACTCTTCAAAAGAAGAAACGCAGAGTGTATTTCCTGGGAATGTCATGAGTATATCCTTGCTGTGTCCTGCATGTGTCCTGGGTGGGTTTTGAGTATAAACTCAGTACGTACTGGGTATGTTCTTGGATTTTTTACACAAACACATATTATGACCATATATAAAGTTTCCGTTTTCCGGAATTCGGCTCGGAAACCTTCTGGATACATTCAGTAATCTTCAATTGTCTTATTAATTTTTAAATATTTTTTCATGTGTTTCAAACTTAATTGAACCAAATGCACCCCCAACATTTTGCGGCTTTGGGAAAAGGTTGCTGAAGGTATCCTGATAATGACAAGGTTTCCGGAAGGTTTCCGGAAAACGGAAAAGTGTCTTTTCATGCTGTGAATCATGAACCTCAACGTACGTCGGAATCAATTCAAACCGGATTTTTTTTATTATAGCCTTTAATTTCGCTGTTCAAATGCGATATAACATGTTTTTATCATAATTATGTCTAAAACTTTTGCATAGCAAAAACAAATATATATGCATTCAGATGCAAAAACATTTTCTATTTAGATCGATGTAGATGGAAATAGGATTTGCTTGCGTTAACAGTTTCTGTGCTATAAAACATAGGGTCGTCAGGTTTGTTTGTTTGTTTGTTGTTGAACGCCGCTCTCAGCAATATTCCAGCAATATGACGGCGGTCTGAAAAATAATCGAGTCAGGACCAGACAATCCAATGTTTGACATCATGAGCATCAATCCACGCAATTTGGGATACGATGACATGCACCAACCAAGTCAGCAACCCTGACCACCCGATCCCGTGAGTCGCCTCTTACGACAAGCATAGTCGCCTTTTACGGCAATCATGAGTTGCTGAAGACCTATTCTACCCCGGACCTTCACGGGTCGGTACACCACAGGCCATATGTATCTCGCTTGTTAAGATAATGATAAAGTAAAGTGCCATATCATGCAATGTTAATGTTGTGACTGTCGCATTCGGAAATTGCAGTACTTGTCGTCCAATGGATGATTGACAACCACATGACATCACATCACATGCCTCAGGGTGGACGTGACATGCTGACAAATGGTCACTGTAACATTGACTGACGAACGTGTCCTATACGGTCGTGCGATCAGGGGTGTGAACAACATTCCGGTTGACACCTGGTGGCATCACTGATTTTCATTGGTCCATTCATATAATTTCCCCAGCTATTTGCCCTTTACGACAAGTGGAATCTGTTTCGGCAGAAAATCTAGGTTTAACTTAGTTTTTCTTTTGCATTGACAATAATACTATTTAGCTGTTTGGTTGTTTGTTGTTTAACGCCACACTCCAGATGTATGAAGCCGATGTCTAAATAATCGAGTGTGCACCAGACAATTTAGTCATTAACATCATGAGCATCGATCTACGCAGTTGGGATACGGTGACATAAATCAACCAAGTCAGCAAGTCTGACAACCTGATCCTGTAAGTTGCCTTTTACGATAAGCATGGGTTACTGAAGACCAATTCTAACCCGGATCTTCACAGGGTTATTAAGCCGTTAATAAAGATAAAATGAAATTGTGAAATAACCTATGGCAAACTGGACAAAATGCATCACCGTTCATGTCTAGCACGCATACTATACAATTTAGGGAATTGGGTGTAACGCCAATTTCAACGGTATTCCAGTTATATCGCGGCGCGTCAGCTTCATGTGGGAGAAAAGCCGTAAGTGGTGCAGGTCTTTACCGCTTTGGTGAGACTAAAGAGCTCGGTGTGGGCACAGGGCATATCTGGGATTCGAACCCACATTTAAAGGTTGTTTGGGTGCTGGAGGGATGCAACTATAGACAACAAAGTGATTGGTGGAATGGCGAGGGAAGTGATAGGTCGTCTATATACTTGTAAGTAGCTTCGGTAGGTATTAAAAACTCGGAAATCTATTTCAAATCACTAATATCCAATTATATGCTATTTTCATAAACGGATAAATTTGTGTATGAAATTTCTTCTAGCCCAAGACAAAGTCGTAAATTATATCATTTCTCAGATTGATTGTGGACTTTGCGTAACATCAATTAAAGCATGATGTTATCATGGAACTACATCACAGGCATATCAAGTTTCATTGTCAGTTATCATGACAACGGCTTTTAACATAATTCGATGCGAACAAATGTGATTTTAGGCTATCTGATTTTATCGAATCTCTTTGATCTACAATTAACGTGTTAAGCAAATACATCGCTAACATTAATGTCGCTTTCGTCGGAGCGCAGATCTGCATCGCCAAACCGAATGATGGGAGGTGATTTATAGGTTCTGTAATTTGGTAGAGCGGGGTCATACAAACAATGACTATTGACAAACTGTCTATACTAACCTCCTAACAGTAACATAACAGCTATTTTACTAAGGTGGGCCTTTCACTCATCTATATTAGTTGTGTCAAAAGTTGTAGTCGGCCTAACGAAGCAAATTATTCGTTGATTGTTTATGTCCTATGAAGTAAGTTATATTAACGTACATCTCTTGACAAAAGTACCAAATGTATTTTATGTAATTAAATATATACCATCGGTGTGCTGTACATCATCTGGCCAATGTGAAGGTCATCAATATCACCATGACACAAATTGTACCTACTCTTAACGTTTCTATGGCAACTGGTACATGATCTTAAACAAACAAAGCTCAGGTGTGTGTGTGGAAGCGGGGAGGGGGGGGATTCTTCTTAAATGTAATAAAACAGATGACACGTGTGTCGTCGATTCCATTTATTATACATCTGGGATTGGGGTGTTATTGTTCGATAACATAAACGCACCATTAATCATTTAAAAGCTGGGGAAAAGAAGTCAAAGACAGCTTCTCTTTGGTAGGATGTTTGAGGCACGTTTGTCTACACTGTGTTATATTGAATGGTTGCATGTCTCCTGCCGGCGTTTGTTTGTACAATGCCGAGGTAATACTCGAGTTGCAGGTGGTATAGGAATTATTATCACACGTTTGACATACTGGTATTTAGCTATAATTTACTCCCCATGGCGGTTCCGCTTTGTTTACCTTGTTACCGTGGTAACATCGTCACTGTGGTGTTGAAGTTCATGATATTACACTATAACGTTCAACATCAATGTCGACCAAATGTTTTTTTCCTGTAAGTATAAGTTCTCAAAATGAATTGAGTGAGTGGTATGCATTTAACGCCGCTTTGAACAATATTTCAGTTATACAGTTTTATGAGGGAAATGGTTAAGACGGTCTTACATATTTACCACTTTGGTGAGATCCACGAGCACGGGTTTGGTGCTGACAAACCTAGAAACTCTTAGGCGACTCTGCTATTGGAAACCTCGTTTCGGACACGCGTAAGGGAGGTAACTCTGCGCATCGAATTCCAGCGTTCGCCAGTACCCCCAGAAGGTGCTCACGAATAAAGCTTTGCTTTCGTTACATGCATCTACCTGATAGTCATATAAGTCATGGTTTATCGAGTACGATATTAACGTCTCAACAAATGGATTATTTTCTTTCTTTTTAAACTTTCCCTTCATGAAGCGTAATTTCCCAGTATCCTCAGCCTTTGGTTTCTATATTTCACGCTTTTGATGCATAATCGAGCATGCGCTTTCTACGAGCGTCATACGACTCTTTGCTCAAAAGTTGTTTGATCAAGGTTACAACATTCAAGGCCTCGGGAAGACTTTCAAAAAGTTCTATGGTAGACATGTCGAGGACGTTTCCAAATTTGAGACGTAAGTGTCCAAAATTATGTCAGATGCAATTCCCTATTTTGACTTTAAGACCCCGTGTTTTTTTTTTGTGGTGAGCAATTTACTAGCCTTTGCATGTGTTTGTGACAGGTACCACCTGCAGGACAGGATACGCTCATCTTTTCGCGAATACCTGATATCATCACTATTTGATAGTGATTCATAAACATGCTCGTGCTATTGAGGAAATAGCACAATCGACACCAGAGATTTCTAACGAATATGGAAAGGGTTTTGTCGCTTTTATTGCATTTAATCTGTTTACCAAACATCAGGAGATAATAGAATCTTACTCGAGAACTTCTAGCTTTTGATATCTGCTTAGTCAGGTGTTGATATAATCACTGAAAAGCAATGATTAGATATTATTGATTTAAGCTAAGCCGAATGTTATATTTTTGTTATTAAAGGCAAACATAAGTACCCTTTAGGAGCACGTTCCTTATCAGAAAATCACTTCAATGGGAAATATGAATGGACATTAAGGTATCACCATATTTGTAAAAAAGTTCTTTTTGGGAGATTAAGGACGTGAGTAGGATGACAGGGGTTAATATAAACAAAAGATTATCTCCTTTCACTAAATCCGAAGCATTCAAACAAATGACTCAACTTCTAAACTAGCTGACATATACACTTTTCTGACAATCGTGATGGTAACCGAAACCATTGAAAGTATCTGCATGATTAAATTTCAGAGAAGACATATGCTCATGCGTGGTACTTAATGAGCGATGAATTCATTTCATTTTAATGGCTTCGTGGCTGAATCAGAAATCAATTTGCAAAGTATACATTTGGCTAATGGCTTTCAAACATTTCCGTGATTCTTTACTGTTTGTTCACCTTTGTAAACTATCACTTGAGAGCAGCAAGTAGTAATTATATCAACATACATACAGTGAAGACCTAATGAAACATAAACAAGACCACTGGTACATAGACGGACATTAGAGGTCTGCTTCACAGCAAGAACCATTACCACGTCTCTCCATGCTAGAATAATACATGTAATTTACATGGATAATTCTTTTTTCTAATATCCAGTACGGACAGAAACAAAATACCCTCAGTAATCACTGTCATTGTATCCTTTGAATTGACAGACTGGTGTGGCAGATATCGCACTTAATAACGCAAGCTAATACTTCTGTTTGACATATGCCATAAGGATGAGAAGCGTCTCTGAAAGGCTCTGTTTTAGTCTATTTTGGTTTGTCCCTTCTTTGTCAATTTCGGATGATATGTTTTATTTGCGTTTCACGTTCGCACACTGGGGACAGAGGCATTTTAGAGATCAGACATCCGACTAATATATTGAATTAACAATGTGAAGGAAGACGGATTATCATGTTAGTAATCTTTAGCGGAATGGTTTGTTACGTGATAGATGCCCTGATCTATTAGTGGGCATTGTGTAAGAGATGTGTTAAGGTGGACTGTTTGATCCAATGAGGAGTCGAAAATGAAACTTGTTTCCTGTAAACTATCTTGACACCTCTGATCCATTTTCATGGACAAATGTCTGGTTTGTGAGTTGTAGTACCAACTGATGTTGACTACCACGATTATTAATAAGGAACCGGTGCCTAACATTAATATTTGGGAGTCCCGGGATGACAATTACTGTTTCTCTGAAACTCAGAGCGGAACCTTTATCAGGACTTCCAACATGGCCAAGGAAAATTTTTGTTGTTGTTATTGTTGTTTGTTTTTGTTTTTAGGGGGTGCTTTGGTGGAGGGGCGTAGGAGAACACCAAACGACAGAGGATGATTATATTTCCAGTTTACTTACTTCTCAAAAAAAATATTTTGCAAGGTGGATTCACGTCATCCTGGGACGGTCGATCCTGCTTGCCAGGTTTTACTATTCCACATTCTAATTGTTCGTATTCACTCCGTGTACAAAGAACTTTGATTTTGATTTTAGCCTTCATATAGAGACTTCTGTCAAGACGAAAAAGAAGAACATCCATAGGGTGAAAAGTGAGCACTAATCAATTATTTCATATGTTTAAGAACGGCAGTGCTCTTCTGAAGGATTCTGAAAATCAGTTGCTTGCCCAAATCAATGATTAAATACGGGCACATTTTCGTGTGTTCTCTGGTATTCTTATTCGCCAATTCTTTGGAGAGAGCGGCTCTGGTAGCACAACACATATATATTATATCCTAAGATCAGGGTATTTTGAAACATACACTTTACTACACATCAGCGTTCTTAACGTCATGACGGTAAACAGCAAACCAGCATATATATATATATATATATATATATATATATATATATATATGTGTGTGTGTGTGTGTGTTTTTGTGTGTGTGTGTGTGTGTGTGTGTGTGTGTGTGTGTGTGTGTGTGTGTGTGTGTGTGTGTGTGTGTGTGTGTGTGTGTGTGTGTGAGGTATCCGTTACATGTGGTTTCACCTAGGCGACTATCGCCGGTCATTGTTTACCTACAAACATGAGTATTTACCACAGATTGGATAGAACAAGGATTGTACAAAATTAAAGTAATATACTTACTGGACCCGCTCGTCTTTTCGCACCTGGTACCATCACTATGTAATAGTGATTCATAAACACAGGCTTATGATATACACAATATTGAGTCGGAATCGTACAATGAACTGTTTTTTGCAGATATTTCTTATGATTATGGAACTGGTTCTGGTCGCTTTTATTAAAGTGACCTTCTTGACCTTGTTTGAACAGACATGATAATCTGTATGTTCTATGAGACACTGTAATTACACTGGACAAGAGCCAGTTTATAAAGGTTGTGAAGTACATCTTATCTCCCATTGAAGTATGGTTGTACAGTGAGTGAGTATGGTTTTACGCCGCTTTTAGCAATATTCCAGCAATATCACGGCGGGGGACACCAGAAATGGGCTTCACACATTGTACCCATGTCGGGAACCGAACCCGGGTCTTCGGCGTGACGAGCGAACGCTTTAACCACTAGGCTACCCGACCGCCCCTATGGTTGAACAACATCTCGTTAATGTTAATGTTTAATTAACTGCTCGTCTGAAATTCATTTCTGACCCAAACTGGCACTAGTTTCTAAATAAGGGGCGGTCTGGTAGCCTAGTGGTTGAAGCCTTCGTTCGTCACGCCGAAGACCTGGATTCGATTTCTGACGTGGGTACAATGTGTGAACCCATTTCTGTTGTCCCCCGGCGTGATTTTGCTGAAAATATTGCCAAAAACGGCGTAAAACCATACTCACTCACTCACTCACTATACATTTTAGTATAATACCTGTGGGGTTCTTATTATTTAAATTATGATCAGGTATGAGCCCTATTACTATTAGTAATTTACGAGTTGCTTTTGCTCGGCTCTGGTGTCCTTCACATAAGGAAAGGCGATATGATATTACTCCTAAAGTTCTGAGGATTGACACTCGAAACGTGGTAATATTAACTTGAATATCGCGTCATAATAGTATGTAAACCTGTCATATATGTCAAAAACATATATGTACACTTATATCAAAGATTAATTTTAACAAGGCAACCAGTACTATATTTACACATTGCACAGCCCTCGTGAAGATCCGGGTTAGAGTGAGTGAGTGTGTGAGTTGGGTTTAACATTATTCGAGTTATATCACGGCGGGTCAGCTTAATTTGGGTGAAATCCCGAAGTGATGCAGGTCTCAGACGTTTACCACTTCGGTGAAACCCACGAGCACGGGTATGGTGCTGACAAACCTAGAAACATAATCGGGATTCGAACCCTCAATCATAGGTTTCTGGCGTGCCGAAGGGACGCAACTCTGCACCGAGAATCGCGGCGCCTTAGACGACATGCCGCTCCGGGTTAGAAAGGGTCTTCACATAACCCATGCTTGTCGTAAGAGGCTACCAACGGGACCGGCTGGTCAGGCTCGCTGACTTGTTTGCTCTGCATGTCACCGTATCCCAATTGCCTAGATCGATGCTCATGATGTCAATCACTGGATTGTCTGGTCCATACTCGATTACTTACAGACGCCGTCATATAGCTGCAATATTGCTGATTATTATGAAGTTAACATTTTAGAAGATAACAGGTTACACGTAGTCCATACTGAAGGATTTATGCACATTAATATTCTACAAAATATCTTTTTCAAATTATACAATAAGGTTCTCCTGAAGTTTCAAATAAACTTCCCGGTTGTTTTAACAGTGATGGTATATATATAATACCATAATCTGTATATGACGAATGTGAGAACATAAAAACAACGGGCATGGGCCACAGAGAGCAGGAGGCTATGTTATTGTAATCGGAGAGCCCCATGTATTCAACTGCACCATGGTTTCAATATATAAACGAGGAATTCTATACAGTAGATACGGTATCCTGTGACAGTCTCGTTCCTCGGGACCTCACTACATCAACAAGACGTAAAGTAAAGCATGTGTTGAAAGTCGGTGCAAGTAGTTAATAGCTAGAAAACGCAGGACAGAATACCACCCGGGCCACATCGTAACAGAGTTGGAACAATGAACGTTGTTACCTTCGCGTGCATGTGCCTTCTTTTCGGCAGTGGCCATGCCTCCTTCTGGAAGGTTGTGGATAAGCATCAAAGCAACCGTCTCGGGGGTATCTCCTTCACAAAGACAGTAAGAAACAAACTGAAGTGTATTGTCATCTGTTCCAGGACTGAAGACAGCGTGGCGGTCGGAATTTCAGATCAGCATATCCCACAGAACCTTAGTTGCAGCTGTGTCACAAAAACAACCGGAGGGTTGAAACCTTTTGACTTCAACATTGTGTACATACGAACATCTATTGACTTGCATAAGCGTCAAGAGATCATTTGTTCGTGCTCCTTGCCAGAAAATAACAGACTCGCACAGTATCTGTACATTACACAGTTGGATAATCATAATGTGCGTCTGTTTGTCTACAACCCAAGATACAAGAAGTTTAAATTGTTAAACAGGATGACAAATTTTGGTGGGAATGTCATTGCATTCGTACCTGACTCTAGTCATTGCAGATTTTACTGGCTGGAGAAAATAAACCGGACCACGAATACAATCTTCTCGAGCTGTCTGAATGGGAAGCATTACGAGGAGGTAACGAGAGGTCCAATTGTCGCATTTGCTGTTGAAAGACCAGCTCAAAGAGTATTTTATACCCTCAAGAAAAACAATAAGTACATCACGTATGCTAAAGCAGCTGGTTCGGATCCAGAAATCATCTACGACCATGGGGGATCTTTCTATGGTAAATGTTTCGATGTTGATCCTGAAAGGAAATTCTTTTTTTGGTGTTACGGTAAAGGAGGTCTTTACAAACTCGACGGCAAGCAGTATGACTCTTCAATACCTCCGACACAAGAGGACATCAGCTTAAGTCTGACTTTTAGAAGGGTACCAAGGGTTCATGTTGTGTCTGCTACTGACCTGTTTGGAACCAATGTTGACCGTGAACTTATACAATGGAAACTTCGTGATTATGAAAACACTCTTACCAGGTGTCCCGATGGGTCTCTTTTAGAAGCCTTTGGTGGTATGTTGGGACGATATCCATATATTGTTTGTTATGTGCAAAACAAATACCGCGTGTATTTCTTTGACGAACGTCGCAATTTGAACGACAATAAAGCCATTTTTCCCTTGGAAGGTGGAACAATTGTCAGAGAAGGATAATACTTTTACTAGAGGTAGTTTAATCACTTTTTAATACTGATTTACCTTTCCTAGCAATTATGGCTGCAGCTGCATGAATGTAAACGGTTCTTCAATAGTCTCCATTAGTGATTAAATCAAGAGAATGTATTGATATATTGTTTCATTTCGAACAATGTAAAATGTACTGCATTATTATTGACAATACCGACATCATATACACACGAATGTTACCACTTTCATGCATTTAAAAAGTAACTTATCTACAAATAAAGCTACACATTTTGTAAATGTTATATTCTGTTTTTTAATAGTGAGTGAGTATGGTTTTACGCCGTTTTAGCAATATTCCAGCAATATCACGGCGGGGGACACCAGAAATGGGGTTCACACATTGTACCCATGTCGGGAATTGAACCCGGGTCTTCGGCGTGACGAGCGAAGGCTTCAACCACCAGGGTACCCGACCGCCCCCCTGTTTTGTAATATATTCTGACAGAATCCTATAACCATACAGGGAAATGTCATAAACCTACATTCCTCGTTGATATCAATACATGTACCTGGATGTGGTATTTAGCAGCTGTAATACTACATGTGGTTCCTTGAAGAAGGCTGAAGTACCTGTACAGAAACGTCACATTAAGAAACATCCATGATCAAACACGCCGACAAAAGTATCTAATAACCATATTGTGTGTTTAGTAACAAGAAAACCATATTTCAGTTAACAATCCAAGTATGGTGGTATTATAGTTAACATACTGACATCATGCTCACAATGAATAACGATCAAGACGTTCCAGGACAGATCTAGCCGTTTGTTGGTTGACACTGACCATGTTTTACACAAATGAATATCTATATGCTATATACATGGCCACGATAATAAGATAATAGTGGTCCTTTTTCCTATTTTAAAGACAAACGAGTTGTAGACATTTTACCAGATCAACTTCCAACAGTTAGAAAAGGGACATCTTTGTATATTTTAACGAAGATTAGGAAGACATATTCAGCACAACGATCTTATCAACTGTTTTGGTAAGTATTTATGCCATTACTGCATACTTACGGAAACGTTCCACATCTTTAAAAGTTAATGTGACGCTCGGACATTTCCTTACAATAAACAATAAACAGCCCTGCGTGTAGTGTTACTGACGTACAATTTTCAAAGGTCAGGACGTCACATTGCTTTGTTTCTAAAACAGAATATACAGTAGAAAGAGAATGGTATGAAGCTAATTCGACATCAATTGGAAAACGCTGAACTGTATTTGTCCTTAACACGAGGTTTGACAGTTCACCGGTGTTCTCACCAAGTGAGACTATAAGACAGCCTAGCTTTAGGGAGCAACTTGCGTAGATATATACATAACAGTAATTTCATCAATTCCTCCGAGTTGAATGCAGATAAAGTCGTTCCTTGTTACTTTGATGACGCCAACGAGCCCGATATAATGCTGATAGAGCAAGGTTCGTGAAATACATTGTAAAATACAAGCAAGGTTCGTAAAATACATTGAGAAAATATTTCTCCTGATAGTATCAACTGCAAAGTTTGTTTGTTTGTTTGATATTAATAAACAGCTATATGATGGCGGTCTGTAAATAATCGAGTTTTGACCAGACAATCCAGTGACATCATGAACGTCGATCTAATTGGGATACGATGTCATGCATCCAAATGCCCTTTACGCCAAGTGAAATCTGTTTCGGCAGAAAATCTAGGATGGTTATTCGTTGTTTAACACCGCACTCAGCAATATTTCAGCTATATGACGGTATATAATGGTTATCACAAATATCCTTGCACTTGCCTTTAAAAACAGTTCATCGAACGAACGTTTTTAAAGACCAAACTACGTAATAAAACGACCCGTGAAGATCCGGGGTAGAATAGGTCTTTAGCAACCCATTCTTGCCGTGAAAGGCGACTATGCTTGTCGTAAGAGGCGACTAACGGGATCGGGTGGTCAGGCTCGCTGACTTGGTTGAAGCATGTCATCGATCCCAATTGCGTGGATCGATGCTCATGGTATCAATCACTGGATGAACCGGTCCAGACTCGATTATTTACAGACCGCCGCCATATAGCTGGAATATTGCTGAGTGCAAGTTAAACAACCAACCAACCAACATAAAGAAACATTACTAAAACCACATTTAACGGTGTTCACCCAATCATACGGCAAATGCTGAATTGTTAATAATCAATAACGAATATACTGATATATATCCTGAAATACCCATGGCCAAAATATCCTAATATATCCATGACAAATAATTTCTCGTAGGGATACGTGTTAGACTTAGTAGATCGGATGATCGGCTACTTGGTTGACTACGTGTCATCGTACCACGCCGCTGTTGAGAGCTGCTCATAATATCAATCACCGGATTTTCAGATCCAGATTCGATTTGTACAGACCGCCGTCACAGAGCTGGTATATTGATGGGTATGGCTTACAAGAAACAAACACAATTACATCATAGTATACCTATGATCAATACCTCTAAATATATCCAGTGTCGGTGGGTCAGCCTAGTGGTTAATGCGTTCGCTCGTCACGCCGAAAACCCGGGTTTGATTCCTCACTTAGGTACAATGTGTGATGCCCCTTTTCTGGTGTCCCCAAGTGCTATTGACCAAGTTCGGAATGCACACATCCCTAACTATAACCGCTCCCTGTCACCTGACTGCAAGCCATACCCGGATTGTAACCACGTGATCAAAACTCAGTTATGATGTTTATTGCTTGCAAAATGGATACTAGTCTTTATTTAGAAGGGCACTTTGCAATTTTTGTCATCACTGTACTAATACTCCTCATCCCAGGAATGGCTTGTTTTCACACGTATTAGCACACATGCAGCTGTCTTCGTTAATTCATTATTGCGATAGTTTGTCATTCTATTTCACTATAGTGGTCCATGCCAGTAAAATGAAAATTTATTTTAAAACTTAAATGGAAATGTTCTGAAACTTTCTGAGGCTACAGTTGGACGGGGATTTGTACATGGCATAATAATGAATAACTTAAAATGTGTCATTTTTATGGGATAGAACTTGTGTACATTATATTATGTACGTAGGCCTTTAGGTGGAACATTTTAAATGACCAAATGGTACCATAATTGTTTTAACCATCTGTAAAATACAAACATGAGCTAAACTGTCGGGCAAAAGAAAATATACAATTGAAAACATAACAAACGTTATCAGATCATTACTAGGCTGAAGACGAAACACTGCAAAATTAAGGTCCATAACACAAACATGACAACCCGTATCAAATACATCACCATCGGACCCGTGAAGATCCGGAGGGAATATATCTTCAGCAACCAATGCTTGCCGTAAAAGGCGACTATGCTTGTCGAAAGAGGCGACTAACGGGATTGGGTGGTCAGGTTCGCTGACTTGGTTGATGCATGTCATCGTATCTCAATTGCGTGGAACGATGCTTATGTTGTCAATGAATGGATTGTCTGGTCCAGACTCGATTATTTACAGACCGCCGCCATATAGTTGGAATATTGCTGAGTGCGGCGTTAAACAACAAACAAAACAAAACATCACCATCGAATGACCTTTCTTGTTTCTATATTTTAGTCACTGTGAACCATGGGTGATACTTTCTGTCGCCCGGCTGTTTATTACATCACATTTACACACATTCTGATGTATATAGTGAACATGAATTCCAACAAAACCAGTCACGTGGCTCATATATCTGTGGTATATATTGTCGACTCTGATTTCAGCAATGGTAGCATTGCGTTTATTCTAATATGAAGGACACATTTTATAGATATAAATGGAGTCGGATCTCGTTTCCTTACAATATTAATAATATTTCTGCTATCATGTAGCACCAAGAACAATGCTTTATTAGTGATTGGGAACCATACAGGGAAATGTCATAAACTTAAAATCCTCGTTGATATCAATACATGCGTGACGAGCGAACGCTTTATCAACTAGGCTAGCCCACCGCCACTGGATGTATTTAGAGGCATTGTTCATGGGTATACACTCATGTGAGTATGTTTTATACCACACCCATCAATATACCAACTCTGTGACAGCGCCCTGTAAAAATCGATTCCGGATCTGAAAATCCAGTGATTGATAGCACGAGCAGCTCAAGTCACCGATCACCCGATCTACTAAGTCGCCTCTAACATGCATCCCTACGAGAAATTATTGGTCATAGATATATTAAAATATTTTGGCCATGGGTATTTCAGGATACATTTCTAACAGGATATCAGTATAGTGGTTATTGGTTATTGATATATCGTTAAGAATTATTTACACACGTTTCAGACATGAGAATAGAACACACTTCCGTCACACCTTTCTACAAAAAAATAAGATTTCTCTAAGGCTTTCTTGTGTTAGAATAGACCTCCTCCGTGGTCTAGTGGTAGAGCGTTCCCCCGGAGAGCGGAAGGTCGGGGGTTCGATCCCCGGCCGCGTCATACCAAAAGACGATAAAAGATGGTACTTGTTGTTACCCTGTCTGGCGCCCGGCATTTAGGGGCTTAAACAATGACTGGTCGGCTCTGAGTCAGTATACTGTGTCTGAGTGGGGTATTCATGTTAAACTGCGGCATGGTATCTCAGTGAGCTAGCACTATAAATCGGCATCAGTCCGGACTAGTACAAGCAGCCACACAAACACACACACGTACATGCACGTCGCTATATAAGTGCAATAATCTTGGACGCGACGTTAAACCCCATTTCACCTCACCTCGTGTTAGTATAACGTACGAAAGGAAGGCAGGTAGGTACTGTTAAAGGTAGTCGTGGAGCACTCATTCTAAGCGCTGTTTAGTTACCATGCTAGTTTATTCTGCACAGAAGTGCTAATTGGTATGCTGTTTTTTTCTACACAGTGATCCTTATTGGAAGTTATATGGAGTCGTATGGAGAAAAGGGGATTTTGTTGTGATGTATTCGGTCCACGTTATAATTTAGGTCTTCCAGCCCTTTGGTATCACATTCAAACGAGAAGGCAGAAACTTTAATGCAGGTGGATGAAACAGATTATTTGATATTGGTATAATTGCTTATGAGAAGAGTAAGTGGGTGAGTATGGTTTTACGCCGCTTGTACCAATATTCCAGCAAAGATAGGAGATGGTGTTACAGGTAAGGCTGGACATTCTTATCCGTTTCGCGAACACCTGGTGTCATCACATTCATATAAGTTTCACCACTATTTTGCTCCTTACGCCCAATGGAATCTGTTTCGGCGGATAATCTCTGGCTTTGACGTTGTTATAGTTGGTTGGTTGGTTGGTTGTTTTACGCCGCACTCAGCAATATGCCAGCTATATGACGGCGGTCTGTAAATAATCGAGTCTGGACCAGACAATCCAGTCATTGATAACATAAGCATTGATCCACGCAATTTGGATCGATGACATGCATCAACCAAGTCAGTGAGCCTGACCATCTAAACATGGGTTGCTGAAGACCTATTCCACCCCGGATCTTCACGGGTTTCGTGTTATAGATTCTGACAATGAAGTTGGCACGGAAATGATATGTGAATCAAGGATCATAATCAGGGCAAAATTGATATTGAAACCAAAGACAAATGGACCATTTGCAAGGATAAGACATGCAGCTCTGAAAAGAGAGCGGCGGCGCCTTAGTAATGCCTCATGTGAATATTCGGGTAACAATTAGCAGTCCATATTGCGGATACATCCTATTGGTCTCTTGTGCTGAAACTGGGTGTATATGGTAAGAGAAGGTGACGCTAACTGTTTCCAATGAATAATTCAAGATACGGAGTTCCATTCCACGCTATATGTTCGCTGTGTTTATTGTTACTTTATGGAATCTGAAGATAACGTGCAGAATGGCAACACGAACATAGTTGAAGGAATTGATGATGATTGAAAAGTCGGTCGTTGTATTATAGCTGCTTTAAACTGGCCCCCTTATGACACAACAGGTTTACTTCAATCGACAACTGCACATTTTATTGCCTTTCAAAATTACAAGTCTCATAATTTACACAAGCCATAACCATTGTATTACTATTCCTATCATCCACAGGTAACATTTACATCAGTGACATTTCCATTTCTCATCAATTTAATGTCTGTCCTTGCTTGATTACCCTAATCATCATTATTGCTAGGAAAATAAGTAATTGAAACAATTTCTGAAGTATTGATATTTGAACTTACCTTTCAAGTTACATTAAATTTCTATGGCCTAGCTAATTTGGTCATGTTCTTCAAAGGTACTAACTAATTTAAGTCAACCGTTTCTGTTGTCGAGTTCAGGTCGAGCCATAGATATCAGAATAACTGATGCCATCAAATGGTCATACAACATATAAGGTCTTGATAACATATATTCCACGTTTATCAAATATCAAATGTTATCAAAAGTTCAAAGGGACAATATGTTTGTCCCGCAGATTGATCAATTGTTTGTGCCAAAGGAAACCCGATCCAAGTATAAACTCGATTATCTAGCCACTCTTTTCTGGATTAATGAAACAAATAAAATTCATTCATTATCAGATCCACAAAGAATAAAATTCATTCATTATCAGATCCACAAAGGATAAAATCCATTCATTATCAGATCCACAAAGGTGACAATGTCTGCTGAATATCATAATTTCCTTCAGGGAAACGATCTTACCACGAGTCAATACATATTTTCAGTTAACGAACCTTTCAACAAACTGTCAAACAAGATCTTTAAGCTTTCTGACAACTACTGTCCCTACTCTGACAAGTCAGAGTTAATATTGTCAGCTTGAGGTCTTTGTGCTTTTGACAACTTTACATTATCCACCGGCATCATTCCAGGTTATGGTGCAAGTACACCATGGCATCACAGTCAGTTTTACCATAACAAAGTAGAAATCAAGAATGGCACCCGGAGCTGGTGGTAGATCTGTTGTTCTAGGTTGAAGGCCATGTATATATCTTTATCCATCAATGGTTGAACCTGTAGCTACATTCAGGCACTGTGGCAGCTTTAGCGATCCATTGTTGAACTGTAGCTACATTCAGGCACTGTGGTAGCTTAAACGATCCATCAATGGTTGAACCTGTAGCTACATTCAGGCACTGTGGTAGCTTTAGCGATCCATTGTTCAAAATGTAGCTACATTCAGGCACTGTGGTAGCTTTAGCGATCCATTGTTGAACCTGTAGCTACATGCAGGCACTGTGGTAGTTTTAGCGATCCATTGTTGAACTGTAGCTACATTCAGGCACTGTGGTAGCTTTAGCGATCCATCAATTGTTAAACGTGTAGCTACATCCAGGCACTGTGGTAGCTTTAGCGATCCATCAATGGTTGAACTGTAGCTACATTCAGGCACTGTGGTAGCTTTAGCGATCCATTGTTGAACCTGTAGCTACATGCAGGCACTGTGGTAGTTGTAGCGATCCATTGTTGAACTGTAGCTACATGCAGGCACTGTGGTAGCTTTAGCGATCCATTGTTGAACTGTAGCTACATTCAGGCACTGTGGTAGCTTTAGCGATCCATTGTTGAACTGTAGCTACATGCAGGCACTGTGGTAGCTTTAGCGATCCATTGTTGAACCTGTAGCTACATTCAGGCACCATGGTAGCTTTAGCGATCCATTGTTGAACTGTAGCTACATTCAGGCACCATGGTAGCTTTGGCGATCCATTGTTGAACTGTAGCTACATGCAGGCACTGTGGTAGCTTTAGCGATCCATTGTTGAACGTGTAGCTACATTCAGGCACTGTGGTAGCTTGAGGGATCCATTGTTGAAAATGTAGCTACATTCAGGCACTGTGGTAGCTTTAGCGATCCATTGTTGAACTGTAGCTACATTCAGGCACTGTGGTAGCTTTAGCGATCCATTGTTGAAATGTAGCTACATTCAGGCACTGTGGTAGCTTTAGCGATCCATTGTTGAACTGTAGCTACATGCAGGCACTGTGGTAGCTTTAGCGGTCCATCAATTGTTAAGCGTGTAGATACATTCAGGCACTGTGGTAGCTTTAGCGATCCATCAATGGTTGAACTGTAGCTACATTCAGGCACTGTGGTAGCTTTAGCGATCCATCAATTGTTAAACGTGTAGCTACATCCACGCACTGTGGTAGCTTTAGCGATCCATCAATGGTTGAACTGTAGCTACATTCAGGCACTGTGGTAGCTTTAGCGATCCATTGTTGAACCTGTAGCTACATTCAGGCACCATGGTAGCTTTGGCGATCCATTGTTGAACTGTAGCTACATGCAGGCACTGTGGTAGCTTTAGCGATCCATTGTTGAACTGTAGCTACATGCAGGCACCGTGGTAGCTTTAGCGATCCATTGTTGAACCTGTAGCTACATTCAGGCACTGTGGTAGTTTTAGCGATCCATTGTTGAACTGTAGCTACATGCAGGCACTGTGGTAGCTTTAGAGATCCATTGTTGAACTGTAGCTACATTCAGGCACTGTAGTAGCTTTAGCGATCCATTGTTGAACTGTAGCTACATTCAGGCACTGTGGTAGCTTTAGCGATCCATTGTTGAACCTGTAGCTACATTCAAGCCCCATGATAGCTTTAGCGATCCATTGTTGAACTGTAGCTACATTTAGGCACTGTGGTAGCTTTAGCGATCCATTGTTGAACTGTAGCTACATTCAGGCACTGTGGTAGCTTTAGCGATCCATTGTTGAACCTGTAGCTACATTCAGGCACCATGGTAGCTTTAGCGATCCATTGTTGAACTGTAGCTACATTCAGGCACTGTGGTAGCTTTAGCGATCCATTGTTGAACCTGTAGCTACATTCAGGCACCATGGTAGCTTTAGCGATCCATTGTTGAACTGTAGCTACATGCAGGCACTGTGGTAGCTTTAGCTATCCATTGTTGAACCTGTAGCTACATTCAGGCACTGTGGTAGCTTTAGCGATCCATTGTTGAACCTGTAGCTACATGCAGGCACTGTGGTAGTTTTAGCGATCCATTGTTGAACTGTAGCTACACGCAGGCACTGTGGTAGCTTTAGCGATCCATTGTTGAACTGTAGCTACATGCAGGCACTGTGGTAGCTTTAGCGATCCATCAATGTTTGAACTGTAGCTACATTCAGGCACTGTGGTAGCTTTAGCGATCCATTGTTGAACCTGTAGCTACATTCAGGCACTGTGGTAGTTTTAGAGATCCATTGTTGAACTGTAGCTACATGCAGGCACTGTGGTAGCTTTAGCGATCCATCAATGGTTGAACCTGTAGCTACATTCAGGCACTGTGGTAGTTTTAGAGATCCATTGTTGAACTGTAGCTACATGCAGGCACTGTGGTAGCTTTAGCGATCCATCAATGGTTGAACCTGTAGCTACATTCAGGCACTGTGATAGCTTTAGCGGGCACTATGTTGGGTTTATCTATCCATTGTGAGTTCTGTAGGCACACTCGGGCACTATGTTGGATTTATCTATCCGTTGTGAGTTCTGTAGGCACACTCTAGCACTATGGTGGGTTTATCTATCCATTGTTAAACCTGTAGGTATACACCGTGGAATCTTGATCCACATAGTCACTATACCTACATACTACAAGGCGGAGGAATCCACCATCTTTTACATAACCATTACTTTCACTAATAACACATACATGTCAACATATTTTACAATAGTCCGCATCAGCAAGTGTTGGTTTATTGGCTTGTCTGATAAGTCCACATGATTGAATCAGAGCAGATTGTTGAGTAACATATTTATATTTGAAGACATCTGAAACATTTTGAACTTTTCCACTTGAAACAGCAATGAGCAAAATGAGGGATGGTGACAAATTTATCTTTCTTCTTGAAAACACTGCAACCATTCATGGCATCATAGACTTTTCCGAACTTCTCTGGCATTGTCAGCATTTACAGAGTCATCAATACTGCGTAGACCTGAATCTCTGTCAGGGCCTCCGTCACAAAGAATGCCCAGAACTTGCACACTGTGTTTGTCTGGCTAGCTTTGGGCATGTCGTTGTGTTGACCAGCGAGTTTCTGCATGGCATTACATTAGTTGCTGAAACTGGAAAGCGGTTTTGATCAAGTTCTCATCCATCTCATATATTGACATATCACCATGTCCACTGGAACCCTCTGAATTGACGGCAGGTGGACCATGAACACGTCTCCTCTCCATCTCTTCTCAGGGCGCCATCTTTAGCTAAGGAGCTCTGGGGTTTTAACTAATGCTCTGCATCATCATCACCACCATCAACACCATCATAATGACACTCGCCATGATCCTCTGATCCCAGTGGTGACTGTTGGTTGAAACCTTTTGCCATTAGAAAAGCATTAAGGGAATGTAATGTCCTTTTCATGCATGACCCTCGCATTATGTGTCCAAAGGAGGTAAGAAGGTTCATGTCTGTGTTGACCCCTACCCCCTTCCCTAGACGTAGCAGAAGGTACTGAAGATCAGGCTCACTTGCGACAGTCTTCTTCTCCTTTGATGGAAGGTGAGGCTATGATTTACCTTGTGTCTCCTTGACACACACTTGTACACACATTTGAAGGTTGAGTAAACACAGCCTAAGTCATTCATGTCTATCATTAGTCAGGGGAATGTCACTGAGTGCATGCATGCATCATGCGAGGCCAACCTGGGTGAACTGACACCTCATTCAATGTTCCACAGTACATCTAACTTGTTTGAAGGATCAGCATAATCCACGTCCTCTTCTTCCTCACAAAATAACGGTGGCACATATGTAGCAATTCTGCAGGTGCCTTGAAGTAGTGCGTGTCTATTTTCCCTAACCTGAGCACATCTTCGTTAGTTGCATTGGTTCTTTTATACACGTAGGTTTATCACAGATTCCTATCTCGCGGATTAGCATTGTGGTAGGCATTATCCGCCATATATTGCACAGAATGCCCTGGTGAAATTCCTGGAGTGCGGTTCCTTGGATTTTTCAGCATATATTTGAAACCTCTTTATTTTCATCACTCCATCATCACACCTGCATCATCACACCTTCTGTGATATTGTTTAGAAATCTGATGTCCTGAGATCTGAGTCGACTTACGATTCCGCCTATATCATAAGCTTGTGTAATACCAGATGAGCGCATCCTGCTTCACCAGTGGCACCCGTCAGACACCTGCAAGAGCAAGGCACACACGGTAACATAATGCTTTAAGTCAAATTACGGAATTGCATCCGGTTTAATGCTTGTCACTGATGCGTCAGATTTGGAAATTCCCACCTAATGACCACCGTAAAAGTTTTGAAAACTTTACTAAGGCCTTGAATGTTGTAACCGTGATCAATTTTCCTTTGGGCACGAGTCGCGTGACGTTCTATGAATCTTCGTATAAATCGCCTTTGTACCTAAAAAGTTGTGAAAGGTTTGAGCTGCTGGAATATTGCTCGACATAAAGGGAAAGTTGACTTTTGAGTAGTTGAAGTCTTCCCTCTTGTCTCTGGTATCTTTTTAACACATTTTTGCAATGGAGTCACTCTTTTATTCGTTATTCTAACATATAGTGACACCCTTGCTTATATGTATGAATCATTTCGCTTATGTTGTAAAAGATTAGTCACATCTATTAGCAGAGGGAGTCTGGTGTCCCAGTGCTCTAAGGCGTTGTGTAGAGTTGCATCCCTTAATCGTGCCAGGAGCCGCTTATCACCACCCCGATTATAATCCAAGATTTGTTATCTAAATATCCGTTTTCGTGGTTATCTTCATCAAAGTAATACCCGTCTGTGACCTGCATCACTTCGAGCTTGCCTCATCGATTAAGCTGTCTCTCGATGACATAACTGAAAAACATACTGCAAAAACACAACTAATTCACACACTAGTCACATCACAACCATCGACACCTGATCGAAGATGAATTATACTGTTTCTTTGACCATCCAATTTTTCATATTGGAAATCCTTGTATACATAGGGGCTGTAGGGTAGCTAAGTGATTAAGTCCATTTCTGTTTTCCTCGTCGTGATCTGCTGGAATATTGCAACAGGCGGTGTAAACCAAACCCACTCACCAACGTATAACTTTCTCGACGAATTAACAGTGAATTGCGTGGGAGTTGGGACATTTCTTCTCTGCTGATGAATACATGTCGCAAGAAGTGCTGTGCGATTACATCACAGTGTGTCGCAAAAACATGGTAGAGATATATATCTAATGAGGAGACATTTATATGACAAAGAAGGTGTAGGAAGTTTCAAGACAATGAAAAAATAAATATGTGCACTTTTATACTTGTCAAGATAGGCAATTGTTTAATCTTCCGCTACACAACAAACAGTGCATCTGAGATGTTGTATGCGAAAACAAATAATAAATAGAATCCACATATATTCAAGATATATTTAATTGCAAGTAATTGTAACCAAACTATATTTTTGTTATTGAGTTTATGTATCCACAAACCGAAAAAATAGGCTACGTCCACTAACGGATAGCCGTTGGCTGATAATTGAATGGACGGACTTATGTTACAGTATTGCTCTGAACGATGTCACTGGTTCGTGTTGTTGTCTGTGGTCTTTTTGTGTCAATGATTAAATAAGCAGTTTATAAAGTTTTCTTTGCTTACGTATATATTTGTAAGTATTGGCTTCAATATGTTTTTTGCGTGTGTGACGGTATAAACGTAAAACCGGGTATCCACACTTTGCGAAAATCCGCGTAACACACCCGTCTTTTTAATTCCATTAACGCAAAAACATATTGAAGTGACGTCTCAAATGAATTCAAAGACAGAATTTCAGAATGAAACACGCATTGTCCACGACGCAAAAAAACTTGCATCATAATTTAAATGTAAAAAATACCAAAGAATCGGTTTTGATCTGAAAACACAAAACAGAATATCATTGCTTTAAGGAAATGTGCCTTGTGAATCGTCCGCAGATGTGATGTATCAAAGTTTCAGAGGGAGTAGTTCAAGTACCTGAGTGACAAAATCACGTTCTAGGCAGCTGTAAACGATCTGAGCCACGAATGTAATTACTGAGTTTATCACAAACACGTCTCCCTGCTGAAGGATCTCTTGAGTCCTGTTGCCATCTCCGGTCGTAAATGTACCAGTTCTCTTTGCGTTTGTTCTATGCAAGTCTCTGGTAGATTTTCAATACAATTCCTGTCCACTCCTCCACTGTCACCGGCAGCCCTTCCATACATCTCAATATATTCCTGCAAATGAATGAGCCAAACCGTAATTTTAGACTAGTGTCAATTTGGACAGTCACGATAACATACGTCCGACGTCTGAACATCCCATTTTCATTAAGTACGATACGTAAGTTGTAAATCTGCCTTGATTGATGCATGGGTTGTGATTCCATAGCAGCTCCAGCGCAGGGTGTGAGTGCTTGCAGCTAGCCTCTGTCACCAGACACAGAGGTCAAACTGTCAACCCCCAATCAATTACTTACAGAATCCTCTGGATCAGGCAGCGATTGTGTACGGAACTCTCTCAGGTCCATAATTCCATAATGGTGCATGGGCAATGGGACATTGTGGTAAATAGGACATGGATTCAGATACGTTGTAGCCTTACGGGACTAAAATACCTTACAGAATTCATATCTACATTCGTCGTTCGAATGAGTGAGTGAGTGAGTGAGTTGGGTTTAACGCCGCTTTTAACAGTATTCCAGTTATATCGCGGCGTGTCAGCTTAATGTGGGAGGAAAGCCCGAAGTGATGCAGGTCTCAGACGTTTACAACTTCGTCGAAACCCATGAGCACGGGTAAGGTGCTGACAAACCTAGAAACATAATTTGGGCGGACCGGGATTCGAACCCACAATCATAGGTTTCTGGCGTGCCCAACTCTGCACAGCGAATCGCGGCGCCTTAGACGACTGGGCTACCCGTGAAGTTTGTGTTTTAGAAGGCCAACATCAACTGTTCTGATGTGTATACGGGGGCACGACCTGTTTTATCCGATATCTGTGTTAAGACAATGGTTAATGAAAATGTTTTAAATTTATTAAAACAAATAATAATGTTGTAACTGATGAAAGCAAAGTTTTTTTATATTTTATAGCTATGTTATGTTTACATGATATACCTTAACGAAGGTGGGTAGCCGTGTTGTTACAGCGTTGGCTCCTCACTCCAAATGGTCGGGTTCGATTCCCCACATGGGTACAATGTGTGAAGCCAATTGTGAGTGTCCGCCCGACTTGATTTTCCTGGTATATTGCTAAACGCGAGGTAAAACCATACTCACTCACTCTAAATGGTCAATAAGATGCTAGATCGACTCAAGATATTCACCCTAACACAGTCGAGATGACACCAGCAGTCTTCCATACAAGTATTTTTTTTGTACCACACTGTTTTCCTCCGTGATAAAACCATCACACATTTCTATGTCACCAGCACGAAGCGTAATCCGACTTACGGGTTTCTTGTAATTGAGAGTAGTATTAGGCCCCGCTACACACCAACATCCGTATCAGATGATGACATCTATTAACCGACTTTTGAAAACTGAATTCCTGGATACATTTCTCGCCTAAACGTTACGACTGTCAGTTGCACCTAAGGTTCCTTGTTTATCAAATGGTTAATAACACGTGTAGTGTGATTGGAAAGTATATCAGTCTACACTATAGATTCATCGAGAATGCTGCTGCTGATGGAAACAGAAACAATTTTGAATATTAAATACTATCAGAGTTGCCAATGTTTAGTGAGTGAGTGAGTATGGTTTTACGCCGCTTTTAGCAATATTCCAGCAATGTCACGGCGGGGGACTCCAGAAATGGGCTTCACACATTGTACCCATGTCGGGAATCGAACCCGGGTCTTCGGCGTGACGAGCGAACGCTTTAATCACTAGGCTACCCGACCGCCTTGCCAATGTTTAAGCCACCAAGGGAACACTTTCGTCAAAACTGAGATTCTTCTGGGCTAAAACTAAACAACTGCACGATTGATATTCTACCATGACAATTTAGAACCTTGCATTCTAATAGCCCTCCCCATCGTTATATGACTGTAGTATTGTAGAATTGATGTATAATTATCATTTTCGCTCAATCCATCATTCTAATGACCCGCCTAATCTCGATATATATTTCAAATCACTTTTTATCTGATGTAAACGGTAAACAGTTGCAAATACTATATTCCCCATAGCAATGCGAAATACCGTCACATCGCGAAATAGCTATTGGCGTTACTGAATAAAGTACCACGATGTCCTGCTTACAGTTTCCCAGTGCATTGAATGTACGCTCGCCTTGCGGGGTGACTTTATTTCCTAGGTTTGCGCATTTATAAATAAGTTATTATGCGTCTATGTGTTAGATAATGGCATTGTCTCCTATTGACTTCTACAGAATGGTGAATAGTATGGTTTTGTGTATTGTTGTTTTATGCGACAGTCGAAAATACGTCAGCCTGATCACGACGGGTTACAAATAATGCGACAAAACACAAACAAGTGGTTGATATTACGAGCAACCTCCCACGCCGTGGAGTTATCATACAAAGCCAGCAACCACGTTACCGAGCCTGATCCTTCGATACAGTTAGTCACATCGTATTCATCCTACCTCCAGAGTGCTGACCCGAGATACTTCATAGTACGCAGATTTATCTACCCTTTACATGTTGGTGTATTATGGGCCGCTGGCCTTCTTACGAGTAACTTGTTCTGTCCCATCAACACGTCTGTCTGAGTATGTAACTAGCTCTGTCCCATCAACAAGTCCGTCTGAGTAAGTAACTAGCTCTGTCCCATCAACACGTCTGTCTGAGTAAGTAACTAGCTCTGTCCCATCAACACGTCCGTCTGAGTATGTAACTAGCTCTGTCCCATCAACACGTCTGTCTGAGTAAGTAACTTGTTCTGTCCCATCAACACGTCTGTCTGAGTATGTAACTAGCTCTGTCCCATCAACACGTCTGTCTGAGTATGTAACTAGCTCTGTCCCATCAACACGTCCGTCTGAGTATGTAACTAGCTCTGTCCCATCAACACGTCCGTCTGAGTAAGTAACTAGCTCTGTCCCATCAACACGTCCGTCTGAGTATGTAACTAGCTCTGTCCCATCAACACGTCTGTCTGAGTATGTAACTAGCTCTGTCCCATCAACACGTCTGTCTGAGTAAGTAACTAGCTCTGTCCCATCAACACGTCCGTCTGAGTAAGTAACTAGCTCTGTCCCATCAACACGTCCGTCTGAGTATGTAACTAGCTCTGTCCCATCAACACGTCTGTCTGAGTAAGTAACTAGCTCTGTCCCATCAACACGTCTGTCTGAGTAAGTAACTAGCTCTGTCCCATCAACACGTCTGTCAGAGTAAGTAACTATATCTGTCCCATCAACACGTCTGTCTGAGTATGTAACTAGCTCTGTCCCATCAACACGTCTGTCTGAGTATGTAACTAGCTCTGTCCGATCAACACGTCCGTCTGAGTAAGTAACTAGCTCTGTCCCATCAACAAGTCTGTCTGAGTATGTAACTAGCTCTGTCCCATCAACACGTCTGTCTGAATATGTTACTAGCTCTGTCCCATCAACACGTCTGTCTGAGTGTGTAACTAGCTCTGTCCCATCAACACGTCTGTCTGAGCATGTAACTAGCTCTGTCCCATCAACACGTCTGTCTGAGTAAGTAACTAGCTCTGTCCCATCAACACGTCTGTCTTGACAATAATTAATCCATAACTAGAAAGCGATAAAAAACACATTTCCATAATAATAAGAAATTTCTCCTAAAAGCAGAGTACTATATCATGAGCATGAGTTTCTGAACTACTATCAAACAGTGATAATATCCGTTGTTCGCGGAAAGATGAGCGTATCCTGCATCACTGGTGTCACCCGTCACAAACACATGCAAATGAAATAATTTAGTCAGCTCAACCAGCACGGAACCACATGCTTATAGAGACACAAAAAGAAACTGTTTTCTATGTGCACTTAGCTTCTTGAATACAATTCACAATGGCTTATGCACATAATTTACTTTATTACTTCGATATTGTTTAACGTCAATTCACAATGAACGATACAGTCAATTGCTAATTGGAGCTAAAATATGGCTTTCGTTCAACTGACCACACGTTATCAACGGTCGATTCTCTGTGTTCTTTTACAACAAATCTATACCAATGGGCGTCGAAAAACACTAACCATGCGATTCAATGGCCTAACTTAAACACCAAGGCTTGCAAAACTCAAATGAACTTGCAATCAAATCGATAAGCAATAAGGCTAAAGTGACAGAGGGCCGGTAAAGTTCATAAAATCCTCATTTTAAAATGTCAATGAACAATGCCCCCTGCGGTGACTCTGAACAGAATGAACGCTCTCGTTTAAAGTGAATGCACTTAAGAGATCAATTTGGCTGCCAATAGAGACTATTTAGAATAGTTCCTTATTCAACGACATAAAACTCTTGATAGTTGATTATTCTGTCACATGTCAGGGGAATTATATTTCAAAAAGCTAACAAGATATTAAAGCATCATTTCTCGTTTATGACATTTCAGTAATGGAGATTTTTGTGACTTTAAACGTATGATGTAACATTTTATTAAATCTTCATGAATGTCAATATTCTTTTTAACGCTGGAACTGTAGATACACTAACGAGATTTTTGCATTTTTTCTCACTATCACTAAGTATTTCAAATCATAAAACGCAGTCATATAGTGAGTGAGTGAGTGAGTTGGGTTTAACGCCGCTTTGAACAGTATTCCAGTTATATCGCGGCGTGTCAGCTTAATGTGGGAGGAAAGCCCGAAGTGATGCAGGTATCAGACGTTTACCACTTCGGTGAAACCCACGAGCACGGGTATGGTGCTGACAAACCTAGAAACATAGGTTTCTGGCGTGCCCAAGGGACGCAACTCTGCACAGCGAATCGCGGCGCCTTAGACGACTGGGCAACCCGTGCCCCCGCAGTCATATAGACTAGTACATGTATACAGTCTAAACCATCATTCATTGCAACCATGTACACAGGTGAGGTGAGGTGATATAGGGGTTTAACGTCGCGTAAGATTATAGCACTTATGTAGCGACTTGCATGCGTGGTAACAGTGTGCTGACATTTTTATAGTTACAGTGAAAAGCGAAGTGTACATTTTCCTTTACATCGATGAAATCACAGATCCTAACAATGCATCAGATGTCTGAAGAATGGGATACATTGTTTCAAGGCGAAGTATCGATACAGGTGCTACTACATTTATTAAGTTAACAACAGCTAGGTAAATAAAAGCGACAAAACCTATCATATTCATCAGAATTCTCTGGGATACGATGACATGCATCAACCAAGTCAACGAGCCTGACCACCCGATCCCGTTAGTCGCCTCTTACGACAAGAATATTCGCAAGACAAGAGTGAGTGAGTGACTGAGTATGGTTTTACGCCGCTTTTAGCAATATTCCAGCAATATCACGGCGGGGGACACCAGAAATGGGCTTCACACATTGTTTCAATGTCGGGAATCGAACCCGGGTCTTTGGCGTGACGAGCGAACGCTTTAACCACTAGGCTACCTGACCGCCCCTCGCAAGACAAGAACAACCGGTGGCACGTGATGTATTTGTACATATCTTCTGTGTTGATTGATATTGCAGCTGCTAATATACCGCTTATAGAATGTGATACACACAATATGAACGTTACCGAATTAGAGTTTACAAAATAAAAGCAACGAATCCCTTTCTGTAGTCACAAGTCCCTGCTAAATGCAGTCGATTGTACGATTCCGAATGTATCATGAGCAAAAGCAAGTCAATTGTTCATTTGAAACATAATAGTACAAGTCAAAATAGGGAAATGCATCGACATTTTTGTCACTGATGCGTCAGATTTGGAAATATCCTCCATGTCTACCAGAAAACTTTTTGAAAACTTTATGAGTTCGCTGTGCAGAGTTGCGTCCCTTGGGCACGCAAGAAAGCTATGATTGTGGGTTCGACTCCCGGTTCCCCATGATTATGTTTCTAGGTTTGTCAGCACCATACCCGTGGGTTTTACCGTAGTGGTAAACGTCTCAGACCTGCATCACTTGGGGCTTTCTTCCCACATTAAGCTGACATGCCGTGATATAACTGGAATACTGTTAAAACCGAACCCAACTCACTCACTCTTCAATGATCTTACAGTCGACAGTCTCCGTTCGTCCTCATGGTAATGTATTCTTCTAAATCAGGTCTGTAGAGTTTAAGCCAGTATTAAAGCACAGGGGCGAATAGGAAAGCGATATATATTACTAATTACCTCGTCAGACCTGTTTTGTCATTTTTGTTAGGCAAATAAATAGCCTGTTTCACCTTTGGTCTGTTGGACGAATGATTTTATCAGTGCCGCTTCAGATGACGTAGTCGGTGTGGGTGTCGCTGTAGGAGTTTGTTCTCACAGGTTCTGGATTACTATAGTGATATAGTTGATGCCTTATCATTCTTGGGCGATAAGGACCTATCAATGTAATCTGTGATATCAATTCTGTCTGGTGTTAGATGATACCCTTAACTGTAATTAAACAATCACTCGGATTACAATCAACTTGGATTTACAGAGCACAAAATATTACCTTTTCAATCTGTGACGTGCATGCGCTGAGCGATTCGAATGCGGGGTACAAATACGGACCAGCGTAGGAGACCAGGTAAACGCGCTGAGCTTGAACGATGTATAAGGATACAGTGACCGATTATCCATTGAGATGTCAATTATCACTATAATTGTTTAAATGGGAACATGTGTTTCTCCTGACAATGATTAAAAGATATTAGGTAGTTATGTTTTAATTTGTCATAGTCTGTCACATTTTCCCAATGGTATCTCCGACATTGGATGTTATACCCCTCCTTTACAATTTGAGCACGGGTGGGCTATTTGTCTAAGGCGCTACGGAGTTAAGTCCCTTAGGACAATTAGGACCAATAAACCTATGGTCGTGGGTTCGATTTCCAGCTCGGCCAGATAATGTTTCTAGGTGTGTCATTACTCTCACGTGAAGCTGACCTACCATAAAATAACTGAAATACTGTTCAAAGCGACGTAAAACCAAACCCACTTACCCACTCCTTTATAACTGGCCGACTTAGCAAGTTTGATTCAAAACGATAAACACAATTAGCGTGTCGGCAAAGTCAAATGTTATTATACTGATATTTTAACGATTCCAGTATTACATGGCGTCAGTAAAACACAGCTAGATGAGTTAAATTAAGACTGCAAACTGACACCAGGGCTTTCAAAGACTGGTCTTTTCTTCTGACTTTGTTATAGCCACCAGATCATCCACAGTGCAATCAACTCCTACGGAAAACGCCAAGCCCGCCAACGTTCCTGTTTGAATGTCGTCTCTCATCAATGAAGTTAAACAGACTGTGGCGATGACCTTTTCGCCAGATCTCAAAAATCATTATCGCCACTGAGCAGACGACTGAACACAGAACACAATTGGGCAGTCTTCCATGCGGCTTCTGTGGCCATTCAATGGATGAGGGATTTTGTTCTGTGGATTGTTGAAATATTTGCTTTTTGTTGAATATTTTAGTTTTTTTCCATCAAACGTCATTACAGAAGCAATTAATATTGGACTGATTTGTGGAAGTGCTGTGAGACATGTTTCCCTTGGAAATTATAGCCTGTGGATGAAGGAAATAGAGTAATTGATAAACGACTTCCACTTCCCGTTATGGTTTTCGTGAGCAAATAATGTTATTATTCGGGGTTTTTTTTAATTGATGAGTTTACCTCAAAGGGAGCAATACAAAATTTAAATAATTTCTTTTAATTGTTCATTTTTCGATCATCTTACTCTCCATTAGGTACTGAGTCACACCGTATGGTCCCATACGTCGTGGCATATCAAAAACGTCAGTAAATGACGCAGGGTTAACAACAAGATGTCAATCAATTTATTTCCAGTTATCGTGCATCATTTTATTCAAACATAAGTTCATTATATTTATACATTGGAAGTAAACACGTTCTGAAGAAGTTTCTTGTTTATTTATATCAATACAAGTGGCATCTAACATATAATCCAAACACTAAAGCCTGAACCAGAAACATGAGGATATCTGTCATATATACTTATGAATTTTTCAAATGCCACGTCCAGATACTTAAGACCTCATACAGCGAAGAGCTTCATGTGAAATGGCAAATCGTATCTTTATTGCTAGTGGGTTTGTTAATCACCTGCAGATGTGTCTACTATTAAAATAACAACGTCTGGGCTACTATATATTTTGATTTCAGGCGTATAGTCTTCAAAGCCTGACTATTTAGACAGACATTCTATTCCTGGTAGGCCTGTGGTAAGCAGCAAGATTAAAATTGTAAATCAAAATGCAATCTGCCATATAATATATAAAATCAATACAATTCTCATCGTAATTGACAATACAAATGACAGTAGACAATCAGGCAGTATACACTCGATGGTGATATTAATATAAAGGCACTAATGTGTTCCATTAAAATTAAATTCATAGTTGTGATGGACTGGTGGATCCGTTACAAATGATGATTTGTTTACGGATAACGGGTTTCTTAATGTCTTTTTAACGCACATTTAGCACGACAGATTATCAGTGAATACGTCGTTAGAATATTGTATGTGCAAATTGTCATTACGGAACATTTTGCGCAGGCAACCTTATATATGTTACTATGCCAATTTAAAGATAAAAGGTTATTCAAATCCTTCGGGGCATTGGGGTTGCCTGGTAGTTCTATCGTTTGCTGGTCACGACGAAGGCCCGGGTTCGACTCCCTACTTGGGTACAATAAACGAAGCAAATTGTATGGTGTCCACCGCCGTGATATTGTTGGAATATTGGTATATGTAGCGTTAATCCATACTCACTCAACCCAGTGGTTTAACGTGTAGACATTAAAGTGCGGAAACGTTTACGGCAATGGTACTGACAAAACAAGAATCGTAATAAGGAAGAATTTTGGAGTCGAACCTATGACCAGCGACAAGTTCTGGGGCAAACCTATGTACCGCGTGCACCTCATGGAACATTAGTAATTATAATATATAGTGTATATATATATATACGTTTTAATTTCATTCAGTGTTTAGGTGAACTCGAAACATAATCTTCTCCTATCATGACCCGGAATACAGGTTGCGCCTATTCTCAAGGGACGAATGTATTCCGCAAATGTTTCATAATAAGCACTTGAGAATGCAAAGATCTTCAAACCACACTTTCACAGAAGAATTACAGTGCATTTTATCATTGTTCATTGCTGTTTAAGTGTTCCCAAAGACACATTTCTGTAAACCATTTGTAAAACTGTCCCGATATGTCAAAGCTTACGATTCAAACCAGGCGGTAAATAATCAATTGAGTAGAAAATGGTAATTTAGAAATGTCATATGTTAGATGTATGAGAATGGAAGCCGCAAAATAGGGGTTCGTGTATGAACCATCACTTTTTAGGTCAGTGACAAACGGATTCATGGCATGTCGTTCTTTCTGTGTTCGCGGAAAACTGTTAGCTTGTGACAAGAAAAAGATACCCTGAAAAGGTCTTTGGTGCATCTTTTGCGTGTGTCAAAGTATTATGGATTGCGTCAATTATTTTACATGCAGTTCTACCCACCAATCACCGCATAAAACAACTGCGGCTCCTGTAGCCTTATCGCCTTTAAGATCAAAGAACAAAGACAGTCCCAGGAACACGATTCCCTGGCGATAAATATCGAACGTATCTATCACTTCTGTTTTAATCCTCAGACATCAGGCCATGAAAGCATACACGTGAAAATGTTATGGTGCATCTGTCAATGGAAGCCAATGTTGAAAAGTGGCGGAGAATTGGCAATTGACCTACACTGACAGGAACCGCCTAAGTTCAGAACTGTGTTACAGCAAAGGTCATCTGTCTGATTCTCTATGAAATGATTCCGACATCATCTGAAATGTTATTTTTCAGAAATAACCTCTACTAAAGTGTCAGTATCTTGACGATCATAGACAGGAGAGAGTCATGTCATTGTCCATTTATTTTCCCACCATTTAATTGTTTTTTGTCGTAGTTTTTTGTATTATTTTTGTATGGATAGTGCTATTTTCATAATGCCATAAAACAACTGTGTTTAAGTAACTTGTCTGTTATAATCACTTTCGTGCCAGTAAATGACGCCGAACCCAACAAATAGATCTTTTTTCATCTCTGTGGTTTTCAACTTGATACGATTAGACCCCTGGCCAATCTATCATTGTATATATTGCTGACATTTGTATAGAGAAACGTGGGTCGAATCGATTCTGGGGACTATATTTGATTGAGCGATTTCCATCAGTGAACAATCAGCTTAGACCGGGTTCAAAGAGAAGTAAATTACGTTATCTTTGCCAAGCATTTGGGCACTTTTTAAATATGTCTGATTTGCCAAGTCTCGCGGGAGACGACGAGAGTGGAGGATAGGTGGGAGCCAAATATATTTAGTAAGGTACTTAGGGTGATGGGAAGGACAGGAGTTACGAATTGTGTCCAACAGGTTCGGTGGCACCACTTTGCATAACCTTTGCTATTGAATTGGAAGAAAGGATCTCAAATAATCAGAATAATAAGACACCTTAATTTGAAGCGATTCAATGCGCATGCGCGAACAAATCCTCTCTGTTTCGCCCCGAGGAAGAAGGACATTGTTGTCAGAACGTTGAATGTCAAAGGGTGGGCAGTGTTTAATATCATGTCGGATCAAAACGTGTTCATGTTTGTACCTGAAGCCCATGTGAGCTACAGCCCGTGTTGTATCAATATCAAGATACATCCTGTGTTGTATGATAACAAGAATAGTGACTTGTGGTGTAGCCAGGTCCATTGGACTACTTCCACGCGACATTGGGTGTGGTGATGTGAAATGAGATTTAACATCGCGCTCAAGATTATTGCACTTATATAGCGACGCGCATGTATGTTAGTGTGTGTGTGTGTGCGTGCGTGCGTGCGTGCGTGCGTGCGTGCGTGTATGTGTGTGTGTGTGCGTGCGTGCGTGCGTGCGTGCGTGCGTGCGTGCATGTGTGTGTGTGTGCGCGCGCGCGCGTGTGTGCTTGTACTAGTCCGGACTAATGTCGATGTTATAGCCCTAGCCCACTGAGATACCATTCCGCAGTTTAACATGAATACCCTACTCAGAAACAGTATACCGACTCCGAGCCTACTAGTCAACGTTTTAGCCCCTTAAAGCCGAGCGCCAGGCAGGGTAACAGCAAGTACCATCTTTTAACGTCTTTTGGTATGACGCGGCAGGGGATTGAACCCCCGACCTTCCGCTCTCTCGCGACATCAGACTGACGCTTGTTGTGAACGTACGTGGTAACATTGTGAACTTTCGGGATGCAGATACTGAGATATGTCCAATCTGTTGATAAGAATGCACATTTGCTTACGAGTAAGCTATGATACGTTTCGTATCTCACTGTACACATACACCTCAACCGCCGTGACGTTGCTGGAATTTGCAAAAAGCGGCGTAAAACTATTCTCACTCACTCACCCCTACCTCAAACATGTGTCATAGTTTTCATATTTGCAGTTTTTGACACAATGTGTGGACACCGCGGTGTCTTATATCAACTTTCTACACATAATGTTGATTGTGTAATGTTCTCTTTAATTGTTTTAGAAATGTGTAATTTATAAGAGGCCTAGTAGCTTTATGGCTGTGCGCAACGAAGGGCATTAGGACGAGTGGAGTGTGTGTGTTTTCAAAGATCATTTATTTTCAGAAAACACATGTTTCGTGATGTTTTCTTAATCTTCGTGTTCCTTCTTATCAGTTAATTAAAAACATTAATAACATTATTTGTGCTACGCTGACAAACCTTTGGAAAATTGTGGTTTAACGAAGTATGGCTCAAGATCACACACTAATACCCTTATATGACTGCTCGAAGGTCGATTTTTCTTTATTTCACTGTAATCTATAGACTTGAACGGATCACAAGTACAGACACCATAGTGGAAAGATTGTACCTCTACGATGATTGTAGTCAGAGTACGCTCATTGAATTTTATCGTTCTCGTATTCCCCAAACCACTCATGGCGTTCTAGAACCGTTGAATCCTTTCTAGGAGCACATAGTAAAAGACGACCTGCGCGAATCGTTAAAAGGGCTGCATTCAGAAAAAAAACTTGTTCTCACACAGAGGTCATGCACAAGTCCACATTTTTTCTCATCTTTTCTTTCCTCCTGTCTCTTCCAGTGACTTCCTCTGATGAACAGAAAGTGGTGTCTGACAAGGAGCACATCAAAGTCTTCTCTCATCTGAAGCTGATGGGATCACCTCCTTGCTTTCCATGATGCTGCATTCTGGGGCTTCATCAGCGAAGAGCCGATATGGTCGAGCCAACAGAACCAAGTCACGGAATCGTTGTTTCCTCTTTTCCCCGTTTGTCGATAAACGATGCAGTTCACGGTGTATCTAATGTTTATTAGGGATGTTTAATCACACAGCCGTGACGTTCAGATTAACGATGCTTGGTTTGTCCAGATGCTCCTAGACACAAATGTGCTTGTAATATAAGAGTGAGTGAGTGAGTGAGTTGGGTTTTACGCCGCTTTTAACAGTATTCCAGTTATATCACGGCGTGTCAGCTTAATGTGGGAGGAAAGCCCGAAGTGATGCAGGTCTCAGACGTTTACCACTTCGGTGAAACCCACGAGCACGGGTATGGTGCTGATAAACCTAGAAACATAATCAGGGCGGACCGGGATTCGAACCCACAATCATAGGTTTCTGGCGTGCCCAAGGGACGGAACTCTGCACAGCGAATCGCGGCGCCTTAGACGACTGGGCCACCCGTGCCCCCTTGTAATATAAGAGGACCGTTGAGGCTGTTTGTTCTGACTGGTATGTCCATGTATGCTAGGGTGCGTTTGGGTGACGCGTTCATGATGAGAATGGTCTCGGGTTGTATGTTGGACATGAAGATTCCATAACACGATAGTTTCAACTGTTCTTACATCATTGGTCATTTAAAGGGAAGCTGTTCTCAGGCAAATTACCAGTCCTAACTACGTTGTTTGTTGTCTCTATCCCCGGCCGCGTCATACCAAAAGACGTTAAAAGATGGTACTTGTTGTTACCCTGTCTGGCGATCGGCATTAAGGGGCTAAAACAAGGACTGGTCGGCTCGGAGTCAGTATACTGTGTCTGAGTAGGGTATTCATGTTAAACTGCGCCATGGTATCTCAGTGAGCTAGCACTATAAATCGGCATCAGTCCGGACTAGTACAAGCAGCCACACAAACACACACACGTACATGCACGTCGCTATATAAGTGCAATAATCTTGGACGCGACGTTAAACCCCATTTCACCTCACCTCACCTTGTTGTCTATATACTCATTTAGTGATTATCTTGATAAAGACAGTGTCCTGAATTTATTTATAGAACCACAGTAAACTACGGTTATAGCGAACTAAAAGGGACCCAAAAACAGTTCGTAATATCCGTCAGTTGGGTAAAAGCGTGTTCGTTATAAACGTAGTTCACTGTATGCTGAAAATTGACAACTGGCCGCGGACAGAGTGAGTAATTAGGGTTTTACATCACTTCTGCCTCTTCTAAATGATTCGTTTAAAAACCAAAACAAAGCGCATAAGGTAAGTGAGTTGGGTTTAACGCCGCTTTTAACAGTATTCAAGTAGTATCGCGGCGTGTCAGCTTAATGTGGGAGGAAAGCCCGAAGTGATGCAGGTCTCTGACGTTTACCACTTTGATGAAACCCACGTGCACAGATTTGCTGCTGACAAACCCTGAAACATGATCGATGCGATCGATCGAACCCACAGTCATCCGTGTCTGGCATGCCCAAGGGAAGCAACTTCGACGACGTCGCGTTCAAGATTTCACTTAGCTCGCGTGCGTGCGTCTGTGTGTCTTATACTGTTTGTTTGTTGTTTAACGCCGCACTCAACAATATTTCTGCTATATGACGGCGGTCTGTAAATAATCGAGTCTGGATCAGACAATCCAGTGATTGATATTATGAGCATTGATTCACGCAATTGGGATACGATGACATGCATCAACCAAGTCAGCGAGTCTGACCACTCAATCCCGTAAGTCGCCTCTTACGACAAGCATAGTCACCTTTTACGGCAAACATGGGTTGCTGAAGACCTATTTTACCCCGGATTTTCACGGGTAGTTCTTGTACTAGGCCGGGTAATACCTCGTCTTTAACTTTCCAATACTGAACGTTCCCTTTATGTCGAGCAGTATTCCAGCAGCTCCAGCCTTTGGTGGCTACATTTCACAACTTGTGATGTACAATCGCATATGCTCTTACTTCCAAGATTTCAAAGAGCGTCATGCAACTCTTGCTCAGAAGTTGTTTGATCAAGTTCCAAGGCCGTAGTTAACGTTTTTTGACAGGAGGGCAAATACATATATATATATGTATATATATACGATAAACACGTTGTCTTCCATCTCGCCGGTGAAGAAGAAATCATGATTCTTCGCTAAACAACACTTGTCTCCAGTTTCTCAAATTCCAAGGCTGTAAGGTATGGCACCAATGCAAGCGTAGCTGTCGGTGTATCTGTTGCAAAACAGGGACGATAACTGATCTTCAAACCAGGGGGGAGGGGGGGCACGGGTGGCCCAATCGTCTAAGGTGCCGCGATACGCAGTGCAGAGTTACGTCCCTTTGGCACGCCAGAAACCTATGATTGTGGGTTCGAATCCCGGTTCGCCCCAATTATGTTTCTAGGTTTTTCAGCACCATACCCGTGCTCGTGGGTTTCACCGAAGTGGTAAACGTCTGAGACCTCAATCACTTCGGGCTTTCCTCCCACATTAAGCTGACACACCGTGCGTCCTGCAGTCTCCGTAACTGTGGCATTGCGATGACGAAGGTGGAACAGTCGAATGTAGCGACCCTATGCAGGGGTGGTAACTCTTGGTCGGCCGTGCCGTCTGCAGTGGAATTGAACTGTGTATATCGGTCACAAAGGCGGCAAATGGTGCTGTGGTGGACGTTGAAGTGGCGTGCAACAGAAGACTGCGATTCCTCTCTTTGGATACGTCCTATGGCTGAGTCTCGGCATTTTCGAAGTTGAAAAATGTTGACAATTGAATGACAAATTATTGGCTCATGCTTGCCTTTTTATAGCCACTACCACGACTTACGAATGCCATAACTTGCACGTGCATTTTGCTTTACTGTCTCCCTCCATGACATTTTTGAACAAGTGTGAAAACAATGCCGTTAAGACACTCCAAATCGACAATGGCTGCGTTTTGTCGCACCGTTTGTCGAATATCAGGCCAACAACACTTTCCAATAACATATATCCAATTTATATACCGGATTTTTTGTGTAGTCAGGTTCAATGAGCAACACACTACCTTTGCGTTTCTTCTTTTGAAGAGTGTATGTTATTGACGTGCCATAGATCTACACTAAGTAGGAAGTGCGCCGTATATACGTTAGTGGTTCGGAGTCTCACATTATGTAATAATAATATACTAATAAGAACAATATGTTACAATTGATGCATTATATTTCTCTACAACCACGAATCAACTTGTCTTAACATCAACAAAGACCAGATATATCCATTAGCTTTCGAACAACGCGTCACCGAGCACGAGTTTCTTGTGTTCACAAATAACCAGAAGCTGCATCAAACTATCACTTGTCTATGACAACAAAGGGCAATAAAACCAACTCAGTACGTCTTTATAGACGCAGCTAACGATGGACTCAAATATTCACCAATCATGATCGTATTTCATAGCTATTTCTGATGTAGTAATGTTTCATATTTCTAATTAGGAATACATCTCTGATCATATTTCGCTTTAATGTCACGAGAGAATCTCATTTTGGAAAGCAATTTACCTAGAAAAGTATCGTGGCGCTCGCGCACAGAATTCTAAATGACGCTCCAAAAGCTAAAACACAAGAGTTGCTATACATCATCTAAGAAATGCCTACGTCGGCATTTGAGGTCCATATACTTTAAATCATCGTTTCACTTTCAACATGGTGTACGAGTTAACTTACGTGTGAGTGAGTGAGTGAGTTTGGTTTTACGCCGCTTTTAGCAATATTCCAGCAATATCACGGCGGGGGACACCAGAAATGGGCTTCACACATTGTACCCATGTCGGGAATCGAACCCGGGTCTTCGGCGTGACGAGCGAACGCTTTAACCACTAGGCTACCCGACCGCCCAACTTACGTGTGAAAAGCCTTTGAACAATGCAGAATGGCGTCGACTGTGTTAGGGAGTCCGCATTGCCAGAACAGTCATTTATTGAACTAGGACACCAGTGGTCAAACTTTCATACCCGACCTGCCAGATGCTTGTCTTTCAGTACATGCTCAGTTGGTATGTTCGACAAAACCCAGGAGTCCCGATGTCCCGGGATTTCAACGAGAATATATATTGTGGCTGGTCAAAGCATCTAATTTTGTCAGTTACTGAAATAATGAACGAAAACCGGTCATATCGAAAAAGCTGCTTTCATTAAATTGGATAAAGCCAACAGTCGGTTATGTCGAAGTCGGAAGCCAAAGGTGGGTTGTAAATACCCTTGGACTTATTGGTCGTATAAGTAAGAACTTCGGATATTACGAACTTCTCAGTGTAGGTCGTATTTTCAGTTACTTGAAATATCGTCTTGACTACCAGATAGACCTCTCGCTTATGACACCCAATGTCTGATATGTCTTCATCTGAAATAGGGCGGTGGGATAGCCTAGTGGTTAAAGCGTATGCTCGTCACGCTGAAGACCAGGGTTCGATTCCCCTCATGGACACAATGTGTGAAGCCCAATGCTGGTGTCCCCCCACGAGACATGATGGAATATTGCTAAGAGCGTTGTAAAACCATACTCACTCACTCCATCACTCACTCACTCACTCACTCACTTTATCTGAAATATTAGAATCCGACTTGACATTCTCTTGACTAGACACAAGTAAACGTTTAAAGCCAGAACAATGAAAAGCAGAACCGGAACCAGTACTGTGAGATTGGTGAACGGTCTTCCGGTTACGTCACATCCTGTTAGCATGGGAGATCGAGGACGTTTGCCACTGCCTTTGGGAATGAGGGGTTCAAATAAAAGCAACAAATAATAATAAAATTGCTCTTATGTAGCGTAAACATTCACACTGACGGATGCTCTGTGCGCTAAACAAAACCCTTTCCTAAATAATACGAAATCATAACCATACGAAATATAACCAACGATTAGTTTATGCTGTCGTAACTAAGGGCCGCAACTCTACACAGACCACTAGGTCACCTCTGCCCCCTGGATTAACAACCTGCGCATGCGCGGTACTGAAAAGCAGCGGGGTGGCAGATGACGGGAAAGGTCATCCCCAAATCACGATTTTTGACAACCATTTTGTTCCATTTTTCTTTGAGGACACTATCGGGTCTCAGGGAGCAATATTCCCAGAGTTCCTGTGGAGAATCCTCTCATTGAAGTAGTGAAACCAATAATAGAATTCACCCTCAGTCCCTCTTCTGTTTCACGCCATTCGACGTAATGCTTCGCTGTACCGGATACTATATTTATTCCCCTCCCTCCATGTCGATAGTTCTTCGTAAATGTGACGTAGGTTTATGGACAGGTTGCCTCTCTCACGTAAAGGTTCGGCAATTCAATTTACTTTGTATCTCCTGAGTTTAAGTGAATCCTGGAAATGTCACCTTGACGTCTCTCAAGACAAAAAATACAAGATTGCAGGACGTAAACGAACAACATATAAACCTGATTTCGTGCTTTCTGAACTGATATTTCATGTCTATATTATACACTGAGGAATATCGAATTAACGATCATGGTACTGAAAATTCATTTTGTCTCAAATCATTAACAATTACATCCATCTAAAAATCGATAAAATTCTTTTTACATATAGTACTAAATCGCAAAACTCCATCTAAACTAATATCAACCTCCCGCGGGAAATTAGAAACGGCTTTAAAATTTAACTAAAGACAAAGTTGATCTCCAGGAGCGAGCGCCCTTGCCGGTGGCAATTTCTTTCAGTTCTCCCATGCATAATTACATGAGAAGTATTTTACCAAGGTCATTCATGCATTATTCCCATAAAACGCTGTCTGATTCTGTAGCCAAGGCTGCATCTAAGCCACCAGCTGTGCATGAGCTCTGCAAGATGCTAGGAAACCACAGTAGGTCTTGCCACTTACTCGCCAGGGTATTTCATGCTAATATACGTGTTCATCAAGACAATATGCCAATAGACCTGTCAATAGGCCTTGTGAAAATCACCATGTTCATCTTTTGATGACGGGTTAAACATAAGGTCGGGACCGAGCGCTTGAGAAAGTGTAGGAATGTCGATGGTTAAAAAGACAAAGTGGGGAAGGATTTGCCTTCATCGATCCACGAACTCGAGTAATACAGCATGTTAGGAAATCACCTCCACCGACATCCGACTCAGCCATCGCATGGCCGTAAGGCATGGTCAAAGGGAGATAACTCAAATTATGATGTAACTCTTGGCATGAAAACCACTACGAAGATTTTGCTCTTAATTGGTTCCCGTTTCCTGCCAAATGCTTTTTTCATTACCAAACGTTTTAATGAAAGACTTTTTTCATGTCCATCTGTCATGGTAAAACTGCTGGATACCACAAGCATGCGCGACCCTCATCGTTTCACATCCTTCGAGGACGCGTTGCTGACGCAAAAGGTCTTCAACTATTCCGGATCATCATGTGGTTTGTCAAACTTACACACACACTCGGAAGTGGGTATCAGGGCTGTTATACCCCTCTCGGTGTCACATTAAAGACGGCAGATTTGCCTGGAATTCTTCACTGATTTATTGCCTAAAGGCGAGAACTTTACTTTTCTAACCCGCTCAGCGACGCGCACTTCAAAGACTACGACTGTGTGAACTGACACCTAAGTTGGGTTCGGCCATACTGGAATTGAACTAATCACATTGTAAAATACGTTATCTATGACGATTGATGTTTTTCAAGTGATAACGTCGTAAAAAATAGAATTTTTGTTTCGGTTTTTCTTAATATATTTAATGGATAACGAATCAGTTACGAAGGCATTGGGGCATATTGAATAGCATACCATTTACTTATACGTTTCGAAATAAATAAGTGATCGTATGAAGTGGAAAACCAATTATCTTGATTTGTTTAACAGCTATGAGTCATCAAAGAGGTGAGGTAACATCGTTCAAGACGAACATGCACGTGTGTTTGTGTGGCTGCGTGTACTAGTCCGGACGTACGCCTGTTGTATAGTAATAGCCCACTAAGATACCTACTGAGTTTAGTTTGGCTACCCCACTCAGACACGACCCGTGAAGATCCGGGGTAGAATAGGTCTTCAGCAACCCATGCTTGCCGTAAAAGGCGACTATGTTTGTCGTAAGAGGCGACTAACGGGATCGGCTGGTCAGGTTCGCTGACTTGGTTGATGCATGTCATCGATCCCAATTGTGTGGATCGATGCTCATGATGTCAATCACTGGATTGTCTGGTCCAGACTCGATTATTTACACACCGCCGTCATATAGTTGGAATATTGCTGAGTGCGGCGTTAAACAACAAACAAACACACATTCAGACACCGTGTACGGACTCCTGGCCGACCAGTTCTTGTTTTATTCACTTACTGCCAAGCACCAGACAGAGTAACAACACGTGTCATTTTTACGTCTTTTTGTATTATGGACCCGGAACCGAACCACAGACCTTCCGGTCTCCGGGCAGACGCTCAATCCCAAAGGCTGACACGGTCTGCGCACGCTCTGGTTGATGGCCGTGGTGGTAACAAAACTGCGAGAGCTGGTCCAGACTGCGTGGGGCTGCAGGACGTTGGCGAGGATGATGTCCAAGTTCATCCTGCAGATGGGAAACACGACTCCGGCAATCTGTGACGCCTGCCCTGCGTATTCCTAAACGTATGTGATTAGCAGTGATCTTGATGTCAAGCACTTGGCGATGACTTTTTGCCCCCACATCTTTCAGCTCGTTCCCCTAGTCGACTGAGGGATAAGGTTTGATGGTTGGAATCCATCCCTGATCGCTGTGAGGCAATGATCTGTCCACATCTCCACATTACTTGTTTGCACATGCAACTTATGACACAAATTGATTTGTTTAGATCATAAGCCACCTGACGGAGTGAGTTACCCGACCTCATCATACATGTTGCCTGTCATTTGTTCGCTGAAGTTAAGTATTGTCTCGCGATGTTGATTACTGTCACACAGCAACAATTTCCCATCATGATCCTGCGTTACACGGAGACGCATATGTGACAAATGCAGAATGTTGTCTGCACGCATTGTACGCAAAGACCTTGCGTTCTGGTACATTCGACAGGGAAAAATTCATATCATATCACATGATCACCAAATAAACTGTTCATAACTGCTTTTCTTTCGACCCCTTATTGTCGGTAATAGTAGCAAGAATATGTTATGACTCGTTGTCGATATATGTTTAGGGACAAATACTGTTAATCCAAAAAGGCAGTATATAACACGAGAAACCTGAATTCCAAAAAACCTCAAACCTTCGATATCTTTCGAGAAATCAGCAATTCGAGACAAGCGGAGTGTCGACAGCAGATCACGGAGCCGGCAATATTTCCACCTCACTACGTATATAACTACAGTACTAGTGTGTCATGAGTTTGAGGGTGGTTTACCTCAATTGACTCTTTAATTATATATACTGAACACAAAATAGGGATAATGTTTGTATATACTGTACACTTTTAAATAAACTCAGTCTTTACTGCAATAAAATATCCCCAAGAATATTCATGATCCGCAACTATTGTTGTTCAGTATAGTACACGTGGTAGTCAAATTTCTGGTATCGTAAACTGGCGCCCACTGGCAGATGTCTACATCTTACAAGACGCTGAGACTATATATAGCTGTGTTTGTTCAAGAACTTTGCTGTGAGGTCTGAGATCCACTGGGCGAGCATTTAAGCTCTTTCTAATGTACAGCTTCGCGTCAAAAGGAAACTTAAGGTGGGTGATGCCTTCACTGTGTAGTTTAATCGCACATGCATCTTGATTTTTTTAGGGGTGAGGTGAAATGGGGTTTAACGTCGCGTTATAGATTATTCCACTTCTATGAGTGTCCGGCTGCTTGTACCAGACCGGACTGATGCTGATTTATATTACTAGCTCACTGAGATACCATGCTGCAGTTTAACATGAATGCCCCACTCAGACACAGTATACAGCCGACCAGTCCTTGTTTTAGCCCCTTGATGCCCAGCGCCAGACAGGGTAACAACAAGTACCATCTTTTATCCTTTTTGGGGATCCCGCAAGGGATCGAACCCGGACCTTTCCTCTATTCGGGCGGACGCTGTAACACTAGGCCCCGGAGGCGGTCGGAATTTTTAGAAATACAGAGTCCATTCTTTAGTACCAGGAAGTAATGTACAAAACGCCAGGTATGTATGCCCTGTCGATAATGTGGGCGACTAACACGCTAAGCAGGAAGATAATACACTGCCCTTATCAAACGAAAAATTGCCATTTGATCATGCTCGGTAAGTCTGTATCCAGACGTACGTGACACTATCAGTACATACAGTACCACACAGTTGGACGCTCTTGTCCAATGAGAGATCGCCATTTAATCACGTGAGGTAATTATATCCTAACAAATGTACTTTAAACACTTCTTTAACAAAGGATTGTGTGATGCACGTGCATTCCATGCCAAATGTGATATAATAACTACACGTCACATTCTTTTCGGAGGCAATACCCTTACACCCCATCTACGGCTCCCTGTTTATTTCTGGGACTAGGTGCCGAAGTGCATTTCATTCAAAATATTTAAAAAATGTCATATTAAGTTGTGCCCTTTTCAAGATAGTAAAAATATGATAGCACTTTATAGAGACAAAGATGTTTTGTTTGTTTGTTGTTAAACGCCGCACTCAGCAATATTCCAGCTGTATGGCGGCGGTCTATAAATAATTGAGTCTGGACCAGGCAATCCAGTGATTGATATCATGAGAATCGACCCACACAATTTGGATACAATGACATGCATCAACCAAGTCAGCGAGCCTGACCACACGATCCCGTTAGTCACATCTTACGATAAGCATGACTGTTGAAGACCAATTCTAAGCCGGATCTTCCTGGGTAGACAAAGAGGTAATTTTTCACTCAGTGTCGCCTTGTTTTCTGCTGGAGTACCTCTTTATCCCGAACATTCAGTCGACTATGTCGACCTATCCGTATTTCGAAACATAAGGATCTCCGTTTCAGACCCAAAAAACGGTTAGAACGCTTTCAGGATAACGTTGTCTGAAACGACCATTCAGATTAACGAGAATGTTCCCACTTAAGTCCAGATTAAGAAATGACCGTATTAATAAGGCATTTAGCTGATTTATGTCAGTATATACTTGTAACATTGTCCGGTAAAAAAGGTTTCCGTATTAACGCATCACTGTGTATATAAATACGTGTGAAGTAAGAAGGATTCCTAAAACAAACGGTTACTAAACATTTGATGGTTGATAGTTGTTGTTACCGTGCCTGGCGCTCGGCATTATGGGATAAAACAAGGAGCTGTCGTCTCGTAATCAGTATAGTGTGTATGCGTGTGCTATTCCTGTTCAACTGCAGCATGGGGCCTAAAATACATTTATAATACCGGCATCAGTCCGGACGAGTACAAGCAAACACACAGACAGACACACGCACGCACGCACGCACGCACGCACGTGTGCCGCTATATAAGTGCAATAATCTTGAACACGACGTTAAACCAAATTTAACCTCACCTCCTGTGACGCTATTAAACGGAGAGATACAACGGCCTCAATATGGAAACCTTTAGGGACCGATCTCTGGCCACGTGACAGCCAAAGTAAGCACTTTGAAGAAACAAAGTACGACAAATTAGTATCAGTCACTTAAAAAGCCGATGACAATATCCAGAGTAGCACGAAGAGCAAATCACTCACGTAGTGAGCTTATCCTCTGTTGGTGATGAATATATAACATGATATAATGAATTATTAATGGAGAAGTGGCTTCTCTGGGGTTTCTAGTTACCCAGACAATTAGGATATGGACATTATTGCCGTCGAGACACTTGTTGCAATAACACTCAATTGATTGTCGTGTTACATATTTCACACATACATTACGTGTATGGAAGGATGTTCGTGTCTATTTCTTGCGATGAACATTATTCTGCTAATTCTCGTTTTAACCATTAAGATGTAAATGCAAGTGACAAAATATTTCCATATTCTTGAGAGATATCTGATAAAACCAAGTCGATTTACAAACCCGACTTTATCATAAGTTGGGGGGCGGTCAGGTAGCCTAGTGGTTAAAGCGTTCGCTCGTCACGCCAAAGACCCGGGTTCGATTCCCGACATGGGTAAAATGTGTGAAACCCATTTCTGGTGTCCCCCGCCGTGATATTGCTGGAATATTGCTAAAAGCGGCGTAAAATCATACTCACTCACTCACTCACTCACTCATAAGTTGGTGTCTGTACATCAGAGTCATATAGTGATGATACCGGCATTCGTCACCACTCGCCCCTTTCCGTAACCTGCATGAAGACTCGTCCCCCTCCCGATGAATGTTATGTGCGAAAATACGACAAACCAATCATAATGCGCGTTTGATTTCGAGTTCTTTGTCAAATAATCCCTCAGAAATAATTTTTGATTTTAAATATGTCTTGCATCTAAAAATATACCCAAGACACAGTTAAATGTGTTCAATAATACTGTATAATTCCGAACGTCCCGATGTCCTTTAAATTGCATCAGAAATATATATAATATATGGGGAAATATATGTGAACCATTACGCAACGAGTTGACAATTGTTTTAGGTATGCCCGTTTGCGCTAAGACAGGACCTAGCCGCAAAAATGGCCATGAGAGGGGCACGAGTCGCTCTTCGGCTTGTCCCGGAATAACACGAGTTGGTCACGAATGATGATACCGGGTGTTCGCGAATAGGTGGGCGTATCCAGCTCCACCGTTAGCACCCGTCACAAACACAAGTATGCAAATCACATTGTTACTTAAGGGTTTATTGCTGGTGTAGAACTGTTACTGATCTCCAGCTTATTGACGCAAGGGAACGTTATACATAAGTATTAAGACTCAGTGTAAATCGTGTCTCTATTACACGGAGATTGGTAGGTGTCGACTAACAGTGAGTCCAGGGCCCCGAGTCAATGCACATTGTGAATATATATACATAAAACGTAGCTGTATGACATTGTCTATATATTTGTGAAATGTAAACGCCAAGGGTTGGAATTGCTGCACTAATACTCGGCATAAAGGGAAAGTTGATTATTCAAACTTTGAAGTCATCCCTCTTCTCATACAGTCTTGTTCAGGCGTTTTTGTCACTCTAAATCTTTATGCATAGATCTTAATATGAAACTGCGTTTTCACTGGTCTCATTTATTTCTAGTTCAGATGGATCAATCAGTGGAAGGGAATAGGCTAATAACAGTTAAGAAGTCATGATTTACAAACTTGCCGATTGAAGAAATCTTGGACACGGAGAAACATTTGGCGTTAATAGTTTAATTAATAGATTTTCATTCCTACCCGTCTCACTACCAGACACCCCGCCTCTAATCATTTTACTGGCCCCGACAGATGGCGAAACTCACTACGTTTTACTTGGCTCGATGTACGTTGTCCTACTAAACATGCCTGCTTCATGTGCTTGCTTGCTTCATGATATCCGTCGACAGTAAATGAACAAAGATGCCATGAACAGAATGCCTGAAAAGTACACTCTTCAAAAAGAGAAACGCAAAGGTAGTATGTAGTTCATTAAAGCTGACTGCACAAAACATCCGGTATATAAATTGGATATATGTTATTGGAAAATGTTGGTGGTGGCCTGATATTCGACAAACTGTGCGACAAAAGGCAGCCATTGTCGATTTGCAATGTCTTAAACGGCATTGTTGTCACACTTGTTTAAAAATGTCATGGAGGAAAACAGTAAAGCAAAATTCACGTGTAAGTTATGGCATTCGTAACTCGTGGTACTGGCTATAAAAAGGCAAGCATTAGCCAATACTTTGTCATTCAATTGTCAACATTTTTCAAGTTCGAAAATGCCGAGACTCAGCCCTGCCGATCCGAACATCGCCATAGAACATATCCAAAGAGGGGAATAGCAGTCTTCTGTTGCACGCCACTTCAACGTCCACCACAGCACCATTTGCCGCCTTTGTGACCGATACACACAGTTCAATTCCACCGCAGACCGTCCGAGAACCGGCCGACCAAGAGTAACCATCTCTGCACAGGGTCGCTACATTCGACTGTTCCACCTACGTCATCGCAATGCCACTGTTACGGAGACTGCAGGACGCATCCCTGGTTTGAGGAGGGTATCGGACCAGACTGTCAGGAACCATCTTCGCGAGGCTGGAATCCGACCCAGAAGACAAGTTATCGTCCCTGTTTTGCAACAGATACATCGACAGCGACGCTTGCGTTGGTGCCATACCTTACAGCCTTGGAATATGAGAAACTGGAGACGAATGTGGTTTAGCGATGAATCACGATTTCTTCTTCACCGGCGAGATGGAAGACAACGTGACTATCGACCTCCACAATTTCATATTTGTATCTATGATATTAAATGAAATAAATCGATTTTATTAGGAACAATACATTTACTAAAAATCTTCCTGTGTGTTTTTTAAGAGTATATAAGTATAAATAAAGTAAGCAAGTAATGCCTCCCGCCTTGTTTATTAGAAAACATTGGATACAAATCTAATGATCATTTATTGCGGTTTAAATATTCCTTTTTCTTGACATACCCCTTGTTAAGAGAGCCACCCGCTCGGTAGCAAAGTCGACGCCTTTGCTGCTTATCGCAAGAGGTGACTAAATTGGAGGGGCGGTCGGGTAGCCTAGTGGTTAAAGCGTTCGCTCTTCTCGCCAAAGACCCGGGCTCGATTCCCGACATGGGTACAATATGTGAAGCCCATTTCTGGTGTCCCCCGCCGTGATAGTGCTGGAATAATGCTAAAAGCGGCGTAAAACCATACTCACTCACTCACTCACTAAATTGGATCCGGTGGCAAGATACGATGGCTTTGTTGACAGCGTGTCATCGTTCCCCAAGTGTAGATCGTTCATCATCATATTAATCACTGGTTTGTCTGCTACAGACTCAATTACAGATCGTCGTGATACAGCTGGAATATTACTGCGGCGTAAAACAACAAACGGACAGAAAAACACTCAGGATGCGTTTATTCAAGAATGTTGATGCCGTCATAAACTTGAAACCACCAGTGTTTCAAACAGTTGCAAAGAAAAGCAGTTTTGTTGTTTGACTCTTCTGATCATAACCTTCCAAGTTAAAGCGGCCAAAGGCAACGAATCTCGAGAGAGCTCCCAGTTGAAGAGTTCTATAACACATTTAGGCGTGTTAGTTCTATGTAGTTTATCGATTGTAGACGCTGCATGACGTCGATACTTCTGTATATAACTATATTATCTGTCAAGTATTAAACTTCATCGAGTCGACAAAGTACTTAAAAGACTCGCAATTAATATCCTGCATAACGACTGGTTCGCTATTTTGCTGACATATGTACTTGAATAAAACATTATTTTATTCATACCTTAACGCTTCTGTGCAAAATTTGGTGATTTTCCAGAACAAAATAATCTTGATTCTTGACCATGATGGTTTGTATTAGGAAAATCAAGCTCTTTTCTACATGAATTTAGTTGACAGTTTAATTTATAATAAATTAATATCAGTCCATCATCAGACTGACATCCATCAGCTTGTTAGTTTAGTGTAGTCTTGTATCAGTTCCATCAGGAAGCGGATATTTGCATGTTTACGTATTCAGTTCAGTAATTCAACAGATGCGCCTGGATATCAATCATTAGTGTAAAGTAGGCGAGTTGTCTTGCATGGCTCCTGAAAAAAATCTTAGTATTAAGTGAGATGCAGACGTTCAACGAATTTGGGGTATGCGCGTAATAAGCTTAAGTATGACGTAGGCGATATTTTGCAGCTGTAGACCTGATGCTATTCCAACGAGCTGAAATGCATAGTTTTCGATAGGTCAGGGAAGACAGACAGACGCGTGGGTAACGATTTCGCATTCGTAAAGGCAAGGAAAAAGTAACTGCATTCACAATTGATAATAACTCCTTTGATATGGACAATATGGTTACAGAATTAACAATCCAAAAGAAACCTGGTAGATTGATGCCATTTTAATTCGTACTAGGGTTAAAGAAAGCCACAATTCAGATTTGGTTATAAAGTTTCCTTTTCTAATTGCCTATATGTTTCACGGGGAATTAAAATAAAGAGACTTTTTCCCGCAACTTGCTATGAAGCTTAGGGACGTATTTATATTAAATCTAAAAATAAAAAATTCTTTAGACCCGTTTAACCCCAGTATACTTATAATCTTGAAATATAGAGGAAAGTATGTGCTTCTTGGAAACCTTGGAAAGTGGGGAGTATGTTGGGTGGGTGGGGGGAGTGGGGCTAGGATTTATTATTGAGATTAGATATTGCTTCAGCTACAGCTGCAAACCAAATATTTTTTAATTTAATCTTTGACCCAAAATGATATGCTACAATGTCATTTTTGTGGCAGACAATTTCTCTGTTGCAAACAATATGCTGCATTTTTTTGTTTTCAAGGCTTTTCAGGGACAATTTATTGTTTTCGATAAAATTCCAGACGAACCCACCACACACACACACAGAGAAAATATCAAATGAGAGAATGAGAGAGAGAGAGAGAGAGAGAGAGAGAGAGAGAGAGAGAGAGAGAGTGTGTGTGTGTGTGTGTGTGTGTGTGTGTCAAATGGTCGGCCCCTAAGATGTGTTAGTAGTTAGTCAGTTCAGATTGGTAGGAAGACAATCCTGGCGGTATTTAAACTCCTTTACAGGAATACGTTGCACCAGTTCAGATACTTAAAACATGTTAACAGGATTATTTGTTACTTTAACTACCTCAAAAACGCAGGCATCATCTCTTCAGATAAGTATGACAGCCAAGATGGTTTTGCTACGAACTTATACGCTTAGATGACGTCAATGAAGAAAAAAGGACAATCATGACGATTCTTCAACGACACTTCAAGCATACAGGGCATTAGCGACAAACACGATTCAATTTTGACTACCCTTAAAACAGAACGACAAACAATACGACTACGACTACGACGACGACGACTAAGACCGCTTATCAGGTAATGATGGTTTTCATACAGATACGATGTTGCCGTCTCTTCGGATAAGACACGGATGTATTATTTGAACAGAAATTAGAAGGCTGGTTTTGATAGACATGTAGTTATGGTATAAAGTCAAAGGACATAAAACATCGACATGCCACGCGTCCCAGAGACTGTGCTCTTAGCAGTAAGAAATTACACTGTGCAAATACAACACTCTACTGGGAGTTCGAGAAGTTGTAGATGTTGGAGAAGTTCTTGTATAAAAATATGTGGAAGAAGAAATGTCATTTTTTTACGCAAAGTGTTCCTTTACGTGACTTGAGACGTTTACGTCATTCCTCGGGGGCATTGGCGACCGTTTCGTCATCTGTGTCTAATACATAGTTGAACTGTACATAAAAATACAATGGCTGCCATTCATTTGATAATGGATGCCAATTATCTAATGGGCAATTCAACTAGAAAGCGTTGCTCGGAATAACTAGCACATTTTTCTCAGTTACCACTGCCTTTACCCTCAGATGGCTAAACATGTCTAATGTTATATAACTGAGAAAGTAAAGGCATATTAATTGAGAAATTATTATATACTTTGTAGAAAGGGCGAATATTGGACAAAGGTCGACGGTCATGTCATCACTTTCGTTTTTTAACACCAGACAATCTACCATTAGTACTTGATAATAATCTAATATAATGTTCGGCAAAGATGAAGCTTCTTGGAAAATTGGCAGCTTACATGACACGACGTTGATTGATAAAATAAAAAATAGGTCTGTGTTTACAAGCGAGATTGTGGGGCGTGAGAGTTTCCTATTCGTCAATGAAAGCCAATGTTAGTTTGGTTTATCTCACTCTTGTCAGATCTGACCGTTGGCATTTTAATTTTCTTCTAGGGATTAACGCTGTCATGAAAGAAAGCTGAACTTTTTATACTCTACGTTTGTAAAACAGCGAATATGCCCCAAATGACTCCTGTCTCGTTTGTATTCAGACATCAATATCTCGTTCAACACGTGATGCCAGGCGAGAAGGGAGGCAAGAGTCTTCTGTGAACTTCTGACCAAACAACTTCGATAGCGAAATTTGACAGTGGCCTCGAAGAAAATTCATAAACGGAGGGAAAAGTAGAAGTTTCATCTCAATTACATCTGTCTGCTCTGACTTCTAAAAAGGTTTACAAGAAACATTGAAAGATGATTCAATGTAAAGAGATTAATGAAAGAAGCTATACTTATTGGCAGCTTAAAAGATACTTTATTCACTATCGGGTGATTATAGTTTTTTCATCTCTGGGATGTTAGTTCAAAGTAATGAAGCGACGCGGACAAAATGGATAAATGGGTCAATAATGTATGTAAGATTCATCGTGAGGCACCATCATCTGTTAGCAGAACTCCAGTGCGTGGGCACACACGTCGCTGTAGATCGCAGGCATTACTTCTTCTTAAAGCATAGATTAAAAATACTTTGTTTTCGAAGGCGAACGTAAGTAAAAATGTTCCTGGAAACGTCTCACTATTGGCGGACAATATTAATGAGCTTTTATATGCAAATTGTGTGAATGGCGGTTGCTGCAAGGCATGCGTACCCTTTGCGTGAACACCTGGCGCATCACTGGTTTTCATTGGTCCAATCATACTATTTTCACAGCTATTTTGCCCTTTACGCCAAATGGAATCCGCTTCGACGGATAATCAAAACTTTCTTTTGCATTAACAGTTTTTATTCATCACAGTTCATTTCTTAAAATCAGTATCGGTTTGTTCTTGTTTTTGTATTCCAGTTATATCACGGAGTGTCAGCTTCATGTGGGAGGAAAGCCCGAATTGATGCAGGTCTCAGACGTTTACCACTTAGGTAAAACCAATGAGCTGATGGTGTTGACAAAACTAGAAACATAATCGAACCGGGATTCGAACCCACAACCTTAGGTTTCGGGCGTGTACAAGGGACGCAACTCTGCACTGCGAATTGCGCGCCTGAGACAAATAGGCCACCCGTGCCCCATTTTACGAGGTGGAATTTTTGGGGATATCATAATAGCCGACTAAACTGGATAGGGAAGTCCGTGTGTGACAGAGTGGGGGTTACACGGTTATTAACATTGTTCAGCTGAATCACAGAATTTTGGCTTTTTCTAGAACTTCAAGGAAAGACAAAACTGAAGCAGAAATAGATGTTTATCACGTTGGAGAAACCCATGAAGACTGTCTTAAATGTTAAAGTTTGGAAGTCCCGTGAAGATCCGGGGTAGAATAGGTCTTCATCTGTATTATTATTATCTATTATGTCCCATGAGATTGGCTCAGTCATACACTTTATTCAGATGTATTGTAGGCCATAGGCCCATGATACAATGGTTACAGTGTGGTAATGGGAGTTGGAGATCCCAACAGACTTTGCCTTAGATTCATAGCTTTTAGAATATACATGGCTAGTTTCTTAACAGTAAATGGGTTGGTGGATGACATTAAAATATTGTACTTATGTCTTGTTGGGAACTCATAATAATGCAAGGATATATATTCTGACCTGGCTCAGTCGCCAGTAGTATAAAGCCAGGACTGTGGTGATTCCGTGTGTCTTTCGTGACTGGCCACACACTTCACATACTTCTCACACATTGCTGTTTACATAGACCCGTGAAGATTCGGGGTAGAATAGGTCTTCAGCAACCCATGCTTGCCGCAAAAGGCGACTATGCTTGTCGTAAAAAGCGACTTACGGGATCGGGTGGTCAGGCTCGCTGACTTGGTTGATGCATGTCATCGTATCCCAATTGCGTGGATTGATGCTCATGAAATTAATCACTGGATTGTCTGGTCCAGACTCGAATATTTACAGACCGCCGTCATATGGTTGGAATATTGCTGAATGCAGCGTTAAACGTTTGTCGTAGGGTTGGGATGGGTAACCCGGGTACCCGGGTCGGGTGGGTACTGAATAGGACCCGGGTAACCACAGGACTACCTGGACCCGTGGTTAGTCACTTGATATTTTGTTTAATGACAAAAATTATCTAAAACTCTATGGTTACACTTCAAGTCAATAATGTTCGCCTTTTTTTTTTTGACTATGCACCCATTCCTTCTGATTTTTCATATGGTTAAATGAAAATATAACTTAATTAAACTTCAGTGTATGAAGGACCAGATTGTTTAATACATGTATCTAAATCGGACATTTACAGACATCTCCTGAGACCTAAAGTGGGTAAAGTAGGGTCGGGTAATAGGGAGGTGGGTACCCGGGTAATAAATTTGGATTCGTCCCAGCCCTACAACAAACCAAACAACCAACTAACATAGTATATTATTTTTACAATGTACGTAACAACACAACAGAGAGGTGTTTTACGTTTGTGTATGTCCAAAAGCATATCCCCTGAAGGAGTTTTGGGAGGGTTTTGGGAGGGTAATTACCCAAAAGTAAGAGAGGTATTTGACGTTAGCGCTGCATTTTATATATAAAAAATAGTCTTTTGTCACTAATATAAACGGCAATGGGGGAGGGGGTACAGCGGCCACGAATATAAAAACCTTTAGGGACGGAACTCTTGCCACGTGAAAACCAAAGAAAGCACCTTGAAGTAAAAAATAGAGAAAATAGTATCAGTCACATACAAAGCCGATGACAATATCCAGTAAAGCACAATGAGCAAATCACTTACGTAGTAAGCTTATCATCCTCTGTTGCTGATGAATATATAACGTAATATAATGAATTATTAATGGAGATGTGGCTTGTCTAGGGTTTCTAGTTACCCAGACAATTAGGATATGGACATTATTGCCGTCGAGACACTGGTTGCAATAACACTCAATTGATTGTCGTGTTACATATTTTACACGCACATGATTTATATGGAAGGAAGTTCGTGTCTATTCCTTGCGATGAACCTTATTCTATCAATGCTTGTTTTAACCATGCATATATAGAGAGAAGACTCGTTTATCCGGAGGCCAACGCTCCGGTGAAATAGTTCTGTTTTATACAAATCAGGATTGAAGAAATCTGGGACACGGAGGAATGTCAAACTTGTTTTTCAGACGTTTCCATCAAGTAGGTTTCCGCACTAAGGGTACCCGCACTAACGAGGTATAAGTGTATCATAAATCAGACTATAGACAGCGTTGACAGACGTTATGGAATAAAAGTGAGATGCGGATAAAAATGTGGCCTTCAACAACTAGTTAAATACATTTTCATCCTCGCCCACCTGGGTTTCATCATAAGCTCAGTAGCATTTATCTACGCTGACTCAACTATAAATTAAATGAAGTCCTTGATAGGCATTTAGAAGTTGGAAAAGCATGAATACATGACACTTTTCATGGATAGCAACTTCTTTTATTCTTTGTCCCGACCTTTCAGAACTACTCCTTGCTCCTTCATCAGGTGAATGCTGCGCTACCCCTAGAGTTGATATACTTTACGCTGCATGGAATCAGCAGTATTCATTTTAAAGAAAGGGAATATTTTACATTTCATTTCATTTCCTTCTGCGCATTAATATACATTGCATTGTGACGTCATGACGTAGTGACGTCATAATGTAATATGTAATTGTGATCACCTCTCCCTCAAGATGAAGTTAAACATGCAGGAGAACAATCCGTGTCGTGTGATTATTTTGTGAAATAAAAATACACAAATTACACAAAAATAACTCACTCACTTCAATGGTCCATTCATTTAGTTATCTCCGACGTCAACGCTTGGTCGCATCTTACGTATATAAGCGTTATGTGAAGCGGGTTTCTCCTAAGCTGGGTCACAGTTTGTAAGAACGCGTCAGTTCCTCCGACGATCAATACGGGGATCTATTTACAGCGGCGTCATGGCAACTTATACCTGTGTAGATTCAGTGTCCTCTGTGTATTTAGAGCGGGTCAGTATTAGAACTGACCAGTTACTATCAGTATTGCTATCTGATTGTATTATTCACACCGTTAGATGTATCCCACGCTGTGTGAGTTTAAATTGTCACTGCTTACATACTTAAAGCATTAACCGTGAAGATCAGGGTTAGAACTGGTCTCCAGCAACCCATACTTGTCGAAAGAGGCGACTATTCTAGACATCAAAGGCGACTGATCCCTGGCTTGGTTGATGCATGTGATCGTGTTCCGTTTGTATTGATCGGGGCTCATGATATCAATCACTAGATTGTCCGGTCCAGACTCGATTATATACAGAATATGTGGTTTTCCAGAACAGAAAATAATCTTGATTCTTGACAAAGACGTTTATATTTGGAAAATCGAGCTCTGGACTATATTAATTTAGTTAACAGTTAAATGTAAAATATATTATTTCCACGTCGATCATCAAACTGACATCCATCAGGTTGATAGTTGAGTGTAGTCTTGTTACAGTTCCACTAGAAAGCGGATATATGCACGTTTTCGTATTCATTATTATTAAGTGAGACGAAGACGTTCGAGGAATTTGAGGATATACATTTAAAAGCTTAGGTGTTGTTATATGGCAGTGCATTTTATTATTCAACAGTTATTGTAAAAGTGTTACATTATTTCTGAGATTCGGTGAACTTCTTCCGGTATACCGCGGACGGTAATAGTACGTTATAGAAACATGGATAATGTACTATGTTGTGAGGGCACGATGTGGAACTTTCCAGTAGCTAGTTCGACTATATAAGGGCACAAGAGCGTGTTTACGTATCTCTCACGCACTTCATCACATCGGAACCAGCTTTCACGTGAGGATCACACATCATTCCCGATCCCTGCCTAGGCCTTTCTCGGGAGCTTGACCGCTGTAGCCGCAGGGTGAATAGATATTATTTACACTGACTTGTGCTATCACCATCATATTTTGTATTGCCATTGAATATTTTTATACCACTCTATTGTGTACTGTCATTATAATTGTTGTGCAGTAATTTGTGTTGATTTGTAAACCTAATTAATTGTTAATTGTCTAGTACCGTTTGTTAGTTGTTGATTGGTTTCACACTAACTATTTTTACGTACACAATTTTGGGTAAGCATTATGTTTCAATGACTCGACACGTAATAGTGTGAAGTGGGCGATAATCTCGAGCTGTAGACATGATGGTATTTCAACAAGCTGTAATGTATAGGTCAGGGAAGACAGACAGACGCGTGGGTAATTATTTCGCATTCGTATACTCACAGAAAAGTAACTGTGATCGCATAGCTTCAATCACAATGAATAATGATTAATTTCATATGGAATGCATGGTTTCAGGGATTGAACAACCCAAAAGAGACCTGGTAGACTGATGCCGTTTTAATTCATACGGGCTTGAAACGAAAGTCAAATCTCAGTTTTCCGTCCCTTTTCAAATTGTTGTGTACTGGAATGAAAATAAATAGACATTTCAGCAGAACCTTCTATGCAGAATGGGAATTTATTATTTAATTTAAATCGAACAGTAAAAGAAATATTCAGCCCAATTTAACTAACATCAGCACAGTTTCTAAATTTAAATATGAAAAATAAGAATGATGGCAAGACAACGTTGTGCCTTTGACTATATATAAAGCTATAAGGCAAGACTATCAAGATAATAACTGTGTAGGTAGTGACAGTTGATGTAGGATTTTGGTTTTGGTTTGTTGTTTAGAACCGCACTCAGCAATATTCCAGCTAAATGACGGCGGTCTATAAATAATCGAGTCTGGACCAGACAATCCAGTGATTAATATCATGAGCATCGATCCACGCAATTGGGATCAATGACATGCATCAACCAAGTCAGCGAGCCTGACCACCTGATCTCGTAAGTCGCCTCGAAGTCAACAAGCATAGTCGCTTTCTACGGCAAGCATGGGTTGCTGAAGACATATTCTAACCCGGATCTTCACGGGCAATTTGATGTACGAAAGACAACATCAAAGTGCTCCTTTTACTTTTGTTTTTGTTTGTTTATTTGTTGTTTAACGCCGCACTCAACAATATTCCAGCTATATGACGGCGGTCTGTAAATTATGGAGTCTGGACCAGGCAATCCAGTGAATGACATCAGGAGCTTCGATCCACGCATTGACCACCCGATCCCGTTAGTCGCCGCTTACGACAAGCCAAGTCGCCTTTCACAAACTTGGGTTGCTATTCCTCCCCGGATCTCCACGAGTCTCCTTATACTATTTGACTAGAGACATTTACGTCATACCTCGGGGGCATTGGCGGCATTTCGTCATCTGTGTCTAAAAACAGTTGAACTGTACATAAAAAAAAGACACGCATTAATTTGATAATGGATACCAATTATCTAATGGGTAATTTAACTAGACAGCGTTGCTGGGAACAACTGGTCTATGTTTCACAGTACCACCACCTTCTACATCAGAGCGTTGTTTAATGTTACATAATTGAGAAAATTGAAGGCATATTACTTAAAGGAATTATGAAATTCTACTTCTCGATAAAATCGATGAGTTTGTAGAAAGGGCGAAAACGAACAAAGGTTGACGGTTATGTCGCCATGTTCGTTTTTCAACAAGAGACGACTAGAACGTGATAATAATCTAATATAATGTTCGGCAAAAATGAGGCTTCTTGGAAAATTGGCAGCTTACATGACACGACGTTGATTGATAGAATTTAAAAAATCAGGTCTGTGTTTACAAGCGAGATTGTGGGACGTGACGATTTTCTATTCGTCGATGAAAGCCAAGGGCAGTTTGGTTTATTTCACTCTTGTCAGATCTGACCGTTGGCATTTTAATTTTCTTCTCGGGATTAACGATGTTATGAACGAACGTTGGACTTCTTAAACTTTTTTCAAACAGTGAATATGCCCGAACTGACTGTTTGTTCCTGTCCCCTGTGTCCTGATGAATCAATATCCTGTTCAACAAGCGATGTCGGGCGAAGAAGAGAAAAACATCTGATTTAGTGTTTTCTGTGGTTTTAAGCAATTCTGATTTTTTTTAAAACTCGACATCGATATATGGCACTGGCCCCGAAGAACATTCATAAAAGGAGAAGAAATGTTTCAGTGTTATTTTAAACACATCTATCTGCTCTGAACACGTATACATAATAGGTTTACAACAAAGATTAGAGGATAATTATATGTGAAGACAGTAATGACAGAAGCGATATTTATTGGACAGTTTGAGATTACCAAATTCACTATCGGGTGATTATCATTTGCTTTTTCAACTGTGTGATGTTAGTTCTAAGAAATGAAGCGACATAGACAAATGGATATATGGGTCGATAACGTATGTAAGATGCAGAACTTCATCGTGAGGCACCATCATCTGTTAGCAGAAATCCATTGTCGGATACATGCAAATCTGTTTTCCGTAGTTCCTTGGATCTATTTCGTTATCTCAGACATTTTTTGGTTCTAAAAGGATACTTATTAACAAATGTTTTTTTTATTTAAATAACTAAGTCAAGAGACGGGGTTTGTCATAATAGCCGACTAAAGTGACAAAAGAGGTCCGTGTTTGTGAGGCTGCAATTAACATTGCTCGGCTATAGCACAATGTGTTGGCATACGCTCACCGTCTCGCGAACACCTGGTATCATTACTGTTTGATAGTAATTCATAAACACGTGCTCATGATATAGTCGGAATCGAACAATAGACTGTTTCTAGGTAAAGATTTCTATTGGATATTGAAAGGGTTTTGTCGCTTTATTATAATTTACAGATTAAAATAGAAAATGCAGCAAAGAGAGTTTGGGTGATCCTGGCACAGTCAGGTTGGTTAGGCTCATCATCAGCTCAGGGCCCTTACCCCCTCTACACGCAGCCCAGGCAGCGAATGGGACTTTTCCCAGGAAGCACTGCCTAGTCAAACCCACCCAGAAATTGTCGGAGAATGTGAAGACTCCCCAACACTGCAGCCTTCTGCATTACCCGGATTGTCAGAAGGGCTGTATTCCTGGTAGCAAACCCGGGTACTCTACCAATGTCTGTCAACAGACTGGGAGGTACAAAACCTAAGGTACCGAGAACAACGGGGAGTCGGACAACTTGGTACTTGACCCGTGAAGATTCCGGGGTAGAATAGGTCTTCAGCAACCCATGCTTGCCGTAAAAGGTGACTATGCTTGTCGTAAAAGGCGACCTACGGGATCGGGTGGTCAGGCTCGCTGACTTGGTTGATGCATGTCATCGATCCCAATTGCGTGGGTCGATGCTCATGATATTAATCACTGGATTGTCTGGTCCAGACTCGATTATTTACAGACCGCCGTCATATCGCTGGAACATTGCTGAGTGCGGCGTTAAACAACAAACCAACCAACAACCAACCAACTTGGTACTTGGGATGCAAGCGTGACATTATTATATTTATTATTATTATTATTATTATTTGGTAGGAAAGCCTAAACTGAAGCAGGGCTAGGTGTTACCCACGTTGAAGAAACCAACGAGGGCTGTGTCATGAATGTTAAAGTTTGAAAACTGAAAATATCGTTAGGAAACTAAACTGGAAGCACAGTAGCGAACCTTTCTGTCATGAATCGATCTGTAGATTTCTTCGCTTTCATGGTCGCAGGTGACACCATCTTTTTGTGACATGTGCAGTGACAATCATTTCGTCGCACCTGCTACCTTCAATGTCATTCATCTCAACGTACGTGCTGACACTTATTCTCCGGTCGGCCCCTTGCATGTGACAGATATACCGTGGAAGGTTTGGTTTGGGGTCACCGGTTTGTCTTTCATCCTCGATTATATCACATGGGGGTCGTCTCAATGGCTGACAAATATAATTAAGACAAAACCGTTCACACACTTCACATATCTCACATCATTTTACAATTTTACGTGACAATGAAACAGAGAAATATTAAATAGAGAAAGATGAAATAGAGAAAAAGGATTTTGTACGATGGGCTAAACCATTCTGCAATTGTTCTAATGAACAATTGACTTGCCTTTGCATGTGTTTGCGACGGGAACCACTGGTTGGGCAGGTTATGCTCACTGTTTCGCGTACACCTGGTATCATGACTATTTGATAGTGAATCATAAAGACATGTTTGTGATATAGTGAGAAATTGCACAATGAACTGTTATGATTATGGAAAGGTTTTTTTCGCGTTGATTATTATTATTATTATTATTATTACACGTAGTACTATCTGAGCTTTACCACTTCTACAAGCCTATGGTACCAGCCCATGGTCCAGCCCATGATAAAACATTCAGTAAAGTATGTAATACGAGTTCCGTCAAAAAACTGGAATATTGCTGAGTAGGGCGTTATAAAACACACAAATAAACATAGCCAAACAGAGGTTAGCTGAAATAGGGTTAAACTAGGACGTCATGCAGTCATTTAAGCCAATCTTTCTCACAAATAGACACTGTCAAATTTTAATCCATTTCCAATTCTAAATTAACAATGTTTCATAACATTCATGGCATGTTGGGGTTGAAAGAACAAATTGTGGTTGACATGTGAACCAACTCCCTGGGTGGTGTCGGCAGAGATGCTGAATATTGTCTGTCGTGTAGAAACCAAGGGTCTAGTCGACATCGCCATAATTAACCTGTAGGAACTCGCTGCCACTCAAATATATTTTGATAAATGCAGTACCAATCTTGAAGAACATTTGTAGACACTGACACTCATAAAGATTTTCACATAATTTTATATACGTTCACGTTTTCAGTTCACGTTTTCAAATATAATTTTACAAAAATATTTGCACACAATTATTTTTTGCTTATGAGAATGGTTGTCTTCGGTTATGTCAAGATGGTGCTTAGAATTTAAGCTGCAATCCATGGTCGTACACTTATTGCCTTGTTACTCTTTCAAACATGAAACTACCAGTGCACAAATACCGTGCTCCTCTTGACATGGGTATATATGTTGCGTCTAACTGTGCATTGTCAGAAAGTGGCGACATCTAAGAAAACAAATATATACAAAAATATCAGCGAGTTCCCGTCATTAAGTTCACCAAACTTTGGACAACTCCTACAGTGTGTTAACCACTGGAAAAACAGATACTGGATTAAATATCAGCTCTGGGAGGATGTGTTAATAGGTTGTGTTAATCAGTCACCTTCTCGTGAAGGTGCAGCGTTAATGTTATTCACGGGACTAAATTATCTTAAAGCTACGACTAATTATAAGTGAGTAAGTGTGTATGTTTTATGTCGCTTGTTGCAATATTACAGCAATATCACGGCGGGGGACACCAGATATGGGCTTCAAAACTGCTCCCATGTGGGGAATCGAACCCGGGTCTCCGGCGTGGCGAGCCAACACTTTAAACCACTATACTACCCCACCGCCCCACTGTCAGAAGTCTTTGTTAGAGCTTAGAACTTACAATCGTGGTAGCGTTAAGATCGCTTTCTGCAAGAGCTACAAGGGTTTGACCCCTCACGAAGGTACAAAACACCTCTTCATTCATGCCATCCCCAAGATGAATTACATCTTCCAAATGTGGTACATCCAGATGTCTCCAACAACATCTCTGCACTAACAAGAAACAGTACATCACGACGTCAAATCTGAACGACGTTGGGCAACTTCTGTGTGACAGGAAGCCCTGAGATTGGTAGTCTCTCTGCTTAATCTGATCAGATTTTATGTGACCTCTGAACAAATCCGATTTAGAATTCCTCCTCTCCAGTCAAGCAGTCATGAACCGTAAAAAGAAGTCGAATATGTATTGTGTATATTATGTTTTTTAAACCCTGTGGAGTCTCAGCAATAGATGGGCGGTTCTCGGCTGTACGGAGAGTGAGGGCTTGAAAGCTCACTTCCCTTGGAAATATAAAATACATTACTGAAATACAACTATCTCTTCCAAATTATTTTTCATCGATTTTCTGATCTGCCTTATGTCCGGTAGTTTCTTCTGTTGAATTTGGCACAATAAACGTCACCGAGCAATGACAGAAAATCACGTTTTATGGGGGAAAAACTCTGTTTATGTGGATTTTGAGAATGAAAGGATGAAAGACTAATGTGCTTACAGATTGATGGCGAGCAGGGTATCGCCTGCGATGGATCCGTGACACAGGGGGATCAGTGTTACAGGAACAATGGGCCTTTCATTGGGGGCTTCTCGTGTCAATAAATCCGCATATCTTTCTGACGTTTATGCCCGTGTTTTGATTTGTGATCCTGTTTTGACTTTCTTAGCTCCTTAAATCTATTGGTGTATTATTTACTTCTTGTCTAACAAAACCTATTTATCCTTTGTGTCAACTGTCCCACCATGTTGTTATTCGGGCGCGGCTGAAGTACCCATTTAATCATAACATGGCAATATCCGCAAGTCTTATTTGTGGACGTTGATGGGAAAGGTTGTTAGTATTTAACTGCATTTTAGTTCGGTAAAAGCTCAATGTTGTATAATCATATATTCTCCGTTATATTGACGACAGCCACCATGATCTGACTTGCAGAATGGAGGAGAACACATCAATTCATTTTATTACTCGAAAACCCACCGAGGGCGAGCATACATTAAACATTTAAAAAAATACAAGCATGATGACATGCCTGAAAGTTATGTTTCAGCGGCAGCACGTTTAAACAGTACATTAATAAATTTAGAAAGATTCTTTAAAAAATAAAAATGATTTGTAGATATTTCGCCATTCATTGATTGTTTTGTGAATGTACATTCACAGCTGTAAAAGAACTTTACATCTGAACCGATTGTGAAACTCATCCCCAACGGCAGAAGACTGACATAGTTGAGTGCTGTGGAAGGTTAACAGCGTGGTCTACTGTAACATGCAAGCACGACATACGGAAGATATCAATTCCCACGACAGTCAAATAAATTCAAGAGATTGAAGATGTGCAGATTCATCCAAGGACCGGTTCAAGACTATTGCCCATAAATGACCTTAGTGAGCTGCGGAGGTTTCAGAACTAGTTATCTTCTGCGGTCAAAACACCGAGGTGGCTGTTTAATGTATTCTTTTTGTACACTTTCTACATTTTGGAGCATGTGCCAGACAGTTTCAGTTATCACAGACGATTCACTTATAGTGATGAGCTCTAAAGAGGTAATACAATATGTACATCGGTTGGTGACATAACATTAAGCATTTGGAGCAATATGAGAAAGAGGCTTTGGTCGCGAGGGATAATCAAAATCCGATCACTAAAATCATTAACATCTCATATACTGATTTCAAAGAGTTTTTATTTGTTACCTAAGTCAGAATGGAGATTGAGGTTTTACTACAGCTGTAAATGCCTCGTGGGTAATAGGGCTTTAGCTCGCCTCTGAATGGCTCTTGAGGAAAAAACCGTAATGGCTCCAAGTATGTTGAAGCTTTTGTTACGTCGCATCGTTTAACCATTTTGACGTCCTAACACTGTCACTAAGCAGTGCCAAATGTCACGGATAAACAGGCTTTATCATTGTGACCTCTAGGAGGTGGTGAGTTCGTCATAAAAACCTGATTTAATTTCATCCGGGGAAATAACAACTCGCAGGAGACTTGAGAACACCCCGTGAGGTAATGTGGATCGTGGTTCAAAGCGTGGGACTTTAATTCTCTCAGGAACCGTGATAACATGGTATTAAGCATAACTTGCAATTATTGCAGATGTTACGTGTCGTTATGAGACGTAGGTCTGTGTAGTAGTGCGTGTTGTTTTTCAAAACATTAGACTATTTCAAAGCAGACACAATGTATTGATCTCAACGTCTTAGAAATGCCCATCAAACAATACCATTAGATCATTTCATTAAACATAATATTTAGATTATACAGTTTGTCTGAGGCAAGGTTGTATGCTCAGCCCTCATCTGTTAGGGGGCGGTGGGGCAGTCTGGTGGTTAAAACGTTCGCTCATCACGCCGAAGATCCGGGTTCGATTCCCGACATGGGTACAAAGTGTGAAGCCCATTTCTGGTGTCCCCTGCCGTGATATTGCTGGAATATTGCTAAAAAACATACTCACTCACTCTGGTAAGACCACGAAAGCTGTGTGTATTCAGACGATTTCAAGTCTTTCCATTGACTTACCAGAATTATGTGATGTAGCATGAGTTCGTTTTGATTATGACTCTTTGTTTGTCAGGACCCATGCTCTTGGGTTTCACCAAAATGGCAACCGTCAAAGATCTACTTCGGTTTTTATGTACTACACCAATCTGCTGATATGCCGTGATATAACTGAAATAGTGGTATTAAATCCAACACTCCTCAGTCGACAAGGTGTTGATGCTTGCTACTGCCACCTTTCCCACTGCCAGCCAATCTCTCTCACACACTCTCTCACACTCTCTCTCACTCTCTCTCTCACTCTCTCTCACTCTCTCTCTCTCACTCACTCTCACTCTTATTCTCTCTCTCTCTCACACACTCTCTCTCTCACTCTCTCACACTCCCTCTCACTCTCTCTCTCACTCACTCTCACTCTTATTCTCTCACTCTCTCTCACTCTCTCTCTCACTCACTCTCACTCTCTCACTCTCTCTCTCACTCACTCTCACTCTTATTCTCTCACATACTCTTTTTCACTCACTCTCCCTCACACACACTCTCTCACTCTCTCTCACTCATACACAATCTCTCTCAAACACCCACTCTCAGTCTCTCTACTCTCTCACTCTCTCTCACTCACACTCACTCTCTCTCTCTCTCACACACACTCCCTCTCTCTCACACACACTCACGCTTACTATCACTCTCTCACACTCACTCACGCTCACTATTATTCTCTCACATACTCATTTTCACTCACTCTCTCTCACTCTCTCTTACTCACACACAATCTCTCTCAAACACCCACATACAGTCTCTCTACTCTCTCTCACTCTCTCTCACTCACTCTCTCACACACACACTCACGCTTACTCTCACTCTCTCTCTCTCTCTCACTCTCTCTCACTCACTCTCACACACACACACACTCACGCTTACTCTCACTGTCTCACACACTCACTCTCACTCTCTCACACACAGTGTCTCTCACTCTCACTTTCACTCACGCTCTCTCTCTCTCTCTCTCGATCTCTCACCCTTGCTCTCTCTCACTCACTCTCACACACTCACACACACTCATGCTTACTCTCATTCTCTCACACACTCACTCTCTCACACTCTCTCTCACTCTCTCTCACTCACACACACTCTCTCTCACTCTCTCTCACACAAAATCTCTCTCAAACACTCATGCTCAGTCTCTCTACTCTCTCTCACTCTCTCTCACTCTCTCACACACTCTCTCACTCACTCTCACAACCTCGCACACACACACTCACGCTTACTCTCACTCTCTCACACACTCTCCCTCACTCTCTCACACTCTCTCTCACTCTCTGTCTCACTCACTCTCACTCACTCTCTCTCACACACACTCTCTCTCTTACTCTCTCACGCACTCTCTCACTCACTCTCACTCTCTCTCACTCACACACACTCTCTCTCACTCTCTCTCACTCACACAAAATCTCTCTCAAACACTCATGCTCAGTCTCTCTACTCTCTCTCACTCTCTCTCACTCCCTCACACACTCTCTCACACACTCTCTCACTCACTCTCACTCTCTCTCTCACACACACTCACGCTTACTCTCACTCTCTCACACACACTCTCTCTCACTCTCTCACACTCTCTCTCACTCTGTCTCACTCACTCTCTCTCTCTCACTCTCTCACGCACTCTCTCACACACTCTCTCACTCACTCTCACTCTCTCTCACACACACACACTCACGCTTACTCTCACTCTCACACATACACTCTCTCTCACTCTCACTCACACACAATCCTTCTCAAACACCCACACCCAGTCTCTACTCTCTCTCTCACTCACTCTCACTCTCTCTCATACACACACTCTCTCTCTCACTCACACACACACTCTCTCTCACACACTCTCTCTCACTCTCTCTCTCACAAACTCTCTCTCACTCTCTCTCTCTCACTCACATACACTCTCTCTCACTCACACACAATCTCTCTCACTCACTCACTCTCACTCACTCACTCTCACTCACTCTCTCTCACACACTCTCTCTCACTCGCTCACACACTCACTCTCACTCACTCACTCTCACTCACTCTCTCTCACACACTCTCTCTCACTCTCTCACACACTCACTCTCACTCTCCCTCACACACTCCCTCTTACTCTTTCTCACTCTCTCTCTCTCTCTCAGACACGATCAATCTCTCTCTCATTCTCTCACAGTCACGCTCACTCTCACTCTCACACTCTCTCTCACTCTGTAACAATCAACAACAATTAGTATTGAGTTTAATTCTACTGTCTTTGTAAAGTTAGGCAAACTAGCAATGCGTGCTTACCTTGACATAAATTGAGCTTTCACATACATCACCATGATGCCTTCACATCAGGAATTGCATCAGTGAAATGAGCACGCAATGCTATGTTGATACTTCATCAAGAGATTGGAGCCAGGATTCTATTCCTGGCGTCTGCTCAGCGGGTTTTCCTACCCCAATCGCATTGTATACCACTTTCATATTTATGATTACAAATACAAGCTGTGACATAATGTTTAATTAACAATAACTCCATTAACGTCTCCACGTTTCAGAACGAGAAGGGTTGAAGCGGCTTCTCGAATTAGAATAATGATTCTTGAAGCGTTAAGCTCGGTGTGTCTTGGCGATATACCAAGACGAGCCTATTGTGTGCAATGTGGCGAAAGGTTTCCGGCTTGTAAGTGTGGTTCCAGTCGCACATTCCTCCCATTTATAATCAGATGGATTATAGAAAGTATGCATGTTTGCAGCTAAAGCTTTATCGCGTGCTATCGGCATGCGGAGCAGGCGGTAAGATATATAGATTGTGTCACTGGATTGTGGGGCGGAGCGGTGGTAGGTGAGGTGGAGTAGATAACACTAGGTTGTGGAGTGGATGGTGGGATAAGTCGGGATGTAGCGGGCAATAGTTGAAGTGGATGGTGGGATAGGTCGGGATGTAGCGGGCAGTAGTTGAAGTGGGTGGTGGGATAAGTCGGGATGTAGCGGGCAGTAGTTGAAGTGGATGGTGGGATAGGTCGGGATGTAGCGGGCAGTAGTTGAAGTGGGTGGTGGGATAGGTCGGGATGTAGCGGGCAGTAGTTGGAGTGAGTGGTGGGATAAGTCGGGATGTAGCGGGCAGTAGTTGAAGTGGGTGTTGGGATAAGTCGGGATGTAGCGGGCAGTAGTTGAAGTGGGTGGTGGGATAAGTCGGGATGTAGCGGGCAGTAGTTGAAGTGGGTGGTGGGATAAGTCGGGATGTAGCGGGCAGTAGTTGGAGTGGATGGTGGGATAAGTCAGGATGTAGCGGGCAGTAGTTGGAGTGGGTGGTGGGATAAGTCGGGATGTAGCGGGCAATAGTTGGAGTTGGTGGTGGGATAAGTCGGGATGTAGCGGGCAATAGTTGGAGTGGATGGTGGGATAAGTCGGGATGTAGCGGGCAGTAGTTGAAGTGGGTGGTGGGATAAGTCGGGATGTAGCGGGCAGTAGTTGAAGTGGGTGGTGGGTTAAGTCGGGATGTAGCGGGCAGTAGTTGAAGTGGGTGGTGGGATAAGTCGGGATGTAGCGGGCAGTAGTTGGAGTGGATGGTGGGATAAGTCGGGATGTAGCGGGCAGTAGTTGGAGTGGATGGTGGGATAAGTCAGGACGTAGCGGGCAGTAGTTGGAGTGGGTGGTGGGATAAGTCGGGATGTAGCGGGCAATAGTTGGAGTTGGTGGTGGGATAAGTCGGGATGTAGCGGGCAGTAGTTGAAGTGGGTGGTGGGATAAGTCGGGATGTAGCGGGCAATAGTTGGAGTTGGTGGTGGGATAAGTCGGGATGTAGCGGGCAGTAGTTGAAGTGGGTGGTGGGATAAGTCGGGATGTAGCGGGCAATAGTTGGAGTTGGTGGTGGGATAAGTCGGGATGTAGCGGGCAATAGTTGGAGTGGATGGTGGGATAAGTCGGGATGTAGCGGGCAGTAGTTGAAGTGGGTGGTGGGATAAGTCGGGATGTAGCGGGCAGTAGTTGAAGTGGGTGGTGGGTTAAGTCGGGATGTAGCGGGCAGTAGTTGAAGTGGGTGTTGGGATAAGTCGGGATGTAGCGGGCAGTAGTTGGAGTGGATGGTGGGATAAGTCGGGATGTAGCGGGCAGTAGTTGGAGTGGATGGTGGGATAAGTCAGGATGTAGCGGGCAGTAGTTGGAGTGGGTGGTGGGATAAGTCGGGGTGTAGCGGGCAATAGTTGGAGTTGGTGGTGGGATAAGTCGGGATGTAGCGGGCAGTAGTTGAAGTGGGTGGTGGGATAAGTCGGGATGTAGCGGGCAGTAGTTGGAGTCAATGGTGGGATAAGTCGGGATGAAGCGGGCAGTAGTTTGAGTCAATGGTGGGATAAGTCTGGATGTAGCGGGCAGTAGTTGGAGTAGGTGGTGAGATAAGTCTGGATGTAGCGGGCAGTAGTTGGAGTCAATGGTGGGATAAGTCGGGATGTAGCGGGCAGTAGTTGGAGTAGGTGGTGAGATAAGTCTGGATGTAGCGGGCAGTAGTTGGAGTGGATGGTGGAATAAGTCGGGATGTAGCGGGCAGTAGTTGGAGTCAATGGTGGGATAAGTCGGGATGTAGCGGGCAGTAGTTGGAGTGGATGTGGGATAAGTCGGGATGTAGCGGGCAGTCGTTGGAGTGGGTTATGGGATAAGTCGGGATGTAGCGGGCAGTAGTTGGAGTCAATGGTGGGATAAGTCGGGATGTAGCGGGCAGTAGTTGGAGTGGATGGTGGAATAAGTCGGGATGTAGCGGGCAGTAGTTGGAGTCAATGGTGGAATAAGTCGGGATGTAGCGGGCAGTAGTTGGAGTTGGTGGTGGATGGATTTGGGAGTTGGTAAAAGAGGGCGGTTGCGATAGATGGAATTGAGTGGAGGATGGTGGGTAGTTCTATTCTGTGATTAGTTGCTGTGGCTTTAACTGTATATATTGGCCTCGGTTGTTAGAATGTTTAGTGTACAGCTGGGTTGATTTGCTGCTGAATTGTTGAACATTTAAGGACGTTAAGGAGGTGGAATGGGTGAATTAAGTGGCGGGTGGATAGATTTAGCGGGTAGTTAAATGAATTACGTGGTCAAATGTGTACTCCCACTTGTATCTTTGGGTCAAATTCCAATATCGAGTTCAACATATGAGTGGTAATTGTATTGTTTCTCTCTTTCTAGTTCATCCTGTAGTCTCTTAGATCGTGCGCTTCATAAATCTGTAATTACATTAACAGATAATGAAAGAACAACAGTATCACCATCTGCCTCAGTCCGTATCCAGAGACATTCAGTTGTGCAAAACCCCTTTTGATCGATGCTGGTTTACCTTCGGGGATCATTAAGACGCTGACCGTACAAAGCCCCGTAGCTAGGAACGCTGTTATGATACCCTCAGAAGCGTGGGTTGGAGGGAGGCTTCGGGCACAGTGCTTCGGTCAGATCACAGTGACCTAGACACGGGTCAACAAGCGACCAACAATTTAAGTGGGAATCGACTACTTCGTGTGCGACCCCAGACAAGAGGAGCTGGGCCCGAGGTTGACACAGCGGGGATTCGGGGGCAGAATAGGTCGCTTTGTGGCCACCTTAAGCGCCGACCAAACTGGGGCTCGGGTGGGCACAATGGCTGAATGTGTTTCACCGTGGCCCGGCGGCGCGGAGTCTAATGCTACCAATCCTAGTTTACGTAGCCAAGACTTATTCCAGCTATATGACAGCCGTCTGCAAGTATTCAAGTCTGGGCCAGACCATCCAGTGAATGGCATCATGATCATCAATCCAAGCAATTGGGAATCAATGACGTGCATCAACCAAGTCAGCGATCCCGTTAATCGTCTCTTACGAGAAGCATAGGTTGTTGACGACCTATTCTAACCCGGATGGTCACCATGGAATAGTCACGAAAAAGTCAATCGATAATCGATTACGGTTTCAGTATGTGTATGAAACTTTGTAACCAAAACAAATATGATTCGTCAGAAAATTAATACAGGATTTTGTAAAATGGTTATCTTCTAAGGAAACAAAGTAAGCGGTGCTCAATAGGTTTTTTTTCCAGGCGTGCCTCGATAAGGCAAGGAAATAGCTGAAAAGTGTGCCCTATTCTATATGAAACAATCTCACCTAAAGAATTTCTGTTTCTAAAAAGCATGACATATTCTGAAGATGATGATTACATTGTCACTACAATTTACTATAAAACGGCGACAGGCTAACACCTAATTATGTAGTAGTACCCTAATGGTACTAACAGCTGCAACGTGGGACCATATGACGAACATAGTTGTGTCTAAGGTCAAGGTATCCTTGTTTTTCATCTGGTGTCATGACTTGGTAAAGTCAGTAGGTGAGTGTTTGATGCAACAGTCGTCAATATCATAGCGGTCTGGCCATTATGGGGGCTTGGTCAGCAAAACCAGTGGTTGGTCCCATGAACAACGATCTACGCCGTCGGGTGCACTGAGACGAGCCAGATCATACCCATCAGCAATATGTACTACTCAAAATAAGATTTTGTTTGTTTGTTTGTTGTTTAACGCCGCACTCAGCAACATTCCAGCTATATGGCAGCGGTCTGTAAATAATCGAGTCTGGACCAGACAATCCAGTGATTAATATCATGTGCATCGATCCACGCAATTGGGATCAATGACATGCATCAACCAAGTCAGCGATTCTGACCACCCGATCCCGTTAGTCGCCTTTTGCGACAAGCATAGTCGCCTTTTACGGCAAGCATGGGTTGCTGAAGACCTATTCTACCCCGGAAACTTCACGGGTCCATCAAAATAAGAAGAAGACCCGATTCTCTGTTGTCATGGGCATGACAGATTAACAAGGATAATATGAAAAGAATAAGCTGTTTTTTAACTTCTTTGGAGTAGTATACTTGGCCTAACAGAACATAGGGTGTGATTAAGGTTTTGAAGGAACAGCTGTGAGAACAACAGAGCTAGGATTCAGCTCGCCCTCACTATACCCACAAATCACCTTTATATCCCGATAGGGTGCACGGGTGGGCCAGTCGTCTAAGGCGCCACGATTTGCTGTGCAGAGTTGCGTCCCTTGGGCACGCCAGAAACCTATGATTGTTGGTTCGAATCCCGGTTCGCCCCGATTATGTTTCTAGGTATGTCAGCACCATACCCGTGCTCGTGGGTTTCACCGAACTGGTAAACGTCTAAGACCTGCATCACTTCGAGTTTTCCTCTCACATTAAGCTGACACGCCGGGATTACTCCAGCTGTATGACGGCAGCTTGTAATTACTCGAGTTTGGATAAGGCAAACTAAGGAGGCGATGCCAATATCTGTGAGTGAGTGAGTGAGAGAATAGCGTTTTATTATTTAAGCAATATTCCAGGTTTGTCACGGCCACCTGTAACTAATTCAGCCAAAGAGCAGACAACGAGTAGTCGATTGCTTGAGAACCTACTTGATTTAACAACCTGTTTGTGACGTCAACTAGATTTAAGGGTGGCCTCGTAGTTGTGTCCTGAGCTCTGGATTCCAGTCTCACACTGTACAAAGCACTGTTCAATTGCCGGGTTCGAGTCTTATGTAATGTTTGTGAAATCCGCCCTTCACACGTCCTTAATAAAGGCATCTTCCCGAGGCAAGGGTTGGTTGGTTGGTTGGTTGTTTAACGCCGCACTCAGCAATGTTCCAGCTATATGACGGCGGTCTGTAAATAATCGAGTCTGGGCCAGACAATCCAGTGATTAATATCATGAGCATCGATCCACGCAATTTGGATCGATGACAGGGATCAACCAAGTCAGCGAGCCTGACCATCCGATCCCGTTAGTCGCCTTTTACGACAAGCATAGTCGCCTTTTACCGCAAGCAAGGGTTGCTGAAGACCTATTCTACCCCGGAACCGAGGCAAGGGAGTTAACTGACTCTAAAAGTTCAGTTTCCACCCTTGCCGAACTAGAATAGAATTTCTGGGTTCGATCGTACTGCTACCAGTACGATCGTTATGTCCCTTCTATGTCCCTCCTATTGATCAGTAAGATTCCACTTCTCATATCACAACACATTTCCCTCAAATAAAATGTCGTCGACCAGTGAAGACGATCTGATCGATAGCAAGAGCTGTATTGTAATAAAACGGTTCTTACTTCGCGAAGCGAATGAAAGTGAGCACCTTGATTAAAAACATGAAAAGATTTGAAAAATATCTGTTGACGCTAAGCTGTCGATATACATGCTTTGAAAATCCGGCAATCGACCGAAATCTGCACGGCAAGTTTATGAACCGGATGTTGATATCATTACGCGATTTTGATTGGACTATGCATAGACTTGTTAGTCCAGCCAAAATATAACTCCATAATTCCAGCCCAGTTCGACAAGGGTGGAAACTGGACTTTTATAGTACCTTGCCTCGGGAAGATGTAATAAAGGACAATGATCCAGTGTTTCGGGCCATTATAATCTACAGTCCGTTTGATTCCATCTGAGACCAATGAGTTGCTCACGAACTCAAAATCTAATAATTGCAACAAAACCAAAATGTGCACAGCGACATGAATTGGACAGACAAACTCTGATGGTTTGTCTCATAATTTTGGACACCCGAATAAAAAAATTGTTTAACAAACGATCATCATATTGTTGACATTTTTCGCCATCCCATACCAGGGAGGACCAGTTGCTCATAGAACAGCCAGGTGGGCGAGTTTCATGTGCGAAAGTGACGTTAGAAACGCCATTAAGACTCTGTATAAACAAAATATCTATGTCTCTCTCCGTACACTAAAAAAATATATGGAGACAAATCATTCTTTGACCATTTCAAAATATCAGTTAAGGAAATTGCTACACCAATTTGGTTTCCGTTACAAAAAAGTAGGCTCCGAAAATAGACATGCATTATGCGAGAGGACTGATATTGTTTGACTAAGGAACCATTTCTTACGCACAATACGAGAAAAACGTTACGAGGGTTATGAGCCCGTATACTTGGACGAAACGTGGGTAAACGCTTCCCATACCACAGGAACACAATGGTTCTCTAGACTTGAATCAAATTCTAGAACTCTCATTTGTCCAGTGCCTAGTCCTCCTTCAACAATATTGCCGAAAGAAAGGTTGAAGACTGGAAATGCCATTACCGCATGTCAAAAAGGCGTCAGGAAATGTTCATGGAGGTCGACGTGGCAAGTGTTTGTGGGGCATACTAACATGCTGTTTGCACATGCAGATGAGCGGATTGAAACCATACGAAACATTATGCAGTTTTAATGGCTGGGAACCCACTGACTTGTGATGGCCCCGTTACAATGAGGTACATTCACTGAAGTACGAGTCCCAGGGCTGGCGACCATAAAATGAAATCCGAGTCGAAACACAATAATATTTTCTTGCGTCATTCTTGCAACGTTAACTGACTGGGTCGATTTTCATTTACACTTGTGGAAAGAGTTTTCAGCCCGTTCAGAATCCCAGCGTATATAAAACCTTACCGGGATACACAAATGTCAATACTGACGATTTCACTGTCCAACGCGGAAGTCATTCCGAAATTATAGTTTATGCAAAAGAAATCATCACCAAAGAGAGTCTTTGTTGATAGGTATTACCATATTTTACCATCCTCACAAACAAACAGTTGTGTCGTCAGCCTCAACAAATTGCAATCAGCAAATCTATGAATCACATTTTACGTCAAATCGATAGCGGTAATAACTATGTCGATATTTTAACGCGATAATTAATACGTTGGTGTGACTCCATGCCAATCCATATTCACTGATGGCGGACCGTGGGTGGGTTTTTTCAATCGTCAGAAACAGTTCAACTTCCTCAGGTGTAAATTATGCAATTTTCTACCACTGTTTTCTCAGACAGAATCTATCAATCAGGCTATGGGTCTATTCATGTAAATACAACGTTGATTGACGTCGCAACGGCACGTCAATTCAAGCACCAAAAACCCGTGCTAGTGGTTGTATTTCTAGGACAATCACATTGAACGCCTTCCACCCGTCCTGTCAATATAATGTGTGGCTGTGCAACACAACACTAGTGGAGAGTCATAAAGAGATCTGATATTGTCTGTTTTTCTAGCCACTGGATAAATATATTTTGGTAGTAGCTCGTGTAATTGAATGTGTGGTTTGGACCTGCTGCGTGATGGATCGTTTGCAAGTTTCAACTTTGCCTTTTCCCAATCGGTCATGTTTTAATACGTCTGTCTCAAATGAGTGAAGTTTGGCGTTAGAAAGCAGCGGTTCGTAAAAAAACGTACAAACGTGTTCGTGATCAAAGGGAGACAATTTGTTCCTGATTCCTTGAATTTTCATGGTATCGGTGATCTAGCTCTAAGGAACGTGGTTTCTATTTCGGAAACTTACTTACTTTTACATACTAAAGCGATAGCTACTTCTGATTATCTGGTCGTAAAATATATTCTCTGAACAACGCTTCCACAGACTGTTTCAGTTATTTCAGATAATTTCGTGGATTTATTACAGACTTATATGACGTGAATATTTTATTCTCAAGGAAAAGGAGTGGGCACAAGTTTTTCCAACTTAGGTAGTCCTCTCTGAAACAATTTATATGATTAGCGTTATATAATATCTCAATTGAGACATGTACAAAAGACAGATGTAAACACCTTCTAGCGACCCTTGGCAGCTTGGGTTGTATACTCCCCAGGGAGTTGAGAATGATAACTGGAATGGATAAGGATCCTGGTAGATGAACAAATAAAACCGCATTTGAGCAGATACTAGTACCTGGATATCTGCGGTATATAACCGAGACAGTTAGGACTGTCTATTAAACCAATTCTAAATAAGACATAATTCAGCTGACATAGCGTAATTTTGTGAGCAAAATATTGTACCTCTTTAAACCACAGGACAAATATAAGGAGTACATTGAGTATGTGTTTTGGTGTTGATTTTACAAGAACTTAGAGTACTGGGTTCTCTTAATTGAGACTGACTAATTACTGACTACATAATTGTGTTCCACTGAATGGTGACGATCTATTTCGTCACACAGATATTACATCAACAGTATTTGGCAAAAGTTCACACAAGGAGGAAGGGGTTACATCGTTTTAATTTGATAAAATAAGCTGAGCTTACGATACTTTCTTCTTCTTTTTCAGGTATCTTAACCAGTTTCAAATGAGAGAGCATCTCGGGAGCATTTTTGATCAACCCGGTCACTACACGAGCTGTCACTGGAGTCTTTTGATAAAACAATTTCTGAACTATTCTTATCATACAATGTGGACACATTTACAGATGCAATAACAGAGATATCGATGCGGCTGTGAGACAGTTAACATCGTGTATTACCAAAGCTGCTGATGTTTGTGGTATGACGCAACATGAATCGTCATCACGACAAAGTGTGGATGCTGTGTGGCATGATAGTGACTGTAAAGGACTGTAACATGAAAAATATAATACCCTAAATATGTTTAGGATCACTGGTGACTTTAATTATCTTCCTGAATTTAGACGTTTGAGAAATATGTATAGATATTTATGTCGACAAAAGAAAAGTGATTATGAAGACAGTACTGTTATTAATCTTTTGTCGAATTCATCTATCTATTTTGGATTAATATTAAGAATATCATGTGTCAATGGATAATTCTATATCATCCATAATTACATATGAGTGTTTGACATATTTTCAAAATATATTGAATATTACTGATTTTGATGTTGATATTGATAATCTAAATAAGGCTGAAATGTTTATTTCAGAAAATTTTGATGCTGTTTGCAGCTCTTGTGATGGCTGCGATATTTTGAATAGTTATAGTACATATGATGAGGTTTTGAATGCTATAAATAATTTGAAAGATCCTGACGCAGTTCTTCCAGAAATGATTAAATGTTGTAAAGCTATTCTTATTCCATATTTAGTTGTGTTGTATAACACTCTATTGCAGAGTGGACAGTACCCGAGGATTGGGCTCGAGGTCTTCTGAAGCCACTTCATAAGACAGGGAGCAAAGCTGACGTTAACAATTATAGGGGTATTACCCTTAGTGATATATTTGGTAAAGTTTTTACATATATTTTGGACAAAAGACTAACTTTTTTGTGATATGTTTGAAAAGCTTCCAGAATCTCAAGCTTGCTTCCGGACTGGATATAGCACAGTTGATGATATTTTTGTTTTGCAGAGTTTGATTCAAAAGTACTTATCTAAGACAAATGGACGATTTTAATGTGTATTTGTTGATTTAAAAAAAGCATTTGATTGTGTTCATCGTAAACTGTTGTGGTATATTTTGTTAAGAAAAGGTATACATGGTAGAGTTCTTGGGGTAATTAAAGATATGTACTCCAAAGGTACATCCGCCGTTAAGTTGTCTAATTATGAAATTTCATGTTTCTTTGATACCTTAAGTGGTGTCAGACAGGGATGTCCATTAAGTTTTTTTCTTTATTTATTGTTGAGCTAGAACATATGTTGCAATCTTCAGGGCAGAGAGGTATTTTTGTTGGACAGGACTTTGTTGACATTTTGTTGTTATTATATGCAGATGACTTATGTTTATTTGAGGACAGCGTTATTGGTCTACAGAGAAAGACTGATATACTTAAAACATTTTGCTTGAAATGGGGATTGCAAGTATACTTGGATAAAACTGAAATTTTAGTTTTCAGGAATGGTGACAAACTTAGAAATAAAGAGAATTGTAAATTTGGAAACATTAATATTAAAGTTTCTACCTATTACAGCTACCTTGGTTTAATATTTTCAAACCGTTTGTGTTGGACTTCGGGCGTCAATAACCTGGTGAATAAGGCTAATAAAGCTCTCTTTGCATTGAAGCAAATAAGAATTCGTTTTAATATTATTCCTATCTCCACCTTATTTAAGATTCTTGATATGCAAAAAAAGCCCATATTGTTGTACTCGTCAGAAGTGTAGGGTTTTAACAAAATGCCAGCAGTTGAAAAATTTCATGTGAAATTATGTAATTTTGTTTTTGGTGTTGGAAATCATGTAAACAAGAGCAGCAGTATTAGGAGATTGTGGTAGATATGGATTGTATGTTGATTACCATAAAAGGTGTATTACATATTGGTTACATTTATTATATTTACCTAATACTAAATACCCAAAGCAATGTTATATACTATTGAAGTCTCTAGATGCTGCTGGTCGCATTACATGGGTCACATATGTTAAAATAATGTTATTTAATTATGGATTGGGATTTGTTTGGATTTCGCAAGAAGCTGGTGATTGTAAAATATGTATTAATACCTTTGTACAAAGACTAAAAGATGGTTATCAACAAGAATGGTATAGTAAAGTTTGTGAATCTCGTAAACTAATATTCTATAAAGAATTTAAGTTACTTTTGAACGTTGAATTCTATTTAACAAATTTATCTCGCCAACGTTATAGATATATTATTTTTCTTGTACGATCTGGTGAGCTACCATTGATGAAACATTTTGGTAGACACTGTGGTGTGGAATATTCTCAAAGACTTTGTAATTATTGTGATATGCAAGCTGTTGTATGTCAATATTATAAGAATTTAAGAAACAGATATTTCCCAAAATATTATTGTCCTAACCTATGTTTAAGAATATTGTACTCTCTAGTATCATGCAATAAGCAACTGATGTTGATTAATTGTGCAAAGTTTATATACAACTCTCTATTTGTTAGACAAAACGCACATCTGTCTCAAACATTTTTTTTGTAATTTATTGTACGTGGGCCAATGGCCTTTCTTCTGATATAAACATTGAATTGAATTGAATTATCACTGGAGGTTTTTTTTTAATTAAGTCATTGCTATAATCCTAATGAGAAACCATCCCATACCCCACAAGCATGTTCAAGGTGAGGACGTATGAAACTGGTGTGTATAGTATAAAGAGTCTTTCTTATTTATATGTACCTTTCTTTTTAATTATAATGTCAATCTAATTAAATCAGATCTTAGTTCTCGCTATTGCTAAACAAGATCTGAGGACATCCCATTACTGGTCACGTCAGACCGACCTTTCGCGAACTTTGACCGACCAATGGAAGGACTGACAAGAAGTCGACACCAGCCAGTCAGAAGGCAGCTTTCTCGTGCTTTACGGCACTAATTTCAAATTGGCGACTACGCTTCGAAACATATTTTGACAAATTCTCGATTAAAACTTTGAAACCTGAACAAAGGAACATTCTGGAATGGCTAATATATGGTCTAGATTGTATGGATTCCGTCGTTTAGCCCGTAATAATCGTTCGGAATACCCTGTGTTAAAGTTTTCGACGTTGCATGAATGGAAATCACATTCCGACTGTCACTTTCATGATCTGGTAAGAGAAGCTCTGATTGGTCGGACGAAAGGTCGTTCTGACGTGACCACTAATGGGATGTCCTCAGATCTTTGTTTTGCGGTAGCGAGAACTAAGATCTGATTATAATGAGATTGTTATAATGTTCGCATGTAATTAATTATAGATTTTATCAAAGACCATCTACCATCCGAAAAAAATGTTAACGTTGTACCAAGATGCTATGAGCACTTACAGTAATAATTTCTTTAGGATCAAATGTCAATCTTAGATTTGAATGTCTGTTTCAGTGTAAACACTTTCCTTCTGTTCTGTCTGGATTGTATAATACGAGCCACGTTTAATTTAAAGCCCTGTTGCTAATGTACCAAAGATTTCTGTTCAAAATGGATTCTGTAATATGACGCCCAGTAGAAAGAATACCTTGAGAAGTTTCATCTGCAAACAATCTTGTTCCACACTGAAGGCTATCCGCAATACCATTAACATATACAATAAATACAAAGGGTACAAGGACCGAGCCTTGGGGCACTCCAGCGGTCAAGTATTGAGGACTTGACAATGTCCCATTTAAAAATAATACTTTTTGATGTGAATGGTGAACTTTTTCACTAATTTAGCGACGTCCATGCACGTGTGTATATATCTGCTCGTAGTTGTCTGGACTTACGCCGATTTTATAGTGCCAGCTTACAAAGATTTTTACTTTTAACATGATTACCTCACTAAGACAGTTTACTGACTACGAACCGCAAGGTTCTTATCAATAGATATCCCCTTAATGTCGAACGCCAGGCAGTGTAACAACACGTACCATCTCCTAACGTCCTTTGAAGCGTAAAGTGGTCGAAACAGCGACCTTCCGCTCTCCAGGCAGACGCTCCATCCTCCAGATAACAGGATATTGTTAGAATATTACTAGCAGTGGCTTAACACCACACTCACTCTCTTGATACGACGGACCCTGTGCATGTATATTGGCACTGGGTCAGGTGGAACTGTATGAGTTGACAACTTAGGAAGAAGGAACACATTCCCGATTGAATAAACAATATTCATGCGTGGTGAATTGTCCACAATTGCGGACTTCACGTGTAGATCCGGGATAGAAATTATCTTCAGCAACCCTTGCTTGACGTAAAAGATCGCTGGTCAGGTTCGCTGACTTTGTTGATGAATGTCATCGTATCCCACTTGTGTAGATCGATGCTCATGATCACTGGATCGTCTGGTCCAAACTCGATTATTTACAGACCGCCGTCATATAGCCTGAATATTGCTGAGTGCGGCGTTAAACAACAAACAAGACAAATCCCATGTACTCACGTTTTTCGACCAATCAGATTGCATCACACGCTCGCATTCCTGTTTCAACGATGTATACATAAGTCAGATCAATCAGTTACATGTATAAACCTAAACTCGTCCAGAAACAATGACCCGGGTTTTTTTATAGATGTCTTAGATATGGATTTATTTGTTTCAGTCTAATCAACATGACTAATAGAAATCAAGCTACTTAATTTTTAAAAATGATTTACTGATTAAAAGAATAATTCTTAAGGGCACCAATTTAAAAGAGTTCACAGCATTGATGTTTTAAAAAAACGGTTGCCATCTGTAATCAAACATTTCATTCATTTTTCTACATATCAAAGTATCAAACTTCAAATAAAGCAGCTGTACACATAGTCTAATCGTCATTCAATCATTTAATCAATTCGCAAACCCTATTTCTGCTGACTGCTACTTTGAAATTTGATGACCTTGTCACATAAGTCAAATCGAATATCTGCCTAAGCGATCATGCTTGCCAATTTGGGGGAAGATTACACGATCTTAAGTTTGTTATTGCAGTGTAAGCCTTGAGCCTAAACGACACAGTGCATATTGTAGACAAAATTTGGTCTTCAACTGATTTCCCACATCTACATGGTGACAGTTACAATGGGGATTGAGAAATCAAGGAGACATCTAGTCGTCTTAAAGTTGTCTCTGCTGGCTTCCTGGAGGTCAGAGGATCGCCTTCGAGCTGCTGAGCACTGTCCATAGGTCAGTCTATTGTCTGCCACGAGTATATCTTCAGCAGCTGCTTAAACACCAACATGCAGCACAGTTTATGGCCACCCAGACAGCCCCAGCTCCAAGTTCCCAGAGCATTCGAAAAAGTCGGATCATCATCGTCATTCATTATTATTATTATTATTTACAGATTAAAATGTAAAATGCAGCAAAGAGGGTTTGGGTGATCCGGCACAGTCAGGCTTGTTAGGCTCATCATTGCAGACAGCGAATGGGACTTCTCCCAGGAAGCACTGCCTAGTCAAACCCACCCAGAACTTTTCGGAGAATATGAAGACTCTCCAACACTGCAGCCTTCTGCATTGCCTAGATTGTCAGAAGGGCTGTATTCCTGGTAGCAAACCCGGGTACTCTCCCAATGTCAGACAACAGATTGGGAGGTGCCAAACATAAGGCACCGAGAACAATGGGGAGTCGGACAACTTGGTACTTGGGATGCAAGCGAGGTCCGCATATTTGCCATGTTTTTCCTGAATCTTGTCAATCACTTAACTGTCAAAGATCAGGTTTGTTGGCCTGGATCCGTCTGAGGTCGTATACGGGCCTATTCCAAAGAGCTTTGTATTTATCATTTTCCATGACGCCCTCAATATATTCTGGGTCGTACCATGGATGGACCTCTGTGTCAAACCACAAGAATGGCGAAGACGGTAATAAAATAAACGTCCGTTATGTCGCTCAAGTTACTGTGTTTGTGCCAAAGCTGACACTGACAGTGTGTTGGACAGTCTCATTAAATTCATTGCATATTCTATATTTCATATTTACAATTTGGTTTACAATCACAATGCCGATTTGATATGGTACTTCGCTTGGTTGACACTCATTTCTGTACCGTCCAGCAGTACAGAACCATCAACAAGATCAACACTGACATTGAGATTATGTCCCACTGTGGAATGTCTTGTTTTCTTCATGAGTTTTGACATGCTTCAAAAGAGGATAATCAGACAAATAAATGTGTGTGAAAGTGCACAATACAATTCTATCATTAAGAGCCTCCAAGTTAATCAAACCACGCCCTCCCATAATAACTGGTAAATATAAGCGATTGATGGAAGAGCGAGGGTGGTGGGATCTATTGTCTGACATGATTCTTCGTGTGAGATTGCCGATTCCCTGAATTTCTTGTATCGTCCAATACCCAACACCTAAAGAATATGAAAGGACGGGTACTGCATAAGTATTTCTAGCGTTGACTTGATTGCGAGCGTTCAGCTCTGAACTCAAGATTTTCTTAAGCCTACATGTGTACTGTCCGATGTTTTTTCCTTGATATGCGCATTCTGGAGTTTGTCCCTAACCTGCATTCCCAAGTACGTATAGGCCTGACCTTCCTCGAGAAGGTCAATAACTGAGACCTGCATCTCTTGGGGCTTTCCTCCCACATTAAGCTGACACGCCGTGATATGACTGGAATACTGTTAAAAGCGGCGTTTAACACAACTCACTCACTCACTCACTCACTCACCATGCTCATTATTATGATAATTATTAGTATTATGTGAAAAGTCCAACGGGACAATGATCAAGGCATTACCCGTCAGTACAGTTTGGGTAAAGTGCTGTTTGTCGTTTCCCGCTGCACTCGCGGTTTAGGTTCTGACAGCGAAGGGTAATTGATCAGGGAGTCCCACCACCGTTGAATCAACACTGACAACTATGCCACACTCCCTCTTCTGTGAACCGTATTACCATCTTCTATAAAACGAAATATTTACTATCTTTCAGGAGTGCAGTTTCAGTTTGTCATGAAGACATGGTGCTACAAACTAAGGATTATAGTCAGTGTGATCGGGCTTGGAATCCATGATCAACATATCCTGGCATAACAAAGGGATGCTACTCTGCACAAGGAATTGCAGCACCTTAAACAGCAGTGTCACCTCTGCCCAAACTGTTATGAATTTGGGGTGAAGTCTGAGCAAACCTTATTAATCACATACATTAAAATCATATCATTTACTGCAATATGATACTCTCCCTCACATAACTGGATCAGAAATCAAATGAGTGGGTTATTCAAGATGTTCCAGTAGAACTGAGACACTTGAATGTTGTCATTTTGCTCCTAAACTGGCTGTTCGTAAATTGTTCAGGTGGGTGCTGGTGACGTGGGTGTTTGAAGGAACTGTTGGAGGTTCAGGGTTGTCGTTTGTTTGTGTATATATCAAACTTGGCTCGATGTCTCAAGGACATGAGTAAGCGAATAGTTATTTGGAAATGTTAGAAGGATGAACCACAGCGCCCTCAGAAAGCAGGATATAATTTAAGAAATTTTATATGCATTCATATCTAAATCAGAAAATTTAATTCGATATGATACCTTTCTGCATGAAGATCAGCGGACACTTCAATAGGAGGTTCAGTTGAACACCAAGCCAACTTTGACCACAAATCAAACAGGATACATGGGGCTTTGAGCTTCCTAAAATAATTTGCCATCATTTCAATCTCTTGTGAGTGAACTTCTTACATGTGGTTACACCATCGGCCCTGCTTTTATTGAGATAGCATTATTTACGTAACAAACATCATAAGTATGTTGGGGGCACGGGTGGCCCAGTCGTCTAAGGCGCCGTGATCTGCTGTGCAGGGTTGCGTCCCTTGGGCACGCCAGAAACCTATGATTGTGGGTTCGAATCCCGGTTCGCCCCGATTATGTTTCTAGGTTTGTCAGCACCGTGCTCGTGGGTTTCACCGAAGTGTTAAACGTCTGAGACCTGCATCACTTCGGACTTTCCTCCCACATTAAGCTGACACGCCGTGATATAACTGGAATACTGTTAAAAGCGGCGTTAAACCCAACTTACTCACTCATAAGTATGTTGGTTGGTTGTTGTTTAACGCCGCACTCAGCAATATTCCAGCTATATGACGGCGGTCTGTAAATAATCGAGTCTGGACCAGACAATCCAGTGATTGACATCATGAGCATCAATCCACGCAATTGGGATACACTGACAGGCATCAACCAATCAGCGAGCCTGACCACGACAAGCATAGTCGCCTTTTATTGCTAGCATGGTTTTCTGAAAACATATTCTATCCCGGATCTTCACGGATCTCAAAAGTATGTAGATATTAGGATAGATAACCAAAAAGTTAATATCTTCATATTGATATATTGTTTATTATTTTCTGCAAACAATTCAACAGTTGATAACAGGTACATGTATGTACAAAACATTGGTTTGATGTTCATTTGGCAGTGGGTGAATTCTTCTTTAGACTGGTTTCACATACAGACATCCTATTGATAAACACACACACGATCTGCAGACAGCAATGCAAATGAGTGAGCGAGTGGGTGGGAGCAAACAGTGTTTGATGTCATGTACGACCATCTTTCTGATACACCACGACACAGAGGAAGGACTGCTAAGTGTCACTTTGTTACTGACATACAGTAAACTATGGTTATAACGAACACGCTTATAACGAACTGACGGATATAACGAACTGTTTTTTTGGTCCTGTCTATTTGCTGTATATATTCCGTACATTAGCTTATAACGAACTACGGTTATAACGAATTAAAATTAGTGGTCCCTTTGAGTTCGTTAAAACCGTAGTTTACTGTAGTTTCAATACCAAATCATAACTTAACATTTTCAGTTGTGTTTTTCCATGTTCGAAAACCATATGCCAAGCACAGCCACGGGCTATTCTGAACACTTTTGTGAGAGTAAAACATTTTGTAAATCAGAGAAAAAAAGAGCCACAAAGCTCTGCAGGTAACCTGAATTATGAAGACATGTGGGGTGTTTGTGGGTGTGCAAGGTGGATATGGGTGTGGATGTGGGTGTGGGTGTGGGTGTGGATGTGGACGTGGATGTGGGTTTGGGTGTGGGTTCGGGTTTGGATTTGGGTGTGGGTGTGGATGTGGATATTGGTTTGAGTTTGGGTGTGGATGTGGGTGTGGATATTGGTGTGGGTTTGGGTGTGGATGTAGGTGTGGATGTGGATGTGTATGTGGATATTGGTGTGGGTGTGGTTGTGGATGTGAATGTGGGTGTGGGTGTGGGTGTGGATGTGTGTTAAAACATCAGGCAAAAGTATTTTTTTCCCATCCCCACCCAGAATAACAAATGGTCTGTCACTAATGATCTTAGGGCTAAAGGGTTTAAAATGACTTGATACTCATGATCCTATTTAATCATTGCATCTATCGTTGTAACACTCATTGTTTCTCCACATTCACCATGGTAATGTTCAATAAAATGCACAATACACAAGAGGGCACACTATGGATGAAGTTCATTCCTGACTTAAATCACTGACAGGAATCATTGCCTAAAACTGCCTGTAAGCAACATGTCATCAATGACAATATTCAAGCAAGAGTCACTAAGAAATATCAGTATCATACCAAAATATTTCAGAAAATATAATGGCAGCCTCACACCAGGTGAGTGACTGAGGTTTAAAGTTGTAGTCTCTGCCCTGCAACAGTGTCTAACAAATTCAAATATTCATTACTGATCTTATGATTCATTTATGGACATATAGAATTCATATTATTAATAAATGTATCTTTAAATCAAATTACTGTTGACAATCAATGTTAACTTTCTAATGATATCAATCAATTTTGAGATACATTGTAACATGATTTAGACACAAAATCACACATCACATAACTAAAGCTTCTATTAGTGATCTCAATAATTCATATTGTGTCAAATAAGAATAATTTTGTTACATGACTTTACATTACAATACAATACTGCTAGTACCAACCAATGCAGGTCAGATTTGAGTTGAGTGGTACTGATGTCTGACTATGTCTGTGAAATCCATGAAGACTCATATACCGCTCAAATTTTGACAGGGGTAATGAAATGTTTCATACTGCTTAACAGAATGTTTACTTTACAGTAACTATTTTTTAACTTGAAATGTTGCTGCAAATGTGTCACATTGATGGCAATATTGAATACTATTTGTATGACAACATCTCATAACAATGTCATATTCAGTATCTCACCTGGGCCCACTTGCACAAAGCAATCTTAGCGCTAAGACTATCATAAGCCTATGTTAAAGTATGAGAGTTACGATCATCTTAGCTCTAAGATCGCTTTGTGCAATTGGGCATTTGACACTCAGAATATTCCTATAACAAATTGAGCAGTATATAATGAAGAACTACTTTATCCATTTATTCTTCCCACACTTGTGGATAGAGCCTGCCACAAAAGGTTAATATACATATTCATACTTCTTCAATATGACAATAAACAATGACAATATACAGAAGACATTCCACCTTATTGCCATTTTGAAAAATGTGTGTCCCAAAATTGTGTATAAGAAACAAAAAAATATTTTCTGAATATTAATCATCTATATTTAGTACAACAAGGGGCCTGTTCCCAAATGCTGTGTACACACACATCATTTGGGAAGATCCTTTTTGGGGGCAAACAATACTATCCTTTCACTTCAGCTGGTACTAGTGGGACACAACTAGTCAAAAATTTAATGTAATTGCAAATTATAAAATGAAATTGTTGTTTAACGCCGCAATCTGCAATATTTGAGCTTTATGACAGTCGCCTGTATATGATCAAGAATGGACCAGACAATCCAGGGATCGATATTGCGAGCAATGACCCATACCATAAACCAAATCACCGAGTCTGACCACCAATCAATTTGGTCGCCTCTATCAACCAGCATTGGTGCCCAATACATACCCAGTAAACACAGGGATGCTTGTGTGTGAAAATGGCTTGAAAGTGACAGGATTCTGAAAAAACAATTTGACGGGTCTTGCCTAAATCAAATTTTGAACTTTGTTGAAATTTTATATGTGAACTCCCAGATGGTGACATCAACCTGAATGAATTGGCATTTGGGGCTGCAGTTTCTGAGAAAGGGTAAAAACTTACACCTGCGTCATCTACAAGCAATCACAATAAAGTCAGACCTTTTACATCCATTATACCCCTCTCTGTATCGAAACGGAGGTAACATTTTAATGTGATTGCATCTACAAGAGATGAAGTTGAACACTGATCATGAAGCCTTGAACACAACGGTAAATTGCTTAAAGTAATTATCATTCGCAAAATGTTCTCCCTTTCAAGACCATGTGGTTTATGGAAAAAAAAATTATACTCTTTGTCAATTGATATTTTTTTTATAACTATTTAAATTTCTTCATACAATTAACAAATGGATCACAAATTTGTTCAAAGCCGTTGGTGTCAGCATTGTAGTACCATGAGGGCCAAGTTTCACTTTCACCAGTCCAGCAATTACAAAGATAAATGTTATTAAGATTTTTCAAACGTTCAATCATTTTCAAATTTAGGTGAAAAAGAAACACAAGGATGCAAACATTTTGTTAGGTTTCATAAGTAAAATTTGCATCATGGTTGACAGGTGATGGCCAAAGACATCCAGGACATACGTTCAGTGATAGGATGAGGTACGTTCATGGCTCTGTTAGGCCCACTGGAAATGTCAACAGAAAACTTTGAAATGTTGGCATAAAAACTATTAAATGTGTCAATGGCTGACAAGATTATTTCATGCGAATGCAAGTTTTGGAATTTAAGCATGATCAAATACAAAATGGCAAAAATGAGTGAAAAAATGAGTGAAAAAAAGACAAATTTCCTTTCTTCCAGAGAAAATCTTAGGATGAAGAAGTCTGTGATCCAAATGGATTTTTGACCATATCTTCTCCTAAAATCAGCTTGAGTCAAAGACATGCTCTTGTTCAAATATTAGACAAATGCTTCCTGAAAATCTCTAAAATGAGCCTTTTTGACACATTTTAGCCTTACTTATGCATTTAGTGAAGTCATAATTCTCTAACCTGCAATAGTTGAAATTAACAAAAGGGAAATTCTCATATGAACACATTAAAGGTATCCCCATTTGTTAAAATAAGCACATCTAGTGGGCCAAACCAGCTCTTATCACACCTTGTGCATTTCCCAAATGATTTAAGATTTCGATATAAATAGAAGTTATTAGTTATTGTACAAAGGTTAAGTACATTTGTGAAACAAGGGAAAACATTGTGATGTAAATGCAAAATTGAAATAATCATAACCATGATATTAGTGTAGAAACAAACACACCTCACAATAATGTCAAGGATATGTGCTGTATCACTCCTGAGTATAGGAAACTGGTTCAATAGATAGTTGACTGGCTTACAGTAATGTACAACTCAACAGTCGATAGGGATACTGAGGTATTCCATACTGTCACAAAACATGACAATTAACTTCTTGAACACTATTTATGTTTCATCAACAAAAAATGGAACTGGTTACGATTCAGTTCCATGGCAAATTTAAATACTATTTGTACGACAACATATCCAAGCCATCAGTCACATTCCAACCCCGCTGGATACTCTCAGTCCCTCTATCAGCAGCTGAGTAGTATATAATCTCCATTCCTAACATTGCACAGAAATGCTATGTACAAGAGAAATCAAATATCTGTATCACAGTCACACAAGCCAAACAGCCAGAGATTCCTTACAAGAAACAGTATTTTGCTAACAAGCCTAATGACCTCATTAAATATGCAGAAAAACATAAGAGAAGACAAAACAGTCAAAATCATGTGCATAGCTGATGGGTTACAACTTACAATTCTGTTAATTATCGATGTACAAAATCACATACATTTGCCCTTTACACAACAAAACATACTGCAGTGATTTCATCAATAAGTTTACTGCTTTAATTCTGAAAATAACACTTAAACAAATGATGTGACCTGACGTTGTTCCATGGGAGTTGCAAACAAGTGTAACTGAGGACTGTCTTGAATCCGCATGTGCAAGATCATAAATTATAAAGTTTGATTGTTACAGGAATCAAGACACACTACCTTTTTACAGTTGATGTACAGTATTTAACAACAAATCCCCACACCCCTATTTGATCTTCATGATGCATGAAATGCTAACTTGACAGTACCGTAATATATGTAGTGCAATGTTGGTGAGCGAGGCTCACTGCAGCCCTGGCATCACTGATGCATTGCTGGCAGTCTCCATGTGTGCTGACTGACACAAAGTCTAATAATGAAGGCCGCACTGAAACTGTTTTGTTTAAGGATCTTTTTATGTAAATAGAATGATTGGGAGTTGATTTTAATCCTCATTGCAATGCCACTTTCAAATCTCCACACTGACAGAAACTTAATCAAGTAACAGCACTTCATGAAAAATTAATCCAGTCTTGTCGTTTGGGATATTGCAGATAAAAACAAAGGATTGTTGAAAAAAGATATATCTTGAGATTCTAATTTAACGGGGATCGGCAAGCCAGGTGGACACAACATGGATGTGGTTTGGGTGTGGGTTTGGGTTTGGATTTGGGTGTGGGTGTGGATGTGGATATTGGTGTGGGTTTGGGTGTGGATGTGGGTGTGGATATTTGTGTGGGTTAGGGTGTGGATGTAGGTGTGGATGTGGATGTGGATATTGGTGTGGGTTTGGGTGTGGATGTGGGTGTGGATATTTGTGTGGATGTAGGTGTGGATATTGGTGTGGGTGTGGTTGTGGATGTGAATGTGGGTGTGGGTGTGGGTGTGGGTTCGGGTTTGGATTTGGGTGTGGATGTGGATATTGGTGTGGGTTTGGGTGTGGATGTGGGTGTGGATATTTGTGTGGGTTAGGGTGTGGATGTAGGTGTGGATGTGGATGTGGATATTGGTGTGGGTTTGGGTGTGGATGTGGGTGTGGATATTGGTGTGGATGTAGGTGTGGATATTGGTGTGGGTGTGGTTGTGGATGTGAATGTGGGTGTGGGTGTGGGTGTGGGTGTGGGTGTGGGTGTGGGTGTGTGTTAAAAATCAGGCAAAAGTATTTTTTTCCCATCCCCACCCAGAATAACAAATGGTCTGTCACTAATGATCTTAGGGCTAAAGGGTCTAAAATGACTTGATACTCATGATCCTATTTAATCATTGCATCTATCATTGTAACACTCATTGTTTCTCCACATTCACCATGGTAATGTTCAATAAAATGCACAATACACAAGAGGGCACACTATGGATGAAGTTCATTCCTGACTTAAATCACTGACAGGAATCATTGCCTAAAACTGCCTGTAAGCAACATGTCATCAATGACAATATTCAAGCAAGAGTCACTAAGAAATATCAGTATCATACCAAAATATTTCAGAAAATATAATGGCAGCCTCGGGATCGGCAAGCCGGGTGGAAACAACAGCCTGGAACTTAACACTGGTACAATGGAATGATGACACTGGCCTGTCAGGGAGCCAGACTGTCTGACAGAGACACTGCTTCAACATCTGGCTGTGCATGAGTGAGAGAAATACAATTAGCTGGACAATTCACTTAGATGTGACACAGTCGTGAAAGAGGCAGACTGACCTTGTGTGCAGTGGAAGACTGATGTACTACTGAATAGAACTGAAGTACGTCTGGCGACAGTCACTATCATCTCCTTACATAGACACTACACTTGTGGCAGCAACAAGTAGAGAGAGTGTTGTAAGACACATGTACATATATGGATTGCAAACCTGTATCAATTTATACTACTCTACTTTCGATAAGGATACTGACAAATTTCACACTGTTATGAAGCTTTGGGGTATCAATATTGGAAAAGAATTTGTTTATTTTGACTTGAAGTGAAGGGGCAATAGTAAATACTATTTGTATGACAACATCTCCCAGCAATCAGTAATTTTCAGTTCCCAAGCTTGATACTCAGAATACCCTCATAAAAATTTGAGCAGTATATTTTATATTCACCGACAGTGAGTGAGTTGGGTTTAACGCCACTTTTAACAGTATTCCAGTTATATCACGGCGTGTCAGCTTAATGTGGGAGGAAAGCCTGAAATGATGCAGGTCTCAGACGTTTACTACTTCGGTGAAACCCACAAGCAGGGGTATGGTGCTGACAAACCTAGAAACATAATCGGGGCGAACCGGGATTCGAACCCACAATCATAGGTTTCTGGCACGACCAAGGGACGCAACTCTGCACAGCGAATCCCGGCGCCCTAGACGACTGGGCCACCCATGACCCCCACCGACAAAAGAAAGGCGAATACCATACATGTTGGTTGACATATGAAGACATATTCAAGAGATATTAGGTTGGTTTGATGCACAAACAAACATACTGTGAACCGATGCTCATGAATGCATCACATTTGACATCATAGATTCAAGACTCGAGACACACATATTGTCTCTTGTAGGATTAGCGTGTAAAGTTTGGAAATCATGTGCAGCATATTGTGAAAAGAATAAAGACGCGCTGTGGTAACACTTGACTGTTAGTTTTGTCAATAAGTGGTACACATTGGAGACATCTCTTCCTAACGTACATACATGTTCTTCTCAATATCCTTCTATGGTTTGAGTTTCTTTTGGTGGTGAGTATATAAGCTTAATCCCCTACCACCTTGGTTTACAGGCTTGTGTTACAGATATGGGCGTGGTGTGGCTAAAGTCAAGTCATATAAATATATGTGGGCATGGATGAGGGATCTGGAAGGCAAGTGGAGTGTGGGTGTGGATGAGGGGTGGGGCACAAAAGTAGGGTGTGGCATCATAATGGGCATGGGTGAGTGAGTGAGTGAGTATGGTTTTACGCCGCTTTTAGCAATATTCCGGCAATATCACGGCAGGGGACACCAGAAATGGGCTTCACACATTTTACCCATGTCGGGAATCGAACCCGGGTCTTTGGCTTGACGAGCTACCACTAGGCTACCCGACCGCCCCTGGGCATGGGTGAGGGGTGGGGCACAAAAGTAGGATGTGGCATCATAATGGGCATGGGTGAGGGGTGAGGCATGAAAGTAGATAGACTAAGGGTGTAGGTGTGGCAATGGGTTGTGGTGAGACAGTCATGATGATGCTCATAATATTGCATATGGGACAGGCTGACAGAACAAACTTATATGACAGAGCCTTCCCAGTGTCTTAGCATGAAGGAAGAATGGAAAATTAGAGATTCATAATGGTTCTCTAGCTAATGCAAACATTTGGTTCACATGTTAATCTCACTAACATGGACAGATACTATTGTGAAAAAAAGCATTGAAGCTGGACTAGGTATTGTACATTCAGACATTCTGCCATGGGCATACCTGCTTTCAAGTGCCATGCATCCAATGTCAGTTCTGGTTTGGTTCTTGCCTGCTAATCCCTGACATCATATCTTAATATTCAGAAACTGACAGGCTTCCATCTAGCAAAGACAAATGTTGACTCAACCTAGGCCTCAACACTTGTTTCCTTTCCATGGCAACACAATAGTGACAAGACTGTCTTCTCCCTCTGCTCAGCATAGACCGCAACACTTGTTTCTATGGCAACACAATATTGAGAAGACTGTCTTCTCCCTCAGCTCAGCTTGTCTCCATGACAACACAATATTGAGAAGACTGTCTTCTCCCTCTGCTCAGCATAGACCCCAACACTTGTTTCTATGGCAACACAATATTGAGAAGACTGTCTTCTCCCTCAGCTCAGCTTGTCTCCATGACAACACAATATTGAGAAGACTGTCTTTTCCCTCAGCTCAGCTTCTCTCCATGACAACACAATATTGAGAAGACTGTCTTCTCCCTCAGCTCAGCATAGACCTCAACACTTGTTTCTATGGCAACACAATATTGAGAAGACTGTCTTCTCCCTCAGCTCAGCATAGACCTCAACACTTGTTTCTATGGCAACACAATATTGAGAAGACTGTCTGCTCCCTCAGCTTACCATGCATATCACCCAAAACAGTCCCAAACACATTTCAATGGTCCAGTCATTAAATGAGTATGACAATGGAAACATGTTCACCAGCTTTGTCTGTTAAGAAAAAGAACGTCTCCAGTCTCCAGTGTGGCTATATGTCCCACATGTTATTTTTTGATGTGTGATGTCATAACACTGATACAAACACAGAAGACAATGTGGACTTGTAACACTAGGAAGGGTAGCACATCACAATGGTTGACTGTGGTTGACACAGAAGGATTGAACTATATTGTGGCAGCAGGTCATTAACTATACCAGAGGTTTCATAACAAGAATCTAGCAGAATAAGAGATGATTTGACAACACGTGACTGAACATGCTGAAAGAGAGTGACCCTCAAACTGTACTGTGTTGTGTTAACATGACAATAGAATGACTGGACCATGCCATATGGCCACTATAGTGATTTGACTGAAGGAGAGTGTCCCTCAAATATGTGGATTGACTGGACACTATGTGATGGCCAACAATTATTGAAGGAGAGTGTCCCTTTAACATGTAATGTGTTGTGTTTCAGATTTCAAAGGATTGACTGGACACTATATGATGTCCAACAATTATTGAAGGAGAGCGTCCCTTTAACATGTAATGTGTTGTGTTTCAGTCGTCAATGGATTGACTGGACACTATGAAGACCAACAATTATTGAAGGAGAGTGTCCCTTTAACATGTAATGTGTTGTGTTTCAGATTTCAAAGGATTGACTGGACACTATATGATGTCCAACAATTATTGAAGGAGAGCGTCCCTTTAACATGTAATGTGTTGTGTTTCAGTCGTCAATGGATTGACTGGACACTATGAAGACCAACAATTATTGAAGGAGAGCGTCCCTTTAACATGTAATGTGTTGTGTTTCAGACGTCACTGGATCGACTGGATCGACTGGACACTATGCAGTGGCTATCGGTCGTTTTTGTGAAGGAGAGTGTCCCTTTAACATGAACTCTGTAGTGTCAACAAAGATAATGTAGTGACTGGTCAAGGATCACAAGGAGAGTGTCCCTTTAACATGAACTCTGTAGTGTCAACAAAGATAATGTAGTGACTGGTCAAGGATCACAAGGAGAGTGTCCCTTTAACATGAACTCTGTAGTGTCAACAAAGATAATGTAGTGACTGGTCAAGGATCACAAGGAGAGTGTCCCTAAATTCCACCTCTGCTGTCCATTAGTTGATCAGAGGACATAACACTACAGTACTAGAGGGCCCCTGACTGGAGAACGGTGCCCTCGATGAGTATTGTTCTGAAATGATTACGAAAATGTAAACACTACTCTATGGCCAAGGTTGAGTCTCAGCGTGTCTTGTGTTGTACTTGAGATGACGATGCATAGTCTGGACACTGTGTGGCCAGTGGTCAGTTGACTATGGTCAGGAATGTTCCTTCGCTTGTCTTGCTGTGAATCAGCAGATCAGCAGACTGACATTTGATTTAAGAGGGTGGCCTTAGCTTGTGTAGTGCTGTTATGATGGAATGACTCTGCCAAGGGTGGCGGTCACGTGGAGGCCGATTGTCTGGAGGCTAGGAGCCTCATGATTGTCACAACACTGAGTCCAGGCAGCTGCTTACACAACACCGGGAGGCTGGACTCTCCTGCAACATGAATGAAATTACAAAAATAATTCATACCAATGAATGTATAAGAGCACCGAAACGATGTATAGGCACAGCCACAACAACAGATACAACATTCAAAGCCAAGGCTACAGGTACAACTACAACCATGGTCACAGCCACAGATAAAACCAACTGCAACTACACTGCAGCTGAAACCATGGTTACAGTAACAGCCACAGAAAAAAACCACAGGTACACCTGCAGCTAAAGCTAAAAAAAATAAAAAATTCTTGGTTCTCAGGCATCGCCGCATCATCATAAAGTCTGCCGCACATTTCGTTTTTATTTCCATTTTCAAAACAAAAAAAATCCTTAAATGTTCCGCGTCTCGAACACACGACCTCAACTGTGAAATGCTACAATACTTAAAATCAATGCGATCCAATATAACATGCAGTTATTTCCCTTTTCATGTGCACTTTTTTACTGCGCGTCTCATGTGTTATGGTCATAGCAGCAATAGAAGTTTGTGTGCTTGCTTTGCTGTTTGCAAATTTGGTCAATAAAAACATTAAATTTGCAATACAACATCACTAGACATGATGACGGTATTCAAATATATATTCCATGGTATTTGTGTACTGTATGAGGGACAATGTTTCATACGCAGAGGTTATTTGTCTCGTAAAATATGCGGGTAATCAATGCTAATTTATATACCCCGGCGATAAAGCGAATCAGAATAAAGCACATCACTAGTGCATACAAAATCTCTACATTTGCAATAAAAATGTGTTTGTCTTCCGCATTATATCAATTAAACTTGTGTCAATACAAATTTGAAATAAAACATCACTAAACATTATCATTAGCCGATTAAATTGTATTTGCTGTTCTGATTGGCATTGTTTTATATGCAGAGATTAAGATTATCATGCGTCTTGTCTTGTAAGCTAAGCCGGAAGTAGCATTCAGCTGAACACACTTTTCTCAGAATCTACCGGTGATTCGGCCAATAATATAACTTTAAAAAATGTTGATACAATGAGCGGAAGAATTGTATCTGAAACTATTATTTTATCAGGAATAATTTATTCCAATATTATGTGTAGTTGTTTACGATATACAGCTTTACAATATATATGTGAAATAAATTAATAACCATAAGCGTAGCACTTTTGTTCAGCTGATCGCCATTGCCAGAAATGGTTTCGAATGGAAGAATTTGACTTTGCGAAAAGTAAATGTTGACATATAATTGTCAAACTACAACAAGTATGACTTTCAGCGATTCAATGTATGGCCTTTATGATACATATATCCATTCTCTATCCACTTAAGTTTGTTTCAAGGCGTCAATAGCGGTAATATGATCGTGGTTGCTGTAAATAACGGTGAGATGTGCTATCTTCTGATCACTTCACATACGCTTTTGCCGAAATGAATTGAAACAATATTGAATGAAATGTTGAATAAAATTGATAAAATAGATTACCAACATAAGTCCAGATATATTATGAACTCTTTCTACAACAAGACAGTGTAATTACATGATTAATTTGAGTTTTTCAGTACGGATTTGTTGACATGGTATTTCAGGCGTTTCGTGCCCACAGTAATGTCTTTGTGTTGCGGAAAAAAACCATAAAATACTCAACCCTGTGTATAAGACCACCCACATACCCAAACACACACACCTTGAAAGTCTCCTAATTCTAGTTTTGAAAAACTCGCCTTATACACAGCGATATACGGATTTGTTACTAGTGTGTACACAACCATAAAATAAAAAGGGGCCGCCTGCCCGCATGATATTTTCATAAGTTATTGCCTGAGAACCAATTTTTTTTTTTTTTCAGGCTAAACCATGATTACAATCACAGCCACAGTCAACAGTTCAGCAAGAGACAGAAACACAGACACAGCCTCAGCCACATCTACCGGTAAAACAACAGCCATGGTTACAGCTACAGTTACAGTTACAACCATGGTCACAGCTACAGTTACAGTTACAACCATGGTCACAGCTACAGTTACAGTTACAACCATGGTCACAGCTACAGTTACAGTTACAACCATGGTCACAGCTACAGTTACAGTTACAACCATGGTCACAGTCAGTCACAGACACAGCTACAGTTACAACCATGGTCACAGTCAGTCACAGACACAGTTAAAGTTTAAACCACAGCCACCAGTTCAGTAAAAGCAACAGTGACAGTTACAATCCTCAGTCACAATCACAGCCACAGCTACAGCTATAAACACAATCAGAGCCACAGCTACAAACAACCACAGTTAGTTACGACCTCAGCCACAATCACAGCCACAGCTACAGCTATAAACAAAATCACAGCCACAGCTACAAACAACCACAGTTAGTTACGACCTCAGACACAATCACAGCCACAGCTACAAACAACCACAGTCAGTTACGACCTCAGCCAAAATCACAGACACACCAACCTTTAGCTAATACTGGAGCAATGTCTTCTGGGTGGGGGATGTCGAACCATGCTAGGAATCCCGACAGACAGGTGATCTCCTGCCCCTTCATCTCCTCCCCCTTCAGGTAACGCAGGAACAACTCCACATTGTCTGCAGGAAACACATACAGAAAACTATACCACATACCACTACATAGATTATATATCAGACTTCATAATGATACATGCAGAGCTTGCTGCAAAATGGGAACAATTAATATTCTCAAAATTGCTGCTGTGGCCTAAATGCTCAAATTGGATCAGAATTCTGTGAGCAGTTTCTACAGACACAATAGCTGGGATCATTCAAGCAAAGTTCATTTTGATTGAAAACTTTCAAAGTAAATGTCGGAAAGTGTAACAGCTAATGAAGGACATATGGACAGTCACCAAAGCGATATAACATGAGCTCACTCGACTTGACAATAAAACCTGTATCAAGAAGACTATGAGTGAGTGAGTGAGTATGGTTTTACACCGCTTTTAACAATATTCCAACAATATCACGGTGTGGGAACCAGAAATGGGTTTCACACATTGTACCCATGTCGAGAATCGAACTGGGTATTTGGAGTGACGAGCCAACGCTTTAACCACTAGGATACCCGACCGCCCCAAGAAGACTATGAGCACCTCAACACTCACCTATATGCCACTTATCCAGTGTGTCCTCTAGATGTCTCTTCAGGCACAGTAAGAACTCCATCTCCAGGAGGTGTTGTGGCTGGTCTTCTGCGGTGTGGTTGATGCGGTACCTGCTGGTGTAGTAAGCCAGCACCAACTTGAGCTGCCACACCCCGGTGGTGTGGAGCCCCTTCTGACACTGGTGGATGAGCTGCTCCAGGATGAAGTGGAGGCAGGTGGCTTCAGGCTTCTCCTGGGTCACACACTCATACACAACAGTGGACAGCTCCTGCACCGTGGACAGGTCCTGGAACAGTGAGTGAGTGTTGGGTTTAACACCGACTTAAACAGTATTCCAGCAGTGGGGGACCTGGGTTTTCGGCATGACGAGCAAACGCTTAACCACAAGGCTACCCAACCGCCACCTTGAACAGTGAGTGAGTGAGTTTGGTTTAACGCCGCTTTTAACAGTATTCCAGCAATATCACAGTGGAGGACCTGGGTTTTTGGCGTGACGAGCAAACGCTTAACAACTAGGCTACCCAACCGTCCCCTTGAACAGTGAGTGAGTGTTGGGTTTAACACCGACTTAAACAGTATTCCAGCAATATCACAGAGGGGGACCTGGGTTTTCGGCATGACGAGCAAACGCTTAACCACTAGGCTACCCAACCGTCCCCTTGAACAGTGAGAGTGTTGGGTTTAACATCGACTTAAACAGTATTCCAGCAATATCAGAGAGGGGGACCTGGGTTTTCGGCGTGACGAGCAAACGCTTGACCACAAGGCTACCCAACCGCCCCCTGGAACAGTGAGTGAGTGAGTTTGGTTTAACGCCACTTTTAACAGTATTCCAGTTATATCACGGCATGTTAGCTTAATGTGGGAGGAAAGCTCTAAGTGATGCTAGTCTCAGGCGTTTAACACTTTGGTGAAACAACAAGCACGGGTATGGTGCTGACAAACCAAGAAACATAATCGGGACGAATTGGAATTTTGTAGAATTTTCCTATTCGGAATATTCTATAAGTAATACGTTACCACTGTTATACCGAGGCTGTTGTCTCCCACAACTGCTGCTATAGCGAAATCTACCACAGAGATCTCAATTACCTCATGCAGCACGTGCGTAGCCACCTAGCTGCCATGTGACACCCTTCACTCTTGTCTCCTGCGAGAGCAAGTGCTCGGGGGACGGACGGGCGGGCAGCAGCCCAGTGGTAACGTATTACATATAGAATATTCCGAATAGGAAAATTCTACAAATTACATTAAGTAATACGTTACCACTGTTATACCGAGGCTGACTACCACAGTAGGCGGTGGGGAGCACCTACAACCCGAATCCTGACTGCTAGCGTTCCTTCCGACCAGCGGAAGTAAACACCAAGGCGGAAGCACTCGATGCGCATGCACCTAGCTAGGCGTTACCCTATAGGAATACCAAAGCACTGTCAAGCGCATACCGTAAGGCTCAATCGTCATTGCCAAAACGATTGGTGACTCCAAACGGCCCCACTGGATAGGTATTTCATCGCCGCAGCGGATGAGAACACTGTATCCGCGTGAGCTTAATCTTAGATCAGGTTAAACAGTCGAAAAGAGGGAAATTAATTTCATTCAGACCGTATATCCCAGAGCAAGCCTACTTAAAGTATGCATTAGGCGCGTGACCTAATTCCAGTATTTGTAAGCATGCATCACAAGGTTGGGATACACGACAGACAATTAAAGACATAATTGTCAAAATACAAATAAGGACAAAGCACACAAAAGCCGCCCTCACCTGTGGTGTGAGTGCGCTGGTTTGCGGGACCCCAACTCCTGTACCCACGGCAGTGGGAACATTGGAGTAGACCCAGATTGACCACCGTGCAAGGTCAGACGCCTGAGGAGTTCGGAATTGCGCTGGGCACACCCCTTAGGTGCCCGCTTGCGCCGCGATCCGCGGGCCAAGACGGTGCACACTCTCCACGACGGCATCAGCGACCTGTTTGAGGTAATGATTGGCAAAAACCGAGTCAGAACGCCAGTAACAACCTCGTAATATTCTGCGAACAGAGATATTCGAGTGTAGGGCAAATGTTGCCGCTAGCGCCCTGATCTCGTGCGGGTTTGACCCCGCTACCGGTAACCCCCGAGACCGGTACGCCAGATTGATGACAGAACGAAGCCACAACGCAATCGAGTTGCGAGGTATGTCAACCGTGCGATTAGGGTTACACGATATGAACAGACGGTCACGCCCTTGTCTACGTCCATTCGAAGCCTTAAGATAATACTTAAGGGCCCTAACCGGACACAGCGCTCTGTCCTCAGTATTAGCAGGATGTAAGATTTCTTTGAGTGATCTTACAGTGAATTCTCTCTCCGTTTGCCCGACTCTCTGATTCTTGGCGACGAAGCCCATGAGCAGGCCCAGGCGGACCGCTCCTTCGTCACCCCTATCGAATCGTACCTTGGCGACATCGAGTGCATGAATTTCGGATACACGTGCCGCCGTGGCAAAGGAGAGGAGAAATGCTGTCCAAGTCACATGCCGGAACGAAGCACTATGCAAGGGTTCATACGGAGCTTCCGTAAGTGATTGCAACACTAGGGAAAGATCCCAGGCCGGTGCCCGAAGGCGGCCCTTCTTAAGATCGTGCTGTTTGAAACCCTTGATAATACCCCGTATCACCGGCTCTTTGGAGAGACTGGTACCCATAGCAACGTCCCGTACCGTAGCAACGGACGAGACATAGTTGGCAATGGAACCCCCGGAGAGTTTCCGGGTCTCTCGCAAGTGAGACATGAAACGAGCAATATCCTGCACAGATACCTTATCTGGCGAATGAATGTGATGTTTACAACACCACTTCGTGAAAATAACCCAACGTGCATTATACACCTTCTGGGTAGAATCACGATGCATACTAACGTATGCCCGAGACGCCCGGCGAGAAAAAACTTTACTCCTCAGACGCTCGGTGACAACATCCACGCGTGCAGATTGAACTGCCCTGCGTTTGGATGAAGCTGACGGGTGTGAGGGTGGATCAAGAGATCCGGTCTCACAGGCAGTGGAAGTGGCGACTGCGTGACCTGGGTCAGCAAGTCGGGGTACCACGATCTGTTCGGCCACATGGGCGCGATCAGTAACATTCGACAGCGAACTCCTCGGAGCCGGCTTAGAATGTGTGGTATCAACGCTGTCGGCGGGTAAGCATAAGCGACCAAGCCCGTCCAGTCTAACGCGAGAGCATCGTGATCGATGGCCCTCGGGACCGGGACTGGTGATACAAACAACGGGAGTTGATTGTTGAACCGCGTTGCGAACAGGTCGACCATCGGACGACCCAAACGTTCGCACAGCCACTGAAACACTACTGGGTTCAGCATCCACTCTGTGGGGCTCGGATCCTGAGGCCTCGATAGAGCATCGGCCAGTACGTTCCGCACACCTGGGATGTGACGGGCGCGTATCTGGCACGGGACACTGTCCACCAGAGCGTAAAACTCGAACGTGAGATCGAGCAGCGAGTGACTGTGGGTTCCCCCCAGTTTGTTCACATAGGACACTACCGTCGTGTTGTCTGTCGCCAGCATGAGCCGGGCGTCGACGAGACGATGCTTCCAGTGATTGACTGCGTTGATCACTGCCTTGAACTCGAGACAAGTGATGTGAAGACCTAGTTCGTCTAAGCACCACAGCCCCGAGCTCACCTCCCCCTTTAGATGGGCGCCCCAGCCCACTAGAGAGGCGTCTGTATACAGGGTCAACGTGGCCCGGTAGGGCCGCATAGAGACTCCTGATAAGACAATGTAAGGGACCGTCCACCACTCCAGATGCGGTCGGAGCCGATCCGGGAGGGCGACGGTCGCACTGTTCACCTCCGTTGCTAACAACTGGATTAAAAACCGTTGCAGCGGGCGGAGTTGGAGACGACCCCGTGCGGTGCAGTCCTGGGCTGATACAAGTAGCCCTAACAGCTGTTCCCAAAAGTGAACAGTCTGTTGCACCGCTAAGACTTTGGCAATCATCGCCTGAATTTTGTGCCACCGGTCTGGGGGGACAAAGAGGCGATGGGACACCGTGTTGAACCGACCTCCGATGAACAGCAAGTTCTGAGAAGGGGTTAACTCGCTCTTGGGGAGATTGATAATCCACCCAAATTGCTCCAAGAGCCGACGTGCGAAATCGAGATGGCGTGACAGGGTGTCCGTCATTCGATTTGCTACTTGCGAGTCGTCCAGGTACGCGAAGTACCGGACACCCCTCCTGTGGAGGAACCCCACTATGGGGGTGGTTAACCGGGTGAACAGCCAGGGAGCGGACGTGTGAATCATTCTGAGTTCGGCACTGTCCTACTTGGGAACGAGAAATATCCTGGAGTAAAACCCCGGTGTTATTTCTGGTAGAGCTAACTCCCGTACTGCCCCTTCTCCACCAACCTGCCGATGGCATCGGCAAGGATGGGAAGATCGGTTTCCGAATCGAAACCTGCCAACGGGGCAACGGTGAGCGGCGGATTCGCTTTGAGATCAAGCCGATAGCCGTACCGAATCGTGTTGACCACCCACGGGTCGTCGAACACTTGTTCCCAATACTCCCAGTAAGTCTGGAGTCTGGCTCCCACTGGGGAAGGAGAGGGGGCCCTGACAGGTTGCGACAGGCGCAACTGTCCAGGGCCAAGTGACTCGGGTTCGCCTAAGGGCCAACCGAAGTTGGCGCTGTCGGCATACGAACCCCTCCAATGAGAGTCACCTGGAGGGGCCCTTGCCGTCCGTCGACGACTTGGGCTTCCCCCAGTTCCCCGTTTCGCGCGAAAGGGCAGCTGATTGCCCATACCGGAGCCCTCAGGGCGGGGCTACTTCCCAGAGGAAGAAGAACCCGACCCCTTAGACCTACCGGCCGCAGCAGCCTGGGGCGCGCTCCGGGTAGGAGCGGCACCCAGGCGCCTATGCAGGGACCCAACAAGAGCAAGTGTGTGCCGAGAGTACTCGGCAACGTACTCCAGGGAAGCATTTAAACTGAGCAGGCAGTTGTAAATGCGCTGGTCACGGTCCGTGGGAGAACCTTCGACCAGACGGGCCGCTGCAGCCAAGTAAGTGTCTCCGTGAGACATGGAGTGCCGAGCGAGGGCGTCCAGCTGGTGCAAGGTAGCTTGCGTTACCGTAGCAGCCGGTGGGGCACGGACACCCAACCGCTCAACATGGGCCTCCGCGGTAGGACCAGCCTCGGGAAAGGCAAGGTCATGTACCGGGAATAAACCCTTTCTCCACGACGTCGGAGGCAACGGGAGACCCCGACCGGAGGCCGCCGCGAAGGCGTTCTCCAAGGAAGGCTTGAAACCGCGCAGCAAGGTTGATGCGGGGAAAGCCGAGTCGTGGATTCCCCGCGGTACCGGCCGGGGCATGTCCTCAAAGAGGTCATAAACCATGGCCACGCGGTCCTAAACCGATAGCGGGAGCAACGGTTCGGGGGAAGGACCGGTGACCACGGGAGCCGCCGCCGTACCGGTGGACCCCGCGTCCGACCCCGCGGCCACCGAAGTGGCCGGGGACGGAACAGCCAGCGGCCTATCCTGAGATAAGGCCGCCAGCTTGGAGTCCACAAGTTATGCAAGTAATGCAGCGACGGAATCCCCGGACAGCACACGGGCCGCCAAGAGATCCGCCGCTTTACCGGTGGACCCCGCGTCCGACCCCGCGGCCACCGAAGAGGCCGGGGACGGAACAGCCAGCGGCCTATCTTGCGATAAGGCCGCCAGCATGGAATCCACAAGTTTCGACAACAATGCGGCGACGGAATCCCCAAACAGCCCGAGGGCCGCAAGGGGATCCGCCGCAGCCGAGGAGGTGGTACCCGCACGGGGACCCCGACCGGACGAACCGGCCACCACAGGGGTGGAGACGGACTGTACGTACAGCCGGTACCGCTCAAAATCCGCAGGCCCCAGACCTTCGCACAGGATGCACCGGGTGTCCCCGCAAGGAACCCTGCACCGCGGGCAACGAACGTGGGGATCCCGGGACGACAAAAACTTTCTGCACACCCCATAACTCCGAGAAGCAGGGGTAGAGGGGGTGGATACTGGGGACATATCCATGTCAGACATTGATTGTTTGCTATAAACAAAGAACAAAACATGGTTACAACGCACGCACCACAATGATTCACAAACGAACATTTTCACAAGAAAATAAACGAGCAATGTGAACATATAACATACACATATAACTTTTATTAAAGAAATAAGTTATGTTAACCCCCAAAACATACAAGAACAGGGGAAACGTAAAACACAACGTGCATACGCGAACCCCGCAAGTATATAGAAAAAAGGGCGGGAAAAATTTTCCGTTTGGCGGGAAAATTATAACCAAGCGTAGCTACCGCAACGCCCCATAAAAGCACAGTTTATTAGAGAATAAACTATAATAAATATCACCAAATCTTCAAGGAACGCTTCAGCAGGAGAAAACACGTCTTGCTAAGCAGACGAAGGAGACAAGAGTGAAGGGTGTCACATGGCAGCTAGGTGGCTACGCACGTGCTGCATGAGGTAATTGAGATCTCTGTGGTAGATTTCGCTATAGCAGCAGTTGTGGGAGACAACAGCCTCGGTATAACAGTGGTAACGTATTACTTAATGTAATTGAACCCACAATCATAGATTTCTGGCATGTCCAAGGGACGCAACTCTGCATGCACAGCAAATTGCGACGCCTTAGATGACTGGGCCACCCGTGCCCCATCATGGAACAGGTATTGCTCGTTGTGGGAGGAAAGCCTTAAGTGATGCAGGTTGATAATTACCAACATCACGAGCATGGCTATGACCAAGAATTATAATCAGGGAGCAACCTGTGATCAGGGGATCCTAGCATGACTGAGAAACGCAACAATGACATCATCCACAATTACGATATGACTTCATCCATTGTTCATAATGTCACAAATTGATTAAATTACATCATCTGAACAATAGGGTCTCCTCAGTGAAGTTTATCCGTAGGGCTGACATTTCAAATATTTTCCCTTAATTTTCTCTCTTATGATGTCAATGAGTAATACATGAAATAACATACTTTAACAAATCGGAATTATGGATTATCCGTCCCTCGTGAATGAATGCTGTCAATGTTAATCGTTTGCCCAAACCTCGGGATTAACACCATTCATTCCCTCCAGGCAGATAATCCGTATTTCCTCATAGCTCATTGCTTATTCTCAATCTGTCATGCTTCAAACCTTTGGGCACAACACACTGGAGAGATGCAAGGGGTTATAATGAAACTAAGTCTGAATGTCTGCCCTAAGACGCTTCCAGTCTCATTGCTTAGTCATTAGCAACAAGAACATTACAGTAACAAAATGAGCAACTCATTGTCTTGACTCACCATGTCCTCTTTGGACTTGAGGAAAAACTCTGCTAATGCTATAATCCGTGGGTCCGATGTGAAAGACTTGATGATGTTTGGCTGGTAACAATACAAACATACATGAACTGATAAATGAAGCAATACTCTTTCAACAAACGTTAAGTGCAACATGTCTGTCCAGTTTACACAGGAATACATGGGTGTTAATAGGGCTGTAACGATCAATCAAACTTGATGCATTGCAATCGTCCATGGTGTGAGGCATTGATGCATTAAAAGATTAATAGTTAACAACAATGCTGCGCTACACAATCAATAGTATCAATAGACATAACAGGAAGATTTATTTATTGTTTGTTGTTTAATGCCGCACTCAGCAATATTCCAGCTATATGACGGGAGTCTGTAAATAATCGAATCTGGACCAGACAATCCAGTGATTGACATCATGAGCATTGATCTACGCAACTGGAATACAATGACATGCAACAAGCAAGTCAGCGAGCCTGACCACCCAATCCTGTTAGTCGCCTCTTAAGATAAGCATATTTGCCTTTTACGGCAAGCATGGGTTGCTGAAGTCCTATTCTACCAGAAAGAAAAAAACCTGTTATTTATTTACCTTTCTATCAATTCTGATACAAATGCACATTGTTTGAAGAGACACATGGGTATCCATTCAGAAAATATAATAATTTATCAGACAATAATCTGAGTTTTGTTTGTTTTTAGTTGTTTAATGGATCACTCAGCAATATTTCAGCTTTATGAAGGTGGCCTGTAAATAATCAAGTCTGGACCAGACAATCCAGTGATTAATGTTGTGAACAATGCTCCTCGCCGTCATAGTACGATGTCACACAATTAACCTGGTCACCGAACCTGACGACCTGATCCATCTAGTCGCCTATTACAACCAGCATAGGTTGCTGGGGGCCTATATTCTAACCCTAAATCCCTAAACAGCTTAACAGAAGCACCTGCATCAACTCTCTAATAGCCTCCGAGCTAAATGTTTGGCTTTCTCATCATGTGGAATAACTAATACTGCAATAGTGTAAATGGGAATGTGTACTGACCTTATTTGAACAGTGACATGAATGGTCCGAAGTGAGAGATTTAGCAAGCATACTGCGATAACCCTGCAAACACAAGAACAATATCTGGATACTGGTGTTCGACACTGTTATTAGGGCTGGGACGGGTAACTCGGGTACCCGGGACGGGTAACTCGGGTACCCGGGTCGGGTGGGTACTGAGTAGGACCCGGTACCCACAGGACTACCCGGACCCGTGGTTAGTCATGTGATATATTGTTTAAAGACAAAAATTATCTAGAACTCTATGCTTACACCACAAGTCACTAATGTTCGCATTTCTTTCTTACTATATGCACCCATTCCCTCTGACTTTTCATATGGTTGAGTAAAGATATAACTTCAGTCACTTTCAGTGTATGCATGACCAGATCGTTTAATACATGTATCTAAATACATTTTGCAAGTGCTGTGGTAAAAAAATCTCAAACGGACATTTTGTATCTCTTGAGACCTACAGAGGGTACCCGGGTAGGGTCGGGTAATAGGGAGATAGGTACCCAGGTAGTTAATTTGGACTCGTCCCAGCCCTAACTGTTATATCACTGCTAAAATCTAAGTAAGGCTAATTTACCAGAGAAATAGAGAATCTCACTCAAGTGTTTTTTATATCAAACTTCCCAATACGAGTCGGTAAAAGTTCCAAAATCATTCCTACAACTTTCTTTTCAGTTTGTATTGCGTCTTTTGTTTGTTTGTTTGTTTGTTAACACCGTACTCAGCTATATTCCAGCTATATGATGACAGTCTGTAAATAAATCAAGTCTGGACCAGACAATCCAGTGACTGACATCATGAGCATCGATCCACGCAATTGGGATATAACATGCATCAACCAAGTCAGCAAGCCTGACCACCCGATCCAATTAGTCACTTCTTAAGACATGCATTGTCGCCTTTAATGGCAAGCATGGGTTGCTGAAGACCTATTCTAATCCGGATCTTCACGGGTATTCAGTTAGTAAACTGTCATAACCAGTCTTGAGTGTAAACAGTATAGTTTACAAGATTAAGTATCCGAGAGACTAGTGATGTCATTCGATTGTGACATCATGGTAACCGAAGAAGTCACAATGGTCTGCAAAGCATCATCATACAATTTCATTGAAGCAATATTTCCTAAGGCATATCGCTTGATCTCACCCAAACAATATCTCCTATCGAAGCCAGTTTGGGATGATAAAAATAAAAAACCTGGAAAAAATAAAGAAAATTGTCTTGTTTTGCATGATTAATCAAACACTTCTCCAGGAAAGCAGTTGATTGGTGCTTCAAAAAAACAATAAATTCTGAGACCCAGGGAGAATGGTTTCACACTTTAAAAAGACAAGGCTAGACTGCACAGACTAAGGTCACTATAGCAGATTCAGGCCTCCATATTTGGCCCTCGATCTGGACATGCATCATGTGAGAAGAGAGAAGTGGCATTTAACGTTTTATTTCATGCATACATGTGTGTCTGCTTGTACTCATGCCAGTTAAATCGTTAATAATACCAGCCCACCTAGATACCATTCCGCAGCTTAACATGGTATATCCCACTCAGACACATAATACCGATTCCGAGGTGGCCAGTCCTTGTTTTATCTTAATGCTGTTCGCCAGACGAGGAAACAATAAGCACCATTTTTTTAAACGATTTTTGGTATGATGCGGCCTGGGATTCAAACTACCGACCTTCAACTCTCCAGGCAGATGCAACTATCCACTACACCACGGAGGTGGTCCTGGAACATGTAAACAATCAGGACGAACTATTCAGCACTACAAAGGGAGATTGTATCCATCCACAAAACAGCATGCTATATCAGACCTGGAGCACACAGACCAAAGACTACAGCCAATGAAATGAATCGTCCATCTTTCACATGGAACTTTCACCAACCTGTGGGTCTTCCATGTAAGACAGATGTCCGGCCCTCTGCTTCACACTGAGTGTACCATTCTTCTGGAGCAGAGCCCTGCACAACAAACATGGATGTAAGCCACCTACACCACTGTTACACAAATACAGCATACTGAACACAGTGGTTACTCAATGACCAGGGCCCCTATGTACACAGCGATCTTAGCGCTAAGGTGATCGTAACTAACATACCTTAACATAGACATACGACAGTCGTAGTGCTAAGGTTGTTTTGTTCAACGGCACAGTGGGATGTATCTAGGATTTCAAACCAAGTGCCTTTGGCAGGCAAACCATATTGGAATTAATCAGTATTTATCATGACCAGCAAATGCTTTGACCATGAGACTAACCTATTCCCACGCACAATTTCCTGAACACATTAATGTACACTTCAACCACAGTAAGTTCTAACTGTTAACCTTCTTCATGGAATATGTTTATTTTGTATCCCGTGCTAGATCATGTAGATGTTACATTCATCATGGCTACACAACAAAATGGTCATAGCCAAACAAACAACAATTTGTGAAATAAACAAAATGAAACAAAAGCCTTCCTGTTTAAAAGTGGTTTTACTTACATGATAGTGTTCCAGTTTTTGTCGACACGGAATGTAACAGGCCAATATCTGGGCCCCAGTACCTTGATCTGTAACACAAGTCATTTAACATGGTGTTGAGGCTTACTGAAAACGACCGACTAAAGAGTCGGGGTATGTTTAACGCTATTAGGTGTCGTTAGTACAGTGCAACTCTGTTAATCCAAACAGGTTCAAAGTGATTACCACATTTATGAATAATGGGTACACAGTAATGTACTTTTAATAGTACATTAATGTTCCCAACACTAATCATCTAGATTACAGGGTTTCTGGACTAACAAGGTTCTGTGTATAGAGTATCAGAGCACTTGATGGATCACAATACTCTCTTGTATCAGGCTAAATTCCTTTCACAATGTAAATGTTGTCATCATGTACCTACAAATGATCATTCATATCCACTTGGTGATAAACAAATGGAAAATGACTTGCAGCCTGCTCTGAATTTCTATTTACCCATGTCCTGGCTGACTTCATGTGTCACCATATCCTGATGGATTACTGCCATACTGTTGGCCACTTTAAGGGCTACTCATCGCCTGATTAGAAATTGCAGGTGGATCACTACCTCACCTCCTCATTTAGGTCAACTTGGATCACTACCTTAATAAGGTCAATTTGGATCACTACCTTGATAAGGTCGACTTGGATCACTACCTTAATGAAGTCAACTTGGATCACTACCTCAATATGGTCGACTTGTATCACTACCTCACCTTAATAAGGTTAACTGGAATCACTACCTCAATAAGGTCAACTTGGATCACTACCTCAATAAGGTCAACTGGGATCACTACCTTAATAAGGTAAACTGGGATCACTCCCTTAATAAGGTCAACTTGGAACACTACCTTAAAAACATCACCCTGGATCACTACCTTAATAAGGTTGACTTGGATCACTACCTCAATCAGTTCAACTTGGGTCACTACCTTAATGAAGTAAACTTGGATCACTACCCTAATAAGGTCGACTTGGATCACTACCTCAATGGAGTAAGCTTCGATCACTACCCTAATAAGGTCAACTTGGATCACTACCCCAATAAAGTCAACTTCGATCACTACCCGAATAAGGTCATCTCAATACGCTCAATTTGGATCACTACCTCACCTCCTTAATACCATCAACCTTGATCACTACCTCACCTTCTAAATACCATCAACCTTGATCACTACCTCACCTTCTCAATACCATCAACCTTGATCACTACCTCACCTCCTCAATACCATCAACCTTGATCAATACCTCACCTCCTCAATACCATCAACCTTGATCACTACCTCACCTCCTCACTACCATCAACCTTGATCACTACCTCACCACCTCAATACCATCAACCTTGATCACTACCTCACCACCTCAATACCATCAACCTTGATCACTACCTCACCTCCTCAATACCATCAACCTTGATCACTACCTCACCACCTCAATACCATCAACCTTGATCACTACCTCACCTCCTCAATACCATCAACCTTGATCACTACCTCACCTCCTCAATACCATCAATCTTGATCACTACCTCACCTCCTCAATACCATCAACCTTGATCACTACCTCACCTCCTCAATACCATCAACCTTGATCACTACCTCACCTCCTCAATACCATCAACCTTGATCACCCTCACCTCCTCAATACCATCAACCTTGATCACTACCTCACCTCCTCAATACCATCAACCTTGATCACTACCTCACCTCCTCAATACCATCAACCTTGATCACTACCTCACCTCCTTAATACCATCAATCTTGATCACTTCCTCACCTCCTCAATACCATCAACCTTGATCACTACCTCACCACCTCAATACCATCAACCTTGATCACTACCTCACCTCCTCAATACCATCAACCTTGATCACTACCTCACCTCCTCAATACCATCAACCTTGATCACTACCTCACCTCCTTAATACCATCAATCTTGATCACTTCCTCACCTCCTCAATACCATCAACCTTGATCACTACCTCACCTCCTCAATACGATCAACCTTGATCACTACCTCACCACCTCAATACCATCAACCTTGATCACTACCTCACCACCTCAATACCATCAACCTTGATCACCCTCACCTCCTCAATACCATCAACCTTGATCACTACCTCACCTCCTTAATACCATCAATCTTGATCACTACCTCACCACCTCAATACCATCAACCTTGATCACTACCTCACCTCCTCAATACCATCAACCTTGATCACTACCTCACCTCCCCAATACCATCAACCTTGATCACTTCCTCACCTCCTCAATACCATCAACCTTGATCACTACCTCACCTCCTCAATACGATCCAGCTCTGGAAGGATGCAGGGAGCCATGATCCTGTAGTTGACATTCTTGTACGAGACACAGTCCTTGAACTTGATCTCCAGAGGGACATAACAGATGTGGCCCGTGTCCACATCTCGGGGCAGGACAAGCCTCGGCTCAGCTGCCAACACGTACAGGTGGCGGAATGCTTGAAGGTGATACCTAGAACAGACAGAACCACAAGGAATATTAAATATTACAGGGTCCGTAAATAATTGAGTCTGGACCAGACAAACCAGTGATTGACATCATGAGCATCGATCTACGCAATTGGAATACAATGACATGCATCAATCAAGTCAGCGATTCTGACCACTTGATCCAGTTAGTCGCCTCTTATGACAAGCATAGTCGCTTTTTACGGCAGGAATGGGTTGCCGAAAACCTACTCGCTACCTAGTATATCATGAAGTACTCAGTCCAGAATGTCGTCGTAGTATACCTGTTGTCATTACTGTGAGCTGGGTAGATGGGGAAGAAGGCACACAGCAGTGCTCCTATAGCCTCGGGCTTTGTGCTCAGTGTGTACCTGAAGACATAACACAACGGTATCTTCAAAATATGGTCACATAAACTAATATATATTCTTTTGAAAAAAGATTCAGTAAAATTTATTTAAGAATTAACAAAGTTACAGTTAGTACGATTTGGGTGGACAGCACAAAAACACAAAGCAAATTTCTTTTTAGTTATCTGTCAAGGGTACCTCATTATAAGCTGTTTCTATTTTTAACATTTTACTTGCCACCAACCAGTAAGAGCAGCCCGGTAGACATGGCTTTGTGAGAACAAACCCCACTCAGTGTTACCTGCCACCACCCAGGAAGAGCAGCCCGGTAGACATGGCAATGGCTATGTGAGAACAAACCCCTATCAGTGTTACCTGCCACCACCCAGGAAGAGCAGCCCAGTAGACATGGCTATGTGAGAACAAACCCCTCTCAGTGTTACCTGCCACCACCCAGGAAGAGCAGCCCAGTAGACATGGCAATGGCTATGTGAGAACAAACCCCTATCAGTGTTACCTGCCACCACCCAGGAAGAGCAGCCCGGTAGACATGGCTATGTGAGAACAAACCCCTATCAGTGTTACCTGCCACCACCCAGGAAGAGCAGCCCGGTAGACATGGCTATGTGAGAACAAACCCCTATCAGTGTTACCTGCCACCACCCAGGAAGAGCAGCCCTGTAGACATGGCAATGGCTATGTGAGAACAAACCCTTATCAGTGTTACCTGCCACCACCCAGGAAGAGCAGCCCGGTAGACATGGCTATGTGAGAACAAACCCCTATCAGAGTTACCTACCACCACCCAGGAAGAGCAGCCGGGTAGACATGGCTATGTGAGAACAAACCCCTATCAGTGTTACCTGCCACCACCCAGGAAGAGCAGCCCAGTAGACATGGCTATGTGAGAACAAACCCCTATCAGTGTTACCTGCCACCACCCAGGAAGAGCAGCCCGGTAGACATGGCTATGGACATGTGAGAGCCATACATCATGTAGGAGTACTGGGGACCAACTCTTTTCCTCAACATGCGACATATCCTCATCACCTCCAGGTTCCCTGTGCCAGCCATCACCTGCAAACCAGCAGTGCCATATCACTTGAAGGTCAGACAACTTCACTCAGGTCACGTAACCATCTTTATTATAAAGATTAAAGATAAAAGACATACATCATTCCAGTTTCCTGTATCATAATGCTACCATGGTTACACAAGCATACATGAGTGAGTTTGGCTTAATGCTGCTTTAAACAGTATTACATTTATATCACGCTGTGGCAGCTTGATGTGGCAGGAAAGCCAGAAGTGATGCAGGTCTTAATTCATACCACTTTGACGAAAAGCATGAGTAAGGTGCTGTTAACATAATCAAGGTAAATCTAGGATTCGCACAGTGATCCTAGGTTTCTGGCATGTATAAAGGATGCAACTCTCCACAGAGATTTGTGGGGCATTATACAATTTGGTCACCTGTGCCCCCAGTTACACAAGAGGCGATGCTAAGAACACTTGCCACATGGCCCCAGACCTCAGGTTCTAGACAATACATTTACTAAGACTTAAGAAGCAAACTTGACAGTCCTACGTCACATTGCTCTAGTTCTCACCATGGCTAATCCCGTGAGTATGACACACAGTCCATTCTCCACAGAGCTCTTGCCTGCCTGTTCACAGTAGCTGGGGACAGACAACGCCTGGAGACAACGCTTCATACAGTCCATCTGTAGAAGAGAATATGTCAAACTTAACACACAGCATCATGGCAGAAAAACACAAACATGTCTTACACACTTAAAGTAAAGTTGTACAATTATCACCTTCAAAGGGTCACCATGTATGAATCAGTGAATGATAACTTTACACTACAACTGTATTCCAGACTGTACAATTTCAATGTATTTTCATTCATCATTTTTTTCTATTTATTACACACAACTCCATTGAGGCTTAAAAAAATTAAATAATTGGTCCTCAGGCTTTTGAAAATATAGTGTGGGCAGGTTGTTCAAACTAGTATGTAACCAAATAAACAGTTGTGTTCAGTAAACCTGGGAAGGGCCTCCCTACATAAATATATTCCTTGATGAGTAAAATAATGGAATACAGTATTTGACTACAAGTGAGTGCATAATACAATGAGCTTCGATTTTATTTCACGTGAAATTGTTTACACTAGTTTTGGTGAAATCATGTATGAATGATCGGCAAATCACATCGACTCGCCATGAATTCGACTTGAAACAAACACTTGTCGTTACAAGATACAAAGTCTTCGGGCTTCCTATCTTCCTATCACAGTATTGTTATTTCTTTTCAGTTATGCTATGGGCCATGACATTAAGTATTTTAAAAATAAATCACCTCCAGATTGGGGAGAAAATGTGTCTGAACAGCTGATTGCTATTTCCAGCATATTTTATGAGACAAATGCACATGCAATCTTAATCTCTGCATATGAAACATTGTCCGGCATACAGTACATAAATACAATTGAATTTGTAAATCATTATGTCTAGTGACGTCTTATCATAAATTTCATGTTTTCATTGACCATATTTGCTAATGGCAAAACAAGCACACACACTCTTACTGCCGCCATGACCATAACACGAGATGCGCAGTAAAGCAGTGGGCATGTAAAGGGAAGTAACTGCTTGCTATATCGGATCACATTATTTTTAGTATTACAGCATTTCACTCACTGCCGGGGTCATGTGTTCAAGACGCAAAATATTTAACGATGTATATTTGGGTGTGTGTGTGTGTGTGTGTGGGGGGGGGGGGGGGGGGGGGGGTGAAAAAGGAATAAAAACGAAATGTGAGTTGGACTTTATGATGATGCAGGCGGTTCCTAAGAACCAACACATTTTCTTTAGCCCTATACAAATAAGAAGAACATATTAGAGGTTAATGTGGGATAAAAGCAACAAAGTGAGTGAGTGAGTGAGTGAGTGAGTGAGTGAGTGAGTGAGTGAGTGAGTGAGTGAGTGAGTGAGTGAGTGAGTGAGTGAGTGAGTGAGTGAGTGAGTGAGTTGGGTTAATGCTATCCACTACACCACGGAGGTGATCCTGGAACATGTAAACATTTAGGACGAACTATTCAGCACTACATAGGAGTGAGTGAGTTGGGTTTAACGCCGCTTTTAACAGTATTCCAGTATTTAATGTGGGAGGAACGCCCGAAGTGAGGCAGGTCTCAGACGTTTACCACTTCGGTGAAACCCACGAGCACGGGTATGGTGCTGACAAACCTAGAAACATAATCAGTGCGAACAGGGATTCGAACCCATAAATCATAGGTTTCTGGCGTGCCCAAGGGACTCAACTCTGCACAGAGAATCGCGGCGTCTTAGACGACTGGGCCATACATGCCCCTCCAGAAGCAGTGAGACAGACTGCAGAACATTAATCTTTGACACATGAATTGTGATTGGAAGATGTAATATTATCATAAATAGGATCGTAACACCCTTTGTAATTGGATGTTTTCATAACTTCCTTTTCCTCACTGATTATAATGGCGGATGTTAACATATTGGACAAATTCTTGGAGGTTGCATTCAATGACTATTGGTCACAAAAGACATATTACACACCTGAAAATAAGTGACAACTTCAAATAGGACAAACAAAAACATATTTCATGTAATTGAATTAAAGAAAAAGTGGTTCGAGACCTTTTGTACATTGTTACTGACATGTGCGAAGCTGTGAAATACCTGCCACCGCACTGAGCTCTGTACTTACTAGAGTATTGTAAGCAGTCTGGTTGGCCGATCCAGCAAACTTGAGACTGAGCGCCATGCATGCCCCGGCAACTATGTTACAGTAAGCTTGGCTGCAAAAACACATACACAGAGTAACAGCAGCAGTAGAAGCACCTTCAACCCATCACACACTGGAACGTGCTGGAGCAGTAGTAGTATCGGGTAGCTCTACTTAGCACTTGTATTACCAGAAGGGCATTATCCAGGCCTATCAACTCTGAATGAAGAAGCCTGATTCTCTTGGATACAGAAAACAAGTGATCCAGGATAACTTATCTGGCTTGTTTACTAGATATACAACTAGAGATTCTGATTTTGTTATCTACTTTTTATTTTGTACTCATCCTTCTGAAAGTGTACTTGCCCAACAATCCAACTGTATTTGCCCCGCCACCCACAAAAAAATTTGACAGGTCACCATCGGCAACCAGTCGTTTACATCAACAAAATTAGCGACGTATTGATTACCTCCCTTGGTAAACTGGTTTCAGTGCAAGACACATGCGCAACACTATAATTTGTTGATAAACACAAAGCCTATTACTTGATGATATAAGTGACATAGTATTTCATAGTTGTTTGCGAGTACACGTTATGAAAAGATATTATATCTTTATGTTTCGTCACAAATTCCAATAACTGTGATAAATAATAAAATGTATTAGTCACTGAAAATAATTAAGAAAATTGATTTTTCAATCATAAACACGGGGCTTTATTGTTATAACCAGAAGTCTGCTACTAAGAACAGAACAAATTTTCAAACAAGGTTTATTTTCACAACCGACAAATAAAATATATTAAGTCTGTCACGAATACTTCATGGTCCTTGGCCCACAAATCTATCACTGTGATAAATCACACTTAAGCTTTTATTAACAAGTACATGTAGATGTCACTTTGTACAAATTCATTGCTTTTCAAGCTATTTTGGTTATTTTCAAGGCTTTTTAAAATTGACTTTAAAAATCATTTAAACCAAGGCTTTTCAAAAGGGACCTTAAAAATTCAAGGCCATTTCAAACCTGTACGAACAATGCAGGAAAACATCTCAGGGACCCTCACCAGGGCACAGGGAGGGGAGGCCAGGGACAAAACAATGATTTTTTATTCTTTGTGAACAGAATAAGCTGATCAAGAATGACTACCTCATTGTTTCAAAGTCAATGAAAATATCCTCTTCTTCCACTGTTTGATTCTTCTTAAAGGCATACTTCTTTACAATCTGAAGACATAAACATTACATTCCCTATAAAAACAGTATCATCATTCCCCAAAGGGTTGATGAATCAACATGTAAGTATCTGTAAACATTCTGCTTAATGTCAGGTTAGTATTGACTTCCACTTAGTGTGAGTTTCAGTTCCATCCCTGTTACAGTGCATGACGGCCAATCTGTGGGAATGTTGGATCTTGTTTGTTGTTTAGCGCAACACTCAGCAATATTCCAGCTATATGACAGTAATATGTAAAAAATCAAGTATGGACCAGACAATCCAGTGATTGACATCATGAGCATCAATCTACATAATTGGGATCGATGACATGCATCAACCAAGTCAGTGAGCCAAAGTCGCCTCTTACGGCAAGCATGGGTTGCTGAAGACCTATGCTCTTCCCAGATGTTCACGGGTCTGGAATGTTGGAGGTTCAATAATTCAAGGTTGATTCAACAGCCTGTCTAAAAGAAGCTTGACTTATCTCATAGACCTTGTGCCATGATAAAGTTATTGTCAACACTGAATGATACATGACAGTGTGGATATACCTTGTTTTGAGGAACAGTCTAACAATTCTCTTGTCCACCATTTGTAAAGGTTTTCTATAGTTACGTATGCTTGTGATTTCTCAGGGATGTGTACCAAATGCAGTTGCTTGTAAAATGTACGAATGTCAAATTGTGCTCTTCACAGTTTATGAATTGGCCAATGTGTGTGCATGCATGTTCGTTGTTTAACATTGCTCTGAGAAATATTCCAGCAATATGACGGTGGCCTGTAAATAAACAAGTCTGGACCAGACAATCCTGTGATTGATATCGCGAGCAACGACCAATGCCGTTGGGTACGATGATACACCACTAAATCACCAAGTGTGAGTGATTGAGTTTGGTTTTACTCCGCTTTTAGCAATATTCAAGCAGTATCGATGACATGAATCAACCAAGTCAGTTAGCCTGACCGACCGATCCCGTTAGTCCCCTCTTACGACAATCATAGTCATCTTTTACGGGAAGCATGAGTTGCTGAAGACCTATTCTACCCTGAATCTTCACGGGTCATCTTTATAGTATAAAAAAATATGTATCTGTACTTCAGGATAGAACTTTGAGAAGATCTTTGTGTAAATTACATATATCATTACATAATTTTAATGTTAATAATCTCAGAAAGAAAAATGTACAAGATAAAGAAAGTAGTTTATGCCGTTATTGTAATGAAAGCTATGCTGAGGATGAGTTTCATGTACTTCTCATTTGTAAATATTATCAGTTTCTTAGAAATAGATACCTCCCTATGATTTCAACTATGTACAAAGATGAACAACTGATGAAAAATTTGTTGAACTCCCGAAATGCTAATACTATATCATCTCTGTCAATATTCCTGAAGAAGATTTTTGAAATTTGTAGAATTTTCCTATTCGGAATATTCTATAAGTAATACGTTACCACTGTTATACCGAGGCTGTTGTCTCCCACAACTGCTGCTATAGCGAAATCTACCACAGAGATCTCAATTACCTCATGCAGCACGTGCGTAGCCACCTAGCTGCCATGTGACACCCTTCACTCTTGTCTCCTGCGAGAGCAAGTGCTCGGGGGACGGACGGGCGGGCAGCAGCCCAGTGGTAACGTATTACTTATAGAATATTCCGAATAGGAAAATTCTACAAATTACATTAAGTAATACGTTACCACTGTTATACCGAGGCTGACTACCACAGTAGGCGGTGGGGAGCACCTACAACCCGAATCCTGACTGCTAGCGTTCCTTCCGACCAGCGGAAGTAAACACCAAGGCGGAAGCACTCGATGCGCATGCACCTAGCTAGGCGTTACCCTAATAGGAATACCAAAGCACTGTCATGCGCATACCGTAAGGCTCAATCGTCATTGCCAAAACGATTGGTGACTCCAAACGGCCCCACTGGATAGGTATTTCATCGCCGCAGCGGATGAGAACACTGTATCCGCGTGAGCTAAATCTTAGATCAGGTTAAACAGTCGAAAAGAGGGAAATTAATTTCCTTCAGACCGTATATCCCAGAGCAAGCCTACTTAAAGTATGCATTAGGCGCGTGACCTAATTCCAGTATTCGTAAGCATGTATCGCAAGGTTGGAATACACGACAGACAATTAAATGCATAATTGTCAAAATACAAATAAGGACAAAACACACAAAAAGCCGCCTCACCTATGGTGTGAGTGCGCTGGTTTGCAGGACCCCCACTCCTGTACCCACAGCGTGGGAACATTGGAGACGACCCAGATTGACCACCGTGCAAGGACTGACGACTGCGGAGTTTGAAATTGCGCTGGACACACCCCCTAGATGACCGCTTGTGCCGCGATCAGCGGCCCAAGACGGTGCACCCCCTCCACGTCTTCATCAGAAACCTTTCTGAGGTAATGATTGGCAAAAACCGAGTCAGAACGCCAGTAACAACCTCGTAATATTCTGTGAACAGAGATATTCGAGTGTAGGGCAAATGTTGCCGCTAGCGCCCTGATCTCGTGCGGGTTTGACCCCGCTACCGGTAACCCCCGAGACCGGTACGCCAGATTGATGACAGAACGAAGCCACAACGCAATCGAGTTGCGAGTTATGTCAACCGTGCGATTAGGGTTACACGATATGAACAGACGGTCACGCCCTTGTCTACGTTCATTCGAAGCCTTAAGATAATACTTAAGGGCCCTAACCGGACACAGCGCTCTGTCCTCAGTATCAGCAGGATGTAAGATTTCTTTGAGTGATCTTACAGTGAATTCTCTCTCCTTTTGCCCGACTCTCTGATTCTTGGCGACGAAGCCCATGAGCAGGCCCAGGCGGACCGCTCCTTCGTCACCCCTATCGAATCGTACCTTGGCGACATCGAGTGCATGAATTTCGGATACACGTGCCGCCGTGGCAAAGGAGAGGAGAAATGCTGTCCAAGTCACATGCCGGAACGAAGCACTATGCAAGGGTTCATACGGAGCTTCCGTAAGTGATTGCAACACTAGGGAAAGATCCCAGGCCGGTGCCCGAAGGCGGCCCTTCTTAAGATCGTGCTGTTTGAAACCCTTGATAATACCCCGTATCACCGGCTCTTTGGAGAGACTGGTACCCATAGCAACGTCCCGTACCGTAGCAACGGACGAGACATAGTTGGCAATGGAACCCCCGGAGAGTTTCCGGGTCTCTCGCAAGTGAGACATGAAACGAGCAATATCCTGCACAGATACCTTATCTGGCGAATGAATGTGATGTTTACAACACCACTTCGTGAAAATAACCCAACGTGCATTATACACCTTCTGGGTAGAATCACGATGCATACTAACGTATGACGCTCGGTGACAACATCCACGCGTGCAGATTGAACTGCCCTGCGTTTGGATGAAGCTGACGGGTGTGAGGGTGGATCAAGAGATCCGGTCTCACAGGCAGTGGGAGTGGCGACTGCGTGACCTGGGTCAGCAAGTCGGGGTACCACGATCTGTTCGGCCACATGGGCGCGATCAGTAACATTCGACAGCGAACTCCTCGAAGCCGGCTTAGAATGTGTGGTATCAACGCTGTCGGCGGGTAAGCATAAGCGTCCAAGCCCGTCCAGTCTAACGCGAGACCATCGTGATCGATGGCCCTCGGGTCCGGGACTGGTGATACAAACAACGGGAGTTGATTGTTGAACCGCGTTGCGAACAGGTCGACCATCGGACGACCCAAACGTTCGCACAGCCACTGAAACACTACTGGGTTCAGCATCCACTCTGTGGGGCTCGGATCCCGAGGCCTCGATAGAGCATCGGCCAGTACGTTCCGCACACCTGGGATGTGACGGGCGCGTATCTGGCACGGGACACTGTCCACCAGAGCGTAAAACTCGAACGTGAGATCGAGCAGCGAGTGACTGTGGGTTCCCCCCAGTTTGTTCACATAGGACACTACCGTCGTGTTGTCGGTCGCCAGCATGAGCCGGGCGTCGACGAGACGATGCTTCCAGTGATTGACTGCGTTGATCACTGCCTTGAACTCGAGACAATTGATGTGAAGACCTAGTTCGTCTACGCACCACAGCCCCGAGCTCACCTCCCCCTCTAGATGGGCGCCCCAGCCCACTAGAGAGGCGTCTGTATACAGGTTCAACGTGGCCCGGTAGGGCCGCATAGAGACTCCTGATAAGACATTGTAAGGGACCGTCCACCACTCCAGATGCGGTCGGAGCCGATCCGGGAGGGCAACGGTCGCACTGTTCACCTCCGTTGCTAACAACTGGATTAAAAACCGTTGCAGCGGGCGGAGTTGGAGACGACCCCGTACGGTGCAGTCCTGGGCTGATACAAGTAGCCCTAACAGCTGTTCCCAAAAGTGAACAGTCTGTTGCACCGCTAAGACTTTGGCAATCATCGCCTGAATTTTGTGCCACCGGTCTGGGGGGACAAATAGGCGATGGGACACCGTGTTGAACCGACCTCCGATGAACTGCAAGTTCTGAGAAGGGGTTTGCTCCAAGAGCCGACGTGCGAAAACGAGATGGCGTGACAGGGTGTCCGACATTCGATTTGCTACTAGCGAGTCGTCCAGGTACGCGAAGTACCGGACACCCCTCCGGTGGAGGAACCCCACTATGGGGGTGGTTAACCGGGTGAACAGCCAGGGAGCGGACGAAAGACCGAATGGGAGTACAACCCACTCGTAGTGCCTGCCTTGAAAGACAAACCTGAGATACCTGTGATGATCCGAGTGAATCGGAACATGCAGATAAGCATCCTTCAGGTCGATCAAAGCTAGCCAGTCGGCCGGCATGATCAGTGCTTTCAGGTCCGTCAAGCTCAACATTCTGAACTTGGGCGGCTTGCGCAGGTAGAACTCGTTGAACGATTTCAAGTTGTGAATCATTCTGAGTTCGGCACTGTCCTTCTTGGGAACGAGAAATATCCTGGAGTAAAACCCCGGTGTTATTTCTGGTAGAGCTAACTCCCGAACTGCCCTCTTCTCCACCAACCTGCCGATGGCATCGGCGAGGAAGGGAAGATCGGTTTCCGAATAGAAACCTGCCGACGGGGCAACGGTGAGCGGCGGATTCGCTTTGAGATCGAGCCGATAGCCGTACCGAATCGTGTTGACCACCCACGGGTCGTCGAACACTTGTTCCCAATTCTCCCAGTAAGTCTGGAGTCTGGCTCCCACTGGGGAAAGAGAGGGGGGCCGGACGGGCTGCGGCAGGCGCAACTGTCCAGGGCCGTGTGACTCGGGTTCGCCTACGGGCCAACCGAAGTTGGCGCTGTCGGCATACGAACCCCTCCAATGAGAGTCACCTGGAGGGGCCCTTGCCGTCCTTAGACCACTTGGGCTTCCCCCAGTTCCCCTTCTTCCCGCGAAAGGGCTGCTGAGAACCCTTACCGGAGCCCTCAGAGCGGGGCTTCTTCCCGGAGGAAGAAGGACCCGACCCCTTAGGCCTGCCGGACACAGCAACCTGGGGCGCGCTCCGCTTCGGAGCGGCACCCAGGCGCCTATGCAAGGACCCCACAAGATCCAGTGTGTGCCGAGAGGCCTCGGCAGACACAGCGGCCTGTTGTTCCTTCAGAACCCCAGGGACCTTGTTATTAAACAGGGTCCGAGCAGACCAAGGCTGCGAAAGGAGCACCTCCTGATTGGCAGCGTCCAACCCTGAAGCAACCAGATACGACTGGCGCCGAAGAAAATGGCACGTGCCGGAAACAAAGGCCGAAGCCCCGGCAACGTACTCCAGGGAAGCATTCAAACCGAGCAAGCAGTTGTAAATGCGCTGGTCACGGTCCGTGGGAGAACCTTCGACCAGACTGGCCGCCGCAGCCAGGTATGTGTCTCCGTGAGACATAGCCAGCATGGAGTGTCGAGCGAGGGTGTCCAGCTGTTGCAGGGTACCTTGCGGTACCGTGGCAACCGGTGGAGCACGGACCCCCAAACGCTCCACATGGGCTTCCGCAGAAGGACCAGCCTCGGGAAAGGCAAGGTCATGAACTGGGAAAGACCCTTTTCTCCACGACGGGGGAGGTAACGGGAGACCCCGACCGGAGGCAGCCGTGAAGGCTTTCTCCAAAGACGGCTTAATCCCGCGCAGCAAGGTTGATGCCGGGAAAGCCTTGTCGGACGACTCGTCGTATACCTCGGAGGAACCCACGGAACCGTGGATACCCCGCGGTATCGGCAGGGGCTTTGGCATGTCCTCGAAGAGGTCATACACCATGGCCACGCGGTCCTTAACCGATAGCGGAAGCAATGGTTCGGGGGAAGGACCGGTAACCACGGCAGCCGGCGCCGTACCGGTGGACCCCGCATCCGAACCCGCGGCCACCGAAGAGGCCGGGGACGGAACAGCCAGCGGCCTATCTTGTGATAAGGCCGCCAGCTTGGAGTCCACAATTTGCGACAACAATGCGGCGACGGAAGCCCCAGACAGCCCGAGGGCCGCAAGGGGATCCGAGGGCCGCAAGGGGATCCGCCGCAGCCGACAAGGAGGTGCCCGCACGGGGGCCCCGACCGGACGAACCGGCCACCACAGGGGTGGAAACGGACTGCGCGCACAGCCGGTACCGCTCAAACTCCGCAGGTCCCAGACCTTCGCACAGGGTGCACCGGGTTTCCTCGCAAGGAACCCTGCACCGCGGGCAACGATCGTGGGGATCCCGGGACAACAAAAACTTTCTGCACACCCCACAACTCCGAGGAGCAGGGGTAGAGGGGGTGGAGACAGGGGACATATCCATGTCAGACATTGATTGTTTTCTAGAAACAAAGAACAAAACATGGTTACAACGCACGCACCACAATGATTCACAAACGAACATTTTCACAAGAAAATAAACGAGCAATGTGAACATATAACATACACATATAACTTTTACTAAAGAAATAAGTTATGTTAACCCCCAAAACATACAAGAACAGGGGAAACGTAAAACACAACGTGCATACGCGAACCCCGCAAGTATATAGAAAAAAGGGCGGGAACAATTTTCCATTTGGCGGGAAAATTATAACCAAGCGTAGCTACCGCAACGCCCCATAAAAGCACAGTTTATTAGAGAATAAACGATAATAAATATCACCAAATCTTCAAGGAACGCTTCAGCAGGAGAAAACACGTCTTGCTAAGCAGACGAAGGAGACAAGAGTGAAGGGTGTCACATGGCAGCTAGGTGGCTACGCACGTGCTGCATGAGGTAATTGAGATCTCTGTGGTAGATTTCGCTATAGCAGCAGTTGTGGGAGACAACAGCCTCGGTATAACAGTGGTAACGTATTACTTAATGTAATTAGACGTTAATATTATATGTAAACTTATTATTACCTACAGGTGACTGTACAATGTTGATACAAAAAAAAAGAACACTTCTGTACTATAGGTCATATGGCCTAAAATATTGAATAAACTTCTGTCTGTCTGTCTGTTTATAGTAAGCATCACTGACCTCCGGTATATGGCTGCCAACCCAACTGAGGTTGGGCACAATGGAGTCCCACATCACCAGGCCTCGACTCAGGGTCTGTAATATTGAGACAGATTACTGTTGTGAGAGATCAAGACACCATCCATGATACTGCAATACTCCTTACCACGATTCTCCATTTCTCCTTCTTTAACTTAGGAATTACATGACATCAGTAATTACAAATAAATAGACAAATAAATTACAAATACATTTATGCAAATAAATTATCATTTTCCCTACCTTAAAACATAGATTAAATGTCATCACTTGACATAAATGAAGACTTTCCATGTTACCCTCAATCAAAATATTCTGCTTCACAGATATCTATTAATCTGGGTACCTGATCAATATTTGGTGAAAAAGAAATTATTTGATCAACATTTTATATTGATCAGCACATAATCCTACACATAATCTTACCCTGAGCAACAGGAAGTCCGGGCGGACATGGTCCAACATAAACTGAGTATCCGGTGCTTTCAGCCACTCAGCTACAGCACTGTTAAAAACAACAGTCAAACATCTATTTTGTGGGCATATTTTGATACTTATGATCTTTAAATGTTTATCAAGGTGACTGTTAAACTATTCATATATCAATAATATTATCACAAAATTAACCCAAATACCATGCACATTATCCTGTGAAAGCAAATCAGTATCTTCATCACATTAAAAAAAAAATCAAAACATTCACATCAGAAACAAAAACCAAAACATTCACATCATCAGAAAGAAAAACAAAAAACATTCACATCATCAGAAACACAATAAAAATTCACATCACCAGAAACAAAACAAAAAAACATTTACATCATCAGAAACAAAAATCCAAAACATTCACAACATCAGAAACAAAAAAACCAAAACATTCACATCATCAGAAACAAATATTCAAAACATTCACTTCATCAGAAACAAAAATCAACAACATTCACATCATCAGAAACAAAAAAACAAAACCATTCACAACATCATCAGAAACAAAAAAACAAAAACATTCACAACAATCATCAGTAATCAAAACTACAAATTCATATAATGAAATGACAGGCCAAATCAAATAGTTTCAAATGAACTGCTCTAAAATTCCGAATATCTGACAAGATCCTGAACATAATATTCTTGTGCTAGTGATTTTAAGCATGTGTTTTTTATCAAACAGAGCTACCTGTTGCCGGTGTTGAAGAACAGCATCCCCAGCGCCAGAGTTGCCCCTGGTGCCGTCACATTGACATTCACACTGTCACCCTCCTGCAACATCACATGGGTATCAGATACACTAATACAGTTGAATCTGTCTAAACCAGACTCATGGGAGCCTAGTCCAGTTTAGACAGTGCACAAAATCAGAAAGATCATAGGAGTTAGGAAGGCCCATTGTAGCAACATTTTTTTTATTTACCATTTACACAAAATTGTAAGAAGTAACTCAACCATCGTTTGATAAAATCACATTTTGTGTCAAACATACAAGGCTTAGAAACTGTAAACAGGATTGATCTCAAGTGCTCAGCCAGGATTTTACATACATGGCTTAAGAAACTGTAAACAGGATTGATCTCAAGTGCTCAGCCAGGATTTTACATACATGGCTTAAGAAACTGTAAACAGGATTGATCTCAAGCGCTCAGTCAGGATTTTACATACATGGCTTAAGAAACTGTAAACAGGATTGATCTCAAGTGCTCAGCCAGGATTTTACATACATGGCTTAAGAAACTGTAAACAGGATTGATCTCAAGTGCTCAGCCAGGATTTTACATACATGGCTTAAGAAACTGTAAACAGGATTGATCTCAAGCGCTCAGCCAGGATTTTACATACATGGCTTAAGAAACTGTAAACAGGATTGATCTCAAGTGCTCAGCCAGGATTTTACATACAAGGCTTAAGAAACTGTAAACAGGATTGATCTCAAGTGCTCAGTCAGGATTTTACATACATGGCTTAAGAAACTGTAAACAGGATTGATCTCAAGTGCTCAGCCAGGATTTTACATACATGGCTTAAGAAACTGTAAACAGGATTGATCTCAAGTGCTCAGCCAGGATTTTACATACATGGCTTAAGAAACTGTAAACAGGATTGATCTCAAGCGCTCAGTCAGGATTTTACATACATGGCTTAAGAAACTGTAAACAGGATTGATCTCAAGCGCTCAGTCAGGATTTTACATACATGGCTTAAGAAACTGTAAACAGGATTGATCTCAAGTGCTCAGTCAGCCAGGATTTTACATACATGGTTTAAGAAACTGTAAACAGGATTGATCTCAAGTGCTCAGCCAGGATTTTACGTACATGGCTTAAGAAACTGTAAACAGGATTGATCTCAAGTGCTCAGCCAGGAATTTTGTTGAACACTGATAATTTACACTGCACTTTAATAGTCATGTTTGATAAGAATTGAAAGCTATTAATATAAAATTGTGCGAACATTTACCAGTCATACTACATGTACCACTTGTAGAAAGGATTTGCGTTATTTCTTCATAAGCATGATTATCTGGCTTGGAAACTAAAACAGCCCGAAAATGTTGTTTTTTTGTCACATTCATTTCAGGGTGATCGGCTTAGTAAAGTAAATACATCTGGGCCCTTTTGCACAAAAAGATCTTAGCACTAAGATGGGTAGTATGGGAGTTACAATCATCTTAGCGCTAAGATCGCTTTGTGCAAGTGGGCCCTCACCTAGAACTGGAGCAGTCAGTTTAACAAACAGCGTGATCTTAATGTGGACATACCCATATAAGGTAGCTGGGGGACTTGTATCTATCCTTGTAAGGACCAGGCTGTAACATAACAACAATGTTTTCATGCCTTCATGAACTACTAAGCAGTTATATCAGCAGTTTACTTAAGTAACCAGACATTGGAAATTGAGAATTTTTGATAAACTGTGATATAACATTTATACCTAAAAAGATTATTGAAATTGATAACAATGAACCTCGATATCAGAAAATTTGAAGAAAACCAGAACTATACGTTTTAATAATGACATTTGATTATTAGTGGAAATAGTTTAACGGAAAGAGATCTCACCAAGGGCCTCTTGTGACCGCCCACCATGAAGTGACACAAGATGTCTGCCATGCTGTGGTCGGACAGACCCACCGTCTGTCTCCCCTTCTGTTAACACAGGATTCAGAATTCCTTGTATTAGCCAATGGTATGGGTGATATCACAATGGCACCATCACAATAAGTTCCCAGTGACTGGAGGCACAGTTAGAAATCATATTTTTCAACAGAAATAATATGTGACATTGTTTATCATATGAAACCTGTGATAACTACTTTGGAAACAAAATGGAAATTAAGGTTCATATGACCACACTTAATGCACAGTATGATTCACAACATAAACCCAGGGATTCAGAAGTTAAAAAGGATATAATCAATCGTTTAAAAAGAAAGGGGCAAAATTTCTAAATAAAGTTTAGTGTGAGTTTGGTTTAACGCCGTTTTTAACATTATTCCAGTTATATCACGGCGTATCAGTTTAATGTGGGAGGAAAGCCCGAAGTGATGCAGGTCTCAGATGTTTAGCACTTCGGTGAAACCCACAAGCACGGGCAGGGTGCTGACAAACCTAGAAACATAATTGGGGCAAACCGGGATTCGAACCCACAATCATAGGTTTCTGGCGTGTCCAAGGGACGCAACTCTGCACGGCGAATTGCGGGCGCCTTAGACGACTGGGCCACCCGTGCCCCCAAATAGTTTAGAACTAGCTTGAGGGATCAAATATTATCTTCTTGTTGGCACACTTAATTCCAAATGGGCACAACTAGATATCTTCATGAGTGCCCCCTGGCACACTTGATAAAAAGAACCACTTTTCATACATGAAACGAATACACAATACTCCACCTTGACGTGGGTTCTTAATACACCAATCGGACACGCGCCCCATGTTCTAGCTCTCCCAACCATTATCAAGTCGAGACTTACAGAGTGACTCACAATCACAGGAGTCTGCATGGTTCTTTTATTCTTGAGTATAGTGCGCACCCGAGCGTAATGCGCAACCCCCTCTGGAGAATGCAATATTTTGGAAAAAAAGTTTTTTGAGTATTATGCATGTTTTTGACACCTTTCAGATGCAGTCATCGTATCAAACGTCAACTGAGAACTTGGACAAAACATCATTCTCATGTGTACATTGTGCCACTGTATGAATAAAGGCAACAGCCCATTGAATAAATATAATGCTTTTGGATGTAACGTACGTGTTGAAGATTTAGACAAAGAGTACAAACTGGCTTATGTAACATGTTGTTTTTACTGACCCCAAACATAAGTAGTCCCAGAGCCAGACCAGCTGCCAGAGCATAGGACTCCCTATCCGAACAGTTCTCCATCTCAGGGCCTGGAGGGCGACCTGTCACAAGACAATGAAGGCATGGACAGCAGTTTTCTATACATCAAATATACACATACAATATGCTGCACTTACATACCAGTGCCCCCGCCAGGTGTAGATACCCACCTATATCAGACAGCAGTGCCCCCACCATGCATAGATACCAACCTTTTTTCAGACAGCAGTGCCCCCACCATGCATAGATACCAACCTTTTTTCAGACAACAGTGCCCCCACCATGCATAGATACCAACCTTTTTTCAGACAACAGTGCCCCCACCATGTGAAGATACCCACCTATCTCATACAGCAGTGCCCCCACCAAGCATAGATACCCACCTATCTCAGACAGCAGTGCCCCCCAACCAAGCATAGATACCCACCTATCTCAGACAGCAGTGCCCCCAACCAAGCATAGATACCCACCTTTCTCAGACAGCAGTGCCCCCACCAAGCGTAGATACCCACCTATATCAGACAACAGTGCCCCCACCATGCATAGATACCAACCTTTATTCAGACAACAGTGCCCCCATCATGTGAAGATACCCACCTATCTCAGACAGCAGTGCCCCCACCAAGCGTAGATACCCACCTATATCAGACAACAGTGCCCCCACCATTCATAGATACCAACCTTTATTCAGACAACAGTGCCCCAATCATGCATAGATACCAACCTTTTTTCAGACAACAGTGCCCCCACCATGCATAGATACCAACCTTTTTCAGACAGCAGTACCCCCACCATGTGAAGATACCCACCTATCTCAGACAGCAGTGCCCCCACCAAGCATAGATACCCACCCATATCAGACAGCAGTGCCCCCACCATGTGAAGATACCCACCTATATCAGACAGCAGTTCCCCAAACAAGCATAGATACCAACCTTTTTTCAGACAACAGTGCCCCCACCATGTGAAGATACCCACCTATCTCAGACAACAGTGCCCCCACCAAGCGTACATACCCACCTATATCAGAGAGCAGTGTCCCCCACCATGTGAAGATACCCACCTATCTCAGACAACAGTGTCTCTGCTATGTGTAGATACCCACCTATCCAAAACAACAGTGTCCCCACCAGGTGTAGATACCCACCTATCTCAAACAGCAGTGCCCCCACCATGTATAGATACCAACCTTTTTTCAGACAACAGTGCCCCCACCATGCATAGATACCAACCTATCTCAGACAACAGTGTCCCCACCAGGTGTAGATACCAACTTATCTCAGACAACAGTGTCCCCACCATGCATAGATACCCACCTATCTCAGACAGGAGTGCCCCCACCATGTGAAGATACCCACCTATCTCAGACAGGAGTGCCCCCACCATGTGAAGATACCCACCTATCTCAGACAACAGTGTCCCCACCAGGTGTAGATACCAACTTATCTCAGACAACAGTGCCCCCACCATGTGTAGATACCCACCTATCTCAGACAACAGTGTCCCCACCATGCATAGATACCCACCTATCTCAGACAACAGTGCCCCCACCATGTGTAGATACCCACCTATCTCAGACAACAGTGTCCCCACCATGTGTAGATACCCACCTATCTCAGACAACAGTGTCCCCACCATGTGTAGATACCCACCTATCTCAGACAACAGTGTCCCCACCAGGTGTAGATACCCACCTATCTCAGACAACAGTGTCTCTGCCATGTGTAGATACCCACCTATCTCAGACAACAGTGTCCCCACCAGGTGTAGATACCCACCTATCTCAGACAACAGTGTCTCTGCCATGTGCAGGTGCCCCGTCCCCTGGTAGACAAGGCCGACGCCCAGTATGGCTGCCACCTGGATGTTGTGTGGAATGTTCAGCTCGGTGGATGTAGGTGGGAGCAGGGCTGGCACGTGGATGCTCAGCAGACGAGTGATGGCCATATCCATTGTTCCCTTTCTGACAAAAACACAGAAGGAAAGCTTACATCCTTAGGAACCAACCACTCGATAGTATTTCTGGTTGAGGCAGAACACTTTTACAGTCATTGGATCAAGACAAAGAATATGTTCTTTGACAGGAGCCAGCCATTTGTCTTCTTTAACACATCAGGACATCCAGTATGTCGAGAGAATGGATCAGGCCCAGTGATTTGGTTGATTCTGTGTCCTGTACCTTGACAGTTCATAATATCAATCACTGGTTCATTTGGTCCAGATCCATTTATTTAGAGGCCACACATGCAGTCAGACCATTGCAACAAAAAATTACATGTTTGTCTTCTTCGATTACCCACCCCACCCCACCCCATCCCACCCCACCCCACCCCACCCCACCCCACCCATATCATTCCAGGTACCAAAAGCTTGCATTAGACAACATACAGAACAGAGTTTACTGATGTCACTAACACTTACTTGGCTGCTGCTAAACCAAGAAGTAAACCAATAGTCGTCATCTCATGCCCCTGAAACATAATGTGAAAAATACAGTCCAACTATGGAGGACTACCGGTTTTCCAAAGAAATGAAGTGCTTACATTAATAACCATTTTTCTGGTTTTACCAAAATGAAGGGCAGGTCAGATGTGGAAGAAAACAGCAGTATGCCATCACTAATGTTATTGTGAGTGAGGAGTATGGTTTTACACCCTTTTTGAGCAATATTCCAGCAACATCATGGCGGGGGACACCACAAATGGGCTTCACACACTGTACCCATGTTGGGAATCGAACCCAGGTCTTTGTAGTAACGTGCGAACGCTATAACTGCAAGGCCACCCAAACGCTCGATATTATTGTGAAATATGCTGTAGGAACAAGCAATCTCACAAGAGAGGTGCTGGCACAAACCGGCATTACCTTCGCCGACATGACTTTTGCCAACATTACTTTTGCTAAGTTATTTTCTCCAGTAATTGCAACCAAAAGTGTTCCTATTGTTTGCACCTCAAAGCAGCCAATAACATGTTATCTATTGACATCACCAAGTTATACATCTAAAAAATGCAATGGCAATACATCATAACATGTATGAGAACACATTATAATGCAATCCAAAATTCCAGACACTTCAATAACAGTGGTTGTCCTCACCTTACTGAGGTAGTCATGCACATTGAGGGTGTTGAGATTCACCAGGTGGTTGTTGAGCCCCAGAGCCATCAGGAAGCCAGCATACTCGTTTGACAACTCATTACTCTTGGGCTTATTGTATATAATCCATGTCGATTCAACCTGAAATACAACAAACACAAACATCAATCCAAAGAAAGAAAAAAGAGTATACAGGGAGGATTTTGATGAAGACCTTAATTTTAACACTGTGAATAATATAGGTGAGGTAAGGTAATATGAGGTTTAACGTTGTGTTCAAGATTATTGCACTTAGATAACGCTGAGCCGACCAGTCCTTGTTTTACCCCGTTGCCGAGCACCAGGCAGGGTAACAACAAGTACCATCTTTTAACGTCTTTTGGAATGATGCAGCCAGGTATAGAACCCCCGACATTCCGCCCTCTGCGCAGATGCTCTACTACTAGATAATGGAGGCGGCCTGAATAATATAGTTGGTTGGTTGCTTGTTGTTTAATGCCACACTCTGAAATATTCCAGCTATATGACAGTGGTCTGAAAATAATCAAGTCTGGACCAGACAATCCAGTGATTGACATCATGAGCAACGAAAAACGCAATTGGGACATGATGTCATACATCAACCAAGTCAGCGAGTCTGACCACTCAATCCCGTTAATCGCCTCTTACGACAAGCATAGTCACCTTTTACGGCACGCATGGGTTGCTGAAGACCTATTCTACCCCAGATCTTCACTGGTCCTGAATAATATGGTCAAGCAGGCCCTGAGAGCAAGTGATTTCACTAAGCAACCTCGATTTTGAACATTATCAAATGCACATCCTTAATACAATGGGAACATGTTGCAAACAAGTAAACAGATATAACTGTCATTTGATCTTTGAGGTATTGTTAGCTTTGGTCAGTGACAGATCCAGGGGGGAGTTCCCGGGGTATGACATCCCCCAACCTATTTGAAAACATATGTACCCCAATGAAAAACAAAACAAAACAAAACCACTCATATCAAAGAGATACCAGTGTTCAACCTTGTCTGATGTCAAGTGAAACCCCACTCCAATTCACCCATCCCACCAGATAAATTCCCCCATTGAAGTTAAGTATCAGAAAATGCAACCACCCCATTTGAATACTCCTGGATCCACCTCTTATCTGTGGCTTGCTGTCATCACCTACTTGAGATACGTTGGCTATCCTGAGTCCAGCAGCGACACCGTTGTGGAACTGAGGCCAGGCAGCCATGTTGGCGGGAGTGTCGATGTGTGTGAGATCAACTGTTGTGTTCCTGAAACACAAACATCACATGTATGCATAATTACTTATACAGGCAATGAATAGACAGATAAGCTTTCACAACGCTTATAGCAGTATCAGAGCAGAGTCTTTGAAGTATATATCCTTAACAATGGTAACAAAATAGACATCTGAAACCAAGTATATTTATGACCAGCAAATAACTATTCATAACTGTGTGTTCGTCTAAACTAATGCCGGTTTTTCAGTGCTAGCAAACTGAAATTCCATGCATAGTTGAGCATGGATACCCCACTCAGACACAGTAGACACAGACAAAGTGCCTCTATGATATGGGTCATTGCTCATGCTATCAACCACTAGTCGACTATTATTCCCAGGCTGATATGATATACTGTATTTGCCTTTATAAGACAGCTATGCGATAAATCGCAAAGAACAGTGAACAACCAAGCTTGGTTTATGTCACGATAAAACATTGTTCTATCATGATCTCATTTCTGGAGATTTGAATATGCGCTTGCTCGTATATTGCACATCAATATTTATTAAAGTGGAGTGTATAGTGAGTTGTTAACCATAGATGTAGCTGGGCAACACAGTTAACCATGAGGGCCGAACAATCGCAGGAGAGATATGACGATCAGTATTTGGAGAAAAGGTACAGGAAATTGACGTGAGGATTGTGAGAATATGCAGGAAATGCCCACCTGTGCATAAAATGGACTTGTCTGACATTGCCGAGGTCAGATTCTATTGAGGGAGTCATCATTATTTAAATAAGGGTAAATATTTTTAAAGCTTGTACATTTTATGATCATCCTTTAAGAGGCTGTACATAAGGTTGATATCTCATATAAGAAATGAACAACCCGTGGTCATTGTTTATCATACAATAAAAACTGCAGGGAGAATAAACCACTCAGGTCGGCGCCCCTCATAGTTTATTCTCCCTGCAGTGTTTTATTGCACGATAAACAACTCCCACTCATTGTTTATTTCTTAAATATTAAGTGCTCACTCACCAACTTCTAGACCCATATTATATGTCCCATATTAAGCCAAAATCAACACGACTTTCCATATTTTTTAGTGTACTTTGCCGATATTTTTTTACAGAAGAAGCAGTTGTGTGGAGGACTATATACAATGTGTGTCATGCAGGTTTACCTTGGTGGAGCTCTCCCTGTGAGACAGAGCTTGGGGATAGGGAGAGTCTCTGTCGGAAGGGGCTGGTATGTTGACAAGGTGAACATTCCCCTGAAAAACACCAGCCATCATAAGGCCTCACAGACAACAAACATGGATGTCATACATCTTTCACATGAGCAAAAAACATAAATTTATCTTCCACAAGGAACCCTTTTCAAACTGGGGCTGTGATCCAAGGCCAATTGCCTCTGTCTTACCTAGGTCTAAACATTGTATCTGGCATGTTAAGTGCCCTGAGTGAAACTATGATAATATCTCTTTCAATTGCATGCTGCATACAAATCTTGAACCACCACATTTAAGGCATCTTAAACCATTTCATGGCAAATGATAACTTGCCAAAGTTAAAAGTAAGACCAAATGAACATTCAAACAGACTTATAAAGACATTTTCACTTTATTTTATTGTCAAAATGGTTCCATTTGTACATCCAAACTCACTACTAAAATATTCAAGTCCACACACCATAGATTCAACAATATTTATCAATCAATTAACAACATAATGTCTACTACATGACCGCCTTGAGCATGAAAACAGCATAAACAATTGAAACTTACTTGTGTTATCTATGGCTGCCAAATTCAAGCCCTATCCCAGGCATTTTGTTGAATTTGAAGGTACATGTATTTTTAAGGCAGTATACCTCTTCTATGTCAAAAGGTCTATGATAACTAATAAAATGTCAAAGTGGTGTCTAGGGACTTAAATCAAACTTGCTCAGACTGTTTACCCCCCTGAGTCCCCTTCAGTTGCAAACAAACAGACATGTTGTCTTCTCACCTTCCTGTAGGGAGTGACATTGTCCTGATACAGATAGCCAGAAGGTGTCTCTCTTGCTCTTCAATGAAGTCGTGGTCACTGAAACAGGAGATATATTGGAACCATACTTCCTCAGTGACAGTTCAGTTGGACCTGTTATTATTATAGGTGAACATGAATGAGGTTGCTACCCAAATATAGGCTTGAGTCTTGTGAAATTATCTGATTTCAAGCACAAATTTGGTGTAACTTCTAAACTAATCAAGTTCTGTCTTCGAATTTAGGAGGGTCCACGGTTCTTGAAGTCTTTCCTTTGGTTGAATCTAGGGACATCCTAAAATGTTAACTTTTACTACTTGGGTTATGAAAAGGATCCCATAGCTATCACACTTAATTTCAAACACTGAGGATGATTCAAAACATTTCCTTCACTGTACAGAACATGTAAATTCATGGACAAAGAAACTACTGTGTTCTGATGTATTTTCCGTTACAAGACTGCATCATTGCACACAACAGTCAGCTTAGGAACTTGCTCGGCAATATAGCTAGCAGACTAGCATGAATGTCGAGGGCAGAGAGTACATCAGGCTGTTGTACACACCTAACTTCTGGCCTCTGTACTAGGGCAATCCTGGCCGGCCTGGCTGACTGCAGTAGTCTCCGGACTTCCTGGACCCGCAAGTCGTCACTGAACCGCAGCTTCAGCAGCTGCAACACACAGACACACATCATCTCACTGTCTCATCACAACTGGGGCTTCAGTTTGCGAACATATTGAATCTTAGGGTCAGACTCGGTGACTTGTGTGTCATTGTATCCCTGACGTCATGTAATGTTTTGTTTGAGATATTAATCACTGTCATATATCCTAAATATTGCTGATTGCAGCATTAAACAACATACTCATCAAAACAGTTCTCACATAACTCTTTCGGTGTCAGTGTAGTGAAAGACACCTACATTCATAATGGGAATATTGTAAGATTTGGACCAAAACAAGCACAAAGCTTTCTACACAGCACCATGTGGGGAACTGAACTCTGAATATTCAACATGACAAGCAAACACTTCTACCAATAGGCTATGCCATTTCCTCAGATATAAAACAACATTATTAGCTGTCAATTAAAAGTTCAGGCAATATTGCTGCAATGTACCAACACAGTATCAACCATTTCATGAAGAAGAGCAAAGAGGCAGGTGTCTATCAATTGTAACAAACCTTTGCATGTAGTACTTCAGAAATATCATGACAGCCTGCTTTTGGTCAAGCCTGGAGCAGGGAAAGCCATGACCGTCAGGTTCAACCAAAATGTGGTGACAACAGATGGTAGCAACTGTGCTATACCTCATCTGTTGATCTGCCAGAAGTCATCCATCCAACCATACTCTGCCTCTCTGATCCCAAAACCTAATTCAAGCTGTTTTCTCAGGCATTGGTTCACTTCTACCCAAGCACACAACAGACTTGTCAGTATTGACCCTATTCAATAGGAGTGAAATGATACATTGGTGCACCGGTGCATCGTCAGTTTTCATGTGATGATACAATACATCATACGTTTTCTGTATCGATACAAGGCAATACCCTTGCTGAAATATATTACTTACCACTCGTTTAATGACCTCTGGTGTTTTTGTCAGTCAGATATAGCAAAATGTGTAGTGATTAGGGTTTCAAGTTCAATACTTATAATAGCGGCTTCGAACATGTGTCTGCAGCTAGCTTTTCCTTTTGAACCTGCTCTGAAATATTGTCAAGAAGTTTCCATGCGATTTGACATGAATATGTGTATTTGGATACCTATCGTATCTTGACCTGTGTATCGTGATACGTATCATATCGTGACCTATGTCACGTGATACTTATCACATCGTGACTCTGCTGAATTGCTTCACCCCTACTGTTGACCAGTCACCTCCTCGTCCATGTGCTCCATCCCATCCTCCTCCTCCTTGCTGCCTTTCCCTTGGGGTGAGGACGGAGTGGAAAGGCTGCCCTGAGGGGGGCGAGGCTTCTGATTCTGGGCAGACATCAACTGTGCCAGGTCTTGTCGACCAATCATGATGTATGCTGCTTCTGGCCAATCAGATGGAGGGTTACATCTGCAGTGTAGGATGGCCTCTCGAAATGGAAGGGCAACACCCACTGGTAGACACTCCAGGTCTTTTTGCAATATGCCTGTGGAGAGAAACACGCACACATATCACATGACCTGTTCCCTTTAGTGAATATTAAATACAGCTTCCTTGTTTCAAAGAGCTCTTTTGTAAATCAAAACTAGTAGAGCAAAATCAAATGCACGGTGTTCATATCAATGCTTTGTAAAGTAACTGAGTTGTGTACCAACAGGAAACTGATTTTCCTGATCTTCAGACATCAGCTCTCTCATATCCCTGTGTTTGTGTCTGTTGCTGAATGCCCCAATCGGCAATATTCCAGCGGCCTGTATTTTTTGGTTTTTTTTTGTTTAACGCCGCACTCAGCAATATTCCAGCTATATGACGGCGGTCTGTAAAATAATCAAGTCTGGACCAAACAATCCAGTGATTGATATCATGAGCATCAATCCAACAATTGGGATCGATGACATGTATCTACCAAGTCAGCGAGCCTGACCTACCGATCCCATTAGTCGCCTTTTACGACAAGCATAGTCGCCTTTTACGGCAGGTATGGGTGGCTGAAGACCTATTCTACCCTGGAATCTTCACGGGTCCCAGCGGCCTGTAAATAATCGAGTCTGGACCAGACAATCTAGTGTCTGATAGATGTGATTACCGATCCATGCAATCAGGGCATTTTGACCCACCATCAACCAAGTGACGAAGCCTGACCACCCAATCTATTATTCGCTTCTTATGACCAGCATAGATTGCTAGGGACCAATTCTAGCCCAGAATGCCAATGGGTGTTTCATATCCCTACAAGTGCAGAAGCAATTGCAAAATGTTTGTTTGTTTGAACTGAACTGTGTGCGTGTGCTCTTGTACCAGTACCGACTAATGTCAGTTTTATAGCTCTCTAGCGAGATACTATGCTGCAGACTAAAATGGATATCCCACTCTGACACAGTTTAATGACTCCGAGCTGACCAGTTCATATTTTATTTCCTAACTACCAAGTGCCAGGCAAGGTAGCAACAACTACCATCTGATACGAAGCTGCCAGGAATCGAGCCACTGACCTTCTACTCTCCATGCAGACACTCTATCCACTAGATCACGGGGCGTTTTCTTACAATATGTAGGACAAGGAACAAGACAACACTTACCCATCTCAGACATAGTGAGTATGAGCCGCTCTGAGACATCGATGTGAGGGTAGGTCTGGAAGCTTTGAGACATGGATAGGTCCGCCGTAGGTGCTCGGTGACCTACAACAGTCGATCTTTCATCAACATCAATGTTTCTTCCAGTAGCTCTGTCACAATACATTTTCAAATTTGAAAACTCTTGCATGGACCCATTTAGCAACATGTTGGGAAGATGTTCTCGTAAAATCTCCAGAGAAAGTGATAGAAACTTTGCAGAAACTCATTATTATGCATCATTGCCATGTTGTGTCTGTTACATGTATGTTTCTTTGCTTGTCGCTAACACTGCACTCAGCAATATTCCAGCCATATAATGGCTGCCTGTAAATTATCGAAAATGGATCTAACAATCCCGTGAGCGATATTGTGAGCAATGAAAAACAATGTCATGGTTCGAGGACACACTATCAACCAAGTCAATGAGACTGATCCATTTGGTCACTTTTTACAACCAGCATAGGATGCTTAGGACCTATTCTAACCCGGAATCCTCATAGGGTTCATATATGTCATTGGATTCTAGTTATACCTGCTGGGGCAATTTTCTTGAGACATTTCTCCATGGCCTGCTCTGTCAAGAGATCTTTGTTCAGCAGTATAGCATATAGCTGAAAAACAGAAGGAGCTGTGTTGATAGTACTAACATATAACCATGATAACATGATATAATATATTATTTTAAAATAACAACCTCAGAATGTGTATTGTTTTATGCTTCCAGCAATATCACAAGGATCTGCCAGCAAACCATTGGTTGGCAGGCAGAACAACGATCCATATTATCACTACATGAGTGAGTGAATGAGTGAGTTGGGTTTTAACGCCGCTTTTAACATTATTTCAGTTATATCACGGCGTGTCAGCTTAATGTGGGAGGAAAGCCCGAAGTGATGCAGGTCTCAGACGTTTAGCACTTCGGTGAGACCCTCGAGCACGGGTATGGTGCTGACAAGCCTAGAAACATAATCGGGGCGAATGGCGCCAAACCCACAATAATAGATTTCTGGCGTGCCCAAGGGACACAACTCTGCACAGCGAATCGCGGCGCCTTAGACGACTGGGCCACCCGTGCCCCCTATCTGTGCATCAAACACACAATCCATACGGTCATACACTGTCACAATCCTCAATCAGACCCATATAATAGTCTCCCTCTTGACAAGACAATGCATGCTTCTCTACTGTCAGCAAACACTGAAAATACTGACTGTGACGACATTCCTAATGTTGTTGCAGACGGTGGGGATGTAGGGCAGAGGTGTCCAGTCCTGGCCGCGCAGGTAGTAGTAGATCCATTGCTGGACGCTGGGCACCTGTCGGGGGAACACGGAGGGGTACTGCATCTTCCGAAGGTCATCTGATGCAACACATAGTGACAGTCAGTCATGTTGCACATATTAATGACAATCACATTCCTTACAAGGCAGTCGTATTCTACTTAATGACAATCAGATTCTACATAAAGACTATCATATTCTTCATAATTCTGTATCAAATTCCTTCTAACACGATCACATTCATTATGAAGACAATCATAGTCCACATGAACAATCAAACTCCACATGTGAAAACAGTCACATTCCATAAAACAATAAATCATCTTCCATATAAACACATTCACATTCTCCATAAACACAATCACTTTCCAAAAATTAATCAATCACATTCTACGTAAAGACAATTACATTCCACATAAAAACAATCACATTCCACATAATAACCAACATAGACTACACAAAGACAATCACATTCTACATAAACACAATCACATTCTACATGAACACAATCATATTCTACATGAACACAATCATATTCTACATAAACACAATCACATTCGACATAAATGCAACAACTGCTTTAAGATAAAATTAATACTATCTTTTTCTCTGAAAGCAGGATCAACACAACTATTTGGCAGGAAAATGCATCATTTCACAAAAGGTAGGGGAGGTGTTCTTGCTTGCAAACTATTTTTTTTATTTTGACACATTTATGTGTCTGGCATTCATTGCAAGTAACACAGTCATAGAGCAGCATGTAGTGGAGACTTACCCTCTGTGATCTGGCTGATGTCGTCAGAAGCATCGTACAAGCCAGGGAAGTCACGACAATAGTAGTCTGTGTACGCCAAGCACTTCAGATCACTGTCAAAACATACCCTTTGATGAACCATTGTGTAAGTTGTTAAGATCAGCATTGTTTAATGCACATCAGGTATTTACAAAATTACACAAGCTTGCATGTCCAAGTAGAGGTGAGGTGAAATGGGGTTTGTGTTTGTGTGGCTGCTTGTACTTGTCCGGACTGATGCCGATTTATAGTTCTAGCTCACTGAGATACCATGCCGCAGTTTAACATGAATACCCCACTCAGACACAGTATACTGACTCCGAGCCGACCAGTCCTTGTTTTAGCCCCTTAATGCTGAGCGCCAGACAGGGTAACAACAAGTACCATCTTTTAACATCTTTTGGTATGATGCGGCCGGGGATCGAACCCCGGACCTTCCGCTCTCCGGGCGGACGATCTACCACTAGACCACGGAGGCGGTCATGTCCAAGTAGAGAACATGGAAGCCCCTACGTAATGAAGTCACCACTTCAATCATACATCACTTTTTTTCAAAATTACACAAGCTTGCATGTCCTTCGATAGGAATTGGTGCTAATCTTTTAGTCCTTGCAAAACTGCCCTTTAGTTAAGGTATTATAAGGACAAGTAGAAATTTGCCATTTTTAATGGTTTTGCTATATGTTATAATGGACTAGCGGACTAAAACTGCTGTCCAAGTAGTGAAGAAGGAAGCCTCTATGTAATGAAATCAGCACTTCAGTCATCCATTTCTTACCCACTCCTATTACAATAACAACTGCATTAAATCAGAGTCCTACTGATTCATATGTTGCAGCAACAACTCGAGGACTCACAGTGCTACAGTATTTACATGTTATACAGGGGATTCATCAACGTTGCAACTTTACAAAAGGTAACGTAACAAGCATACAAACCTTGCAATTTGGAACAGAACCGTAGCCAGGTCTTGTAGTTCCTCAGCCAGCAGAACATTCAACTTCATCTCCTGACAAAACATGATAATAAATAATAAATGCATATTGATATTGCTCTGTTTTTTTGGTCTGTTGTTATTTGAGCTATGTACAGTCAAGTTTCTTGAATCGACAATCGGCTTTATCTGACACTAATGATGGCAACCAATTAAATCATTGCTATTTAGACCTGTTAATCCGACAGTCTCGCACTCCGACTCCGACACACCTAATTAGCAACAAATTACTGAAATCACTCATTAATCAGTCTCAATCTGACACAGTGATCAGCGTACTCTGTTGATATCTGCCTGCGAGTACACAGCCCCGTGTTTTGATACCAGACGAGTCGGCTAGTAGCTACATATTACAACGGCTGCAGAGATAAACTTGCTTAACAATAAACAACTAATACTTCAAATAAATAAAACAGGACTAATCACATGCTAAGATTACCTCAATCTCATCAAAATCAGATACAAGTTCTCGCTACTGCTGAGGACATCCAATTACAGGTCATGTCAGAACGACCTTTCGCGAACTATGACCAACCAATGAAATGACTAACAGGAGGTCGACATTTGCCACTAAGAAAGCAACTTTCTTGAGCTTTGCAGCATCAGTTTCAAACTGGCGACTTCCATTCAAGACTATGCTTTTAAAGTATTTTGAATCTGTCATAGAGTCTGTTTTGTGTTGAGCTTCAGAGGTTGCATGTTTAGAAAACATATTCTGCAAACAATGTAACATAACAATATGAAAATTTCATTTTTTTATAACGTGTTTGTATGTTATCTATCGCATAGTTGTTTGATTTTCGATCACGAACGTTGATACTACATAATCATCTGCAACCAACCACTTCAAATTAACGGGACTTGACTGTATATATCTGGACCAGATGACCCAGTGATTGACATCATGGGCATCGATTTACGCAAGTGGATACGATGACATGCATCAACCAAGTCAGCAAGCCCTAACACCCAATCCTGATTGCCAGTTCTAACATGAATCTTCATGGGGGACAAGCATGGGTTGCTGAAGACCAGTTCTAACCCAGATCTTCATTGGGTTATTGATATTACACCATATCCATGCCCTAAGACACGCCCATCAGCTCGTGATGCTACATGCTCATACTCCAGTCCATGGATCAGCTCGTGATGCTACATCTCATCCAAATGGGTACCATACACTCCTGGGTGAGTTGTTTGAACAAAGCCACTCACCCAAGGAGAAGTACATATTCTATAAGCTGTGATTCAGTGGTGCTTAACTTTGGCTCTAAAACATGGCTGAGGACCAACCATGTGTCATCATTTTATGGCAGTCATAAACACGCTGGCAGCTTCACCTTCAGTAGAATCATGTCATACTGTCAGGTAATACATGTTTAAGTGTGAATCTTACTTTATTAATAATATATTTTCATTTTCATTGACCATGTTGACTCGGTAATGTTTGCAGACCAGAAGCTTCATAATCACTTAAGTGAGTGAGAGTATGGTTTTACGCCGCTTTTAGCAATATTCCAGCAATATCACGGCGGGGGACACTAGAAATGGGCTGTGTGCATTGTACCCATGTCGGGAATCGAACCCGGGTCTTTTACAAGCGAACGCTTTAACCACTAGGCTACCCGACCGCCCCCATTATCACTTAAGAGTTCCAACACAGTCAAATTCACTGAATATACTTTTGTCCTAATCCCCCAACAATACTCAAAAGAAGTTACAGAGAACACTCGACCTTTTTCATCAAATGACTATTGTTAATCTGTCATGACATAACATGTGAAGAGCACCAGATATTTTCAAATGACATAAGTTCAGATAGTCAGAAGGAAAAATCATGTGTTCTTTACAGGATGGGACTCAACCCAAAAAGTACTAGAATTTGTACTTTACTAAGAAAGTGTTATCCCAAAAATAAAAACATCGGGTGTTCTTTACTTCTGTTGAGTAGTATACATGTACACTTGCTTGATGGCACATCGCTATACTTGAACAACAACAACCCACTGACCTCGTAGACAAGGTGCAGAGCCAGCATGACAGCAGGGCTGTGTACAAACAGGAGGCTGTTGTCGTTGATGGAGCAGGGCTTGGAGTAGGCCACTCGATCTGGGATGGCTGTGCAGGGAGACAACTCTAGTGCATCCTCCAAATTCTCTGACACAAAGCGGTGGTGGTCCGAGTTGACAAGATTATCCCAATCCTATAAATAACAACTAGTTCTTTAAATCAGTACCAACCAGATATACATGTAATGACATTACCAATTCATACATTTCTTACACTTTGCTGGAGTATTTAAAATAACATTAATGAGATTCATACTTGTCATAGACTGATAACTCAAGGTTAAGCATAGACAAGTTTTTGGTGTGATAAAATAGGCAAAATGGCATTGGGAGTTCAAGGGATATACAGTTTTTGTGACATTTTTGTGCGGAATGGAACTTTTTGACACGTCATTACCTGCACGATTTGGTAAGGAGTGAGTGAGTGAGTATGGTTTTACGCCGCTCTTAGCAATATTCCAGCAATACCACGGCGGGGGACACCAGAAATGGGCTTCACACATTGTACCCATGTCGGGAATCGAACCCGGGTCTTCCGCGTGACGAGCGAACGCTTTAACCACTAGGCTACCCGACCGCCCCGATTTGATAAGGAACATCCACTTGTTTGTCAGACAATTTGTCAATGCTAACAAGGCACACACCGAGAGCAGTGTCAGTGTGACATTTCCTTTCGGTGTATGGTATTGGTGGATACTGCTTTTCATAGGCGGAGCCAGTGGGGGAGGCCAAGGCGTCAGGACCCCAACCCCCCGCCCCTTTTGAAAACCAAATCTAGTATGTTGTAGGCAGTAAAATTATAAAGAGTGAGTATTTTAATATTTTGGATCCCTCGCTTTCAAAAAGGCTGCATCCGCCCTTGCTTGTGAAGTTTGTTCATGGTCTCAGTCAGCCACAAGGAACAGACTCACACAACCATCCTTTATTGGATGTGGAAACACTACCAAATAATGCTTTCCAGCAAATGCTTATACCATGTATACCAATCTGAATATCAGCTCCAGTGTTTGAAATTAAGGGGGACCCTGAGGGGCTTGACGTTAGCTCCTTTAGTCCATCTATAACGTTAAACATTAGGGCAATGTCAAGGACACCTTGAATCTCACGCTTAATTTGGAACAATGAACTCAATGTAGAATGCAAGGGAGAATGGAGTGATGATTTTGAGATACAGAAATCAGTTTTCACGTCTGAACATTTTTCTCACTCATACCAAGAATTTAGAAGCCTCGATGCTGATTGGGTGAACAGAAAGTTCACCGGAGTCAACCTCCTATGGAACTATCCTCTGATTTTCACATAAAGAGGTATCATATCTGAGTAAAGGATCTGATTTTAATGAGACTCCTCTCCTGTAAGTGTAACATTCCAGTCAACATACAGCCATGTGGCATTAAGGAAGACTGGTCTAACAAGAAGCTATACTGAGATAACACTCGTGGGAGTCGGTGTCACATGGAAGACTCACATCCTCCGAGCCCTGGTCTGAGGGCCTCGCTCTCTTTGCAGACATGACTGGGGACATAGAAGTGTCAAGGTCACGCTGCAATACAAGGAAACACGTGTCAGCAGCTCATAAAATCCTCAACCCTCAGAGCCAATGACACCCATGTAACTCAAAAGATCCCATAGAATGAATAACAGGGTAACATATTATTCTAGTTTTTTTAATAAAAACATTAATTTTTAAATGACTTCTAAAAATCCTATTTCACATGCAAGAAATTCGGCATAGAAATTAAGAATATGTAATGCATCTGCTGAGGTTCTTATCAGGAGCCATGAAGATTTGAGTTAGAATAGGTCTTTGGCAACACATGAATTCTGTAAAAGGCGACTATGCTTGTCGTAAGAGGTGACTAACGGGGACAGGTGGTCAGACTCGCTGACTTGGTTAATGCATATCATTGTATCCCAATTGTGTGGATAAGCTCATGATGTCAATCACTAGATTGTCTTGTCCAGACTAGACTTACAGACCGCCTTCATATAGCTGGAATATTGCTGAGTGCGGCGTCAAACAACAAATAAACAAACAATATTATGAGGCCTTGGGGTTCCTACCTTGCTGGTGAGAGCAAGTCTACTGATGTCATACCCCATCATGGTCAGCAGACACTTGGTGAACAGCATCCACTCCGACTGGTTGCCGGGGCTACCTGGGGTGTTGTGGGAGGTATACCACTTCCCCAGCACCTGCAGAGCAGTATCCCTTGGCAACAGGTGCTTCAGAGCTTGCAGACACATCCCAACTGGAGAACAGACACTGGAGTTTACCTTTCTATACAAATCCCCTTTTCATAGATTGGGGCATACACTTCCTTTTAGATGGTGAGTACTGGTGTTGAAATGAAACACATTTCCTCTTATCTGAATGAACTGAATGGTGGATTTGAACATGTTTTGTCTGCCTGCATAGAGCTCAGACCTGCAATTAATCAACTTACAGCTCAATATGAACTGGACTGATCAATTAAATGTTTAACATGTTCTGCCTTCTTATTGTCAATCATAACCATGGTAATCTTAACAAATGTCATCATTTCTGTACAATGATTTATAAATTCAGCATCGATATTCTTTTCATTCTATACATTTATAGACCTGTGAAGATCCGGGGTAGAATAGGTCTTCAGCAACCCATGCTTGCCGTAAAAGGCGACTATGCTTGTCGTAAGAGGGGACTGATGGGATCAGGTGGTCAGGCTTGATGACTTGGTTGATGCATGTCATAGATCCCAATTGCTTGGATCGATGCTCATGTTATTAATCACTGGATTGTCTGGTCCAGACTCGATTATTTACAGACCGCTGTCATATAGCTGGAATATTGCTGAGTGCGGTGTTAAACAAAAAAAACAACCAACCAACCAACTATACATTAATACTGCAATATACAATGACATCCCTCCTATAGTTGATGAGACAACACTGACTTACTTCCCGGTGACTTGCTGAGTGGCGGCATGGATGTCCGACAGAGCTGCCCACTTAACAGTTCCTGGGAGGAATGCACAATGAGTTAGTAAATGTCAGTCTTCCATTTCAGAACTGTTCTCATAATAATCTTTACAACATAATCAAAATGAAATATACTTTCACCAAACAGAAATGAGGCACCTGCAGATACAGATTAATAGCATTTTATTACACTGCATTTGGCCTATATAAAGTTTTCTTATTGTGATTTGGGAAACTATTTTTCCAAGCTGACAGTGAAACCGGAGCAGTGCAAATGCAATCTCATTAAAATCAGATCTTAGTTCTCGCTACCGCTAAACAAAGCTTTGTTTAGCGGTAGCGAGAACTAAGATCTGATTTTAATGAGATTGGTGCAAATGGTACTGGTAATATACACACTGGCACCTTAACCTTCAGTAGAATCATGGCATATTGACATGTAATATAACAACCTACACCCTGGATCCATTCCTGTAGTTCTCACAATCTCAAATTACCCGCCCTTGATTTCTATTTGCCAATTTGATTGGCTATGCTACAAGGTCTAACGTACCAATCAGAATGCGAATTACAAACCAGCCTCAATGTTGGGTTGGCATTATCAACAAAATGGTGGCCAGTCCCACTGATCGAGTTTGCAAGAAATTCATCATTGAAAAACTGACTGACACTCAAAAGAAAGCGTCTCCATGTCCCTTAAAACTGGCGGTGGCTTTGGTTTCTAGGTAATACATGTTAAATCTCTGGGGGTTAATCTTCAATCGCAAGAACCAAGGGAATGGATCACATGGGTGAATTATTTAGGGTAAAAATATCATTTATACTAATCCTAGGACAATCCTGACAAATTGCACCTCTCTTCTCATTCCTGAAAGGTCGTGGAAACTTCCTGTGAACAGAAAAACATTTTACCCAAATGCACCCCTCTCACGCGCAGTCTCAGCAAGAATCACGTGACCAGTCCGTGTGACATTTCTAATTATTTTCCCTATACTTCCTAAGTTGAAATTACATCAGGAGAGCAGGGACAGCTGTGCGGGTGCTTCAGTGTGTGGTTCAGGATCAGTATAAATGATATATTTACCCTAAAAAATTGATATTTTACCGTATCCTGACTCATACTAATTGCTTGAATCTCACAATAGGTGGGTCTCGATATATGACTCTGAACTTGATTGTCAACCACTGGAGATGTTTCTTCAGGCATTGTGGAAGTGGAAGTATGAGTCCTTGTTGGTCTAAGAACAGTTTGAGAAATTCTGAACGTAGATAAAGTCTACTAGGCAGAAGTTAGTAGACCTAAAGTCACTTGCCACTGGTTGACTGATATTTGTTTGTGGACAGAATACAGCTTTGGATTTTGATCCAATGATCATCTGGAACTTGAATAAGGTTCTGACCCATCAGAAACCTGAGCATGAGATAGAAAGACCAAAGAAACAACGTCTGGTCAGTTGTATCTAGCTGTGCTTGCTATCATCCACACGATATGTCCTAATTTTGGAATCGGACATTAAGGTATAGTCTTCATCAATTTCTGGAGCCCACAGAAAAGCAGCCATGATGTGTAGGGGACATTTCTTGGCATTGAAGTGTGGCGTTTGTAAACCCTTGGTCTGGGTAGGCTTTTTGAAAGAAGCATCCAAATTCTTAGCTATCTGGGAGATTGGCTAGATCGGCACGATGGTCAAGGTATCTATATCCTCTCTGTTCTTGCAATAAGTATCACTAGGGGGAGTCTCCCTGGAAGGAGGAGATCAGAAGCATTGTGTTAGGTGCCACAGATAGGTGAGATGACTGAGAAATGAAGGTGAAGGGTTGCGGATGTCTTCTATCTCTTGGAAGAAGAAGATTTCGTGGATTATGATGGCTTTGATTTCATGGAGGTGTGAGCCTTCGTAAAAGACATGGTCTTCATGGAGGGAGACAACTTCGAAGAAGACTTCTTTTTCATTGCTAAGGCTAGAAGATTCTTGCCTGGGTCCGATTATGCAGGTGGAGATTTCTTCTTAGATTTTGAAGCTCCATTCAGTAAGCAATCAACGCTCCTACTGCTAAGGGAAGAAATCGGTGCTGTTGCAGGAGGAGCAGTCTGTGACGAAGTAAGTTCAATCTGCACTTCATCTTCTATGAAGGGGGGGTGGGGTAGTCTGATGCTTTTCTGTCTTCTCCTTCTTCCTGGAAGTCATCTCCGATGATGAAGTGCCTTTAGAAGAGTCCCTTCTCTTTCTTCTTCCTCTCGACTGTATAAGTATTCCGCAAATTCTTCGTCTTCAAGTGAAGAGCAAAAATCGCATCTAACTTCAGCAGTACATTGTTGAGAGCACGTAGAACTGATGGGTTAGGGATCACGATCGGAGATACGATGGTGACATATAGTAGATGTTTTCATCATGAAAATTATTGATGAATATGATAAAGGAATGTTAGAAAAAGGTAATCCAAACAACAAAATTTAATGAGAGTGGGTAATTTTGAAAGGATGGCTCGGATTATGAGCACAGAAAAAAAAAAGCCAAACTAGCTCGTTGGCATGAAAATAGGAGGGTGAAGAGTCCCACGGATTGGTCACGAGGTTCTGGTCTGCGTCCGCGTGAGAGGGGCGCATTGCGGTGATATGTATTTCTGTTCTCTGGGAACACAGTACAAGAAGTTTCCGCTACCTTTTGGGAATAACAAGAGACAAGCAATTAGTATGAGTCAGGGTAAGGTAAAATTGGTAATATGCATTCAAGTGTGTTTCTCTATACTGTCGCCACTCTTCACAAAAGAAATTCATTACTCAACTCCACTAGAATACTTACAATTGTGAACCTGTTGCCAACGTTGTCCCTGAGATTCTGAATGAAGCTGTTGCCACCTGTTGCTACATCACTGATGGAGGCGTCCAGCTGACTCATATCATCTGTCTCGGAGGGGACTGGTGAGATGTAGTTAAACTTGGGGACAGATAGTAGACTCTATTAACCTTGTATCACCTCTCTGGGAGGGCATAGAGGGGAAGACAATATTACCCATATATCATCTCTCTGGGAAGGGACAGAGAGTAGGCTATATTAACCTTGTATCACCTCTCAGGGAGGGCATAGAGGGAAGACAATATTACCAATATATCATCTCTCTGGGAAGGGAACAGAGAGTAGGCTATATTACCCATCTACCATACCTCTGGGAGGGAACAGAGAGTAGGCTATATTACCCATCTATCATACCTCTGGGAGGGAACAGAGAGTAGGCTATATTACCCATCTACCATAACTCTGGGAGGGAACAGAGAGTAGGCTATATTACCCATCTACCATAACTATGGGAGGGAACAGAGAGTTGACTACATCAACCATATACCATACCTCTGGGAGGGAACAGAGAGTTGACTACATCAACCATATATCATATCTCTGGGAGGGAACAGAGGGTAGGCTATATTACCCATATACCATACCTCTGGGAGGGAACAGAGAGTAGGCTATATTACCCATATACCATACCTCTGGGAGGGAACAGAGAGTTGACTACATCAACCATATATCATATCTCTGGGAGGGAACAGAGAGTTAACTACATCAACCATATATCATATCTCTGGGAGGGAACAGAGGGTAGGCTATATTACCCATATACCATACCTCTGGGAGGGACAGAGAGTTGGCTATATTACCCATCTACCATATCTCTGGGAGGGAACAGAGAGTTGACTACATCAACCATATATCATATCTCTGGGAGTGTAGGCTATACCAACCATGCATCATCTGCAAAAATATCTCTAAAACAATACAGTAACATCTTTCTCTGTGTAATTGGACATGTTGATACAATATTGTGGTTAGTGTCTTCACTGACACCTTATCATAACTAATTTTACAAGTTTTGAAGACATGTGGTTCAATCATATGATTATGATCACATATTGCAGCCACCACCCAACACGAACATGATCCTATACACATCCCTCCTACCTCATCATCAAACCTTGCATCCATAGCACTGGGAGGTCGGCTGGAGGTGAAGATACCCCCCCGGGCAGGGCTCCCCAAGGGGGTGACCGCTCTCTGCATGCTTGCAGACCATGACCCAACAGGTAACATCGGGATGTGCACGTGACTGACCTGGAAGGAAGGCCAAGGGTAATCAAATACTGTTGTGAGAAAGGACACACATTATTAGACCATGTTGACCTATGCTTTTCAAGTAGCTATTGGCATTGGAGTGGTTCATTGTTCATACAGAAATTTAGTCACCATATGTAAGGCTAAAAAGAATAGTTGTCATTTTACCCACCTTGGTAGTGCCTGTATACACCACAATGATCCCAGAAGGCTCCAGCACCAGTAGCAGGTCCAGACTCTGCAACACAATAGTGAGGTGAGGTGAAATGGGGTTTAACGTTGCGTCCAAGATTATTGCACTTACACAGCGACATGTATGCATGTGTGTGTGTGTGTGGCCGCTTGTACTAGTCCGGACTGATGCCAATTTATAGTGCTAGCCCACTGAGATACCATGTCACAGTTTAACATGAATACCCCACTCAGACACAGTATACTGACTCCGAGCCGACCAGTTCTTGTTTAAGCCCCTTAATGCCGAGCGCCAGGCAGGGTAACAACAAGTACCATCTTTTAACGTCTTCTGGTATGGTACGACTGAGGATTGATCCCCGAACTTTCCGCTCTCCAGGCAGACGCTCTACCACTAGACCACAGAGGCGGCCCACAACACAATAATAACCATAGTGATGTTGACATGACGACCACAGACACGACAACACAGTACAACCATGACAACAGTACAAGCCTCAACCACATTAACATAACAGTACACATCTGGTAATAATCAACCATGATAACCAGACTTTTCATATAGTCAAGACTCCTGACAAATTAAACATCTAAAACAAGTGTCAATTGAAAGTCACTAGTAGGCCGCTAAAAAGATATGTCTTATGATATTCAAAATACTAACTCTAATATTTGGCTAGAGATATGACAACTTTCTGTGAGTGCAACAGGGCTCAGACAATGTAGTTGTATATTTTATTCCATCCAGAAAGGTGGTGCCCTATGTCAGGTGGCTGACGTGGACTGGTGAAACAGATTCACACTCACCTCAATGGGTGTGACATCCTTGGCCTGTAGCACAGTGATGGAGCCGAAAATCAGCTGACTCAGGTCATTGCTCTCCTCAAACTTGACACATCTGCAAACAAGGTGCAACTACATATCATTGTGTATGAACGATGTTACAGAATGTATCACAGGCATCTTATATAGTTGTTTGTTTGTTGTGTAACGCATCACTCAAAAATATTCCAGCAATATGACAGCAGTCTGTAAATATTCAAGTCTGGATTAGACAATCCAGAGATTGACATCATGAGCATCAACCTACACCAATTGGAGCCTGACCAGCCGATCCAATTAGTCGCCTCTTCTGACAAGCATGGGTTGCTGAAATCCATTCTAACCCGGATCTTCACACATTCTTTAGTGATGCCAAACTTTTAGCTTACAAAGTTGCCATGCTACATCCTTACAGAGCCTGTCTTAAGTTCGAGTAAAGTATTACGGTGTAAATGAACTGCTTGAGCATTTAGCGCACCATATTTTGCTAAAAGGATGTTGTTGGTGTTTTCGTAAATTCTGATTCCGCCAACCCACTCAAAACACTTGCCTGCACATTCAGTTCCAAATTCAAATTTGCACGGGTAAATCTACAGGTAACCTAGCCCTGCATTGAAAACGAGTAGGTTTATCTCATCATCATGATGATGATGATGATGATGATGACTACACTGGACTCACCTGAGCTGTTGTCTGTAGGGCACCATGAAACACAGATACTGCTGGCCACAGAAGTCTTTACACAGGAACGCTTTGGAGGACTTTCCCAGTGGTCCATCCCTAGCGACATATATGGACCACCAGTGAACATACTCTGTACTTGGAACTTTTTTGGGTTTGGTTTGTTGTTTAACGCCGCACTCAGCAATATTCCAGCTATATGACGGCGGTCTGTAAAATAATCGAGTCTGGACCAGACAATCCAGTGATTGACATCATGAGCATCAATCCACGCAATTGGGATTGATGACCAAGTCAGGGAGCCTGACCACCCGATCCCGTTAGTCGCCTTTTACGACAAGCCTAGTCGCCTTTTACGGCAAGCATGGGTTGCTGAAGACCTATTCTACCCCGGAATCTTCACGGGTCACTTGGGAACTAACGACTCGGACATAAACATACTTCTGTGATAAGCCCTCCACTTGGAGTAAGTTGTGTTTAATTCTCTTTGATAAGAATTTCAGTTTTATCACGGTGTGCCAGCATAATGTGGAGTGAGTGAACATTGCTTTAGGTTGCTACAGTTTTGTGCAACTATTCGAGCCAACAGCTTGGTATGTGAACTAAGTGCAAAGTTATGAATGTCACAGGCGTTTATCACTTTGGTGGAACACATGACCAAGGTGATGGTGTTGACAAACCTAGAAACATAATCAAGCGAATCTAAGATTCAAACCTACAGATTTCTGGCGGGAAGGGAATTCCAGTGCATTAGATGATTGAGCCTGCCTTTCCTGTTCTCAATTTTGAAAATAGCACCAAAACAGCTCACCAAGAATTCCATGAAAGAAACATGGAGGCTTAATCAGGTGAAAAATACCAGTGAGACACAAAAAATCAATTAATAGATTTTTACAAAATAGAGAGGACAATGAATACATATTCACTTAAGTCTTTGATTTTTAATATTAATTAAAGCAAAAAGCTTGGGATAAACATGATAAATGGCCATTATGGCATTTGGGATATGATGACATGTATCAACAAATTCAGCAAGCCTGACCCTCGGTAGCCACATCTTTACAGGGTGTGTTCTCTGAGACATGTTAGATAAGATGGGTACAAAACAAGTAAATAAATCAACGTAATCAGGGCACAAATCAACAAGACAAAAAATAAAAACAATTGACTCTCAGAGAATACATCTGAAATTATTGGTGAATGAGGGAGTCTGTTTCATATAATCTAAAAGGTGTGGTTTTTAAAACCTACCTCATTGGAGGGGGTGGTTCAGTCCACAGATGATCGAAACATATCTCCGGTTTTAGGGGAGCCTCAAACTCGGTGATGCTGTCATTGCCAGTGAGGGAGACATTATGAGAGCCGCTGGGGGTGCGGAAGTAGGCCCCAGGGGAGCGGGCGGAGGCAGGGGACGGGGAGTGGAATCTGTACATGGACGACGACCCTGCCAGGCCAGGGGACTGTGAGCGACTGCAACAGATACAATGGGCAAAACATAATACAACGGAACACATGAATGTTGTTCCACACCCCTCAGCCAGATCCCATCTGTATCACTGGGGCCTGTAATGATTTGTTTGTTTGTTGTTGTTTAAAGCTGCACTCAGCAATAATGCAGTCTCTTCACGACCAGTACCTCAAAGCTTCTAAAATCTGAAATACCACCATGTACTTCCAGTCCAAAAACATGACTTCCAGACCTTGACCATATTCAAGACAACTTCTGAAGATCCACATGATCCAAGTTTTAGGATTCAACAAGTAAAATGTGTAGTATGTTTGTTTTTTATTTGTTGTTTAACGTCGCACTCAGCAATATTCCTGCTGTATGACGGCAGTCTGTAAATAATCGAGTCTGGACCAGACAATCCAGTGATTGACATCATGACCATCGATCCACGCAATTGGGATACGATGGCATGCATCAACCAAGTCAGCAAGCCTGACCACCTCATCCCATTAGCCACCTCTTACGGCAAGCATACTTTTTATGGGTTGCTGAAGACCTATTCTACTCTAGCTATATGACAGTGGCCTATAAAGAATCAAGTCTGGACCAGACAATACAGTGATTGACATTGCGAGTAACGATCCACACCGTCAGGGTGAAGTGACACCCCATCTATCCAGGCACCTAGCCTCACCACCCAATCCATTAAGTCGCTTCTTGTGACCAGCATTGGTTGATGGGAGTAGTTTCAGCCCTGTTTCCCCACAAGGAAGGCACAATGACACACAATCAGCCAAGTGTCACACACTGTGTGAAATAGTAGTGTTCAGACTCATTAGAATGAGTGATTATTGTTTTACACCGCCTTCAGCAATATTCCAGCAATATCACGGCGGGGGACACCAGGAATAGGCTTCACACATTGTACCCTTGTCAGGAATTGAACCCAGGTCTTCGGCGTGACGAGCAAACGCTTTAACCACCAGGCTACCCGACCGCCCCTCATAAGAATGAGCACAGATTGATCGGAAGGTCCAAACGACCATAATTTGATAAGTGAACATTATAACAAACGAGGCAGCCCCACCACCCCACTTTCGGATGTGTTTATTGCAATATATAAGTGTTCAATGTACATAGGAAGCACCATGACCTATTTCAAGCACAAAACATTCAAACCTATAGATACAAAGCAAATAAAACTAAAAAAAAACAGTTGATGCATATAATAAATTTCTCTAAATGAATCTTAAGATGAGTGCAGCAGTACCTGACGGCGGCCATGTTGGTGACACTAGGACTCTGCATCCGTGATAGTCCCGCAGGGGAGGAGATCCGCCCGGAGAAGCTGCGGAGTGGGGAGACACATGGGGACTGGCCGGAGATGTTGGTGAAGAAGCGGGAGTGGTTGCTGCTGGACTGGTTGTGCCCAGGGGTCCCGGACATCAGGTGGAGGAAGCTGGTGTTGTCCAGGGCAACGGACAGAGTGCTCTGCTCCTAGGGTTGGAAATGGAATGGAAATATGATCAGAATAGTAATAATGAAACATTTTTCAGATCAGAAGGGTAATTAGAGATACAATATGTGTATGGTAAACATTACAAAATATATCAGAGATGGATTCCATCACCCATCCAGGTGAAACACGTCCTGTCAACCGATGATGACCATTACGATCGTCTTTATTTGCTATTTGCCTTACTTCATGGCATTTTACAAATAAACATCTGATTGAAAAACAAAAAGAACTTGTAATATCAAAAATAATTTTGTGTAGATATTCGTACTTCTTGCTTATAACTGATGATTAATCCTTCTATCTCAGTCTCTTTCCGACACTACTTCAGTTGTACACAGTTGTTCAGTGAAGCCAGTAGTCAGAGCATTTAGACTGTTCCACACATTGTTTATATTACATCGGTGTTACAGCAAAGAATTTCTTACGTCTGCTCTGGCTGAGCGTATCCTCCACACAGAGTGAAGTCCGAGCTCGGTGTCGTACGTGAATGCCAGGGAGGGGTTTGTGCTGGTGAACACCAGGTGCTGCGTGTTGTCTGTCATGTAGCCGACTTTGGGGGAGCCACCGCCACCTACACAGAGACGGGACCAGGAATCAATACATGACAGTGAGTGAGTGAGTGAGTGAGTGAGTGAGTGAGTGAGTGAGTGAGTGAGTGACTGAGTGACTGAGTGACTGAGTGAGTGTGAGTGAGTGATCAACCAAGTCAGCGAATCTGAACACCTGATCCTGTTTGTTGCCTCTTACAACAAGTATGGGTTGCTGAACACAAGTTCACTGGGGTTCAAGTGGTAAGACCGACCTGGCAGGGGTTGTCAAGCGGTAAGAGTCAGATCACTGCCAGATGGGCATGATGACACGATCTGCTGACCGGTGGGCTTCTTTAGTGATCTATCCGCTTTCCACTGTACGATCAGTGGAAGTTGTCTGATCATATCAGTGGAAGCTTTTGATGACAAGAGAAACTTGTCAAAGTGACCCCAATTCGTACCAAACAGACAGGACCACCCAGCCCTCAAATCAGTCACCGTTGATAAGTAAATGTAACAGAGTTTGATTGTAAATTTCATTCATCTGAAAAAAATAATCTCATAGTTTTCACACTTTGAGAGCCAACATACATTAACTCCTGGAGAAGCTAGTCCAAGACAGTAAAGAGAAACAATGCAGGTCAGTAATTGCATCTGCAGAATTCCATACATGACTGAGGACAGTTTCTCCTCGTCCCAAGACAGCACTACACATTACTATTAACTGTATAAGCAAGATACAGCCATTCAGACTGACCCGAAGTCTTGGTGATGATGGGAGCCACCTCGTCCAGGGGATGCAGCATACTGAACAACACAGTCTGGTTGGGAGCGTTCCTGGAACATATACCACCATGTGAACCTCACAGTAATACACGGACCACAGAAATACTGTCATACATGTTCAAAAGCAAAGTTTAACATGCTTAACAGTGTTAGAAACTACCGTATTTTCTTGAGTATAGTGCACACTTTTTTCCAAAAAACACAGCTGTGTAGAAGGGGGTGCACATTATACACGAATTATGAGTTTGGATGTTTTTTTCCCCTATGGAAAGACATTACCGTGAGCACGAAACACCGGGAATACCATGTCAACAAATCCATACTGAAGTACGCAAAATAATCATGTAATTACACTGTCTGGCTATAAAAAGTGTTCTTTGTATATCTGGACTTATATTTGTAACTTATTTCATTAATTTTATTCAAAATTCCTTTTAATATTGTTTTTATTAATTTCGGCGAAATCGTGTGTGAAGCGATCGGAAGATCGCACAACTCACCATTATTAACAGCAACCACGGTCAGAATATCGCTATTGACGCCTTGAAACGAACTTTAGTTGACAGAGAATGGATACATATATCATAAATGCCATACTTTGACTCGTTAAAAGTCATATTTGTTTTTGTTTGACCATTCTATGTCAACATGAAATTCTCGCGATCACGCGATCACGTGCGCGTGAGCCTTGACGGTGACTGGTCAGACTGGTTCCATGTAAACAATAATACCCGGGAATAGCGATTAGCTGCTTCGCTTAGGGTTATTATTATTTTAAATATGTTTAGTAAAGGCTGCATCTAAATTAACAAGATATTGGAATATATTATTCCTGATAAAAAAAATAGTTTCAGATACAATTTTTGCCGATCCTTGCATTGAAAATCCTTGAAAGATATATCATTGGGTGTGTCTTGACCGAATCACCGGTCGATTCCAAGAAAACGTGTGTACAGCTGATTGCTGTTTCCGGCTTAGTTTACGAGAAAATACACAAGGTAATCTTAATCCCTGGATATAAAACAATGCCTAGCAGAACAATAAATACTATTTAAACGGTAAATCAACATGTCTGGTGATTTTTTTTATCTCAAATTCACCCGTTCGTTTGCCGGACTTCGCTGAAGGGGTAGATTCTACGGTGTAATATTCGAATATTTGTTTCTCCAAAATACTGAACCCGCTAGAGGGGGGTGCGCATTATACATGGGTGCGCACTATACTCAAGAAAATACGGTAACAGTTTTAGTCCACCAGTCCTTATAATGATAACATTTACCAAAAAGGGCAAATTTCTACTAGTCCTTATGATACCTTAACTATTCGGCAGTTTGGCAAGGACTACAGGACCAGTGCCAATTTCATACAAAGAAACGCTGCTCCTCAGCAGGTTCAGGTACCATAGAACAAACTTTAAGATAAACACGACCAATATAAAATTCAAACATCAACTTACTTTTTTGGCATGGTAATTTCAGCATGAGAAAGGGTTCTCTCAAATATCAGTCCATTTTTCATTTTCCACATTTTGGCAACCTACAGAATAAAATCACTTCTGAATATATTTGCTGCCACTTCACATGAACACTTCACATGAACACTTCAGAACCATTGAGAACCATCAGCAAACTACAGACTGATCATTCTACATGACCAGACCACCAGCTGGTGGATAAGACTTCATGATCCTATACTTTCTCACAAAATGTGTTTACCAAACAATTAACATGGTGCTGTGTAACTATCATTGAAAAACATCCCATACAAACTACATACTCATTCACTTTCAACTGATATGGTGTAACAACAATTTCAGTGTTAATAAGTCTAAATATGATCATAGAGACTAGGATACAGTTCATTCTGAAGGGGAATCGCTTCTGAAGTGAACAAAACCATAAACCTAATACAGTGATCCCCCGATATTGCGCTCTTCGCTGTATGTACAAGATTTTCCCAAAAAGTAGGCCGAGTGAGTGGGCGGGTGGGTGAAGAAGTAGGGGGGGGGGGGGGAGGGAGGATGGATGGATGGATGGTTGGATTCAACTTGATGTGGGAGGAAAACAAATGCAGAAAGATTATCATGGTGAACCTGGTATTCGAACCCACAATCAAGGGATGCAACTCTGCACAGCAAATTAAGTCAGTGAAGCATCCATGTCTCAAGGAGACGAGGGGCCCTGTAAAGGGTACAACACTGGACTGACCTGGAAGGGCAGAGCTGCGACATACTCCCCTCCCTTGTCCATGAAGAAAGTGACGTTGGTAGCTTCCACAACACACACACCAGTCTGGATCATACCTTCAACACAGCACACATGGAATCTATAAAGTAACCTACATATTGATTATTCAGTTATCATGATCACAGGACAAGACTAGACTTTACCATGTTCACAGAATAAATAAATTGCAAGTGATCCCATGCCATTTGATTGGCTAACCAGGCAATTTGGGGGTTTATGTTTCCATAAACCAACAAAAAACATTAGGTCACATCCACTAACAGACTACCATTTCCTGTGTCACACTAATGCAGTCAAAAACTGGACTCAAAACACTGTACCAATGTTGGACATCAAATCCAGACTTTGAATGTGATGAACAAAAGCACTGGTTGCTAGGGTTACCTGGCACATCAAATGTTGGGTACAAGTCCAGCTGAACATCCTTGTGGGGCAGCACAAACGAACACCACAGAGCCTAGAAGGAAAACAAATCTTCCATTATAAGAAACACATCTGAGGGAGTAGGGCACCAGGCAAAAGCACATATCCCAGGATCTGAGGCAACAGTGCATCAACAACACCATGCTTTCAACAGTTTAATTGTGTGAGTTTTGTTTTTAAACTGAAGCAAAATCAATTTTTGTTTTTTTTCAGAATAAAATATTGGCTTCCTCTCTGCAATAATTGCCATGATTGCCTGAGTGAAAACCAACTGTCTTGTGTTGTTAAGATTCATTAAAGGTATGGGTCTGTACGGTGAATGGTGTTTTAAGATGCAGTCATTGTCAAAGGAATCCCCATGGGGACACCAGAAATGGGCTTCACACATTGTACCCATGTCGGGAATGGAACATGGGTCCTCGCCATGACAAGCAGACCCTTTAACCACTAGGCCACCCGACCGCCCCTATGGCTGGTACAAATACATGCAGATAGTCAGGCAGTTAAATTAAGAACTTGGTCCAATGTTTGGAAACAAACATGATGATGCTACTTTCAGTGTTGTCAGATTATGTCCTCACCTGTAGCACAGGCGTGTCAACAGTGTACGTCTTGACGACAGAGCGGACGCCATCTTGACCACCCCTACTCCACACAACAGTGTTTCCACTGACATACAGTTCCTCATCAAAGCTGCTACCACTGCTGTCTTCATGGGAAGCAAACACCCACTGCTCTTTCTGTAAAACAAATACTTCGGCTACAAATGAAATTCTGAAACGTAACTTAGGAATCATTTGCAGACATAACGTGTATGATTCTCACCAAAATTAACAGATCAAAGTTTTTCAGATACTCAGGGTTCGAAATTAAGACATGTCCGCTGGACCAAGACTTCAGGGAGGACCAGTGACATTTCTATGTGGACAATAATTTTCACCATTTCGTAAATGGCAACTCTGTAGCAAATACATAAATAAATAAATAAATAAATAAATAAATAAATAAATAAATAAATAAATAAATAAATAAATAAATAAATAAATAAATAAATAAATAAATAAATTTGTAATGCTGGACACTCCTTGTGAATGTTTTAGGTCATTCATGAGTTTGAAAATGATTTACCAAAGACATGTGAAACATTCATGTTGTTTAACATGTTTAAAGATTATGATCAAATCACATTATCATCAATATCATGTCACAAATGAATATATTGAGAAAACAACAAATTCTCCATAAGCACCTTAGATGAATCATGCAGAGAAATATCTCTGAAGGATTTAAGCAGTGGTAAGCCATGGTCAGCATGGGCAGTGTTCTGGACTTGTAGCTGGAATTTCCCAGGGTGATGTCTGCTGTATTCGCGTCCGAATGGCACAAAGTCCTGGGTTTCGCACGCAGCGATCATATCATCTGGCTCCAGCGTGGCAGCTGCTAACATACACACCTGTCAGCAGACACATTAGAGTTAACACATGGGACAACGGTAAATTAATAAAAAGCATAACCTATCTCACATGTTTCACATTACAATCATAGCAAATTGCAGGGTTTCAGATCGCTTCATTTTCTAGAAGACTGACTGTTTGTTATCTGAAATGTCCTAAAGATATTTTTGGAGATGGTATAGAAGAATGCCCAATCAAAATTTGCTAAAATCATGAAAATGTTGAAATGACATGACATGACAACTGCACTACATTATATCCTGGTGAAAAATGCACTGAATCTTCATACCATGTTTATCAGCCTACAATACTGTAACAACAAAAAATAAATATGAAGGTTGTATGTCATTGACGCATATTCCCCTGACTCATGGCATTTCAAATCTTACAATTTTCCATCTTTCCTTATCCAGGTTAGGGTTAATTTTAAGGTGCTCCGCTAATATCCACTAGTAGCAATGACAAAGACTGCAGTTTACCAAGTGCAGCTATCACAGATATCGCTAATTGGACCCGTCTGTTGTTGATCAGTGAAGATAACTCAATTGGCAGCTGATTAGCTAGACAACAGGTAGCTGCGTCCGGTAAACTGCACACTTGTCAAGACAGTATTCAAACAAGGTCCGTGCAGTCCGAAAAATAAATTTAAAATCTCCTATTTACGATTCACTAGTTAAACAACATGTATGTTAGGCCTAGATACACGCTGACGCAGACCTCTGATACTGACACCGACTACAGGCCCAGATGCACGATAGACAGAGATGAGAAGTTCACAACTTGCATTTTACAACTACAAATTAAGTATGTTACTCCACCTTCGACGATCGATGGACGCAATGATAAAAACAAATTACCTTGTCAAGTTTGAAATATCAAAGCACACTAAATCGAGCGTGTTCAACATTCAAGATTGGGAACGATTTTCATTTTTGCCTCCATATTGCTGTGACATTAATCTCGCACTGAATAAATAGGACACTTTGAACGAAGTGAAAAATAAATATATCAAAATAGACACATTTCTTCCCATGGTATATCATAGTAAAGGGTAGCTATGATAACATATCAAATATCATTATTTAATTTATATCGCAAATTAACTGGAATAAACAAATACTATTTGGGTAACAGCTATCAGACACACAGTTATGCGGGAAATTCATCTTAAGATAAAATGTTGTGAATTGTTCCTAATTTGAAATTTTGGGTACATAACTCCGCAACTAAACTGTTATTAAAAAAATTATGTCATACTGTACATTTCAAAGTAATCTAGTTAATCCTGAAGGCAATGAAGTCTTTTGAAATAGCGATACAGATTATAGAGTAAAGTACTGTTATAAATTACTCTAATGTGTATCGTATACATTAAAGCTGACTGTATGGGATTTTCCATACCAAATACGGGCATGACTTTAAGGAGATGCGTGAATAGGTTTTGCATTTCTGCGAAAAAGGAATATCTCGGAGTTTTTTTAATCTTGTTTTAAATGTTCACCTGGAAACAAGGGCCGCTTCTACTCCAATATATGTGCAGCTTGCTGCGAAAATTGACAGCCCAAAGAATATTATTCAAATTCATTGAAACAACATATTTTATATCTCCAAAGTTAAACTCAATTATGTGTATCTATTTAGCAGTTAAACATTACACTAATTACCGAGACAATGTCTCCGTTTCACATGCACATACAACGGCTTGACCTAGGCTGGATATTCACACCAGTGCACGTGACTATACCCCGATACGATACGTATCATAATAGTTTGTTCACGATACGATAAGTATCACCATGCTCAATTCGCCGCAATTTTGCGTAATGTTTATATTGCATAGGACATTAACACTATTACATAGTCCCAATCTCATTAAAATCAGATCAGATCAGATCTTACCCCCCTTTTTATTTCGAAAAAAATCTTTATTTCTGTATAAATTACCACCAAGGACAATAAATAGATCTTAATTGTGCACACACACACACACCCCTTTTCAAAATGCTGTATCCGCCCATGATTTCGTATTGTTGAACTTATTTTTGTGTAAGTGAATATATAAGAAGTCTGTGCTGTTCTTATATCCAAGGTAATTTTAAACGACGTTAATCGCCGGTAATTGTTGTTAATTAGAAGTGGCAATCGGTGTACCTCTTCACCTGAACTACGGTAATCCCCTCGTTCTTTGGTGCTGACTGTCTGGGATGAGCGAGAGGTACAATGTCAGTACCCGAGGGCCTTGGACCTATTACCGTAGTTCCTCCAACAAGCACAAAGAGTGATCTTCGTTTAACAGCTTTTATTCCAACTTTGTGTTGCCGGTCAACCCACTCTAATTGTCACTTAATTATGAGACTTCGGCTGCAAAGCTTCAGTCTCAGTCGAAATGCTGGTGCCTAGGTTTGGTTTCTGGTTCGAAAGATCATGACAACAAGCCGAGAGCGGAGCACCAGTCCAGATGTAGTCTCCCCAGCCGCAGCCGCTACCTAGCCGCTCTCTAGCCGTCTCTAACCGTTGTCTAGCCGTTCTCTATTCGTTCTTAGCCGTTCTTTCGATTTGGGGCTTTTGCCCCTTTTTAAACCGCTACCTACGTCACAGCTCTACTCATTTTCCAATCTATCATTGGTCAGCCACCTTCCCCCCCTACACTAGATCATTCTAACCCACTCTTATCTAATAACCAGCACCTTATTCGGACTTGCCATGATGTAGCTTCTCACCCTTTTGGAATTCGAACTATTCCCCCCCAATACCATATATGTCTCAAGACCCTGACGTTTCCGTCCCTCTCATCTCTGTTCCACTTGTTTTTCATTAATGTATAGCCCTCGACCTACTACCCTCACCCCTGGTTACTCGTGGCCAAGTATGCTCCCGTAGTCTTCAACTATCAGAGCTGCCCGTCTCCTATATATATATATATATCAATGTGTTATGTTTACATCTTACTGGTTTCAACTCCTCTTCTTGACCTTTATATACAATCACGTAGGTGTCCTAATGAATTGTTAATTACTTTAATTAGTTGTTAATTACTGTACTTTTATGCCTATAATACTTATTCTTATTTATAAGAATTGACTTCAGTATGTTTTGCGTTTATGGAGTTATAAACGTATAATCCGATACGCTCTTTGCATAAATCTGCTATGTATACGTTAGAGGCTTTTACGTTTTAACCCCAATAAAACGCAAAAGAAGAACATTGAAGTCAATTCTTTAATAACAAGTGTCTTGATTGTAAAAAGTACAGCTAACCAGCTTCGGTAACAGAGAGATTAGGGATAGCATTTCCATTTGACATCACTGTAATCGATGACGTCACACAGAAACAAAGCATCGTGATGTCGTTCACTGTAACATAACTCAAGTCAAAGCCATATGGGACGATAAAGTTTTTTAAACCTCTCGAGGATTCAAACCCAAGTAAAATATCAAACTCACCTTTTATCCGACACGTCACAGAATGGTCATGATCATAAATGTTTTGGTAGTTTTTGCCAAATATCAACTTTTATTTCTGTTCAAACTAACCATGGTATTTGTGTAGACGTCCAATTTTATAAAATACAACTTCAATTGATCTTTGTCGAAATTCTTACGAAAAGATTGATTTACCCATGCACACAAAGTCCTATGAAAATAAAACATTCCGGATCTTAGAAACCCATTTGAGATCACTATAGCCAAAACAGGTAATAAGGACTACCCTAGTGATATTAATCACTTAAACAAGGAAAATTACTTTATAGTGTCATTGGTACCTAAGAACTACCTTGAAGAAAGGAATTTTGAAATTAAGTTTGAATCGAGACAAGAACATCGGGGTTCGATGACACGCATGGAACACGGATCCTGTCCATTGATCTCCATTTTAGTCTGCTCTTTAGACACGTATATGATGTTGTTAGTGAACTCTCGTGGATCGAAATTGCCTCATGGTAAAGACAGCATAAAATCCAATGTATCCATGTATGACTTTGTCATGTGTGTAATTCCATACAAATGGCTGAAACGAGAGAGAAAACCTTTCGTACATATCTTCAAAGACGTTTTCTTTTCTAACCAGACGGAGAATACCTATCAATTGTAATTTTTGTTAATGAATACTCTTAAAGGGCAAGTTCACACGGAAATGCACCTATTTTTCTTGTACTTTTTCCACATTAAAAGTGTTAACATAGAAGTGTCATAGACAAAAATATAAAAATATCACAATTAATTAACATATTTTTCCCATTAAAACGATTTATATTTTTCACATTTACCAAGTGTTCTATTTCCACAACAAAAACACCATGGCTTATGCCCCTTGCAATATGACGTCATTGGTGCCAATTGATAAACATTATGACGTCATTATGCTTTGTTAGAGCCGCTTCACGTGGTGTAGGTCCAGGTTTGTGATTCTAGCGTCTCAGATGCCAGCCAGCATAGTGTTATGCTGAGTCACCACTGCGCCGGAGTGTGTCGTAGGCCATGTTGTTTTACCGCAAACTGGTACTTGATATCTTTTGCGTTGAGAATAGACAGGGACCCAGTTGAATTGGCACCAATTACGTCATAATCTAAGGGGGATAACTCAGGCCAGTTTAGCTCGAAAAAAGAAGGCCTCATGACGGCATATCATTTTCACACTTTTGTGAGCTTCCTACTTTCACTGTGAAAAAAATGAGTGTATATTTTCAAACACAGATACTAATTAATTCTAAAATTGCGTTTTGTTTAGAAAAAGAAAGAAAGTGATTTTTGCGTGTACACTTCCCCTTTAAGCAATTTTTTATAGGAAAATTAGTTAAATACTGTGTTATGTGTGAGCAGGTGCGCGTTCAACAGAGGTCCGAGGGTATATAAAATCAGTCTCGGGGTAATAGTATATACTTTCACTTCCGGTCAGATCCGCAGTTTGTTTTGATTGTTCACAAGCCACGCACATTGAATTGGAGATCCTGTCATAGCCGGTTCTTATCTTTTTTGAGACCTTTGTTGTTGTTTATATAGCAGAAACATGGCGTCAACAGGTTTCAAGGCAGGCAGTGTCATCACCGTCCTTGTTGTAATAGCTGCATATTTGTGCAAGCGTCATGCAGACGAAGCATTGCGAGAGCGGGTGCATCAAGTGTTGTCCGGGTTACTGCGGGCCGAAAAAAAGGTTCCGCATCCAAAGTTTCGGGTCGCGATCGGATTTGGAGGATGTCAAGATTTAGTTTCTGATGGGCTAGAATTGTTGGAAAAAATGCACATTAGTGCACCCGACAACCCAAAACATTTCCACTCGGTTCATAATGAAACGGAACTTGCCCAGCTGATGGGATTCTTCTTCAGGCACGGTGCTGCTGCAGAGTAAGTATACTACTCTATTCAATTTTTAGGAGACACTTCAAACTATTTGAAAAATGTCAGACGCTGTCTTGTAAGGTTTTGACGTTTACACAAATGTGACTATCAATTTCCATTCAGCAACAGTGCAGTTTACCCTTACCTGATTGCCATGTTTACCAGGCTCCGCTTATAGATTTAATTGGCTCAGGCTGACGGCTGTGGCTTTCGGTTCACTGATGTCTTGAGGATCAATATAATCAGAGTAAAGTCTTTGGTGATGAGTCAATAACATATGTTGAGTGGGCACAGGGGTCCCCAAGTTGTCAAAGGTGCTGCAGTTCGCTGTGCTGACTTGCGTTGGGTTATAGCTGAAACGGCACCTCATCAAAACGTGACTGATTGGCGAAACGTCACCTCGCCTCAAGCAAAAACGGCTACTATTGCCTGGCGAAAACGGCATCTTATTTTTTTTTTACCTTCGTCAAATAAATGAAATTTAACTTACATGGTAACTTGCAAACACCAATAATTGTGAAATGTAAAAATAAGTTTACATTAGAAATTAGCCTCTATTCCAACTATATTCCAACTTAGCCTATACGCAACTTATTGTGAAAACCTTAGAAATTAGCCCCCTACTCCAATTTACTAGCTGACGACTGGGAGGCTCAGCTAACGTATGGTGAAAACACTATACACATTGAAGTTTAAGTACCTTTACTCAATTTAACTCAACGTCAAGCTGAAACTGTATTTAAGAGGCCTAACATGGTGATGTCAGATCACAATTATTCACAATGGCCTTTCGATGTGTTGCATGCGAGAAGAATGTCAAAAATATCAACATGCTGTATTATGTGACAACTGTGACCAGTGGACCCATTGTCTATGTGGTACCGGACTTTCTGTGACCCGTTATCGAGAAATTAGCTGAGTCAGCTGCTATCAGAATGTTCGGTGGTACATGGACTGATATTGTAAACATGTGATGAAGATATAATACTACATAAATCATTCTTATCGATGTTAAAAATAGAGGTGCCATTTTCGCCAGACACATACTAGCTGTTTTCGCCAAATGCGGTGCCGTTTTTGCCAGAGAAATCGGTGACGTTTTGCTGAGGTGCCATTTTAGCCTGCACCCAGTTGCGTCTCCTGGACATGCCGGAAACCTATGATTGTGGGTTCGAACACTGATTCACCCCAATTATGTTTCTGGGTTCAACTTAACAGCACCATACCCGTGCTTGTGGGTTTCACCAAAGTGGTAAACATCTGAGACATCCATCACTTTGGGCTTTCCTCCTACATTGAGCTGAAAGCCATGATCCAACTGGAATACTGGTAAAAGCAACATTAAACTCAACTCACTCACTCCTTCACTAACTCATATCCTTACCAAATTAACAGGACAAAACCTACATATTTTCAGGCGATACATTTCCAATGAAACACTGTTCAAGGAGCTAGTTGACAAGGCAGACAGTCTGTCACATCGGGTGTGGTCATTGGGGGGTAACGCCCCAGTCATGGCTAACAGATTAGCCAAAGAAGGACTAGATGTACTGCTTGGGGCAAGACTTACTCCCAACATGGCAAAGGCGCTTGATCCAAGCATTAAAGGTAGGAATTTTTATTTATTAATTCTCTGTATTACCATGTGCTATTCATTATTACAGGTGGCCATAATAATCTAAGGTGCTCCAATTTTTGTGGGTTCGAATCACAGTTCTTCCTGATTATGTTTCTAGGTTTGTCAGCACCATATCCATGCTTTTAGGTTTCACCAAAGTGGTAAACGTCTGAGACCCGCATCACTTCATGCTCTCCTCCCACATTAAGCTGAGACGCCATAATGTAACTAGGGTACTGTTCAAAGCCGCTTTAAAGGAGCACTGATCTCTGACAATTCACCAGGACGGGTTGTTGCTTTTGTTATTATTTTTTCCCCAGGCCTACCCAGGTGATGTCCCAGAAATCTCGACTAGTTCGCAACCTGTGTATCTTCCCGAGGCAAGGGAGTTAACTGACTATAAAAGTCCAGTTTCCACCCTTGTCGGACTAGGCTGGTATTATTGAGTTACATTTAGGCTGGACTAACGAGTCTATGCATAGTCCAATCAAAATCATGCAGCAAAATCGAAATGTGGTTAGTAAACGGTTGTGCAGATTTCAGCTGAGCATAGCTTACTTTATTAATTGTATATGTTACAGTCAATGAGTAAAATGACTAAAACTTCCTCTTAGGCAATTTTTTAAACGCCTAAATGTTTAGTTATTTTACAAACTCCTGCTGCGCTATCACATGCATATTGCATCACATGTAGTACATTCACTAGGGTTGGGCGATACACCAAATGTGCGATCCCATATGTATCATGATTCATTGCTCACGATAACATATGTATCACAATACTTACATGTGCTCTTATCTGTGGTACATAAGCCATCTTTTTCAAAAACAGAATGGCCAAATACCTGGCAAATTGGTAGATACCTGGCAAATTGTTGATTTACTGTTGGCAGTGTCAAGTATGGTGCAATGGATGAAAATATTTAGGTTTTCACTACTAATTAGTGTTTGGTGTAACATTTATTAAAGCAAACATCCAAGGTAATTATTGACATTTTTACTTTGTGTGCGACTGTGATTGATTCTTGTATCATGATAAGAAAATTTGCGATCCACCAAGGCATTGATGTATCGTCCCACCACAAATAGCATTCACTTCAGACCTGGATTTTTTAATATCACATGTCTATTGACATGACATGAATAAATATCAAGCTATAAAACACAGAAATAGGGTCCAAATAAATCTCAGTCATCATATTCTCCACGCAATCTGAAATACCGTATTTCCTCTATTAGATGCCCAGGCTTCTATTTATTTGGGACAAGCCTTTGACCCGGCGTCAATTAGCATGATTAGAGGCCCTGCGTCTATTGGAGGAACGGCTTGTATTATTACCCGCATTTCACTATGACCACGAATTTAGGTCCCAAAACAATGCAAAAAGGGATCATTAATTGTATCAATTGATCGACCCGGCGTCTATTGGAGGCCCGGCTTCTAGTAATACCCCTATTTCACTGACCACGAATTTAGGTCCCAAAACAATGCAAAAAGGGATCATTAATTGTATCAATTGATCGACCCGGCGTCTATTGGAGCCCCGGCTTCTATTTTTTGCACTGAACAATTGACCTGGCTTCTATTAGAGGCCCAGCGCCTAATAGAGGAAATACGGTATATGTGATTGGTGGCTGTCTAGCAAGGATCCTGACCTATATCTGTCCATATTACAAATGAATTTGTTTTAAAGGGTGTTTTGTTTTACTTGAAGAAACATATCTTCATTAACACTGCATTTTGACTTACATGATTAAAGTCTGTGCCATCACAATGCTTTAATTAATGCGTAAGTATCTAACATTATCTTGCAACACAAATTGATGGACCTAGTCTTGTTCTCTACAATTTACGATCAGAAAAATGTGATATTTAACATGAAAATTAAAATTTGTGGCATTCATAAACATAATTTCATTTTGTTTTCACACTAAATATGTTTATTGAAAACAATGCATCGCCATTCTTACCTGACCTCCATCATAATCATGATCATTCTACTTCCTATGACGTAATTATTCTTTCTTTCTCTCATTCGTGCGACCCGTGAAGATCCAGGGTAGAATAGGTCTTCAACAACCCATCCTTGCCATAAAACGTGACTGTGCTTGTCATAAGAGATGACTAACGGGATCGGGTGGTCTGACTCACTGACTTGGTTGATGCATGTCGTCGTATCCCAATTCAGTGAATCAATGTTCGTAATGTCAATCACTGGATTGTCTGGTCTAGACCTGAATATTTACTGACCGCCTTCATTCTTTTTATCTCTCATTCGCCATAATCCATTACTTAGTTTACCCATTATTTCAATTTCATTACCCATTTTACTTGTTAATTCTCTACTTTTCGGCTTCCAATCCACCCTGCCCCAAGCTCTCCACATTCAGTCTCTCTTCTTCCAATGCTAGAAAGCACTTCCATGGCACAGGGCAAATGCTGTACAGACAAAACCCCTTTTATTCAATATATTTGTTATTGGCGGACTACAAATGTAAATACGTACTCATCAACCATCATCATAATCATGATAATTATCCGGTCCCTGCTCTTTAGCAGGAATCTAAAAATCCCTCTGCTTCTCAGTCAATGGAAACTTTTTGCCTAAACTTAATTAAAATTAATGTCTATTTTGAGCAGAAACCTAGTATTTTGCTGCTGGCAACGTGATTGCCTTTTGCTGGTGCTGTTGTTATTGCTTTTGGCAACACAAGTTGCCCATTCTAGCTCCTAATCATTTCATATCAGTAACAAGAGCTAAGGTCAGCCATCAAGTTCCGCCACACTAATGACCTTCAACACACTCCTTTCTTGATTATACTGTCTTGCCAACCTTTGTCTTCAAGACCGGCTCAAAGAGCATTGGGTGTTTCAAAATAAATGTAACGAAACACTAGTTATTGTAGAATAACTGACAAAATGAGAATTCTAGAAATACAAGGAATATCTTTGTTAGGCCAGACATTCAGTTTCTTGTTTTACCCATGTTCTTGCAGCTAATATGCCAAGATGAATAGGGGGAAATTAATTTTTTTTATTAAAATTGTCAGCAGTGTAGGTTTTCAGTTATTAAAAAAATGTCACTTGAAATATAAACTATAACAAAAATAGAAATATTATCATGTTGAATATCAGTCAGACACATCATAAATACTTTTGCTGAAATGTTTAAGAAATAGGTGAAGCCTCATCACATGTATAAAAGAAGATATTTCAAAATAACCACTTTGTGATGTGATTCCTAATTAGTTTCCTGATTCTTCACCCTACAAAGGCTGCAATGACATGAGGCTCTAAGATGCTGAGTGATGATGTTTTGATCAAATAAGATCAAAACAGAACTTGTACTTCCTTGCTGACATTGCCACTTTACATGTTCTGAGGCTGCGCAAAAAAATGAAATATTCCTTGGGCTCATTTTTCTCACATGAGATGAGGTAGTTTGTACAATTTATTTTTTATTTTAGTGAAAACAAAAATGATGCAGGACGAGCATTTTATATTTTTTCCACCAAGAATACCAACAAATAGTTGAAACACAACTTGGCACTCTGAACTCAGCTCTTCAAGTGTATGATAAAGCATGTAAGAGGGTTTTTATGATATTTAAAACCCGCATCTGAGAGATAAAACTGAGGGACATTATCAAAAGGATAAGGGTTTTAAATATCATAACAACCTGCGGGAAAGTGTATTAACTAACTTATAAACCGAAAAAAGAAACTTATATCAACATTTATCAACTTTTTTATGTTTGAAACATACTTTCCCTGAACCATAGGGAATGGTCCTAAATTATCTGTTGCTGGCTTAACCATGGCTACAGATACAAGGGTTGGGTGTTTGATCCTCGGGAATATAAAGAAAACATTGGTCATTTGATATTACATTTCATTACATAGTGTTAAAATAACAAATAAATTTCCAGTGAGAAACATTCATATGTTACTTTCTAAACGGAAGTTGTATTAATAAAATAAACAAGGATATTATTACATCCTTGTTTTTGAGATTTAACCTGCCTGGAGAACCATAGGATGCTGTCAGTGGAGGTTTATGATACAATGTCAGATGTCAAGCATGTCTTTTCATGGATACCAGAGTACCCAGATATGCTTCATTATATGACATGGAAAATATGAAACCCATATCTTTTGTTCCATGGCAATAATAGTGACTGATGTGCTGGATTTATAGTGACAAAACGATGCCCGAGAAACAGTCTTTAAAATAAGTGCCTGTCACAATAAGCTGCAGTATTTTAATCAAGGGCCTGAAGAGTTTGGTCAGGGACTGCAGTTTCCAAAGTATATGGGTCCTGGTGGCAGACAGACAATTTTTTTTATTTCAAACACGGCCAAGAAACGTCCTTCTTTAGCCTAACACCGCCTACTTGGTCTAGTGGTACTGGTAGAGCTTCCGCCTGGTGAGCGAAAGGTCTGGGGTTCAATCCGCGGCCTCATCATACCAAAAGACGTTAAAAGATGGTACTTGTTACCCTGTCTGGCGCTCGGCATGACAGGGGCTGGTCAAACAAGGACTGGTCGGCTCGGAGTCAGTATACTGTGTCTGAGTGGGGTATTCATGTTAAACTGCAGCATGGTATCTTAGTGTGAGCTATCACTATTAATCGGCATCAGTCCAGTCTAGTACAAGGACACACACACACACACACACACACACACACACACACACACACACACACAAACACAAACACACACACACACACACACACAAACACACATGCATGCACGTCGCTATGTAAGTGCAATGATTTTGGACGCGACATTAAACTCAATTTCACCTCACCATTTTAGCCTAACTGATGTTCTTTCAGTGACAGGGAAGCAGACGACAACGGAGGACGTCCACCTCCTTATGGAATACAAAGCAGGTGCCAAGTGGGGACAATACACAGCACCTCGGGCCAACAGGTGAGATAAAGGTTTTCACAATAACATGCATTTATCCAAAATCGTTTTCACTTAAATTGTCCTAACACATGAAGTGTACCACCTTACAGTGGTATAAATTAGCTTATTTCAGTGAAACCTTCAGAAAGTTATTGTTTGGTATGCACTGTTGTGGATAATGGCATACAGTAGAAGGAAATTAGTCGATGGTGAGGCATGGGTGAGGGAATATACCGATTGCACATAGTGGTGTCTGTTGATGAACAGCCCAGTGAAACAGGACTGCAGAACTGTTATAAACGTCCGCAACATCAAGATTATTGACATTAGAAATTATTCTTCCATGGACTGCTTCACAAATGTCCTCCGGAATTCTTTTGGCACATGAAAAGGTCAAGGTCACAAGATTGCAAAATTCACAGAAAAGTTTGTAGTTGCATTCTTGCCCCTAACATGGCCATGGGGCTTAGATAAAAGAATTGTCAACTCAATTTACGTATGTTTCCCCATGTATTATATATACTTCAGATGCAATTTAAAGCACATTGGGACATGCAGTATTATATTTTTAGATGGAAGACATATCAAAACTTATTCTTTAGGGATTCTTTGACCGAAGAACTTGAAGTCATACGCACATTCTAATTGGTTTGTCGTATTTTCGCACATAACATTCATCGATAGGGGGGACTAGTCTTCTTGCAGGTTACGGAAAGGGGCGAGTGGTGACGAATGAGTGTGTCTGCAGCTGGAGGTCTAGCTCCAGTTTCTGAGCCTCAAATAATAACTGTGTTTTGTGTTTTCTGTTCACCTCCAAACTTCAATCAGACCCAATAAAACTAATGGAGTTTACATTGTCGCTTGTATCAAAAAGGTTTGATTGATTTCTTGTACATCATTTACATGTATATTACTTTTGAGTTTCCCATGGATAACTGCGGAAAAACTTTATTCACTATACAGATGCTATTAAATTGTGAATACAACATGTACAATGAATGGTAAGGTGTTCAAATAGGCTTTGCCTGTTCACCAGTCCAATTCCTTTTGGAAATGAGGATTATATTAACGATTATTGATATGAAAATATTGTCATAGATAATAACTCACAGAAACTATTGTGATGAAATAAAGTTTAGATTTACCGAAACAGACTTGTCATTGCCAATAATATCCATTGTGGAAGACAGAATGCAGGTGTACGTCCACAAAGTAATCCATGCATAAATGTGTCACTGCTCACCAGTGTGGTGAAATCTGTTGATTTCTTTCAGGACTTTCTTGCATATTTGCTATCCAATATTTGTTTATAATTAATCAATATTTAGTTAGCGATTAGCGACCTCTATGATCTAAATCAGTAGCCAGCCCTAATAACATGTATAAAAATGAAGTCTTGTTAATCTGTGCACCTCTGTTCCAATAAAATGGTTTCATATAAAAAATGTCTGGACTGTCAGAGAGACAGGGGAGAATGAAGTACCTGGCAGTTATTTGCTGAGAATGTGGAATTCCTGTGAGGTCTTGAAAATCTAGCAAAGCCAGTTTGAGCTACCAACAGAATAGCTGTTTAGGATGAAGCCTTGTCCTGATGACAGACGTTTAACATACAGAAACAAATAAAGTTGTCATTTTTATAAAATGGTTCATTGTTATGTATTTCATTTTTTTCAGTTCATTGAGAAGTGGGAGGTTTGGACAAATGTGTCTGATGTCTGTGTATCACATTTAAATCTTTTTTTTTTTTTTCAAACATATAATAAATTGTGGGTGCACTACTGATTCAACGGGGGCACGGGTGGCCCAGTCGTCTAAGGCGCAGCGATTCCCTGTGCAGAGTGCGTCCCTGGGGCACGCCAGAAACCTATGATTGCGGGTTCGAATCCTGGTTCGCCCCGATTATGTTTCTAGGTTTGTCAGCACCATACCCGTGCTCGTGGACCTGCATCACTTCGGGCTTTCCTCCCACTCTAAGCTGACACACCGTGATATGACTGGAATACTGTTAAAAGCGGCGTTAAACCCAACTCACTCACTCACTCACTCACTCACTCACTCACTCACTCACTCACTGATTCAACATGTTCAAAGCACAGAGAACAAGAGTAGAAATGATCTATGTTCTGTTTCATCTTAGTTTGCTGGTTACACAAGCTGACTTTGTTGTATTTCAATCCCCTGCTTGTGATTCCTGGCTAATGTCATGGTGATGTCGAGTGTACAGGCTGTCACAGAAAGAGAGGGCTCATCTCAAAAGTGTTAGCACTTATTTTCTGACAGCGTGGTGTTGTGCTGGAGCAAGGGATCAACAGTCAATGACAGTCATCAATTTGCTTCAGTGTTTCGATTTAAAAAAGCATCTTGTATCAGTCATCAATAGTATTCTCAATAGCAGAAGTGTTTCCCCTGTGTGAACGTTGAGTTTGAAACCTGTTGGCATAATGGATGAATGCGGACTTGGTTGTAAAATGCAGGCCGAGATTGAGGTCAATGTAGCACTTTTGCTATGCTTTTGTGCAAGCCTGGGTGTGTCTCTCTGTCACAAATAACAACTATAGTTTTGTTTGGCTTCCTATCCTCATATTTCAATGTTTGAAAGCAATGTTTATCTAATACCCATTCAGTTAAAGTAGGGGTGCACGGGTGGCCCAGTCGTCTAAGGCGCTGCGATTCGCTGTGCAGAGTTGCGTCCCTTGGGCACGCCAGAAACCTATGATCGTGGGTTCGAATCCCGGTTCGCCCCGATTTTGTTTCTAGGTTTGTCAGCACCATACCCGAGATCGTTCGTTTCACCGAAGTGGTAAACGTCTGAGACCTACATTAAGCTGACATGCCATGATATAACTGGAATACTGTTCTAAGCGGCGATAAGCACAACTCACTCACTCAGTTAAAGTATGCCCTTCCTAACATTAACCCATCATCCCAGGAATATGGAAAGGCTATGTTGCTGTACAAATTAGGGGTTTTCTTCTCCATGTTTGCCGGAACCTATCATGTATTTACCCCATGGACAGTTTTATCCTGTGTGTGTTGACTTGTGTCCTGTCAGGAGTAAAAGTGTAGATAATGCTACAGTGGGGTGAAGAGACGCATCCTCATGCTATGGGTGTGATACAATATCCATACTATTTCTAAAGGAGAAGGGGGGCACGGGTGGCCCAGTCGTCTAAGATGCCGCGATTAGCTGTGCAGAGTTGCGTCCCTTGGGCACGCCAGAAACCTATGATTGTGGGATCAAATCCCAATTCGTCCAGATTATGTTTCTAGGTTTGTCAGCACCATACCCGTGCTTGTTGTTTCACCAAAGTGTTAAACGTCTGAGACTAGCATCACTTTGGGCTTTCCTTCCACATCAAGCTGACACGCTGCGATATAACTGGAATACTGTTAAAAGCGGCGTTAAACCCAACTCACTCACTCACTCACTCACTCACTCACTCACTCACTCTAAAGGAGAATCACAGCCCTGAATCATTTGTGAACGAATATGGGATATTGTAGGACAGAAACATATAGGCTAGATGGCATTGTAAATGTTATGCTATTTATAGCCAACAGGGAAGTACTGGAGAATCTGTGTAAGCTGGGTGTTGAACAGTTTCTGTTATTGTTCCCAATTTTTACAACATTATAACTTGTAATGAAATGTATCGTATGTATCATGATACGAGGGATGTAAATCGATGTATTGTATCGTGGGCCTCATAGGGAATTTAGAACAAACCGAGACACAGTCAGTTACCAGCTAATTGGATGCATGTAGAGAAATGAAACTATTTTAATCAGTAATTCATCAGTCCAGGCCAGCCGATTATGGTGATATATTCAGCGAAGTTATTGGAGCTGAATGCAAGCTGTTGTAGTCATTACATAAATCATCATAAAAACATGACAATTGATGTGAATTTATTGTTTTATACAACAGGGATGGAGACTATATTTCTGGAATGTTGATTTGCATCAACATGAGTTTTGAAAATGATGGTTAATTTATTTATTTTTGTTTTATTTTTTTATACTGTGATCATACTATCAAATACTGTCTGCTACGTGCCACTCATCCTATTATCACTGGTTTGTGTTTTGGTAGATTCTGGGACGTAAGTAACCCCCGATGAGATTGTAACAAATGTGTCAGCCTGTCTCACTACACAGACACGACCCGTGAAGATCCGGGGTATAACAGGTCTTCAGCAACCCATGCTTGCCGTAAAAGGCGACTATGCTTGTCGTAAGAGCCAACCAAAGGGATCGTGTGGTCAGCCTCGCTGACTTGGTTGATGCATGTCATCGTATCCCGATTGCGTGGATCGATGCTCATGATGTCAATAACAGGTCTTCAGCAACCCATGCTTGCCGTAAAAGGCGACTATGCTTGTCGTAAGAGCCAACCAAAGGGATCGTGTGGTCAGCCTCGCTGACTTGGTTGATGCATGTCATCGTATCCCGATTGCGTGGATCGATGCTCATGATGTCAATCACTGGATTGTCTGGTACAGACTTGATTATTTACAGACCGCCGTCATATAGCTGGAATATTGCTGAGTGCAGCGTTAAACAACAAATAAACAAATGAACAAACACTACACTGACTGGTTCCTTGCAGTGTTTGCACTGAAGCACCTTTATTTGGTGTAATGATATCTTTTTGGGTTTATATTTAAGAGTATCTTTGTATTCAAAAGTTAGGATGTCGCTTTTGTTTAACACACGTTGTTAGGGGTTATAAATATTAATATAAATATACATCATTGAGCATGTGGAGGATGCTGAAACAGAAACACAGTGTAGGTTGAGTACTTAAAATAACAAAGCACTTCACACATCAGTGACCTTACTATACTAGATGAGCACAGGCTTTAAACATTAAATCTGTAGTCACCCTGGTTTAGCTGTTTGGTTACATCCCTGAACATTTACATTCATGTGAGCAATATTCTAGCTATATCATAGTGAGGGATACTGGACATTGTGCCCATGTGGGAATTAAACCCAGGCCTTTGGTGTGACGTGAAAACACTTCAACCACTATGCTGCCACATCGTGTATATTGAAGTATTCTGTTTGTAGTTCTGTTCGTGCTCTGAAATCGATACAGATGTATAGGTTTACAGAGGCAGTGATTCTACAGATGAATAGGTTGACAGAGGCAGTGATTCATTCTACAGATGTATAGGTTGACAGAGGCAGTGATTCTACAGATGTATAGGTTGACAGAGACAGTGATTCTACAGATGTATAGGTTTACAGAGACAGTGATTCATTCTACAGATGAATAGATTTACAGAGGCAGTGATTCATTCTACAGATGTATAGGTTTACAGAGGCAGTGATTCATTCTACAGATGTATAGGTTTACAGAGGCAGTGATTCATTCTACAGATGTATAGGTTGACAGAGGCAGTGATTCTACAGATGTATAGGTTGACAGAGACAGTGATTCTACACATGTATAGGTTGACAGAGGCAGTGATTCTACACATGTATAGGTTTACAGAGACAGTGATTCTACACATGTATAGGTTGACAGAGGCAGTGATTCTACAGATGTATAGGTTGACAGAGGCAGTGATTCTACAGATGTATAGGTTGACAGAGGCAGTGATTCTACACATGTATAGGTTGACAGAGGCAGTGACTCTGCATGTTGTAACACCTGCTTCCTACTGGTATTGATCACACTGGATCGGGGACAAATGCCATCTTTACGCTTGTATTGGATGTTTATTTTCGTAAATTGATGTGGTTTTCATTTCCTTTGTCATGTTTTCCGATGTACATGCTGTGACATATGTTTCATCACAGAAAGTATTGGGGTTCAATAACAATGTGTAACCATGGTTACTATGAAATAGACACCCGTCAAATAATTACATTTCTTTTGCTTGATTTGTGGATCCGCTGACCTTCAAACTTGAAAAATTAAATTAAAATGTCAAGGTTTTTTTTATACCACCAATGGTAAAGATTGCTTTGACAATAAAGATGACAATGAAATGCAGCTGTCAGATTTTAGATGTATAATATTTATAAGGACACAACCAGACGAAGAGATGAAGAGGTTTCAGATTTGCTGTATATTCACAATTTTTACTTTTGTTTAGATATCAATCTTCCAAGAATCCATGAGGCTTAGGAATCTGAAACATTGATATGATGTGTAACAATACAGTGTGATTCTGGTTTGTTCCTGCTGGTATAATATTCAAGATATTTGAATATTGTCTCCTCAGAAACCACAAGGCCCAAACACTTAACTTAAGTCCAGTTTCCACCCTTGTCGAACTAGGCTGGTATTATGGAGTTATATTTTGGCTGAACTAACAAGTCTATGCATCACATGTGCATAGTCCAATCAAAATTGTGCAATGAAATCGAAATCCTGTTTGTATACTGTCATTTGGATTTCGGTCAACTGCAGGATTTGCAAAGCATGTGCACCGCAAACCAAGAGATATTTTCCAAATCTTTTCATGTTTTGAATCAATGTGCTCACGTGACTTGATGCACTTCGCGATGCAAGATTCGTTTTTTCACAAAATAGATCTTGATTATCGATCAGATAGTCTTGACTGGGCGTCGCCATTTTATTTGAAGCAAATGCAAGTGATACGAGGCATGGAATCTGATTGGTCCATAGGAGAGGCACAGAGGTGACAGAACTCGCAATAGCCACTTGTGGCACTACGATCGAGACCAGGAATTCCAGCCAAGTTCGGCAAGGGTGGAAACTGAACTTTTAAAGTCAGTCAACTCTCTTACCTCGGGAAGATGTATAGGACCATAATGTGACTTTGTTCAATACGAAACCTAAACAAAACACAGTGTGAGCACATCTTTGGTAGGCATTAAACACTGCAATTCTTCAGGAGCCTGGGATTGCTTTTTAAATATTTTGTTCCAGGAAATGCAAGAAGACAATAATTTCACCTCAGGTTTTACTTGATAACCGGAAAAAATGTGTTGTGGAAAAAGTGTGTTCGTCGCCACAACTAAAAACATGCATTTCCTGAAACAGTGACGAGAATATGGAACACTTGTGACATGAAATGTTCAGCTGTGTTTTGTTAACTGTTTCAGACTGATCGTGCACAGTGACTCAGTGAACCCCTTCCTAGAATCTCTGGAGGAGTTCCAGCAGCAGCTGGAGACATACAACGCCGACCTGCTGATTGTTGGCGGGCTGCAGATGATGGACAACTTCCCATTTAAAGATGGTAGGTAGTGATGAGAAAAGGAGAATGTGGAATCTCAAGTTGAATTACTTACATTAGTTCTTCGGAAAATTTGAGAAATTGTGCTCATAAATATTTTTTTCAGTAAGAGCAAAATAGCCAAAAAAATGGAATAATTATGTTTTGGCCTGTCTGTGTATTTGTAACTAAAAAAACCAAGACTGCTGATGTATGAGTATCCTTAATGGAGAAATCAAGCGTATAGGTTGATTCTATTTCTGGAATCAACAGAGTCAAGTGATTTCTCAGACTAAAACCATGTTCTGGTTCACATATAATGACCTGTAGTTGCAACAGTTTTACTTGTTAAATTGAGACCCGTGAAGATCCAGGTAGAGAATAGATCTTCAGCAACGCCATGCTTGCCTTAAGAGGTGACTATGCTTGTTGTAAGAGGCGACTAAAGGGATCGGGCGGTCAGGCTCGTTGACTTGGTTGATGCATGTCATTGTATCCCAATTTCGTAGGTTGAGGGTCATGATGTCAGTCACTGGATTGTCTGGTCCAGACTCAATTATTTACATATTTATATAGCTGGAATATTGCTGAGTGCGGCATTAAACAACAAACAAACAAAACAAACAAACTTGCTAAATTACACATTCAGAATGGCTAGTAAATTCCTGGCTCAGAATCAACTCCAACAACACTAGCGTGAAGTCATCATAATTGTTTCATCAGTGGTTCAGTCTGGACTAACAAGGTTTCACTGTACACATCACACCATCAAATTTACATGTAGTCAGGAATCAACCTGGGCAATGCTCAGAATTAAAAATCATTCACAGGCCTGTTTAAATTTGTATGTGATACAGTATGTTATTTTTTCCTGTTTGTTTTTCGGATTACAGGAAAAAGGCAAGAAAGGGTGAAGAAATTAGAGTCAACTCTTTCTAACATTCCCAAAAAGACCCAGATTCATTTTGAACTGGCATCCTTCACAGATAAAAGCCTCATGGATGAGATCTATGAAAGTGTGGTCCTTTACTCAGATTCACTCGGTATGAACGAACAGGAACTGCCAAACCTTGTCAGCATGATGACCGGTGGGAATGTCACGCTTCTCTCCGACAGCCATCCTAGAATCGCAACAACCCTAGACCAGATGAGGCAGGTGTACAACATGCTCAAAAACACCAAAGAAACGGGGGGCCGAAGAAAACTTACACGCATCCACTTGCATACTCTTGCATACCAAGCAATCCTTACGAAAAAAGGGTCTGCGTGGAAAAACACGATGTCTGCTGCTGCGAAGGCCGCACTCACCGCTCATCGACATGTCTGCGGGTCTCAGTACATTCACGTGGAAAAAGCAAAGTTAATTGTGGATGATTCCTTTTCATCCAGTAAAAGTGACCCCAAGCCACAAAGGATCCCATTCAAGGATAATCGTCCAGTCACCTGCTGGGAGGAGGAGGATTATGAGATCTGCATCGCGCCGGTGCTTGTGTGCACGCAGGTGTTGCAGACTGGGGGTGGTGGGGACAACGTGTCATCAGCTGGTCTGGTGCTGCAACTGTAGAGAGAACCCTTATCTTATTGTTACCCAAACTACCATGCTTACATTGCAATAATTTACCTTGACACTTTGCTAATATGTGCACATTGATAATATATTGTTCTCTGTACTAATGCCCTTAACATGTGTTTATAAATAAATAAATAAATAAATAAATAAATAAATAAATAAATAAATGTTGATTTCATTTAAGCAAAAGTATGTATATATTTCATATTGATATAATTAATGGAAAGATGAAACAGTTTCTTTAATATTACCCTGATGAACCATTCCTGTGTGTCTTTGAGAAAGTTTGTACTGAGAGATAATGTGTTGTTGATTAATATTGTCTATGTATGGATCATATCTAGAGGTGCTAGCTTTTTAAAACAATAGTAATGCATATCCAGTCATGCTTTATAAGAATTTCATTAAATCCAGTGATGTTTTTTATGCAAAAAAATTATTACCCGGTAGCTGTTTATTGACAGTACATATGTTATTTTTTATCTTTGCAATGTTTATCATACACAATGTAAAATGCAATACAGTTGCCAACGCACAGTAGCTCTTGTACAGTCAATAACAAGTGATTTGTGTTACACTAGATACATGTGTATTTCAGAGCAGGAACCTACTCACAACACAACATACAGTAGTGCTTGTACAGCCCCACAACAAGTTACACAACACAAGACCGTGGTCTAGTGAAAAGTCTAGTAAGAGTGGAAGGTCCGGTGTTCAATCCCGGGCACGTCATACCAAAATATGTTAAAAAATGGTACTTGTTCCCCTGTCTGGCGCTCAGCATTAAGGGGCCATAACAAGGAATGGTCGGCTCAGAGTCAGTATACTGTGTCAAGAGTGGGGTATCCATGTTAAACTGCAGCATGGTATCTCATTGGGCTAGCACTATAAATCATCCAGTCCGGACCAGTACAAGCAGACACACACACGAACACACACACACACACACACACACACACACACACACACACACACACACACACACACACACACACACACACACACACACACACACACACACACACACACACACACACACATGTCGCTATATAAGTGCAACAATCTTTGACGCGATATTAAACCCCATCTGACCTCACCTAAACAACACAACATACAGGCGCTGTTGTACATGGTTTTCTGTTCTGAAGTTGCTGTTGTGAGGGCTCTATGGTCTGTTTATCCCAGTTCTTCATTCATGTCTGTGACTTTGGCTGCTTTTCAAGATTTCTAGTGAGAAGTCTGAGTGGTAAGATTTCAGCTCGTCGGGTACATATGCTTGGATAAGAAGATAAAGCCCAATTACATGTTTGGACTAGTAAACTAAGAAGTTTATGGCACAAACTGCAGGGTTCATACAGCAGACCACTCTAGAACATGAAGGCAGACCACTCTTGAACATGAAGGCAGACCACTCTAGAACATGAAGGCAGACCACTCTAGAACATGAAGGCAGACCACTCTAGAACATGAAGGCAGACCACTCTAAAACGTGAAGGCAGACTACTCTAGAATGTGAAGGCAGACCACTCTAGAACGTGAAGGCAGACCACTCTAGAACATGAAGGCAGACTGCTCTAGAACATGAAGGCAGACCACTCTAGAACATGAAGGCAGACCACTCTAGAACGTGAAGGCAGACTACTCTAGAATGTGAAGGCAGACCACTCTAGAACGTGAAGGCAGACCGCTCTAGAACATGAAGGCAGACCACTCTAGAACACGAAGGCAGACCACTCTAGAACATGACGGCAGACCACTCTAGAACGTGAAGGCAGACCGCTCTAGAACATGAAGGCAGACCGCTCTAGAACATGACGGCAGACCACTCTAGATCATGAAGGCAGACCACTCTAGAACATGAAGGCAGACCACTCTAGAACACGAAGGCAGACCACTCTAGAACATGACGGCAGACCACTCTAGATCATGAAGGCAGACCACTCTAGAACACGAAGGCAGACCACTCTAGAACGTGAAGGCAGACCACTCTAGAACATGACGGCAGACCACTCTAGAACGTGAAGGCAGACTACTCTAGAACATGACGGCAGACCACTCTAGAACGTGAAGGCAGACCGCTCTAGAACATGAAGGCAGACCGCTCTAGAACACGAAGGCAGACCACTCTAGAACATGACGGCAGACCACTCTAGAACATGAAGGCAGACCACTCTAGAACATGACGGCAGACCACTCTAGAACATGAAGGCAGACTACTCTAGAACATGACGGCAGACCACTCTAGAACATGAAGGCAGACCACTCTAGATCATGACGGCAGACCACTCTAGAACATGAAGGCAGACCACTCTAGAACATGAAGGCAGACCACTCTAGAACATGAAGGCAGACCACTCTAGAACATGAAGGCAGACCACTCTAGAACATGACGGCAGACCACTCTAGAACGTGAAGGCAGACCACTCTAGAACACGAAGGCAGACCGCTCTAGAACATGAAGGCAGACCACTCTAGAACATGAAGGCAGACCACTCTAGAACATGACGGCAGACCACTCTAGAACATGAAGGCAGACCACTCTAGAACATGAAGGCAGACCACTCTAGAACACGAAGGCAGACCGCTCTAGAACATGAAGCTCTCTAGAACGTGAAGGCAGACCACTCTAGAACATGAAGGCAGACCACTCTAGAACGTGAAGGCAGACCACTCTAGAACACGAAGGCAGACCACTCTAGAACATGAAGGCAGACCACTCTAGAACATGACGGCAGACCACTGTAGAACATGAAGGCAGACCACTCTAGAACATGAAGGCAGACCACTCTAGAACATGAAGGCAGACCACTGTAGAACATGAAGGCAGACCACTCTAGAACATGACGGCAGACCACTCTAGAACATGACGGCAGACCACTCTAGAACATGACGGCAGACCACTCTAGAACCCGAAGGCAGGCCACTCTAGAACATGAAGGCAGACCACTCTAGAACATGAAACTTCCAACATTGATACATATGAAATCCATGTGTAGACCTGCTATATAATTAAGCAAAGGTAACTATATATTTCCATATGAAATAGCAATTGTTTTTAAATCATATCCTGTATTTATTTTCTGATGAAAAGTGACATACTCATATTGAAATATATTAGGCTTTACATCAGCCAATGTTATAGTAGATGTTTCTAAATGATAAATCCGGAATATATGGAAATAGAGGCGGAGCTCAGCTTAACATTTTTACATGTGTATAACATCACCGTCAACTTTAACGTACCACAGAGCTACACTTGTACCACATAGCACTGGAAAAGGGGATATGTCACGCTTAATTTCTAATAGAAGTTTGTTCATCAGCAATCTCATCAAAATCAGATGTTAGTGCTCACTGTCGCTTCACCAAAGCTTGCTGATATCACATCAGCTTAGTAAGTACATTGTGTACATGGTGTACATGGTGTAGCAGATGCGAGAGCTAAGATCTGAAGGTGATGATGTTGATTCATCAAGTGCCTGTACTGTTAGTGTTTCATTAAGCAAGAATGAGATTTGGATTGAATTAGGGACAGAAGTATTTACTAGCATCTCGAGATTATCTCGAGATGCACAGTTTGTATTTTCTTTCTTTATAGTAAACAGTATTTGGATCTTATTCCACTCATCATTTATACAAAGTGTCATTTAACCAAAGAAATCACTTTTGATTTTCTAAACCGTGTTCCGTTTTTATAAGTAATATATATTTGGAGGTATTTTCATTAAATGCATACCATTGTTTTACTTTTGAATTGCTTGTGTTCTTGAATATAACTTCCTTCGATGATCTGTTTTGTATTATTAATTTTGATAAATGAAATTTTGAATAATTTCAGTTCGTTTCATTTTTACCTGAATGGACCAGTCTATTTGAATTCCAAAATGTATTACATTTTCTCACCTTTGCTTGTTTACCGGCTGATGTTTTGTCATGAAAACCTTGTTGAAAAAGTTATTTGTGCTCTCTGTAACATGTAACATGAAGAATGTTACATTTTAATGTGTTTTGTCAATTCAGTTAAATAAGTTATTCAGTAAAGGATAAAAGACTTCTCCAAGGTTTTGTATGAAAACGTATTCACGAGTGAGAAATTTTACTTTTTTTAACCCAAACCTCAGGGAAGTGTTTTATCCAACTTATAAACTGACTAACTGCAAGAAATACCAGAATAAGGAATACCTTATAGGGAAACAATACAGTAGTCACAGTATAAAACCAATTTGATAACAGCGAGCGAGAGAAAGACCACGTGGAGCATGCAGACATCTGAAGCCAGAATGCCTAAGGCATGGACACTAGCAAGTTTGTCGGCTTTCCACTATTTCAAGAAACCCTGAGAACAATAGGAAGACATGATCATAGGTCTATTATTGAAAGTAGACGGGAACTAGTACCTCTAACCATGCTCACAAGGTTACTTTGAGAGAGCAACATGCCTAAAATGTGATTTGCAAAAGGGGCCAAGGTAAGAAAATAATGCCAACCTATCTAGAGGGAAACTTGAGAAGACCTGTACGTGGTTAATTATGATTGGGAGGTGGAGAATGAAAGGTCTTCAGGCCAAATATTTTAAATTTGCTCTTTCTTTGTTTACAAGTCCTGATTGTAGCAGGCATTTATTTTGTTTTCTTGAATACGAGAGTCTTCAAACTATAAGAGCCCACAGTTTGATCAGTAATCATTGACATGTCACATTATTGAGAAATTGGGTTCAAGAGAGGTTCCACAATACAAATGTCAAATCTTTTGAAAATTAGTTTTAAGCCCGCTGATATTGGTCAGTTGGGAATGGTTAAGCAAACTATTCTTATTCGGGAGCCCACTATGTTTAAGAAATCAAAAACGATCTTATATTTTATTATGTTGATTTTAAATACTTTTATTTGATAAGTTTCTTCTCTTCACAGTATATTGATTGATGCTCTGTGATTGGGTGACAGCTTACATGTTTAACACAGCCTTGGACCATGTGTGTAGGTGTTGATTTGTTGTGAATGTTGATTTTACCTAATTACTGTGATAACCAGCTCAATAATGTTTAATAAAGATTAACATAATCCGTTCTGTCTGTTGATAGTATTTGGGCAATGTGTATTGCATGACTGTGCTTGTCATTAGGCGACTAACGGGATCGTGTGGTCAGGCTCGCTGACTTGGTTGATGCATGTCATCATATCTCAATTGCGTGGATTGATGCGCATGATAGATGGTTTGAGATCATATCTGTGCATAAGTGGTTAACCTCAGCTCAGAGGATGAGACCAGAACAAATCAGTGGGTGACATCAGATCAATGGGTGACATCAGATCAATGGGGGACATCAGACCAGTGGGTGACATCAGACCAGTGGGTGACACCAGATCAGTGGGTGACATCAGATCCACAGATGACATCAGACCAGTGGGTGACATCAGACCGGCAAATGACATTAGATCAGCAGATGACATCAGACCACTGGGTGACATCAGACCGCCAGATGACATAGACCAGTGGTGACATCAGACCAGTGGGTTACATCAGATCAGCAGATGACATAGACCAGTGGGTGACATTAGATCAGCAGATGACATCAGATCAGCAGATGACATAGACCAGTGGGTGACATCAGACCGCCAGATGACATCAGACCAGTGGGTGACATCAGATCAGTGGGTGACATCAGACCAGTTGGTGACATCAGACCAGTTGGTTACATCAGATCAGCAGATGACATCAGATCAGCAGATGACATCAGACCAGCAGATGACATCAGACCAGTGGGTGACATCAGATCAGATCAATGGGTGACATCAAATCTCTTGGTGACGCCAGAGCAGTGGATGGGTGGATGACATCAGACCAGTGGATGACACCAGATGATAATATATCAACATCTTAATGAATCATACGTGTCACAAATTTGTAAAAAATGATATTCATCTTCAACAAATGGTTTCTTAAGGTACACCGTATTGACATATTAATTCTATTCCATCTATACACGCGTTCCAACATGTTCTAACCTTGAAAGTTTTAATCGAAGCCACGCTTGTGTTCATCAAGATCCGCCAGTGTATTGCCGCAGGGTGATGCAATGCAGTTTGTGGATAATGTTTAACGCCTCGGTGCACCTTTTCATGTTAACATTCGTCCATATACATGTTTATTTCGTCTTACATCCGGTTTTACAATGTTGAAAGATGTGATAGCTGGTCGGCATGCGACAAACAACGTGTAACCACAAAAACATGCTCGCAAATATTTCCATCAGTTAGGGTCGGAAATTTCCGCTATATTTAACAGTATAGTAACACGGTCGATTCAATAACATAAAACCATGGACACTTAATACGACATAAATTTTGGGTCCATGATAAAACTAATCAAAACTTAAGTACAAAGACTTCTTTTAAAGTACCTTTGACGCAAATGTTTTTGACTAGAATGAACAATGTAGGAATTTCAAGTGTATCATGGCATTATAAATCGGCTAAAGTTAGGAACGTGTGCATGGTTGCGATGTATGTCCTTGTGTCACTGTCATCGTATCCTGTTTATCTTGTCTTGTAGAGTAAACACTCACGTTCAGTTGTTGTTTTCAATTCCCTGGACATGTTAATTCATTCATATCAACAATTAAGACAACCGAAATTTATGTTCAGTTAATAAGTTTGTTTAACGCCGCACCCAGCATGTCCCAGCTGTCTGGCGGCGATATGTAAATCTAGACAAGACAATTCAGTGATTGACATCATGCGCATCGGTCTACGCGATTGGGACATGCGTCAACCAAGTCAGCGAGCCTGACCACCCGATCCCGTTTGTCGCCTCTTAAGACAAGCATGGGAAGACCAATTCTTACCCGGATTTTCACGGGTAGTTAGTTAATCATTGCTGGATATTCAAAAACATTGCAACTCATTTTTTAAAAGATACTGGTACTTCGGTGTGTGTTTTTTTTTCAAATTTTATTTGGAATATATTATTGTGTATATAAATAACAGTACAGGCGTATATTTATAGTCAGATGGCGAATAACGCCTCAAACCTTGTGCGTAAATAAAAATATGCTGACGTAAAAAGATTCTCAACTACAGTACAGAATGCCCGAAAGTACTACGTATCAAAATACGTTATTATATAATTCTCTCGACCCCCCAAACAATACATTTCTTTCCATTAACTGACTTATCAGGACATTTAGTTAAAATATGGTATTTATATCCTCGTAAATATGAGTGTACCACACTTTGTGAAATAACCTCTCGGCATATATCAAACCCCGATAATACGACAACCACAAGTAAAATATCTTAATTAAAGGGAGACAACTCCTAAAAGACTACGAACTGCACACACATCTATCCATCGTCACAAAGTGCGGTAGCATGCATGCAATGGATTCAGATTAAAATTATATCAACTTCCATCAGAGTTCATTACACATTTCGTTCAATAGATCTAAATTATATGATATATATGAAATTAAGGGTAAAACGTGTCAGGCATATTTGCTATGCAAGCTTTTTGAGAAAACTTGAGTCGAAGCTTATTTTAATCATTCTTATGACTTTTTATTTTAAAATAGACATTAGATTTATGATGTTAAGCCTTACTCAAAACAGGAGTTTTTTCTATGTATGTTCACAAATCTAAGTATAGCATTTTATTGTCCGACATTGTCTACTCATTCATTACGGCCTTTGTTGGCTATTCAGGATGAGAATAGGTCCTCAGTACCCCCGCTATAGACCCAACTCAATGGGGATCGGGAAATCAGGTTCTATGACTTGTCTTTGTTTCTTTGTTTGTTGTTTAACGCCACGCTCAGGAATATTCCAGCTATATGACAGCGTTCTGTAAATAATCGAGTCTGGACCAGACAATCCGGTGAATGACACCATGAGCATCGATCCACGCAGTTGGGATACGATGACATGCATCGACCAAGTCAGCGAGCCTAACCACCCGATCCCGGTAGTCGCCTCTTACGACAAGCATAGTTGTCTTTTACGGCAATATGGTTTGCTGAAGACCTATTCTCTACCCAGATCTTCACGGGTCTGATATTTCAGTAATACCACGGCGTGTCAGCGTGGTGTGGGAGGAAATCCCGGTGTGTTTCGAGTCTTAGACGTTTGCCACCATGGTAGACCCACGAGCACGGATGTGGTGCTGACAACCCTAGAAACAGCCAGGGTGAAATCTTGGATTCGAAACCACGATAATACATTTCTGGCAGCAGACCGATGGACGCAACTCTGTACAGCGAAGTGTGTCGCCTAACACGACTGGGTTACCTTTGCATCCTTCTTAAATAAAAAGAAGAAGAAAAAACGCTTCTGGAAACACACGAGATGCACATATTGTATCCGTGTGGGAGTCGAACCCTGTCTTCAGCGTGGTCTATACATAACTACCGTTCTTATGGCATATACAAAGCGTGTACCCGATGCTGCATGATATCTCTGACAACGTTTATGATTCTGGAATAAAGTGTTCTGATGGGCTCTTTTTGGCTTTTGATCGAGTATTTATAGTTCCTTTGTTAAGTGTTGAAGTTCTGAATTACAATATAATCTTCAAAGGATAAAGATTCTGTCCTTACTCCCCTTTTAACCACTTAAAAGACATGACATAAAACATGACAATCTACAGATTATCTGTCTTCATCTGGGATTGCTGTTGACGCAAGAAAGCAGATACTGTTAAAAACATCAGTGAGGTTTTTCCTCGCTGTTTTCAGCAATGCTGCAGCCATACACGGATGGGGACACAAGAATTGGCTTCATAACTTGCATATTATAATATATACAGTCTATTTGTGGGGAATCGAACCTGGGTCTCCGAGATGACGAGACAACACTTTAACCCCGGGGCTACCCCACAGCTTACAGATTAAAGATAAATAATCAAGGCCTAACAAGGAAACCAATACCTGTGAACATGAGCAATGTTCAAAGTCAGTCCCTTGGTTCAGTCCGGCTCTGTCACTTGTTTTCGCGGTCACGGGTGGCCAAGTCGTCTAAAGGCGCCGCGATTCACTGTGCAGAGTTGCGTCCCTTGGGCATGCCAGAAACCTATGATTGTGGGTTCGAATCCAGGTTCGCCGGTTTCTAGGTTTGTCAGCACCATACCCTTGCGGTAAACGTCTGAGACCTGCATCACTTCGGGCTTTCCTCCCACATTAAGCTGACACGCCGCGATATAACTGGAATACTGTTAAAAGCGGCCCACTCACTCACTTGTTGGGCCTTTACCTGTGGGGACTGCGGGTAAGAATATATGGGTCTCCAACTTGTCGTAAGAGCCGGTTTAATGGATCGGGGGGTCGGGTTTGGGGACTTGGTTGATACATGTCATCGTATCCGAACTGTATGAATCGATGCTCATGGTGCTAATCACTGGTTTGTCGGGTCAAGACTCGCTTACTTATACAGACCGCCGTCATATATATCTGGGACGAGTGCGGCGTTAAAGAATAAAAAAAGCAAAACTTCGTGACTTCTGTATATAATATGCGCCATATATAGTAGTATAGGCTATTCAACGACTACACCGAGAAGATCTGTAAAAGTAAATGAGTGAGTATTGTTTTACGCCACTTGTATCATTATCTCAGCAATATCATCAGATTAATAGGCCGCACACATATAGTATCCATGTACTTTGATCATATCTTCGTAAGACCCGTGACAATCCGGTGTAGAATTGGTCTTCGGCAAGCCATGATTCCCGTAAGATGTGACTATGCTTGTCATAAGAGGCGACTAACGGGATCGGGTGGTCAGGCTCCATGACTTGTATGGTTGATGCATGTCATCGTATCCCAATTGCGTGGATCGATGCTCTTGATATCAGTCACAAAATTGTCTGGTCCAGACTCGATTGTTTACAGACCGGCGTCATATAGCTGGAGTGAGTGAGTGAGTATGGTTTTACGCCGCTTTTAGCAATATTCCAGCAATATCGCGGCGGGGGACACCAGAAATGGGCTTCACACTCATATAGCTGGAATATTGCTGAGTGTGACGTTACACAACAACTAAACAAACAAATCTTCGAAAGCTACTCGAGTACCCCGTCAACGCCGTTACTGGCTGAGTCTGGGCCAGACAAACCAGCTGAGAGCAAGGTGTCCAGTCGGATAAATTACGGTTCTGTCTCGGTTTTTGTTTGTTTTTTGTTTTCCTTTTCAAATCTGTATGACGTTTGTTGTTGGCAACCTTTTAAAACAGGTTCTGCGTGTGGCTATCTTTTAAGACACTACGTGTAAATGAGTGCAATTTTCACTGATATACAGGTTTCTATGTGGCTATACATGTCAACTGTTGGCGTATGTTGTGTAATAACTTGTATCCAGTGAGCAAGGTTGGTGGTTTTGTCGCGGAGACGGCAATGGGCTCTTCTTTAAAGCCATCAGCGGTTACACGTGGTAATGAATTATAGCACTGCTTTGACATGCTATTTACATAACAGTGTTGACGGAAATAGACAATGATGCAACGAAGTCCGTGTAATCCATGGATCACGATGATGTTATTCCTGTGATGTGTTAGAGTCTGACTACGTCACTCCTATAGCTGAAGGCGGTCTGGTATTTAAAGAGTACAGCCCACCCTGTGCAGTTATTTCAACTGAACATATACTTAAAGTGAGTTTTTCCTCTTGAAAGTATATAAAGGTAGATTTGGTATAAGTAAAAGTTAAGAATTTGTAGCATTGAGAATAGTTAGGGCATATTTTCCATCAAAAATATAACACTCCTCGTACCTAGGTCTGGTGCCATGGCGAATAATTTCAAATCTTTTTGGTCCTTCTTTATTTCATGACTCCTCTGTGAAATAAAATAATTTGATATCGTGAAAATCACATGAATATTTTTGGTATGTTAACAATAAAACAGCAGTCCACCTTTTTATGACACTCCCAAGACTATACAGTTTTTATAGGTCTCTCCACGTGAACCTGCCATGTTTTGTTGACCCTACCCTATTTTTTAACAGTGACGTGTTTGCCTTCAAGGGTGTTAGGTATCCTGACTTACATGCACGATTGAATCATGATTACGTCTGAACGAAAAGGCTACATATATATGATGTAACTAAATTACAGAATGGTTCAGCTGAAATACATAAACAATTAGGTTAGTCCTTCGCCATGACTGTGGAAAATGTGTATTTTTTTAAAACCAAACCAATCTATACATATATAAAAGCACGTCTAGCCAGTTCTAGCCAGCTCCATACCAGTAGCAGGAAATTTATTTCTATTAATTTTAGAGGAGAGAATATTGCGTAATAAAAGATTTCATAGACTATATGTTAGTCTACATCAAGGTCTATGTATACATAAACACAGGAGTATTTGAAGGAAAGTAGTAATTACTACATATTTTCGGGCTCGAAAACGTCAATTAGGGCCTAACCATTTTAATTTTAAATTATGTGAGGATTAAGTGGCAAGCATTCGCGTACCCATTTCAGTCACTTGTAACACTAAACATTCAATATTTATTATTGAAACGTATTTCGTTGAAGAAGTTATTACGTTTGCCCAACGGGATTATCAAAATAAAAAAAGCGAGCCCCCAAAGTTACTTAAGTGAACTTAACCGGCAATTCATTGTAGATTTTACGTGTGAAAGTCAATGTGTGATTAAACTTGACAAGCCACGCCTTTGTCAATTTGTAAACCACGCCCCTCGGTCGATTTGCGTCCAAGGGGAGAAATACAACAACAAACTATACTCACGTTTTAAATCGATATTATATATACCTAAATGATAGTTTTGGTGAATTTAATTTCAGAAAAATACGGTGAGTGTGTTTAGAAAAATACTAAACCAAAAAAAATGGTTGGTTATTGTCGATACACACCATTTTAAAGTTAATAAGTCGATTTTATGTACAATAAGTTGACGAGATAGTAGCACCACTCTTCACCGCTAGGTGGAGCTAACAAACGGGGAAGTGTGAATACAGAGATGGGATGTGAAAAGTTGAACCTGTTCCATTAATGATTATATGTACGACATGGTTTAATATTAGGACTTACTGACTGATATGAACAATATGCCAGAAATTTCAAGGCAGCCAGCTTGCGACTGGGCATCACGGATTCAAATACATGGTACATTGTTCAAGAAACCGTTCGGCCATCAATCTAACAAGTGGTCGAAAAGGTAAGACATTTGCCAGTCGAAAGGCAATCATGGAAAAGTGATCCTAGAGTGCATCAATGACATTTGACATTTCGATATGTGGATGTTAACATGTGTTCGTTTAGTTTGTATTATTTGTCAAACCCGTCATGCTTGTTATTTTGTGAAGAGACGGTTGTATGGGTTTGACATATTGATTTTCTGTTTGTAAACAACACATGCTGAGGACAGACTGGTCGAGTTTAGTCACACGTGTAATCAAGTTATGAAAGTATATGACGTTCCTTTTAATATTGTTTCAGATGTGAGTGATATTTTCAGAATTCCCCTTCAAATGCCATATCATTCCATTACGTCACAGTATATACACACAGTATTTCTGGGAAATTACCGCAATTGAGGCATGTGTTCACTTCCTCCATAAAATCTAAAGCAGGCCCAGATATAGGGTATATCATGTTTGCTGCTCCAGTAATCTTATACACCGTTGGTAATAAGGTTACAGCCGAACTATTTGTATGTTACTCTATAGTTGATAATGTCATGTATGGCTAACTAGTTTAATTTGTATACTGTAGAATTGTACTTTGTACATACACGTGATATAACTTAGACTGGGTAATCGATTGTTCTTTCAGAATCAATTACTACCAGACTTTAAATCAAAGTTGAATGAGTCAAGAAGTTGACTTTTAGCTCAGGACCCTATCATATGATCAATATCAATTATCAAGGCTGTATACAGCTGGTGAAGATTACAACCACTGGCCATTTAAGTTGCAGAAGCACATCAGTGATAAGACAGACACTGAATGACTGAATACACATCCACATGCCTTGCTAGCTTCCTGATCTGATGTAGATTGCTTTGTGATTACACATACAGATTAGCTAATTAATACAGGTAGCACTAATAAAAAAGTTAGTTTTATTGAACTCAAAGATAATAATGGCCAAACCTTTTGTAGTTTTGAACACTGTATTGGGAAAATATCAAGCTGGTGGTCTTGGTGAATTAAAAGATCAGATACAGTTATGTCTAAACTATGTTTTTATGTGTGTGAGTTCTAATTGTGTATATAATGCATGCATTGGTTATGCTATCTTAGTGCTATGGTTTTACTTATACATGAGTCATACATCATATTGTTACACAGTTTTCTCGTACAGGATTTTACTTTAAGATTTATTTTGTGGCCGTTCCATTAAGATATTCCCTCAAGATTAATCATGTTGTAAGCATCAGCAGTTTAATACAAGTGACAAACAAAATAGCTGTGTATGATTGTCAGAGTTCAATGCTTTTAGCAGTAATGGACAGTATGTAGGGCTCCGATCTATGACAGGTCTCTAAACTTATATCTTAATCGTGTTAGAAATCCATTGTTCTATGATGACTTTTAGATGTTGGCATCATGTAGACTTGATTTATGACAGTGATATCAAAAGGCCATTTTTACAAAGGTATTGCTACATGTTTCGGATGGAGAGGATGTGTCATAATGATGAAGCAGGCAAACTTAAAGGTTAACAAGGTAGAAGAGTAGGGAAATGTCCAACCTATTTGACTGTTTGATCAGAAAACAGATGAGTGGTGACAAATATTAATCTAATGTTGCAAAATGTGATTGTTGAAAAACAATTGGGGTGATTGTAAGTGCAATATGTTTAGTTTGGAAATCAATACTGATTTAAATGTTTGGGTAGAATGTTCTTTGACTCTCGGTCTTTCTGCATGTTCTGTAAAATAGCAATTCCTATATTTTTTCACCAGTGATCAATTATTTGTGAAACAAGAGTGATGGTATTATTTGTGAATGGGGTATAAGGGGGTTTCACCACCTTTTTAAAACTGTGTTGGATGCAAAGGTAACTTGTACTGAATTCTGTCAGAAAAACAGAGGACTGAGAGTATAGTGACTGTTAAGGACACATTACAGAGCTTCAGATTGATACCAGTACTTATTGTAATTGGTGTAATAAGCACCTGCTGTGTTTAGAAAATTGACAAGGGGGCACTTATTAAAACCATGCACAAGTGAAATATGTTTACGGAATAGTAGTGAACAAATGTAGTTCAAATGTTGATGAAACTAAAGTGTTTTCAATATTAGTTAGTAGGCAATACAAATTAGTTAGCACCCCATCTGTGCTGCTTTTTTCTATAAAAAATGTTTGTAAATAATCTACGCAAGAAATTGCTTTTAAGCTTTACTTGCAGAGTGGTCTGGAAGTTTGTTGGGGGTTCTTATTGAAGTAGGGCACTTATTACAGCGAATATGGTAGAAATGAAGTGGCTCAATACCTGTGACATTGACAGGCAATGCATCAGAAATATGGAGTCGGAGGATCCCATTTTGTTCAGAAATTGATTGTTATATTTTTTTTTAGGGGTAAGTGACAAAGCCTTGACATTGGTGATTTAATGTACATCCATTTTCACCTCAGCACATGTTCAAGTGCTTTGAGTCATCAGGAGTAGGGTATTTATAGTTATTTTTATCACCTGCAAATATCATCTGTTATTGTGTTTCCCTTGCCTGGATTATGTTTTCCTGGTTTAAAGTTTATCAGTATAGAATCTACATCCAGATTTATGATTATGTCCTTGTCAGTGCTCATGAATATTCATGTAAATATTGCTGTCCTGGTCTCTTATGATTGAATGTCATAATTAAGGGTGTGGGGTATTATCGGTATATCGGTAAATTGAGGTTCATTCTTTCCATGATAGGTATCACAATAGAATATTTTCATGCTCGATATATTGGGTGATGTCAAAAAGCGATTTTATAGTTATTTTCTTGCCAAATGTCTTCGCTGCCCCACAGCTTGCATCCACGGCCCCAAGATGGCTGCGTATTTATTGACTGAATAAACATCATGCTGTACCAGCATCTTGTTTTGTTCCATTTATGAACAATTATTCATTGTTTAATGTATCAGATTGCTGCTGAATTCGAAACTTATTATCAAACAATATTTTGTAATACATATCGCAATACGGACTTGTGCATCGCTAAATATTGTGATACACTTTAAACCTACAATACCCATCCCTAGTTGTAATGGTTATAATTATCTCGACTAGCATGCAGTCGAAAATAAATAAAGTTATCCATTTGGTTAAATAAAAATATTTCTTCAAGTGTTACACTGTATTCACGAGCCCTCAAGTATCTTAATGTCAGAGCTGAAACGGAATGAGTATAGGCTGCAAGAGCTAAGAAGGGGTAGCAAATGGAATGAGGGTGATTGTATATTTGGAGGCTTTGTATCATGTGTATCACAACCATATCGGTTCATGAACAGATTAACTATTCATCTTGATGTTAGTAAATATGCCATTGTTAATTCCACACAATTTCTTCCATGTCGCTGTGGCAGAAGACTACATTCATAGGCTTCGGTAAGGACTACGCTGGTTCGAATCCCGCTGGCAACACGTTTCAGTAAATTGTTCTATTATCAGGATAAATTTAATGGGAAATAAAGAAGTTCCATCAGTGTCAAGGTGTGGTTAATGCAGAGTCAAAAACATAGGAGCCAATGTTTAAATCTATGCTGCCATGGTTACCGTATGAAGGTTATGATTGTCTTGGCGCTCCCATGGCTTTGTGTAGCGATACCCTGATCATCTTCTTTCTTTCATCTGATCATTAAAATTATGTTTTAATCAAGCCAAGCTTCCGTCTATTACAATTACATCAGTGCTTGTTTAACTAACCTAATAACAAATAATGGTCCATTTGTTCAAACTAGGAATTGGTTCATTTGGAAGCGTTGTTGATGGACGAGTACGGGAAGCCTAGTTGAATCAGAATCTTTAAAGTTTCTGCCAAAACTGAAATGGAATGTTGAAAGATGTTTGCTGTATCTTAAAAGATTTTCTGCATAAATGGCTGCATTTTGAAGGTTAAATCTTGAATGATGAGCCAAAGTTGTTATCTTGTCACATTCCCTCCTATTTCGGAAGAAGGTTCTGTTCTGGAGGTGTGATGGATTGTTGTTTTGCTGGACCATGTTCTCAACATGGAGGAGCACAGGTGCTGAGGGGTGTGAAGGGGATCGCCTTGCCTGCAAAGACTGCCAGACCCTGGTCATTGATAAACAGCTACCGGTAGTTAGACACAGCTTAGAGGTGCTTACTGGCTTACAGTCAGGTTGGATGTAGCAGGTGTGTGTTGGATGGAATGTGCATCTGGGTAGGGTAGAGAGGATATCTTGAAATGAATTGAAACAAAAACAGTTTAGATTTCGGATGAAATAATTGACTCTGGAGAGATCATCTTGCCAATTAAGTTAGCATCTCAGGGGGTCCTGATGGTGGCGTGATTGTAGGTTTGTGAAGCCTCGTTCTGTAATGCCGGAAGCAGTCCAGTCCGGATTTTAAGCAAATGTTATGGTTGTGAAACAATATGTCAAAGTTGTTTTTTTTTAAAAATTTAATGAGTTTTCAGTTGCAAATTTAAATTATTAAAAAACCTAGTCTTGATATATTCCATTTTGGAAATATCCTGGATCCCTGGAATTCACATAGCTTTACAAGTAAAATTCAATTTTCAAGTCCATTTGTGTTTACTAACCTATTGGCAGTAGCCTTCCCCACATTTTGAAAATCACATATGAACCTGATTTTGAGATGAAACATAAATAATACTGTTATGTTATTAAATACATATTTATGTTCACTGATGCTTCTGTGCACTGCAAATTTATATCTAAGGATATTATACATGGAACGCCTGCTTATGTATTGATTAATGTCTTAATTCTGTATGACCGCCCCCGGGGTCTAGAGGGAAAGTGGAAGGTCTGGGGTTTGATCCCTGGCCGTGTCATATCAAAAGATGTTAAGGGGTGGTTATTATTGTTACCTTGCCTGGTGCTTGGCATTAAGGGGCTATAACAAGGACTTGTCAGCTCAGAGCCCTAATAACTGCTCTGGCTAAAGTTACTTTAAATGCCTATCAAGAAACAAATGCAAATAACAAAATGAATAACAAAAATGGCAAATTAACTCAAGTATCATATGTATCGATACATTAGGTAAGCGTAGCCTCACACCCCTGCTGACTGACATTGAGAATTCCAAATATGTTCATGCAAAATTTAAGTCCTCCTCATGCCAGTTTGCGTTTTTTAACCGATATTGACCTAGGTAATAAAGACGACAGACCAAACACTGCCTACCTGACCATTTGAAAGTTCTATTCAAAATGTATGCTGGTAACATAAAAAGTCACCAGTGGATTCTTCTCTGTACAGAAGAGATACTGTAAATAGTGAAATTAATGTATCCCGAAAAGAATGCGATTGCTAGCTCCTAGCCAAAAATGTGACTCAATATGAATGTGACATCCCCCTCCCCTATAGCACCAGTGGATTAATATAAAGAAAATGTCTTCTGTCAGGTTTACAGGAGAATCCTCACCTTAATTCAACCTTACATTGATCCAATCACACACCAAATAGTACTGCTTATTAGCGCTGAGTTTTTCCGCTAAAACAATACATATTGTTTTCCTAAAAACAACAGATACTTTTTGTGTTTATTTTGTTGACTGGCATTAAAGAAAGTCACAAACTTGAAGGCGGGTGACAAAACAAAGGCTGTCAATCTAACAATTAGTGTTATGAAGCCTTTCCATGCGCACTTGCTCGTGTCGGCCTTCGACGAAGTCGCAAAGAACAAAGACACTGTGTTGCATGGGTGGCGTCTGTTTGTCCTTGCAGGTGTAATCAGTGATGACATAAGTGAGTAGAACTCTTGTCTTGACCCCAGTGTGACAATTCACAGGACGTAATTAGCGTTTGAATGACATTGTTTATATACTTGTTACAAGTGCTGCTAAAAAAACAGTGATTAGGAATATGTAGTTGTTTTGTTTTTAGCGTATGTTCAAGTTGGTATTTCTGCTATCCAAAATGTCTTATTGTTGATATAAATGCGATGTTTAATAATGCAACCAAAGACCACTCGCATTTTTCGCATTTAATTCATGCTCGCGTTAATTTCAGATTAACAGTATTAAAACACTGTCATGCTGCTTGTGCTCCAATGTTATGTTCATAGTTCTGTACAGTGGCATACAAAATAAGATCTAGCTGAAAAAGTTACGGCCAGCTTGTTAGACCAACGCTTCATCTCTGAAAATATATAATTTTGATAGAAAGAAACAACTCTATTTAAATTGAAAAGGAACCACTAAAATGGGATGGGGATCCAGATCTTGTGGAAAATCTAGACTTACTCCATTTAGGACTGTAGCATTACAGTAAGGTTTGGGCAGATGGAAAAATATTATTGGTTTTGAATTGTTTTACAAGTATGGTTTTATGCTGCTTTTAGCAATATTCCAGCAATTTCACGGCAGGGAACACCAGAAATGGGCTTCACACATTGTACCCATGTTGGGAATCGAACTCGGGCCTTCAGTGTGATGAGTGAACACTTTAAGCATGTTAACCACTAGGCTACCCCCCGCCCTCTGGGACTGTGAGACAAACTGCTAGATTGTGAGTACATGGGTTTTACAGGAGAATGCTCTTGTGATATTAGATTGATTGAAATTGGTGTTCATAGTTTGGATGCAAAACATCGTAAGACCTGCATCACTGCCAGCTTTCCTCCCATGTCAAGCTTAAATGGTGTGATACAGTGGTCAAAGCAATGGTAAAAAACATAATTGTGCATAATTTTGACATTTTTTGTAGCGTTGCTACTTTTTTAGAATATTTAATATCTCGGACACTTATATGCATGATATATACCATATTCGACGTAATAAGCGCCCTGCTCTAATAAGCGCCCACGGCGATATTTGCTAATATATTGGCTAGTGAACAATACCAATTAGCACCCCTTCCCATTGATCAATGTACACAACACTTCTTTATTCGCATATAATACGTACTAGTGTGTTGTATGCACCCTTAATTATGGGCATTTAAATTCTGGAAAAATGTATCTCTCGTATATAAACATTTCAGGCTGTCACCATAAACCACAATTTTATCTTTCAACTCTGTCTTTTTCACCAAAATAATATTCTAATAAGAGCCCCCTATTTCTAATTTGGAGAGCGCCCTGGGCGATTATTACGTGGAATACGGTACTTGACATTCCGTAACAACACTTTAACAATTACTTGGCCACAGTGAACATTGTCAACCATTACAACCACATGTCTCGCCATTCACCTGCTCACATACCTGTGTATCTCTGACATCAAAAGGCACTCTCTAATTGATCTAATCACTCAATAAGCTTACTGTTGTTTGAGGACAGGATTACAATGGTATATCTGTGACAAGGGCAAGTTGACATGCAGGTGCGATGGAGCCAGGGAGATTGATGGCTGTGACTGGTCCATCACACAGCCCATGATCCAGCCAAGTCACCTGTAATTGTCAAAATGATTTCATTTAGATTGCCCTTGTTTTCAGGTAGATTATTTGAAGTGGTAAACCTTTCAATATTTACCCTTGTATATATCATATTTACATCTTTTACATTATTTTGTTTAAGCTTAATTAATGTATAATGGACTGGTAAAGTAGTGATAATTTATGGATAACAACTTCTTTATTTACTGTAAAGTCGACGTTTCAGCATAGATCCTTATACCGTGGTCAAGCAAGGCCTTCTTGACAACGGTATAAGGATGGTCTATCACTCACAGGGTCTCGGATGGGTTCATTTTCTTGGCTATTCACTGATTGACATGCTCATGTTTTTTCTAAATTTGGTAATGATATAGTTTGTTTGTTTATTTCCTGTTTAACGCTGCACTCAGCAATATTCCAGCCACATGACGGCGGTCTGTAAATAATCAAGTCTGGACCAGACAATCCAGTGATTGACATCATGGGCATTGATCCACGCAATTGGGATTCGATGACATGCATCAAACCAAGTCAGCGAGCCTGATCACCCGATCCTGTTAGTCGCCTCTTACGACAATCAGGGCAATCTCCTTTTACGGCAAGCATGGGTTGCTGAAAACCTATTCTACCACAGATCTTCACGGGTCAGTAATAATATAGAGGAGTATGTCCTGTCAAATGTTGATAAAATCATGTTAATGACATTTGTCTTCATCAAACTCAGTGGCTCAATGAAACAGCCGTAGTGAGTGAGTTGCAAGGGCATCTACATAGAACGCCATGTAGTCGTGTAGCCATGTAGTCATCCCTCTTAGGCAGATTGCTGTTTGTAAGTACTGGTATCAGAAGGATCCTTCATTGGAGGGGGTAATCTAAATAATGCTGCCAGTGTTAATGACACCAACACTGGATCTGTGTGGTTAGAAGGAGTTCTGTGATTGTGATGAGGTGTAGGAGATTATGAGTGTAGATGAGACACTAGACCGCCCACTGCTTCCTTGTGGGGCTTTACCGCAGCCTGAGATAGCTGTGGCCACTATCTGATACCTGGCTCATCACCTGCTGGTCCGTTGATTGTGGTATCTATTCAAGCCACTGACTTGTTAATTTGAAAAATTACAGTATTTTTCCTTTATGTTATGGGAAAATCATGAGAATCTCGTGATTTCAGAAGTTTGATGTAAAATTTTCTATATATATATGTACATACACATCCTTTAGATTTTAGATTATTTTGTTTATGCCTAATTAATGTATATGGACTGGTTTAAGAAATGAAGTCCCCTGGAATGTTGGATCTTGTTAGCAGCACTTTTATTTGTTCAGCTTTGATTAGCACAATATTGTCAGTTATTCTCTAATATAGGGAAAAGATGACATATATGAATGTTGTCAGCAATATCCAAGCTGTAACACAGCAACCTGTGAATGGTCCTGTCTGGGTCAGACAGACCAGGGACTGATTGCATCCTTCACCAATGTCCAACACTGTCCAGGTATAATAACACACAATCAGCCAATCACAGAGCTTGTGCACCCGATCCCCATTTTAGTCAGTTCTGAATCCTGGTTGGAGAACATTGTAGTAATTTACTTCAAACTACATGTACTGTATTCGACATAATAAGCGCACAGGACACTCTTAAAATTAGAAATAGAGGGCTCTTTTTAGAATATTATTTTGGTGAAAAACAATAGAGTTGAAAGATCGTAAATTTCGTGGTTTATGCTGACAGCCTAAAATGTTTATATACGACAGATATATTTTTCCAGAATTTAATTTCCCATGATTAAGGATGCATATAACACACGTATTATACACGAATAAATAAGTCTTGTGTACATTGATCAATCAGAAGGGGTGCTAATTGGGATTGTTCACTAGCCAATATATTAGCAAATATCACCATGGGCGCTTATTAGAGCGAAGCGCTTATTACGTCGAATACAGTATTTAGAAATAAGAAATTGCTCTTTGCCCAAGGGATTGCTGTGATAACAGACAGATTTCTATGAACAGAACAGAACTTTCATTTGCATGCAGGCTGTTTCACATGGCATGTGAATTTCAAGATAATAAACAAAATAATCAATGGATGTGTGTAGATGCGTACAGAATATTGTCATTTTATTACCTGCCCACATCATCTTTCAAGTTTACATTTGAAGAAAATTAACTCTACATCATTTAGCTGTGCTTTGATCATATGGAGTTTCAATGAAGCTACACTACAACTGATTGAAAGATTCAGTTTGAGGTACATCTCATTTCCCTAGCTCACTCATTCATGATAAGCTCTTGATTGATTCTTACAAATGGGTAAATTTTCCATATAACCCATGGCAAACTCTGTGCTTGCAGCTACCATATCTGTCTCCCATTGATCCAAGGAGAGCAAGGTCTACCTCATGGGTTTATCAAGGTGCCCCATCAATCAAGTGGCTGACCTCTGTTCTGTCCTACTCATTCCTAATTACAGGAACACATATTGCTGTCTGACCTTCATGCTGCATCTTAGTTATGGAAACAGTATGTGAGGTGATGCTGCTTGGAATAGGATGTGTTATCATACTTCCATATCAGAATGATGAGATCTGATTGGTCCACGTGATCTTGATAAAATACTGTAACCCACCTTGGAGGGTAATAAATTTCTCAGCAGGTGAATAAATCTCTTATACCCCGCCATGAGCACTACAGGCTGCACATGCATTTCTGAACTTCAAAGCTTCTGTTTCGACAACACATTGGAAAACCCGTACCGGTACCTAAGCATTTTGGGCATGTCAATAGTTAAATGAGGAAGAAGGCATCGCTGTGATACAATTATGGATCTTGAAAGAAGTTCCTACTAGGTGACCTCAAGTCATTTGCATATTTCTCGGAACATGATACCAAGTTAACCGATTGGTTTATCACATCGATAACACATTTACCGTTTGTGTGATAATTTTACTTATTGAACAGTGGCGATTCTGGGTAAAAAGGTGCATGTTTTTGCATGTTGTGCTTGTAGTAAGGGTGATTGGGTACCAGGTCAAACTCCGAGATTGGGATGTGTTTTTTTGTTTGTTTGATGTTTGTTTTTTAACGCCACACTAAGCAATATTCCAGCTATATGACGGTGTCTGTAAATAATCAAGTCTGGACCAGACAATCCAGTGATTGACATCATGAACATTGATCTACGCAATTGTAACATGATGACATGCATCAACCAAGTCAGTGAGCCTGGCCACCCAATCCTGTTAGTTGCCTCTTACAACAAGCATGGGTTGGTGAAGACCTATTCTACACTGGATCTCCATGGGTTGATTTGGTAGGTTCGAAAGTCATCATGCCTCAATGGTATGGATTGTTGCTCATGTTTTGAGTCACTGATTTGTCTGGAAAAATATTTTTCAAATATTAAATAAAATAGCCCAAGCCACTCATTGAGCTGCAGCTTATACTACAAATGCTGCAATGTAGATCAGCTATGTAACTGTTCAGTTTGGCAATTTATTCTCCAACCATATTCAGGTATTTACTGGGTCCATCTATTGCTGAGTCCAGGAGAAATAATTAGGTTTGATCATGGGGGTCCCAGACTGGGGTCATGTGGCACACTTTACTTGATTTCATGGTCAATAACCCTTAGCTTCATATAGGTGGGGATGTCAGTGTTCATCAACTACTGACACCGTGGACTTTGAGGGTCATTTTTAATAGAATAGAAACATTAGCAGTATGGAACATGCGATCTACAATTTTTTCTTTAGTTTTGATGATCAAAAGTTTGTTCTCCTTCCCTGCATAAATTATTTGCAACAATTCTCAATTCGTATGCATGTAGGCTGTGATATTTCGTGTTCGGTGAAACCCTACATGCTAATTCTGACCTGCACCTCACTAACCAACAACTGCAGGCACTGTGTGTATATTTACTTTCAACAGTGTGACATCATGCAGGAATGTATACACTAGGTCTGAATACCAACAACAACCAGTTGGTTATTTAGAAACGTTAGGTACATTAACACAACACATGCCTGTGCCACATTCAGGGTATGGAGGACCATGTGCTGTCTGTCCTATCTTGTCCACTTCGACAACATTGCCCTGAACGTTTGTGGAGGACAGAGTTCTTATCTGCCTGTATGATGATTCTTTTATAGTTCTGTGTGGATGAGGGCCTTATTTGGCCCATTGGAAAAGTCACCTTTTCTTTTTTGTACACTTGTAAGTTCTGGACTTCTGACATCATCAAGAACACAAATATTGCTTAAATGACAGAAAATGGCTGATTATTGAAGCATCAAGATATTACTATGACCATCACGATATGCAAGTCTGACCCAAGATGATGTTTTTACCTTATGTTTGTTTGTCCAGTTTTTCTCTTAAGAAATATGCTTTGGTCAAGGACTTGCTCGTGTTCAAATGTTGGAAAAAAGTTTCTTGGAAACCTCTAAAAAAAAGCCTTTTTGACAATTCATGGGCCTTACCTGGCATTTATTATTAAGTGTTGTCATAAATGCCAAGAATGCAGTCTTATACTCATTCATATGAACTGTCATAACAGTTCCAAAAAGGTTGGCTCATTTCTTAAATTATGCAGGTCCTGTGGGTCACAAAGGGTCCTTGTCACACCTTGTCCCTTGTAACTTTCAGCATAGGGATCCCTGGACCCCCTTCATGTAATTGTATCCTGATGAGAAATGTAAGGGTCCTGCCATGCACATGTTTATGCATGGTGTAAAACCCTTGACAGTTTTCACAACGTAGTCAGACTGACAGTGGACAGGCAGTCCTTAAGAAAACAAATCAACAACTACAACACGCTCTGATATGATTGTAGGTAGCCTAGTGGCTAAAGTATTGGCTGATCACCCACGGGTTCTATTCTCAAAGTTTAAGTCAAATATATGTGTCCTCTGACATGATATGGCTGGATTAATGCTAAAAGCAACATAAAAACAACCTTATTCACTCTCATACAATTCACTTTTATGTGGGCCACATATGTCCTCAGAAAGAAGTTTCAATTACGGAAATAACAATCAAATATACATTATTGGTTACGATCAGGGACACAAAGCAGCTGATCAACTGGAGGATTCTCATACATCATTAGTTAAATTCATCAAGCAACATCTGAATCAATATTCAACCCTTTCAAAAACAGTCATTACATATAAAAGCTAGTATCACATCCCTGACATGGAAGACTGGTTTTGTTTGTTGTTTGACCAGCATTCCTCAATATTCCAACTATGTGACGCAGTCCTCAAGTTACAAATTAATTGTTATTTTCACTTGGCCGCAAAAATTATCTGTTACAGAGTTGCCATCTAACTACTGGTAAAAGTGGTTGTCCACAAGGACATGTCACTCGTTAATTTCTCCAACTCTGGTTTGTTCCTAATTAAGGCTGGACCAGACAATCCTGCGATTGACATCATAACACTTGTTCTATGCCAGTGGGATACGATGTCAGAGAGCCTGACAACCTGATCCTGATCGTCACATTTTATGACAAACATGGGCTGCTGAAGACCAATTCTTATCTGGGATCAATCTCGATGGCAGAGAGGAGATAGGTCTGCCTGGAGTCAGGTGAAGGTGACCCAGCCACACTGGCAGCGGTCCAGTGTCCATGAGAGGAGGGGGAGGAATGGGCTTGATGCACTGGAGGCTATTTGTGGACATCAGTGTCTAGCTAATACCACTACTTACAGCTTGTCACACTGATACATTTCAGGTGGCTGTCTAAAGCCCTTTGAAGGAGTCACACCAGCCTGGACGTCTCGGAAATAGGAAGTTCTAGCCTGTTTGTTGAATGGGAACACAGTCAGGTTCTAGATGTAACACAGCTTAATGTCACTTTGTCAAGGTTGTTAGAGTCTATGGTACTTTAAGAACTAGAGTATACTGTTTGTGTTGGACTTATACTTGATTTGGGGTGCATTTTTATCAAATTTTATCCAGATTATGCTTCTTCCCTGGGGTTTGAAATATGTTTTTGATATGGACACAATGAGATGTTGTACTTGAACATGCAAACAAACATTCAAAACTGTCCTAAAATGAACACAATTTCTTAAATGTGGGTTTGCACTTGAAGGAGGATTTGTTTTATTGATTTTTCCAATTGAAGCCAGTTACCTTCTGACCATGTGCAGCTGCAGCCATGAACAACGTGAAGCTGATCGATGGTTTTCTCTGTCCTCGTAGTTTCCAGATTTCAAACAGGCATCTTGTAATACTAATAGACAAGCAGAAGCCCCAGCTAGTTATACCATACATGTTTACCCTGTTGTTGTTGTGGATGGATCAAGACTGAATTTGTTTTCATCAATAAGCCATAATATATCAGTTTAAAGAATTATGGGGGGGTCTTCATCGGGGGTCCTTGTGGTTTGCAGTATAGTATTTTAATGTACGTTTCTCTAAATTTTCAAAGATTACACTTCGGTTTATGTGTCTCATATGACAAGGATCCATTGACTTCTACTCTTTATTTTGTACACTGTAAATCAGTGACCAGATTTCATCCCTGTCCAGGGGCATGCCCTGGTGGCCCAGTCATCTAAGGTGCTGCGATTCGCTGTGCAGAGTTGCGTCCCTTGGACACGCCAGAAACCTATGATTGTGGGTTCGAATCCCGGTTTGCCCCGATTATGTTTTTAGGTTTGTCAGCACCATACCTGGTAAACCGAAGTTGTAAATGTCCGAGACCTGTATCACTTCGGGCTTTCCTCCCACATTAAGCTGACACGCCGTGATATATCTGGAATACTGTTAAAAGCAGCGTTAAACCCAACTCACTCACTCAACCCTGTCCACACCTCACTCCTGAACACCCTGCATCGCATCATTTATTGTACCTTTAGATGAAGAAAGTGTGTGTGTGTGTGTTTTGCCGTCTTTCAATACTTGATGAAACAAACTACATTCATAGTCCAACCAAACATACTTGCTTCATGTAAATCACAGCAGTTGACAGTTGATGCCTTAAACAGTTTGTTTAAAACAAATAGTAAAAGTAAAAAGCTTCCTGTCTGACATTTTGAAAATATGAAAATAAATCTAATAATTAATTTAATGTGGCGGACCATGCGATATAAACATAAACAGCCTGAGTAGCGCTACACTCTGACAGCAGGTTATTTAGTGCAGATTACACAGAATATTGTTTGTCCTTAGATTATGAAGGGGTGATGCCTATTTCAGTGAACATATTTGGATAGATGATCATGATGATAACATCGGTTTCATGTTGGATACATGTTTCATGGTTGAGTGGATTTAATTTGTATGGTGCATAGAGTCATGGGAATGTTATGTGTGCATCATCAAGTAAGATAGGCCATTGATACAGTGGAGGTAACGGTACACTTTAGTAAAGTCTTTTGATCAAATGTGCACCAGTATGCCAGATTGTAGTGCTATGGTGGATCACGCAAGCTGACACGACACCATCAACATCGTACCTCTCACACATACGTGACAGGACCACAGGAACAACTTTATTCGGTGTATATATTGGTGCTCAATAACAGGATTGTTGCTAGATAATATTGTGTCCCATGTTCATACAAACAGAATGAATGCAATAAAGTTACATTTTTAGTTGCAGAATAAAATGAAATTGCAGATTCCATGTTCCATTCAGCTGACAAGCTCAGAGTGTCAGTGGTTGATTTTCTTCAATCTGACATTGAAATCCCCATCTGCAACAGGCTTAAGACTTCTGAGCATGTGCTGTGGTATGAAGTCAGTTAATCCTGCACCATGACCGTGGAATATATTTATTTTATGGAAATAAAATAATCTAGAAACGCATACAAAAGCAAGTCTAGCCAGCTCAAGGTAGCTCTATTCCACAATCAGCATAGGGAGATTATTTTTTTCTAGAGTCAAGAAGGATATTGTGTAATATAACATTTCAGAGACTAAATGTTAGTCTGGAAGTCAGTCTTGGAAATCAAATAAAGCAGTACATACACTGTGTTCTTGCTTTGAATCCCCCAAAGTACTGGGTATTAGCTGGTACTGAGAGCCACTAGGACTTGAAAATAGACAGGCCAATGTTGATCCCTGAACTAGAACTGAGGTACTGTGTTGGCTTCAATAAGAGTTAAATATGTCGTGAGAGATCAGGGCGATACAGAATAAACGTTGATAAAAATAAACCATTTTTGATAATAGTCACTGGCCAGTTATATACCCCTTCTACACTGTTATATTTTCTGTAAACATTCTATTATACTAGAATACACAAGAAAATACAGACTGTCTTGTAAATCTTCAGGCTTAAATGTACTGGGCATGCATAAAGATTACTTACAGATTGGTCTAGACACTGGGGGCGCTTATTATAATGGAGTAGGATGCTTGATATGGAACTACAGTATGTATGACTGAGGCACTTCTTCAGTTCTTGTTTTGAAGGGGCTCATTATAATGTTATCTGACAGATTGTTTTATGGGGTATAAATGAATTTTAGAACTAATGTCCATCATTGTCTGGTACCAAGGAAGTCTTGTAGATAGTCTGTGTGTCGTGCATGCATACCATGATTACCATTGTGAAAGGCCTCAATTGTTCAGATTTGTTTTGAAAAGCTCTTTCACTTTGGAACATTGTGATGTTACTTGTACTGAATACTGTTTTGGAGTAGGTTGGAGAGCATTTAACCATGAATTAGTTTGGTTACCATGATCTGCTGAATTATTGACAGAAGGGATACCTATTAACATCAATATTCTCCACATGGTGCTTTAGTTTAAAAGAAATACTGTATTTCAGTATAAAATAGGCAATGAACACGGTCTGTAAATGCATTTGATGGCCTTGCAATTCAATGAATACTTGGTAGTCTTTGTATTTTGGTCAGTTGTGTTGGTCCAATCTTTCTATCTCCGTCACTGACACTTGACACTGTAGCTGTACAACAGGTTTTATGTTACCTTGCGTATAGTTTCAACTTAAGTTCAAAGGTATTATTAAGTAAGTTCATAAATTCAAGGGGGCATGGGTGGTGGCCCAGTCGTCTAAGGCATCGCAATTCGCTATGCAGAGTTGCATCCCTTGGGCACACCAGAAACCTATGATTGTGGGTTCGAATCCTGTTTCGCCCTGATTATGTTTCTAGGTTTGTCAGCGCCATACCTGTGCTCGTGGGTTTCACCGAAGTGGTAAACATCCTGCATCACTTTGGGCTTTCCTCCGAAATTAAGCTGACACGCCATGATATAACTGGAATTCTGTTCAAAGCGGTGTCAAACCCAACTCACTTACTCATAAATTCAAACTTGTTTATTTATTAATTATCATCATCCTTGTTTATTTAAAAAGACTGTGGTTACATGTCAAATTGGTCAAGAGACACCGTAAAGGATCAGTTGGTCTGACTTGGTGCAAAATTGACAATGTGGCATCTTATCATCATAGCCCAACACCATGGATCGTTGCTCATTATGTCAACCACTGGGTTGTCTAGTCCACAGTCTTTATTTAAGGCTGCTGTCAAGAAGATGGAATGTGGTGGAGTTTGGTTTTGAACAAACAAACAAAACGTTTCCCCCAAAACAAACAAACAAAACGTTTACCCCAAAACTACCTACATGTAATCACTAGTAAGAGATAAAAATCTGCCAGTTCATTCAAGATATGCTGGTATGTAGATTTCAACGGTTTGTCAGTATCGATTTTATCATTTTCCACCAGGAGATAAATTGCTTGCTGTGTTGACATTGCGATTCTCTAGTGACAGACCTGTAAGGAAAGCCTGTCTGTCACAGATTGTTTTATTGCTAACAGATATCAGGTTAAAGTGGGGACACCACAGGTTCAGTTGGGATAATGCAGTGTGATATCTGATGTCAGCTAATTTATCCCCCGACAGGCACTTGGCATGGAACTGACATCCCTGATGTAATGTAAACAATCTAGGCTCTCCTCAAACACAATTGGAGGAGGGCTACTTTGAAACTGGAACTGTAATTCCTGTCCAAAGGAGCAAGCCATTTGCGTTGTTCAAATTTACACAGATGCTCGGCTTTATTGATTGAGTGAAAGCTGGTTCTACATTGTATCATGTGGCTGTGTACAATGTGTAGATGTTTATGGTTTTCTGGTCATCTGTTGGGGCACGGGTGGCCCAGCTGTCTAAGGCACCGCGGTGGAGAGTTGCATCCCTTGGGCATGCCACAAACCTATGATTGTTGGTTCGAATCCCGGTTCGCCCTGAATATGTTTCTAGGTTTGTCAGCACCATACCGTGCTCGTGGGTTTCGCCTAAGTGGTAAACGTCTGAGACCTGCATCACTTCAGGCTTTCCTCCCACATTAAGCTGACACGCCGCAATATGACTGGAATATTGTTAAAAGCGGCGTTAAACCCAACTCACTCTGGTCATCTGTGAGATGAAATAACCTTTTCGGGAATTGATCAGTGCAAATTGGGTCTGATTTCTTGACATTGAACTTCTATGCTTGATATTTGATCACTTTGAAGGTTGATTTGAAACTTGGGGTGGATGAATCAAAGGTGGATATTATCCATAAATAACAGATGCCTTCATTTGTTTTCAAGGTCAAAGTTGAAACAGTGGTTGATTCAGACCTTGTAGGAGTCAGTGACATTATCATGATATATGTGTTTGACATTGATATTTTTCTTGACCCCATTTAATTATCATGATAATGTAAGAACTTAGATGTTGAAAATAGTTACAGTATGTGTAAGTAACTGAAACATTCCTGTTGCTTTTTAATATGTCAACAAAATATGTGGAATAATTGTTTTAAGGTTTCTGTTATGTCAAACACACATTTTGTTTTTGTCAACATTTCGATCAAAGTGTTGTTGTTTTAGTACTTTTCTCTGATGTACTGATGAACACCGTGAGGCAGTTAAACAACAAAAGAACTAAAGGAAGTCAATTTGAAAGAATTTGAAATCTGTGATAAATCCAAGACATTTATACTGGACATTTATATGAAATTAGAATAGCATGTATCATGATTAATTGGCGGGTAGCCTATTGGTTAAAGCGTTTTCTCATCATGCCGAAGACCCGAAGCCCATTTCTGGTGTCCACCACTCACTCACTCACTCACTCACTCACTCACTCACTCACTCACTCAAAGTTGACCTGTTGCAATCCTTACAATGTCTTGTTCTGTTTGTAGATCATTTTATAGAAGATGTAAGAACATACTACTGGTGTACCCTCGTCATACATTGCTTGTTGAGCATGTTCAGCATGGCTCTTGTATTGTGACTTATCCAAACGGGCCAGAGGGGTGGCTTTGAGGGTAAGTGCTAGCTGGTCACGCCGCAGAGCCAGGTTTCATTCCCCACATGGGTACAATGTGTGGAGCCCATTGCTGGTATTCCCTGCTGTGATATATATCTGAAATATTGCTAAAAGCGACATGAAGACCTATTCAATCATTCAATTATGGAATCCTACTTATTTTATCAAGGCAATATTGATTTGGTCAGATGTTATATTATCCTAGTAACAACACGTCTTTCAATCAATACAAGCTTTCAAAATTAAATTTATGATCTGAAACTCCTGAAAGGCATCACAAAATAAGGGTACAGCATTTGTTGCTTTTTTTTTTTTTGAGTCGACCATTTGTACTTGTTACAAGCAATGTGAGTTCTAGCCTTCAGACTTTTACATATGTTGACATCCCTGGGGCATGATATAGTTGGGCCATTATTGAGATGTCAGGCAATTTAGAAATATGTACACTGTCAGCCACGTCTGCTTGCTGCCTGGGGATATTTAAATGTATGGCATGTAGCGGTGTTTTTGGTCGGCAATAAATGAATGCGAAAATAAAAAGAAGACGACTGCCCCTTCCTGCTGCGGTGTGTGGACACGGTCGATCAGTGTGTAGATGTAATAGTCTAGTCTATGTTTTATTGATTCTGTATGTTGTGGTTAGTTATTCCTTTTACCGTCCAGACATTGTGGACCGAGAGATTTAGAGATTGGGTGTTATCGGTGGTTCATTGATTGGCCGAGGGTGCAGTTAACATGTAAGGTATCTAAAAAAATGTGGGGCGCACTCCATGCAGCCCCCTCTGGATCCACCAGTGGTTGTTTTACAACAAGAGACCCGTGAAGATCGGGGGTAGAATAGGTCTTCACCAACCCATGCTTGCCGAAAAAGCTACTATGCTTGTCGTAAGAGGCGACGTAACAGGATCGAGTGGTCAGGCTCACTGACTTGTTTGATGCATGTCATCGTATCCCAATTGCGTGGATCGATGCTCATGATGTCAATCACTGGATTGTCTGGATTATTTACAGACCACTGTCATATAGCTGGAATATTGCAGAGTGCGGCGTTCAACAACTATCTCCACCGACAAGGCCATTAGTGAACCACACTTCTACATGTTGCCCACAGAATTCAAGTAATTGGACGACATTGTACTTAAAAGTTGTAACCTTTCAGGGTCTACTGCTCATTGGTTTGAAGCTCAGATTTATCCCGATTAATATCCATGGTGTAAACATGCCCCATCGGCAAATTACTATGATCTGTGCCACACATGATTGTGTGAACTTATCTGCTCAGAGTGGTAAAAGATCCATATCCGACATCTCTACGTTTTTATGGATGCAACTGACATGTTTTAGTGTTGTTGATGTTGATGTATGAACTTCTGTAGGCAATAACATGGAGAAAGTAATATCTGAATTAGCTTGGTGTCTAAACTACTTTACAAAGTTGGGTTGTAACAATTCACCAAAAGTTTGGTCATATATAGATCTATGGTTGCTATGTAGTGTTTTTACTTTTTGAATTATTTTCTATTGGTATAATGTACAAGAGGTCTCAAAACAAAAATGATGAAATATGTTATTTTTGCCGATATTGTATTGTGATTCTATTTTAGTTAACATTTTAAGTCACATCAACAATCTAGCTGAATTGTGAGCAATACTATTGAGACATGTATCATATCGCGACCTCACAATCGAGATACATATCGTATGGTGACGAATTGTATTGTTGCAGCCCTAGTGCAAACCTTTCACATTACCTTTCAACATTTACTACGTCAGGTCATGCTACATTTCAGTAGATGCACTAGGGCAATCTTGTCAGTGTTGCATAAATGATGATGGATGTTCATCTGCTAGAAGCCAACAGTCGTAGCACTTCACTGGAACCACATTACTGTCTGCAGTGGCTCAGTATACTGTTGTAGACAAACTGATGGCCAGGCTGACTGAGTGTTTCATGTTTTGTCCTTGAGTTGACCCTGCCGAACAGGAATTTTGATTACCGTATTGGACGTAATAACCGCCCAGGGTGCTCTCAAAATTAGAAATAGGGGGCTCGTATTAGAATATTATTTTGGTGAAAAAACAGAGTTGAAAGATAAATTTCAGGGTTTATGCTGACAGCCTGAAATGGTTATATACGACAGATATATTTTTCCAGAATTTTATTGCCCATAATTGAGGGTGCTTATTACACATGAGTGCGTATTATACACAAATAAATAGGTCTTGTGTACATTGATCAATCGGAATAGGTGCTAATTGGGATTGTTCACTAGCCAATATATTAGTAAATATCGCTGTGGGAGCTTATTAGAGAGGGGCGCTTATTACGTCGAATACGGTAGTTCATGTTGAATATGAAATCTCTTGAATGGCTATGGTGGATACAACAATGTGCTTTGCTCGTCCCCATGAGCATTAATAGTAGCAGTAATTTTACTGCATTGTATCAAAGTATCCATTTTGATGTCTCGTCTTGGATTGATTGGACTTGTGGTGTACAGCGCCCAGGTCACAAATCGGGTGAAGCTATGCCACACTGGGTGCAGAGAGTAGATGGTGGAGTGATTCAGACAGGTTCGGCAGCTTCACTCCTGAGAGTTTCTGTGGCTTTGGTCCTGCCCCACACTGAAGCACATGTGGTATCTAAGTAGTCAAGTTAATCGAAATGTGCCTTTGTTCACACAGCAGTTAATGGGTACCCGGTGGGATGAGACTGTGAACCTTCTTGCACATCACAGGCAGCTTGGGTTGTAAACTCCCCAGGGAGCTGAAAATGAAATTAGAGTGCACACTGATCCATTGACTGGGGAAATGGTAGTGTAAAAGTGCCTGTGAGCGGCCTTGCTGGATTTTGGAGCTATATAAGTAGATTATATTACTATGTTAGACATTTTGTGTCATTACTGTATCTTGGTTATTGAATCAATTTCATTGTTAATATTCTGTCATACAAGAGACACCTACTCATGCTTAATGATGTTGACAGTGTTTTCTTGTATAATCTGGGGCGGTGGGGTAGCTTAGTGGTTAAAGCGTTCGCTCGTCACGCCGAAAACCCAGGTTTGATTCCAGACATGGGTACAATGTGTGAAGCCCATTTTTGGTGTCCCCCGCCATGATATTGCTGGAATATTGCTAAAAGTGGCGTAAAACCTCACTCACTCACTCACTCACTCACTCACTCTTGTATAATGTGTATATGTCCAACACTTGAATTCTCTTGCTCTTGCATTGATAATTTGATCTACTGTGGTATGCATTTCTTTGTTGCAAACACCTTTAAGTAACCAATTTTCTCTGAAATTTAATGGTTATATTGAGATGGGGCAGAAATTAACCTTTGAAAATCTACTAGGTTCTGTATATATTGGAAATGTCTGAAAACAGATTAAGTTGAGAATTAAACCTGACATTCTACAAATCCTCAGGATGCATTAAGATCAGACGAAATGGTCCCAGCTAGCAGTCAAGGACTGATCTCAGTCCCTAGTGTTAAGGACGATTGACATCTTGATTTGTTGGCTGTTTGAATCCCAAACCTCATGAGATGAACTTCCAATTACCTTGTAATGTCTTCTGAATCTTATCAAATCACTTGTGAGACAACAGACCATGGAAGCCATCACTATCCTATGCCATAATAAATTACTGAGTGGGCGACAGACGCGATGGAAATCTGTATCCTTGTGTCTACCCATTGAACAAAAACAATTTCAGTCAGGATTTCCCATTATCTCAAGTTACCCCTCTTAAACGCGGCCACCTGTATGCCCTGAGGTGCTTTGGCTTCACCTGTTCTGGGTAGCTGTTGGTCAGTGGTTGTGGATGATGGGAAAGTATTTGATGGCTTCTCCTAACACTGTAACACGCACCTCTTAGGAATGTGGAGTGGCAGTGTTCCCCCCCCCCCCCCCCCCTCCCCCGCAGGCTTTTGGTACTGCCTGTGAGTCCTGGTGGACTGACAACTACAAAACTTTAACCAATCCCCCCTAATTTTGGTCAGTCCAAACTTCAACAAATAAAAAATCTTATGAAAATTACCTGGTTATAATTCTTTCAACATCATGTTCAGTGCAATGACGTCATCTCTGAAGTAACTTAGTAAGATCTACACATCATTGACACAAAGTTCAATCTCAGTTTTCTCACTTTTTTGTTGTCGAATATTTTGAGACGAAGTCGCTACAAATATATTATTAACCTCAAAGCCAAGCCAAATGTTATTTCCTTGCACTTAGAATTGACAAGGGGAAACCCTGATGGTAGCAGACAAGCTGACCTGTTCACATACTGATATGAATATCGCAGAAGTTTTGTTCAAGAACAAAGTGAGTGAGTGAGTATGGTTTTACGCCGCTTTTAGCAATATTCCAGCAATATCATGTCGGGGGACACCGGAAATGGGCTTCACACATTGTGCCCATGTGGGGAATCGAAACCCCAGTCTTCAGCGTGATGATTGAAAGCTTTAACCACTAGGCAGTCACATAAATTACCAGTCCAAGCATAATTTTACCGGTAAAAAAATGGTAATTACTGGTAAACGGGACCTGAGTCAGTGGGGATGTGCAGTATTGGGGAGACTAGCATATCATTCCTAAATAAAGATTTGTAAAATGTATATAAGGTTGAATGAAATAATTCGGAATGCTTGAGTATTAAGGAAAATTCAAGTCTCTTAAATTCAGAGGGGTTGAGTATAGGCTGCTAAGCTGAAGGGATGAGAATGGAATGGGTTAAATGTTTAAGGAAGGATATTTTCTGGAGTCTGTAATAAAGACAAGTATCGGGGCAGCACGCTTGTGATGTCTGGGTAGCCGAGCCATCACATGTCCAGATGAATCATAGGTGGCAGCGCTGTCTGACTACCGATACTGGTAGATTTATTGAACACAGATACATTCACTGGGGTGTTTATGGTATTGTGTGTTGAACTGCCTGTTTTGGAACTGAGACACAGGTTTTGTGTGGAACATTATGTTGAAGTAGAGGACTTTGAAGATAAAGGTTGTGAGAAGAGATCATTTCCAATCCATTATGGCTTTCCAGCATTCAAAGCTAGGTGAAAGTACAGCCTGTCTTGATTCAGACTATTTCCAGTGAACATGTCAATAAAGAATACTGCCAGTCCTACTGAAGAGACGCAGGGCACTCAGGTGATAACGTGTATTGTAAGAAACAGGCCATATAATCTAGTATTCACCATCAAAATGATAACTGGCATACAGTGATCGGCAAAGTCTTCTGCAGACCACTTCTTTAATCTTAATATGTTCTGTTTTTCCTGTCTCGGATTACGAGACTGTTATTATGTGATTGGAAGTTCACTGGTGAATCAATCATCCTAATGTATCTGGAATGTTGCTTCCCTGTTGATAATCGTTATTTGGGAAAATGAAGAAGAGAATAGTTAACTTAAATGGCCATATTATTACTGTATTCAGACACCCATACCGGTATTTAGTAGAAAGCTAACATACATAAAACATGTTCCCTTATTGGGATACTCAAAACATAATGATATGTAAGTTGGGTTGCCACTGTATTTAACAAGTTGATGCAAGATTATTCCTGTGGGGCTTCCAAGTAAGACAAGGTCCCCAGCAATCTATCCATCAATCCAGTGATTGACATCATGAGCATCGATCCATGCCATTGGGACACGATGACATGCATCAACCAAGTCAGCGAGTCTGACCACCCAATCCCGTTAGTCGGCTAGCATAGTTGCCTGTTACGGCAAGCATGGGTTGCTGAAGACCTATTCTGCCCCGGAACTTGACGGGTCCTGATCACATGAGGTGACTACATGGGTTTGGGGGACAAGTTGGGGGACTTGGTTGATGGTGTGTCGTTGTACCCTGACGGAATGGGACGTTGCTCAATAATATCATTTACTGGCTTTTCTGGTCCAGACTTGATTATTGACAGGTCAATATCACACAGCTGAAATATTGCCATGTGTGTGAAACAGCAAACATCCAATATAACAGTGTTCTGCCTAAAAGCTTAATCAGTAAAAATATACAAGGTCCTGACTGTGATTTGTTTCTGGCTGGAACAATTAAAAGAGATAAACAGGAAGGGGAATTTTTTCATTATTTGTGTAAGTTTAGGATTTGGAACATATTCATATTATGAGTTTGAGTTTGACATTCAGTTTCAGAAATATTGCAAAACTGCTGCATGAATAGAAAAAAAATAAAAGTTTATGAGATGTTTGTAGCTTAAGTTTGTTGGCTGAGCTGTTAGTTTCTGCTATTACAGCAGTCCTAATAGTGGCTCCGGGGCGTGGTAACGTTGTTATTGATGTGACTTAGGCTTGTAAAACAGGATTCTGATTGCTGTGTAATATTATAGCAGTTGATAGCTAGGACAATCCCCAGTGTAAATGATGTCCTCAGGATTGATTTCAGCTCAGGTGAAACAGAAAACCACTTCCACACATGATTATTTGCACATTCTTGTGACATAGGTCTATTGCTTCCTACCAGTACATGTGAGCTGGCCGGCAAACAGATCTGTTACAAGGTTCACACAGTTAAAGGCTTGTATTAGGAAGTCTAGTCTTGAAAAGGCCTAAATTGAATTTACATTGAAATGGCCTTACACTTTGATAAAATGCCACAAATTTGGCTGCCTTTTCTTACATGTCTAAAATCTGCTGTTCAATAAATTTATTGTTTGTTTGTTGTTTACGCCGCACACAGCAATATTCCAGCTATATGACGGTGGTCTGTAAATAATTGAGTCTGGACCAGACAATCCAATGATTGACATCAATGATTCATCGATCCACGCAATTGGGATACGATGACATGCATCAACCAAGTCAGCTAGCCTGACCACCCAATCCTGTTAGTCGCCTCTTACGACAAGCATAGTCGCCTTTTACGTCAAGCATGTGTTGCTGAAGACCTATTCTACCCCGGATCTTCATGGGTCATAATAAATTTATTTGTTATTTCCTCTCTAAAACATCCTGTAAAAAAAGATTACTCTTAACTGGAAATTATCAATAAATATTTTTGAAACACTTGTGGTCACTGGAATAGTTTTGTTTGTATTTGGATATACAAATATAACCAATGAAATTCATGAAGAATGTTTTGTTTGAAAGCATCTTGGTTCTTTAAAAAGGGTGATTGTTGCTTTGAAGAGGCCATCAAGGCCTTATATCATGTAGAAGAAGAAGAAGAAGAAGAAGAAGAAGAAGAACTTCCTCTTCTATATCATGTATATTTGGTGTCTCATATTTTGTATTAACCATTCCTAGATCACAACTCTCCCTAGCAGGAAACACCACCGGTCACAGCTTGGGACACAGGTGGCACAGTGGTTGAGCCTGTCATGTGTTTGAATCCGAAAGTAACCATCTACCTGCATCATTTTGGGCTTTCCCATCACATTAAACTTATAAAAAGCAAAGCCCATCTGACTCCCTCATCTCTGCCTGGCTTTCTTGAATGAGATTCGTCATTATTGAGCATGTTGAGTAAAAATGAAACTGCTCTAAGGCAATAACATGTATAGTGATCCCTCGCTATTGTGCTCTTCGATAAAGCGCTACCTCGGTTACTACGCGCGGTAACGCATGGCTCCCAAAATTTATGTACACTTTTATTACTGAGAGTTTTACACAGACATAATTGTATTGTTGTTCGTTGTTCATTTGCACATACCGCTTCTCATTGCATAATCAACCGTTTATCGCTGAATGGAGTTCTAATAATCTGTTTGAAAACATAAAAAATGATAAATTGAAATGGAATACGTATTTCAGACGTTGTGAAATGTGACACATTTAATAAATGAATGATATTACAGGTAGATCTAGGTCCATAAAAATATATACTATTTTGACGTGACGTGAGATAAACACATATTGATGATTTGAGATTTGCCGAGCGCGCTCCCCCGCCTCGGCCTCGGTTAAACGGCTCATCGTCTATAACACCCACCAATTATTTGGACCCCATTGGTAGCGTTGTAGCGAGGGACCACTGTATAAGGTAAATGGAAAAAAACTTCAGTTTCACCAAAATTCAGAAACAATAGAGCAGCCAGGAGCAAATGACCTGCTGTGTTGTATCTACTTGACAAGTAATATTGTGACAGAGGAGTACTCCAGGAGACACTTGTAATGCCTGCTGTGGTTGTGTAACCTTTACACAGTTGTGTATGTGCGTCACAAAGGGGAAACAAAAAACTACTTGGTGTTTTTAAAAAAATATATTTGGTTGACTTTTTCAAACATGATCAGCTAAGGTAGTCTGTCTTACAGACCCTGATACATTTATATCAACTACAGCCCATGCAAGTCTATAATGTTTGGCAAGTCTAGATTACTGCAGTATCAGTATCTGAAAATGAAGAGAATCACTGGGCTCCCTTTTTATTAGATTTTTATTAAGATAACTGAACAACTGTTTTTTTCTGTACGATATGTTCATTTCAAAGACTATATGTTAGTCTACAGCTAAGGCTGTGATCTGTAATTAGAACGGTTAGTCTCAGGAAAATAAAGGGAAAATGTTGGCTTATCATGGAAAGTTTGTATTGAAATTAAGTGTTTCAGATTTGATAATTGACCCCTAAAATAATGTCCCATGTTATTTTACAATGTGCATAGTGTCGAAGTGCAAGTATATGTGCAAGTGCAGAAACTACTGAAGTTAGCTTATCTGTGAGATACTTATCTGGACTGAGTTGGACAACCGATGCCATAAATTATTTTTCCAGAGATGGGGCCTTTTGTGTGTATTAATTCCACATATAATCTGGTGATGGGGCCTTTTGTGTGTATTAATTCCACATATAATCTGGTGACATAAAGCATGCCTAGTGCCTATCTCTTCTAAAGACTCTTTTTTTGATAGTTTATATTCACTACTACATGAACAAACAAAATTCTAATGTGCCCCATGGCGGGGGATATTGATAATGCTGTTTCCCTGTTTAGAATGTTTTAAGGACAGATAATGTTCCTGTATAATCCTATCATCCTCTTGAGTAAATGTACTTAAATGTGAATATGCACTGTCCTATTTTTTTAAATACATAAACATTTTTCGGAGTAATATATGTTTGCATGTAATAATGAACACTGACATTCTACCTTAAAGGGAAATGTTATCACGGAGACAGCTGGCACAGTTATTGTGCTGTATCATAACAACATTACTAAACTTACAATAAACCTTGAGGGTGTGAAACACAAAAGCCACAAATGAACAAGAGAAGCTCTAGAATGAAAATATTAAACACACAATGAAGAGCATGTGAGCTATATGTATAGGGCCTCCACTACAACTTACAAAGTGTTTACCATGTTCCCTAAGGGTTACAAAGTATAGACTAACATCTAGTCTCTGAAATGAACATTGTTTGTAGAAAAGAAACAATTGCTAAATTAGAGTTAAAGAGTTAAAGAGACTTTCTTCATTTTCAGATAACGTAGTAATCTAGACTTGCCAAACATTATAGACTTGCATGGGCTATATTGGATATATTTGTTTCAGGGTCTGTATGACAACAAGGGTATGTAGGTTAGTGTACAACTTGCAACCAGGAAGTGGTTGTGTATTTTTATGCCCTGATTTACAGTGTACATATGACTATATACACGCGTCAGTCTTTGTCAACCGTACATTGTGAAGTCGGTTGTGACATAACAGTACCTGTGGGTCCTTGATTTATGTCATACCTGGATCAATGTTTGTGCAAACCTGTTATGTAGTGTGGCTGTTGATAACCTCAGGCTTGAAACCGGAGTCTTTTTAAGTAGAGCGAAGATGCTCTGGTAACGGTCTGGTTTTGTCTGATCATAAGAACATGAGTGAATTAAAACATCTCCCTTAACGCTGTTGTCACACAGTACCAAAATACCACCCAGGTGAAATGAAGGACATTTCCACTTGACCGAAGGACTGTCCGACTTTTGTTTTTGTCTGTTGTCTGTTTAAAATATAATGTAAAACGTTATCTTGCAGAGAGGATAGGTTGATAGAAGATAGATAGCTGTGAGGATAGATAAGATATTTATGTTGATAGATGAGGGTTTGTAAGATAGGTAGGAAGATAAGAAGATAGATAAGATAGGTAGATAGATAAAAGGATAGATAGGCTGGTAGATAGATAAAAGGATAGATAGGTAGATAGATAAAAGGGTAGATAGATAAAAGGATAGGTAGGTTGGTAGATAGATAAAAGGATAAATAGGTAGATAGATAAAAGGATAGATAGTTGGTAGATAGATAAAAGGATATATAGGTAGATAAAAGGGTAGATAGATAAAAGGATAGGTAGATAGATATATATATAAAAGGATAGATAGGTAGATAGATAAAGGGTAGATAGATAAAATGATAGATAGGTTGGTAGATAGATAAAAGGATAGATAGGTAGATAGATAAAAGGGTAGATAGATAAAAGGATAGGTAGGTTGGTAGATAGATAAAAGGATAAATAGGTAGATAGATAAAAGGATAAATAGTTGGTAGATAGATAAAAGGATATATAGGTAGATAAAAGGGTAGATAGATAAAAGGATAGGTGGATAGATAGATAAAAGGATAGATAGGTAGATAGATAAAGGGTAGATAGATAAAATGATAGATAGGTTGGTAGATAGATAAAAGGATAGATAGGTAGATAAAATGGTAGATAGATAAAAGGATAGATAGGTAGATAGATAGATAGATAAAAGGATAAATAGGTAGATAGATAAAAGGATATATAGGTAGATAAAAGGGTAGATAGATAAAAGGATAGATAGGTTGGTAGATAGATAAAAGGATATATAGGTAGATAAAAGGGTAGATAGGTAGATAGATAGATAAAAGGATAGATAGGTAGATAGATAAAAGGATAGATAGTTGGTAGATAGATAAAAGGATATATAGGTAGATAAAAGGGTAGATAGATAAAAGGATAGGTGGATAGATAGATAAAGGGTAGATAGATAAAATGATAGATAGGTTGGTAGATAGATAAAAGGATAGATAGGTAGATAAAATGGTAGATAGATAAAAGGATAGATAGATAGATAGATAGATAGATAGATAAAAGGATAAATAGGTAGATAGATAAAAGGATATATAGGTAGATAAAAGGGTAGATAGATAAAAGGATAGATAGGTTGGTAGATAGATAAAAGGATATATAGGTAGATAAAAGGGTAGATAGGTAGATAGATAGATAAAAGGATAGATAGGTAGATAGATAAAGGGTAGATAGATAAAAGGATAGATAGGTTGGTAGATAGATAAAAGGATAGATAGGTAAAAAGATAAAAGGGTAGATAGATAAAAGGATAGATAGGTAGGTAGATAGATAAGAGGATAGATAGTGTAAACATGATATGAGCCTATAGACAAATCAACTGCAGGTGAACGCCAGGCTGCACCAGATGTGATGTAAACCTGAAGTCATTCATACGTTTGACATTCATGAAGACCAGTTGTAACTTGTACCCCACTCTACACTGGAGTCAGGAGACGGACACTTGCCACAAGTCTTTGAGTTAGTTAAGTGTATTCCTCCCTCGATCCTGTCATCTCTTTGTTTGCAAAGTTCAAGGCAGGTCGTCCAGATTCTGTGATGACTATTTTGTGTGATACTTTATGTAGTATGTGAGCTAGGGACTCATGAAGTTAATCCAGTGATGCCCCACGTTGACTCCAGAATGAACATGATTCAGTCCAGTGTAGACTGAATGGTGAAACTACCGTATTCGACGTAATAAGCGCCCCGCTCTAATAAGTGCCCACGGCAGTATTTGCTAATATATTGGCTAGTGAACAATCCCAATTAGCACCCCTTCCGATTGATAAATGTTCACAAGACTTATTCATTTGCGTACAATACTCACTAGTGTGTTATATGCACCCTTAATTATGGGCAATTCAATTTCAGAAAAATATATCTGTCGTACATAAACATTTCAGGCTGTAAGCATAAACCATGAAATGTATCTTTCAACTCTGTTTTTTTTCACCAAAATAATATTCTAATAAGAGCCCCCTATTCCTAATTTTGAGAGAGCCCTGGGCGGTTATTACGTCGATTATGACTGACTGATTACACTTGACATATGCATTTCCTTCTGTCATGACTGTTGCCTGGGCATTTTAGTGGTGCAGTGGTACAGAGCTGTATCATGATACAAGGCACCCAACTTAGTGCAGTAGCTGTATCATGATGCAAACAGTCAAGTTACTTGTGTCAGTGCTAGAAATTAACATGTAAGTTTCTTTACCATGTGGACTTTTATAGTCAGAAGCAACCCCTGCTTGTCGTAAGAGGTGCCTAAGGGGATCGGGTAGTCTGATGGCTCGCTGACATGGTTGATGCATGTCATCATATCCCAGTTGCGTGGATCGATGCTCATGATGTCAATCACAGTGGATTGTCTGGTCATATACCTGGTAGCTGGAATATTGCTGAGTGCAGCTTTAAACAACAAACAAACAAACAAATATACATTATCTGAATCACATACTATCCCTTACTTCAGTTTTGATCAGTGGGGTGACTTTTGTGTGACTGTTGGCCATACCTGTAGAAGAGGTTGTACATTTTAGTGATCCTCCGTGCTGATTAGTCAGTTCACAGGATATGATGAAACAATATATGACGTTATTTATTGTTCATAATCATGAGTTGATCACACTACATCATGAGAACTACAGGTTGACTTCAGTGAGGTTCTATGTAAGGGATACAGGTTGTATATTTGTCTTCATTTTCTCACTTCAAATAGCAATGAATAAGATCTATATAAGAATCTGTACTCGATCTCAGAATTGCGCATTATCTAACCAGTGTGAACAGTGGTGAATGAATGCCTAAGACTTGACAGGGGCCTAGGCATACACCATTCAGTTACGTGGAAAAGATGATATATATTTACTCAGAGCTTGTTAGCTAATAATTCTTTAATTATTTGTGATATGTGATGAAATTCAGAGAAAAATGATCATTGTAGGACAATCAAATATATTTTACTCTGGAGTTAATAATCTTGCTTTCTGTGAGATCAAACTGACAATAATTTCTAAAAAGTGTTTGTAAGGTTGTACATATTTTACTTGGTTTGCAGATCCACTGAACTTAAAAATAAAAAATAGAAAACTTTCAATTCTTATTTATTTTTTTCTATCATGTCTATATGACATTGACAGATTGTTTTGATTATGAAAATAATCTCATCCATTTGGCCTCATCTGAAACGCAGTCTTGATTGCATTGTTTCAAATACTTGAAAACAGTATCAAAAGAGAAATTTATAATTCTCGTGTCAAAGTTAATATTTAAAGGAACAAAACCAGTGAGACCAGACATGTTTTTATTTTTCACCACCTTGCCTTCTAATTATTATTATTTGAATATCGGAGCCACTTAAAAATCCTATTAAAAGCCTTTGATCTTTATATTTCAACCTACTGACTGAAGTTTTCAGCTATGAATTTTGTTGTCTAACCAGTCCCATGCAGTCAGAAAGGAAATCTTGACATTTGTGTACATCCTGATATTCATTGAATTGTGATCTCTGCATCACACACAGCCAGTGATTGCTGTTGTGAGAATGTGTTCACCATCTTAATTAACTACAGCCATGTGAACCTAATGCCTGTATGTACGTAATGATATGATATGTACAAGCTTTCAGTGTATGTAAGACAATAGCCTACAGCTGATTACAACAACCTATTAACATGCCGGGGACAGATGGGAGTCACATATTGACACATGATGAGGAGGAGGAGGAGGATGAAAGGGGACGGATGGGCTGTTATGCCTAAATAAGCTATATTTTGGGGTATCATATTCTACCATATTTCCTCTGTCAAACCCAAGTCTACAGTACAATTGCCGGCCTCTAATAGACGCCTGGTCATATGATCTGTCCAGAAAAAAGAAACCTGGTCTTTATCAGATGCCAGGTCTCTAATACTTATACTATATGTTGGTGATTAATGATGATTGCAAATTGATTCTTTGTATGACTGTAGAATTTAAGATTTGGTACGGTTGTGAGTTTTCACTGTGCCAGACTAGAAACCTGGGCCCTGTTCCACAAAGCGATCGTAGCGCTAACATGATCTTAACTCCCATACTAGAACATAAGGCTTATGACCATCATCTTGCTGAGATCACTTTGTGGAACAGGGTCCTGGTTTCTAGTGTGGCACAGTGAAAACTCACCCGGGCCTCTAATAACATCCGGGGGGCACGGGTGGCCCAGTTGTCTAAGGCGCCGCGATTTGAAACCTATGATTGTGGGTTCGAATCCCAGTTATGTTTCTAGGTTTGTCAGCACCATACCCGTGCTCGTGGGTTTCACCGAAGTGGTAAACGTCTGAGACCTGCATCCCTTCGGGCTTTCCTCCCACATTAAGCTGACACGCTGTGATATAACTGGAATAATGTTAAAAGCGGCGTTAAACCCAACTCAGTCACTCACTCTAATAACCTCCGGGTCAATGGCTGGTGCGGAAATTTTAGACACCTGAGCGTCTAATAGAGGAAATATGGTATATGGTTTCAATTTAGTTCAGCTGTTGGTGGTAGAGGATTATCTCCCTTTGCGTTATTTAGTGTGCAGTCTTTGCATTCTTTGCATGCTTTGTACATTATAAAGTGCATTAGATTTAAGTAAGAAACATGAACCGGTTGCTGTTGCAAATTCACTTTCATGGTGTACTATAGGTATCAAGCCTTCAACTTTGGACATTATATAGATGTACATATTGTTGGAGATATTGATTCTGCATGCTGAAATGTTAACAAAGGTTCTCTATTGATCAAATATATAGTCAAAGCTGTGTGCAGCTTGGAGTGTTTCCTTTGAATGCTAATTCAGATAGTTACTTTCCTTGCTACTTTGAAGAATAGTTTTCCTACTGAACATAAACATAAATAGACTTGGAAAGAAAAATATACTGTTCATAAGCAATTTCTTTTATTCCACATTTGTTAAACATTTGGATATCAGAACAACAACAATAACATCAACAACAATAATAATAATAATAATAATAACCCATTTCTCATGTATTTATTTTGAAAAAAGCATGTAAATACATTTTTTGTATGCTTCTTTAGAGTGTGACTGTCTTGAACACAGACATATTGAAACCTGCTTTTGCATACGAGCCGATTTCTAATATGGCTTGTTTGGCCTTAACATGACCTACTTAAAAGCATGTAAATCAATTTTATTTTATTTTTTTCAGATTTTTCCTAGTCAAAGATGGCTTCCTCATGTACTATGCAGACAATGAGAAGAAGGAGTTCACAAAGCGGACATACTTCAACATCCACCCAAAGGTCAGCCATTTAATTTTGATCAAATCATTGCTGGTGTGTTGCCTGGACTCACCGCTCATCGCCCAGGAAATACACACGCAGTCGCTGGATTCCGACTGTGAAGACATTGATTGTGTGTGTGGGTGCAAGTCTCCTCACACCTTGCAACTCTGATCAATGGGGAACCAGTTCTGCATCTTCCCACTTCCGTGCCCAATACATCCTAATCTATAGCCTCTAGCTTGTCTCCCTGTTGCCAAAACACAGATTACCCGGAGGTCTAGGCTGGGGCTCACGTGTTGGTTTTGGAAGGATGTGGCTTTTAAATGCATGGAATTGGATCAGAAATCAAATGAAATGAGTTATTCAACAGGTTCTGGTCGAGCTGAGACACTTGAGTGTTAAGTCATTTTGCTCCTAAACTGGGTGTTCATAAATTGTTCAGGTGGATGCTGGTGACCTAGATGTTTGAAGGAACTGTTGGACATCAGGGAGGTCGTTTGTTTGTGCATATCTAACTTGGCTCCATGTTTTAGGGAAATGAGTAACCAAATAGTTATGTTGTTGTGTAGGTGAAGGGTGAATCAGAGCCATTTGATATGAGGAAATGATTTCAGGGAGATTTGACATGCATTTTCATAAAATTCAGATCATTAATTCCGATATGATACTGATTAGATCACAGGATACATGCACAGGAGGTCACGCCAGGTGAACCCTGAACTAACTTTGACTGGCCAGTCGAAATGAAGGAAGTGTGGGTTCCTGAGCCAATCAGATGTCAGGCTTTTATAAAACATTTCAGCTTTATTTCTTTACTACCTTGATTCAGAAATTAGGATCTCAGCAAAGCAAAACCCTGACAGAACACGAATAGGCCCTTGACAATAGTCCCCTGTGAATGTAGATGCCATGGCACTCAGAAATGTCAGGATTTAGGAAATATTGATAATTAATTATGATTGCTTTGTGAACCAGGGCCCATGACCCTCAAGAGTTAAAGTTGATAGTTGACTCAAAAATAGACAGAACCTGGTGATTGCAACGTTTACCTCAAGGAAACGACACGTAATCAACCAAGTCAAGAATCCAGACCACCCAATCCATTACGTTACCTCTTATGATTAGCACAGGTGGCTGGGGACCTGTTCTAAGCTGGAATCCCCTTGAGAGACATGTATCTGTGGTACTTAGTGTCATGGGGGCGGTCGGGTAGCCTAGTGGTTAAGGCGTTGGCTCGTCACGCCGAAGACCCGGGTTCGATTCCCGACATGGGTACAATGTGTGAAGCCCATTTCTGGTGTCCCCCGCCGAGATATTGCTGGAATATTGCTAAAAGCGGCGTAAAACAATACTCACCAACTCACCAACTTAGTGTCATGTTGTGATTGCAGGGTATCGTGCCACTAGGAGAGTGCGAGTTCAAGACTGTCAACGATGCTGTCCATCCTTTCTGTATTCAGATATCCAGTGCTGAGATCAACGTAAGTACAGCGTAATAGCAGCAACAGGGCCTCTAGCGAAGCAATCAAACAAGAGAGAATGATTAATGGCTTTAGGACCATCATAAGGTCTATCACTCATATTTCATTCTCTAAATTACTGTAGATGTGCATTAGACTCAAAGAACACTTTGCTGACATCAACCATCAAAGGGACAAACCTGTCGCAAAACATTTAAACTCTGTAATACACTCAACCAGAGACCTACACTATCAAATCAGCTACAGCTTAAAACAGACCAGAATCAGTTCAGAGCATGGCTAGATGCCGATCTGTTGAACTCAAATGGATATTTGATCTGAAAACCATCCACCCGCAAGGCATGAATGACAAGATCTAATCCTGGAATTCCCAACCCACCCACCTTTTCTGTAGATGTGCATTTATATCCAGCTAGTAATGTAACAATCTGATAAATATCATATCTTAGTTCTTGCTACTGCTAAACAAGGATCTGATGTCATCCCATTACAGGCGACAACAAAACGACCTTTTGCAACCTTTTAACTGACCAATGAAATAGTTAAAACTGGCAACTTCCATTCTGGACCGTGCTTTGAAAAATATTTTGACAAAGTTCTCAATTCAAAATTTGAGAACTGAACCAAAGATCATTTTGGAATGTCTGATAGATGGCCAATATTGTATGGCTGTACTTCCCATGGACTTTGGAAAGTCACATCTGTTCAATTATTTATCCCATTGAAGTAAGAGGTAGACAATGATTTTAATGGATTCATGCATACAGCTGTAATTCGGAATACCCTGTGTTATCCTATTTGAGATTGCATGATTAGAAAATACATTCCGACTGTTACGTTCTTGATCTGGTAAGTGACGCTCTGATTGGTTGGATGAAAGGTCCCTCTGGCGTGACCCAAATGGGATGTCCTCAGATCTTTGTTTTATGTTAGCGAGAACTAAGTTATGATTTTAATGAGATTGGTTATGTAACAATATATGTATCTATATCAGTGTACTGATTAATTGCCGGTTTTCCCAGTCGTCTAAGGCACCGCGACTCGGTGTTCAGAGTTGCGTCCCTTGGGTACGCCAGAACCCCATGATTGTGGGTTCGAATCCCGGTTCGCCCCGATTGTGTTTCTAGGTTTGTCAGCACATCTCTAGACACTGAGATAGATGCCATGTATCTGGGGAATAGTAATTTGACTAGTCTCTTAAAATCCTACCATGATGATGACATCTACAGTGCTGACAAGATGGGTCTGGTCTATCGTCTAATGTCTGGCAAGTGTAACAAAGAGAGCATAACTGTGTTAGTTGCCTCTAACATGTCAGGTACAGATAAACAACCCGTTCGCTGTTGGCAAGTCAGCAAATCCACGTTGTTTTAAAAGAATTTAGAAACTCTCACCGAGGAAGTCGCCAACATAAAAGCATGGAGGACGTCAGAAATCTTAAGGAATTGGTATTGCAAGCGCAACAGGCAAGTGGGACGTAAGGGTTGTGAAATTGCAATGGTAAATGACAATTGCCTCTCCTGTCCCTATGTCAGCGATCTCACTGTAACATTCAGTGTTGGTTTTCTTGCCCTCAAATGCCACTAGTAAAACACAACCCATGGATCAGAGAATTATCCCAAACCTAAAGTTAATTAATGTACGCATGTGACTGCTAAACATTTGACGGTAATTAATAAAAGACAGAACCACTGTATCTGTCCTTGAAGCCCTTCGTTTCATAATGCTTGCATAGGAAAGCGTTTCCCCAACAACAATCTGAAACAGACATGCTTGGTTTAATAACACCATCAACAGAGATGACTGCACCATCGACAGCGACACCGAAGATGACCGACCTGCCTCTCTTTCATCTCGTCAGTGGCGGTTTGATCCTTGCTGACTTTGCCAGCACAGGAGGTGACCTGGGTACTTATGCCTCAATTTCTGATGTTGCCTTTGAGGACGAACAGATTGCTGCCCGACATCACCAGTCCAACACCGCTGATGCAGACAATGACAGTGACATTGATGATTTGCCTGAGTTGCTGCCCCTTCGCTACTAGCAGCCTTGGCAGCACCAGACATGCTCACAAGATTTGTAGCGTGCAGAGACAGTAGCAATCTAGCTACAGGACTTGTTTATGGGACTAATTGAGTGTTGCTGCTTTCTTCCCCTGCCCAAAGGCAGGACAAACTGTTATGTCACACTTTTTCACTTGTAAATAAATCCATATTTATAGTTGACATTTGTATTACCATTCCATCTTTTTAACCTTTTCAATGTGGCGACCTGTTTGAAGCTGTTACGCAATGATATTGAATTGTTTGTGGGTACAAAATGAATTACATGTATAATTAATGTTACAAATGGATGAAAACAATATTTGAAACAATAAGACATGAAACATGTATTTCATTATTTGTTAAACATGGTTATCGACATTGAAACATGTATGAAACCAGAGATGACTAGATTACATGTAATAATATCTCATAACATGATATTTGCTTTTTGGAACTTCATTTCGGGGTTGTTTTGAACCCCAGATAACTCAAACTTTCCAAACGAGTTCGACACAATGAGGTACAACTGTATATGTAGTGATGCCAATGATTTTCTCAGAGACAGATGGCATTAGGATATCTTCATGGTTATTTTAAATCTTGAAAGGAAATTCTTCAAGACCATTGCCATGTTTCGATTTTGATTGACAATCAGTCAGTGTCCTAAAATATGAACAGATCAGATACCCTGCAATGCCTGGCATATGTTCTGCTAGAGCTCAGTAAAAACATGAAAATTGAGACAACATGTGTTATTTGCCAGTTCATGTGCTCAACTTCACAGCATTGGATCAAGGATGAGGAGACTTCATGGCTGCCTCGGATCCTGTTTCTGGTGTTGTTTTCTAGAAGAAACATAATACATGTTTTTTTAACTACTCTTATATATTTCAATATTTATATAGACCCGTGAAGATCCGGGATAGAATAGGTCTTCAGCAACCCAAGGCGACTTTGCTTGTCGTAAGAGGCAACTAATGGGATCTGGTGGTCAGGCTTGCTGACTTGGTTGATGCATGTCATCAATCCCAATTGCATGGATTGATGCTCATGATATCAATCACTGGATTGTCTTGTCCAGACTCGATTATTTACAGACCGCTGCCATATAGCTGGAATATTGCTGAGTGTGGCGTAAAACAACAAAACCACAAAACAACCAAGCAATATTGGTATAGTTATTTAAATTGCACCTTGTAATCTGATGGTATGGATATTTTGATAATTGTGCAGATTTGATTATAGAGTGTTGATGTTACAACCACATGTCATGAAATGTTTCTCCAGCGTTATCTATAACCGTGTTAATCTATCATCAGCATTTATCTGAGTGTTTTGAGGAAGTAAGCTGCGTGACTTAGTGGATGATGAGGAATAGACTGGGTAGGAGAGGATGGGAGCTGAAGGAGGATAATGTTTGAGGATGTTGAGAGGTTTCCATCAGTGACTCTATTACTTCTTACACTTCTTACACATGGGAGTAGGAGGATTGATAGTGTCAGTGGTGTTGAGCGGGGATGTTGAGGGGTTTCCATCAGTGACTCTATTACTTCTTACACTTCTTACACTTGGGAGTAGGAGGATTGATAGTGTCAGTGGTGTTGAGAGGTTTCCATCAGTGACTCTATTACTTCTTACACTTCTTACACTTGGGAGTAGGAGGATTGATAGTGTCAGTGGTGTTGAGAGGTTTCCATCAGTGACTCTATTACTTCTTACACTTCTTACACTTGGGAGTAGGAGGATTGATAGTGTCAGTGGTGTTGAGAGGTTTCCATCAGTGACTCTATTACTTCTTACACTTCTTACACTTGGGAGTAGGAGGATTGATAGTGTCAGTGGTGTTGAGAGGGGATGTTGAGGGGTTTCCATCAGTGACTCTATTACTTCTTACACATGGGAGTAGGAGGATTGATAGTGTCAGTGGTGTTGAGAGGGGATGTTGTGGAGTTTCCATCAGTGACTCTATTACTTCTTACACTTCTTACACTTGGGAGTAGGAGGATTGATTGTGTCAGTGGTGTTGAGAGGGGATGTTGAGGGGTTTCCATCAGTAACTCTATTACTTCTTACACTTCTTACACATGGGAGTAGGAGGATTGATAGTGTCAGTGGTGTTGAGAGGGGATGTTGTGGAGTTTCCATCAGTGACTCTATTACTTCTTACACATGGGAGTAGGAGAATTGATGTTGTCAGTGGTGTTAAGCAGGGATGTTATTTAGGGCCTTCCATCATTGACTCCTTTACTTAGCAAGGCAGGCGAGAAGAGGATAGAAAGGAGGTGTTGGAGAGGGATGTGCTACAAACATTGACTCCCTTATATATCAGACGGGGGAGAAGAGGGTAGGGAGGAGGTGTTGGAGGGGGATGTGCTACAGTCATTGACTCCATTATATATCAGAGGGGAGAAGGGGGTAGGGAGGCAGGTGTTGGAGAGGGATGTGCTACAGTCATTGACTCCATTATATATCAGACGGGGGAGAAGAGGGTAGAGAGGAGGTGTTGGAGAGGGATGTGCTACAGTCATTGACTCCATTATATATCAGAGGGGGTAGGGAGGCAGGTGTTGGAGAGGGATGTGCTACAGTCATTGACTCCATTATATATCAGAGGGGGAGAAGGGGGTAGGGAGGCAGGTGTTGGAGAGGGATGTGCTACAGTAATTGACTCCATTACCTGTTAGACTGATTGTGACTGAGCCAGATATGCCGAGTGTAAACATGTCAGCATGGCCGGCACATAAATATGCCTCCATGGTGCACATGTGTAAACATCTGTCTGGGAGGGGAGGAGGGAGCCACACGCTGCTACCTGACTGGATTACCACTGTCACTGTAGTCATGGCTGCAACGCTGCACTCACTTTCAGTTGTGTCCATGTAGACCTGGCTCCGGATACTGTGTTACAACCAGAGCCACAGCCTGGAGCTCTTCGTTGATATGCAATCTGAATAACTCATCTCTTAAACATGTCCGACTTTATCTTTATCTGAATCATAGAAACCAAAGTAAAATTATTTTATTTTTAAGTGAATATGTTTTCATTATATTTTTCATGCTTACATAAAAATAGCATAAGAATTATGCATAATAAGGCAATCTGACATTCTATGTAACAGTTCATATTAAAATTTTGGTGTTTGTGAACTAAAAGGTATTCTTTTTTCCTGCCAGAACTGTTGAATATGACAATACAAATTTACTTGTCCTGCCATCTTGTGTGCAATCCTCGTAATCGCAAAAAAACCTGAACTGGGCAACCACATTACTGGGATTAGACCCCACTAGAGCTGTAGGTTTGGAATTCTTATATTTTTTAAGTCTAAGTGTTTGAAAGGATACGTTGAAGCGCAGGTGTATTGTGGTACTGAGGTAATCTAGATAGCCAGATTGTTTAAATGTTTGACATGCTTGTTTTGCCTGCATGTAAACACCATCATTTAAAAGCAAACCTGCCGTTGGAAGGTAGGCCAGCAATGGACACATTCAGTGTTATTGTTTGGGAGATTTCAGACATGTGGCGGAAGTCAGAGATGCCAGGTTTAGCGAGAGAGAATAACCCTGACTTCACAGGGCCAGTTTTTCCATAGCAAACATGCTGATAATTATTAAAATGTTTAATCAATTTAAAATAATTTAATTGACAAAAATGAAAAGCTCCAAATTCAATATGACCATGAAAGAATAAGGTGGGTAAAATATTTGAAATTTTGCAAATTAAACTTAAGTTGGGAATGTGATTGAGTCAGTGCTGGGCCAAACAAATCAGCTCCTCTTAAATCCCATTATCGATATGATGTCAGAGGATTCTGTCTGTTGACCTTTTCATTGTACTGCGATAAACTGTGATCATTACCATATATAATGCTTGTGAGGTGATGCCAAGCCATGCTTCACCGCTGGGATGTACAGTGATCCCTAGCTACAACACTACCTTTGGGGTCCAAATAATTGATGGGCGTTATAGACGATGAACGGTCCAAATAATTGATGGGCGTTATAAACGATCAGCTGTTGGAGGTGGAGTAAGGGGTAGATGACCAATAAAACAGTATACATGTTCTGTCTACCTCATACGATCTACGCTGCATGTTAATAAAATATATTACAAAGTCCAGATAAACAATGAACGCCTTTTTATAACTAGATAGTATAATGATGGGATCATATCGAGTACTTCAATTTGTATTCGTTGACTGGTATTTCCCGTGTTTCGTAATCGCGGAGATCAGCTGATAATGTTCTTTAATATGGGCAAAATATTGTCATTGGAAAACTTGAGTTTATTAAAAACGTGAGTAAATTGTGGGAGCCACGCATTACCCCGCACTATTACCGAGTTAGCGCTCTATTGAAAGGCACAATAGCAAGGGAACACTGTATCTGATATTGACCTGCTTGTGTCCCCACAGGGTCAACTGGTGCTGGCGCTGGAGAGTGACTATGAGAGGAGCAAGTGGATGGAGCTGATGGAACAATCCCGCAGAGTGTGAGTTGTCCCCCTTGTCCCCCTTGTCCACTGTTGTAACAGTGGTTTCGCATTGGAATCACCACACAGCCGCTATTTGAACTAAAAGCATCGGCAACCGAACACATTCGATAATTAAATACCACATTTTCGCCAAAATACAGCATTTACTGTCGCCACTGCGCATGGTGGTCAGTAGCGGAGAAGAGAATCAGGGAAGTGTCTTAATCAACGCTTGTTTCCAGAGAATGTTATTCTAATTAAGAAGTTAATTCCCCTTCGATACAGATTATTCATTTTCAGGAAAAATATATTTTGCATTATCAATATAATTTAATAAGAGTTGAATTCAAAGCTCATCAATCATAGTGCTAGATAGTGAGTGAGTGAGTATGGTTTTACGCCGCTTTTAGCAATATTTCAGCAATATCACGGCAGGGGACTCCACAAATGGGCTTCACACATTGTACCCATGTCGGGAATCGAACCCGGGTCTTCGGCGTGACGAGTGAACGCTTTAACCACTAGGCTACCACTAGGCTACCCGACCGCCCCTAGATAAATGACTTCAACCATAATTTCTTTCACTGTTAAAAGGGATATAATAATTGTTGAAATAAACAGGGTCAATACAGAATTATGTCAGTCAATGTCAACAGTAGGCAATTTGTCTGTGGCTGATTAGCACTTCAACAATAATGTTAATTTATATGTATTTTATTAACATATACCATTACCAGAACTTATGTTATCATGCTATTGTTGGCATCACTAGATTTTTCTGAACAAGATTCATAACAGGTACTGATGACACAGGTGTCATGGGAGAAATGGATTATGGACTAGGATGTATTTAGGTCATCTGTTGAATTAGGTCTTCCAGCCTGACATCTTTAAACAATACAGCAGGAACAACAAACTGGGCAGCATCAATATGAATAGTAGGGGTGCAACCTGTGAAGATCCGGGGTAGGATAGGTCTTCAGCAACCCATGCTTGCTGTAAAAGATGAATTTACTTGTAGTAAGAGGCAGATTTTAAGTATCAATCATGTTAAAGTACTGAGCTGACAAAGTATCAGCTTCCCTAATCATGTGGTTCCCAGGCTGCCTTGTCTGATCCTGTCAAAGCTCTTCAAATTATGAAGACGACTTAAAAAATGTATTCGGTAAAATTTTATTACGAAAAACATGTTTTGAAACCTCGGCTCAAATTCAAAAATTCTAAGCTGTCCATTTGATATTGAACAAGTCTTGTAATGCATGCATTTCAATCCTAGACTTTAAAAAATCTCAAAGTCTGATGATACACAGCTTTGACATTTCACTGGTTATCATTCTCTGAAGAAGAACATGGCAGGGAAGTTGTAGCATGGGTTTGTAATGTGTAGGTATTCCCAGTATGATTGTGGTTAATATTGCTGCATTAGCAAGTTTTGCATCATCTTTTGGAGAATGTTTTAGAATCTGTCTACATGTCAGCAAAATGATCTGTATTAGAGTATATTGATGAGAAGAGTCATCCATTAATATTGAAGAACACACATCTTGTACGAGTAAGAATTCTGTAATTTTCTGGAGAATCGCAGAATTGTTCAGTGACAAACTCCCTTTCAAAGCTGATTGCTGACCATGGCACTCAACAAGATCTTCTCGCCATTGTTTGAAATTAAAAGGCAAACTGAATAGTTTACTTTCTGATAAATATGTGCTAACATTTTTCTGCAACTGACACTTGTTTGACTTAGCTGATTGTCAAGAGGGAAGCTTGTTAACCTGTCAGTTAACACCATGTTCAATGGAATATCGTGCAGTAGTTTGGCACTGAATTCTATAATAGAACTTAAACCGTAAATTTAGTCTGTGATTGTATAAGATTGAATATATGGTTGGCATGAGTGAATTTTATTGTTGAAATGTGGACAATGCTTCCTGAATATATATTCTACTTTTATTTCTAGCCCTGCTTACTTACTCGTTGTTATATATATATAGAAGTTGCTAAGGCTTAACAAAATAAAAGAATTGGTTCTCAGGCAATGGCTTCTGAAAATTTAGACGGGTGGTGTTGTTTTATTCTATTTTGGTTATTCATACTAGTATGTAACCTATTAAACAATTGTGTACAATCAACCTGGGAAACGGCCTCCCTACATAATGTATTCCTTGATAAAAATAATACTGGAATACACTATTTGACTACAGTTGAGCTTGGAATATTTATTGATTTTATTTTTTTTTAAATGGAAATAAAAACGAAACATGTGGCAAACTTTTTTATGATGTTAGCGGTGCCTGAGAACCAAGACTATTATTCTTTTTAGCCTAAGTTTCATCATTATAAGGGCACTTGACTCAAACGCACACATTTGTCTTAAGCATGTATGAACCAACTGGCAGATTACATGATTATGAAAGCACTGAAATTCATACCCCTATGGTTGGTTACCTACAGGGAAATATGTTCCCAACAAAGACAAATATAGTCATATGATCCAGGTCCTTGATTTAACTTCAATAAAAATCAATAAATATGTGCCTGACAGTGTGAAGACAACAAGACAGGAGGCTGCCGAATGTATAGTGTATTTGCAGAACAAACATTTGTTGAGCAGAAAATCAATAGAAGTAAGGAAAAGCCCACAAGTTACTGTCTTTGTTGTGGTGATGTGGAGGTGTCGAAACTCTTCCCTGACATGCATCGTCAATCTGGGACATGGATGGTCAGCAAGGACTTGTGAGTCGGTCAAGGCCTCCAAACAAGGACGAGGCTACCGCTGTCCATCTGTTTGCGAGTACATGGGACTCGGTAACATTTGTGGGCAGTCCAAAGAACGAACATTGGTGTTCCAGGCTGGCCACACTTTGCACACTTCACTCGACCATATCACTGCTTTCATTACTTGAAGGAAGGGGATTTCAATGGTAGATTCAGAAAATGAACCATTGGCCATATATATATATATTGTGTGTGTACCAGTGCTTGCAATGAAACTTCTTGCATCTCATTTGTAATTAGTATGAATGTAGACCACAGCTTTGAGCATCCAGTACAACCCTGAGGCCACATTTGTTTTATTTTATGTTTCATGGATTTATTCCAGTTTTACCATCCAAGGTTGATGGAAATAAGCATAAAAATAAATAGCTACGACAATCATTGATTTATTGCCATGAAAGTAATTCTACTTGGATGTTAAAGTTGCAGCTGGCTTCTTGAATCACTGATAGTGATGTAGACATGGAATTTATATATACATGTTTATATTGTACAAGAGGTTCTATATTACTAGTGGGAGACATAATAAAATTAAATATGTTTATGTTTAATTCATTTCTTATCTAGCTGTTTTCAGTAGGGGCAGCCGGGCCGTGAAACGAAAAATAAAAAATGTGTGGCCTGAGCCTCTGTCTCCTTGATGAGAGCACTTCTCTGTGTGCAAGACTGAATGAGGTTGTGCACTGTGATGATGGAGCAGCTTGTTTACATTCCGTTAGCATTATGTTATTCCTGTGTTGCATGTCGTGAATGTTGAGTGGGCTGTAATATCTTCTACTAAGGAATCTCTGCCAGGAAATGACAATAGACACAGAAATGGCTGTTCCCAGTGGTGATTGTGTGTGCAGCATGAAGGCAAGAGCTATTTCTCTTCTTGTTGAGGTGTCAAGCATGAAACGCCTGTACTGTTATCGTACTGCATTATGCCATTAGCGGCTGTGATGGTGTATAACGTATGAGAGTAATCTCCCTTGGCGACCTAGCCGTCAGGGGCCCCCTGTTTTACCGGATGTACCACCCGTGTATGTATGACAATAAATATAAGACGGAACACAGAATGCCGTTCTCCATTATTTATTCATCGGAGACAGCAACAGCTCATGTACTACAAATCATTCTTAAAGCGTAAGAATATTACATGGCCTACCATGTTTCCTCTAAGAAGTCAGGTGCCTCTTAAAATGGTCTTTATTTTTGGTTTAATATTTTTATTTTTAAATACATTTATATTCCTCACCTATCCTGCTATTATTATCTGCTCAAATGTGGTTTATTTGTCCCCTGACTTGTGGCTATGTATGTATTCCAGTTATCATTCTCAACTCCCTGGGGAGTATACAATCCAAACTGCGGCACTATCGCATATTGGGTACCAATTCCCTGCTGGATGAACAGAGCCCATTTCTGGCGTCCCCTTAGCTGCAATATTGCTAAAAGCGGCGTAAAAACTATACTCCCTCACTCACACTCACTGGGTGAACAGAGGCACATTTGAGGTTAACGTTTTATCTTCAGGTTAAGAGAATGAGGCCAGTGTTGTCGTATGATCATTGCTTATTTCTGTCAAGGTATTTCATTTTGCATACTGGTAAATTCATATTTGAGAGGGGGCACGGGTGGCCCAGTAGTCTAAGGCGCCGTGATTCGCTGTGCAGAGTTGCGTCCCTTGGGCACGCCAGATTGTGGGTTCGAATCCCGGATTGCCCCATTTATGTTTCTAGGTTTGTCAGCACCATGCCCGTGCTCGTGGGTTTCACCAAAGTGGTAAACGTCTGAGACCTGCATCTCTTCGGGCTTTCCTCCCACATTATGCTGACACGCCGCAATATGACTGGAATACTGTTTAAAGCGGCGTTAAACCCAACTCACTCACTCACTCACTCATATTTGAGATTTGGAAAATAGCAAGTTGTGTCCAGATGGTGTTTTGATACAAATATGTCATAACCTTACCGCTTAAAAGTTATTTTAATTATTGCAACAAACCCACCAGTTTATATCGGTTTGTTGGTTAGTGTTTAACTCCATATTCAGTAATATTCCAGCAATTGATGATACACAATGTAGTCTGTAAATATTAGAGTCTGGACCAGACAATATAGTCATTGATATCATGAGCATTGATCCGTGCCATTGAGATACAATGACAGGCAGTCAACCAAGTCACTGAGCCTGACCACCCGGTCTATTTATGACCAGCATCGGTTGCTAGGGACCTGTATTCTCATCCGTAATCTCCACCATGTTTCATAGGTGGGTGCTTACAAGAGAAAATATGGTAATTATTTTTTACTTTGAAGAAAGACAGGACAAATTTAATTTGACATGATGCATTTTTCGTACTGGTTCCATGTGGTGAGAAAAGGGGTTTGTAGGACTGATGGTGGCTCAGCAACTCTTGGACGGAGAATGTGAGAAACACAAATATGTCATTATGGCTATGATTAGTTTTTATCATGTGCTAATCAAGTGTTAGTGGCGATAATCTTACAAAGAAGGTAATTATGAGAGGATGTACAATGTAGTCTGGAGAGTGTGATGTCCAGTGATGAGGGGAAGGAAGCAGGTTGTTGTTCCTCGTGTGAAGCCACGATTGTCGTTCTACATACAGTTCAGATTCACTTGCATGCTTTCATAGGCCTTGACACCTAATTCCAAGAAGAAAGTGTGAAATATGTGCATGTTACACCTCAATAACCAGAAGCCAATGTCTCTGTGTCATAATTAACGATGGATGTTTCAAATCGGGATGTCATCGTATATCATCCGACAGATGGATTGAACCCTATAGACCTAATGATCTGGCTTGTGATCATGAATCTTTTATAATCAAAGATTTTATGAGAAAAACTTGGCTATGCCTTAACACTTTCATACATAGTCATGTGTAACCATGGTAACACACCTTAAGGTCTAGGTGGTCTTGGGGCGTGGCAGCTTGCTTCAATAGTTGTGCAGGTTAAAATCAGCTTGCTGTGTGTTCAAATTCCAGGCTCACCACAGTCATGAACCTTGACCTGTCGTCACCATACCTGTGGTTCTTGTGTTTCACCAAAGTGGTTCATGGCAGAATTTCTCACGTAGAGGGGGCACAGGTGGCCCAGTCGTCTAAGCCCCCGCGATTCGCTGTGCAGAGTTGCGTCCCTTGGGCACGCCAGAAACCTATGATTGTGGGTTCGAATCCCGGTTCGCCCCGATTATGTTTCTAGGTTTGTCAGCACCATACCCGTGCTCGTGGGTTTCACCGAAGTGGTAAACGTCTGGGACCCGCATCACTTCGGGCTTTCCTCCCACATTAAGCTGACACGCCGCGATATAACTGGAATACTGTTAAAAGCGGCGTTAAACCCAACTCACTCACTCACTCTCACGCAGAAACTTGTAGCTCACTCAAAACATTAAGTTACAAAATAGGCTGTTATACAGGGTTAGAAATTGGCACAAGTCATGTAGTCCATGCCAAACTGCCCAATAGTAAGGTATCATAAGGACTAGTTAAAATTTGCCATATTTAAGGGTTTTACTATATGTTTTCATTATAAGGACTAGTGGACCAAAAAGGTTAGTTTCTACTGCTGTTATATATAACGAAAATGGACATATGATCATGATGCATGTATATGGACACAAAAGTTGTGTGGTTAGTAGTTCTCACCCCAGGGCCCCCAGTGTTTTGTTTGTTTGTTTGTTTGTTTGTTTGTTTGTTTGTTTGTTGTTGAACACCACACTCAGCAATATTCCAGCTATATGACGACAGTCTGTAAATAATCAAGTCTGGATCAGACAATCCAGTGATTGACATCATGAGCATCGATCCACGCTATTGGGATACGATGACATGCATCAACCAAGTCTGTGAGCCTGACCACCTGATCACGTTTGTCGTCTCTTACGACAAGCATAGTCGCCAGTTACGACAAGCATGGGTTGCTAAAGACCTGTTCTCTACCCGGATCTTCACGGGTCGGGCCCCCAGTGAGTATGGAAGGGCAGACTAGATCCCCAGTACACCGTGGGCCACGCAGTTTTCATTTTCGTTTCACGGGCCTGCGCCCCTACTAAAAAGCGGCAGGAAAATAAATAAATAAACCATAAACATATTTATTTTCATTATGTCTCCAATTTGTAACACAAACCCTCATGTACAACATGTCATATATAAATTCCATGTCTATATCACTCTCAGTGATTCAAGAAGCCAGCAGCAGTTTTAACTCCACGCCAGAATGACCTTCATATGAATATATAAATGATTGACGTAGCTATTTATTTTTATTTCGAATGACCTTGTGTGGAAAAGCTGGAATAAATTCGTGAAACATAAAATTTAAAAAGTGTGGCATTTTGTCCTAAGGGCCAACAGATAAACCTGTTTACATTGTGTCAGCTGAGTGAATCTGCAGTGTGGTTTCAGGGATCCACTTCACTGCCAGTTGAGAATAGACACGGATGATTAACATTGCGAGTCCATGGGGATGCAAAGTAATATGGCTGTTTGAATCACTGTATTTATGAAGAAGGTTATAAGACTGCATGTTACATTTAACTGGCATTTCTGTTCTTGTAAGAAATACGCTCAAAGTGGAAGAATTTCAATGGTTGATACTCTTCAGTAAGACATTGAAATCCCCATCTTAAGGTTACTGAACCTGAAGCAGTTAAATCCATGGAAATGAGGTGAAGCCTTGAACCCTCCAACATTGCTTAAGAATTGACTTCAATATTTTTTGTGCTTATAGATGTATAAATGTTAAAATCAGTGTCTGTTAAGGGATTGGCCTGAATATTTTTTCAGTTTATATAAACATTAATGCAGAAATCAAATTGCTTGGTTAGACAATGCAATGCCACGGAATCACTTGTAATTTATTCATTACGGACTGGATGTCCTCTGGACTTGAAGACAGACAGACCCAGGTGAATCCCTGAGATTGAGGACAGACAGACCCAGGTGAAACCCTGAGATTGAAGACAGACAGACCCAGGTGAATCCCTGAGATTGAAGACAGACAGACCCAGGTGAATCCCTGAGATTGAAGACAGACAGACCCAGGAGAAACCCTGTGATTGAAGACAGACAGACCCAGGTGAATCCCTGAGATTGAAGACAGACAGACCCAGGTGAAACCCTGAGATTGAAGACAGACAGACCCAGGTGAATCCCTGAGATTGAGGACAGACAGACCCAGGTGAAACCCTGAGATTGAAGACAGACAGACCCAGGTGAATCCCTGTGATTGAAGACAGACAGACCCAGGTGAATCCCTGAGATTGAGGACAGACAGACCCAGGTGAAACCCTGAGATTGAAGACAGACAGACCCTTGTGAATCCCTGTGATTGAAGACAGACAGACCCAGGTGAATCCCTGAGATTGAAGACAGACAGACCCAGGTGAATCCCTGAGGATGAGGACAGACAGACCCAGGTGAACCCCAGTGATTATAGACAGACAGACAGACCCAGGTGAATCCCTGAGATTGAAGACAGACAGACCCAGGTGAACCCCTGTGATGGAAGACAGACAGACAGACCCAGGTGAACCCCTGTGATGGAAGACAGACAGACAGACCCAGGTGAATCCCTGAGATTGAAGACAGACAGACCCAGGTGAACCCCAGTGATTGAAGACAGACAGACAGACCCAGGTGAATCCATGAGATTGAAGACAGACAGACCCAGGTGAACCCCAGTGATTGAAGACAGACAGACAGACCCAGGTGAACCCCTGTGATTGAAGACAGACAGACCCAGGTGAACCCCAGTGATTGAAGACAGACAGACAGACGGACCCTTGTGAATCCCTGAGATTGAAGACAGACAGACAGACCCAGGTGAACCCCTGTGATTGAAGACAGACAGACCCAGGTGAAACCCTAAGATTGAAGACAGACAGACCCAGGTGAACCCCTGTGATTGAAGACAGACAGACCCTTGTGAACCCCTGAGATTGAAGACAGACAGACCCTTGTGAATCCCTGAGATTGAAGACAGACAGACCCAGGTGAACCCAGTGATTGAAGACAGACAGACCCAGGTGAATCCCTGAGATTGAAGACAGACAGACCCAGGTGAACCCCAGTGATTGAAGACAGACAGACCCAGGTGAACCCCTGAGATTGAAGACAGACAGACCAAGGTGAACCCCTGTGATTGAAGACAGACAGACCCAGGTGAAACCCTGTGATTGAAGACAGACAGACCCAGGTGAACCCCTGTGATTGAAGACAGACAGACCCAGGTGAACCCCAGTGATTGAAGACAGACAGACAGACGGACCCTTGTGAATCCCTGTGATGGAAGACAGACAGACAGATAGACAGACAGACCCTTGTGAATCCCTGTGATGGAAGACAGACAGATAGACAGACAGACCCTTGTGAATCCCTGTGATGGTACTCATGGTATCAGTCACTGGCATGTGTTGGCCAGACTTGATTATTCACAGGTCACAGTAACATACCTGTGATATTGCTGACTGTAGGGACCACATTCAGCTGCTGACTTGACCCAGGGACCGAGGAATGTAGCACAGGCGTGGCATGTGTAGAGGACATGCTCCTGGGTGGCTGGGAACATGGTGAGCAAGACCTTTAATCCAGGAAGTACATGTATGGCATGGAGATAACAGAAATAAATTTGCTTTAGAATCAGTGAACGTTCTTAAAGGAACACTGTGCTCCCCATCTTGTGTTCATTTCTAGCGTGTGTAAAACTGACTGTGTCTGAGTTATTGACGTAATCCTTAACTAATGCATACATTAATGTACATAACAGTGAGTGAGTATGGTTTTACGCCACTTTGGGTAATATTCCAGCAATATCATTGTGGAGGACACAAATGGGCTTCACACATTGTACACATGCGGGGGATCAAACCTGGCTTTTCGGTGTGACAAGCAAACGCTTTAACCACAAGGTACCCTACCTCAGCTAATATGCATAATAAACATTGAGGTAGCAGACAGACAAGGCGTTAATTTACAAAACTTAAATCAAACTTGTTAGCGCCATGTCCTACTTTAATGCCACAGTTGGAAATATTCAAACTTTTTACTGAGGCTCTGCCTCGGACCAATGATCCATGTCATTGAAGTGTGTTAGATGCTCAGAAAGTAAAGCATAATTATTGAGATAATGTGGATAAAGATTGCGACACATTGCTCAATACCCGAATACAAATGCAGGACGTATAGACAGCCAGTACTGCAAGCAAGCTGCACAAAGAGCACTATTTCACATCCCAATGTCTTTAAAGGTCAGCGGAACAATGGCCATGTAAGTAGCTGTATAAGTATTACCAAGTATTACCGTATTCGACGTAATAAGCGCCCCCCCTCTAATAGGCGCCCACGGCAATATTTGCTAATATATTGGCTAACGAACAATCCCAATTAGCACCCCTTCCAATTGATCAATGTATACAAGACTTATTTATTCCCGTATTAAACACACTCGTGTGTTTTATGCACCCTTAATTATGGGGAAGTTAATTTTGGAAAAATATATCTGTCGAACATAAACCTTTCAGGCTGTCAGCCATAAACCACAAAATTTATCTTTCAACTCGGTTTTTTTTCCCACCAAAATGATATTCTAAGAAGAGCCCCCTATTCATAATTTTGAGAGTGCCCTGGGCGCTTATTATGTCGAATATGGTAATTCGTATTGTGTGCATTTGATATTTACTGATTTACAGACGAGCTGACATTTGCCAATTTTTTTCAAACTATCCAATATTGTTTCTGAATTTTATTGAAAGATATGGAGCCAAGAGGTTTATAACAAATAAGTATAAACTGTGTTAAATATGACTGACATTACCATTGACTAAATGAGATTTGTTTCACACAATCGTGATAAATAGAACATGCCTTATGTTATATGGAATGAAAGAAAACAGGTTTTCCTGTCATAGTGTACAATTAATAACATGGCGCAAGATACTCAGTCACAGGTCACTAGATTTTGGAAGCGAAGTCTTGTTTATTTCCAGGGCCTATTAAGCAAGTCATTGATACTCTTCAGAGCAGGATGTATTTTGTGGTTGTATGTAAGGTGGTAAATTATGATATAGCAGGTTCTTATGTGTCATGTTTGATTAGAAAGTGTCTGTCATTTCCTTATCTGTTGTGAATGTGAATCCCCTTGTTAACTTTTCATTTCACTTCCTGTTTCTGTTAGCCGCTTTGCGTAGGAGAACTAGTTATTATTCCAGTTCATGTGTTCATGTGATTCCCCTTGTTAACCTTTTATTTCACTTCCTTTTTCTGTTAGCCGCTTTACGTAGGAGAACTAGTTATTATCCCAGTTCATGTGTTCATGTCCAGCTATAGAAACTAACATTTGTAGTCCACTAGTCCTTATAATGATAACATATAGCAAAACCCTTAATAATGGCAAATTTCTACTAGTCCTTATGATACCTGAACTTTTGGGCAGTTTGGCAAGGACTACAGAACTAGTGCCAATTTCTTACGCTGATGTCCTATAATGAAAACATCATTTTCTAAATCAGACCTGCTTTAGTTTAGACATGCATAATATGTGAACTATTGTATTTGTAAGGGAAATTTGATGTTGAACACAATGAATATAATGCAGAAACATTTGACATGTTACTTGGTTCATGGAATATGTTAAAGTTGTACATTATATCATGATGTTTCTAGGAGTGACTTACTTTGACTCTACAGGGTTTAACACGACTCAGGAATGTGCAGCCACTATGCACAAGTGTAAAGAATGGAAACAGAAAATATCATATAGCGCATCCCAAGGCATAGTAGTATTCATTGAACCATTTTTTAATAATAGGAAATATGAAGGTCCTGTAATTGAAGTAATAATCAAATCTTAAAGTACGGGACACCCGCAAAGTTCCGGGGTAGAATAGGTCTTCAGCAACCCATGCATGCCGTGAAAGGTGAATGTTTGTCATAAGAGGCGACTAACGGGATTGGGTGGTCAGGCTCACTGACTTGGTTGATACATGTCATCGTTTCCCAATTGCGTTGATTGATGCGCATGATGTCAATCACTGGATTGTTTGGTCCAGACTTGATTATTTACAGACCGTCGTCATATAGCTGGGATATAGCTGAGTGTGGCGTTAAACAACAAACAAACCTAATGTTACAGGAATGTCATATTTCCTGTAAGAATCCTTGAAATGAATTATTGAGTGTTCCCGAACCTCTTGTCTAGCCCGGGGGCGCAGGTGGCCCTGTCGTCTAAGGCGCCACGATTCGCTGTGCAGAGTTGCGTCCCTTTGGACGCGCCAGAAACCTATGATTGTGGTTTCGAATCCCGATTCGCCCCGATTATGTTTCTAGGTTTGTCAGCACCATACCCGTGCTCGTGGGTTTCACCGAAGTGGTAAACGTCTGAGACCCGCATCACTTCGGGCTTTCCTCCCACATTAAGCTGACACGCCGCGATATAACTGGAATACTGTTAAAAGCGGCGTTAAACTCAATTCACTCACTCCTGTCAAGCCCAAGGTAAAGCCCTGAACATATTTTATTGTTTTGTATGTCAGGGTATGTGGTCAATGGAAGATTAACGTCCTCACAATGGAAGTGCAATGTCATGGCTATCTGGCGTAGGACCTTATTGCTTGTGAAAATATTTAGGCAGTTTAAGGACAGATTCTGTCATAAGAGCCACAGTTCTCTGTGCAGAGTACAGTCCATTTGGTATTCCAGTGTCTTCTGATTCTTATCATGCTTTTTGTTCTTGACAACAGGAGCCTTCAATCCAGGAAGTACCTGTATGGCATGGAGATAACAGAAATAAATTAGCCTTAGAGTCAGTGAACGTTCTTAAAGGAACACTGTGCTCCACAACCTTGTGCTCATGTCTTGTCTCATGTGTAAAACGTGGGCACGGGTGGCCCAGTCGTCTAAGGCGCCGCGATTCTCTGTGCAGAGTTGCATCTCTTGGGCACGTCAGAAACCTATGATTGTGGGTTCGAATCCCGGTTCGCCCCGATTATGTTTCTAGGTTTGTCAGCACCATACCCGTGCTCGTGGGTTTCACCGAAGTGGTAAACGTTTGAGACCTGCATCACTTCGGGCTTTCCTCCCACATTAAGCTGACACGCCGCGTTATAACTGGAAAACTGTTAAAAACTGCATTAAACGAAACTCACTCACTCACTCACTCACTCATGTGTAAAACTAAAATGGCACCACAAATGGGCCTCACATATTGATCCCATTTGGGGAGTGAACCTGGGTTTTCTGCATAACAAGCTACTGCCTTAACCACTCAGCTACGCCACTGTCCAGTAGTACATGAACCGGTGACTACCAGGGAGGACCAACTGTGAAGATCCAGGGTAGAATTGGTCTTCAGCAACCCTTCCTTGTCATAAAAGGCGACTATGCTTGTCGTAAGAGGCGACTGATGGGATCAGGTGGTCTGGCTCGCTGACTTGGTTGACGCATGTCATTGTATCCCTATTGCCTGGATCGATGCTCATAACATCAATCACTGAAGTGTCTGGTCCAGACTCCATTGATTACAGACTGCTGTCACATAGCGGGAATATTCCTGTGGGGTTAAACAACAAACAAACAAGACCAGGGTGGACCAACTCTCAGGGGGTATTCAGTGTGATCATGCAACTTTTCTGCTGCCTCCTCAGTATGGGTGTTGCTGACTTAACACAGACTTCACACAGACTTCACACAGACTTCACACAGACTTCACACATACATGGGAAACCTTCCAGACAGTTGGGAACATAGTATTGATCCTGTGTGATGACACACCATATATCATGTCTGGGGATATGGAAGATCTCGTGGTAACATTGAAACAGAAACACTTGAATCAACAAGATGTCACAGCTTAAAGTACAATTTCACTGTAATGAATGAAGAATTTATTGTTGTTTCTAGAATGAAGTGATTGTGGAGGAGTGATATCATTGAAGGCTGCACAATGAGGATGAATAGTGTGATTTTTGTTTTGATGGGTAGAAATGGGATATATTTGTACCCGTTTAAATTGTAATTAGGACATAGATCTACCACTAGTTACGCATTGATGAAGTACGGTAGTGATATTGGTTCAGATGATGATGATGATTATGTTGATAGTGGTTGTGATGATGGTGGTTGTTGATTTTGTAATTTTCGTTGTGATGGTGTTGGGAGATGATAATGATGGTGGTGATTGTTATGCTGATGATGTTGATGGTTGTGATGATGATGATGAGGATGTTTATGTTGATGATGATGTTGACAATGGTGCACATGTTGACGGTGGTGATGATGTTGATGATGATGATGGTGGTGATCGTTATGGTGATGATGTTGATGGTTGTGATGATGATGATGTTTATGTTGATGATGTTGACAATGGTGCACATGTTGGCGGTGGTGATGATGATGTTGATGATGATGTTGATGTTGATGTTGATAGTTGTGATGTTAATGGTGGTGAGGATTATGTTGACGATGATGAGGATGCTGATTTTGGTGATGATGTTGATAGTTGTGATGTTGCTGGTGGTATTGATGTTGATGTTGATGGTGGTGTTGATGTTGTTGGTGGTGTTGATGTTGATGATGGTGTTGATGTTGGTGGTATTGATGTTGATGTTGATGATGGTGTTGATGTTGGTGGTATTGATGTTGATGGTGGTGTTGATGTTGATGATGTTGTTGGTGGTGTTGATGTTGATGGTGGTGTTGATGTTGCAGGACATGGAAGAACCACACCCTCGGGGAGGAGATGATTCGCCAGCTGGAGAACCAGGGGCTGCAGATGGCAAGGGAGAAACAAGACTACTTTGGTGAGGATTACTGCCAGTGTCACACACCTTAATGACGCATTGCTGTAAAACGTAATAGGAACATGTGCACATAATCTTGAAGTACCATCTTATAAATGTGTGTCTCTGTCCATCCGCATCAGATCTAATCCTTTCCCCATCTGTCGTATAGAATAAACAATCCCTCCACATCTGCTTGGAACAGTAATGTAGTCACAGGACTGTATCTGTTGTACGGGAGATTGAATTGGTGTACTAATCAGTCCATAAGTATTTCAATGTTTTTATTTCAGATCGCCTTCAGAGTGAAGTGTGTGCTTTGTCAGAAGAGCGAGAAAGAGCAGAGGTAGGAAGGGAAAACTTATATTATTCCCCCTGACCTTTTAGGTCGGTGGTATATAGTTATACCAAGGTTCCGTTCATCTGTTCGTCCGTCCGTCCGTCCGTCCGTCCGTCCGTCCGAAAACTTTGTCCATGCGATTTCTCTTAAACTATTCAGTGGATTCATCTCAAACTTAGTACATATAATGTGTGCCATATAGAGGGGTCAGTCAAAAGAAAAAAAAATGTTTTTTCTTAATTTTCTTGAATTTTTCAAACCCTAACCCTATCCATTATTTAATTTGAAACTACTGACACACTAGGCGTGTCGGGGGTATTAGTGAGCTACGCTCACTTATGCCCTTGTTCCTTCAACTTTAGCTTCAACTTTAACATAGTTAATACACCCAGTAATGATGGCCCAAAATGTTGCATCATCAGCATTTTCACATCATCGCTGCCGACAATAACTTGGTTACATCTTCAAGCTGCATAACTCATTAAAATGTTTAGAACCATGAAGATTCCGGAGTAGAATAGGTCTTCAGCAACCCATGCTTGCTGTAAAAGGCGACTATGCTTGTCGTAAAAGGCGACTATGCTTGTCATAAAAGGTGACTAACAGCATTGGGTGTTCAGGCTTGCTGAATTGGTTGATGTATGTCATTGTATCCCAATTGTGTGGATCGATGCTCATGATGTCAATCACTGGATTGTCTGGACCAGACTCGATTATTTACAGACCACTGTCATATAGCTGGAATATTGCTGAGTGTGGCATTAAACAACAAACAAACACAAACATTAAAATGTTTATGGCAGTACACTGCAGTACATATCACAGTACAGACCTAAGTATCGCAGTATACTGCTGTACAGTATCCTCGGCTAAACACAGCCCTACTCAATCGCTATTGCGGAGCGACATTTCATTTTGGCAATAGATTGATGTTAAGAGGATTTCAAACCAGCTGTTTCAGTCACTAGTGGTTACTGTGATTTGAAACTTCTGATTGATCAATCAGGATCCAGAATTTATCCATTTCGTGGTAGAATTTTGAGTAAATTCTGCTGATCACATAAGTAAAACTGTTTACATGTAGTGAGACGTCCAATTATATCTGCTTCCCTTTCTGTACATGATAACCTTGCATAGTTGACCACGTTGCTGTGTTGTAGGAGTTGGAGAGAATCAACCAGGAACTGGAGAAGGAGAGGCAGAAACTGGAGAAGTTCACTCAGGATATCAGGGAGGAGTATGAAAAGATCCGAGAGTGAGTGGGATATCAGGGAGGGTGTGGCAAGATATCAGGGAGGGTATGGCAAGATATCAGGGAGGCTATGGCAAGATATCAGGGAGGGTGTGGCAAGATATCAGGGAGGGTGTGGCAAGATATCAGGGTGGGTATGGCAAGATATCAGGGTGGGTATGGCAAGATATCAGGGTGGGTATGGCAAGATATCAGGGAGGGTGTGGCAAGATATCAGGGAGGGTGTGGCAAGATATCAGGGTGGGTATGGCAAGATATCAGGGTGGGTATGGCAAGATATCAGGGTGGGTATGGCAAGATATCAGGGTGGGTATGGCAAGATATTAAGGAGGGTATGGCAAGATATCAGGGTGGGTATGGCAAGATATCAGGGTGGGTATGGCAAGATATCAGGGAGGGTATGGCAAGATATTAAGGAGGGTATGGCAAGATATCAGGGTGGGTATGGCAAGATATCAGGGTGGGTATGGCAAGATATCAGGGTGGGTATGGCAAGATATTAAGGAGGGTATGGCAAGATATCAGGGAGGGTATGGCAAGATATCAGGGAGGGTATGGCAAGATATCAGGGAGGGTCTGGAGGTTTTGGGATCGTAAATATCCTGTATGAGGAATAAGGATTGTATTTAGCCAGCCAAGCCATGGATCATTCTATTGAATCAGTTCAAGGGAGATAACTCTGTAAATGTGATTCTATAAAATGGCAGACATTATGTGTGTGCACGTCTCTATCTGTGCCTGTATCTCCATGTCTGCAGTGAGCTGGAGGAGACTGTGGACACGATGCGGATGTTGGACGATGACCGCCAGCAGCTCTCCGAGACACTCAAAACACAGTATGACCAGCTACAGGTACTGCCTTTTTTCTTTTTGCCATTCTTCACTCTTTTGCTCAATGGTCCAATGGTGTCTTTGGAAGTTGCACACAAAAACTGAATTGTCGTATATGTGTCCAGTGTAGCGTCCACATAAGATCATTATTGTTTCTGCCCATTGCTTGTCCATGTATAAAGGTCTTGGGGAAAGATTGGGTTTACAGTAAACATGTTTAGGTTTATGTATAACATTATTTCTAGGACTTACAACCTTCAAAATAGCTGTTGATAGTTCAACAGTTCACAATACTTATAGCTATGCATACTTTTTATATCTCCTAAATGACCCCTGCATTGCTGTTGTGAAGAAAGATAGTATGAATGTGACCTATAGAATGTTTTATGCAAATATCTAACAACAGGCGGTAGGGTAGCATAGTGGATAAAGCATTCGCTCATCATGCCAAGGGCGCGGATACCATTCACCACATGGGTACAATGTGTGAAGCCCATTTCTGGTGTCCCCTACCTTGGTATTGGGGGAATATTTCTAAAAGTGGCATAAAAATCAGTCAGTCAAACAAACAGACTGAGAAAATTCACCAAATTCCTGAACAACATGTAGTTTGCGTGTTACGTTTGGCGCCTGTGACGTGTCCCTTGCAACAATAAAAAACAAATACCGCTTACAGCATAATCAGCAATTGACAGTCTGGATTGTCTCCCCTTGACTTACATTAATGGACACTAAAACAGATGCCATGGCATTGGCGTTTATATTAAAATAAACTAGGGTTTATTTCTTACAAAAATCAGTCAGTCATTCCCTCTAAAAAACAAGTCAGGTGAGCTACGGTGCCCCATAACGATGCTTGGGGAGAACCATGGCCGGGTGTCCCCACTACAGAACCAAGGAGCAATACCTTGCATGTTGTTTGTTTGTTTGTTGTTTGACGCTGCACTCAGCAATATTCCAGCTATATGACGGCGGTCTGTAAATAATCCAGTCTGGACCAGACAGTCCAGTGATTGACATTGTGATCCAGGCAATAGGGATACAATGACATGCATCAACCAAGTCAGTGAGCCAGACCACCTGATCCCATTAGTCGCCTCTTATGACAAGCATAGTCACATGTATGTGGATATTTCAGGGACTTGCCATGGAAAAGGAAAGAGTGGAAAGCGAGATGAAGCACAAGGAACAAGTGGCCTCCAAGGAGAAGAATGACCTCTCACAGGCCACCACAGAGCTCAGCTCCAAACTGAAGGAGATCGAGATGAAGACTGATTCATTACTGAAGGAAAAGGCAGAGGCTGAATCTAGGTGAGTCAGGATGCTTATCAGAACTATTGGGATTGGGTATTTTTAAGTATCATTTGACTCATTGACTTTTATGATTATGGATTTAAACTGCTAATAGAATATGTCCTCCTTTTTCAGGTTAAAAGAAAATGAAGAAAAAGCCTCACAGTTGGAGGAAGAGAAGCAGAACTTCAGTGAACATGCACAGGAGCTGCAGTCTACAATAAAGGTAATAGAAACATTTGACAATCTGAGACAACCCCTTTCAGTTATGGGTATAGGGTTGGCATGTGGTCTTAGTATGCTGTGCAGGGGTGCCTCCCTTGGCCATGACAGGACTCACTGTGTGTGTTATGGAGATAGGGTTGCCATGTGGTCTAAGTATGCTGTGCAGGGGTGCCTCCCTTGGCCATGGCAGGACTCACTGTGTGTTATGGCGATAGTGTTGCCAAGTGGTCTAAGTATGCTGTGCAGGGGTGCCTCCCTTGGCCATGACAGGACTCACTGTGTGTGTTATGGCGATAGTGTTGCCAAGTGGTCTAAGTATGCTGTGCAGGGTTGCCTCCCTTGGCCATGACAGGACTCACTGTGTGTGTTATGGAGATAGTGTTGCCAAGTGGTCTAAGTATGCTGTGCAGGGGTGCCTCCCCTGGCCATGACAGGACTCACTGTGTGTGTTATGGAGATAGGGTTGCCATGTGGTCTAAGTATGCTGTGCAGGGGTGCCTCCCTCCGCCATGACAGGACTCTCTGTGTGTGTGTTATGGAGATAGTGTTGCCAAGTGTTCTAAGTATGCTGTGCAGGGGTGCCTCCCTCCGCCATGACAGGACTCACTGGGTGTGTGTTATGGAGATAGTGTTGCCAAGTGGTCTAAGTGTGCTGTGCAGGGGTGTCTCCCTTGGCCATGACAGGACTCACTGTGTGTGTGTGTTATGGAGAGAATGTTGCCATGTGGTCTAAGTATGCTGTGCAGGGGTGCCTCCCTTGGCCATGACAGGACTCACTGTGTGTGTGTTATGGGGATAGGGTTGGCATGTGGTCTAAGTATGCTGTGCAGGGGTGCCTCCCTTGGCCATGACAGGACTCACTGTGTGTGTTATGGAGATAGTGTTGCCAAGTGGTCTAAGTGTGCTGTGCAGGGGTGCATCCCTTGGCCATGACAGGACTCACTGTGTGTGTTATGGAGATAGTGTTGCCAAGTGGTCTAAGTATGCTGTGCAGGGGTGCCTCCCTTGGCCATGACAGGACTCACTGTGTGTGTTATGGAGATAGTGTTGCCAAGTGGTCTAAGTATGCTGTGCAGGGGTGCCTCCCTTGGCCATGACAGGACTCACTGTGTGTGTTATGGAGATAGTGTTGCCAAGTGGTCTTAGTATGCTGTGCAGGGGTGCCTCCCTTGGCCATGACAGGACTCACTGTGTGTGTTATGGAGATAGTGTTGCCAAGTGGTCTAAGTATGCTGTGCAGGGGTGCCTCCCTTGGCCATGACAGGACTCACTGTGTGTGTTATGGAGATAGTGTTGCCAAGTGGTCTTAGTATGCTGTGCAGGGGTGCCTCCCTTGGCCATGACAGGACTCACTGTGTGTGTGTTATGGAGATAGTGTTGCCATGTGGTCTAAGTGTGCTGTGCAGGGGTGCCTCCCTTGGCCATGACAGGACTCACTGTGTGTGTTATGGAGATAGGGTTGCCATGTGGTCTAAGTATGCTGTGCAGGGGTGCCTCCCTTGGCCATGACAGGACTCACTGTGTTTGTGTTATGGAGATAGTGTTGCCATGTGGTCTAAGTATGCTGTGCAGGGGTGCCTCCCTTGGCCATGACAGGACTCACTGTGTGTGTTATGGAGATAGTGTTGCCAAGTGGTCTAAGTATGCTGTGCAGGGGTGCCTCCCTTGGCCATGACAGGACTCACTGTGTGTGTTATGGAGATAGTGTTGCCAAGTGGTCTAAGTATGCTGTGCAGGGGTGCCTCCCTTGGCCATGACAGGACTCTCTGGATGTGTTATGGAGATAGTGTTGCCAAGTGGTCTTAGTATGCTGTGCAGGGGTGCCTCCCTTGGCCATGACAGGACTCACTGTGTGTGTTATGGAGATAGTGTTGCCAAGTGGTCTTAGTATGCTGTGCAGGGGTGTCTCCCTTGGCCATGACAGGACTCTCTGGGTGTGTGTTATGGCGATAGTGTTGCCTAGTGGTTTAAGTATGCTGTGCAGGGGTGCCTCCCTTGGCCATGACAGGACTCACTGTGTGTGTTATGGAGATAGTGTTGCCAAGTGGTCTAAGTATGCTGTGCAGGGGTGCCTCCCTTGGCCATGACAGGACTCACTGTGTGTGTTATGGAGATAGTGTTGCCAAGTGGTCTAAGTATGCTGTGCAGGGGTGCCTCCCTTGGCCATGACAGGACTCTCTGGATGTGTTATGGAGATAGTGTTGCCAAGTGGTCTTAGTATGCTGTGCAGGGGTGCCTCCCTTGGCCATGACAGGACTCACTGTGTGTGTTATGGAGATAGTGTTGCCAAGTGGTCTTAGTATGCTGTGCAGGGGTGTCTCCCTTGGCCATGACAGGACTCTCTGGGTGTGTGTTATGGCGATAGTGTTGCCTAGTGGTTTAAGTATGCTGTGCAGGGGTGCCTCCCTTGGCCATGACAGGACTCACTGGGTGTGAGTTGACATCCTAGATTTGCCTCTAATGATGATTCTTCATCACCATTCCTGTTGATTTGTGCTCTTGTTGACTACCACCATTAACTCACTTGGCCATCAACTCACCACTAACTCACCCTTCCACTAAGCCACCCACCACCTCACCAATCCATTAAGCCACCCACTACCTCACTCATCCACTAAGCCAATCACCAACTCACCCATCCTTTAAGCCACCCACCAACTCACCCATCCACTAAGCCACCCACCACCTCACCCCTCCACTAAGCCACCAACCAACTCACCCATCCACTCATCCACCATCCAACTCACCCATCCACTAAGCCACCCGCCACCTCACCCCTCCACGAAGCCATCAACCAACTCACCCATCCACTCATCCACCAACCAACTCACCCATCCACTAAGCCACCCACCACCTAACCCCTCCACTAAGCCACCCACCACCTCACCCCTCCACGAAGCCACCAACCAACTCACCCATTAAATAAGCCACCCACCACCTCACCCCTCCACGAAGCCACCAACCAACTCACCCATCCACTCATCCACCAACCCACTCACCCATCCACTAAGCCACCCACCACCTCACCCCTCCACGAAGCCACCAACCAACTCACCCATCCACTCATCCACCAACCAACTCACCCATCCACTTAGCCACCCACCACCTCACCCCTCCACGAAGCCACCAACCAACTCACCCATCCACTCATCCACCAACCAACTCACCCATCCACCAAGCCACCCACCACCTCACCCCTCCACGAAGCCACCAATCAACTCACCCATCCACTCATCCACCAACCAACTCACCCATCCACTAAGCCACCCACCACCTCACCCCTCAACGAAGCCACCAACCAACTCACCCATCCACTCATCCACCAACCAACTCACCCATCCACTAAGCCACCAACCAACTCACCCATCCTCTAAGCCACTCCTAAATGGCTGAAATAATGCCGATGTGACGTTACATTTTAACTCACTCACTCTAAGCCACCAACCAACTCACGCATCCTCTAAGCCACACACCAACTCACCCAGTGGGTAGTGGTTTCCACGGTCACTGCACCAAGGAGTCCCGACTGATGCCTCTGTTTGCTTGCAGGACCTTGTCACACAGAAAGAGATTACAGAGAAAGAACTCAGGGTGAGTAACTCCATCTCATACAGCGATGTGTGCAGGTGTTTCTAAAAGTAAAAAGGTGATTGTTACATTGTTTCTAAGATGCTCCGACTGTACTTCATCCTATACTTATTGAGTTACATCACAATGAGCAGACGTCAACTTATTTCCCATGATCTAGAGTATCCATGGTAACATCATTCTTTCATTACTGTCAACCAAGATGGCCCATCCACAATTATCAATGGGTGAAATAGTTCCTTCAATTGAATATTATTCCCTGGTACGAAATAAGGCAAGATGATTGTCAACCATCTCTAATGATATATAACCCAAACCTACTCAAACAATTAAGTTGTCTGAAGCGGGCGCTGGCTCCCAAGAATTGTGCCTGTCTCTGGAACAGAGGAATAAGAAATCATTGTGCTTAACTATAGGGCAAAACTATAGTTTATTACTCTACTCCATCTGTAGCATTGACATTGAAGTAGAACTTTGTGTTTGTTCACTGTATAGAGTAAGAAACATAAAAAGAAATAAACTGAAAATATCTCCATCTCACTGATTTTGATGTCAGCAGCTCTCAACAGAGTATAACTTGTATCTTGTGGATCATCGATTCATTGGAGCCGTGAGGCAATGTTAGTATGAAATAGTCCAGATTGTATACAAGGAACTTTGGATTCCCAGGAAACATTTTGACTGTTTACTTTTACTGTTTACGGGAAGATTAGGTCCCCAGCATCTGATTAAGTCAAAAGTATCCCTACCACACAGGACCAAGTGGTCATCAGACTCTGTGACTTGGCTGATTGCATGGATCATTGCTCATGGTTTCAGTCGGTAGTTCCAGGCTAATATATGTGTAGGTGTAAACAATTAATGTTTCTGGGTAAAAAAATGTCCGGAAGGAAAGAAGAATCATATGGGAATATATTCCAGTGCTAGTAAGATACTGGCTGTGGAAATAGTATCCTTGCGAAACAATCGGTTCCAGATTAAGACAAGTGTTATCTTCTCTTCAGTGGGACCACATGTAATTTCAAAACACAGTAGGTTTATCTCCTGATTCGGGGCAGTCGGGGAGCCTAGTGGTTAAAGTGTTCGCTCGTCACGACGAAGACCTGGGTTCGATTCCTCACATGGGTACAATGTGTGAAGCCCATTTGTGGTGTCCCCCGCCATGAAATTGCTGCAAACCAAATTAACTTACTCACTTGTCTCCTAATTCACTGACTGACTGTACCTTGTGCCCCAGGAGGAGATCAGGGCGCGGCTGTCCGCGGAGACAAAGCTGCAGGAGGCTGAGCGGTCACTGAAGATCCTGGAGCGTGCCGTCGCAGACAAGACCAACAACATCGAGGATGACGTCAAGGAGGAGATGACTTTCAATGTCCAGAAACTCAAACGTCAGTTACTTTGATGTTCCTGTTCTGTCTGGCTTGGTGATGTTGATTATAGAGTAGTGCTTTGTTGGAATAGAGTTCATGGTAAACAGGCTTCAGGAATCTCCTAAATGACTTCACTTTGCATGTGTTACTGCTGGAAAGTAGAAAGTTTGATTTCACTTTTCTTGTGAACAATGTGGAAAAATGACGTTTCAGTACAGACTACATCGTTTTTACCGAGGTATATCTCTGTGTCAAGTGTCTGCCTGGACTTCAGAATGTGACCACTGACTTAAACATACGCAAGAATTATTCATATGTACAGAAATATTCCTGATATTCAAGGACTGAAACTAGTACTAAAATGGAATGGTTTGTGATTAATACAAGACTTGTTGCTCTTGATAACCAAACTCAGGTGAAATATATTTTTTTCAAAATTTAGGACAAGATTTTCCCTGCGTGAGAAGTGGACAGGGTCGACTCCTGAGGCATATTAATAATGCTTTGGGAGAATATCAGTTCTTGCAGGTGTAGTGATATCAAAGATTTCAAATTTAAGCATTTTTTTGCCATTATGTGTGGGAAGTTATTATTCTCCTTGTGCTGTTTCAGAATTCTTTGAGGATCTGGCAGCAGAAGCTAAACTGTCAGCAGATCAGCCAATCATTATGAAGAATGCAGTGTGTGCCAGGAAAACAATGGCTAGACGAGCCAAAACAATGAAATTTACAAATCGAAAAAGATCTAGCAGTAAGTATGTTTATAATGAGGTGAACAGAACTGCAGTTTTAATGCAGTGTTCCAGTTGCTTTATTTATCTTAAGTGTAATTTAGATTTTAGATTTGTATATATATATATTTTTATATCATATGCGAAATACTTGATACAGGTAATATATTTACAAATTAAGAAAGTGTAGCTTGAGTTGTATTGTTAAAGTAAGGGAGGTAACTCTGTTTTTCTTTGACATCATACAAAGTTGATGATTGTTTTTTGATTCTCAATTCAAAGTTTTTATTTTTTGTCTTACTTATCGTGTCATATGATATATTGATCTTTTTCTTATCATGTTATATATTTTTTCATCTAATCATTCTGCTTCATATTAACATCATTAAAAGAAATATATGCCTTCTTTTTCAAATATCTTCTCACATAACTTTCTTTATGTCCAATCTCACTTACCCGGTATCTTAGGCCCCTCTGGAATAGATTAGGTAGATCCCCATTTCCAATGCTTCTCTTAAAAGATGACAGAAATGGGGATTGGGTGGTGACAATGGCCTGTTACCACTGGTTATGGCTAATACCTTGATTGTCGATAACATTAGTGTCATCAGACCTCAGTGGTATGGGTGTGTCACCACACTGTCCACCCTGGTTTGTCTGCTCCAGACACGGCCCAGGGGTTTATCTAGACCTCTTCAGAAGCCGATATTTGACCTCAAATCCACAACAATTGTCAGTAAATATTCACAAATGTGAATTAAAACATTTATGTAAATATAGATATAACTAATGTGACTTGTATGCCATTGATAACAGGACCCAAAAAAGAGGAAAAGGCTTAACTATACATTATTTTATTGAATGCAGTGTTGAATATCTCTGGAAATAAGAACTTTTAAATAATCCCAAGTTTAACCAAGTAACAAGTCTTTCTCAATTTGCCTGCTAAAGGCACTGAGTTTGGAATCTTAGATAATCCCTGTAACAATGATTGAAATGTTGCCGTCCAACAGCTGCAATTCTTGCTGACAACAGCGTAATTCCCCATTCCTTCACTCAAGTAACTCTCTAAGAGTGTGGTGGATTATTAAGCTCATCGCTTTACTAACAGAGGTTCTGTATATATCTGACTTTAACATGTATACGCCTTACCCTCATCTCTCACAATCAGGCTCCTTATCAACATCTCTAGCTGGGTCCTTGAATGTGGCGGCATCTGACACGATGCTGTATAGCACTCTTACCATCTAGGTAACACACCTGCCCTTTGTTGTGTCTGCTCATACTAGTAGCCGTGCTACTACTTTTGCTCTAACACCAAGCGTCAGCTGGCACAATAACTAACACTTCTGGTCAGGTGTTCTGTACATGGTATGGGATTGATCAACTGATGTTAACATTTTGCGTACCTGTAATAATATGGAGGTGTGATGGCAGGTGCAGATCAAAACAGGTCAACCTCTATTATATGTTATGTTATTAAGACATTAATGTGTTGCCTATACAATTTTATATATATTATTAAGTATGTATCATATCCCAATCAGTCTGGAAGCATGCTTGATGTAGTTTGGTTAGATATTGAAAATGGTTTTGAAAAAAGAACTTAAAAACAAGGCTAGAATTGTTTGATAGCAATGCTCCAAAACATAATTCTTTTAAACCCTTTTTGCTAATAGAGATATACTGATGTGCTCCTTTGAATACATATTTATGTGTTTGTTAATAATATTCCCATAAATAATTTAGAAAAAAAAAAGAAAAAGATTTTTAATTATTTGTTCTCATAAATCTTTATTTTGTAAAATTATCAAACATTGATCCAAGCCTTAGTCAGAATGGTATCATTTTCACGACAAATCTTATTTTTCCACCAGCTTTTCTGATTGTGGTAAAGGTACGCTTAGACTGATGCGACATTTTGCATGATTCCTATGTGTATATATAGATGTATGCGCTACTGCTGCTGCTGCTGCTGAAGCTGGTGTGACCCAAGCCTGCTGTGTTGTTACTGTCACAGGACTTATAGGGCTGCTTTAGTAGCAGGGTATATATGTCCGACGATTCTTGAGTTCCACATTGCTGTCTTTTCTTGTTGGACATCTCCATGTTGGCTGCTAGTGAACTCACTAGCTCCGTAAAGAACTGAATGTCGAAAGGATGGTTGAGACTTAATATATTTGGGCCTCAGGCGTTCTTTCATAGGTTAATCTCCTCTTGATGAACATATTTTACTTTGCTTTTAGACATGAAGTAAATACACCTGGGCACCAGCACACTTTTACAACACTAAACACATGCCACCAATGTGCACCTTTTGTTTCAAAATTGTCCCCCTGGATTAAAGTTTGGTTTTGGACTGAGTGATTATGTCTACTGGTATTCATGTCTCAGTGGCATACCTGTACATGACCATTATTCATCATAAATTGAATAAAAGTTAATGTGAAATTTTTTTTGTTACTGTCAAAATTCTGTTTAATGATTATGTGGATAAGTTTGAATGTATGTTCAGTTTGTGTAACAAGTAATTGCTTGTCAGCCTGACTTGTTTAGTCAACTGAATGTCCAGTGATTAAAGAACAGTTAGTGGGCTCTGGAATCTGAAGCAATAGCTGTTATTTCTTGCAACTTCCCTTGAAAACAGTTAAGTCTTTAGAGATAGTATAATCAGATTATGTTGTAGGTGCTTTAATTTGAGACTTAATGACAATATATACTACTCTGAAGAAGTTAAGGAACACCCATGACAGATAACTATAGAAGTATGAACGAATCCTGTGTTCTTTAACTTCTTTTGAGTGGTATATATTCCTTGCTCTTTTTTTTCAATTAGACTTTGTTTACAGCTATAAGACGATTATTTCACAATAATTTGAATAATAATGCATTTAAATCTCACAAAAATGAAGTCTAATTATTACATAGCCCACACAACGGAGCACTCTAGTACACTAATAACATTGCACATAGGAACAGAAAGCTGGTATCAGATCAGCTTGATGACACATTATTTCAGAGCGGTACAGTCGGAAAATTCAATACAAAGCAGGCAAATTTTCACATTTCATTTTGGACATTTCTCTGGGTGGTAATTAATAAGTTGGATGCCATATATTATTATTTGTCAAGGGTTTATGTTTAATTCTATCCTCATTGACATACATGTCAGGTAGAATGAGGCAACCTATAACACAGAATCAGACCACTGCTATTGTTCAGTGGGGGCGGTTGGGTAGCCTGGTGGTTAAAGCGTCCGCTCGTCACGCTGAAGACCTGGGTTCGACTCCCGACATGGGTACAATGTGTGAAGCCCATTTCTGGTGTCCCCCGCCGTGATATTGCTGGAATATTGCTAAAAGCGGCGTAAAACCATACTCACTCACTCACTCACTATTGTTCAGCGCTTCCTCCTTATTGCAAGAGTCTTTGACAGACATTCTAGTTCTTATGGTACCTTTAACATGAGGCAAACTCACTCTGTCTATAAGGTATGAAGAAAGACTTACAAAGATATTTTGAGTAACCACTAAAACTTTATATAGCTGAAAAAGCAAAAAAATACAACAGATGAAACCATTTTCTTTGCTTAAACCTGCCACATCACCTTCTGTAGAGAATTGTAGTCATCACCTTCTCCCCCACAACACCTTCATCTCCACTTGATGTGTTGCCACTTCCATTTAAAACACATGCAATGCAAGTGTAATCTTTTAGCGTAGATCTTTTTCTCACCGTTACCTAAGAGAGGGTGGCCAGCCAGTCGTGCTGTGTTGCCATGGAGGTTTGTGTTTTTGACTGACGCCAAGTATTATGCTTGTTGTTGCTGATGAGTTGTTCAAGTGTTTTGTGTGTGACAGTCTTTCAGGTGAAATTCTGATCCAGGAATTCGTAGGTACCTATAACCAATGTTGTTCCAGTTGAACTTGCATGGACACTGTATTCCACAAGCTAATATGTATATACATTGATGTTTAGTGTCAGTCCTTTGCAGTGGTCACTTGTGTTGAGGACAAAATATGTTGATGTGGCATCCACAAAGTCATTCTTGTTCAAAGGTTCCGAAAGGCGTATTGGAACTAAATGCCGACACTTCCTGTCAACTCCATCCACTGCAAATAAAAAATTGTACATGTACATGTAAAAGGAAAATCTTCAATGTGAAAAACATTGCTGTTTCTTTATAATATGTAAGAGTATGTTCTTAATACAAAGCAGGGTATCACTTTACAGAAACTACTTAAGAAAGAAGTACCTTTCACCGTGCAGAGCTGTATTATTGCTGGAAAAGCAGATAATGTTAACAGAATATCGTAAGATTGCATTTAGTGATTTTATAATAGAATATCAATCCTAAGTTTGTGGATGATAAAGGATTTGTTTAACTAAACATACTTATGAAAATTAGTTAGGTATTTACAGTCTTTTGGACATAACATGTTTGTTTGAATTTACCTGACTTCAGATAAGTATGTGACTGAGCTGTAGGAGGTTAGCTTCACCTGGTGACCACTGTATGGGTTGATGGACTTGAGAATGTTGTGAGCGGGAGTCATTGTTTTGAAGAGTTTCCTTTTCCCCCTAATCACCTGTGACATAGTAATCGTAGTCCTGGCTTCAAAACAGTGACAATGCTCCTTACATAGTTTGTCAAATTTTCTGTTTGTTATTTCATCTTTGAAAAATAGGTTACACAGTATTATTTGTTGAAATTAAGTCAGTGACACTCCATTCACTACCTGAACAAGGATTTATTTTCATCACAGAAAATTTGACAAATGCTTCAGTTATTTATGAGAAACATCAAATTTGTTTTTTTTATTTATGCATGTTATATAAGTGGTGATATGTACATATTCACAAACCTTTGCATGAAATATGTTACGTAATCAGAATATGTACTGATGTTGTTGTTTACTTGTCGTCCATCTAAGCATGGTTTCTTTTGATTTTAATAACATTTTGATAAAAAGAAAACCATTGTAAACATTCACAATATTCACATTTTTTTCAGTGTTAATGTAAAAAATATCACAGTTGTCACAAAATCTTATACGAAATCTAAAAAATTATCGAAAATTTTACTGAAATATGAATGCAATAAACAGAATATGGGTTCCAAAGAAGATCTCGAGTATTTAGTGAAGACAAAATCTGTGCATGGGCGGATACAGAGGGGGGGTGAGCGGGTGCGTGGGTGCGCACCCCCCCCTTTTTATTTCGAAAAAAATCTTTATTTCTGTATAAATTACAACCAAAGACAATAAATAGATCTTAATTGTGCACCCCTCTTTTTAAAAAAAGCTGTATCCGCCCATGCTGTGTATGAGATCTCCAGTATATTAACAAGGCAAAGTTTGTAAATGAGATCTCGAGTATATTGACAAGATCTTGAATATTTTGCCAAGGCCAAATCTGTGTATGAGATCTCAAGTATATTAATCAGGCAAAGTTTGTGTATGAGATCTCGAGTATATTTACAAGGCAAGGTTTGTGTATGGGACGTGGAGCATCTGAAGGCAAGGTTTGTGTATATGAACATTTGCCACCTAGACTGGTTCCCTTCTTATCCCGTGGTGTTGTTACCTCCCCAGGTCTCGACGCGCCGAAAGGTAATCGTAGTGAGATGTAGGCGTGTAGTCACCAGCAAATCTGATTGGTAATGGCCGAGTCCACCTTCCTCTGACGTTGCGCACAATGCACCAAACTATACAACGCTCTTCCACAAAGCAATTTTTACACTTTTTGTCAGAGATGCCCTTGTAATATTCAGAATACAGGAACCTGTAGAATTCTTGTGTTTGGGAGACTGGTATTTGTTTTGGCTTGTTCCTGTGGGGGTTCCAGATTAGGATTGGTGCCAAGAAACTTTGCTGGTCGTAAGAGGCGCCAAATGGATCTGGTGGTCAGGTTGGGTTATTTGGTTGATTGTGTGTCATCGTACCACAGTGGCATGGATCGTTGCTCATAATATCGATCACTTGATTGTCTGGCTCAGACATGATCACTCACAGGTCGCCCATCAGATAGCTGGAATAATGCTGAGGATGGAATTAAACAACAAACAAACAAACAAACAAACAGACAAAGTAGGATTGTTACTTTAGCTGATTTTACTGTACAGCTGGGGGCGGTCGGGTAGCCTTACCGCTTAAAGCGTTCGCTCGTCACGCCGAAGACCCAGGTTCGATTCCTGACATGGGTACAATGTGTGAAGCCCATTTCTGGTGTTCCCCGCCGTGATATTGCTGGAATATTGCTAAAAGCGGCGTAAAACCATACTCACTCACTCACTGTATAGCTGACTCTTGCTTAGCAACTTTTTTACTTTTTTCACAAAAGCAACTTCTATCAATTAGGGAGTTCCAAAGTTTCCATCACCAAAACATGCGATATGATCGTGTTCATGCACCACCCAGGTCCACACTAAGATATACAGCCTAGTCATGTCACATGCTGATTTATAGAACAGCAATTAATTGGTTCATAAATACATGTTGTATGCAATATTTGGCAAACCATGTTCAAGAGGATTGTGTGGTTGTGTGAATAAGCTGATCACTTGCATTCAGTGAGAGGTGATCCGTCATTGGATTGTTTATACAGTTTCCTGTATCGCTAAATGTTCAAGTTATCCATGAAAGGTAACCTAGGAGACACAGACAATGTATCTACCGGGTAGTAACCAAGAGTTTTAATGATAATTGGCTTCAAACATCTAAGACTTGCATCACTTTGGGCTTTCCCTCCACATCAAGCTCACACACCGTGATATAACTGGCATTAAACCCAACTCACTCACTCACTATCAGGCTGATACACAGTAAAGCACCAGACCAGAACCAAACAAAAGTGTCAATCCTGTTTTCTTCCAACTCTGTTATGCAAGAGTCAACAGTATTGTTGATGCCCCCAAAGACATAGGATAAATATCAGATTAAAAAAGTGGCTATCAAATTAAAGATTAAAGATCGACAACCAAGTTGAAGTGACTGGTTCTTTGTATGTCGTCTCCTTGTATTCGATGCCCCCCCCCAGATCTTGAGAACATGTACTGATTGAACCATGCTTGAATGTTTGTGATCAAGAAGTTATTGCTTAGTGGAAGAGCGTGTTGCCAGTTTTGTGTACATATGATCTTGGTTCCAATTTCTGAAAGAAGCAAAACAGTGCAATTTGATCTATCAGAACCTCACTTGCTTCCAATTCACTTAATTTTTTTGTCATTTTTGACATCATGACAATTTTAGCACTGAGGTAGTTTACAGCATAAGCAATTCACTTGCATTAGCTCTCATTCACCCTCATTCACTGAGTGCACAACAGAACAGATTGGATTTATTTTTTGACAGTTGTGCAGAATACTTTGAATTTAATCATGCTAAGGGCTAAGGTCTCTCAACTCCCTGACAGGTGACTGTAAGCTTTCAGATTTGCTGTTTGACTGCAGGGAATACGGTGTTTTTCCTGAATGCTCCCTACCCTGTTTAGCTGTTTAGCATCTCTCCATACACAGCTAGCAATATCTATATGTATATAACACTGTCATGCGATATATTGGTTGAGAATACCAATTTTGATTTTGTTTGCTCCAGGATAATCTTGTAAATTGATATTGAAGTAAGAGCATGCCTTTATAGTCTCCTGTTTGTTTTGTTTCTCAATATCCTGTAAGCACTGGCCTTTGTGTTTTGATGGATTATTCACAGTATCCTAAAGCACTGGTATTTTTGTTTGGATTGTGATGTGAGTTATAATGTTAAAATGGTTGCACTCTTGTGTTGTTGCACTAATGCATGCTACCTTCTTTACTAAGATGATAACTAACCAGTATGTTTGTGTTCATCAGCTTGCAATAGAATGTTAACTGTAGAATTAGATGTGATAGATGTAGAGTTTGAGACTATCTTTGTTAGTTTTTGTGTTCTCCCAGTACCTCCATCATGCTTGTCATGAGGGGCCACACAATGGGATAAGGTGGTCCCACTGACTACTGAGTATGTGGGGATTCTGGGGCAAAGTGTTCCCCTGTATCTCTGCTTGTGGTAAGATGAATTGAACCAGGATTGGCAGGTTACAGTATGTGGGGATTCTGGGGCAAAGAGTTCCCCTGTATCTCTGCTTGTGGTAAGATGAATTGAACCAGGATTGGCGGGTTACAGTATTGGGGATTCTGGGGCAAAGTGTTCCCTGTATCTCTGCTTGTGGTAAGATGAATTGAACCAGGATTGGCAGGTTACAGTATGTGGGGATTCTGGGGCAAAGTGTTCCCCTGTATCTCTGCTTGTGGTAAGATGAATTGAACCAGGATTGGCAGGTTACAGTATTGGGGATTCTGGGGCAAAGTGTTCCCCTGTATCTCTGCTTGTGGTAAGATGAATTGAACCAGGATTGGCAGGTTACAGTATTGGGGATTCTGGGGCAAGTGTTCCCCTGTATCTCTGCTTGTGGTAAGATGAATTGAACCAGGATTGGTAGGTTACAGTATGTGGGGATTCCGGGGCGAAGAGTTCCCCTGTGTCTCTGCTTGTGGTAAGATGAATTGAACCAGGATTGGCAGGTTACAGTATGTGGGGTTTCCGGGGCAAAGAGTTCCCCTGTATCTCTGCTTGTGGTAAGATGAATTGAACCAGGATTGGTAGGTTACAGTATGTGGGGTTTCCGGGGCAAAGAGTTCCCCTGTATCTCTGCTTGTGGTAAGATGAATTGAACCAGGATTGGTAGGTTACAGTATGTTGGGATTCTGGGGCAAAGAGTTCCCCTGTATCTCTGCTTGTGGTAAGATGAATTGAACTAGGATTGGTAGGTTACAGTATGTGGGGATTTCGGGGCAAAGTGTTCCCCTGTATCTCTGCTTGTGGTAAGATGAATTGAACCAGGATTGGCAGGTTACAGTATGTGGGGATTCCGGGGCAAAGTGTTCCTCTGTATCTCTGCTTGTGGTAAGATGAATTGAACCAGGATTGGCAGGTTACAGTATTGGGGATTCTGGGGCAAAGTGTTCCCCTGTATCTCTGCTTGTGGTAAGATGAATTGAACCAGGATTGGTAGGTTACAGTATGTGGGGATTCTGGGGCAAAGAGTTCCCCTGTATCTCTGCTTGTGGTAAGATGAATTGAACCAGGATTGGTAGGTTACAGTATGTGGGGATTCTGGGGCAAAGAGTTCCCCTGTATCTCTGCTTGTGGTAAGATGAATTGAACCAGGATTGGTAGGTTACAGTATGTGGGGATTTCGGGGGCAAAGTGTTCCCCTGTATCTCTGCTTGTGGTAAGATGAATTGAACCAGGATTGGCAGGTTACAGTATGTGGGGATTCTGGGGCAAAGTGTTCCTCTGTATCTCTGCTTGTGGTAAGATGAATTGAACCAGGATTGGTAGGTTACAGTATGTGGGGATTCTGGGGCAAAGTGTTCTCTTGTGTCTCTGCTTGTGGTAAGATGAATTGAACCAGGATTGGCAGGTTACAGTTTTTGGGGATTCCGGGGCAAAGTGTTCGCCTGTATCTCTGCTTGTGGTAAGATGAATTGAACCAGGATTGGCAGGTTACAGTATTGGGGATTCTGGGGCAAAGTGTTCCCCTGTATCTCTGCTTGTGGTAAGATGAATTGAACCAGGATTGGCAGGTTACAGTATTGGGGATTCTGGGGCAAAGTGTTCTCATTTATCTCTGCTTGTGGTAAGATGAATTGAACCAGGATTGGTAGGTTACAGTATGTGGGGATTCCGGGGCAAAGAGTTCCCCTGTATCTCTGCTTGTGGTAAGATGAATTGAACCAGGATTGGCAGGTTACAGTATGTGGGGATTCCGGGGCAAAGAGTTCCCCTGTGTCTCTGCTTGTGGTAAGATGAATTGAACCAGGATTGGCAGGTTACAGTATGTGGGGTTTCCGGGGCAAAGAGTTCCCCTGTATCTCTGCTTGTGGTAAGATGAATTGAACCAGGATTGGTAGGTTACAGTATGTGGGGATTCTGGGGCAAAGAGTTCCCCTGTATCTCTGCTTGTGGTAAGATGAATTGAACCAGGATTGGTAGGTTACAGTATGTGGGGATTCTGGGGCAAAGAGTTCCCCTGTATCTCTGCTTGTGGTAAGATGAATTGAACCAGGATTGGTAGGTTACAGTATGTGGGGATTTCGGGGCAAAGAGTTCCCCTGTATCTCTGCTTGTGGTAAGATGAATTGAACCAGGATTGGCAGGTTACAGTATTGGGGATTCCGGGGCAAAGTGTTCCTCTGTATCTCTGCTTGTGGTAAGATGAATTGAACCAGGATTGGTAGGTAACAGTATGTGGGGATTCTGGGGCAAAGTGTTCTCTTGTGTCTCTGCTTGTGGTAAGATGAATTGAACCAGGATTGGCAGGTTACAGTTTTTGGGGATTCCAGGGCAAAGTGTTCCCCTGTATCTCTGCTTGTGGTAAGATGAATTGAACCAGGATTGGCAGGTTACAGTATTGGGGATTCTGGGGCAAAGTGTTCCCCTGTATCTCTGCTTGTGGTAAGATGAATTGAACCAGGATTGGCAGGTTACAGTATTGGGGATTCTGGGGCAAAGTGTTCTCATGTATCTCTGCTTGTGGTAAGATGAATTGAACCAGGATTGGTAGGTTACAGTATGTGGGGATTCCGGGGCAAAGAGTTCCCCTGTATCTCTGCTTGTGGTAAGATGAATTGAACCAGGATTGGCAGGTTACAGTATGTGGGGATTCCGGGGCAAAGAGTTCCCCTGTGTCTCTGCTTGTGGTAAGATGAATTGAACCAGGATTGGCAGGTTACAGTATGTGGGGTTTCCGGGGCAAAGAGTTCCCCTGTATCTCTGCTTGTGGTAAGATGAATTGAACCAGGATTGGTAGGTTACAGTATGTGGGGATTCTGGGGCAAAGAGTTCCCCTGTATCTCTGCTTGTGGTAAGATGAATTGAACCAGGATTGGTAGGTTACAGTATGTGGGGATTTCGGGGCAAAGTGTTCCCCTGTATCTCTGCTTGTGGTAAGATGAATTGAACCAGGATTGGCAGGTTACAGTATGTGGGGATTCCGGGGCAAAGTGTTCCTCTGTATCTCTGCTTGTGGTAAGATGAATTGAACCAGGATTGGTAGGTTACAGTATGTGGGGATTCTGGGGCAAAGTGTTCTCTTGTGTCTCTGCTTGTGGTAAGATGAATTGAACCAGGATTGGCAGGTTACAGTTTTTGGGGATTCCGGGGCAAAGTGTTCGCCTGTATCTCTGCTTGTGGTAAGATGAATTGAACCAGGATTGGCAGGTTACAGTATTGGGGATTCTGGGGCAAAGTGTTCCCCTGTATCTCTGCTTGTGGTAAGATGAATTGAACCAGGATTAGCAGGTTACAGTAATGGGGAATCTGGGGCAAAGTGTTCTCGTGTATCTCTGCTTGTGGTAAGATGAATTGAACCAGGATTGGCAGGTTACAGTATTGGGGATTCTGGGGCAAAGTGTTCCCCTGTATCTCTGCTTGTGGTAAGATGAATTGAACCAGGATTGGTAGGTTACAGTATGTGGGGATTCCGGGGCAAAGAGTTCCCCTGTATCTCTGCTTGTGGTAAGATGAATTGAACCAGGATTGGCAGGTTACAGTATGTGGGGATTCCGGGGCAAAGAGTTCCCCTGTGTCTCTGCTTGTGGTAAGATGAATTGAACCAGGATTGGCAGGTTACAGTATTGGGGATTCTGGGGCAAAGTGTTCCCCTGTATCTCTGCTTGTGGTAAGATGAATTGAACCAGGATTGGCAGGTTACAGTATGTGGGGATTCTGGGGCAAAGAGTTCCCCTGTATCTCTGCTTGTGGTAAGATGAATTGAACCAGGATTGGCAGGTTACAGTATGTGGGGATTCTGGGGCAAAGTGTTCCCCTGTATCTCTGCTTGTGGTAAGATGAATTGAACCAGGATTGGCAGGTTACAGTATTGGGGATTCTGGGGCAAAGAGTTCCCCTGTATCTCTGCTTGTGGTAAGATGAATTGAACCAGGATTGGCAGGTTACAGTATGTGGGGATTCTGGGGCAAAGTGTTCCCCTGTATCTCTGCTTGTGGTAAGATGAATTGAACCAGGATTGGCAGGTTACAGTATTGGGGATTCTGGGGCAAAGAGTTCCCCTGTATCTCTGCTTGTGGTAAGATGAATTGAACCAGGATTGGCAGGTTACAGTATGTGGGGATTCTGGGGCAAAGTGTTCCCCTGTATCTCTGCTTGTGGTAAGATGAATTGAACCAGGATTGGTAGGTTACAGTATGTGGGGATTCCGGGGCAAAGAGTTCCCCTGTATCTCTGCTTGTGGTAAGATGAATTGAACCAGGATTGGTAGGTTACAGTATTGGGGATTCTGGGGCAAAGTGTTCCCCTGTATCTCTGCTTGTGGTAAGATGTATTGAACCAGGATTGGCAGGTTACAGTATGTGGGGATTCTGGGGCAAAGTGTTCCTCTGTAGCTCTGCTTGTGGTAAGATGAATTAAACCAGGACAGATAATAGATTACAGTATTGGTTCATTGTGTGTCTATGAGCCCTGATAACACATCATAAGAGTGAATCAGTCTTGAGTGACCATTGTTGTACTTTGGGGGAAATAAAACCCAGGTGTTTGGTGTTGATTGTGTGTTGATGCTATCAACCACTGGTTAGTCAGATGGAGACTCAGTTATTTATAGGCTGCCTTGATTAAGTCTTCATATCATGGGGGATAGTGGTGTCAACAGTCGAACTTGTTACTGTTTATTTTCAGCTTTCTCTCTGTACAGCCAGGCATACACATTATGGTCTGCCAAACATCAAACAAACTGAATTTTTTTTATAGGAAATAAAGAAGCATGATAAATGTTATACATAATCTATGTTAATGTTGCTCTGTATTTAGGCCACCCCAGTTTTATTATAGAGATAAATCGGCTCTGCATGCCCCCTAATCCTTCGACCCCGCCCCATCAACCTCTCCATGAAAAAAACAACATGCATCTGGCCAAGTGCAGTTTAGATACTTGCATGTGCATGTATAAAATTTTGCATGTCAAATATTCATTCAAGAAAAATGTCATTGCAGCTGTGTATATGGATCCCAATATATATACCATCATGTATGCTAGAAAAACAATCTCTTCTGGTCTTAGATACAAAAGCAAAGTCTACAATGGGACGTTAGTGTTCAGATGATTGTATAATAACAGTAGCATGACAACCTTTTTGTAAGAAGACACTGAGCTTCTAATTTGGGCTGGGTCTAACAGTAAACTAAATTGAATGAAGGCCTGGGCTGTAAAGGGAGGTAACCGCATGCTATATTTGATCGTATTGTATTTAGGTATTAGTATTTTTTAATGGTTTTTTTTAAATGGAAATAAAAATGAAACGTGTGGCAGACTTTATGATGATGTGGGCTGTGCCTGAGAAGCAAGACTATTATTTTTTTAGCCTCACCAACCATGTCACAAGCTTTAATCTTTACACTCACAGTTTTCTTCTGCCACGTAATGAAACATGGATAAAATGGTCACATGATCTTAGAATCGTGGCGGTGAGGATGCTGTTAGGACTGGTGCCAGTGATGCTGCAAAGAAAATGTTGTTATTGTTATAGAAATGAAGGATACTTTATGAATTATCCTGGTTGACATCTGTACACTATAGCTGTTCCTTGTCTGACTTCTTATAGTTGTAATGTTTGATTTTGGTAATTGGAATTAATAAATGACATTGCCCCTCTGGTAATAGCAATTTATAATAATAATTGACATTAACTGTTTCTTTTTTTCAGGGAATCGCCCATTAACAATGTGCCTTAAGCCTGAGGGCGGTGTCAAACCCAGCATTGGCATCAAACGATCCGTAACTTCCGTTGACAGATCCGCCAGGGACCGCTTATTCAGTGACCAAGAACCAAAAAGTCCTGACTCTGTTTTATATGAAGATCACCTATGATGAAGAACACCTATAATATTCACTAACGCCTAGATGTTTACAGCATTAAAATCTGTCCGATGTTAGGCCACACTTTTTTTATTTTATGTTTCACGAATTTATTCCTTCTCTCTCACACAAGGTCGGTCAAAATCAAAATCAAAATAGATTTCAATTATTTATTTTATGAAAATCATTCTGCTGTTGAGTTGCAGCTGGCTTCTTGAATCACGGATAGTGATGTAGACATGGAATTTATGTATAACATTTATATTGTATAAAAGGGTCTATATTAGTAGCAGGAGACATAAGAAAAATATATATTTGTATGTTTAATTGATTTCTTAGACCGGCTGCTTTTCAGTAGGGGCAGCAGGCCGTGAAACGAAAAATAAAAAATGTGTGGCCTAAAGGAAATATGTCTTGAGTGTTTCCAAAGATAGACTTGTCTCCCTTTCAGCGCTGTGCATGGTGTTGATGCTTGTATGTTATTGGTGCTGATATAGGATTAGGCTGAACTGTAGGGTATGTTGTGTAAGATGAATAGGTTATGGTAATGAATGATACTGCTGTATCCACTCTCCGAGTTCACTTCTCGTGATTCTAACAGCTTTCAGTTATGTTTGCTTGTAAGTACTGTTAACCTGAAAATTACATAACTTACTGAATCTATATTTAAATATGTATAACTGTTATTTGACTGACTGATGTAAGGTGCAAAATATTATGGACATATTTCCTGTCATACTTGTGAGTCAGGAATAAAAATTATACAAGTTAAGAACAACTGGGGTCTTGGACTCTCATCCTTGTGCTGGCTGCCCTGGTGTAGCATCATAACCCTCATGACAGATCAAGACTCACACACGTCAAATGTCTGTCCGATTTGAGAACATGAAGAGGTATGGCTTGGGCAATGGTAGTTCATGGATGGCTCGCTCATCCTTGTGCTGGCTACCCTGGTGTAGCATCATACCCTGATGACAGATCAAGACTCCCCCCACATGTCAATGCCCCAGGTGAGGAAGATATGGAGCAGTGGTTGGATCAGGTGAGCACAGTACTTCACATGTTATCCTGCGTCCTGCTGCTCCGTCAGCATCACACCTTGACAGTACCAGGTGTAGTCAGGTGTGATCATTTGCTGTGATTTTTCTAATAATATCTAACCCCAGTTCAGTTTACTTATCTTGGATATTTATTGTGTTAACCATGAATGATGGCTGTTGTAAGCTTGATGACCTCGTGTATAAAGCAAACGAACAACTCATAACACTCATGTATAGGTACTTAACTGGACTCGTCCTGCTCCTATGATGTATTATGGTACACCTTTTTGAGACATAGGTTGTTAAATAATCACTAGTGTTGTTAAATGTGAATAGCAAGGGTGCCATGAGGATACTGATGGGGGTATACTGCTTACCATAAAACTACTTAATTTAAAACTATCGGAAGATGCATCAAATTTTTGCTGTACAGGAGTAACATAAAATATCCATAAGAATTACTTTGCATCAATTTGACTATACGAATGTACTTACCAAATATCATACATTTTAAGACACCATTCAAATTAAACTAAATATGATTGGGAAAACTGATCCGAGACATTTTTGTTGACAAAGCCGAAAAAATAATGACTAAACACCCAAATTATACTGATTATTGCCTTGTGTCGACCCCATCAGGACCCTCTAGCATGCTAACAAGTATATTGTTATGTTCAGTACAGGATCAAGTGTCCACAAGTGAGGCTTTATGTTGCTAACAGCTTGCCTTGATTGGCATCAGAAATACATATCAGATACTCAGTGTTCAAGCACAAGAACACGTATCATAGGGCGTGAATCGAACATGTGCACAGCTCTTTCCATAACCTGTGTATGCAGTCATGTCCGTGCAACATGCATTGCTCATTACTTGTGTATTGTCTTTATATTGTCCAAAGTGCAATCACAACTGTGCCATATGTGCAAGTCATATTTCAGCCATACAGAAAGTACCTGTATATGTTATACATGTTCCACCAGTCACCTGTGCAAGTTGGTTGGTTGGTTTGTTGTTTAACGCCGCACTCAGCAATATTTCAGCTCTATGAAGGCGTTCTGTAAATAATCGAGTCTGGACCAGACAATCCAGTGATTAATATCATGGGCATCGATCCACGCAATTGGGATCGATGACATGCATCAACCAAGTCATCGAGCCTGACCACCCGATCCCGTTAGTGTGTGAAGACGTTCCCCACCAGGGAGTTGGCTCACTGCTCCACGACAGTGCTGGTCCGGCTAACTGCAGGTGGGTGGTTGGGTAGCCTCGTGGGTGAAGCGTTCGCTTGTCACGCCAATAGTCCTGGTTCTATCTCCACAGGGGTAAAATGTGTGGAGCCATTTCTGGTGTCCCCTGTCTTAATATTAGTAAAATCGGTGTAAAATCCTACTCACTCACTATCTGTAGGCAGATTATGTGTTAAGAGACCCTCTCTCAGACTATGACTATGGACGATTCGGTTCAACTTTTCATCCATTTAGAACTTGTTGAAACCCTGAGATAATCAAGGTTAGTTCTAAATAATGTAGTTCACTCGTCACGCTGAAGACCCGGGTTCGATTCCCGACATGGGTACAATGTGTGAAGCCCATTTCTGGTGTTCCCCGCCATGATATTGATGGAATATCGGCGTAAGACCATACTCACTCACTCACCCCCCAAATTATGTAATAGACACATGAACATACAATAAGAAGATACACCTAAAATACATCTGAAACTTGAGCCTGGGAACAGTTTAAGATTGTAATATTACTTGATATACTATATATTATGCTGTGTGTTGATGCCATGATGCAGTGTGACGCTTTAATGTAGCTGCTGTGATGTGGATGAATGTTTGTTTGTATACACTGTACTGTCAGTCAATCTTCCAGATAAACTGTCTACCTGGGGATCACATGGTTAAACAGTTTCCCTGGGAGAATATTCATACCAGCTTTTTCTGTCCCGTCACATAAGGCCTACATTTAGAAAACGCTTTGAGAACCTTCAGAATTTGGGAATGGTTAAAAGTAAGAAAATGTTCTGTCTGAACAATCGTCATGATATGGCTGAAATACTGCCGATGTGATGTTAAATCTTAACTCACTCACTCACTCTGTCTGGACTTGGTAAGTTCTTTATGTTCACATCAAATTTGCAATTAAACAATAACTTGTAAAATATTGTTTGGTTGTCTAACTATCCTTTTTCGTTGTCTCACTCCATCCATCAGAGGCATGGAAGAAACGATTTTTGCATGCCCGTGACAAAACTGTTAAATTGTCAGCTTTGTGAAGTGGTATCTATATTGGTATCCATATTGATGTCCAGACAGTTGCTGTAAATAGTCCTGATCATCCATGATGACCGCTATGTAGATATGTAAGTAGACCTCAAGGCTAGTCCTGATCATGTAGTGAAGATGAAGATGGGGAGGCTTCAGTTTATCATTCCTTCTGCCACAGGTTGATAATTAATTAAGAATGTAATTAAATTGATTTGTTTATATATATGTCTAGCTGTAAAAAATTAAGTCATGGGATGTTTTTGCCTTTGTATTGAGACAGGATATTTCAGAATTATTTAGAGTTATGTTGAGGTAATCGGTTGTGAAGTACAATCAGGGAGGTGTGATGATGTAGGAATACAGTGTTTGGGTTTGATTTTCAGTTTGTATGATCCAATGTTCTGTTTGGTTCTGATTGTAAACCGCTGTTCCAGAATCAGGTTTGTTATGATCATCCATATAATCACAAGATGATCAACATGGGGAGATTTTCAAGGAAAATATCAGGAAAAGTCAGGACATATCATTAGTCAAACTGAGACTGGTGAAGTATTTTAACCTCTCTGCGAGCCTTCATTGTGAATATGACAGAAATATAGTATGGAGATGACTAATTTTCAAAGTTTACAAAGTACATCAAATATGTCTGCCTTGGCTGTTTTCCTGTGGTTAGTGTATGTTATGTACCTGCTTTGTTGACCTGGGCCCACTTGCACAAAGCGATCTTAGCGCTAAGATGCTCGTAACTCCCATACTTTAACATAGGCTTACAATAGTTGTAGCGCTAAGATCGCTTTGTGCACGTGGGCCCTGGACATGGAAGTATCAGTTTCCACAACAACAGAAGGAATTTATCAGAATTCGAAGGTTTACAAAGATTCCAGACACAATCTTGTTTTCATTTAGCCACAATACTTTCCACACTGCTTGCACACATATATCAAACAAAATTGACAAACAATTGTAATTTTCCTCATATTTACATCAATTTACTTGGGTAGGTGGGGAAAAAATAATAGAATTTTTCTATTTCAATCAAAATGTTGAATTCTTTGGCTTCTGAGCAGTGTTAGTTGAGTCTGTTGTGGCAGTTTATCATATTTAAAAACAGTTGTTTTGTGGTAAACACTTTAATTTCATTTTGTGATTTTGTGGAATAATGGAAAGTGTATACTTTCCATATTCTAGGCTTGGTGCAATCTGTAAGCTAGTTTGTTTATTTTAAAAGCCTCGTATGTCGATATATAGATACCGGGATCATCACACCTGCTCCTGGTTTACTCTGTACATTTGTGTATCATGTTCTTCCACAGTTGTCTTCTTCCCAGACTTAACGACGTGTTATGCATAGGATATCTGTATAGTAATATATTTTAGAGCAAACTTTAGTTGATTTGTTCTATCTAGCATCATTCCTTTATTCAACAATGTTTTACTTTTCAGAAATACTTTCAGCATTATTTTGTTTGCACTATTCTTGTATTACCATATACAAATTATTATATTTGTATAAACTTTGTTCTCATTTTTCCATTAGGTGTGTGGGACTTTTTGTAAGAAAGTCTTTGTCATTTTATTAAAAAATAATTTGTCATCAGTAATGTTTTATAATCACTCGAAACATTGCACTCCAAATCTCCAGTTCAAGTATCTGTATGTAAATATTGATCTTCACATCTTTAGCTTTAGTTTCTACTTAAGAATTTGTTATGGGAAATTGTCTGTGCACCAAACCTTACAACATTTCGTTTTATTTTATTTTTTTCTTCACGACATTTTGACCTATCTGGAATAAGAGAAATCTTTCAATGTGTATAAAGATCTATGTAAATATTTCATATTTTTTAAATATTTGATGAACAAGATAGGGACATGAGGAACCATTCTATATTTTGTCTTATTGCTGATATGAGTATTTCTGAAATCTTTGATACATGTAATTTTAAAGGGCAAATCGGGTAGCACAGTAGTTGCTGTGGCTGCACATCATGCCTAGAACATGAGTTTGATTCCCATATGGTTACATTGTGTCGAGTACATTAAGTGTGTCTCTGACATTTGCCAACTGTAGTATGATAGGAAAACATCAAAGGTACAATTAAAATAGGCTATCTAACCATTTGTCAAACTTAAAACACTTTTGAATACATCAAAAATTAGGTTATGAAATTAATTCCAATTCGTATGAAACGACACAGTTAGGAAAAAAATGATGATAAAATTTATCATCAGTCATTTTCCTAACTATGTTGTTATTTTGTGGTTACTTTGAGATAAGGGACAGGATATAGATTTGGGGTATGTAGCATGAAGTTTCCACAGGCTTTTGTGGGGTGGTTGGGTAGCCTAGTGGTTAAAGCGTTCACTCATCACGCCAAAGACCCAGGTTCGATTCCCAACATGGGTACAATGTGTGAAGCCCATTCCTGGTGTCCCCCGCCGTGATATTGCTGGAATATTGCTAAAAGCGGCGTAAAACCATGCTCACTCACTCACAGGCTTTTGTCTATCACTAAAATGTTAATAGTTAACATTTGTCTACCTAAGACAAATATTCATCACTGGGCCATTTAGAGTTTTTTTTAACCACCTATATCTGTTCAAGGGGCCAGTCTTTCTACACACTATTGACAAAATTTAGATGAAACACTGAAACCTCAAATTTTGAAATGTCTTTATAAAATATGTATGAAACAAATAATTGATGTGTTTGGACTCTTGCTATGTAATATGACTGAAACCTCAAATTTTGAAATGTCTTTATAAAATATGTATGAAACAAATAATTGATGTGTTTTGACTCTTGCTATGTAATATGACTGGAAGGGTATAGGCCTACATAGTTTTCTGTTCAGGGGAACTGTTCAAAGTTTCTATGCACATCTGCGGTATAATGGGTCATTCATCAGAATTATCTATCAAGACATAAGATACTTGTATGCTATTTTTACACATACACAATGTCTTTCAAGTTGTTGTCACATATCATTAGGTTTAGACTGCAAGGTCAAGAAAGAGAACTCTAATTTTCTGATCTGTAGTTATCTCCCTTGAATAGCTTGTAGACACTTTGAAGATGATCCCAGCTTGGAGTATCTCAGATTGTACAAATATCCTAACTGTGCCACAGCCTGTTTCAATTTGTGATTTGCTCTCCATGGTGCCACATTGATGCAAGAAAGTTTGTTTTGAGTTACCAGTTGTCCAGTGTCCATCCCACCTACCGGTAATACTCTTACAATATTTTCAAATATCACAGTTGAATTTCTGCATGTAAATATTTCAATAGTTTAAAATAGAACTTGAAATACCACTGCTGTATCAGTGTTAGAGAGCTCCTTGACCATGGTAGACGAGAGGACGTCTCATAAAGAATTCCCATAAACAGGTAGCCAGTGTAAGATTTGCAGGGAGGCTCAATGTCTACCATTGTCTTTATTAAAATATACATCATTACATGGAGATTTGTTTAACAAGCTGAAAGTTACTCAGGCAGTTCAAGGAAGATTTTATTTAATGCAAAATATATATATATGACTGATGTATATCTGATGTGAAATTGTATATTCACTTGTGGACTTTGTGAAAAATGTTATTTTCATCTTTATTACATGTACTTATAGAAATTGAGCATTGCCATTTCTAAACCCTTTTTGCCTAAAGGAGCATCCACTTGATTAGTATAGGGGAGGGGGTGGGTATGGGTATTTTCCACAATTCATTTTTTTCGCCACTGCCAACAAACTATTCATTTTGGGCATATTTCTGAACAAACTATTTGTTAAATAAGCTCCTCTCTCTCTCTCTCTCTCTCCCCCCCCCCAAGTTCAAATAGACTCTCCCATTAGAAATTTCTATTTTTTACTGTTAGGGACAGAATTGGGGATGATATGTTTCATGAATGCCTGTTTGAATTGCTTGGATGTACAGAGATGCTGGGGATATGACTAGTTAACTGCTTGATACATTCAGCTGCAGTAGGAATCCCAAGTTGTGGAAGCTAGTCCAATGCAAAAGAATTGACCTGAAATATTACTTTGATAGTTGAATGCATACAGTTATATAACAGTGTGTACACATTTTTCAACTACTAACCCGCATGGGTACAATGTGTGAAGCTTGTTTCTGGTGTCCCCTGCCGTGACATTGCTGGAATATTGCTAAAAGCGGCATAAAACCATACTCACTCACTCACTCACTATTTGACTGGAGGTTATTGATTGTTTTTAGTGCACATTTCAGATTTGAATTGATATAGCAAAATATATTCCTAGTTTCTTTTCTTTTTATAAATAATTGAGTTGGGACTTCTATGAAATATGACAATATCCCCTTCTTCCAACATGGTCCATTTGTTTGTGTTTCTTCAAGAAGCTGACTTGGTTCTCCGAAAAGCTTATTAATTTAGTGAAACAATTCTTGTGAGAAGCCACACGATGTGGAACATAGTGTAAGATCAGGTTTGATAATGTTTTGATAGAAAGTGAGATACTCTTGAGAGACGACTGGAAATTCTGAGTAGCCAAATTTGAGATTATTCACTTTGCCAATCTGTTATATTTTTATTCCAGACCATTGTTAATTGGATGAAACATTGTACATTGTTGTGCAGGTATTGCATATTCCTCAACCACATTATTGTTAAACTGTTTTAGATCATGCAAGAACATTAAAGAGGTGTTGTTTTTGTCAAGAGGTGCTTTTTTGTCTGTTGTTAGCTGTCAGTCAAGTGGGACAGGCATTTGTACTGAGCCCTCCAACTCCTGCTTGATTATGTTATAAGAAGCTACCTGATCACAACAACTGTAACAAAGCAGTCAGTAATCCATGTTATTGTTTGTTTTTTTTTTTGTTTCACACTGCACTCAGCAATATTCCAGCTGTATGGCAGCGGTCTGTAAATAATCAAGTCTGGAACAGACAATCCAGTGATTGACATCATGAGTATCAATCTACGCAATTGGGATACAATGACATGCATCAACCAAGTCAGCGAGGCTGACCACCCGATCCTGTTAGTCGCCTCTTGGCACAAGCATAGTTGCCTTTTATGGCAAGCATGGGTTGGTGAAGACCTATTCTACACTGGGTATCATCCATGTGAACTTGTTATAGGATTTGATTAAGGTAATTTTCTGTTTATTTACAATAAATGTGATGTTCATGATGAAGTGACATATTGCTGATTTGGGTGGTGAACCACACAATCCAGTGATTGAGATCAGCATTTACCTACACAGATGGGATAGGATGACATGCATCAACCAAGTCACAGAGCCTGACCACCCGATCCTGACCACCCGATCCTGACCACCCGATCCCTTTGGTGTCCTCTTACCATATTAGATAGTCGCCTCTTACTGCAAGCATAGGTTGCTGAAGACCTATTCTAATCCGGATCTTCGTGGGGCCTTTCATTGTGACTTTTAGTCCAATGACTTGCTGATAGTTACTGACTTTTACTCTAAGGAACCCAACACATTAGCAACGAAATTGACAAAACTGAATAGAGAGCAGTCATCTATGTTCTACCGTAGAAGATCAATCACCAAAGAATATTGAACGTTTGAGCTAACAAGAATCCGTGGCGTGCAAACATTTCGGGTCACCCCAAAACAAATTTACCCCACTATTACCCGACCCTACCCGGGTACCCACTGTAGGTCTCAGGAGATAGATACAAATGTCCGATTGGGCATAGTTTGACCGTAGCCCTGGCAAAATGTCTTTAGATACTCGTATAAACGATCTGGTCATGCATACACTGAAGTTGACTTAAGTTTTATCTCTATTCAAATTTATATAATCAGAAAGAAATGCGAACAATTTTTGCCATTAAACAATATATCACTTGACTAACCACAGGTCCGGGTAGTCCTTTGGGTATCCGGGTCCTACTCAGGAACCACCGGGACCGCCTCCGTGGTCTACTGGTAGAGCGTCCTCCCGGAGAGCGGAAGGTCCGGAGTTCGATGCCCGGCCGCGTCATACCAAAAGACGTTAAAAGATGGTACTTGTTGTTACCCTGTCTGGTGATCGGCATTAAGGGGCTAAAACAAGGACTGGTCGGCTCGGAGTCAGTATACTGTGTCTGAGTGGGGTATTCATGTTAAACTGCGGCATAGTATCTCAGTGGGCTAGCACTATAAATCGGCATCAGTCCGGACTAGTACAAGCAGCCACACGAACACACACACGTACATGCACGTCGCTATATAAGTGCAGTAATCTTGGACGCGACGTTAAACCCCTATTTCACCTCACTGAGCGCCAGTACAGTTCATTTTGAGAATATAATATCGCTAGCTTAAAATATTTTCAATTGAAAATCAAACATGAAAAACAAAAACAACTGAGAGGTATAATTTCATTTGCTCCTCAATTTATTCATCGATTTTTACCGTTATCGTTCAGGAGGTGTGTAACGATGACGGCGATGTACAGACCTATTTTTGATTGCAGTGGGTCATTACTGATGCAGGCGCCATTCATATTAAACACTGTAATCATGTATTGTGCAGACCGACAATGTGACGCAGAGGTCGCCATAGGAAAACACCACACACAGTTGAATACATTGTTATCGTAGGTAGAACATGAAAGAAATCAGAAACCTTAACGAACGCAAGAAATAAGATCAACAAACCATTGGTGCTTTCATGGCACCGACTTTGGATCTATCTTATCACAGTCATGCATATTTTACTACTTTTACCATGCAAGGTAAAGTCACCCAGTGCCAGTATTGATTGTCCGTGTGTAGCTGTAGATTGCCGAATAGAACATATACATGGCGATCTGGGCCGCCAGCAGCTAGCACACGGTCAGGAGAGCTGGTGGTATGTCAGGTAAGAACGATACTGTTTCTGATGAATATGCATTATTATATTTAGGTAATCCTTTTGATAATTAGCAGAGTAGAAATGTTCGTACGTGAGAGGTTAGCACAAGGGAAAGTGGAAATTAACGTTATAGTTTGTAAACGACCTTGATTTGATATAATTTAACAACAAAGCGTTATGTAATTGAAGTTCACGTCTTTCTTGTATGTTAATGCTGTAGAATCATTTGTTGACGATGCACTTGGATTGTTTTGAAGGAGCTATTCGCACATTTTGATTTCTAGATGTGAAAGGAGAGACTAATATATCACTGGAATTAGGACATGAGGCATACATATATAGGCATGTGGCCGGGTGAAAAGTCATGAGTTTACAGTTTTAAAATTGTTTATAACGGGGTCTGTCAGAAGGATTACAGTTGTACCACGCTGGCCTGATAATGATATAATGACACATTAGTAGTTGAGAACACGAGTAAACGTAAGCTGTAACCATCAAGTGGGTCAGATATTGTTGCCAACCAAACCACGTTACGCACGACGCACTCTGGGTACTGGGAACCTATGCTGACCCGGAGTTAACGGGGGCCATCTTCCAAGAGCAACACGACACACACACATACACACGCACTCACGCACTCACGTACACACGCACACACGCACACACACATGTATATACATATAGCCAATACTGCAATTGTCAGGATCCGCTGGACATCAGTTCGAATCACCGTTCGACACGATTATGACCCTTGATTCAGTAGCATGAAATCACATTTTTCTCTGCATATTCCCTAGAAGGACCAATTTCATTAAAATCTGATCTTAGTTCTCGTTATCGCTAAACAAAGATCTGAGGACATCCCATTAAGGGTCACGTCAGAACGACCTTTCATCCAACCAATCAGAGCGTCGCTTACCAGATCATGAAAGTGACAGTCGGAATGAGTTTTCTAATCATGCAACCACGAAATATTTAATACGGGGTTTTCCGAACGACAGTTACGGGTTTTATGATTATATACATACAATCTAGGCCATCTATAAGCCATTCCAGAATGTTCTTCTTATCAGTTTTAATTTTCTTAATCGAGAATACGTCAAAATAAGTTTCGAAGCGTAGTCGCCAGTTTGAAACTAGTGTCGTAAAGCTCGAGAAAGCTGCCTTCTGATTGGCTAATGTCGATTTCTTGTCAGTCATTTCATTGGTCGTTCAAAATTCGCGAAAGGTCGTTCTGACATGACCCGTAATTGGACGTCCTCAGATCTTTGTTTAGCGGTAGCGAAAACTAAGATCTGATTTTAATGAGATTGTAGAAAGACGTGTCAACACTGATCGAACTATGACCGTCCAATCTAACTGAAGGATGCATGGGTTCTTCGGCCAATCAGCTTTCAGCTTCCTAAACCGAATCGGCTTCATTATTTTACCACCTCGATTCGGAAATGTGCTTTGTAAAATGAAAACCCACACAGAACACAGATGTTCCTTCGACGGTACTTCATTTTGTATGTAGGTGCCATGGCGCTCAGAAACGACAGGATGTATGAAGTATCCTCAACAATATAGTGGCGCCGCCATAGTTTTAGAACATGTCGTCTTAGTTCGTCTTCAGGGTAAAGAAATCAGACATGCTGGTTTGAAAGCTTCGCTCATACCGAAAACTTAGAAGCCTCGACGCTGATTGGCTAAAACATTGACCTAGCGCGACCATTCGTGACCAACTCGTGTTATTCCGGGACAAGCTTCTTGCAATTACGGAAAGGGGCGAGTGGTGACGAATGCTAGCGCGACGTCGTTTGAAGGTGTCCTCAGATCATTTCGCAGATGATTATCATTCTGGAGTAAAAGATCTGATTTGAATGAGATTAATACTTGATTTGTCTTCACCCTTCTCCCTGGATTTTACCAAGAAGTAGGTAAATCACTTTGGGCTTACCTCACACGTTAATCTGACATTGGCCTGATAGAACTGGAATACTCCTAACCCACTCCCTGATGTACTGTTCCCCAGTGTACTGGCGACATTCGCAAGGACTTGTGCAGATTCGTATGTTTAGATAAATCAGGAACAAAAGAACTGGATTAAAACTTAGAGTCTTAAATGATCATGTTTGACAGACACTGTTACATGATTTTCTAAATTATTGCAAGAAGATAATTATGAAGATCTGATTCACATGCTATTTCATAACAACCTAGTTTCCGGGATGAAAGCCTGTCTCGACATGGTCATAGTGGCGAGTTACCTGCTCCTGTCCGCCATCTTGTGTTCAACCCAGACAGAGCCTATGTTCATCAGAAAGACGCCAGAACTGTTCGCCGACTACGACACTACCCAGCTCAACTACGGCGTTGCGGTTAGCGACGTCGACGGCGACGGAGAGATGGAGTGGATTGTAGCTGGGTAAAGCCTTAAACACGAGAAAGATGCAGTACTAGTAGTAGTAGTAGTAGTAGTAGTAGTAGTAGTAGTGAAGCTGGTGGTGCTGGTGGTGGCTAACACCTGGTATCATCACTATCTGATAGGGGCATACAAGGGGCGGTCGGGTAGCCCAGTGGTTAAAGCGTTCGCTCGTCACTCCGAAGACCCGGGTTCCATTCCCGACATGGGTACAATGTGTGAAGCCCATTTTTGGTGTCCCCCGCCGTGATATTGCTGTAATATTGCTAAAAGCGGCGTAGAACCAAACTCACTCACTAATACATACAAAACGTCAACGATTAATCAGTCTCGAATATCAACTGAAACATATTCCACAAGGCGTAAATTATATGAATGGATCACTGAAAATCAGTGATGACACCAGGTGTTCGCGAAAAGGGTAAGCATGTCCTGCCCTACCGGTGGTACGCACCACTCACACAATTTGCTTAAAAAAGTAAGTGTAAAACACATGCTTATGACAACATCCGATTTAGACTATCTCTAAAATTAGGAGATTTCAATTTAATTTAAAGGTATGCCAGGAGTTTCCCCTGTCTAATTTGAAATTCATATCATACGTTGAAATGTTTTCGTTTAGATTTAATGGCCCAAATATGGTGTTCAAGTATGATCACGTCACCCGCAAGTACAACAACCTGGTTGAGATTGACGGTCGATTCTCCAATCTGAGTGACAACGAAGGTGACTATTTCAGCTACAGACCACAGGAACTCGATGATAGCGTGTATAACATAATTTATTCGTAAAGAAAAAATCACACACCTCTATAAACATAGTCTATATGTACATAGAGGGGTGTGATTGTTTTCTCTATACGATTATATTATGTTATACACGCTATCATCGAGTTCCTGTGCTACAGACGATTTTGAAGCTATACATTTGTCGGCTATTGATAATTTTGGTAATCGGTAATTACTCCTTGTAGTAAATCTGTAACATGGAAGATGTTCGATGGGCATTACTTAGAAGTTGACGGATGACAAAGTAGACAGAATTTATGGATAACATCTTCTTTAATTACTGTAAAGGCGACGTTTCGGTATAGACCCTTATACCGTTGTCCACCATCGTCCAGGTAATATGTACACTGTGTTTCCACCTGTCCTTGGGGTTGTTTTTGGTTTGGTTTTTTTGTGTTTTACGCCGCACTCGGCAATATTCCAGCTATATGACGGCGGTCTGTAAATAATCGAGTCTGGACCAGATAATCCAGTGATTGATATCATGAGCATCGATCCACGCAATTGGGATCGATGACATGCAGCAACAAGTCAGCGGGCCTGACCACCCGATCCCGTTAGTCGCCTCTTGCGACAAGCATAGTCGCCTTTTACGGCAAGCATGGGTTGCTGAAGACCTATTTACCCCGGATCTTCACGAGTCCCGTGGAAGTTGGGAGTAGACATAGTCCACCTAGTTGCTTCTCTTGGTCGTGCCAGGATCCGCTGGTTGTAAGTTTGAACCTCAGATAAAACCGATTATGAGCTTTAGTCTGTCACCACATTAATGTTTCTCTCCAAAAGAGCAGCCTCAAAACACGCTAAACGATGGTACTTAATGTTACCCTGCCTTGCACTGGGTAAAGGGATAAAACAAAGACTCCAAATCTGCTACTCCAGTGGTCTGACATGTTTATATATGTCGCTTGCCTGTCCCGTCTGTTAGTGGGGCAAATAAAGGTATAGGCTTATTGTTCATGATGATAACTTTACCTCAATATTCCTAATGGTAAATGTAACTGAGAAAATCCAAGATGGCTGCCAAATTTAAGATAGCCGCTAATTATCACAATCATTATCAATTTCTGACATAGCAATTCATAGCATTATCCAATTTTGGTGATCTTAGTGTTTTCTATGTTCATGACCATGCCGAGACTGATTCTACTACCTTAAAACCGTAAGAGGTTGCCGTAAGAGGCGACTATGCTTGTCGTAAGAGGCGAGTAACGGGATCGGGCTGTCTGGGTCGCTGACTTGTTGATGCATGTCATCGTATCCCATCGATCGATGCTTATAATGTCAATCACTGGATTGTCTGACTCAGACTCGATTACTTACAGACCGCCGCCATATATAGCAGGAATATTGCTAAGTGCTGCGTTAAACAACAAACAAACAACAAACAAGAAATTGAAACGTCTCAGATTGTCTTTGTCATCATTTCTGAAGGTCAAGCCATCAGTGTAGTTGCATGCGACTTGGACGGCGACCCCGACGGCAGGGAGGAGATCTACATCCTCAACACCAACGATCAATACTGGGGATCCAAACGTTACAAGGACAAGCTCTTCAAGTTCAGGAATGGACGGTACTCACAATTCTGCTTCTTTCAATTGTTGTTTCTTTCATGGGACAATGCATAACTTGGACTGTTAACGTATTGTTTTTCGTGACGCGTTCGACTGCAAGGTATGCATGAGTTAAGATTCACACGCCTGTAACCTCAGTCGTTGATGTGCGCCACCAACCATGACGTCATTCATGTAATCTGACATGTTGTATTTCAGCTACGAGGACCTGTTCAGCGACACTATAAACTCCGGCATGTCCCACATGTTTGCGGGACGTTCTGTCGCCTGTGTAGACAGGAAAGGGACAGGAAAATATGGCTTTCTTCTGGCAACTTACAGCAGGCGTGAGTAGAGGGCACGGCAGCCTAGAATGTGTTCAAAATTGCATCCCTGGGTCCAACCAGGATCTGCTGATCATACATTCGAACCTCCGATTCGTTCTGATTTTGATCTTTGGTTCGTTAACACCATATCCATGCTCGTGGGTTTCACCAAAATGGTAGATATGTGTTTCACTTAAGTGTCTGCGGGCTGTGTTATTTTTGGCTTTATACCTACATTATGCATACGTGCCTTGAAATGCTAAAATAACGTTCGGCTTTCCTTCTCACAGTGGGTGTGGGAGAGTTCGCCCTGATGGAGATGAACGAGTCAAGCCCTAATAACGACGTCATTTCTGGCCGCGTGGTCATCTGCAACGTGGGCACTGAGGCGGGGATAAACATCAGCACTGGTCTGTACTCACATATGAGTTTGTTATATTGTTTCCAGAATATGTATCCATCCTATTTATACTGGGTAGAAAGGGTGTCTATAATTGTATTTCTACTGGTATAGACTGGGTGTCTATAATTCTATCTATATCAGTGAACAACATCTTCCAGCGATCTCTGTCAAATAGGCAAGGCTTAATCCAAACTCTGTGAACTGTTGCCCGATGAATTGATGAAAAATTTTACGACGATCTCTTATTGTTTGACTTTTACTCTTTCTTTACCACCTTCTTGTCATTCGCCATTCGAAAGTCTTTCAATTGTGTAGGTTGAATAACGAATGACGAAAAATATCGCCATTCGAATGTATTTTAATGTTGTAAGTTGAATAACGAATGATGAAAAAAATCGCTATTCGCACGTATATTTATGTTGTAAGTTGATGACGAAAAAAATCGTCAGTCGTCATTCGCCCATCTTCCTGAGTTAACTGACCTTATAAGTCCAGTTTCCACTCTTGCCGAATTAGGCTGGAATTACTCGGCTCGGTCGTAGCGCCACCAGTGGCGATTACGAGCTACGTCCCTTCTATGTCCCTCCTATTGCATCTCTATATCATACTTGCATTTGCTTCACACGAAATGGCCGATAATCAAGACCTTTATTGTAATAAAACGGGTCTAACCTCGCGAAGTGCATCAAATCACTTGAGCATCTTCGTTAAAACATGAAAAGAGTTTGAAAATATCTGTCAACGCCCAGTTGACGGTACACATGTTCTGCAAATCCTGATATCGACCGAAATCTACACGGCAGTCGTCATGTCGTTATTCCATTCAAAATATAACTCCAAAGTTGATGCCTAGTTCGGCAAGGGTGAAAACTTGACTGTTACAGTCAGTTAACTCCCTTGCTTCGGGAAGATGTCTTTCGCCATTCGAATGTATTTTATTGTTGTAAGTTGAATGACGAATAACCGGCTAACTTCTGGTTGCCTTCATCTTCCCGAGGCAAGGGAGTTAATTGACTATAGAAGTCCAGTTTCCATCCTTGCCGAACTAGGCTGGTATTCTGGAGTTACATTTTGGCTGGACTAACGAGTCTATGCGTAGTCAAAAACGCGCTACGAAATCGAAATCCGGTTCGTAAACTGTCATGTAGATTTCGGTCGATTGCAGGATTTGCAAAGCATGTGCACCGCGAACTCGTTGTCAACAGATATTTTCTAAATCTTTTCATGTTTTTAATCAATTTGCTCACGTGATTTGATGGACTTCGCGTTGTAAGACCCGTTTTATCACAATATAAATCTTGATTATCGATCAGATCGTCTTAACTGGGCGCCGCCGTTTTGTTTGAAGCAAATGCAGATTATACGAGACGTGGAATCTGATTGGTCCAGAGGAGAGACATAGAAGGGACATAACTCGTAATAGCCACATGTGGCGCCCCGATCGAGCCCAGGAATTCCAGCCTAGTTCGGCAAGGGGGGAAAACTTGACTTTATTAGTCAGTTAACTCTCTTGCCTCGGGATGATGGGTTGCCTTACGTTCAGCACAGCTGACTTGGAATGGCTGGTGAGTGGATATAAACTGATCTCTTCAGATCCTCAATTTTGTAGGAGCATTAGGAGCATAAGAGGTCAATGTATATCTGCTCTCATACCATTGTATGTTGGCGAATGATAACGAATGTGGTTGATTTCATTCTATTCGTCTGCAACTGAATGTTATGATTTTGTTTGTTAACTGATAGACCTCTGGCCTCATTATAAATATCATCAACTTATTTAAGCCTGGTAGGTAGGACAATATAATAATGTATAATACAAGACAATGGGTACTGTTGACAGGTGGGCAGGGTATTGCAGTTGGTCCGATCCTTGGCGATGATGGTCTGTCCGACATCTTCTTTGTTAATGAGGGCAACTCCGGGGTCAAGAACCGAGGGGACAATGCACTCTTTAAGAACAGAGGGGATGGGACCTACGAGGACGTGGCCAGGATTACAGGTGAGTGAGTGAGTGAGTGAGTATGGTTTTATGCCGCTTTTAGCAATATTCCAGCAATATCACGGCGGGGGACACCAGAAATGGGCTTCACACATTGTACCCATGTCGGGAATCGAACCCGGGTCTTCGGCGTGAAGAGCGAACGCTTTAACCACCAGGCTACCCGACCGCCCTGGATTACAGGTGATGTGCTGAATAATGAGATGCATTTACTGGGTTCTGGATTCGGAGGTCTATATTGTGTGTTTGTCTTTCGTTATCAACGAACCTCTTCAGATCAGTTGGCCAACCAAAACACACCACGGTCAGCCATTGTGACCATTCGGACCCCAGTTTGGCCGCACATATGTATAAGGTCCATTATACTTGTATGGCCTAACTGAACATTTATAATATTCTTGCCATCAGGTGTTACTGATCGTGACGAAAATGGCCGCGGTGTTACACTTGCGGATTTCAACAATGACGGCCTGGTAGATATCGTGTATGGAAACTGGGTAGGGCCACACAGGCTTTATCTGCAGCGGAGGAACGGCAGTGATGTGCGGTTTGAGGTAGGGATAAATCATAGCATTACAGAAAGAAATTAAAATTTAAAAAAAAGATCATTCCCCCTATTCACGTTTTTTAGTTTACGGACCAAGGGGTTTAAAGCAATGGCTATGTACTTCACCCATTTTACTATCTCTATTTTTTGGTCTCAGTAAGAGGAGCAGTATTTTACTACGATTTGATACAAGTGACAGATGTCTACGACACTGTCTTCCCTGCAGTTAGCTGACACGTCATGAAACTAGTATCTCAAAAACTGTTACCACGGTCTCACTCAGTAGGTCTTCACCAACCCACGCTTGCCGTAAAAGGCGACTATGCTTGAGGTAAGAGGCGACTAACGTGATCGGGTGACTCGCTGACTTGGTAGATGCATGTCATCGTATCCCCATTGCGTGGATCGATGCTCATTATATCAATTACTTGATTGTCTGGTCCAGACTCGATTATTTACAGTCCCCCGTCAAATAGCTGGAATATTGCTGAGTGCGGCGTTGAACAAAAAACAAACAAACACTCATTCATGCATGCCAAGACATTGTCTATCACGTTAAACGGAGTTTTCATGAAAATGAAATATTTTCAAGAATATCTATATACATTATATTTATTGAAGTAAATTGAACCCTGCTCTTCTCTGTATCGATTCTGTACGGTTGATGGAGAATTCCCAACAGTGACGGACAAAGCATCAGCAACAGCTGTATTTCCGTGTTTCCAGAACGCAGCAAGTAGGGAGTTCGCGAGGCCATCCCCAATCAGAACCCTCATAGCTGCCGACTTTGACAACGACGGCATTCTGGAATTGTTTCTCAACAACATCTACTACCAGTTTGCCATGACCCCCAACTTGCTGTACAAGGTCACACCTAACGGGGACGGTGTGGACATTGAAAATATTGACGTTGGTGACGCCCTAGAACTCAATGGGAGAGGCACAGGTGGGTGTAGTGAATGATAGGAAAGCGCTGATACTTTGTGTTAAATGGGATTTGCTGCATTTGTGATGATAGAACTGCCAGTCGCTATGCTGCTATCATTATAGGATTCGAAAGGGAAATACTCTGATAGAAGTGGAAGTGTGACTGTGTATATTAACTCCCGGGCAAAAGAAAGTATACTCCCATATTTGATGATGGCTAAAACTGAAACAGACAAGAAATGGTTATTCGATGGTGATGTATTTGATATGGGTATCATAGTTGTGTTGTGGACCTTAAGTTTGGAGCGTTTCGGCGACTGTTTTCAGCCTAGTTACGTTTTGATAACGTTTTTAATGTTTTGGTCAAATCCAATTTTCAAGGGTATACTTATATTTGCCAGGCAGTTTGTTGTTTGTGTTTAGGCGTTGTGGTATACTGTAAAGAATTGAATTCGAAAATTGGTTTGAATGCTAGTTTTAAACCTGCGTCACGTTTTGCTTCACTCCCATATTTGTTTCTTTAAAGGCGACACGTGGTTACACAGTGATAGTACTACAAAGAGATGTTTAACCTTACTATCTATTATATTTTGTTAGCTTTAGTGCGTATGTTGGACATGCTTCCATACTTCTGTTTGAACATTTTACACTTAAGGGAACTTGATTTGGCAACCTTTTGCATGTGGTATTCAACCAACCAGCCTTCCTGTTACACCTTGACCGACCCGTGAAGACTCGGGTTGGAATTGTTTTTCAGCAACCAATGCTTGTCGTAAGAGGCGATTACGGGATCGGGTGGTCAGGCTCGTTGACTTGGTTGATGCATGTCATCGTATCCCAATTGTGTGGATCGATGCTCATGATATCAATCACAAGATTGTCTGGTCCAGACTCGATTATTTACAGACCGCCGTCATGTATCCGGAATATTGCTAAATGTGTCTTTAAACAATAAACAAACCCCTTGACCACTGCGCATCTTATAGCGATACGCCTTAGTAACCGTTGTGCTTCTGCAGGTGCATCGGTCACTGACCTTGACGGCGACGGTCGTCTCGAGCTGCTCGTGTCGCACGGAGAAAGCACCGAACAGCCTCTAGAACTTTACCACGTGCATCCCGGGGAGGGAAACCGGTGGATCCGGATCATGCCGCTCACCAGAGTAGGGGCACCTGCACGAGGTGCTAAGGTCACCGTCACGCTGACAGACAGTACACGTCAGAGCAGAGTCATTGACGGGGGGTCAGGTTATCTGTGTCAAATGGAACCTGTCGCCCATTTTGGCCTTGGTCAGTCGTATCCAGCAGAGGTCAGCATTCAGTGGCCCGACGGCAATGTGGTTACCAAGGCGATGGGAAGGACGACTGTCAACAGTTTCCACAGGATAGGATATTCGGGATTCCTTGAAACAGTTCCAAGACCAGATCCCGGGTCACAGGGAGGAGATACTGTCAGCGTGGGAACAAGAGGTGAGAACCCCCTTTCATTGTTGGTGTCAACACTCTTTGGTTAAGGGTATGTGATGGAGTTTCTCAGCGTTCTTTGTGAAGTGAGGTTTTCCTGTGCATCCAAGGCGTGGAAATGAATTATCTGGGTAAGGCAAGTTTGTCAAGTTTATGGAAAAAATGAATTAAAATAAAATGAGAAACTAATGATAAAGGCCGGTTTGTATAATTATCAGAACTTATTCGATGTTGTCCCTGATAATCTATGCTTGTCGTACGATGTGACTTAATGGTGGTCGGGCTTGGTGACTGTGGGGTTGCGTGTCATCGTAGCTTTGCGGTGATCGGCGCTCGTAATATCAATCACTGGATTGTCTGATCCAGACTGAATTATTTAAATGCCATCATCATATAGTTAGAACATTGCTGAGTGCTGCCTTAAACAACAACCAAACAAATAACGTTGGCGTCACAAAAACAACTGTTCACCATTTGGAAATTGAACGACTTACATTTTAACCAGTTTGAAAGATGAAGAACGTTTGAGGGTAACAAGTATTAAGTACATTACATGCGCCAGTTTTTCTTGAAACATGTATCTTTCATAATTATCTATTTGCATGCGTACATATTTAGATCCATAGAGTTCCTTCATTCGTTCAAGGAGAGATGACGTTTCTTTTTCAGAGAATGCAGGTATTCTTTCATTCTTGGTATTCCTGGTACCCTCCTACCATCTCCGGTGACGTCCGATGTCTGGTGAAGCTGTACTGACCACTGCCATCTCTCACCCAGGATGCCTCCAGTTGACGTGTCGGCTCCATTGTATAACACCAAGCCATGATCACACCATTGCCACTTCATCGACATCATGTTTGAGATACAATTGTGTTTTTGTCACCTCTTTCGTTTTCTTGTTCTCTTCAAGGAGAACCTTGAACAAAGAGTGAATACAACCCACCTCAACTCTTTGTCACGCTGCACAGCTGTATGCGGCTCGGTTTGTGGGTCGGGTGAAATGGGGTTTAACTCAACATTATTGCACTTATATAGCGACGTGCGTGTACTAGTCCGGACTAATGCCTGTTTTACAGTGCAAGCCCACTGAGATATCATGCCGCAGTTTAACTTGAATACCCCACTCAGACACAGTGTACCGACTCCGAGCCGACCAGTCCTTGTTTTAGCCTCTTAATGACCAGCGTCAGGCAGAAAGTACCATTTTAACGTCTTTTGGTATGACGCGGCCTGGAATCGAACCCCCCGACCTGCTCTCTCCGGGCGGACGCTCTATGGGTTGACGTTCTTCAACAATCAGTTGTTATTCATAATTAATATACTTTTAGTTTTTCCCAATGACTTCCTGCACTCAAGACAGAACCATCTTCTATTTTCCAGTTTATTATATTGTATATGTTCCTTCTGTTACGATACATACTCTCGACCCAATTGCCGACATGGCATCCTTTCAAAATGGCGGCGCCATATCAGTAACGTACATATGATACAGAATCTCACTCGATCGTGACTGCAGTTTGATTGAGCGGCTCTTTTAACCACCGTGTCATTCGAATTACGAAGCAAATGTGGCGAACGGGTCCAGGGTATTTACCAGGATGGAGATACTCTGGGCAATGGAGGATAGCTACTTGATGTCATCGTATCCCAATTGCGTGGATCGATGCTTATGATGTCAATCACTGGATTATCTGGTCCAGACCTGATTATTTACAGACCGCCGTCATATGGCTGGAATATTGCTGAGTGCGGCCTTAAACAACAAACAAACTTGATGTACTTGATCATGTACTCGCCTTGCAGCCACATACTATCTATCTACATATCTTAGTGGGGGCGAGAGGTTCCACTTGGGACATTTGTAACTTCAATGAGGGTGAGGGGTGCGGGTTGGTGTCCCACCCATATACCTACCCAATCAATCACAAACAGTACATGGAAACCATTATTAATAATTTTACATTAACAACCAAATGAACATGTTGTCATGGTTGGAAATGCGCATACAAAATATAATCGGATGTGAAAAAAGTGTGTGTATGGACAGAACCAGAACCCCATCTGGTGCGTGTATAATATTGTAAATTATATTAGTTTTTATCTTGTAAATAAATATACGTTAATACATATGCTCGTCATTAATGTCTGGTAGGGCACTGGTCTTCAACAACCAATGCTTGTCGTAAGAGGCGACTAACGGGGTCAGGCTCGCTGACTTGGTTGATGCATGACATCGTATCCAAAGTGCGTAGATCGATGCTCATGATGTCAATCAGTGCATTGTCTGGCCCAGATTCGATTATTTACAGGCCGCTGTCATATAGCTGGAATATTGAGGCATTAAACAACAAACAAACATGGATGAGGTGGTCAGGCTGGGGACTTGGTTCACTGCGTGTCATCGTACCCAAGCTGTACCATCGCTTGCTATAGTCCGCAGTAATGGCAGAACAAAACAGATTCTAATCACGTGTGTAGTTTATTGAATTACCGTTATATCATTGTTTTAACTATAGAGCTTATAGCCAGCCTCTAGAGTGGCACATACAATCAGGGCATAAAACGTCGTTATGGGGGCTTCCACATACACAATATACACATGACACATGATTTAAACTGCCACTCAAATAGCCCCGGGCCCCGTTCGGCAAAGCGACCGTAGTGCCAAGACGATCGTAACTCCAATGCTTTAACATTGACTTACGAATGTCGCAACGCTACGATCGCCTGGTGGAAACTGGGCCGAGAACTGTCGCTTGATGCGTTGTTATTCAGTGGTATTATCAAAGGCGTGGTTTGTATACCCCTGGAAATTAGTTAAGCACAGCCCTTTCTTTTCATATATCACGAACTTCTATGTATCTTTTGGGAATATCTACATATGACATTTGTATCATGTTGATACATGTTCACGATACCACCGACGCCTGCTGAAGAATTAGTACAAGAAAAATGTCAATCTCATTAAAATCAGATCTTAGTTCTCGCTTCCGCTAAACAAAGATCTGAAGACATCCCATTACGGGTCACGTCAAACCGACCTTGCGCAAACTTTGACTGACCAATGGAATGACTGACAAGAAGTCGACATAAGCCAATCAGAAGGCAGCTTTCTCGTGCTTTACGGCACTAATTTCAAATTGGCGACTACGCCTCGAAACATATTTTGACAAATTCTCGATTAAGAAAATTAAAACTGATAAGAAGAACATTCTGGAATGGCTTATATATGGCCTAGATTGTAAAACCCGTAACTGTCGTTCGGAATACCCCGTGTTAAATATTTCGTGGTTGCATGATTAGAAAACTCATTCCGACTGTCACTTTCATGATCTGGTAATCTGAACAAAAGAACATTCTCGAATGGCTAATATATGGTCTAGATTGTATAGATTCAGTCGTTAAGCCCGTAACTATCGTTCGGAATACCCCGTTTTAAAGTTTTCGAGGCTGCATGATGAGAAATCACATCCCGACTGTCACTTTCATGATCTGGTAAGCGACGCTCTGATTGGTCGGATGAAAGGTCGTTCTGACGTGACCCCAAATGGGATGTCCTCAGATCTTTGTTTAGCGGTAGCGAGATCTAAGATCTGATTTCAATGAGATTGGAAAAATGTCGGCATAAAAGTTTGTACCTGAACACTATATGTTCCTCCAGCTGAACGCATTTGATCATATCGAAAAGCAGCGGATACATCTAAATGCGTAGACAAATTAGATAAGTTCTTAAAGAATCGATTTCCGTTTCAGTATTTTAAACAAGTGTGTGACTTTATCAACAATAAACAGAAATGCAGGATGGGCTTTTGAAATTAATATTTTTTATATTCAAATGTATAGTAAGGGTGCTTAACCTTTTTCCAGTTGTATACACGTGTAAACAGCGACCATATACACAACTATTTAATATAAACATTGGGATCTATGAACACTGTAATCCTGTGCACCGTTTCACTAAGCGACCCCAGTGCTACGAGTATCCAATTCCTATACTGTACCATAGATTTATGACGGTCGTAGCGGTACGGTCGCTCTGAGGAACAGAGCCTGCAGTTGCTGTACGATAGCTAGGCTTGTTGCTCCAGGCACCCAAAGTGCAGTAAAATCCGAAGGAATCCAAGGTCTAAGACTAGTGTAAGCACCTCGTTAAGTATATGAGCAAGAGTTGGTTGGAAAAGCGGGGATATATTTGTGGGATATACTGTATTCGCAGCAAGTCCATCATATGTAATGGGATGCTGCCGATAACACATTCTTTCCCAAACCACGATACATAACGTGCGGAACTTACTGTTTCAGGTGAAAACAGCCTCATATGTTTCAACAATGTTTTGATATATATACTAGTACATACATAACATGATAAAATATATGTTTACAAGTTAACACTGCTCGTAACAACATTACAGACATAAAACAACAAAACAGCAACAAATAGCTGCAATTACTGTAACAAGGTGGGACTCGAACCCAGATCATCTGCGTGTCTGTCGGACACACTACCCATGGAGCCACCTAGATGCCACGGACAACCACGGACAACCACACAGTAACGGTCACTGCGATCTGGGTATCAACGTGGCTGTATACACATGGCGTAAGCTAAATGCATTTCAATAAATATATGGTTCTGACTGTTCACGCTGATTTGCAGCAGATCTTCAGTTGGTCAGGAAAATAGATCATGTTCAATCGCCATAACTTCCAGCCCCCGAACAGCGTCTGTAGAAGCCAGAAGACGAAGGAGAACCAACTGCCGACCTGGAACAGGGCGATGACGTATTAAATTACACACACGCACAGACACACGCATACGCAAACACACACGCACGGACACACACGCAATATCAAGTGGTAGTCGTGGAGTATGTGCAAGAGCAATGAACCAATAAACCTCTATCACAATATATTTCGTGGCTGTGGTGAAAACGGGTGATAGCAAACGTTTGGACACCGGGTATCCGTGGTTGATACCCGGAATACCATAATTGTTAGCGTCGTGTGCATTGCGCAAGGTTATGTTGGTCTGTATTTATCATGAAAAGAACCAAATCATTATCAGATGTTAGATATCCGTGAAGATCAGGGTTAGAATAGGTCTTCGGCAACCCATGCTTGGGGTAAAAGGCGACTGTGCTTGTCGTAATATACTGAACCAAATTAAAAACTTCACAATCCTAAAATTTTAACATTTTGACCAGTTATCATTGTGGGCCCTTATTGTGTATTTAAACAGTAATGGCCACGTATTGTCTTCAGATAACACTCGTTTTTGTGCAGGTGAATCGATCAAAATCATGTGCACAGCACTATAGTGGCAAAAGTGTTTTTTCACGTGCAACTGGTCACGTGGCCATAATACCGCACGTGTTTTCAGCCATACTTGTTAGCAGTCATTAACCAAAAAAAAAAAACACAAGAAAACAAAAGTCTTTTCGGCCATTTGTCATGCCACGCCTTTCAAATGTGCAACGTGAACGTGCCATCGGCATGTTGCAGACGGGAACGTCCGTAGCTGAAGTCGAAAGGACGATGGGTTGTAGTCGACGGACTGTTTATGATTTACAGACGCGTCTACAGCAAACGGGTACCACCGCTGATCGCCCTCGGCCAGGTCGACCACGTGTGACGGCACATGCAGAGGATCGTCAGATTGTCTTACGTCACCTCCGTAACCGATTTTTGACGGCTACATCAACCAGAAATGAACTGTTTAGGGGTAGACTGAGTGCGCAAACTGTTCGAAACCGTCTGAGAACTGTTTACCTTCAAGCACGACAACCATACTGCGGGCCGATTCTGACTCAATTACACAGACGTCAACGTCAATTGTGGGCACAGTGACACTTACGATGGACTCAGAGGAATTGGAATCAAGTCGTCTTCAGTGATGAATCCCGGTATAATCTTCGATTTGCTGATGGTAGAGCGAGGGTGTGGAGGCGCCGTCATGAACGTTACGCCCAGTGTTGTGTACAGGAGGTTGACAGATTTCGAGGCGGAAGTGTCATGGTGTGGGGTGCTTTCTGTGGCAATGCACGTTCAAGGCTTCTTGTCATCCGTGGCAACCTCAACGCTGCTGCTTACCGCGACCAGGTACTGACACCAGAACTTCTGCCTTTTATGGCAGCACATGGACCCGGTTTGATCTTCCAACACGACAATGCCAGACCCCACACAGCAATTTTGACAAGGAATTTCCATCAGAATGCGGGAATCAACGTCATGGACTGGCCGTCAAGGTCTCCCGACCTCAATCCCATCGAACACGTCTGGGATGCTCTTGGCAGAAATCTGCGCACTCTCCACAACCAACCACAGAATTTGGCGTCGTCTTCCCAATCATGTGTTCACAAGCATCACAAGGTCAATGCGGAGGGGTTGTGTGGCAGTTGTCAACGCACATGGTGGCAATACACGGTACTGAACTTGTGTGCCATCAGATTCTCGTGCTTGGGACTTATGATTTAAACTGTTGATGTTATTACCAAATACCTGAGGTGCTTGGAACAAATTATGGTTACCACCGTTAATTAAAATCCTTCTTTGGACATTACTGATTAAAAATTACCTTCTCTGATACATTTGTCCGTTGTATATCATATATGGGATTACTTTTAAAAATGTGAACTTTTTAATTTGACTCAGTATATATCACTGGTGCGGCACCGTGAAAATTCGAGTTGGAATTGGTCTTCGGCAACCCATGCATGTTGTAAGAGGCGACGAACGGGATCGGGTGATCAGGCTCGCTGACTTGGTTTATGCATGTCATCGTATCTCAACTGCGTTGATCGTTGCTCATGATGGCAATCACTGGTCCTGACTCGATTATTTACAGACCGCCGTCATATAGCTGGAATATTGCTGAGTGCTGCGTTAAACAACAAACAAACAAAAACAACAACAGATGTTGGATGCTATGAGGACCTGATCCGTTGGCGCATTAATCCACTTGCTACTAGGTAAATGTAATCAGTATTGTAGGAGAGCTCTGAACCCTGGCTTGCGAATACACACGACAGTGGGATTGAAGAATAACGTACGTAGATAACATCTGAATGTTGGGAGGAATATTGCCTCTAAATACTTTTTTATCATGTTCTTTTTCGCGTCGAGTTTTGCGAAAAACAAAAAGGAAGAAGATGTGTGTATACTTACTGTTGCTATACTCAAACACACGTGGAAGTTGCTGCCATCATATCCTCGCCATGTTTGAAATGACTGAGCGTCGGAACAGCTGCACGAGAAACAATGCCAATGATGATAATAAACAACTGAGTACATAACAGTATCAACATCATCATCAACATCATCAATCACAAGTTACTTTTTCGTCATACCTTATATGTGGAAATGAGTAAAAAGTTTTTAGTATGTCAAAGCAAACCAACTTAATTGGGGAGGAAAGTCTGAAGTGATGCATGTGTTTGATCACCATTTTTGTGAGACCCATGATTTTGGTGCTGTCATCGTATCCTAATTGTGTAGATCGATGCTTATGATGTCAAACACTTGATTGTCTGGACCAATTATTTACATACCGCCGTCATATGGGTGACATATTGCTGGGTGTGGCGTTAAACAACAAAGAAACAAACAAACATTGATACACTGACTATAGCTTGTAGCTCACCTGGCTAAGTGTATCCCGTGGTCATTCGCCGTCATCAGCTGCTGACACACGTGGCTGAATCCCGCGCTGATGGTGCAGGCCGAGACTAGCACCAGCACCAAGACGGCCACCTCGCTGGCACAGTGGACCAGGAACCACAGCCGGGCGATGTCCACCCTGGACAGAACATGACCATCACAACAAGCACAGCACTTTTAAAGGGGGAAACGGCAAAGGGTTCGACTTACATTTTGACCACAAAGGGTAGGAAAACTACAGCATCACCATGGCATCACCATTTTGAGAAGTTGTTCGTTGTGCACACACCAAATAGAATGGTACACAGCTTAGCCATATTGTCCATAAAGTACCCAAGTTATATTAGCCCACCCCCAAACACATAAACACACACATTAACACATAAAATTAACCTTTTAAAGACTATCCCTGATTTTTTATTAATGTTAATTGCACTGTCCAGGTTACGACCCCCCCCCCCCCCCCCCCCCCCCCCCCCAAGTTGTGTGCATTCTATAACCCTACCCTGGAGTCTGTCATATTCTTAATCACCCTGCCCTATTATGTTGTCATGTGATGTTACACTCGCATGAATATCGTTTGAAGCGCCAATACAATCTACTATTAACGCGCACACATTCGCTGTGTTATGAGTATTTAAATTGTGGCGTGTGTTCCCACCAACCTGTTCCTAACTTAGTCATTTCCTAAACATGAGTTGATTTTTGTGTTTGATATGGAATAATGTTCACGTTCAACGCCTCAAGTCATGCAATGTTTGACACAAAACACCATATTTTTCACATCCAGTATGTCCGGAGAAACTTTTGAAAATTTCTTTTAGAACTGACGAAATTTTCTTAACAGATTTTTCGGGAACAGTTTATTTTAAAAAATCGCACGCCCCTCCCCTGTAAAAGAAATGGTCGGTCTCTAAACAACGAATGACACCAAGGATATGTGAATTCCCAACATAAATAATTGAAACGTACAACTCGTTTACTTTGAAAGCAGTCTGTATGGTGCAGACGATCTGGCCTGGCTGTGTTAGTGTATCATCGTACCCCGACAGCGTGGATCGACAGTAATATTAACGTCGGTCACTATGACGTTAACGTCACCCCCTTCACGTAACGACCACTTACTCTTGGTTTTTCTTCTGTTTAAAATACAAGTACACGTATCCCCCGGCTGCCACGCTGGCGTAGATGAGGGAGAAGGCTACAGCGATGATAATGTTGTAGTCACAGACGGAGGCGTCAGACGGGAAGTGAACTCTAAAATACCGGAACTTTGGGTTGATGGTGACATTGTAGGTGACGTCTGCGTACAGAAGACATCTATGACCAAAATTGATCTGAAAAAGAAGACATTGACTTGAAATAACATTATTATGTATCAAAATTCTTCAACTTCACAATACATGTACATACATTTCTTCCGTAACCGGTTACCCTAAACACAAGAATAAATATATTTGTATGACTTTCATGTCCACTTAGGAGAGAGTTTTGTTTTACGCCGCTTTGAATATTATTTTAGTTACGTCACGGTGTGTAAGCTTAAAGGACTGATTGATTGTTGTTTAACGACCAACGCTGCAATATTCTCGGCGGTCTGTAAATAATCGAGTCTGGATTAGGAAATCCAGTGATCGACATCATGAACATCGATCCATACATTTGGGATACAGTGACATGAAGTCATCGAATATGACCACCCGTTCCCCACTGTCCACAAATTTAGTTTTCAAAGGTTTTCTAAAGAATTATCTGATAAAATGCATGATGTGAAATTCTGATGGAACGTTTACATATAAACATGTAGACTAAGAATAAGACATGATAATGCACCTCACTGTTCACGGCGTAAGTACTCTTCAAGATAACATATATCTGTAAGTATTTGCGTAACCCCCGCCACCGTCGTGTTAGCATCACTATAGATCAGAACCGTATTTGCTGAGCTGTCACTTGAGATGTTGATGGTATTTGCTTGTCAATGTCAAGTGAATCTTCACCCAGCCGTTGTATATTTCAACTGTCAATCGTCTACAGAGAAAACGGACATTTTACAATAAAACATAAAGTGTTTTTGCATTTTGTCTTTTCAGGGAGGGTTGTGAAAAATGTACATTAACATGGGGAGGGTCATCCGAAAATATGACAATCATTAATGGAGGGTAATTATTTTCAGTACATCAGTACACCTTGCCAGGTTCATGGATGCATCACGTCGGTACAGACAAACCAGTAGTTGATAAGGCTGGGTTCGATGCTACAGAATTAAAAACGGTAAGACACTCTATCAACTGTTCTTTCTGAACAAGTAAACACCATCTGTATTTTCTGTGATTTTAGGACAAACGTGGAGGCTTAAATGAGAAACCTCGTCCGCCATGAATCTCCGATGATTTGGAAATGATTGAGATCTCAAACGCAAACGTCATTTCATTTCAGTCGATCACCACCTGCATGACGTGTGGTTAGGACGGAATGGTGTTGCTACAATCGTCACCACTCGGTCCTTTCAGTAGCCTACAAGAAGACTCGCTCCCCTATCGATGAATGCGATGAACAATCAGAATGCGCCTATGTCTTCGGTCAAAGAATCCCTTATGAATAATTATTTATTTTACATGTCTTGCATTTAAAAATATGCCAAGAATAGTTAAGTGTGTTCAATCATACTGTATAATACCATAAGTCCCGATGTGTTTAAATAGCATCTGGAATATATATGATATATTGGGGAAATATACGTGAATCATTACGCAACGAGTTGACAATTCTTTTAGCTATGCCCGTTTGCGCTTAGACGGAATCCAGTCGTGAAAATGGCCACGAGAGGGGCACGAGTCGCTATTCGGCTTGTCCCGGATAACACGAGTTGATCACGAATGGTGTGGATAGTGAAGGGGTAACTCTAATAGACAACCAAGAGATATGATTGTTACATCGGTAGAGTGCCTGACAAGAATATCTGGGTGAATCAGGAGAATGATAAACATTCTGGGTTTTTTTTACCGTAGATGTATTAAATGTAGATTTATTCAGCTGTTGTAACAAGAGACACGTTTTTGTGATTTAAATCAGCCATCACGGAATGGGGACACGGTCGACAATCTGGCAAGGACATCTGCAGAACAAGCGAACTTCTTCCTCAGCCTACCTGTCCCCGGAACCAATGCAACCAATGCATACACGCATGAGAATGGATAACGCAGCAGATTTGATTGACTATGCGGGAAAATAAAACATGTACCTTAATAACTATCGCTTCCAATGTAAGTTGGTGACATTTACATAACACTGATAGACGTAACTTTCAATTTCGTTTGCATTAACATAACAGTGATAGCTGTCACTTCATTGTCAATTGCTGTTATTACCATAACAATGACAGAATTTCAATTCGGTTGCTGTCATGGACGGAGCTTATATGGCAGTCATATTCAGTGACATATGCATGTGGTGTAACGTGTATTTCAGATGGAAAACGCGATATTACAATAAGGAAAATCTTACTTCACTAACTCCATCTTCCCAAGCCTGTATCAAAGCTGTGGAACAAGACTTTGATAAAAAGGTGTCGGGCCGGGAAGTCGAAAATCTATTTACCAGTAGTACCGGAAAGGCGAATGGAGGGGTAAGGGACTGGGGACCGGGAAGGTGAATGAAAATATCAGTGATGTGTACCCTCGTTATGTATACAACGGACACTTATACATTGAGGACACTGGGGTGTTGTGAGACGGAAAAGTGAAGAAAGACATAAAAAAAATTGAACTCAGAGAATGTGATTACTAACTTCCATTGAACTCGTGAGACGGAAAAATAAAGAAAAAGATAATCTGTCCTCATTTCATTGGTGTTTTCTTTGTAATTAACAAGTACCGGGAAGGCGATCATCTGCCATAATAAGAATTTTTGTGATGACCGGGAAGGCGAACGTAATTTCTAACTCTGAGGGATTGATTTTCGCCTTCCCGGCCCAGAACCGATAAAAAGGCTAGTGGACGCTCTCGCCTCGGGAAGATGCACTGACTGTAAAGAAATGTTGTTAGTGATTCAATTTAAGAATTGCTGACTGACCAATTTTATTCTAACCTCATTACCCACAATGCTGTTGGGTAAGGTTGCCATATTGCTGACTTGCAAAAAAATCATATCACCAACTCGAAGCTAATGCCTACTTCAACTATATTGTTGATCACCTGTACCACGTGTCATATATGTATGTTTACATACACTTGCGTTGATTGACAGACACTTGTCGTGTAGACACAATGCCACTGTGTATACATACCCCGTCATAACGGCCCTATAGGTTCTATTTCAGCGGTCACTGCCATGGGATATAGGTCACTCAGGCACACACCTTCACTCTCACTCATGTTTGATTTATACCACAGACTACAAACACGTGTAGGTATATACTACTCAAAAGGAGTTAGAGAACACCCGGTATGACAAGGCATGCACGATTAACTAAAGTAATATGAAAGAATCGGGTGTTCGTTAACTTTTTTGACTAGTATATGTACAGCCGTGCGGAAGGGCTATAGTAAAATAAAGGTTCCAGGCGTTGTTAGCGGGTCACAAAAATGTTATGCTATGCTATTTCAGTAAAGTAAGATTATTTTCATCACTGTTACCATACATGTATTTTAAGTTTAAGACGTTGTAACCTTATACTCTGGGAATTGATTATTCGTCATCGGAGCTGTCAATCTGTTAAATGAGTCAAATTACGGATAAATCGAAATACATCAAATGGTTGTCGGAATTCGAATTTAAGAGATTCCACTGTAAATGTAGTTGATTTTATTGGATGTGCTACTCGCAATTTATACTATGATTTTAATAATGGCCACTCTTTATTTGACGTAAGTGTATGTTTACACAACACATCGAAATTCATTTTGATTTCGATTAAGACAAAACGTCGCGTTTATAGTTTACTGTTGTGTTGTGTTTTCTGCTTCATAGAATTTTGTCCCACGTTGGACATCTTGCGTAATGTAATGTGTATTCATGTTTTTTTTAGACGGGGGTATCCCTCTGAGTAAATACGAGTCACGTGGTTGTTTACTGGGTCTATTTTTACTGTCAATCAATTCAGGGATGAGTTGGCGTGTAAGAAACCACTTGTCATCTCGTTGAGTAACACTACAAATTACGATGTTTGGCGCTGAACTAGAATGGGACCCTTCTTCTGAGGTGACGTGTGAGGGGATATTTTAAGTACTGGAAACAAAACAGTAAAAGAAAAACGCCGACCCTTGGACGAGTGACGTTTCTCGGTTCCCGACTCTCTCTCTAAACATTACTGTTGTGGCTTTCTGTTTGTATTCAGTTGTCCATTATTATATGTTGTCACTATCCTATTCAATCCTTTTCATGTCGTTATTTTTAAGAATACAGGAACCTACCTTTTTAACGAACACGCTTATAACGAACTGATGGATATAACGAACTTATGCGTTGTCCAGATCATTTGCTGTATATATGCATATAACAAACTACGGTTATAACTAACTAAAATTAGTGGTCCCTTTTAGTTCGTTATAACCGTAGTTTACTGAAGTTTGTATGACTGTTTTTAAGATGAGGTTTGAAACTCGTAATGTCACCACCTCGACACTTTCATACACTAAGTCAGAGACAAGACTCAACAAGCTATTAAAGTTACGTTAGGTGTACACGTGTTTTACAAAACACATAGCTATGCCTTTGTTCGACAAAAACTATTCGTACAAAGTGCAGGTCAACCCACGTGTATATAAATATAGTTTATGTCATCGCTGTCAATTAATACGCTGTAGCATGTTTCATGACATAGCGTTTCGACCATCGTCCCTCCCCTTCCATGAACATAGACTCACGACCATCATTGAACATAGAATAACGACCATCGTCGCCCCTGCACTTGAACACAGACCGTCGAACAACGTCGCTCTCATACTCGAACACCAACTAATGACCATCGTCGATCCTATACTGAAACACAGACTAACGACCATCGTAACTCCTATACTCGAACACCGAGTAACGACCATCGTCGATCCTATACATGAACACCGACTAACGACCGTCGTCACTCCTATTCTTGAACACAGACTAACGACTATCGTAACTCCTATACTCGAACGCCGAGTAACGACCATCCTATACTCGAACACCGACTAACGACCATCGTCGATCCTATACTTGAACACAGACTAACGACTGTCGTCACTCCTATTCTTGAACACAGACTAACGACTATCGTAACTCCTATACTCGAACACCGAGTAACGACCATCCTATACTCGAACACCGACTAACGACCATCGTCACTCCTACACTCGAACACAGACCGTCGAACAACGTCGCTCTCATACTCGAACACCGACTAATGACCATCGTCACTCCTATACTCGAACACAGACTAACGACCGTCGTCACTCATACACTCGAGCACAGACTAACGACCGTCGTCACTCTTACACTCGAACACAGACTAACGACCATCGTCACTTCTATACTCGAACACAGACTAATGACCATCGTCACTCCTATACTCGAACACAGACTAACGACCGTCGTCACTCCTCTTCTCGAACACAGACTAACGATCGTCGTCACTCCTCTACTCGAACACAGACTAACGACCGTCGTCACTCATACACTCGAGCACAGACTAACGACCGTCGTCACTCATACACTCGAACACAGACTAACGACCGTCGTCACTCATACACTCGAACACAGACTAACGACCGTCGTCACTCATACACTCGAGCACAGACTAACGACCGTCGTCACTCTTACACTCGAACACAGACTAACGACCATCGTCACTTCTATACTCGAATACAGACTAATGACCATCGTCACTCCTATACTCGAACACAGACTAACGACCGTCGTCACTCCTCTACTCGAACACAGACTAACGATCGTCGTCACTCCTATACTCGAACACAGACTAACGACCGTCATCACTCATACACTCGAGCACAGACTAACGACCGTCGTCACTCATACACTCGAACACAGACTAACGACCGTCGTCACTCATACACTCGAGCACAGACTAACGACCGTCGTCACTCATACACTCGAACACAGACTAACGACCGTCGTCACTCCTATACTCGAACACAGACTAACGACCGTCGTCACTCATACACTCGAGCACAGACTAACGACCGTCGTCACTCTTACACTCGAACACAGACTAACGACCGTCGTCACTCATACACTCGAGCACAAACTAACGACCGTCGTCACTCTTATACTCGAACACAGACTAACGCCCGTCGTTACTCCTATACTCGAACACAGACTAACGACCGTCGTCACTCATACACTCGAACACAGACTAACGACCGTCGTCACTCATACACTCGAGCACAGACTAACGACCGTCGTCACTCCTATACTCGAACACAGACTAACGCCCGTCGTCACTCCTATACTCGAACACAGACTAACGACCGTCGTCACTCATACACTCGAACACAGACTAACGACCGTCGTCACTCATACACTCGAGCACAGACTAACGACCGTCGTCACTCCTATACTCGAACACAGACAAACTAACGACCATCGTCTATCCTACCCCCGACACTGACTAACGACCATCGTCACTCAATATAAGTACAGGAGTAACGGCAGTCGTAGATCTGTGTCAAAATAAAGGAGTCACGACAGTCGCCTTGTTGACCGCAACTCAAACTAATAGTCTATCGTCGCATGTTAACACATATACTTTTAAACTATACTTTGTGGAAGGGGTGTGATACAACAAAACAGTGCACTTAATACACACGACTCGGTACGCCTATCGTCAAAAGCCTTCAATACTCCCATCTCATCGCCATCGTTTAAGCCCGAAAACTCCTCAGCACGACATGACAGTCACTGCATCACTAGGAAACACAGTGATGGCGTCTCCTGTCAACACTGAGTGGAGCTTCTGTATATACACGTCAGGTATTTCAGATGGAACAGATAGCTGAATCTACAAACACCAAACAAATTCCCCCATTGTGAAGGTAGCGTGGGGACCAGGGTCGAGTTGAGCGGGTGGCCATTCATGATGATACCACAGGGATTATTTATTAGATGTTGCTAGGAGATAGTTCGATGACGGCCGGGTTGATGAGAAATGTCGGGGAAGAATAGACACGTTACCTGGAGATGGGAGGTGTTTTAGTAAGTGACGACGTGTATCTTTAGTTTATGAGATGCTTGGTCACTGGGGTCACAGTGTCCGCCTCAAAGTCAGAGAGGAATTAAATACATTTTACTTAAAATAAACTTCAGCAGATGAAGGTTGATGATAGGCAGGGGAGAAACTACCACTGTATCAGAAAAGCAATTGATTACAACCCAAAAAAGTTTTTTTTTAAATAAGTATACCTAAATTTACCATCTATTCTGTAAATTATAAACTCTACACAGTAGAACATGATATTTATTGTCTAATTTGAAAATCGGAATATTTAAGCACTTTTAGTGGTAGATGGTTTATCAAGTTGTGAGAGTGATGTCCCTTTGTTATCACGATGCACGTTGTTAAATTAGACCGTAAACGAAGAGCGAAAGGCTATTTTAGATCACCATGACATTATGACAAACTAATAGCCTTTAGTAGTCTACTCTCGCCCTCGTAAAATTGGTTATGCTTGCACTCAAATTCGCCTAGTTGCGCCCCAGATAATTATTTATATTGAGTCTCCCACCAAGAGCAATACAGAGTCCAACCCCAGCAGACCGGAATTTAGAACAATCGTACTCTCCACTTCAACGCGAATTTCTACAAGTAAGTTTTCGTAATTCCTTTCCCAACTAGCACATGATTCGGCAGGTTTCTGAGACTCTCTTCATTTTCAGATACTAGTACTGCAATAATTTAGACTTGCCAAATATTATAGACTTGCAAGGGCTGGATTGGATATATATGATCAGCTGTATTTTCTTCCTGCCTGTGAAACGACCACCGCCATATTTAGCTCATTTGCATAATCCTACATGCGATCATCGTGACCCGTGTACATCTCATTACTTGATTTCAAAAGCTCCCTGTGCAGGGAGATACACACTCGGGCGTGGTGTTTCACTGCGACACAGACAACACATTACGCTCACAGAGGACTTCCCATGACATTTAACCCGTGGGCCTATACATCACATCTGGCATTGTGGGGGTTCTGTGAAATTCCCATAAAGTCGGAGAGGGCCACTAGGAAAGATTCCATTCTTAAAATTTGAAGATTCAATGAACCGTATCGTCCACGTTTCCTCCCCAGGAAAACCGTGTGTGGTCTTCAGTGTAACCGCCAGACAATAAACATGATATATTGACCCGTGAATAAAATCAATCAGCAATGTAAACAGCTGGGCAAAATAAAGTACACACCCATGTTTGATGGTGGCTAAATATGAAAGAAACAAGAAACGGTTATTCGACGGTGATGTATTTGATGGAGTTGCATAGTTGTAAATTGGGCCTTAAGTTTGCTGTGTTTTGGCGGTTGTTTTAGCCTAGTAACGTTTTAATAACGTTCGGAAATGTTTGGTCAAATCCAATTTCAAGTGGATTTTCTTTCTTTCAGTTTAGATTCATCAAAATCGGAGAACGGCGCCTTTGTGGACGCGATGAATGGGCGATCTATGTTTGAGTTTACTGCCTTCGTCATGGAGACCGGAAATGAACCTTCGACCTTCCGGCATCCACCACCCCAACACTAAAACCCTTCTCTACTTCTCTATGTCCTGACCAGCCGAGCACCCTACACAGATACGCGTGTTTATTGTTTACGTATAAGACCGCCTCCGTGGTCTAGTGGTAAAGTGTTCACCCGGAGAGCGGATAGTCCGGGGTTCGATCCTCGGCGGCGTCATACCAAAAGACGGTATTTGTTGTTATCGAGACTGACGCATGTTTCAGTGACAGCGCCCTAACCATACATGTTATATATGTAGTTTACACAATTCAGTGCAAAAAGAATGGTGATATGCGCTCACCTTGCTTGAACCCATTATAATGACCATTAATTGGGAATAATTTTGTAAAGATCCCTTCTTTGTTACATGAATGTGTGTAACACAAGATCAAAGAAACATCTATGGCTGCATCCTTTGGAAAGTGGTACAATATTCTCGACACGGATCATTAACAATCCTGTTCGTCTTACATAAGCCTAGATTGAGTCTCTCGGCTGACCTCAAATCACCCTTTCTGCCAATTTTGTAAATTTTGGCTCCATCCGGTTAACATCTGAAGTCGTTAAAGGGGACACATGTATCATCAGCCTGTCATGTCATTAAATCGATAGATAACATCACACATGAAAGACCCTGTGATGTTTCACGCATGTCCACGCACAGTTGACGAAACAGACCTGTGTGCCGAGGATGGCATGAGTTATACAACACTTCATTCACTTTGGATTGCTAACTGCACCCTTAAAATAACCGTGTGACTTATAAAGTTCATACAACACTAACTGGTTGAATACCAAGATTTAGAAATGATAGATACAGATCTTAAACCTTTAACTTTTGAATTTCTTTGCTGAGTGTTTATTACGGCGCGAAACATATTTCCATTATTGAGGTAAGTACCTTAACAAAGTAATCTGATCATGGGCAGAAAAAACCAAAAGGATTACTTTGCTATTGCCTGTTTTAGATACACAATCGTCTATATATTCAATAACCATGTTTGTACAGCAGTACAACTCAGTCAGTCAACCTTGTGTCTCACTCAGTCAGTCAACCTTGTGTCTCACTCAGTCAGTCAACCTTGTGTCTCACTCAGTCAGTCAACCTTGTGTCTCACTCACTCAGTCAACCTTGTGTTTCACTCAGTCAGTCAACCTTGTGTCTCACTCAGTCAGTCAACCTTGTGTTTCACTGAGTCAGTCAACCTTGTGTCTCACTGAGTCAGTCAACCTTGTGTTTCACTCAGTCAGTCAACCTTGTGTCTCACTCAGTCAGTCAACCTTGTGTCTCACTCAGTCAGTCAACCTTGTGTTTCACTGAGTCAGTCAACCTTGTGTTTCACCCAGTCAGTCAACCTTGTGTTTCACTCAGTCAGTCAACCTTGTGTTTCACTGAGTCAGTCAACCTTGTGTTTCACCCAGTCAGTCAACCTTGTGTTTCACTGTCAGTCAACCTTGTGTCTCACTCAGTCAGTCAACCTTGTGTCTCACTCAGTCAGTCAACCTTGTGTCTCACTCAGTCAGTCAACCTCGTGTTTCACTCAGTCAGGCAACCTTGTGTTTCACTGAGTCAGTCAACCTTGTGTCTCCCTCAGTCAGTCAACCTTGTGTTTCACTCAGTCAGTCAACCTTGTGTTTCACTCAGTCAGTCAACCTTGTGTCTCACTGAGTCAGTCAACCTTGTGTCTCCCTCAGTCAGTCAACCTTGTGTTTCACTCAGTCAGTCAACTTTGTGTTTCACCCAATCTGTCAACCTTGTGTTTCACTCAGTCAGTCAACCTTGTGTCTCACTCAGTCAGTCAACCTTGTGTCTCACTCAGTCAGTCAACCTTGTGTTTCACTCAGTCAGTCAACCTTGTGTTTCACTCAGTCAGTCAACCTTGTGTCTCACTCAGTCAGTCAACCCTGTGTCTCACTCAGTCGGTCAACCTTGTGTTTCACTCAGTCAGTCAACCTTGTGTTTCACTCAGTCAGTCAACCTTGTGTTTTACTCAGTCAGTCAACCTTGTGTTTCACTGAGTCAGTCAACCTTGTGTTTTACTCAGTCAGTCAACCTTGTGTTTCACTGAGTCAGTCAACCTTGTGTTTCACTCAGTCAGTCAACCTTGTGTTTCACTCAGTCAGTCAACCTTGTGTCTCACTCAGTCAGTCAACCTTGTGTCTCACTCAGTCAGTCAACCTTGTGTTTCACTGTCAGTCAACCTTGTGTCTCACTCAGTCAGTCAACCTTGTGTTTCACTCAGTCAGTCAACCTTGTGTTTCACTCAGTCAGTCAACCTTGTGTTTCACTCAGTCAGTCAACCTTGTGTCTCACTCAGTCAGTCAACCTTGTGTCTCACTCAGTCAGTCAACCTTGTGTCTCACTCAGTCAGTCAACCTTGTGTTTCACTCAGTCAGTCAACCTTGTGTTTCACTCAGTCAGTCAACCTTGTGTCTCACTCAGTCAGTCAACCTTGTGTCTCACTCAGTCAGTCAACCTTGTGTCTCACTCAGTCAGTCAACCTTGTGTTTCACTCAGTCAGTCAACCTTGTGTCTCACTCAGTCAGTCAACCTTGTGTTTCACTGAGTCAGTCAACCTTGTGTTTCACTGAGTCAGTCAACCTTGTGTTTTACTCAGTCAGTCAACCTTGTGTTTTACTCAGTCAGTCAACCTTGTGTTTCACTGAGTCAGTCAACCTTGTGTTTCACTGAGTCAGTCAACCTTGTGTTTCACTCAGTCAGTCAACCTTGTGTTTCACTCAGTCAGTCAACCTTGTGTCTCACTCAGTCAGTCAACCTTGTGTCTCACTCAGTCAGTCAACCTTGTGTTTCACTGTCAGTCAACCTTGTGTCTCACTCAGTCAGTCAACCTTGTGTCTCACTCAGTCAGTCAACCTTGTGTTTTACTCAGTCAGTCAACCTTGTGTCTCACTCAGTCAGTCAACCTTGTGTTTCACTGAGTCAGTCAACCTTGTGTCTCACTCAGTCAGTCAACCTTGTGTTTCACTCAGTCAGTCAACCTTGTGTTTCACTCAGTCAGTCAACCTTGTGTCTCACTCAGTCAGTCAACCTTGTGTCTCACTCAGTCAGTCAACCTTGTGTTTCACTGTCAGTCAACCTTGTGTCTCACTCAGTCAGTCAACCTTGTGTCTCACTCACTCAGTCAACCTTGTGTTTCACTGTCAGTCAACCTTGTGTTTCACTCAGTCAGTCAACCTTGTGTCTCACTCAGTCAATCAACCTTGTGTCTCACTCAGTCAGTCAACCTTGTGTCTCACTCAGTCAGTCAACCTTGTGTCTCACTCAGTCAGTCAACCTTGTGTTTCACTCAGTCAGTCAACCTTGTGTTTCACTGAGTCAGTCAACCTTGTGTTTCACTGAGTCAGTCAACCTTGTGTCTCACTCAGTCAGTCAACCTTGTGTCTCACTCAGTCAGTCAAACTTGTGTTTCACTCAGTCAGTCAACCTTGTGTTTCACTCAGTCAGTCAACCCTGTGTCTCACTCAGTCAGTCAACCTTGTGTCTCACTCAGTCAGTCAACCTTGTGTTTCACTCAGTCAGTCAACCTTGTGTTTCACTCAGTCAGTCAACCTTGTGTCTCACTCAGACAGTCAACCTTGTGTTTCACTCAGTCAGTCAACCTTGTGTTTCACCCAGTCTGTCAACCTTGTGTCTCACTCAGACAGTCAACCTTGTGTTTCATTCAGTCAGTCAACCTTGTGTTTCACTCAGTCAGTCAACCTTGTGTTTCACTCAGTCAGTCAACCTTGTGTCTCACTCAGTCAACCTTGTGTTTCACTCAGTCAGTCAACCTTGTGTTTCACTCAGTCAGTCAACCTTGTGTTTCACTCAGTCAGTCAACCTTGTGTCTCACTCAGACAGTCAACCCTGTGTCTCACTCAGTCGGTCAACCTTGTGTCTCACTCAGTCAGTCAACCTTGTGTCATCAGTACAAAGGAAGGCAAGACACGCAACTGTTTAACACCTTAACCTTCGACAGCGTGAGGAATTTATAGGTTGAGGTACGCTTGATTAAAGATACGCTGAGTATACTGATGACCACACGAGGAACAAAGTCACACGTTATGCGCACAATTAGGAATACGTAGTCCTTTCATGTTTATCATATTTACGTTTCTGGATGAATGCTGTTGTTGCCAGCTCGAGGATTGTTGGGGAATGTATGTCGCGATGAGGCTGAGCGACACGCTGTTTTTACAGGATCACGACAGCACAATATGAGGAAGCCGTTAAGAGCTCTGTCTTGTGAACTGGTGTGTTTGTTCGTTAACTCTTTCATTGGTGACTGTCTTACGGTTGGTCATTTGCCACACATATAAGGGAGATGAATTGCGTTTCGTTACGTTACGTTGCGTTGCGTTGCCTTGCCTTGCCTTGCCTTGCCTTGCCTTGCGTTGCGTTGAGGTGAAATGGGGTTCAATTTATTGCATTTATATAGCGACGTGTACTTACATGTACGTGTATACATAGCTCACTCAAACACATTAACTGATTCCGAGCCGATGATTCTTTGTTTAATCCACTTGATGCCACGCGCGAGGCATGGTAATAACAAGTGCCATCTTTTAACGGTTGTTTGGTATGACGCGGACGGGGATTGAACCACCATAATTTGGTGTGTAGGTTACGCAGTTTGTGGGTACAATACAATATCGATCACTTATGTCAGAAACCATTACATAATTTAGGCAGCTGAAATATAGCAGGGATACTGACACAATGTAACGCCTATTCACTCATTCATGACCACAGAGATTCTTGGTTGGAATTGGTGACCGTCAACCTATGGTTGTCGTACCAGGTGGTCAGTTTCGGTGACGCGATGCATCACAGGCCGTCTTCATATGGCTGGATTTTAATAATAATAAGTGCTGACTACCGCTATAAACAACAAAACAAACATGACATTTGTTCATATGACCTTACTAGAGTATATCCTACGTATTAAACATCCATATATGCATAACAGGGCCCCGTTCCACAAAGGGATTTTAGCGCTAAGGTGATCGTAAATCCAATACTTTAACATGGGCTAACGATCGTCGTAGTGCTACAAGTGAGTGAGTGAGTTAAAAGTTAACGTCGCATAGTCATTATTTCAGCCTTTTAGCGACGAGAACAAGTGGAGATATATATATATATATATATATATATATATATATATATATATATACACAATTGAGTCATCATGACAACTTAGTGCTACATTCGCTTTGTTGAACGGGGCCCAGTAGTGTTTGAGTTCCTTTTAAATCCATAATATATTTAATAAATGATGGGTTATCAGGGACATCCACTAGTTGCAAAGTCCTTGTCTGTCGCTCTATGCCGCTGATAGCAATTTACAATCTATCATAGGCGGTCGTTAAATAGTCCTGTCTAAGCCAGACCAACAAGTGGTTGACATTATGAGCCATGTCCCACGCCGTCAGTGGCACGATGACCCATTTACGACAATGCCAATCTCATTAAAATCAGATCTTAGTTCTCGCTACCGCTAAACAAAGATATGAGGACACCCCATTAGGGTCACGTCAGACCGACCTTGCGCGAACTTTGACCGACCAATGGAATGACCAATCAGAAACCAGCTTTCTCGTGCTTTACGGCACTAATTTCAAATTGGCGACTACGCTTCGAAACATATTTTGACAAAGTCTCGATTAAAAATTTGAAACCTAAACAAAAGAACATTCTGGAATGGCTAATAGATAGTCTAGATTGTATGGATTCAGTCGTTAAACCCGTAACTATCGTTCGGAGTTAAAGTTTTCGAGGTTGCATGATTAGAAATCACATTCCGACTGTCACTTTCATAATCTGGTAAGCGATGCTCTGATTGGTCGGATGAAAGGTCGTTCTGACATGACCCCTAATAGGATGTCTTCAGATCTTTGGTTTAGCGGTAGCGAGAACTAAGGTCTGATTTTAATGAGATTGCGTCAATGCCGTAAACAAACGACTTCGTTTCTTTTAGCATTCAGAAATGAGTAATTTTACAGTCGATGCAGAAGCAGATGTGTCTGTATCTCAATTTAAAACACTGCATTATCTAAAACGATAATTCAACATGTCAGTAATCATTATCATGATTAACGCGCAGTGATTAATGTAGACAAATACAGAGACTAGAATTTTGTTTGATCCGATTTGATCGATGAATCCATTTGTTTCTAATTCGCTTTGCATCGCATTTCCTATTATGACATGTGCTTTCGAGAGGACAAAGTGTGATGTTTGCCCGTATTTACACTGTTGTCAGAAGGATTTAAGAAATTAGAACAAACAGTTTGGCGACGTTCTGAAAGTAATGTGAATGAGAGGTACAGTGTTTCTGTTCAGCATCTACATGCAACAACGACAGTACATTCTGGCAAAACACATTTTAGAGGATTTCAGATATCTCTCACATTGGCAATAAATCAAAAACTTGCAGTTGATAGAGTTAGAAAAAAGCCTAACAGGACCGTGATAATTCAAAATTTGAGGGGCCACGGATTGCCCAGTCGTCTGAAGCGCCGCAATTCGCGGTGCAGAGTTACGTCCCTTGGTCACGTCAGGAGCCTATGATTGTGTGTTCGAATCCCGGTGCGCCCCGATTGAGTTTCTAGGTTTGTCAGTGCTCGTGGGTCTTACCAAAGTGGTAAACGTCTGAGACCTGCATCACTTCGGGATTTCCACTCACATCAAGCTGACACGCCGTGATATAACATGAAAACTGTTTAAAGCGGCGGAACTCACTCACTCACTCACTCAAAGGTTTTAGTGCTGAATCAGGCCATTCATACAAAGTATTTACGTTTCCTATTTAAAGTAGATTAAATAAAATATATGACAACGGTGTGCAGACACAACACGAACCTCTATAGTGAAGGGAAACAATGCTCCGCCACCCCGTGCTAGTTACCGGTGAACCTCTAGACGTTGTGGTTAGTGCCAGGTGTAAAACTAAAACATTGCCTGCCTAGCCCCTTTAAATATAAACGATACTTGGATAAATATCAGGCTTGGGCAGCTTTAAAATGTGACGCCTAGACAAAACAGTTAGGTAGAATAGGACTTCAGTAACCCATGTTAGCCGTAAAAGGCGACCATGCCTGTCGTAAGAGACGACTAACGGGATCGGGCCAGGCTCGCTGATTTATTGATGCATGTCATCGTATCCCAATTGAGTGGATCGATGCTCATTATGTCAATCAGTGGATTGTCTGGTCCAGACTCTATTATTTACAGACTGCCGTCATATGGAATATCGCTGAGTGCGGCGTTAAAGAACAAAACAAACAAAGTTTTATCAATAGTAGGATCAACAAAATATGTCTAGTTACGTTGCACAAACACATCCTTTCATTGTTAGAGATTCTAGAACAGTAAAAATAAAGTGCTGAAAGTCCAGGTAGATTTCCCTCGGGACCCCTTCTCAAACTCACCACCCTCCCAGCAGTAAAAGTGTCAACGTTAAATCGATGTCGGAGATTACTCGACACACAGACTACAATGGGGATCCCAATCTCCTCTCGATGAAAATTCCTACTCAAATATTCCAAGTTTGTCGAAAGCCTTTTGGCAACATTTGCTCATTTCTGGAGCGATCACCCAAAGTAGTTAAATCTTGTACACGACATTGAGGGTCGTAGGTGCACTGTCGACTCGTATTTCAGATGAGGTAATTTGAAGTATGTTACATTTTGTCGTAACCTTGCTTGAACCAAACTTTACGCATGCTTGTCACAATACACGCGGCTGGAGTTGACGTGACTTGGAGATAAGGTGTTGGGAACATTCAAGGTTGTGTGTGGCGTCATGCCACCTGCTGTGGTGATATTGACACGTTTCGCTGAAATAGACATCTCTTACACGTGACTCAGCTGTTTTAAAAGGGGCTTCATTAAGAAATAAACAAGATGGTAACGACCTGGATATTGAACGTTTACACCAAGTGAGGAACTCCGGGCACAAGCAGTGATCAACGCGTCAGATACATCATGTATGTTGATATGATTTTAGAGTGAGTGAGTGAGTGAGTTGGGTTTAACGCCACTTTTAACAGTATTACAGTTATATCGCGGCGTGTCAGCTTAATGTGGGAGGAAAGCCCGAAGTGATGCAGGTCTAAGACGTTGATTACTTCGTTGAAACCCACGAGCACGGGTATGGTGTTGACAAACCTAGAAACATAATCGGGGCGAACCGGGATTCGAACCCACAATCATAGGTTTCTAGCGTGCCCAAGGGACGCAACTCTGCACAGCGAATTGCGGCGCCTTAGGCGACTGGGCCACCCGTGACCCCTATGATGTTAGAATAATAAATCTTCCATTTGTATGTGTGTGAATGACTGATTGATTAATTAAAGTGAGTGTGGTTTTACGCCGCTTTTAGCAATATTCTTGCAATAGCACAGCAGGGATGGGCTTCGCACCTTGTGTCCATGATGTCAACTGACCTTCCACGCGGACGACAAGCGAACTCATCTGCTACACCACCTACCTATCTCAAAGATGTCTGACACATGAAATTGCCTCTGTGATTTAAACTAGACTAAGAAGATACAACACACACTAGTCGAAGTGTTAAGCTCTCTGTTCCATTAAGAGCCCGCTACATGTTTTAACGATACAAAGTGTCTTTCACACCCTGTGTCCATGGTGCCAATTGACCTTCCACGCGGGCGACAAGCGAACTCATCGGGTACCCCACCACCCTATCTCAAAGATGTCTGACACATGAAATTGCCTCTGTGATTTAAACTGAGACTAGGAATATACAACACACAGTAGTCGAAGTGTAAAGCGTCCTGTTCCATTAAGAGCCCGCTGCATGTTTTAACGATACAAAGTGTCTTTCACATGTACACCTTGTGTCCATGATGTCAATTGACCTTCCACGCGGGCGACAAGCGAACTCATCGGCTACCCCACCACCCTATCTCAAAGATGTCTGACATATGAAATTACGCTGTGTGTGATTTAAACTGAGACTTAGAAGACATATGACATTACCACTGTGATTTAAACTAGGATACAACACACAGTAGTCGACGTGTTAAGCGCTCTGTCCCAATAAAAGCCCTCTACATGTTTTGAAGATACAATTCCAAGTGTCCTTTTTTACGAAAATGCCGTGTAACCTTTACGTCTGCAAATTTTTGCATACCTTCATATCGGAATGAAATATTAATAAGCTTTGTTAAGTTGTTAGTATTTGCTGAAGATATACTACTCAAAAGAAATTAAAGAATAACCTAAAGAATATGTGCTCTTTAACTCCTCATGAGGAATATATGTTAGTGGTACCTGTTAGAGTGAGTGAGTGGGTAAGGTTTTCGCCGCTGTAAGCAATATTCCAGCAATATCACGGCGGGGGACACCAGAAATTGGCTTCACACATTGTACCCATGTGGGGGAATCGAACCCGGGTCTTCGGCGTGACGAGCGAACGCTTTAACCACCAGGCTTTCACACCGCCCCGGTACCTACTGGGATATTGCTGTGTGCGGCGTAAACAACAAACAAACAAACAAACAATAAGTGAAACCAAGATAGTTTTGCAGTCGTATGTATCAGTTTTAATCAGTTAGTAGTTTGACCGGTAGAGATTATATGATTCTTTAAATACCCTTCTTCACCACTGTCCAATTCTAAAGACACGTACATAAAGACACCTTAAATAAATTATTTAAAACTACTGGTACTAAAAATATACAAAAAAATGTGGTGTCTCCTGAGGCAAGTGACTGTCCACCTAACTGTGACTAATATCATGTACTAATATTATTGCTATTATTGTTATCATAACAATTTAGTACTCCTACTACCAGGATCAGCATCGCCATCATAGATGTGTTCCGTTGCCTGGCAACGCCACTGTTAGCGGTCATGGGTTGCGTGTGGGGCAGCAGGGTTGACATCATTGACGACTCTATCTGCATTCCGTGTTTCCCCGTTTGCGGAATTTGTCGGGATCCACCCCATATTTGCTACCACACTCCCATAAAGCTGATAAGCCGGCGGGGAGCTCACATATCAAGTAGTTGAGTTATGTCGCGGCGCTATGCCATGCGTGACAGATTGTTAAAGATAGGGTTGTATAAAAGGGTTGTTTTGTATGCGGTGATCATCAGATTTTAACTCGGAGAAAAATGGTTCTCCATTGTGTTTTAAACTAAATGTGACATTTATTTGACAGGCGTTTTTAAGGTTTTTAATCGTTAATTTGAATAGATAACCCGTGGGTACCCGCCTGAACAAGATAATCCTTGGGTAGGTACCAGCATGGATAGATAATCCTTGGGTAGGTACCAGCATGAATAGATAATCCTGGGTAGGTACCAGCATGAATAGATAATCCTGGGTAGGTACCCGCCTCAATAGATAATCCTTGGGTAGGTACAAGCATGAATAGATAATCCTTGGGTTGGTACCAGTCTGAATAGAATATCCTTGGGTAGGTACAAGCATGCATATATAATCCTTGGGGCGACTCAGAACACGCCCTGCAGAGTGTGTGAATGAGTGAGTTAAGCGCCGTTTTCATGAATGTTACAGTAATTTAAAAGCAAGTGACACCGTGAGTGAGTGAGTGACACCGTGAGTGAGTGAGTGGGGTTTAATGCTTCTGTTTTGCAGCAATATCACCGCGGGCAACACCATGATTGCCGATTATAATAACGCGTCTTAATTCGCCAAGGTGATCTTCCGTCCCAACCGGTCAAATTATGAAAGACTGACACCCAAATGTGAAAAAAACACCACCATGTATACATATTTACAACGAAGGCGTCACGTCGTCAGCGATTCGGCATAACTTGATTGTGGTCATCTGATACAGCAACAGAAGGTACAGGTCAACTGATTGGGCATCGCCAACAGTGTATCATGGCATGAGCCTGTGGCTTCCCTTTCCCAGGGAACAAACCAGGGCGTGTTACCTGTGTACAGGGCCTCCTGTGATTGCATCTGGTGGGTGCAGTCGCGTTAGTCGTTCCTGTACGTACGTGTTACATTACACGGAAAACAGAGGAATCTACATACGGACTACGGCAACATCTTTGTCTACGTGATTCGGCTGCTGACGGAGTACGCCACCAGGTAGTCACCGTGACCCATGATCACATACAGACAGCTGGCAGCTCGGGTATATACTACACCACTGCAACCAGCGCCCACTTGCCAGCGAACTTAGCGCTAAGATGATCGTAACTCTCAGACTTTAGTGAGTAAGTGAGTATGGTTTTACGCCGCTTTTAGAAATATTCCAGCAATATCACGGCGGGGGACACCAGAAATGGGCTTCACACATTGTACCCATGTCGAGAATCGAACCCGGGTCTTCGGCGTGACGAGCGAACGCTTTAACCACTAGGCTACCCGACCGCCAACCCCCCCCCCCCCCCCCCCCCCCCCCCTCCCCTACTCATAGACGTAGACATGGTCCCTTTCTCAATGAAGCTATCACATCTGTTCCGCGAGGGGTGGGGGTACCTGGGCGGGGGTAGTTTACTCTTTAAATGCATTGTCATCAGGTCACTGTCCACCACGACTGTAAGAGAACAAAACAAGTACCAGGTTTGAACTCAAGCCCGGTGTTTTTTTAGGATTAGCAGACTCTTGTCCTGAGCCTCTCCAAGCAAGGCCGTGAGGTGTACACAACAGGACAACGTGTTTTTGTTTCCACGCTCTACATAAGGTGAAGAAGTACGTTTTTACTACAAAGAACCATGAGTTAGATGTTAAGTATTTCTACTCGTTATTGTTCCACACAAGGATCGGTGTTTATCTAAGGCTTGCCTTAGTGGGGGTGTATTTTACCCCAGGACTGTCACAGTCACGTGACTTGTCTCACATACCCACACATACCTACTATAGTATTGGTGCATCACGTGGGGAGGGCATCTGACCACAGCTGGAACATGAAAGTATGTCCAGACTGGTTCCCAGATTATCCACTTGGTGTCGCAACTCTCTCTTTCAATCTATCGCAGGAACAAACGGGAACCAGTCTGTACATTCTGTCGTCACAACACCCTATCTGTACGGCGCTAGGTATACTCTCTCTCTCTCTCTCTCTCTCTCTCTCCCCCTCCCTCCCTCTCTCTCTCTCTCTCTCTCTCTCTCTCTCTCTCTCTCTCTGGATAACAACTTCTTTGATTACTGCAAAGGCGACTGTACTTTGTCATCCGTCAACTTCTAAGTAATGCCTATTAAACAATTCTCTATATATGTGTGTGTCACAACACAAAGTTCTCATTGAGCTCGAAGTGTATGGCTATCAGGGTGTGTATGCCAGTGTAATGAATGCTGATCTCGAAGTATTTACGTATGCTTAACTCCAAGTATATGATGTATAATATCCTGCTTATCGGGAAGGGCGTGCAAATAAATTATATACTTATGAAGTTTATGCAATCTCGACTTGTATACTGTTTTCTTGGTGTACGATTAAGGTGAATCCTATGCAGGCGTATCCTTATCTGGAAGTGTATGCTTAATCGGAGTGTATGCTTAGGAGGGTTCTGCTTATCACCAAGTGTATGCTAATCTGGACATGCTTAATCTGCTAGGAAAGTTAAGTGTTTGCTAATGTTTGTTTGTTTGTTGTTTAACGCCGAACTCAGCAATATTCCAGCTATATGACGGCGGTCTGTAAATAATCGAGTCTGGACCAGACAATCCAGTGATTAATATCATGAGCATCAATCCACGCAATTGGGATTGATGACGAGCATCAACCAAGTCAGCGAGCCTGACCACCCGATCCCGTTAGTCGCCACTTACGACAAGCATAGTCGCCTTTTACGGCAAGCATGGGTGCTGAAGATATATTCTACCCCGGATCTTCACGGGTCCTGACAACTAGGAGATATTACACAGGTGACACCTCAGTAAATGTGTCTCTGGTTCATAATGGGCTGAGAACTTTCTACACTCATGTCATCCGAATCGGTTCAGTGCATTGGGAGTCCTCAAGGGACGTTTAATCTCGTATACCCTTTACATACACATTGGTTATTACTGACGCCGATTGTGTGAGAGATGCCCTTTGCTGTCCAGAATGAACTTGTGATTACATGTGGCTGGTCATGTATTGCTTTGTCCTTGTTGGAACATATGAAGTAGAGTACACTGTTTGACATTGCTGACCCCATTTTGACAATACATTTACCTACAGGTATTTAATGAGATACGAGTATTGTGGCTTGGAATATATGACTCTGAATTGGTATATGATTATACGTGTTTTGTGATGTGGCACTTGACAATTCCTGGTAATTGCCGACGCCACACATTTACACCGTTATGGGAAGTGGTTCCTGGTGTACCACGAGAACGTGAGTTTTTGTTTGTTTGTTTGTTTGTTTGTTTGTTTGTTTGATTAGCGCCGCACTCAGCATTATTCCAGCTAAATGACGGCGGTCTGTAAATAATCGAGTCTGGACCAGACAATCCAGTGATTGATATCATGAGCATCGATTCACGCAATTGGGATACGATGACATGCATCAACCAAGTCAGCGAGCCTGACCACCCGATCCAGTTAGTCTCCTCCTACGACAAACATAGTCGCCTTTTATGGCAAGCATGGGTTGCTAAAGACCTATTCTACCCCGAAATTTCACCGGTCGGTACGTGAATACGTAAGTATTTCTGTTCCATCACGGTGTTTCGGGTTAATAATGGAGGAAAATCAGTCACGCTGGTCGCAGACGTTACTACTCCACTAGCACGTGTATACAGCTGGCAAACCACGGATCCCCACCGAGGCGACCAAACTAAGTCGTCAGATCCTGCCACAACTAAGGGACGCAACTCTGCGCAGCAAATTGAGGTGCATGAGACCACTGGACAATCTCGTACTTATATGCACAAATTCGCGAATATAACTAACACATTCACATCACTTCATTGAAACTGAGATGTGTTATTCGTTTGAAGAACTGTCACGCTTATATGCTGCAGACCTGTGAAGATCCGGGGAGGAATCGGTCTCCAGCGACCCGACCTTGCCGTAAAGGCGACTATGCTTGTCATAAGAGGCGACTATGCTTGCCGTAAAAGGCGACTATGCTTGTCGTAAGAGGCGACTATGCTTGTCGTAAGAGGCGACTATGCTTGTCGTAAGAGGCGACTATGCTTGCCGTAAGAGGCGACTAACGGGATCGGGTGGTCAGACATGCTGACTTGGTATCCCAATTGCGTAAATCGATGCTCATGATGTCAATCACTGGATTGTTTGGTCCAGATTTCGTTATTTACAGACCGCCGTCATATAGCTGGAATATTGCTGAGTGCGGCGTTAACCAACCATCAAACAAACCCAAAAAACAAACAAACAAATGCAGCACCTGAAATGGCAGCAGCTGTTTTTCGAATATACAACTTCGTTGCACATTTATTTTAAATATCAATACATTATATATTACAATCATTAACTTACCAGAAGTGATATTGTTGTGCTTTTTATTTATCACACGTCAAATACACCTGTGACAATGAAAGCACGTATACATATACGCCTTGTGTATTGCCTTTACACAAAGCCGTGAGGGAGCTCCATGTATTGCATTTAATCGCATGACGTGATGACTATACATTTTATGGCAACTTGCTTAAACACCCCAGCCCTTGTCGAGAATAACAAAGTATGATCATTCAAAATTCGATCACCTCGAATAATTCATCATTAGGTATTTTGCCAGGACACCGTGACCCTGATTCGGAAAATAACAAAATAGCTGGTGGAGTGGTCTAGCGCACGTGGTACACATTCAGCATCTGGGCAGGTTAAGGGAGTGATGAGCCCCGAACTAGAATAACGTAGCGATTTCGTATCCAGCTACGAACCGCAGGAAGCGATGAAGTGTATATACGGAATGGCAAGCAGTTGAAACATGGAGGGGGGATTTACAGCACTCACACCTCACAACATTGACGCTCATTGAAGCTCAACGTCTTGAATGAAGCAGTACTCTTTCTTTGTAAACAACTATACAGATCCCAAAAGTAGTTCGAAAAGAGATTGGTTAAGTGCAGAGTGTGTTTACTTACGGCTGGCAAATTAAAGCACTGAATATATGCTTTAAAAATTGACACTATTTGAGGAGATTATTTTGGGATATTTGATTTTTTGGTTCGTGTACACAAACGTTTCTACTTCGGGAAATGTTTACGCAATGAAAGGTTAACGTAGACATATTGCGTCATGGGGTTATATTTACTCCAAGTCACGTCTGGTTTGTAACCTGTTTGAACCCAAGTCCAAAATAGCACATTAGGCTGAAGACTGGCGTCTTCTAAATATAAGGAATCGTTTATGTATTGTTTTTACTTAGCGTGTATGTAGGAATGAATGAAGCTTCCATTACGCAGCAGTCAGCAATATCGCAACAATATCATTGCGGCTGTAAATAATCGAAACTGGATAAGGCAAACTAGTGGTTGATAGCATGAGCATGAATTGTTTCAGCTTATGGCACACACGTTATGATCTCCATATGAGAGAACATATTGGTATGAGGACATTTGCGCACATAACTTTGACGTCATACTAATATCATTTCAATGAATGATTTTTAAAAATATCGAACATGTAGAAAAATAAAGGGACATAATAATATATTGCAATTATATAGAGTCTGACTTCCAGCTTGGATAGCGACTCAGTGACGCAACATAATATTACTACTGCGATGGATCAGGTGAACTCGAATTTCATTCACAGCACCCTGGGGAGAATACAACTCATGTGGCTATGAGGCACTAGAAGATTTACAGCCAGATTACCATCTCATCCTACCGGGTGCACATAGACAATAGACATCCATGATGTTCTCAGCACAGCCTCGTTGTTAGATCGATTGATATCGTACAACAAACATATATAACGTGATTTTGTTTTGTTTTTCATTAAACTCATTGGTACCTAAGGTCATTTTTATTTATATCTGATATCAATTTAATCGGGAGAAGAATACATGGAACAAGGAGTGAGTGAGTGAGTGCGTGAGTGCGTGAGTGCGTGAGTGAGTGAGTGAGTGAGTGAGGCTTAAAGCCGTTTTGGAAGTATTTCTGTGACATCTCGGCGTGTCCGCTTGATGTGATAAAGGTTAAAGTGATGCAGGTCTTAGAGGATGTCCACAGTGGTGACATCAATAGGCTCGGGTACAGTGTTGGCACATCTAGAAATTGTGTTCCGAGGCGACTATCATCAGATTCTGGCATACCTAAGTTAAATACGTGGGAAATATTTTATCATACACCAAGAACGCGGTTGTTGCCAACACAGGACCATTACAAATAATGCTAGCTTAGTGTGAGTTGTCTATAACGGCGCTTTCAGCTGCGTTTCAGTCACATCACCGACATGTCAGCTCTAATGTGGGAGGAAAGCCCGAATTGGTGCAGATCGTTTGTCATTTACACAATCAGGGCGAGTCTGTGATAGGAAGTTGTATATCCCATGATGTGTATATGCGAACAATATTCCAGTATCGGCTGTTAATATCTTACATATTTTACATTAAAATATACAAATTCATTTTCCTCTGTGATAAAAAGATTCGGTTTATGAAACCCGAAGACAGCTTTATCGTTTAAAACATTGGTTCCACTTGTATGGGTTTTCGGACGCTTAAGAAACATTCGTAATTTGTTTTCGGACGCTTAAGAAACATTCGTAATTTTTTCGTTAATCACAAGAACAACTGTAAAACATCTCATCACTTATAAAAGACGACTATATATTATAAACAAGCCATCATGTGAGTATTTACAATGTCTGTGTGATGTTACACCCTTTGTTATAGCGCGAGTAATTGCGACAAACACGGTCGTATGAAAACGTATGATGTCAGGCAGCCTATGATCCGACGATATTCTTTTCTAAGGCTTTTGATCTGAGAAATTTACCTTCATTAATTATACATAATTTACATGCATGATGTATGTTTGTTATTAATGTGTTATGGGCTTTTGTATTATTTACTAAATAGATTTGTCTGTCTGTCCGAATCCCATGATCAATGTTAGTGTGTGCACACTCGTCCCTTATGTATTGGTGTCCGTCCTTGTTTTATTGGCAGGTCAAGACATTTGATGTGTGGCTGGCTCTCGTTAGACTTCCCTTTTACTCCATATGAATCCATTGTACCCCCGTCTCCACACACAAGATACACACCGTGCCATGAGTGGATAATAAACTACAAATAATTTGAACAATTCATACACGCCAATTACAAAAACGATATGTCAATTTGATCAGAACGAAGCACTAAATACAAAGCGTATTTGCAGTCTGACCGAGCTCCGTCCCCGGCCTGAAATGTGACAGTAGTCTGTTTGTGGATGTCACACGGGGATTCTGATGTATTCAAGGTCAACAGGAACGTTCACGTTCGCCAACGCGTTATCTCCTCAAGCGTTCTACGGCAGGTAAACCAACAATTACAGCCATTATTCTGCTACCTTCCGAGTATTTAAGCGCTGTTCGTGGGAGGTGGAATGGATGGGTTGTCAGTGTATTTTTCCGCGTTTAATTCCCAACTTGGGACGGGTAACCTAGTATTAGATGTGCTGGGGGAACGTACCAGCCAGCCAGTTACTTCGTTGTGATATATATGCACGTACAGTGAAACCTCGTTAATCTGGATAGCAGGAGTTCTACTGGATTAACCAATATCCGGCTTAACGAATTATGGGGTTTATGGGAAGTCCCCCTTGTATGTATCAATACGTCGCTAAAACGAGCGTCCATATGGAGGGGTTTCCGGAGTAACGAGTGTCCGGCTTGTTAAAATTTAACGTCGCATCGGCATTATTTCAGCCATACACCGATCCCATGAGTGTGAAGACGTGTTATGACGAAAAAGGAATTGATCTCAAACAAAATTTAAACAACACGTGCTAGAAAGACATATTTACCAAAGCTGTTCATGTCTACATTAAAAATATAACGACGTGATTAAGACAGTATACAAACAAAGTCCCTATTTGAAGTAATATACAAAAAGATAAAGGCACAGCATTGTGCTGACCTGAGATCCCGTCAGCTGTCAGACTTCCACGCTGTGGCACGACTCAGGTGAAATTGATTAGTGTCAGAACAACCCGTAACACCCATAAGCCTGCGTGTTCCGTGTAATCGACATGACATCCTCGAGATATGCACGCTAATAAATCAACCGCTGACATTAGCGAGACATCAACAAGTCATTAATTTATTTAATATCTGTAGGGTTTTAATTATTACTGCTTGGGTTGATCAGTGCTCAGTTCGGATGAGGATTTGTGGTCATGCAAACATTGAGGACAGCAAACACTACACCATATACGCATAACACTACACCAAATACGCATAACACTACACCACATACGCATGACACCAAAACACATACGCAAACTTTAACTACCGTAGTGTTGACGTAACATGTCCGTGTATCGCGAGTTGACTGAAGTTTTATACTTGGCTTGGAGATGTAGCAGGTTCACATGTTAGAGTGAGTGAGTGAGTTGGGTTTAACGCCGCTTTTAACAGTATTCCAGTTATATCACGGCGTGTCAGCTTAATGTGGGAGGAAAGCCCGAAGTGATGCAGGTCTCAGACGTTTACCACTTCGGTGAAACCCACGAGCACGGGTATGGTGCTGACAAACCTAGAAACATAATTGGGGCGAACCGGGATTCGAACCCACAATCATAGGTTTCTGGCGTGCCCAAGGGACGCAACTCTGCACAGCGAATCGCGGCGCCTTAGACGACTGGGCCACCCGTGCCCCCTCACATGTTAGAATTCAGGTGCTTAGGGATCAATTACTCGTGAGCATGCGTATGTTTTGTAGTTTCATGCGTATGTGCTGTGGTGTTATGCCTATGTGGTGTAGTGTAGTGTTATGCGTATGTGGTGTAGTGTTGTATGTTTGTGTTGTAGTGTCATGCGTATGTGTTTCGTCGTCGTGCGTAAGTGGTATAGTGTTATGCGTATTTGGTGTAGTGTTATGCGTATATGGTGTAGTGCTATGCGTATATGGTGTAGTGTCATGTGTATGTGGTGTAGTGTTGTATGTATGTGGTGTAGTGTTGTATGTATGTGGTGTAGTGTTATGCGTATGTGGTGTAGTGTCATGCGTATGTGGTGTTGTGTTATGCGTGTGTGGTGTAGTTTTATTTGTATATGGTGTCGTGTTGTGTGTATGTTTTGTAGTTTATGCGTATGTGGTGTAGTGTTATGCGTGTGTGTTGTAGTGTTATGCGTATGTGGTGTAGTGTTGTGTGTATGTTTTGTAGTTTATGCGTATGTGGTGTAGTGTTATGCGTGTGTGTTGTAGTGTTATGCGTATGTGCTGTAGTGTTATGCGTATGTGCTCTAGTGTTATGCGTATGTGCTGTAGTGCTGTATGTATTTGGTGTACTGTTGTATGCATGTGGTGTAGTGTTATGCGTATGTGGTGTAGTGTTATGCGTGTGTGGTGTAGTGTTGTATGTATGTGGTGTAGTTTTGTTTGTGTGTGGTGTAGTGCTATGCGTATATGGTGTAGTGTCATGTGTATGTGGTGTAGTGTTATGCGTATATGGAGTAGTGTCATGTGTATGTGGTGTACTGTTGTATGTATATGTTGTGTCCCGCTGATGTGTTGTAGTGTCATGCGTATGTGTTTCGTCGTCGTGCGTATGTGGTATAGTGTTATGCGTATTTGGTGTAGCGTTATGCGTATATGGTGTAGTGCTATGCGTATATGGTGCAGTGTCATGTGTATGTGGTGTAGTGTTGTATGAATGTGGTGTGGTGTTATGCGTATGTGGTGTAGTGATATGCGTATGTGGTGTAGTGTTATGCGTATGTGGTGTAGTGTCATGTGTATGTGGTGTAGTGTTGTATGTTTGTGTTGTGTCCCGCTGATATTTATTGTAGTGTCATGCGTATGTGTTTTATTGTCATGCGTATGTGGTGTAGTTTTATGCGTATGTGGTGTAGTGTTATGCGTATGTGTAGTAGTGTTAGGCATATGTGTTTTAGTGATGTGTGCTGTAGTGTTATATGTATGTATATGTGCTGTATTCTGTGTGTGTGTGTGTGTGTGTGTGTGTGTGTGTGTGTGTGTGTGTGTGTGTGTGTGTGTGTGTGTGTGTGTGTGTGTGTTGTGGCTGTGTATGTGTATAGAATATGTCGATGTCATTATTTCTATCAAAGTCAATCGTCACTGTTCGTACACTCCGGTGTAACAGGTATGTGTCATCCACTGCAGCTCCCCACACAGCTGTGTAGTCCCACGACATCTGGTATATGAAATCAGTTACCGTTGCCAGGGTGACATCAACACGCTCTAATCAATACACACACATCAATCTCTGATGTAGTGTCTTTGTATAGACCACACTCGATGCTATCTTCATTACAGATTAATATTTGCCCTGTTCGATAATATAACTACCTTGGAAGGTTAAACAGTAATAAAAACAATACTGTCAATACAATAAGTGCAATATATGATACCCTTGTAGATATATCATGTTTCTTCATCGATTTGAAATCATTGCTTTAAAGAAATGCCTATTGAGTGAGTGAGTGAGTGAGTGAGTGATGAAGGGGGTGAGTGAGTGAGTGATTGAGGGAGTGAGTGAGTAGTTTGCAGTATACATATTTTGACGGCAAGACACCAATAATGAACTCGCTGTTTCCAGGTTCCAGACTGTACGACAAGAGGGATAACTTTCCAATAGTCAACTTTCCCTTTTTGTCGTGCAATATTCTTGCAGCTCCAGCCCTTTGTCACACAGGTTTCAAAGTACAATCGAGCATGCCTTTTCTACCAAGATTTCAAAGAGCCTCATACAACTCTTGCTCAGAAGGTGTTTGATCAAGGTTATAACAACCAAGGCCTCAGTAAAACTTTCAAAGTTTAATGGTAGACATGTTGAGGACATTTCCAAATTGATGCATCAGTGACAAATATGATGTCCAAAGCAATTCCCTATTTTGACTTCTATCAAATGTTCCCGTGTTTTTTTAAGTGAACAATTGACTTGCCTTTGAATGTGTTTGTGACGGACCACCGTTGGGGCAGGATACGCTCACCCTTTAGCGAACACCTGGTATCATCACTATATGATAGAGATTCAAAAACAGTATATTATATTCAGATAAACACTTTCGTTTCACACAAACACACAAGCGAACTCAATATTCAAAAGTTAGCATACATGATAAGAAAGGTCTGAAACTGGCGATACTGAGAGCTCACAGACATGTTTCAACCAACCACCTCCAGTGCAACAGCTGCTTCACTTCACTGTGAAATCCAAACACAATACCTGTCAATCATGACTGTGCTTTCTGGTCTAGGAAATGATTTTGCATAATGCTTGACAATGACGCTGACAAAAATGACGATGATTGCTACTAATATTTCAGTATGAATATACATCTTGTCGAGTCGAAACTTTGAAATGAAAATATATTTATATATAACCATTTACTCAGGGCCCTCGGCGGGGCTATGACAGGCGATAATTAAAATAGCATCGGTACAAAGCGTAACCTGTCTGCCGGAAATAAAATATGTCCTATCTTAAATTATTTTTTTCAAATAACAAATATAAAAATAATATTTTTCAACTGTATCATGAACATGTGTTTATGAATCACTATCAAATAATAATACGAGTGATCTCAGGTGTTCGCGAGCGTATGGTGAGCGTATCCTTCCCCATCGGTGACACCCGTCACAAACACATGCAAAGGCAAGTCAAAATCATGTTTGAATCATGTAAATGCACCTTACATTTCAAAATAAACTCACTGACACGAAACACACGACTGTAGACGTATTATTGTTCCTCCGCGGAATTTAAAGAATATAAACTTTTTAAAGGTTCATATTCTTCAGATGGCTTTCATATCTGGACTTGGACAGCAATGAAATTGAAACTTCACTCATACCTCCTATCAAAACTTGCATGGCATACTTTGAGCTACACCTAAATCCCCGGGCCTACTTCAGTGTATCGAAACCAGGTTTACAATGTCCATTACATTACAGGTAAAACACATTGAAAGGAGTTGGTATTTCTTTTCATATGAAATTGGCTTCAGGCATGTGAAAATATGTACATATGCGCGTGATTCATGCGACTTAGTGCGACTTCATTCACATTACAAAGTGATGTGTATTATATTAAGACTCGCAACATGTTGAATGTGTTATTATTATGCAATGGTTCAATGGATGTTTATAAATGGGTGTTACGCTCACTTATCCACGCCTGAACGTGTACACAAATCCAGTGTATGTTGGTAGTCGGATTCTGTTCTTCAAAATAAGATCTTTTTCTATAAGACAAACTGTAAGCATATACGAAACTCCGAAAGTGATCGACCATTAGCCTCTTTCAATTAACATTTTGTTTGTTTGTTGTTTAACGCTGCACTCAGCAACATTACAGCTAAAAGACGGTGGTCTGTATATAAACAAGACAACCCAGTGATTGACATCAGGAGCACCGATCTACCGACCTTGACATGATGCCGTTCAATATCAACCCGATCCCGCTAGTCGCCTCTTAAGACAAGCATGGGTTGCTGAAGACCGAATTTAACCCGGATCTTCACGTTAGTCGCCTCTTAAGGCAAGCATGGGTTGCTGAAGACCGAATCTAACCCGGATCTTCACGGGTATTTTAATCAGCAAAGACAATAGATAAGTATTTTATTGGTAACGTCTTTATTGTTTCTAACGACGTTAAATGGCTACGAGTTGACCCTTAGTCAGTTGACACAACAAAGAAATTGTTTTCCATAACCGTTTCATGTCTTCAGAAGTCACCATGGTTCTCGTGGTGGCATCTGAAAAGATGCATCGGCACTACGCTTGCCTAGAGCTACGGGTAACATCGTACTTCAATACGTGTGTTGTAAACGCAAGGTCAATCCACAACTACAAAATATGTCATAAGCATATTAAAGGATAAATACTTACGCATCGTAAACCCAAAGTGATAGAAACATCCCTTTTAAGCTTTCGCTCTTTCCCTCTCCAAGTTTACCTAATATCATCTCTCTCTCTCTCTCTCTCTCTCTCTCTCTCTCTCTCTCTGTCCGTGATATTGCTGGAATATTGCTAAAAGCGGCGTAAAACCATACTCACTCACTCACTCACTCACTGTCCCAATTCCACTCTTGTCTTATCACAATTATCATCATACAAATAACACAACTTCATCATTGCATCAGGATATTGATATAACTTCGCCCACATGTGAATACTAGGTACTAAAACATAGCCGCTGTGTAGCTTACTTCCTGTATTCACACACGGGCATTCTAAATTAATGTTCTCTATACCAACAACCTCGTGATACATATGTCGGCACGCCTTTGAACAGCGAAGAAATATATCATAAAAAGAGTGGACTTTAGCACACCGCCCTGCCGCACACACAGTATCAATTCGCGTTTCATTGGATACTAGAAAATACACCGCCTTTGATGTACCCATCAGGTTGTCAGGGTTTATGTCTTGGGTAGACTGATGACACATGTGACCCACCATTCACGAACTACTAATAGGATGTTGTGACAGAGCCAGTGAGAGCGGTGTAAAACACACATTTACTCTACCCCTAGGCTTAAGCGAGCAATATGTTTAACATTTACACATACTACGCATAACCCCCTAACCTATGCAAACAGCCAACATCCAGGTGTCATTATATGTTTGCCTAATACTTAAGTCTATAAAATTGGTGGGTCAGAGGTTCTTAATAATGAATCGATTTGACTTACACTGACCCCAAATTTTGATATCGGATATCGCAAATTCGAGTACATTCGAGAAGACACGGCCACATCAGGAAGTAGCTTTGATATGTATGCACACCTTATAGTTAAACAATTACCACGTTAATATAAATGTATAAAAGGAGACAATTTATTTTAACGTTGGCATTACATTTCGAGGTCAAGGTCACGTCTTGAAAAAAGGTCAAGGTCACGCACATAGATAAAGTTCAAGATCACTAATCATTATGTAAGAAGGATAACGTCTTGGCTGGCTACGCGAGCAGGTGTTGTTTTATGATTACGTGTATTCCATTTGTCAAACAGTCAATATATGCTAGTCTACAAGCCACAAACCAAATACTCGGTAATGTAACTACTGGCATGCCCACACATCCAAGCAGGCAGAAACTCCCTATTAGTCTTCTGAACCCACCAAAGCATGTTTCATGGACTCTATGACTCACAAGTGGGCAATATACAAGTGTCACCCACGCAACATCTCCGTCGAGAGAACCGATCAGCGATCGCAAATTTCAATTTTCTCCCTGACTACCCGAGCACAGAATCCACCCTGTATTCCATCCGCCATGCTCTGATTCCCACCTTGTCCTGTGTGTAGGGTGCTGGTTTCAGTTGACTTGAATGAGGCGTGTGTGTGTGTGAGAGAGAGGGAGAGTTATTTGTGGGGTCAGATGAATGAGCGGTCCCAGCAAATTAACACGTGCCTCATGACTTATTAATCAGACACACACACACATATATTCACACACGCACGCACGCACATACACACAACTCAAAAATACACACACAAACTCAAGCACACATACACACAAACTCAAACACACACAAACTCAAACACACATACACACAAACTCAAACACACATACACACAAACTCAAACACACACACACACACACAAATTCAAACACACACATTACATGGGTACTTGACCTTGCCATTGACCTTGGTGAGCATGATTCTAGTTTATATGTTTCTATCCATGTTTACTACCACCGCTAGAATATAAATAGTGTGTCCAAGCATAAATATTCAGAATATGTATCACGCTTTTCATCAGTAACAAGAACGACATTGTCAGTTTATACAAATTGTAAATACACAACACGTTTTGATATCGAAAAGATATTCCTTACAGGAATTGTAGGCTATCGGGCATGCGGCTTTGTATGTAGAATTGCATGAGGTAATTTAACAACGCTGTTTACTTTAACCAATGTACGTGTTTCAGCTTTGAATCACACCCACACTGTTTGTTGATGACACACACAGAGATGACATTCATCTAATTTAATGAATTTACAGCCAGAATTTTACATCAGTAATCTCACGAATAAATCACTCAGGAGAGCATATTGTAAATTCAGAATATCGCTACACGGTTTTAAGATTAACATGCTACGAAAGTCAAAACATACAAATGAAGACTTGAGTCTATATCTATGTACCCACTGTAAAGGGAGGCACTTAGAGGATGAATTTCATGTTTTGTTTATATGTTCAAAATATTCTTCTGTCAGAAACCACTATTTGCCTTGGTTGTCCAATGTCCATCATGATAATCACAGTTTATGTAATCTCCTCAACTCTAAAAATCTCAACATTGTAAAGGCTTTGGCCTTATACTTAAACCATGTATTTAATGTGAAATAAGACTACTTGTATTTATTTTCCTGACATCACGTGACGCAGCAATTAATGTAATTGTAATTGTACTCTAGGCCACATGGCCCAAAATACTGAATAAAGAATCTTGAATCTTGAATCTTGACATTCATCTAACGCTTGGTGTATTGTTGATGTACTGGTTGCCTCTTTTGTATTGCGGAACTATACTGGCACGCCTTCACAGTGAGTATTGTGCATTGTTGTTATGTTTTAGAATAATTGTATATCAAGGAGCTGATGTCATGTACTAGGATATACTAGGATAATGATTGTGACGGTATAAAGCATGAGGTAAAATTACTATTATCCATATATCAAACGTTTGGATGTCTCGCAGTTTCGTAATGTCAACCCAAGTTCAAAATACAGAACGTTAATATGTTTGCCAAATAATTTATTCAATCTTATTAAAATCAAATGTTTACTCCGTAGATGAAGAAGTAGAAGAAGAAAAACGAACAGAAGAAGCAGAAGGAGAAACAGAAATAGAAGCATCAGAAGAAGAAGAAACAGCAGAATAGTGAGTGAGTGAGTATGGTTTTACGCCGCTTTTAGCAATATTCCAGCAATATCACGACGAGGGACACCAGAAATGGGCTTCACACTTTGTAACCATGTCGGGAGTCGAACCCGGGTCTTCGGCGTGACGAGCGAACGCTTTAACTACTAGGCTACTTGACCGCCCCTTGCAGCAGAAAAAGAAGTGACAAAAGAAGAAGAAACAGACGAAGCAGAAACAGACGAAGCAGAATAAGAAGCAGCATAAAACGAAGGAGAAGATGAAGCAGAAGAGGAAGGAGAAGGAGAAAAATATCAAGTACAAAATGAGAGAACCCAAGGGTATGTACTTCCCTGCTAGTATACACATGGTAAGAACATTAAAAAATCTCGGTAAGGCGTATAAACCATACCTACCCCACCGACCCCATTCAGCTGACCCACAACCTTTTACATCAACATGTCTCCCGCCCTACTGCCACCCCCTCGAGTCCCAGTGAGCACTGTACCCACATCAGACGGTCTGGACCTACCCCCAGCCACTCTACGCTAAAAACACGTTCACCCACTACCAGCAATATTCCTCTAAATGTACAAAAGAAAACATATGACGACCACCCAAAAAAAAACTCAAACAAACAACAAAACAAAACGCAAAAAAACACAAACAATATTATAAAAAAAACAGCATAAAAATTCCGGAAAATACCCAGACAGACCACTCCCCCTGCTCCACATATTGTGTTGAATTTGTGTATAATATTCCTCAATGTATGCTAATAATTCCCTGAGGGGAGAGATAGCATCTTGGTAACGACCTAACTGGCTGTCGTACCTGCTCACGTCGTATCACTGGGTCCCTCCCTAACAGCTACCTCCCCAAGGCGATTGTTTCTGGTACAGATAGCTATTAAACGAGCGCTCGATCGTCTATAAGACGACTCTCTACACTCTACACTCATTCATCGAAACAGTCTTATGTCATTGATGGGAAGACTTGCCATGTTAAACACCGAGAGTTCGAGTTTCACAGTGTAAATTATGTACCATTCGTAATATTAATCTCTGTCAAAATCCAAGTCTCCTTGCATCCGTTTTACAAACTTTATTGGGTTCAGGGGCGGTCGGGTAGCTTAGTGGTTAAAGCGTTCGCTCGTCACGCCGAAGACCCGGGTTCGATTCCCGACATGGGTACAATGTGTGAAGCCCATTTCTGGTGTCTCCCGCCGTGATATTGCTGGAATATTGCTAAAAGCGGCGTAAAACCAAACTCACTCACTCAGTAATAACCAAAGTTCGTATACAGCAAACACTGGAAGTATCGAACACGAATATAACGAATATCGCGAAGTGATACAATGTGAATCACGTTATTGTTGATTCGGCGATGTGACATGTTGACTACATTGTATTTTCTTATCGTATCCTAGGCGTTGGCGCAATCTGTCAAACAACGTGAGCAACATTTTACAGGTCCGTCTACGTCAAATGGTCATTTAAACACACATGCAGAAATAGATCATTTTATGCGCTACCCTGTCGCCGCTACGTTAGCCTAAGTGTGTATGTTGTTTAACCTGCATAACACGTTTGGGTTACACACATGTAAAAAATAACATCTCCGTCAGATTTGTAAGGTAAAACAGTACGGTGGGCCGTGATTATCAGTCTCGGCAAATAGCGCTTATCTACTCATGAAAATATTCGTGTAATATATTTTTTCAAAAATGTAAAGAAATGAATGCTGAATAAATAAGATGAATCCATGCAAAATAAATTAAAAATATACTGATAAAAACGTGAAATGAATAAGAAATATGTTTTGGAAAAAAAGAAAATGTTTATTCCGACGAAACTTACAAACAATTTGTTGTTGCCTAATGAATCATGAACGTAATGGTGAAATGGCAATATGCAATCACGTGATCCCTGATCACAAAATAAGTCTCCTTGTCAACATGGTGATAGCGCACGACTTTTATTACTGCAGTTAACATATTTGCACTTTTGATTAAGATTACATCTAGTCAAATGGGTGGATTTGATTGCCTCCAGTTTGTTCTTCCAACACGCCCGATACCTTTTAAAGTATTTTTATTATATATTTTGTTATCTGACATGTTGATATAATTTTGTTAACTTATTCAACAGAACGAGTATCAAATAAAGACTGATAGTTGTTAGTTATGGGATTTCCTGTAATTGTAGGCCAATATTTTTGCATACCATTATTTATTTATGTCTATTCCATGTGCTACAAGACCAGTATAATGTCTCGCAAAAGAGGGTACGGCATTTAACACATGTTTAGAAAGTACACCTGATGAGATGCCGCTTTTCAGTTTATGGAACCCCAATGACTGATTCCAGTGTCACAGACACGTGCACTCGATTACACAGGAATTGTTTAAAACATTTCTGTTTCAGCGTCTGTTTTATTTCACCGTGTGAAATATCAACGTGTGTTCTATTTCAATGTGTGAAATATCAACGTGTTCTATTTCAACGTGTGTTCTATTTCAACGTGTGTTCTATTTCAACTGTTGAAATATCAACGTGTGTTCTATTTCAATGTGTGAAATATCAACGTGTGTTCTATTTCACCGTGTGAAATATCAACGTGAGTTCTATTTCAATGTGTGAAATATCAACGTGTGTTCTATTTCAACGTGTGAAATATCAACGTGTACTCTATTTCAACGTGTGAAATATCAACGTGTGTTCTATTTCAACGTGTGAAATATCAACGTGGGTTCTATATCAACGTATGTTCTATTCAACGTGTGTTCTATTTAAGCCTGTGAATAAGCAACTATCAACAAGTGGTCACGTCACGTTCAGGCTTAGATCGTGAACATCCAACGTGAGCAGCTAATGCAGACAATCGGAAACATGCCCTTCCGTGTCATCACCTACATCTACAGTCTGTTGTCTGTACATTTCATGACTATTACGTTCCTTATCATAACAGAAATAGCTTTCACCTGCTAACAACTCCGTTTGTATCTACAGCAAGGTCATCCTTGTCAGACCTTAAGCTCGATCTGCCGCAAGCTTGTTACATGTGTGTAAGTTCAACTGTACTGTCAGTATCATACATGAAACATGATTAATATGAACCAATGAGAAGGGTCCACCCTGACCGTGACAAGCATCACACTTCAGAGCTTCATCCAGATACACGTACATAAATAATGGTTTGTACCTTCCTATACATGTGTATAAATGAATGAATAGATATTGCTTTACTCCGTTTCAGCAATATTACAGCTATTTGCGGCGAGAAACAGTCAACAAAAAATCATGTGCACATAAAGAACAATAATATAAGGTTGATAGAAAATATCAGTCACATATATGTATCACACAAAAACGAGTAAAACTGACTATTTGGGCTAGAATCTATAAGACGAAGACGAATTTCTTTTAAAAATGTTACCATCTTATGGTTATGTACCTATACATGCGTAAGTGAACATTAAGTTTCCCACTCGCGTGCAAATGTGGAGCAAGCAGAGCGTGGAGTAGCAGTACTTGTATCTCGAGCATGTCTTGCGTTGGTGGAAGTTCAGCCTTAAGTTGTCGCCTAGAGGAGATTTGGGTCAACCTCCAAACACGATTTTAGAACAGGCATACAACTACCGACGCTTTAAGGGACCGGACCATGAATATCCGTGATTGTTTAAATAAACATGCAAAATGACATTGTATGCATGTAGGCTCGCATGACATGGTCCAGAAAAGTGACTATGCATTTGATTCATATTACACTGAATTGTTAATATGCATTCACATTACTTAATAGTCATCATGCGTTCTCGTTACACTGAGTTATAATGCATTCAAACGACACCGAGTTATGCATTTTGCATGAGTTACGTGCATTTAGGTTCCATAGAGTAGTCATGCATTCAGGTGTTATTGGTATCATGCTTTCACGGTACATGGAGTTCTGCATGGACCATTTTCACAGGTGTACATATATGTATACAGTTGAACCTTAGTATCCCAAACTCCTCGCCATTCCTCTCCCGAGAGGCCAAAGTTTGAAACAGTGTCGATATAAGACATATATCTAAGGAAGCAGTGCCCAGTGACCACTGCATTGCGCGGTGCCATTGGCTCACTTCTGAGAGGAGTCGGTTCTTCAAGTTCAATAATGCATTTGTAATATAATGTTATCGTTAAGACTAAGTACACACTGTGTCTGTATAACAGTTCCAGGCCCTCGATCTAAGTTCAGTATAACTAAATGTAATATATCGAAAAACATAGAAATGTATCATTCTTTAAATCTATGGCTATCAACACCGATATTGTAACAAACACATGCTTACTTCATACATTTCGGTGGAATTGCCAAATAAAACGTGTCATGTATGATATAGACAGGCCTAATATAGGTCCCTGGCCTTGTGTATGTTGATACTTTATAACCCAGGTGTCATTTGCGATGAGCTAACATTTACTTACTTGCAAATCTCCCAGAGGCGCAAACACGAAGAAACTTGATAATATGATAAATCCATAAAGAAAGGCTCTCTGCAGGTGAAACTGTTTGACAAGCTCGGCTAAATCCGCCATGATTGTAGCAGCGCATGTAATCAAGGCTTGTGATGTGCGCCGCTATGCATGACACTTATCTGACGATGCCTTGAAAACGACACACACAAAACACTGCCAACATTCACCAGGTGCAAGTATGTCAACACCTGTCATTAACGTCTTGCGAGCTTCGTGGCAGGCTAAACTTAGTATAAATCCATACCAGCGAGAAATCAGCTGTGCAACAACACCGTACCGCTTTCATCTACGCTGATGTCAAACTATCTCATAGTAAAGATTCCCCTGTGTGAATGACAGTCGGTGGGCCAGCCAAGCGACCCGTCACCCGTTCGTCTGGCCAGACTAGTAAAGGGGAGAGCTGACGGCCGGCCAGGCTTCATCTGATCTGTCACCACCGTGCTCGCTCTACGCCCGCAGATGCAAACATTACACACGTCTCTTCCGTGTTTTTCACGGCGTTTAAATTTGAGTAATCGACGGCAATGGGTTGGCGGAATGTTAAACTGATTGCGAGGGGATTTTTTGATCAATGGGACAGGCCTAGTGGAGAGGAGGACTTATAACGACATCTAAGGCGTGCCGGTCGTTCTTGAGTGATGATTTGGATGCTAGTCGGATTGGCCGTGGAATGACTGTAACACTTGTATGGCAGGTTTTACGACGATTATTTTCGTGTGTCAGGCAACAACATAATTACATTCTTTTCACTGTTACGGATACAGTGAAATCCTGTTAATCTGGATGGCCCTGTTACCTGTAAAATTCGGACACGTTGCCAGATTCGTATGCCAATTTCATCAAATATAAACGTTCGTGGCGGAAGGTTTCTGAATAAACAGAGCTCGGACTAACGAGGTGTCAGTGTATAAGGGTGCTTCACAATATGGACGATCACACTATAGGTTAACAGAGTGATTGGGTGAGTGAGTGAGCTTGTGAGTAAGTGAGGTCTTACGCTGTTACATTGTCAAAACTTAACATTCGAGTCACAGCGGATGGCACAGAAAGGCGAACATGTAGATGATTTTTCACAATTTCATCGTCGTGGCAAAGGAAATTGACACCTAAAACAGTACCGTGCGTTGTCGCATAATACACACAAACACACACAAACACACACACACACACACACACACACACACACACACACACACACACACACACACACACACACACACACACACACACACACACACACACACACACACGCTCACACACACACATGCTCACACACATGTGCGTACCTTCCTTAAAGTTTTATGGTAGACATGTGGTTCCAGTGTTTATGGTAGACATGTGGTTCCCGTGTTAATGGTAGACATGTGGTTCCCGTGTTTTTTTTAGGTCAATAACTGACTTGCCTTTGCATGTGTTTGTGACGGGTGCCACCGGTGGCGAACACCTGGTATCATTATTATTTGATAGTGATTCATTCAATCGACTCTGCTTCATGCAGAGATTTCTATCGGATATGAAAAGGGTTTTGTCGCTTTATTTATTTGATATCGTTTCTATCGATAGAAGACGGTGTAGTCAGAAAAATTATGCTGCATATCATAAAAATATTTTTGAGAATAAATGACCTGGCTTGACTTGACAATTTGTCGTCAACACAGAGAGGTCACCGCATGTGTTCAGAGATCACCTGGGTGGCACGGAAGGGACGTTATCCCAGCGGTATACTAATCACTTGTAGTTATGGGCTGCCGAGGTACATTATTGTCTGAATAATGTCCTACAATTCCCAGCCTCAATGAAAGTATGCGACATTTTGTTATATTCTTCAAGGCCAGAGCCGTTACAACAGCTCCAGTGAAGTATGTTGTGTATATAGTTTATTTGTTTGTTGTTTAACGCCGCACTCAACAATATTCCAGCTATATGACGACGGTCTGTAAATTCACTTCATGAGATCTGGTTTTATTGAGCTTGCATACACACCATATCGTAATATATATTATATACGGTCTTTGAAAGGCATCTAGAAGTGATACACATAAGGAAGAGAATATATGGATGTCAACTTCTTTATTATGAGGAACACAACGCCTCGGAGTGACCTGATGTCAGCCCAAGAGGAAATATATATTTTACGGACGCTTCTGTTAATATCGCAACGATCTTTTGAAGTGTGCAGTATAGTTAACTTAATCTTGAATTTCTGAAAATAGACAAAAAACAAACTTGGGCCGTCTGTAAGGTAACACACGTGTTTAGTAGGCGCGTGGCTAGCTTAAATGTGGATTCGAAAGTGTGACACTGAATTCACATAAATAATCGCGAGATGATGGTACTGTGGCCACCATTTGTAATAGGAAAGAAATGTGTATTCGCTTGCGTGCTAATATCGTTTCGATTAAGGTACTATCTTCTGTAACCACAGTCATCAAAACAGTAAAATCTTGCTTCAGACGGACATCAGGAAGACCCCGTATTATGTCTGTTATAATAGTGAAGCTGTGTCTGATTGTTATCAACATCAAGACCCCGTATTGTCTGTTATAATAGTGAAGCTGTGTCTGATTGTTATCAACATCAAGACCCCGTATTGTCTGTTATAACAGTGAAGCTGTGTCTGATTGTTATCAACATCAAGACCCCGTATTGTCTGTTATAACAGTGAAGCTGTGTCTGATTGTTATCAACATCAAAACGCCATATTATGTCTGTTATAATAGTGAAGCTGTGTCTGATTGTTATCAACATCTAGACCCCATATTATGTCTGTTATAATAGTGAACCTGTGTGTCTGTTTTTCACAAAATTAAGGTTCCATTAAGGGTAAAAGGCTAATTACTGGTTACAAGCTTATGAATGATCACTGACAATCAGTGATGTCACCAGGTGTTCACACCGTGTCTGTTGTTTGTATACTATTTCAATGACGTAGAACACACCAGGGTTACATACAAAAGTAAGAATGTGTGCAGTTATAACGGAAAAGAATTACTCTCGTAACATCTGTTTTCACCACGAAGACCACGTATTATGTCTGCTGTAATCGTGACGCCCCGTGTCTGTTTGTTGTTTAACACGTCTTCTTAAAATTTATCAACACTAAAACTCCCAATAGATATGTGTACACTTCTCACTCACATGAGTCCCAAAGAGGGACAGGTCAGCCGAAATTGCTAAGGCAGAAGGCGACCTCTTAAACACTTAAACCAACTACAACATATACCAAATCACATACTTTGCCATGGTTAATGCGCAAGTACACATGTTTTTCATTGAGTCCGGACGTGGCGTAGTCAGTACTGTGTTGGAAAGAAGTGAGACAGGTCATACTGAAGATGTTCCGACGCTCAGCCCAAGGCGAACTTAGTCGCCCTCGACAATTGTAATTAGCAAGTAGCGCTGCGGAGAAAACACAATGTATTTGAAGTATAACCACTTATGCCTAGGACCACTCACGCGAAAGATTTTCTTCGTAGTTTGGGAACGATTTTCGCTGGGTTGGCCATGAACCTGTTTACACATATTGTTGTTCCCATAAAAAAACAAGACCCATACACATAATTATATATCTCACCTTATATACCCAGTTGTAACTGCTATCATGCGTATCTAATAGTATCTTAAGATAACCTGAATCTGGTATAGGCAACTATTAAATAATAATACAAATAATTTTAATAAATATATGCAACAAGGTGGTTTCAGTTCAGGATAATTCATAGGATACTTACAACGAACTCATTTCTATTTAATATCAAGAATGTGGACAGTGATCGATGTACTTTTTGCAGTGATGATAGAGAGACGATCGTCCATCTCTTGTGGGAGTGTGATATTGTACAGAATTTCTGGAAACAGTTTATGAGCTGGATAAATGACAAATGTGGACACATTCATAATCTAAATCTTTCAGCAGTATTTATTATTTTTGGCTTTAAAGAAAATCTTATTACTGATAAAGTGTTTGATTTTATCAGCCTGTTCACAAAATACTTTATCTACAGATGTAGAGTTCAAAATATACTACTGAATGTACAGTTTTTAAAGAATGAACTCAAACTTCGCTATAAGATAGAGAAAAGATGTTTTTGTCCACAAACAGAGGTTTGGAACTTAACAAAGACTGGATGATGTACCACAACCTTTTTGAATTTTAGGATATGTATATATATATATATGCTTATGTACATGCGTATATCATGGTATGCCCATGTGTTAGTGTCTACATTTCTGTATTATTCAATTGAAACCACTGATTTGAGGTTTGAGATCTCTTTTTGAGAATATAATGTGTGTGTGTGTGTGTGTGTGTGTGTGTGTGTGTGTGTGTGTGTGTGTGTGTGTGTGTGTATGAGAGTGCTTGTGGCGTCCCTGTGTGAGAGTGTGTAAATGGTGCCTGTATGAGAAGTGTGAATTGCTGTTGTGTTTTTATGATAAAAAAAGGGGATTCCATCATGTGATACATATATATTATGCATTAAATCATTTATTATCACTAGTAATATCAATCATCACATTACAAATGAGGTGCAAACAGTTAATGTATTAATATGCATTATATCGTGTACAATGTATTCTGAACCCTGAATAAAAACAATTATTACAAAAAAATATATGCAACAAAATACCTTCCATAATCATCGGCGAAATAACATTGTCGGTGGTAAAGAAAGGGAGCTAATTCTGCTTGCCTAAACGAAAGTGGTTGGCTGTCTACCCCTGTGGACGTGTGTCTACCCCTGTAGACGTGTGTCACATTTGGTCTCCGGTAGCTGAGTTTGTTTGAGCTAACCATGCTTATTATTGTCATAGTTTTAATAGTGAATACTAGTTTATGCTAAAGGTAGGTCTATCATCTGCCATATTTGACTGTTTTCCCGTGCCGCGTGGTTGACCTGGCGGTTTAGTCGGACAGTGTTTGTGGGGAAATCCTCATTCAAGGTAGTTTCACGTCTGTATAGTTCACGTGTAGTGGAAAGTGAATCTGACGGGGATGTTAACGCAGAAGAAGTCTTTGCTTGCCATTCAGTTATGCATTTCATTTCACATGTATTTGTATGTTTGATGAGTTTTTATTGTGCAATGTGTACGCTTAAGAAGTAACTTTTTCATTTTCAAAATCAATAACCATAGCTGCAACTGTGTATACGACTACACTTGAAAAGACCCGTGAAGATTCGGGGTAGAATAGATCTTCATCAACCCATGCTTGCCATAAAAGGCGACTATGCTGGTCGTAAGAGGCGACTTACGGGATCGGGTGGTCAGCCTCGCTGACTTGGTTGATGCATGTCATCGTATCCCAACTGCGTGGATCGATGCTCATGATGTCAATCACTGGATTGTCTGGTCCAGACTTGGTTATTTACAGACCGCCGTCATATAGCTGGAATATTGCTGAGTACGGCGTTAAACAACAAACAGACAAACAAACAAAACATTCAAATCCCTCCATTGTCTCGACAACCATTTGGTATCCAAAACAAGGAGTGACGGTAACACCCCTACCTCCCTGCACACAGACACATTCTAGAAAGAACTACAGATAATTGCAATTACCATCTGAACCTCCAAGAATATGTTCACCAGTACCCAGTTAAATATCTCAGTAAAGAGCATATGCATGCGGAACTAGAATTGCAACGTTCAGCTCTAAACGTTTAAATGCAGGATGTTTGCTGTTGCGATATTGATTGGACCAGATGTTACAATACTCGTGGAAAATTACAAATAACAAAATAGGTCATCTGGAAATATTGGCTGTATATGTGTTACTAGGTTTATTGTTATGTTAATACTTGTTGGATCGAGCTCTTTTGCCTATGCCAAAACATTGTATGCACAAACAAAAGAAAACTTGCGCCAGATGAGCTATTTATAATGCCATTTGGGTTTGTTTAATAACAAGGTAATGATGCTTTTAGTGAGGGCCTCTGTGAGAAGGTGACAAGGACATTTTATCATGGAAAAATGGCTCCCACAGGAGATACCGCTTCGGTGAGATCAAGCGATATCTACACTGTAGATATCGCTGCAATGAAATTGCATCACAATACTTTGCAGACCATTGTGACGTCATTGGTAACCATGATGTTACAATCAAATGACATCACTAATGGCTCTGCTCAGAAGCTGTTAGCAGTACATTTTTACACTTAAGACACTGCTTATTACTGTCTACAAACTGAAAAAGTTTGAAGAATGATGTTGATAAATATCTCACCCTCGTGTCTTTTGATATCAAATATATCAACGTCTTTTGATATCAAATATATCAACACTCGTTGATAAAAGTGGAAAAAATCCTAGGCAAGCCTCGGAGTTTTCCCACTTTTATCAACTCGTGTTGATATATTTGATATCAAAAGACACGAGGGTGAGATTCTCTATTTACACCCTCTTCTGTCCGTCGTCCGAATGCTAAATGGATTTAATTACCACATAGCTGAATGTTTCCATACAAATGCAGATTGTTTACCACAAAATGACTGATGCGTGATATTTACTTCAAATGAATTGGGATTTGTGACAAAATAACATTTGTGCCCGATATATAATTCTGACAGGGGTTCTGTAGAAATGCATTTTCTAAGCCCGTTTTTGTGATGGCCACGAATACATATTGTACATAAATTAGATCATAAATTCATCTCATCCAGACCTTTACAATGGAATGAAGTTTGTTCATGTAGCTCAGTTCCTTCTGTGTGGGACCCGTGAAGATCCGGGGTGAGATGTCTTCAGCAACCCATGCTTGTCGTAAAAGGCGATATATGCTTGTCGTAAGATGCGACTTATGGGATCTGGTGGTCAGGCTCGCTGACTTGGTTGATGCATGTCATCGATCCCAAATACGTGGATCGATGCTCATGATATTAATCACAGGATTGTCTGGTCCAGACTCGAATATTTACAGACCGTCATATAGCTTGAATATTGCTGAGTGTGGCGTTAAACAACCAACCAACCAACCAATCAACCTTCTGTGTGGTCAAGTTGAGACTGCCACCCTGCCTTGCACTGCCACTCCGTGTGACAGATGCAGCCAATGACTTTGATACTGCCAACGCTAACTTTACTTCTGAGATAATAGCTATTGCTGAAAAATGCTTAGGTTAAGTCCTAAAAAAAATCCCTTGGTGGAATGCCATCTGTGAAATGCTGATCGTACCTGGAAAACAGCCCTTAACAGAGTTCAATTTACTCAGATTTAGCTGAATTTCGTCAAAAACGTGCCGATCTTCATCGGATAGTCATTCAACAGAAAGAGTTTTTCCGGCGCTGTTATATTTCTAAAATTAACAGGTTGATACCAGTATCCTCAATGTGAAAACAAACGTTAAAGCAATTGGTTGAATACGTATAATCCCTGAAAATGTTAGAGATAATGTATATTCCCTGCGTGAATGAGACTTCCCTGATTCGACGTATTCCCCCTAACAACTCGTCAAAAGTATCGCGCCACCAAGACGTTTTGATAAGAAAAGAGATGGGTAAGGAGAGGCTGGAAAGCGAAAGAAAAGAAATCAAAGTGTTATTAACGTCAAATGAAATGTAAATTTTATTAATAATAGGACAATTATTATTTGCAAAAAAAAGAAAGCAACTTTATTCCCTAGCGACTACAAGAACTCTAATTAGGGATAGATAGAGGCAGTTAGGTACGATAACTGTTAGGAATGAGGTGATCAGATCAACACGTACGTGTCTCAGTAAGTGATCAGTAGTCTAAGTTAGTATCTGATGTGGCCACCCCGTACACAGATCACATCCGCAAGACGTCTCCTCATCCTCAACTGGGGATGTGTTGCCGTTCCTGGTGCGATGCCTGTGTCAATTCTTGGAGATTCTGTACTGGAGTGCCCCTGGCTCTAACCCTGCGTCCCAACTGATCCCACATATGCTCGATTTGATGCACATTTCTCTTCGAGAAGGCAGAGCTCCACTGGCTTAGTTCAGGAGATGGTCAGTCACAGCTCCTGCTCGGTGGGGTCATGCATTGTCGTCCATGAAGACCTGGTAAGTGCATGGTTATGAGGCACAACAAAACCGTCCAATGTGGTATCTTGGTACCTTTGTCCATTTAATGTACCCTGAACTGTGACCAAATAAAGTTTACAATCAAAGAAGCAACATCATCATACTATCCCTGAGCCGCCACCACATGCCACTGGTTCCTGGATGTTGCGCTGATAAAATGTTCCCTTTGCCTCCAGACAGGAGTCCTACCATCAGTGTGGTGCAATAACAACCAATTCTCGTCAGACAATGAAACCTCCTCCATGACCTCAAATTCCAGTCTGACACCAGGCGAAACGATCCCGCATGTGTTGGGTTGAGAGGAGTGGAAGTCTTATTGGACTTCTGGCCATTAATCCCGCTGCGTACAGTCGACTCCTGATGATGCTAAGGGGCACTCTGTTGTGGGTATCCCAGTGATGAGGAAGAACAGTGCAAGTTGAAGTTTACAAGGACCCTGTCTCTTCCGTGGACGTCCTGATCTCGGCAAGTCCCTCACATGTCCAGTCAATTTGTGTTTTCTAATGAGTCGACTGATAACAGTATGATTAATGTTAAACACGGTGGCAATAGCCCGACATGACATGCCAGTTTTGTGCATGCCAACAGAGACCATATAATAGATGGTCTCTGATGCCAATGATTTGCCATCTTGCCATTTTCTGTGATAGTACACTAAGGCATTTCAGTTACAATCGTTCCAAACACAAATCTTTCAAATTGGTAGAACTTTCATTCAAAATTAAAAGATGTAAAGACGCATGAGCTTTCTGTCACCAAACATGAACTTCTCTTAGAGAGGCATACGTCTCGTGGCTACCATCTACATGATGTATCAACACACAGTGTACCTTTTGAAAATCATAATACAGTTGTCTGCACACGTATCCTAATTAGTTTTGCATGTACGATATTATATTTCCTCTTTCCGTATGCGAAGTAAGAAGCTGACGTGGGGTGGTGCTTGTGTCAAGAATTTGTAGAACAAAACATTTCGGTCTCAAAACAGAATAGAGTTCCACAATCGGATAGTCCATAGGTAAAAGGATTCACACGAATGTCTTAGTCTTTTGAGGGGAACACTGATGTTTTCAGTTTAAAAAATATGAAGCTTTTGCAGTCAATATCTTTGGTACATATATGTTAGATAGGACGGAATCATATTATAACTAATTTGAAGAAAAAAAAGTTTAAGTAAAATTTAAGTTTCTCAATCGGTTTCGTAATATAATGAGTGCCTGTTGGTTTATTGAGGCCAGTTACAATGCGTACAGGTTCTAATTGTAATTGATTTAATTTCTCACTTTGTCCTTCGGTGCAACCATCCAATACCTCTAATGGGTATTTAAAATGAACATTTAAAAACAATTGTTAATAGTATTTCTGTTAAGTTGATGTTTGTGTTTTCTCATCAAATAAATCACCTTGGGGGTTGCTTTTATTAAGGTAGATAAATGACAAGATCATTTGCCACTGGCTTCAAGTATAATTCCCAAATGTTTATTTCTACGAGTCTTTACAGAGCTGATAATTTTTCACTTGAAATATATATGTAGACCTCCAATGGTTTCTTTGCGAGAGAATAGAACACATTTAATCTTTTCGGAATTGGACGTTAACAGCCAAAGTCTCTCCAATTCCGCGGAGAATGCTCATGTAGTGGTTAGGGGAATTTCCATTACGCTGTTGTAATTGGATGACATGCCAAAACGTCTTGTCATACAGTCTAATGTATCAGCAATGTCATTTACATAAACAATAAACAGTAATGGACCCAGCACGGATCCCTGCGGTCGTGCGAGATCTTTAGAGAGTTGGTGATTTGAGCTGAACGCTACCAGTGTACCCTTATTGAGGACGACACGCGAGCGCATCTGTTACAGTGGCGTAGCTTCATCAAGAAGTATTAATAACTAGTTTCCATGAATATTTTCTTCTACTTTCATCGTATCAAATTATCCCAACAGCATGACTTCGTACATAGTGGAGCGGTCGTCATTGTCATCCAAGAGAAGAATGTTTTGTCAGCTTAGACCAAAAACATTTTCAGTCAATATAAGGATCGACATGTTTGTTCAGCCTCAAAGACGCATAAGGAATTAACAAATATTTATTGATAACGACTATCCGCAGTAGGTCCAAGTGTATACGATTCCCTTGTTGACAGCAACGTTATAACCGAATTTCGCAATAAAGGTCATTGGATTTTTCCGCTACATGAAGTCTCTCCGATTCACCGCGACACCTTGTGAAGAAAAACAGATCCTGTCACGCCATTACATTCTATGCATGGTATTACTGTAGCCTTTTACTACTCTTTACATACGTCGTGACTCTCTTACAGAAAAAGACGATTCGTTATTCGGTTGGTGAAAACAAATATTTGAACAGCTTCCCAGACTTCTGGTGTCGTTTCTATTTCATAGTGATTCATAAACCCTTGCTCATGATACAGTCATGAATATGAATCGTACAATCGACTCTGCTTCATGCAGAGATTTCTATTGGATATTGAAAAGGTTTTGTCGCTGTATCTATAGCAAGTCAAGCGGGACATATATCCTGAATGCGACTCCGGTTAACCACTGGCTGTGGTAGTTGGGTGGCTGTTAATGGTTATATATGGGTGAGGAGGCGAGGTGTTCTATTTATATCACAGTAAGCAGTGTTCCTGTTGTAGTACACTGATGAGTTCCGACCTGGAGAGCAATGATGACATGTGACATGTTTTAAACAGGAGTACTTGCGTTGTGCTTTTGGGGGTTTTACACAGGTGACGTGAAATGCGCAGTGACCGACTGTAGTCATAGTCATTCTCAAGCTGTGCTCCGGTCTACTCAATTACAGGTTAACACTCCTGTCAACTGTACGTAGTTCTCCCATTGTTCAGAGAGATCCGGGGATGTGAAGAGAGACGCTGTTCTGTTTCAGCGGTGTCGTACCCCGTTATGTTTTTCCTGAGCTGGGGGTGTCCTACATTCAACACTGTCGGTCGCACAATCAATTCATACTACATTCCGTGTGGTTGTGATGAAACGAGTATGTTGGAGCGGCTGTTACGATCTCACCACCTGCCCCACTACTAGTGAGCGGCACATTGATGTTGATATAGTGGTCAATAATTCATCTCAACGGAACACTAATCATCGATCACATAGACAAAGAATTCGACTTCGTACCTGTCAGCTGACGAAGTGACAACACCGTGATGTTTGAGAGGCATTTTTCAGAAGTTGACGGGTGCCAAAGTAGACACTATCTATGAATAACAGTTTCTTTAATGTACCGTATAGATCATCATACCGTTGTCAAACAATTAAGACCGTGTTGTTTCTTTTCTACTCATCATGATTTGTTGAATTCAAAACCTCATCGCTAGAGAATATCCAGTGTCGATTCCTGATTCCTAAGATAGTAAAAGGCAAAACAGTTGCGGAAATTGTATGAATAGATCACACTGGCCATCGGTTACACAGCCAATGATTTCTACTGTCTACCATTGGATAAAGTGGATATACATTGGATATAGTGGATATACATTGGATATAGTGGATATACATTGGATATAGTGGATATACATTGGATATAGTGGATATACATTGGATATAGTGGACATACATTGGATATAGTGGATATACATTGGATATAGTGGATATACATTGGATATAGTGGATATACATTGGATATAGTGGATATACATTGGATATAGTGGACATACATTGGATATAGTGGATATACATTGGATATAGTGGATATACATTGGATATAGTGGCTAAACATTGGATATAGTGGACATACATTGGATATAGTGGCTATACATTGGATATAGTGGATATACATTGGATATAGTGGATATACATTGGATATAGTGGCTAAACATTGGATATAGTGGACATACATTGGATATAGTGACTATACATTGGATATAGTGGATATACATTGGATATAGTGGCTAAACATTGGATATAGTGGACATACATTGGATATAGTGGATATACATTGGATATAGTGGATATACATTGGATATAGTGGCTATACATTGGATATAGTGGATATACATTGGATATAGTGGATATATATTGGATATAGAGGCTATACATTGGATATAGTGGATATACATTGGATATAGTGGATATATATTGGATATAGAGGCTATACATTGGATATAGTGGATATACATTGGATATAGTGGATATACATTGGATATAGTGGATATACATTGGATATAGTGGCTATACATTGGATATAGTGGATATACATTGGATATAGTGGATATATATTGGATATAGAGGCTATACATTTGATATAGTGGATATACATTGGATATAGTGGATAAATATTGGATATAGAGGCTATTCATTGGATATAGTGGCTATACATTGGGTATAGTGGCTATACATTGGATATAGTGGCTATACATTGGATATAGTGGATATACATTGGATAAAGTGACAATACCTGTTGCCTCTGTTACCCAGTGTGTACGCTATGGTGTGTTTATGTACATGCTTTATGGACAGCGGATAATGGACGGCAGCATGGGCATAGATTTCGCTTCTCTGTGACTGTGGAAGGAGTGAGCTTACTGTGTTGTTTCTTTTCAACTGGAGTTATTGGATATTGATTATCATCCACATAACAACAGTCGACTCCCGCTTGATATGGGATATAGCAACAGTGTAACAGTCAATTCAACTCATAACGTTATATTGAAACTGTTGACTAATACATGTTATATCCTCGGTCATACAGCTTGGCATTGGATGTAATGAAGATATCATTTTTCTGGTCATCTGACCAAGCTATTGAATTCTGACCACTGATCCTTGCTTGTTTGCAGACCATTGTGACCATTGTGACATCATCAGAGTTTGTTAACAATTGGAGAACAGGGTCAATGTCTGCATAAATTTGTACTGTGACATGCGACACAACAGACATACTAGTTTGGTTATGGACATTTATGTCAAGCACCAATGTATTCTTCAGGATTTCTGATAAAACACAACCGTAACATAAACTTGGACCATACAGGATTAAAGTGATGAAACAACACGCCCTCACAAAGTGAAAACCGTCCAACTTATACACTGCTCAAGTATGTGAGATTGTGATAGGTAACGAGAAACGCCATGGCAAGAGCCAGGTTTCAACTTTGTTGCTCGACAGTTGCTATTGTGTACATGATTCAGTTTCTTCTGTTGTTGCCGATTCTATGTTATAATCTTCCATTCTCGTCATACTTCCTAGCTTCTCCCATAAGCAACAATGAAACTGCCACTTTGTTACATGATTTCAATCAACAGAGAGTCAGGCGTGCTTATTCCTATTTCAAGAGCCAGACGCCTGGAGGTAATCCACGGTACTATGATTCTGTGGAAAACAGCTCCGAGATCTATCTGACTGTGGCAATAATCACAGTCAGTCGCGCTGTTGAGAAAAAGCGCCAATATCCTGGATACGTTCTCCAGACTTCAGCCGGGATGGACAAATTCGCGAAAAGTCACGAATTTTCACGTAGAACGTTTGTATTTGTGTGTAATGTGGATTTGAATCCCCAAGAACACAAAGAGGCAATGTTTTTAAAGAAGTATCTACCCTTTACTGAACGATATGGTTTGTCAAGTTTCAAATTAGAAGATAAGTATCAAAATCAACATAATTATTCCATATATCAGACAAAAAAAAGCGAGGGGAAATATGAAAAGGAGACAATGGACTACTCGTACTGCTTAAAGGTTGCAAAATCATTTGATCCCGAGTATGTACTGATGGTGGAAGACGATGCTATTCCTCACAACGATTTAGCGTATGTCCTGAAATATACACTGGAAAATCATCTAGTTGATAACAGGAGAAGCACCTCTCAAAGGAAAGACTTTGCCTATCTCAAACTGTATTATCCCGAACGGTGGCAAGGCTATGCATTTGACGTGCCAATGTTCCTGGAGCTTTTGAGTATAGGCAGTGTTGGTGGAGGTGTCACTTTGGTTGTATTCCAGTGCTTAGCTAAAAGAAGACAGGACAATTATAGTTCGAGATTAAGCCGCTTTCTAATTTGGATGGTTTTTTTCATCTTAACAGCAGAGTTTGTAGGCCGACAGAATGTGATGGAGGTACGAAGACTTTCAAAATACTTATACAAGTTTCGACAAGCGTCCGAATGTTGTACCCAAGCCATGTTATATCCATCAGCCATAGTTGACTCTCTGACCACATATTTGACCACCTTGCCTTCATTCAAGCATACTGACCTTTCTATCTATGACTTTACACTCCAGACTAATATACCAACATATCAACTAGAACCGAACCTCTTTTACCATGTCGGCATGCAGTCGTCACTGAATAAGTCCCGGATCAAGTTACTTGAACAGTTCCTCTTTCGTCTTGATTTAACTAGTTCGTCAATCCCTGGAGGAAAGGTGGAATAAAATACAGGCTCCTGCGACAGGTTACTGCTGGACTTCTCGGCTGACTGTGTTTAACATGTACTATAATTAAAATAACCTTAATTATGTTTTATTTCTCATCGTTGTTGTGTATGCAATCAGTAGGTTGGTTTCGGAAAAGGTAGTGTGGTAAGGCGAGTGATGACATTAGACACAGGTGCGGATTAACTCCATATAAGGAGAGTGATGGTATTAGACAAAGATGCGGATTGACTCCATATAAGGAGAATGAAGGTATTAGACACAGGTGCGGATTGACTCCATATAAGGAGAGTGATGGTATTAGACACAGGTGCGGATTAACTCCATGTGAGGAGAGTGATGGTATTAGAAACAGGTGCGGATTGACTCCATATAAGGAGAGTGATGGTATTAGACACGGGTTTGGGATTGACTCCATATAAGGAGAGTGATGGTATAAGACACAGGTGCGGATTGACTCCATATAAAGAGATTGAAGGTATAAGACACAGGTGCGGATTAACTCCATATAAGGAGATGGTATTAGTCGCAGGTGCAAGTTGACTTGCTTTAAAGAGGGGAATGGCAATAGTTCTGACTGAACGTTATTCTAATTTGCCACTGATGTATCAAAATAGGCATCCAATAACTATACTGGTTTGGGAGTTTGGCATATTCCCCATTTTGCAAGCGATGTGATGGGGAGGTTGACATGGCCATGAAGCAATAATATAACACAATTCAACAACAAGAAAACAAGAACATAATATTACGGTAAACGCTATGTGTGGTATCTACAAACAAGTATAATAGTATAGTGTATAGAGCAAAATATCACAGCTCTGTTCTTATAGGCAACCATCCCTCCAACACAGCAATATTCGCAAGGGTCTCAAATCACACACTAGTCTGTGTGTAACTCAAACATAAAATACACCTTGTTTCAACTGTAGATTATTGTAACGAATTTTTACAAATAAGTCTGCGTTAAATAAACACAAGTTAAACAAGACGAAACTTCCCACTCTGCCTACAGTAAAATCATGAAAGGATACGGTCTAATGCTCAGAAAGAGATGAACGAAAGTGAACATGACTGTTTCCTGTTTCACCTGGGGCAAACAGAGCTATGTTAGATCCCCTCTCACATAGATATTCGTGGACATGAAAAGGCAGACACACTGGTGATGCTAGCTCTAGACAAAGCGGAGATACAGCCAATTCCCTTTAGTGAACTAAAGATAAAAAGCAAAATCAAAACCTCTATAGTCCAAAGATTGCAAGCCCAGTGGGACGCAAGTAAGATCGGCAGATGGCAAAACAAAATTCAACCCAAGATCCACCACAAGCCAAACCTATACTCAAATGAAAGAAAAGTTGAAATTGCCATCTCACGCCTCAGACTCAGTCGTAGATCTCATTAAGCCAAGAAATGCAATAGCGAAGGCCAGTCAAACTCCGAGAAACTCTATTTCTGAGAGATGGACAGCTACTCGAACGTATATAGACAGAGCAGCAAGATAAAAATGAAATTATATCAATATACGAAAATAGAAATCATATCAATACAAAATCAGAATTTCTGTGAAAACCAAACTCGCCAGAGATATGTGTATCCTGCTCACACACACCAGTCCCAAAGAGGGACAGGTCAGCCGAAATTGCTAAAGCAGAAGGCGACCTCTTAAACACTTAATAATAACTACAACAACGCTTGGGTCATATCAGTTCAGTCATTGTTTACAACTTCCGTCATGGACGGACGCCATTTTTTCACTTCTGGATTGCAATCAAACAACAACTTATTCCACCGCATTCAGCCCAAATCAACTTACACAGCCAGCTAGCAACAGTAAAAGTGGGATCGAACAAGCTCAATTTGGTTCGGACTATTAGGCTCTTGTCGGCTTGCCGGCAGCCGGGCTCCCTCACCCCCAAGCGCCTCCCCCCAGACGCCAGCCACAGCTCTGCACGTGACCAGCGGCCTTCCCTGCTAAGTTCTCCTACCTATCTCGCCTTACCCGTTAATGCATGCTTTTTCTCTCATTGTTGGAATTCGTTGTTTTTTCACTATTTATAATTGTATATGCCATTCCTTCATCATGTCCATATTCACATCACTCTTCACCACACCCATAAATAGCAAAAACATATTCCCAGGACCCACTTCCACTAACGTCCCTTGGATTTAGACCTGGAAGGGAAATGTATAACAATCGGAGATTTTGTCCGGAATACCACAGACCACACCCATCCCCGTGAAGATGCCGACCGTCTCAGGTTTGTGAGCGACTTGAGGAAGAGGGCCAGAGGGGAGACAACCCACCCGCATGAGTTGTACAACAAGGAAAGTGCTCAACAAGATCAGGCAACTATTGTTCTACTGTCCTCCTTCACCAGTATGAGCAGTTCACTATACAGGCATCGTCTGAAGACCATTCCAGTGCTGCCACAGACCAGAGCTGAGGTGGATCTGACTGAGGAATGGACAAACACCATGCACGACCAGCACTACCGTCTATTCAGCGACGGGGAAGACAATAAAATCATGGCGTTCTCAACACAACGTCAACTGGAGGCACATCAGTGTGGAGGATGACAACAGGATCTTGGCTTAGGCGTCCCCTACAAAGAAGATCCCCATGTGAAGCAATGGATACGGCGAACTGCGGCACTGCCACACCTCCCTCTTGGACAAGTACAAGACACCTGGTTGGACGCCATGGACGAGACACCCTGTGTTCAGGGCGTCAATGACTATATGTTGATGAACTGTGTTGACTTCGAAGCCAGATTTCCCCTTCATCTTTGGAACCATCACCAGACAACAGGACCGCGCACCAACAACGATCTTGAGGGATTTCTCAACCGACTCAATCGAAAACTACCCCAAGACCATACGAACATCATTGAAGTTATCCAGAGAATCGAAAGGACTGACCGCTCTAAGATGTCCCAGATTGATTCTGGTTGGTTGGTTGGTTTGTTGTTTAACGCCGCACTCAGCAATATTCCAGCTATATGACGACGGTCTGTAAATAATCGAGTCTGGACCAGACAACCCAGTGATTGATATCATGAGCATCGATCCACGCAATTGGGATCGATGACATGCATCAACCAAGTCAGCGAGCCTGTGACCACCCGATCCCGTTAGTCGCCTTTTCCGACAAGCATAGTCACCTTTTACGGCAAGCATGGGTTGCTGAAGACCTATTCTACCCCGGAATCTTCACGGGTCAGATTGATTCTGGAGCAGCTCCACCCAACCGCAAGAAAGTCTACAGAGAGTCTGAAAACCATCTCGAGACATTGAAAGAATCAGCTTCGCCAGAGACTCAGGACTCCACTCCAGTTGCTTCAATGCAGGGCTGGAGTAAACAAAGACTATACAGAGACATTAAATTAAATTAATTAATCAGTGCTACTACTAGTGCCAACAATTTTAATATATTTATAACATGATATGTCTTTGTGTGAATTTACTTCACATAAATAAAGTACAAGTTTACCTTTCTACTTTTCTTGGATCACACCATTCTAATAGTAAGGTAACATAGTGTAGACCAGTCAGTGCCTTCAGCCATGACCTATGTTAAATAAGGATAAGATATATGGATGAACAACTTTATTACAACCAGGAGTGACGTTTCAGTGTAGGGTCACCGTAGGCTCTAGGCACTTGCTTGATAACGGTGTTAGAACCTACACCGAAACGTTACTCCTAATTGTAATGAAGAAGTTGTTCATCTATATATCATATCCTTATTTAGTACTCCAACTTCTAAATGCCACTAAAAGAAGTTATGACCTATGTTGTTTTAAGGTGTGTAACTAATGGTAGGATACCTCTGACCTGGGCTCCAAACACACCGGATTCGACATCCATATATCCAAACCGATAACCCAATCAAAATCTTATAGGCTCCTGGATAAACAATCATTCTTTATTCTAAGAAGTAGAGCCTCCGGACTTTCATGTCTGTACAGTGTTGAGTTGCTTGACAACGGTATAATTATCTATACCGAAATGTCGCCTTTACAGTAATTAAAGAAGTTGTTATCCCAATCTCACTAAAATCAGATCTAAGTTCTCGCTGCCGCTTAACAAAGATCTGAGGACATCCCATTACGGGTCACGTCAGAACGACCTTACGCGAACTTTGACCGACCACTGAAACGAAGAACAAGAAGTCGACATCAGCCAATTAGAAAGCAGCTTTCTCGAGCTTTAGGGCACTCGTTTCAACCTGGCGACTTCCATTTCAGACTACCCTTGAAAAATATGTTGACACTGTTCTCGATTAAAATTTTGAAAACTGAACAAAAGAAGAACCCGGAATGACTAATATATGGTTACGATTGTATTGTAGTGCTTCCAAAATACTGTGCAACCCCTCCTCCGTTCAAATGTTTATCCTACGGAAGCGGGAGACAGACGATGATTTTGACGGTAACTGTCGTTCGGAATACCCCGTTTTAACGTTTTCGAGGTTGCATGTTTAGAAAACACATTCCGACTGTCACTTTCATGATCTGGTAAGCGACGCTTCGATTTGTCGGATGAAAGATCGTTCTGAATTGACCCGTAATGGGATGTCCTCAGATCTTTGTTTAGCGATATCGGGAACTAAGATCTGATTTTAATGAGATTGTTGTTATCCATAAATTGTGTCTACTTTTAGTTACATGTCGTTTAAGGAAATCTAGACTAGTTCACAGGCTGTGATCAAAGCGTTTAATTACAGTCAATTGTGTTATAGTCCAACTCAGAAATTCATTACTTAATATTATGACATTTATAGCCTTAATCGATTATCCCCTGGGCAGTGTCGGTAACCTAGTCACCGGTTCACACACCTTAGCACCCACCACCCCCACCCCCACCCCCACCCATGTACATGTCCCAGATCAGCGAGTCACAAAAATTCAACTCGCGATCACTCAATCACACGCATTATTCATTATGACCCACACACATTCAATCATGCACAAGTTCAACCGTGTCAATCAATCAATCTTTATTCAATCTGCCCAACCCTACCTAGCACACACCCATATACGCCCAAAGTCACACCATGTCACACAGTCATGCATATACTTTAATCCCGTCATTCTGTTTATCCCCAATCCCCTTGGTCAGTCTGTCATATTTCAAATTTTCTACTTAATCACCTTCTCTCACAAATAATATACAACATATGAAACACAGAATTATACATAAGGATATTGTTCACTAAATACAGATATTTTTTATATTATGGTAATTTGGATAGGCAAAAAACTACTAATCTACTTAATCACATTCTCTCACCAATAATGTACAACATATGAACATATAGAATTATACCGAAGGATATTGTTCACTAAAAACAGATATTTTTATATTATGGTAGTTTGGATAAGCACAAACGCCTTTTGCTGTACAAAGTGTGCAAATATTGAGATAACTGGTACTAAATGTTGTCATTTTTAAGAAGCCACAGAAACTTTTCAAAATTTGGAAATTCCGTGAAATTTTTTTTCTTGTATTTTAGCTATGTTAAATATAGATAGTCTGATATCTTTATAGAAGTTGCATTCTACAACAAAATGAAATTCATCCTCTATGGCTTGCTTGTCACAGAGAGTACATAGTCTTTCTGAAAGAGGAGTGATGGGCTTGGTATATCTTCCACAGTCTATATTAATTGGCAGGTTACCACAACGCAATGATGCTAATACACTTCTATATTGCCTTGGTAGAGACATTTTAACATAATGGCATGTTTCAATTTCTTGTTGAAATAATCTATAAGTTCTTAACTTGTTTCCATTTGAATTATTTTTGTCATTAAATAGATCTGAATACCACTTCTCTCTGTCTTTCTTATCTAGCTCCTGCAATGCTTGATCAAGGAACACTGGCCGGCTTGTGTTATTACAGTAAACATATACAGTCTGGCCTCTGTTGGTGATAGCAAGCTTTTTAACCATGACCATAACCCTGTAGTCCCATGATGATTTCCGCCTTACTGACCACCTGTGAATGATACCTATTATTGAATCTGGTTCGGCTGTGACAGCTCTATGAAAACATCTAAACACTTCAACTTGAATATATTACATATATTATACATCAGCAGGAAATATATTACCAGGTTACAGTTCATTCCCGATGTAATATTCAATCCATACATGATATGTCACAATGACGAAATATTACACTATATGCAAAATCATAAAAGTTTCCACTTAACATAATTTAGGAATTATCATTTTATAATGATAATATATCATTTAAAATCAGTATCCACACACTTATCGCACATACATGACGCTAATTTCAAAACATGTAAGGCACGACCGGCGTATTCCATCACACTCGTTGAGTTTTTATGCAGTTTTCTTCGGGCTTTCCTCCCACAATAAGCTGACACGCCGCGATATAACTGGAATATTGTTAAAAGCGGCGTTAAACCCAAATCACTCACTCACTCGTCCACTGTCTGTTCAGCCGCAGAAATGTTATTATTTCAAAAAAAATTGGGAACGGTCGTATCAAAAGTATACAACAGTAGAGGATATATTTTCCAGGTTATATGTTCGGAATCCTCATAACACAGAACTTGGTTGATGAATGTCATCGTATCCTAATTGCGTACATTGATGCTCATGATGTCAATCACTGGATCGTCTGGACTAGCATACCAAAAAGTAACAAGTCGCCTTCATTGCGAAAACACCACTGGCCCGACTTTCAGGCAATCCCACAACGCGCTGTTGTGCGACAGATAGTCCTGCACCATGACCGTGGAATACATTTATTTGATGAAAAAAAAAAATCTAGAAACTCATACAAAAGCAAGTCTAGCCAGCTCTAGCTAGCTCTATTCTGAATTCAGCATATGGACTTTTTTTATTTTTAGAGTCAAGAAGGATATTGTGTAATATAAGATTTCAGAGACTAAATGTCAGTCTAGGCGACAGTTCGTGCCATCTGCGACGAAGCGGAACTGCTATAAAATACCTAGCGTCCCTGTGCTTAATGTCCCAGGCGAGCGCGGCGATAGAGGCTGGGGGAAGACGGATGTCGTGTCATCCACACAATCTCTCAGGTGGACCAGTGGAGTAAACATCGCACGAACGCTCAGCCACCCTGTTGAAAGTACAGAAACCCACGGAGAAAGAGCACCGCCCTGTTTTACTCACAGCTTGACATATGCTTTAATAGAGAGAATACTTTCTCCGACGTCAGGATTATGACACAATTGAAAACAAGGTGTGAACACATTCATTGGAATAGCAATCGCCTGCACGTCTAGTTTTCATTCTATCCAGCTATAATAGCTGATAGAGAGGATGGCGACAGCTGTGAATTAAACCTTATATGAGTAGTGAGTCATTTCACAGGCACCATCAAGGTAAGGTCTGGGCATATGGACGGTGTTCGTTGTTATGATGTTAACATTTATGGCGATGTGATGAACGAAACGAACCGGTTTTTAGCTGTCGTCTATCTTTAGACGTTCTACACACCTAAGAAGTTCTACCCAAGTCTCATACTATCCTAAATGTGGCTGACACGTCCCATGATGAATCAAGCATGTTTGCTTGGAAAAAATAATAGCGTTCATGAGTGAGATGTATAGTTGGAGCAGCTTGTATGGGAGTGGATATTCTTCACAGGACGCAAGTCACGATGTCAACGATACGTAGGTCGTTTGTCCGCCATGCTGGCGTTGTGGGTTTTGTATTTTTAATACAGTTTTTTATTTTTTTACCAATTGTGTGTCATAAACTTCCATTCTCTGCATACTTCAGCATAACTTCAGGAACGATTGACTTTCAGCAGAGAGCCAAGATGTTAAATGACGAGAGGGTTAAACATGCCAACATTTACTTCAAGAATAAAAATGGCAATGAAAGCCTACGTTACTACCATTCTATTGGAAACGCCACCGACATGTATCTGGCAGTGGCTATAGTCACAGTAAGACGCTCGGGGGTGAAGAAAGGAAACGAAAGTCTGGGGTATGTTCTCCAAACTTCAGCTGGAATTGACAGTTTTGCAAGAAGCAGCAACTTTATAAACAGAACCTTTGTGTTTCTCTGCAATGTTGATTCTAAACCTGACATGCACGAAGAGGCACATTTTCTGGAAACGTACCTGCCGTTTATTGAAAGGTATGGATCCTCGAGTTTCAAGGTGAAGGACATGCAGCTCCCACATGGAAACCTCACCTACAATCAAAGACATCATAAAAACACTCGTGAAAAGGAAACCTTTGACTATTCCTATTGTTTAAAGGTGGCTGAATCGTTTCATCCCGAGTTTATATTGATGGTTGAAGACGATGCCGTTCCCCATGCAGATTTGTCAAGCGTTCTGAAACATTCACTAGATTACCATTTAGTCGATAAAGCAAAGGGTACACGTGTGAAAAAGAAGTTCGGCTATCTGAAACTTTATTACCCCGAGAAATGGCAAGGATTTGCATTCGAGTTACCGAGGGCTTTAGAGCTGGTCAGTTTCGGTTGTGTGGGAGGAGGGATAAGTGTCTTGTGCAGTTTTCTGCTGTGTGACACGAACGGACGGAGGCAACCATTGTTTCAATACTTCTTATTAGGAATGATCCTTTTTATGTTGACGACAAAGCTGGTTGGTCGTCAAAACGTTCTTGAGCTTCGAAGACTGTCCAAATATTTGTACCAGTTCCGACTAGCGCCTGGATGTTGTACGCCAGCCACGTTGTATCCCAGCGCAATGGTTGAACCCTTGACCACATATTTGACGACGTTGCCATCACCTCGGAATACGGATCTTGCCATTTATGACTTCGTTCGGCAAACTAATATACCAGCTTATCAGCTGGAACCTAATTTATTTCACCATATCGGAATGCATTCATCGTTAGGATCCGGCGATAAAGATGCTGAACATTTTGTGTCTACTTTCAAAATTAAATAATTTCATAGGACATGTTTCATTTTATTCTTTGCATAAATCGTTACTCTATCGTATCCTGCTTGCTTCTAGATTACTTTATGGGGAGGCAGCCTGCGGGTGGTTACGGTGGGAGATGGGTGGTTACGGTGGGAGGTGGGTGGTTACGGTGGGAGATGGGTGGTTACGGTGGGAGATGGGTGGTTACGGTTT